>NC_067248.2:51625000-52875000 GCF_019359855.2 Lolium perenne | reverse complement strand
ATGCATATGTTATAGAAGAACATTGGGCCGCTAACCAAAGCCATGTATCATGGTGGAAGTTTTCAGTTTGGACATTCATCCTCAATCTCTTATGAGAATATTATCTGTTGTTGAATGCTTATGCATTAAAGAGGAGTCCATTATATGTTTTCTATGTTGTCCCGGTATGAATGTCCTAAGTTGAGATCTATTAAAAACGAGAAATCAAATGCGATTTATCTCCTTGGAACTTTATACAGGCGGCATAGAGGTACCCCTTTGTGACACTTGGTTGAAACATATGTTATGCAATGATAATCCATGTAAATCCAAGCTAATTAGGACAAGGTGCGGGCACTATTGGTATTCTATGCATGAGGCTTGCAACTTGTAGGAAGTATTATGCATAACACATATGAATTATTACTACCGTTGACAAAATTGTTTCTATGTTTTCAAAATAAAAGCTCTAGCACAAAAATAGTAATCCATGCTTCCCTCTGCGAAGGGCCATTCTTTTACTTTATGTTGAGTCAGTTTACCTACTTCTTTCTATCCTAGAAGCAAACACTTGTGTCAACTGTGTGCATTGATTCTTACATGTTTACTTATTGCACTTGTTATATTACTTTATGTTGACAATTATCCATGAGATATACATGTTACAAGTTGAAAGCAATTGCTGAAACTTAATCATCCTTTGTGCTGCTTCAATGCATTCTACTTTGAATCTATTGCTTTATGAGTTAGCTCTTATGCAAGTCTTTTTGATACTTGTCTTGAAAGTACTATTCATGAAATGTTTTGCTATATGATTCAGTTGTTTAGTCATTATCTCTTTGTTAGCAATCTATTGCTTTGAATCACTCCATTCATCTCATATGCTTTACAATAATGTTGATCAAGATTATGTTGGTAGCATGTCACTTCAGAAATTATTGTTGTTATCGTTTACCTACTCGAGGGCGAGTAGGAACTAAGCTTGGGGATGCTTGATACGTCTCCAACGTATCTATAATTTCTTATGTTCCATGCTAGTTTTATGACAATACCTACATGTTTTGTTCACACTTTATATCGTTTTTATGCATTTTCCGGAACTAACCTATTAACAAGATGCCGAAGTTCCAGTTCCTGTTTTCTGCTGTTTTTGGTTTCAGAAATCCTACAAAGGAAATATTCTCAGAATTGGACGAAATCAACGCCCAGAATCTTATTTTTCCACGAAGCTTCCAGAGAGCCAGAGAGGCACCAGAGGAGAGCCCTGGGGGCCCCACCCCACAGGGCGGCGCGGCCATGGGGGGGCGCCTGATACGTCGCAAACGTATCTATAATTTCTTATGTTCCATGCTACTTTTATTACAATACTTGAATGTTTTACACATACTTTACAGCATTATTTTACATTTTCCGGCACTAACCTATTAACAAGATGCCGAAGTGCCAGTTGCTGTTTTTCTGCTGTTTTTGGTTTCAGAAATCCTAGTAAGGAAATATTCTCGGAATTGGACGAAATCAACGCCCAGGGGCCTACTTTTACACGAAGCTTCCAGAAGACCGAAAGGGAGACGAAGTGGGGCCACGAGGGGGCCACACACCAGGGCGGCGCGGCCCAAGCCCTGGCCGCGTCGGCCTGTTGTGTGGGGCCCTCGCGTCGTCCCTTGACCTACCCTTCCGCCTACTTAAAGCCTTCGTCGCGAAACCCCCTGTACCGAGAGCCACGATACGGAAAACATTACTGAGAGGCCGTCGCCGCCAATCCCATCTCGGGGGATTCAGGAGATCGCCTCCGGCACCCTGCCGGAGAGGGGAATCATCACCGGAGGGGCTCTACATCATCATGCCCGCCTCCGGATTGATGCGTGAGTAGTTCATCCTTGGACTATGGGTCCATAGCAGTAGCTAGATGGTTGTCTTCTCCGCTTGTGCTTTCATTGTATTAGATCTTGTGAGATGCCTAACATGATCAAGATCATCTATTTGTAATGCTACATGTTGTGTTTGGCGAGATCCGATGAATAGAGAATACTATGTTAAGTTGATTATCAATCTATCATATATGTGTTGTTTATGTTCTTGCATGCTCTCCGTTGCTAGTAGAGCCTCTGGCCAAGTTGATACTTGTAACTCCAAGAGGGGGTAATTATGCTCGATAGTGGGTTCATGCCTCCATTGAATCTGGGACAGTGACAGAAAGTTCTAAGGTTGTGGATGTGCTGTTGCTACTAGGGATAAAACATTGATGCTTTGTCTAAGGATATTTGTGTTGATTACATTACGCACCATACTTAAGGCAATTATCTGTTGTTTACAACTTAATACTGGAAGGGGTTCGGATGATAACCTGAAGGTGGATTATTTAGGCATAGATGCATGCTGGATAGCGGTCTATGTACTTTGTCGTAATGCCCTGATTAAATCACATAGTAATGATCGTTGATATGTATTGAATCTTTATTTGTCAATTGCTCGCCTGTAATTTGTTCACCCAGCATGCTAGTTATCTTATTGGAGAGACACCACTAGTGAACTGTGGACCCCGGTCCATTTTTTTACATCTGAATACATTCTACTGCTTTTACTGTTCTTTGCAAACAAACACCATCTTCCACTCGATACGCTTAATCATTTGTTTTCAGCAAGCCGGTGAGATTGACAACCTCACTGTTACGTTGGGGCAAAGTACTTTGATTGTGTTGTGCAGGTTCCACGTTGGCGTCGGTTTCACTGGTGTTGCGCCGCACTACACTCCTCCACCAACAACCTTCACGTGCTTCTTGGCTCCTACTGGTTCGATAACCTTGGTTTCATACTGAGGGAAACTTGCTGCTGTGCGCATCATACCTTCCACTTAGGGTTCCCAACGGACGTGTACATCTACGCGCATCAAGCACCCCTATGGTGTGGGACCACCAGGACTCCACCGACATCGCCCTTTCGCCTATATAATCTCCCCGCCTCGAAAACCTTAAAAAGATAAGCCACGGGACGAGAAAAGTTACGCAGCCGCCGCCATCGCGAAGTCAAGTTCGGGGGACAGAAGTCTCTGTTCTGGCACGCCGCCGGGACGGGGAATTGCCCCCGGAATCCATCTCCATCAACACCACCACCATCTTCATCGCCGTTGCTGTCTCCCATGATGAGGAGGGAGTAGTTCTCCCTCGAGGCTAAGGGCTCTACCGGTAGCTATGTGGTTAATCTCTCTCTCATGTACTTCAATACAATGATCTCATGAGCTGCCTTACATGATTGAGATCCATATGATGAGCTTTGTATCACTATTAATCTATGTGCTATTCTATTGATGTTATTAAAGTAGTATATTCCTCCTTCATGATGTAATGGTGACAGTGTGTGCATCATGTAGTACTTGGCATAGGTTATGATTGTAATCTCTTGTAGATTATGGAGTTAGCTATTACTATGATAGTATTGATGTGATCTATTCCCCCTTTCATAGTGTAAAGGTGACAGTGTGTATGCTATGTTAGTACTCGGTCTAAATTGCAATGATCTATTATGCTCTAAAGGTTACTTAAATATGAATGCCGAATGTTGTGGAGCTTGTTAACTCCGGCTTGAGGGAGCTCTTGTAGCCCTACACAATGAATGGTGTTTGTTATCCAACAAGAGAGTGTATGTAGCACAAGTGAGGAGAAGTTATTTATTTATTATGTGATCAATGTTGAGAGTGTCCACTAGTGAAAGTAGGATCCCTATGCCTTGTTTCCAAATATTGCAAACATCGCTTGTTTACTGGTTTACTGCATCTTTACTTCCTGCAATATTACCACCATCTATACCACCTGTGTTTTACTATCTCTTCGTCGAACTAGTGCACCTATACATCTGACAAGTGTATTAGGTGTGTTGGTGACACAAGAGACTTCTTGTATCTTAATTGCAGGGTTGCTTGAGAGGACTATCTTTGACCTCTACCTCCCTGAGTTTGATAAACCTTGGGTGATTCACTTAAGGGAAACTTGCTGCTGTTCTACAAACCTCTGCTCTTGGAGGCCCAACACTGTCTACAAGAATAGAAGCACACTTAGACATCATCCGCCACCTTCTCCTCCGGGGTAGGCGCATTAGGGTCATCGGAAGACCATCATATGTCGGAGTCAGAGTCCTCTGCGGCCACGGCGGCCACCACCCTACAATGTTCCATCTCGGCGTCGAACGCCGCATGGGCCGCCCGCTCCTCCTCTGCTTCCTTCTCTGCTTCAGCCAGGGCCTCGACGTCCCTGACCGGGTCGAGGAGGTCGGTGTTGTCATCGTCGTCGAACTCCTCATTGGAGCTCGAGGTCGGGCGAGGTGGAGTGGGAGGTGGAGGTGGAGGCGCGACAGCCTGGCCGCGACCGGCGCTGCTCATGGTGGCCCCGGTGGAGGCTGAGCGGCAGCGGCGCTACGGTGGAGGTTGTGCGGCGGCTAGTGTTTTGTGGGGAGGAGATGAGATGCTCGCGCCCATGTTTATATAGATCGGAGGCACGGCGACAGCCGCGGCACGCGTGGCATCGCCATTACTTCATGCGCTGAGGTAGGCGACGGCCGCGCGCCACGCGAGGCATCGCCATTTACGCAGCCGCAGACTGCCGAAGCGACGTCTCGGCATCAGTACTGGCGCCGCTGAGAAGACGCATCAACGTTGGGTCACTGCCAGGTGGGCCAGACGAAATATCCGCCAGACGCGAGCGGACACTTTGCGCGTCCGCGCAGCGTTCGCAGAGACGCATCCGAGGCGCATATTTGGGCCAGGTTTGCGTCGGACGGCCCGGTCACTTTGCGTCGCCTCGCTGGAGATGGTACCAGACGCATTTTTTGGCCTGGCGGACATAAACGGTCGCTCATCATCCGTTTGCGTCGCCCTGTCGGAGATGCTCTTACCTCATGACGAGAGTGTACAAGCAAATGCCCGAGTTACCTCACGATGGCATATCGAATCCTTCTCCTCCTCCTCCTCTGTTGTATTGTGATCCAAATTCATTCTAAAGGGAGGCTAAGTTCAGATTCCGCTACGCTTCGGCCCAAGCCGGCAGCCCCCCGCGGTACGGATCGTTGCCACCGCCTATATATACATCTTGGAAGCTGTCGGCTGCTAGGGTTTATCAGATTATAAGATAACCCACGGCTTTTGTAAACACTTCCCGATAAAGTGAAGTTTTGTTGCTGGCGCCCGTGGTTTTTCCCTTCTGTGTTGGAAGGAGTTTTCCACGTTAAATTTTGTGTCTCTTGCGTTTTTCTCTATCATTCTTTATTTGCTTGTCGCGTTTATAACATCCTCCTCCAGGGTGGAGGCTCTCCGAGTTTGTCAATGTGCTCAAGAACTCCATTGTCAACCGATGGTAGGTTAGGTATCCTGAAGGATAAACCGATGTGCACCAACATTATTGCAAAAGTAAATATAAAATCATACATATTGCAAGGAGGTTTATGGTAGTGGGGCTTGCCTACTTGGTAGATTGAATCTCACGCTCCCTGAATCTTCTAAACTGTGTGAATGTGACCTTAGTCTTGAGCTCGATCGCTAAAATATCTTCTTCGGTCTTGCCCTTCTTGTCTTGATTTGGCATACGGGCATGAACATGACTCCTCGTGTTCATTTGCTCAAAAGATAATCAAAACCTTAAACAATGGTTGACCCTCTACACACTATAGAAAAAGATCTCACGTATGATTATGAACTTTGATTGATAATGAGAACAGATTGAGCATGGATTTGCAAAAAAGAATTGGAGGATCAGGGGAGAAGCATACGGTGGATCATTTGTGTGCGAGGAATTGAACCAAGAATGAATAGGGATGGAGATCCTTGAATGTTAGTGGAGTGTTTGGAGGAAGACGAAAGAAATATTGCAAAGTTTTGATCTAGGGTTACCTCCCCCGAGCTATTATTGTGCACCTCATGGAAGCGTTACGGGAACGGGTACGGACGGATCTGGTCGTATCGATTGTCGTTATCTTCATAACTCAATTCTACATTCATCATCTCGGTGCGGTCATGGGCTATGGTGGTCATGGCCGTACCACTGCTCGTTAATTTGCACTATCGCAGTTGATAATTTGGACGTTCTTCGCGGGCTCGATACGGGCGGGTCGTACTATATGACCCCATGCTGTGCGTGTAGGCAACAACTTCCTTGTGACGGTAAAGCACACGTCCGTTGGGAACCCCAAGAGGAAGGTATGATGAGCACAGCAGCAAGTTTTCCCTCAGAAAGAAACCAAGGTTTATCGAACCAGTAGGAGATGAAGGCCACGTGAAGGTTGTTGGTGGAGGAGTGTAGTGCGGCGCAACACCAGTGATTCCGGCGCCAACGTGAAACCTGCACAACACAATCAAAATACTTTGCCCCAACTTAACAGTGAGGTTGTCAATCTCACCGGCTTGCTGAAAACAAAGGATTAAACGTATGGTGTGGAGAATGATGTTTGTTTGCGAAGAACAACATAGAACAAAAATTGCAGTAGATTGTATTTCAGATGTAAAAGAAAAGGACCGGGGTCCACAGTTCACTAGTGGTGTCACTCCAATAAGATAAATAACATGCTGGGTGAACAAATTACAGGTGGGCAATTGACAGAATAGAGATTCATATACATATCATGATGACTACTATGAGATTTAATCAGGGCATTACGACAAAGAACATATACCACCATCCAGCATGCATCTATGCCTAAAAAGTCCACCTTCAGGTTAGCATCCGCACCCCTTCCAGTATTAAGTTGCAAACAACAGACAATTGCATTAAGTATGGTGCGTAATTTAATCAACACAAATATCCTTAGATAAAGCATCGATGTTTTATCCCTAGTGGCAACAGCACATCCACAACCTTAGAACTTTCTGTCACTGTCCCAGATTCAGTGGAGGGATGAACCCACTATCGAGCATAAATACTTCCTCTTGGAGTCACAAGTATCAACTTGGCCAGAGCCTCTACTAGCAACGGAGAGCATGCAAGAACATAAACACACATATATGATAGATCAATAATCAACTTGACATAGTATTCAATATTAATCGGATCCCACCAAACACAACATGTAGCATTACAAATAGACGATCTTGATCATGATAGGCAGCTCACAAGATCTAAACATGATAGCACAAGAGGAGAAGACAACCATCTAGCTACTGCTATGGACTCATAGTCCAAGGATGAACTACTCATGCATCATTCCGGAGGCGGACATGGTGATGTAGAGCCCTCCGGTGATGATTCCCCTCTCCGGCAGGGTGCCGGAGGCGATCTCCTGAATCCCCCGAGATGGGATTGGTGGCGGCGGCGTCTCTGGAACTTTTTCCGTATCGTGGCTCTCGGTACTAGGATTTTCGCGACGGAGGGATTAAGTAGGCGAAGGGGCGGCGCAGGGGGGTGCCCGAGGGGCCCACACCATATGGCGGCACGGCCAGGGGTGGGGCCGCGCCACCCTATGGGGTGGCCGCCTCGTCGCCCCTCTTCGTCTCCTCTTCGGACTTCTGGAAGGCTCCGTACAAAATAAGACCGTGGGATTTTGTTTCGTCCAATTCCGAGAATATTTCTCGTGTAGGATTTCTGAAACCAAAAACAGGAGAAAACAGGAACTGGCGCTTCAGCATCTTGTTAATAGGTTAGTGCCGGAGAATGCATCAAAACATTATAAAGTATGAACAAAACATGTAGGTATTATCATAAAACTAGCATGGAACATAAGAAATTATAGATACGTTGGAGACGTATTAAGCATCCCCAAGCTTAGTTCCTCCTCGCTCTCGAGTAGGTAAACGATAAAAATAATAATTTCTGAAGTGACATGCTACCAACACAATCTTGATCAACATTATTGTAAAGCATATGAGATGAATGAAGTGATTCGAAGCAATGATTTGCTAACAAAAAGATAATGACTAAACAACTGAATCATATAGCAAAAACTTTTCATGAATAGTACTTTCAAGACAAGTATCAAAAAGACTTGCAGAAGAGCTAACTCATAAAGCAATAGATTCAAAGTAAGAGGTTTCGAAGCAACACAAAGGATGATTAAGTTTCAGCAATTGCTTTCAACTTGTAACATGTATATCTCATGGATAATTGTCAACATAAAGTAATATAACAAGTGCAATAAGTAAACATGTAAGAATCAATGAACACAGTTGACACAAGTGTTTGCTTCTAAGATAGAAAGGAGTAGGTAAACTGACTCAACATAAAGTAAAAGAAAGGCCCTTCGCAGAGGGAAGCATGATTACTCATGTGCTAGAGCTTTTTATTTTGAAAACATAGAAACAATTTTGTCAACGGTAGTAATAATTCATATGTGTTATGCATAAAACCTCTTACAAGTTGCAAGCCTCATGCATCGAATACCAATAGTGCCCGCACCTTGTCCTAATTAGCTCGGATTTCCATGGATTATCATTGCATTACATATGTTTCAACCAAGTGTCACAAAGGGGTACCTCTATGCCGCAGCATTTGGATCCGAGGAGCAGTTTCTCGAAGAAAGGGATCAGCCTGCTAAACAACAACATCTCATTTCAGCACTGGGTCAAAGAGGCCTGCTAGGTGAGAGCCTGTACAAAGGTCCAAGGAGATAAATCGCATTTGATTTCTCAGTTTTGATAGATCTCAACTTGAGGACATCCATACCGGGACAACATAGAAAACAGATAATGGACTCCTCTTTAATGCTTAAGCATTCAACAACAGATAATATTCTCATAAGAGATTGAGGATTAATGTCCAAACTGAAAACTTCCACCATGATACATGGCTTTGGTTGGCGGCCCAATGTTCTTCTCTAACAATATGCATACTCAAACCATTTAATCATGATAAATCACCCTTACTTCAGACAAGACGAACATGCATAGCAACTCACATGATATTCAACAAAGGTGTAAAAAGTTGATGGCGTCCCCAGAAACATGGTTACCGCTCAACAAGCAACTTATAAGAACTAAGAAACATAGCAATATATTCATCACCACAATAGTTTTTAAGCTATTTTCCCATGAGCTATGTATTGTAAAGACAAAGGAATGAAATTTTAAAGGTAGCACGCAAGCAATTTACTTTGGAATGGCAGAAAAATACCACATATAGGTAGTTATGATGGACACAAATGGCATGGGTTTTGGCTCAAGGTGTTTGGATGCACGAGAAGCATTTCCTCTCAATACAAGGCTTTGGCTAGCAAGGTTGTTTGAAGCAAACACAAGTATGAACAGGTACAACAAAACTTACACAAGAACATATTGCAAGCATTATAAGACTCTACACTATCTTCCTTGTTGTTCAAACACTTTTACTAGAAAATATCTAGACCTTAGAGAGACCAATCATGCAAACCAAATATCAACAAGCTCTACGGTAGTTCTCCACTAATAGATTTAAACAACATGATGCAAGAGCTTAAACATGATCTATAAGAGCTCAAAACAATTTCCAAGTATCAAATTATTCAAGACCATATGAAGCATTTCCTGATTCCAACCAAATAGCAATCAACGAAGCAGTTTTCAGCCTTCGCCATGAACATTAAAGCAAAACTAAGAACACCAGTGTTCAAATGAAAAAGCGGAGCGTGTCTCTCTCCAATAAAAGGATTGTTGGGATCCGATTTTATTCAAACATAAACAAAAATAAAAGCAAACAGACGCTCCAAGTAAAGAACATAGGATATGACGGAATAAAAATATAGTTTCACTAGAAGTGACCTGATAAGTTGTCGATGAAGAAGGGGATGCCTTGGGCATCCCCAAGCTTAGATGCTTGAGTCTTATTGAAATATGCAGGGATGAACCACGGGGGCATCCCCAAGCTTAGACTTTTCACTCTTCTTGATCATATTATATCATCCTCTTCTCTTGACCCTTGAAAACTTCCTCCACACCAAACTTAAAGCAAACTCATTAGAGGGTTAGTGCATAGTAAAAATTCACATGTTCAGAGAGGACACAATCATTCTTAACACTTCTGGACATTACCCAAGGCTACTGGAAGTTAATGGAACAAAGAAATCCACTCAACACAGTAAAAGAGGCAATGCGAAATAAAAAGGCAGAATCTGTCAAAACAGAACAGTCCGTAAAGACGAATTTTTATGAGGCACTTAACTTGCTCAGAGGGAAAAACTCAAAACTAATGGAAGTTGCGTACATATCTGAGGATCATGCATGAAATTTCGCTGATTTTTTTGATTCTTTTGCAGAGAGAAAAACGCGAATTCGTGACAGACAGCAAATCTGCTTCTGCGCAGAAATCCAAATCTAGCATCAACCTTCTATCAGAGACTTTACTTGGCACAATAACATGATAAGGAGAGGTTGCTACAGTAGTAACAACTTTCAAGACTCAACAAAACAGTAGTAAAAATAAAAACAACATGGGTTATCTCCCAAGAAGTGCTTTTTTCTTTAACGCCTTTCAGCTAGGCGCAGAAAGTGCAAATCAAGTAACATCAAGAGAAGAAGCATCAACATCATAATTTTCCTTAGAAACACAACTTGTTGCAGTGGGTAACTTAGATGCTCCATTATCTAAATTTCCCATGGTGGCACTAAGGGTTTTATCAATTTTAGGCCTATAATAATTCTTTGGTTTAGGCACCTTAGAGACATACATGAATTTTTGCTCTTTTCCCACATAAGCTTTCTCCTTAAACTTAAGAGAAGAAAAAGTTAAACCCAAGGTTCCCATAGCTTCTTCAAGTTCACTAATCCTATTGGTTTGATTATCATGGATAGCACAAGTTTCTAAGATAGCAATTCTTTCATTAATTCCTCCTAGGGATTTATCAAGTTTATCAGTGTTATCAAGTAATATTCCCAATTTAGTCTCAACACTTGGAAGATTTTTCTCTATGGCTTCCAACTTTTTCATGACATCCTCAAGAGAGATTTCAATTTTAACTTCATTAACAGGTGTTATTCCAACTAGACTCTCAATGATGCAACTAGCTTCTAAAGCAGGAGTACCTAGGAAATTACCCCCTGAAAGAGTATCAAGAACATACCTATTCCAGCTAGATATACCAACATAAAAGTTCCTAAGGAGGATAATAGTGGAGTGTTTCTTAATGCACCTATGATGAGTATTACTAATTCTGTACCAAGCATCTTTAAAACTTTCTCCCCCTTTTGCTTAAAAGAACGAACTTCAACTTCAGGATTACTCATTTTAGCAATAGTAAAATTAAACTAAGCAAACAGGATAAAATAAAGTAAAAACAAGTAACTAATTTTTTTGTATTTTTTATATAAGAAAGAAAACAAGACAGAAAATAAAATAAAGTAAAGCAAGACAATAAACAAAGTAAAGAGATTGGATGTGAGAGAGTCCCCTTGCAGCGTGTCTTGATCTCCCCGGCAACGGCGCCAGAAAAAGAGTTGTTGTGCGTGTAGGCAACAACTTCCTTGTGACAGTAAAGCACACGTCCGTTGGGAACCCCAAGAGGAAGGTATGATGAGCACAGCAGCAAGTTTTCCCTTAGAAAGAAACCAAGGTTTATCGAACCAGTAGGAGATGAAGGCCACGTGACGGTTGTTGGTGGAGGAGTGTAGTGCGGCGCAACACCAGTGATTCCGGCGCCAACGTGGAACCTGTACAACACAATCAAAATACTTTGCCCCAACTTAACAGTAAGGTTGTCAATCTCACCGGCTTGCTGAAAACAAAGGATTAAACGTATGGTGTGGAGAATGATGTTTGTTTGCAAAGAACAACAGAGAACAGAGATTGCAGTAGATTGTATTTCAGATGTAAAAGAAAAGGACCGGGGTCCATAGTTCACTAGTGGTGTCTCTCCAATAAGATAAATAACATGCTGGGTGAACAAATTACAGGTGGGCAATTGATAGAATAGAGATTCATATACATATCATGATGACTACTATGAGATTTAATCAGGGCATTACGACAAAGAACATACACCGCCATCCAGCATGCATCTATACCTAAAAAGTCCATGATAAGGGATGGCCCGATCTTCTCACTAAGCAACGGTGGTGATGATGATCACGGGGTGATAGCAGCGGAGAAACACGACGATATAGTGGATGATAACTTGTATGACGCAACGAGATCTCTCGATTGGTCCCTGTCGCCAATGCAACAGCTCTCAACCCTGCAAGATATTCGCAACTCCACACACTTGCGCACGTAGCCGCCGACCACGAAGTGGTAAGTTGCAACCGTCTAATTCCCAATGGAACAGCAGATCACACAAGACTTTAAAAGGATCTACACAATATCAAGCAATATGGTGTAGGGAATTCTTTATCATAGATTGGATAGTTTAACTTAGCACCAGAAAGTTTCTCAGAAAAATATGCAATTGGGCGACCATCTTGCATCAACACACCACCAATTCCAATACCACTAGCATCACATTCAATCTCAAATTGCTTATTGAAATCAGGAAGTGCAAGCAACGGTGCAGAAGTTAACAATCGTTTCAGTTCATCAAATGCATGATCTTGGGCTGCGCCCCACTCAAAGACAACACCCTTTTTAGTTAAATCATTCAAAGGTGCAGCAATAGTACTAAAGTTGGGCACAAATCTTCTATAAAACCCAGCAAGACCATGAAAACTTCGAACTTGACTCACATTCATGGGAGTAGGCCAATTTTGAATAGCTTCAATTTTAGACACATCTACTTCTACTCCATGCTTAGAGACAACATAACCAAGAAATATGACCTTATCTTTGCAAAATGTGCACTTCTCAAGATTACCATAGAGTTTATTATCACGCAACACTTGCAAAACATGTCGAATATGTATAGTATGATCAGATTCATTGCGGCTGTAGATTAATATATCATAAAAGTAAACAACCACAAATTTGCCAATAAATTCACGCAAAACATGGTTCATCAGTCTCATGAAAGTTCTAGGTGCATTAGTCAAACCAAAAGGCATTACTAACCACTCATATAAACCAAATTTTGTTTTAAAGGAAGTTTTCCATTCATCCCCTTCTTTCATCCTAATTTGATGATAACCACTACGCAAATCAATTTTAGAGAACACAGCAGCACCACTCAATTCATCTAGCATATCCTCTAAACGGGGAATAGGATGACGATATCTAATAGTAATGTTGTTTATAGCTCTACAATCTACGCACATACGCTATGTACCATCTTTCTTAGGAACTAGAATAACAGGAACAGCACAAGGACTAAGGCTTATGCGGATATAACCTTTGTCGAGTAGCGCTTGTACTTGCTTCTGTATCTCCTTCGTTTCTTCGGGATTTTTTTTATATGGCGCCCTATTGGGCAGCGAAGCTCCGGGAATCAAGTCAATTTGATGCTCAATACCTCGCAACGGTGGTAGTCCTGCGGGTACCTCTTCCGGAAACACGTCGCCAAATTCCTGCAAAACATTAGAAACACCAAGAGGAAGAGGGGTCATGTCGTTAGAAACCAAAACCGTACCCCTGTACAAAAGCACGAGAGGCATGGCCATAGGATCCTCACTAAATTCTCTCATGTCTTCTTTGGTGGCTAATGAAACTAAGGAATTCACTCGCTCACTTTTTATTATATCACTCACAATATTACAATTCTCTCGCCTATCTAATGGAGCATCCTCCAAGTTTACTTCGATCTTCTGACGAGACTCATTGGCAATCTGTTGTGGTGACATAGGCTGTAAGTTAATTTTCTTGCCCTTGTACTCCAAGTGATATGTATTGGCACGGCCATTGTGTTGCACAGAACGGTCATAGAGCCAAGGCCAACCCAATAGTAGATGACAAACCGTCATAGGAACCACATCAAAGTCAACGCAATCCTTATACGGTCCAATCGCAAACTCAACACGCACCATGTGGTTTACCTTCATCTCACCATTGTCGCTCAACCACTGAATATAATATGGATGCGGGTGCAGTAGATACTTCAACTTCAGCTTGGTGCACAACTCTTTGCTTGCTAAATTGCGGCAACTTCCGCCATCAATAATGACCTTGCAAGCCTTGTCAGGACCAACTAAAGCTTTGGTTTGGAACAAATTGCAGTGTTGAGTAGATGCACTAGGCAACACATTAAGAGCACGCTGCGATACAACAATGGTGCGAGCATCAGACGGATATGCATCTTCATCATCAGTATCATAGTCATCATCTTCTGGAGCATTTGGATCCACATCATCTCCAGTCTCATACTTATTGTCCTCATTGATAATCATAACTTTGCGGTTAGGACAATCTCTCTTTAAGTGACCCTTGCCACCACATGTATGACAAACCATATCACGTTTGCGCGCAGTAGACATGCTAGAACCACTCGTACTTGCAGCAGATTCGGACTTCTTTGGGTTAGACACATTGGAGCCCGGCTTACTAGGCGGAGTAGAGTATGGTGCAAAGCGCGTTGAGGGCGCCGGCGCCGCAGGTGGGGGCACGCGAGGCGTGAAGCGCCCAGCTCCCGTAGCACGTCCCTTAACCTTTGCTTCTTCAGCCAACTGCAATTCAGCTTCTCTTGCATGATGTAACAATTGATTCATATTGGTGTAGCTGTAATGACGAACAATGCCTTTAACATCATACTTCAATCCATTGAGAAAACTCTGCATTGTCATCTCTAGAGACTCACGGACACGGCCACGCTTGATACGTCTCCAACGTATCGATAATTCTTATGTTCCATGCCACTTTATTGATGATACCTACATGTTTTATGCACATTATATGTCATATTTATGCATTTTCTGGAACTAACCTATTAACAAGATGCCGAAGAGCCGATTCTTTGTTTCTGCTGTTTTTGGTTTCAGAAATCCTAGTAAAGAAATATTCTCGGAATTGGACGAAACTTTCGCCCAGGGTCCTATTTTTGCACGAAGCTTCTAGAAGACCGAAGAGATAACGAAGTGGGGCCACGAGGCAGCCAGAGGGGTGGCCGGCGCGGCCCAAGCCCTGGCCGCGCCGACCTACCCCCTGGGCCCCTCGTGTGGCCCCCCGCGTTGACCTTCCGCCTACTTAAAGCCTCCGTCGCGAAACCCCCAGTACCGAGAGCCACGATACGGAAAACCTTCCAGAGACGCCGCTGCCGCGAATCCCATCTCGGGGGATTCAGGAGATCGCCTCCGGCACCCTGCCGGAGAGGGGATTCATCTCCCGGAGGACTCTACACCGCCATGGTCGCCTCCGGAGTGATGAGTGAGTAGTTCACCCCTGGACCATGGGTCCATAGCAGTAGCTAGATGGTCGTCTTCTCCTTGTTGTGCTTCATTGTTGGATCTTGTGAGCTGCCTAACATGATCAAGATCATCTATCTGTAATACTATATGTTGTGTTTGTCGGGATCCGATGGATAGAGAGTACTATGACTATGGTGATTATCAATCTATTGTTTATGTGTTGTTTATGATCTTGCATGCTCTCTGTTATTAGTAGAGGCTCTGGCCAAGTTTTTACTCTTAACTCCAAGAGGGAGTATTCATGCTCGATAGTGGGTTCATGCCTCCATTGAATGCAGGACGATGTGAGAAAGTTCTAAGGTTGTGGATGTGCTGTTGCCACTAGGGATAAAACATTGATTCTATGTCTAAGGATGTAGTTGTCTATTACATTACGAACCATACTTAATGCAATTGTCTGTTGCTTTGCAAATTAATGCGGAGGGGGTTCGGATGATAACCTGAAGGTGGACTTTTTAGGCATAGATGCAGTTGGATGGCGGTCTATGTACTTTGTCGTAATGCCCAATTAAATCTCACTATATTTATCATATCATGTATATGCATTGTTATGTCTTTCTCTATTTGTCAATTGCCCGATTGTAATTTGTTCACCCAACATGCTTTTATCTTATGGGAGAGACACCTCTAGTGAACTGTGTACCCCGGTCCTATTCTTTACATAGCATACAATCTACTGCAATTGTGTTTACTGTTTTCTTTCCAAACATCTTCCACTCGATACGTTTAATCCTTTGTTACAGCAAGCCGGTGAGATTGACAACCTCACTGTTTCGTTGGGGCAAAGTACTTGGGTTGTGTTGTGCAGGTTCCGCGTTGGCGCCGGAATCCCTGGTGTTGCGCCGCATCACATTTCGCGACCATCAACCTTCA
Source organism: Lolium perenne (assembly GCF_019359855.2). NCBI lineage: Eukaryota > Viridiplantae > Streptophyta > Magnoliopsida > Poales > Poaceae > Lolium > Lolium perenne. The sequence continues at coordinate 52,858,946 of NC_067248.2, read as the reverse complement.
ACGTGCTTCTTGGAAGTAGCTAGATGGTCGTCTTCTCCTTGTTGTGCTTCATTGTTGGATCTTGTGAGCTGCCTAACATGATCAAGATCATCTATCTGTAATACTATATGTTGTGTTTGTCGGGATCCGATGGATAGAGAGTACTATGACTATGGTGATTATCAATCTATTGTTTATGTGTTGTTTATGATCTTGCATGCTCTCCGTTATTAGTAGAGGCTCTGGCCAAGTTTTTACTCTTAACTCCAAGAGGGAGTATTCATGCTCGATAGTGGGTTCATGCCTCCATTGAATCTGGGACAGTGACAGAAAGTTCTAAGGTTGTGGATGTGTTGATGCCACTAGGGATAAAACATTGATTCTATGTCTAAGGATGTAGTTGTCGATTACATTACGCACCATACTTAATGCAATTGTCTGTTGCTTTGCAACTTAATACTGGAGGGGGTTCGGATGATAACCTGAAGGTGGACTTTTTAGGCATAGATGCAGTTGGATGGCGGTCTATGTACTTTGTCGTAATGCCCAATTAAATCTCACTATATTTATCATATCATGTATATGCATTGTTATGTCTTTCTCTATTTGTCAATTGCCCGATTGTAATTTGTTCACCCAACATGCTTTTATCTTATGGGAGAGACACCTCTAGTGAACTGTGGACCCCGGTCCTATTCTTTACATAGCATACAATCTACTGCAATTGTGTTTACTGTTTTCTTTCCAAACATCTTCCACTCGATACGTTTAATCCTTTGTTACAGCAAGCCGGTGAGATTGACAACCTCACTGTTTCGTTGGGGCAAAGTACTTGGGTTGTGTTGTGCAGGTTCCGCGTTGGCGCCGGAATCCCTGGTGTTGCGCCGCATCACATTTCGCGACCATCAACCTTCAACGTGCTTCTTGGCTCCTACTGGTTCGATTAAACCTTGGTTTCATACTGAGGGAAACTTGCTTCTATACGCATCATACCTTCCACTTGGGGTTCCCAACGGACGTGTGCATCTACGCGTATCAAGCTAAATTTCTGGCGCCGTTACCGGGGAGATCAAGACACGCTGCAAGGGGAGTCTCCACTTCTCAATCTCTTTACTTTGTTTTTGTCTTGCTTTATTTTATTTACTACTTTGTTTGCTGCACCTAAATCAAAACACAAAAAAAATTAGTTGCTAGTTTTACTTTATTTACTGTCTTGCTCTCTATATCGAAAACACAAAAAAATTAGTTACTTGCATTTACTTTATCTAGTTTGTTTTATTTACCGTTGCTAAAATGAATACCCCTGAAAATACTAAGTTGTGTGACTTCACAAATGCAAATAATAATGATTTCCTATGCACACCTATTGCTCCACCTGCTACTACAGCAGAATTCTTTGAAATTAAACCTGCTTTACTGAACTTGGTTATGAGAGATCAATTTTCTGGTGCTAGTTCTGATGATGCTGCTGCCCATCTCAATAATTTTGTTGAACTTTGTGAAATGCAAAAGTATAAAGATGTAGATGGTGATATTATTAAATTGAAAGTGTTTCCTTTCTCATTAAGAGGAAGAGCTAAAGATTGGTTGCTATCTTTGCCTAAGAATAGTATTGATTCATGGACTAAATGCAAGGATGCTTTTATTGGTAGATATTATCCTCCCGCTAAAATTATATCTTTGAGAAGTAGCATAATGAATTTTAAGCAATTAGATACTGAACATGTTGCTCAAGCATGGGAGAGAATGAAAACTTTGGTAAAGAATTGTCCAACCCATGGACTGACTACTTGGATGATCATCCAAACCTTCTATGCAGGACTAAATTTTTCTTCGCGGAATTTATTGGATTCAGCTGCTGGAGGTACCTTTATGTCCATCACATTGGGGGCGGCTACAAAACTTCTTGATGATATGATGATAAATTACTCTGAATGGCACACGGAAAGAGCTCCACAAGGTAAGAAGGTAAATTCTGTTGAAGAAACCTCTTCCTTAAGTGATAAGATTGATGTGATTATGTCTATGCTTGTGAATGGTAGATCTAATGTTGATCCAAATAATGTTCCTTTAGCTTCATTGGTTGCTCAAGAAGAAAATGTTGATGTGAATTTCATTAAAAATAATAATTTCAACAACAATGCTTATAGGAACAACTCTGGTAATAACTATAGGCCATATCCTTCTGCTAATGGTAATGGTTATGGTAATTCTTATGGGAATTCTTACAATAATAATAGGAGTGTACCCTCTGGTCTTGAAGCCATGCTTAAAGAATTTATTAGTACACAAACTGCTTTTAACAAATCTGTTGAGGAAAAGCTTGATAAAATTGATACTATTGCTTCTAGAGTTGATAGGCTTGCCTCTGATGTTAATCTTTTAAAATTGAAAGTTATGCCTAATAATGATATTGATAATAAGATTACTACTACAGCAAATGCCATCCAAGTTAGAATTAATGAGAATATAAGATTAATGGCTGAATTGCGTGCTAGGTGGGATAGAGAAGAAAATGAAAAACTAGCTAAAGAGAATAATGTAGCTAAAGTTTGGACTATTACCACCACTAGTAATGCTAATTCTTCACATGTTGCTGCACCTCCTACTATCAATGGTAAAATAATTGGTGTTGGCAATGTTTCTACTCCTAGTGCAAAGCGTACAAAACTGCCTGAAATTGCTAAAACTGCTGAAACTGCTTGTGATAAAACTGCTGAAATTTTTTCCAACCTTGGGAACAATGATCCCATTGCTGTAGCTCATAATGATTTAGATTTTGATGATTGCCACATCTCTGAAGTTATAAAGTTCTTACAAAAACTTGCTAAAAGTCCTAATGCTAGTGCTATAAATTTAGCCTTTACAAAACATATTACAAATGCTCTCATAAAAGCTAGAGAAGAGAAACTAAAACTTGAAACTTCTATTCCTAGAAAGTTAGAAGATGGTTGGGAGCCCATCATTAAAATGAAATTCAATGACTTTGAATGTAATGCTTTATGTGATCTTGGTGCAAGTATTTCTGTTATGCCTAAAAAGATTTATGATATGCTTGACTTGCCACCATTGAAGAATTGTTATTTGGATGTTAATCTTGCCGATAATGTTAAAAAGAAACCTTTGGGGAGGATTGATAATGTGCATATTACGGTTAACAATAACCTTGTCCCCGTTGATTTTGTTGTCTTGGATATCGAATGCAATGCATCTTGTCCTATTGTGTTGGGAAGACCTTTTCTTCGAACTGTTGGTGCTGTTATTGATATGAGGGAAGGTAATATTAAATACCAATTTCCTCTCAAGAAAGGTATGGAACACTTCCCTAGAAAGAGAATGAAGTTGCCTTTTGATTCTATTATTAGAACAAGTTATGATGTTGATGCTTCTACTCTCGATGTTACTTGATTTGCACTTTCTGCGCCTAGCTGAAAGGCGTTAAAGAAAAGCGCTTATGGGAGACAACCCATGTTTTTACCTACAGCAATTTTTTGTTTTGTTGAGTCTTGGAAGTTGTTTACTACTGTAGCAACCTCTCCTTATCATGTTTTTGTGCCAAGTAAAGTTTCTATGTCAAAGTTGATGTTATATTTGGGATCGCTGCGCAGAAACAGCATTGCTGTCTGTCACGAATCTGGCCACAGTTCTCTGTAGAAAATTCGAAAAAATCTGCCAATTTACGAGCATGATCCTCAGATATGTACGCAACTTTCATTAGTTTTGAGTTTTTCCATTTGAGCAAGTCTGGTGCCATATTAAAATTCGTCTTTACGGACTGTTCTGTTTTTGACAGATTCTGCCTTTTATTTCGCATTGCCTCTTTTGCTATGTTGGATTTATTTCTTTGATCCATTAATGTCCAGTAGCATTATGCAATGTCCATAAGTGAAAATAATGATTGTGTCACCTCTGAATATGTGAATTATTAATTGTGCACTAACCCTCTAATGAGTTTGCTTGAAGTTTGGTGTGAAGGAAGTTTTCAAGGGTCAAGAGAGGAGAATGATATACTATGATCAAGAGGAGTGAAAGCTCTAAGCTTGGGGATGCCCCCGTGGTTCACCCCTGCATATTTTAAGAAGACTCAAGCGTCTAAGCTTGGGGATGCCCAAGGCATCCCCTTCTTCATCGACAACATCATCAGGTTCCTCCCCTGAAACTATATTTTTATTCAGTCACATCTTGTGTTCTTTGCTTGGAGCGTCGGTTTGTTTTTGTTTTTGTTTTTGTTTGAATAAAATGGATCCTAGCATTCACTTTGTGGGAGAGAGACACGCTCCGCTGTTGCATATGGACACATGTGTCCTTAGGCTTTACTCATAATGTTCAAGGCGAAGTTTCTTCTTCGTTAAATTGTTATATGGTTGGAATTGGAAAATGCTACATGTAGTAATTCTGAAATGTCTTGGATAATGTGATACTTGGCAATTGTTGTGCTCATGTTTAAGCTCTTGCATCATATGCTTTGCACCCATTAATGAAGAAATACATAGAGCTTGCTAAAATTTGATTTGCATATTTGGTTTCTCTAAGGTCTAGATAATATCTAGTATTGAGTTTTGAACAACAAGGAAGACGGTGTAGAGTCTTATAATGTTTACAATATGTCTTTTATGTGAGTTTTGCTGCACTTGTTCATCCTTGAGTTTGCTTCAAATAACCTTGCTAGCCTAAACCTTGTATCGAGAGGGAATACTTCTCATGCATCCAAATCTTTGAGCCAACTACTATGCCATTTGTGTCCACCATACCTACCTACTACATGGTATTTCTCCGCCATTCCAAAGTAAAATTGCTTGAGTGATACCTTTAAAATTCCATCATTCACCTTTGCAATATATAGCTCATGGGACAAAGTAGCCTTAAAAACTATCGTAGTATTGAATATGTACTTATGCACTTTATATTTTATTAAGTTGCTTGTTGTGCGATAACCATGCTTCTGGGGAACGCCATCAACTATTGTTGAATATCATGTGAGTTGCTATGCATGTCCGTCTTGTCTGAAGGATCTATCATTTTAGTGGTTGGAGCATGCAAAATTGTTAGAGAAGAACATTGGGCCGCTAACTAAAGTCATGAATCATGGTTGAAGTTTCAGTTTTGGACATATATCCTCAATCTCATATGAGAATAATAATTGTTGCTACATGCTTATGCATTTAAGAGGAGTCCATTATCTGTTGTCCATGTTGTCCCGGTATGGATGTCTAAGTTGAGAATAATCAAAAGCGAGAAATCCAAAATGCGAGCATTCTCCTTAGACCTTTGTACAGGCGGCATGGAGGTACCCCTTTGTGACACTTGGTTGAAACATGGCATGCGAAGATCCGGTAGTCCAAGCTAAGTAGGACGAGGTGCGGACACTATTAGTATACTATGCATGAGGCTTGCAACTTGTAAGATATAATTTTCATAACTCATATGCTTTATTACTACCGTTGACAAAATTGTTTCATGTTTTCAAAATAAAAGCTCTAGCACAAATACAGCAATCGATGCTTTCCTCTTGAAGGACCATTCTTTTACTTTTATTGTTGAGTCAGTTTACCTATCTCCTTCCACCTAAGAAGCAAACACTTGTGTGAACTGTGCATTGATTCCTACATACTTGCATATTGCACTTATTATATTACTTTATGTTGACAATATCCATGAGATATACATGTTATAAGTTGAAAGCAACCGCTGAAACTTAATCTTCCTATGTGTTGCTTCAACACCTTTACTTTGATTTATTGCTTTATGAGTTAACTCTTATGCAAGACTTATTGATGCTTGTCTTGAAGTACTATTCATGAAAATTCTTTGCTATATGATTCAGTTGTTTACTCATGTCATTACCTTTGTTTTGATCGCTGCATTCATTACATATGTTTACAAATAGTATGATCAAGATTATGATGGCATGTCACTTCAGAAATTATCTTTGTTATCGTTTTACCTGCTCGGGACGAGCAGAACTAAGCTTGGGGATGCTGATACGTCTCCAACGTATCGATAATTTCTTATGTTCCATGCCACTTTATTGATGATACCTACATGTTTTATGCACATTATATGTCATATTTATGCATTTTCTGGAACTAACCTATTAACAAGATGCCGAAGAGCCGATTCTTTGTTTTCTGCTGTTTTTGGTTTCAGAAATCCGAGTAAAGAAATATTCTCGGAATTGGACGAAACTTTCGCCCAGGGTCCTATTTTTGCACGAAGCTTCCAGAAGACCGAAGAGATAACGAAGTGGGGCCACGAGGCAGCCAGAGGGGTGGCCGGCGTGGCCCAAGCCCTGGCCGCGCCGACCTACCCCCTGGGCCCCTCGTGTGGCCCCCCGCGTTGACCTTCCGCCTACTTAAAGCCTCCGTCGCGAAACCCCCAGTACCGAGAGCCACGATACGGAAAACCTTCCAGAGACGCCGCCGCCGCGAATCCCATCTCGGGGGATTCTGGAGATCGCCTCCGGCACCCTGCCGGAGAGGGGATTCATCTCCCGGAGGACTCTACACCGCCATGGTCGCCTCCGGAGTGATGAGTGAGTAGTTCACCCCTGGACCATGGGTCCATAGCAGTAGCTAGATGGTCGTCTTCTCCTTGTTGTGCTTCATTGTTGGATCTTGTGAGCTGCCTAACATGATCAAGATCATCTATCTGTAATACTATATGTTGTGTTTGTCGGGATCCGATGGATAGAGAGTACTATGACTATGGTGATTATCAATCTATTGTTTATGTGTTGTTTATGATCTTGCATGCTCTCCGTTATTAGTAGAGGCTCTGGCCAAGTTTTTACTCTTAACTCCAAGAGGGAGTATTCATGCTCGATAGTGGGTTCATGCCTCCATTGAATGCAGGACGATGTGAGAAAGTTCTAAGGTTGTGGATGTGCTGTTGCCACTAGGGATAAAACATTGATTCTATGTCTAAGGATGTAGTTGTCGATTACATTACGCACCATACTTAATGCAATTGTCTGTTGCTTTGCAACTTAATACTGGAGGGGGTTCGGATGATAACCTGAAGGTGGACTTTTTAGGCATAGATGCAGTTGGATGGCGGTCTATGTACTTTGTCGTAATGCCCAATTAAATCTCACTATATTTATCATATCATGTATATGCATTGTTATGCCTTTCTCTATTTGTCAATTGCCCGACTGTAATTTGTTCACCCAACATGCTTTTATCTTATGGGAGAGACACCTCTAGTGAACTGTGGACCCCGGTCCTATTCTTTACATAGCATACAATCTACTGCAATTGTGTTTACTGTTTTCTTTGCAAACATCTTCCACTCGATACGTTTAATCCTTTGTTACAGCAAGCCGGTGAGATTGACAACCTCACTGTTTCGTTGGGGCAAAGTACTTGGGTTGTGTTGTGCAGGTTCCGTGTTGGCGCCGGAATCCCTGGTGTTGCGCCGCATCACATTTCGCGACCATCAACCTTCAACGTGCTTCTTGGCTCCTACTGGTTCGATTAAACCTTGGTTTCATACTGAGGGAAACTTGCTTCTATACGCATCATACCTTCCACTTGGGGTTCCCAACGGACGTGTGCATCTACGCGTATCAACGCTGCATAAGCATCTCCATCTCCATGTAGTACTCATCCATAGTCTTCACACCTTGCCTCAACAGGGTCAACTTATCAAATATTGTACGCAAATAATTAGTGGGCACAAACCGAGAATTCATCGCCTCCTTCATAGCACGCCATGTAATAATAGGCAGCTCACCATCTGCTTGGCGATTACGAACAAGTGCATCCCACCAACGCAATGCATAACCATCAAATTCGGAAGAAGCAAGCTTGATCTTCCTATCTTCAGTGTAGTTAGGATGTAAGCTCCATAACTTCTCAATCTTGAGCCCCCAAGTGAGGTATTCTTCAACGTCAGCTCCTCCTTCAAACTTGGGTATGGAAAACTTGGGCTTACCCAATCCATCTTCTTCATCTTGTCCACGACCATGGCGGCCAAGTGGAGCCCAACCACGGGGACGATCACCACGACCAGGAGCATCATCAGCGTCTTCAGCTTGTTGTTGCTGTTGATTTGTAAGATTCTCAACAGACATTATCAAAGTTCGAAGACTGCACTGAATATCGGTCATTTGATCAGCCAATCCAGTGACTGTCTAATTTGTAGCATCCAGCTTTTGTTTGATCTCTTCAACCGTGCCCTTAAGCTCATCATCCTGAGTGCGGAATTCACGACGCATCTCATTACGAAGAGCTTCAAACTCCCTCCATGTGATGATATCTGCGGAATCCTTGTTTTCCTGGTTAACAAGCTTATGATCACTAGCAGACATGATTAGTAGGCTAGTGCACTAAATCAAAAATATATGGTGGTACTCTCACAACTCACTCAAAACTGATAAGAAAAGGAGATCTTACCGTTCCAAAGTAAATTAGTATTGCTTACCACTTGTAGGAACAACTAGTGCACGGATGTAGCGAAGCGAATATAAAGGGTATAAGAACAATCACACGACAAAGCAGGGTATATGTGGGGTTGTAGGTAGGCTACCTATTTGCCCAATAACAAGCTCTAGCGCTGACCGTAGACAACCAAAGATACTCACACAAGGCGATAAATGTGGCAATGCAACTATATGGAGGAAAGGTTGCAATACACTCGAGAGACGCTAGCAAAGCTCAACGGAACAAGCACAAGATTGCTCAACTACGGGTGCAGTTAAAGAAAACTTAGGCCTTCACTTGATTCTACTAGCACTTCACTTTTCTTTTTGGATTTTTCTTTTGTATCACACGCAGCTATGTAGCTCTTTTTGCTTCTTTTCAATTTTATCTTTTTTTTTATGACTCAACTCCTTGATAACACGGCCAACAAGATATGCAAAGCACCAAAATCCTAATGAGCAGCCTGTCGAGCGGTAAAATTAGTCTCTTCTGGGGAAGTTCCTAGTCACTTATATCGATAGGCTGTGTCTATGGTTGGGAACAAGCACACTGTACGCTATGTGGACTCGGAGCAACAAAAACTGACACTAAAAGATAAAACTAGATGATGTAGAAACACAAACCCTAACAATTCTACTAGAAGAAAGATAAAGGTACGCAAAAACAACTACGAAAAGCAACTAAAACTCGAAATTAGTGCAATCTAAGGCTATGGCAAACCCTAACCCTAATATTTTTGGCTTTTTCTGTATAGGAAACACTCACAACTCAACTATGGGGTGGATTGTGGATGGCTTACCGAGGAAACGCTAAAATCTGATACCAAGATGATAAGGGATGGCCCGATCTTCTCAGTAAGCAACGGTGGTGATGATGATCACGGGGTGATAGCAGCGGAGAAACACGACGATATAGTGGATGATAACTTGTATGACGCAACGAGATCTCTCGATTGGTCCCTGTCGCCAATGCAACAGCTCTCAACCCTGCAAGATATTCGCAACTCCACACACTTGCGCACGTAGCCGCCGACCACGATGCGGTAAGTTGCAACCGTCTAATTCCCAATGGAACAGCAGATTACACAAGACTTTAACAGGATCTACACAATATCAAGCAATATGGTGTAGGGAATTCAATAGTTTTGCAGAGCAAACAACTAAGAACTAGGGTTTATCTTAAACGTGGTCTAAAGCAACTTTGGGGGCGTCCGAGGGACTTATATAGGCATTCGGGACGACCTCAGGTCGAAAAAGTACGGAAATAACCGACCCAGAATAGATCTGGTCGAGATAGACTCGGACACGGCCGGTCTGGAGGCCGGTCGACTGGGCCTAGGACCGGGCTGGCCGGTTCAAACCGGTCCAGGGACCGGGGTGCAACCGGGCGCTGGAATTGTCGCGCAGTAACCCGTCCGGTCTGCGTCAGCGTGGCGTCCGGTTGGCGCCGGGGTGGATCTGGTCAGGCGCCCGGTTGGACCGGGTGCTGTCCACAACTGGCGCGTGGTTGACGTGGGAGGTTTGATGGCGGTTGACGGGCTTGATGGAGTGTCTTGATTCGTCCCCGGCAACGGCGCCAGAAAATAGCTTGATGTCTACTGATACGTCTCAAACGTATCTATAATTTCTGATGTTCCATGCTTGTTTTATGACAATACTTTGTTCTTCATGAATCTATTTGTGTACAAGATTCCTTTTCATAGGAAGTGGGTTAGACTTAAAAGTGTTTTAAAATTGCTTCTTGATGTTCTCTATTGCTTCATTGTCTATTTTCATGAGAGCATCATTAAAACTGCTGAGCCCATCTTAATGGCTATAAAGAAAGAACTTCTTGGGAGATAACCCATGTCTTTATTTTACTACAGCACTTTTGTTTTATATTTGAGTCTTGGAAGTTGTTTACTACTGTAGCAACCTCTCCTTATCATGTTTTTTGTGCCAAGTAAAGTCTCTATGGTAAAGTTGATGCTAGATTTGGATTGCTGCGCAGAAACAGAATTGCTGTCTGTCACGAATTTGCGCAGAAGTTTCTGTAGGTAACTCAGAAAAATCTGCAAATTTACGGGAGTGATCCTCAGATATGTACGCAACTTTCATTAGTTTTGAGTTTTTCCGTTTGAGCAAGTTAAGTAACCCTGCAAAATTCGTCTTTACGGACTGTTCTTTTGACAGATTCTGCCTTTTATTTCGCATTGCCGCTTTTGCTATGTTGAATGAGTTTCTTTGTTCCATTAACTTTCAGAAGCTTTGTGCAATGTCCAGAAGTGTTAAGAATGATTGTGCCACCTCTGAACATGTGAATTTTTGATTATGCACTAACCCTCTAATGAGTTTGCTTGAAGTTTGGTGTGGAGGAAGTTTTCAAGGGTCAAGAGAAGAGGGTGATATAATGTGATCAAGAAGAGTGAAAAGTCTAAGCTTGGGGATGCCCCGGTGGTTCATCCCTGCATATTTTGAGAAGACTCAAGCATCTAAGCTTGGGGATGCCCAAGGCATCCCCTTCTTCATCGAAAACTTATCAGGTTTCTTCTATTGAAACTATATTTTTATTCGGTCACATCTTATGTACTTTACTTGGAGCTTATGTGTGCTTTTATTTTCATTTTGTTATTTTCATTCTCTGAATAAATTCATGCTCATGTGGGAGAGAGACACGCTCCGCTTTTTCATATGAACACTAGTGTTCTTCATTTTTGCTTTTAATGTTCAAGGGCGAAAGTTGATCGCTTCACTTGTTGTTATTTGATTGGAATCAGAAAATGCTTCATATGGTTTTGAATAACTTGATACTTGGCAATTGTTTTGAGCTCTCATAGATCATGTTTAGGCTCTTGCATCATGTAGTTTAAATCTAGTAGTGGAGAACTACTATAGAGCTTGTTGAAATTTGGTTTGCATGATTGGTCTCTCTAAGGTCTAGATATTTTCTGGTAAAAGTGTTTGAGCAACAAGGAAGACAGTGTAGAGTCTTATAATGCTTGCAATATGTTCTTATGTAATTTTTGCTGTACCGGTTCATACTTGTGTTTGCTTCAAATAACCTTGCTAGCCAAAGCCTTGTACTGAGAGGGAATACTTCTCGTGCATCCAAACACCTTGAGCCAAAACCCATGCCATTTGTGTCCACCATATCTACCTACTATGTGGTATTTCCTGCCATTCCAAGTAAATACTTCATGTGCTACCTTTAAACAATTCAAAAGCTATTATCTCTTATTTGTGTCAATGTTTTATAGCTCATGAGGAAGTATGTGGTGTTTTATCTTTCGATCTTGTCATTTACTTTTGACAGACTTTCACAATGGACTAGTGGCTCATCCGCTTATCCAATAATTTTGCAAAAAGAGCTGGCAACGGGGTTCCCAGCCCCAATTAATTAACTTGCATTAATAATTCTCTTCACATGTTTTGCTCTGATCTATCAGTAAGCAACTTAAATTTGCAAATAGACACTCCTCCATGGTATGTGAATGTTGGAAGGCACCCGAGGATTCGGTTAGCCATGGCTTGTGTAAGCAAAAGGTTGGGGGGAGTGTCATCTAATAAATAAAACTAAAGTACATGTGTAAACAAAAGAGAAGAGGGATGATCTACCTTGCTGGTAGAGATAACGTCCTTCATGGGAGCCGCTCTTGAAAGTCTGGTTGATAAGGTAGTTAGAGTACCCATTACCATTCGTTGACAACAACAAACACCTCTCAAAATTTTACTTTTATGCTCTCTATATGATTTCAAAACTTGAAAAGCTCTAGCACATGATTTAATCCCTGCTTCCCTCTGCGAAGGGCCTATATTTTACTTTATGTTGAGTCAGTTTACCTACTTCCTTCCATCTTAGAAGCAAACACTTGTGTCAACTGTGCATTGATTCTTACATACTTGCTCATTGCACTCATCATATTACTTTGTGTTGACAATTATCCATGAGATATGCATGTTGAAAGTTGAAAGCACTTGCTGAAACTTATATCTTCCCTTGTGTTGCTTCGATGCCTTTACTTTGAATTTATTGCTTTATGAGTTAACTCTTATGCAAGTCTTATTGATGCTTGTCTTGAAAGTACTATTCATGAAAAGTTTTGCTATATGTTATCTATTTGTTAGCAAACTATAGATCATTGCTTTGAATCACTCCATTCATGTCATATGCTTTACAATAATGTTGATCAAGATTATGATGGTAGCATGTCACTTCAGAAATTATTTGTGTTATCGTTTACCTACTCGAGGGCGAGTAGGAAGTTAGGAACTAAGCTTGGGGATGCTTGATACGTCTCAAACGTATCTATAATATCTGATGTCCCATGCTTGTTTTATGACAATACCTACATGTTTTGTTCACACTTTATATCGTTTTGATGCATTTTCCAGAACTAACCTATTAACGAGATGCCGAAGTGCCAGTTCCTGTTTTCTGCTGTTTTTGGTTTCAGAAATCCTAGTAAGGAAATATTCTCGGAATTGGACGAAATCAACGCCCAGGACCTTATTTTCCCCGGGAGCTTCCAGAACATCAAAGAAGAGTCGGAGACGGGCAGCAGGGGGCCCACACCATAAGGCGGCGCGGGTGGCCCCCTGGCCGCGCCCCCCTATGGGGAGGGAGCCCTCTGGCCCCTCCGAGGCTGCCCTTCCGCCTATATGAAGTCTCCGTATCGAAAACCCTAAAAAGATAAGCCACGGTACGAGAAACCTTCCAGAGCCGCCGCCATCGCGAAGCCAAGATCTGGGGGACAGGAGTCTCTGTTCCGGCACGCCGCCGGGATGGGGAAGTGCCCCCGGAAGGCTTCTCCATCGACACCACCGCCATCTCCATCAATGCTGCTGCTCCCATGATGAGGAGGGTGTAGTTCTCCCTCGAGGCTGAGGGCTCTACCGTAGCTACGTGGTTAATCTCTCTCTCTGTACTCCAATACAATGATCTCGTGAATTGCTTTGCATGATTGAGATCCATATGATGAGTTTTGTATCGCTACTAGTCTATGTGCTACTCATGTGATGTTATTAAAGTAGTCTATTCCTCCTCCATGGTGTAAAGGTGCTAGTGTGTGCACCGTGTGGTTCTTGTCGTAGGCTATGATCATGATCTCTTGTAGGTTGTGGAGTTAATTATCATTATGATAGTATTGATGTGATCTATTCCTCCTTTCATAGCGTAATGTGGACAGTGTGTATGCTATGTTAGTTCTCGGTTTATTTTGCAATGATCTATTATGCTCTAAGGTTACTTAAATATGAATGCCGAATGTTGTGGCGCTTGTTGACTCCGGCTTGAGGGAGCTCTTGTAGCCCTACACAACGACTGGTGTTTGTCATCCAACAAAAGAGTGTATGTAGCTGATACGTCTCCAACGTATCGATAATTTCTTATGTTCCATGCTACTTTATTGATGATATCTACATGTTTTATACACATTATATGTCATATTTATGCGTTTTCTGGAACTAACCTATTAACAAGATGCTGAAGTGCCAGTTCCTGTTTTCTGCTGTTTTTGGTTTCAGAAATCCTAGTAACGAAATATTCTCGGAATTGGACGAAATCAACGCCCAGGTTCCTATTTTGCCCGGAAGCATCCAGAACACCCGAGAGCCACCAGAGGGGAGCCCTGGTGGGCCCAGATGATAGGGTGGCGCGGCCAGGGCTGGGCCCGCGCCACCCTATGGTGTGGTCGCCCCTTCGACCCTCCTGCGCCGCCTCTTCGCCTATTTAAAGCCCCTGCATCGAAAACCCTTACAGAGGGAGCCACGGTACGCGAAACCTTCCAGAGCCGCCGCCATCGCGAAGCCAAGATCTGGGGGACAGGAGTCTCTGTTCCGGCACCCTGCCAGAGCGGGGAAGTGCCCCCGGAAGGCTTCTCCATCGACACCGCTGCCATCTCCACCGCCATCTTCATCACCGCTGCTGCTCCCATGAAGAGGGAGTAGTTCTCCATCGAGGCTCGGGGCTGTACCGGTAGCTATGTGGTTAATCTCTCTCCTATGTACTTCAATACAATGATCTCATGAGCTGCTTTACATGATTGAGATCCATATGATGAGCTTTGTATCGCTACTAGTTATGTGCTACTCATGTGATGTTATTAAAGTAGTTTATTCCTCCTGCATGGTGTAAAGGTGACTAGTGTGTGCACCGTGTGGTTCTTGTCGTAGGCTATGATCATGATCTCTTGTAGATCGTGGAGTTAATTGTCATTATGATAGTATTGATGTGATCTATTCCTCCTTCATAGTGTAATGTGGACAGTGCGTGCGCTATGTTAGTTCTTGGTTTATTTTGCAATGATCTATTATGCTCTAAGGTTACTTAAACATGAATATCGAATGTTGTGGAGCTTGTTAACTCCGGCATTGAGGGTTCGTGTAAACCTACGCAACGAATGATGTTCATTATCAAACAAGAGTGTATGTAGCACATATGAGAAAGAGTTATTTATTATGCGATCAATGTTGAGAGTGTCCACTAGTGAAAGTATGATCCCTAGGCCTTGTTCCTAAATACTGAAGTCGCTGCTTGTTTACTGTTCTACTGCATGTTTACTTCCCGCAATATTACTACCATCAACTGCACGCCAGCAAGCACTTTTCTGGCGCCGTACTACTGCTCATACTTATTCATACCACCTGTATTTCACTATCTCTTCGCCGAACTAGTGCACCTATTAGGTGTGTTGGGGACACAAGACACTTCTTGCTTTGTGGTTGCAGGGTTGCATGAGAGGGATATCTTTGACCTCTTCCTCCCTGAGTTCGATAAACCTTGGGTAATCCACTTAAGGGAAACTTGCTGCTGTTCTACAAACCTCTGCTCTTGGAGGCCCAACACTGTCTACAAGAATAGAAGCACCCGTAGACATCAAGCACTTTTCTGGCGCCGTTGCCGGGGAGGAAAGGTAAAAGGCACTCATACTCCGGTTCCAGGTAACAGTACTTTTCTGGCGCCATTGTGTGTGTGCTCGAAGCTATTTCCTTTAGATTCTGCAATTGCAACATTTGGTTTCTTGTTTACACTAGTTAGGCATAATGGACAACAATGAGCTTCTTATTCTATTTCCTGATTTAAGACATGGATGGTTTGATGCGAAAATTAAAAAACCCATGGAACATATTAATATGAATGCTTTGAACACTATTGTTGCTAATGCTATGGAAAATTCTAAGCTTGGGGAAGCTGGCTTTGATGAGCATGATATTTTTAGTCCCCCAAGCATTGAGGAGAAAATTTACTTTGATGATACTTTGCCTCCCATTTATGATGATTATAATGATAGTAGTCTTTTGTTACCACCTGTTATGGAGGATAAATTTGATTATGATTACAATATACCTCCTATATTTGATAGCTACTTTGTTGAATTTGCTCCCACTACAACTAATAAAATTGATTATGCTTATGTTGGGAGTAGTAATTATTTTATGCATGAGACTCATGATAAGAATGCTTTATGTGATAGTTATATTGTTGAGTTTGCTCATGTTGCTACTGAAAGTTATTATGAGAGAGGGAAATATGGTTGTAGAAATTTTCATGTTACTAAAATGCCTCTCTATGTGCTGAAATTTTTGAAGCTACACTTGTTTTATCTTCCTATGCTTGTTACTTTGCTCTTTATGAACTTGTTTATTTACAAGATTCCTATACATAGGAAGCATGTTAGACTTAAATGTGTTATGAATTTGCCTCTTGATGCTCTCTTTTGCTTCAAATACTATTTCTTGCGAGTGCATCATTAAAACTGCTGAGCCCATCTTAATGGCTATAAAGAAAGAACTTCTTGGGAGATAACCCATGTGTTATTTTGCTACAGTACTTTGTTTTATATTTGTGTCTTGGAAGTTGTTTACTACTGTAGCAACCTCTCCTTATCATGTTTTTGTGCCAAGTAAAGTTTCTATGTCAAAGTTGATGTTATATTTGGGATCGCTGCGCAGAAACAGCATTGCTGTCTGTCACGAATCTGGGCACAGTCCTCTGTATAAAATTCGAAAAAATCTGCCAATTTACGAGCGTGATCCTCAGATATGTACGCAACTTTCATTAGTTTTGAGTTTTTCCATTTGAGCAAGTCTGGTGCCATCTTTAAATTCGTCTTTACGGACAGTTCTGTTTTTGACAGATTCTGCCTTTTATTTCGCATTGCCTCTTTTGCTATGTTGGATTTATTTCTTTGATCCACTAATGTCCAGTAGCATTATGCAATGTCCAGAAGTGAAAATAATGATTGTGTCACCTCTGAATGTGTGAATTATTAATTGTGCACTAACCCTCTAATGAGTTTGCTTGAAGTTTGGTGTGAAGGAAGTTTTCAAGGGTCAAGAGAGGAGAATGATATACTATGATCAAGAGGAGTGAAAGCTCTAAGCTTGGGGATGCCCCCGTGGTTCACCCCTGCATATTTTAAGAAGACTCAAGCGTCTAAGCTTGGGGATGCCCAAGGCATCCCCTTCTTCATCGACAACATCATCAGGTTCCTCCCCTGAAACTATATTTTTATTCAATCACATCTTGTGTTCTTTACTTGGAGCGTCTGTGTGCTTTTATTTTTGTTTTTGTTTTGTTATCTTAGTTCTCTGAATAAGTTCATCCTTGTGTGGGAGAGAGACACGCTCCGCTGGTTCATATGAACACATGTGTTCTTAGCTTTTAATTTTCATGGCGAAGTTTCCTCTTCGTTAAATTGTTATATGGTTGGAATTGGAAAATGCTACATGTAGCAATTGGTAAAGTGTCTTGGATAATGTGATACTTGGCAATTGTTGTGCTCATGTTTAAGCTCTTGCATCATATACTTTGCACCTATTAGTGAAGAAATACATAGAGCATGCTAAAATTTGGTTTGCATAATTGGTCTCTCTAAGGTCTAGATAATATCTAGTATTGAGTTTTGAACAACAAGGAAGACGGTGTAGAGTCTTATAATGTTTACAATATGTCTTTTATGTGAGTTTTGCTGCACCGGTTCATCCTTGAGTTTGCTTCAAATAACCTTTCTAGCCTAAACCTTGTATCGAGAGGGAATACTTCTCATGCATCCAAAATCCTTGAGCCAACCTCTATGCCATTTGTGTCCACCATACCTACCTACTACATGGTATTTCTCCGCCATTCCAAAGTAAATTGCTTGAGTGCTACCTTTAAAATTCCATCATTCACCTTTGCAATATATAGCTCATGGGACAAAATAGCCTTAAAAACTATCGTAGTATTGAATATGTACTTATGCATTTTATCTTTTATTAAGTTGCTTGTTGTGCGATAACCATGCTTCTGGGGAACGCCATCAACTATTGTTGAATATCATGTGAGTTGCTATGCATGTCCGTCTTGTCTGAAGGATCTATCATTTTAGTGGTTGGAGCATGCAAAATTGTTAGAGAAGAACATTGGGCCGCTAACTAAAGCCATGAATCATGGTTGAAGTTTCAGTTTTGGACATATATCCTCAATCTCATATGAGAATAATAATTGTTGCTACATGCTTATGCATTTAAGAGGAGTCCATTATCTGTTGTCCATGTTGTCCCGGTATGGATGTCTAAGTTGAGAATAATCAAAAGCGAGAAATCCAAAATGCGAGCATTCTCCTTAGACCTTTGTACAGGCGGCATGGAGGTACCCCTTTGTGACACTTGGTTGAAACATGGCATGCAAAGATCCGGTAGTCCAAGCTAAGTAGGACGAGGTGCAGACACTATTAGTACACTATGCATGAGGCTTGCAACTTGTAAGATATAATTTACATAACTCATATGCTTTATTACTACCGTTGACAAAATTGTTTCATGTTTTCAGAATAAAAGCTCTAGCACAAATATAGCAATCGATGCTTTCCTCTTTGAAGGACCATTCTTCTACTTTTATGTTGAGTCAGTTTAACTATCTCTCTCCACCTTAAGAAGCAAACACTTGTGTGAACTGTGCATTGATTCCTACATACTTGCATATTGCACTTGTTATATTACTTTATGTTGACAATATCCATGAGATATACATGTTACAAGTTGAAAGCAACCGCTGAAACTTAATCTTCCATTGTGTTGCTTCAATACCTTTTACTTTGAATTATTGCTTTATGAGTTAACTCTTATGCAAGACTTATTGATGCCTGTCTTGAAGTACTATTCATGAAAAGTCTTTGCTTTATGATTCACTTGTTTACTCATGTCATTACCATTGTTTTGATCGCTGCATTCATTACATATGTTTACAAATAGTATGATCAAGATTATGATGGCATGTCACTTCAGAAATTATCTTTGTTATCGTTTTACCTGCTCGGGACGAGCAGAACTAAGCTTGGGGATGCTGATACGTCTCCAACGTATCGATAATTTCTTATGTTCCATGCTACTTTATTGATGATACCTACATGTTTTATGCACACTTTATGTCATATTCGTGCATTTTCTGGAACTAACCTATTAACAAGATGCCGAAGTGCCAGTTCCTGTTTTCTGTTGTTTTTGGTTTCAGAAATCCTAGAAACGAAATATTCTCGGAATTGGACGAAATCAACGCCCAGGTTCCTATTTTGCCCGGAAGCATCCAGAACACCCGAGAGCCGCCAGAGGAGGGCCCTGTGGGCCCCAGATGATAGGGTGGCGCGGCCTGGGCCCTGGCCGCGCCAGCCTATGGTGTGGTGGCCCCAGGCCCCCTCCGAGGCTGCCCTTTCGCCTATATAAGGTCCCTGACCTAAAAACCCCGACGGAGGACGAAACCCACAGAAACCATCCAGAGCCGCCGCCATCGCGAAGCCAAGATCTGGGGGACAGGAGTCTCTGTTCCGGCACCCTGCCGGACAGGGAAGTGCCCCCGGAAGGCTTCTCCATCGACATCGCTGCCATCTCCACCGCCATCTTCATCACCGCTGCTGCTCCCATGAGGAGGGAGTAGTTCTCCATCGAGGCTCGGGGTTGTACCGGTAGCTATGTGGTTCATCTCTCTCCTATGTGCTTCAATACAATAATCTCATGAGCTGCCTTACATGATTGAGATTCATATGATGATGCTTGTAATCTAGATGTCATTGTGCTAGTCAAGTGAGTTTTACTTATGTGATCTCCGGAGACTCCTTGTCCCACGTGTGTAAAGGTGACAGTGTGTGCACCGTGTGGGTCTCTTAGGCTATATTTCACAGAATACTTATTCACTGTTATGAATGGCATAGTGAAGTGCTTATTTATATCTCTTTATGATTGCAATGTGTTTTGTATCACAATTTATCCATGTGCTACTCTAGCAATGTTATTAAAGTAGTTTTATTCCTCCTACACGGTGTAATGGTGACAGTGTGTGCACTCGTGTTAGTACTTGGTTTATGCTATGATCATGATCTCTTGTAGATTGCGAAGTTAACTATTGCTATGATAGTATTGATGTGTATTATTCCTCCTACATAAGCGTGAAGGTGACAGTGTGCATGCTATGTTAGTACTTGGTTTAGTCGTTTCGATCTTTCATGCACTCTAAGGTTATTTAAATATGAACATTGAATTGTGGAGCTTGTTAACTCCGGCATTGAGGGTTCGTGTAATCCTACGCAATGTGTTCATCATCCAACAAGAGAGTGTAGAGTATGCATCTATCTATTCTGTTATGTGATCAAAGTTGAGAGTGTCCACTAGTGAAAGTCTAATCCCTAGGCCTTGTTCCTAAATACTGTTATCGCTGCTTGTTTACTGTTTTACTGAATTACTACTGCTGCGTTACTACTGCTTGTTTACTTCCTACAATATTACTACCATCAACTGCACGCCAGCGAGCTATTTTCTGGCGCCATACTACTGCTCATATTCATTCATACCACTTGTATTTCACTATCTCTTCGCCGAACTAGTACACCTATTAGGTGTGTTGGGGACACAAGAGACTTCTTGCTTTGTGGTTGCAGGGTTGCATGAGAGGGATATCTTTGACCTCTTCCTCCCTGAGTTCGATAAACCTTGGGTAATCCACTTAAGGGAAACTTGCTGCTGTTCTACAAACCTCTGCTCTTGGAGGCCCAACACTGTCTACAAGAATAGAAGCACCCGTAGACATCAGAGCCTTCCGGGGGCACTTCCCCGTCCCGGCGGCGTGCCGGAACAGAGACTCCTGTCCCCCAGATCTTGGCTTCGCGATGGCGGCGGCTCTGGAAGGTTTCTCGTACCGTGGCTTATTCGTATAGGGTTTTCGCGACGGAGACTTTTTATAGGCGAAAGGGCAGCCTCGGAGGGGCCCTGGTGGGGCCACACCATAGGGGGGCGCGCCCCAGCCCTTGGCCGCGCCGCCCTGTGGGGTGGGCCCCCCCAGGCTCCCCTCTGGTGCCTCTCGGGTGTTCTGGAAGCTTCGTGCAGAAATAAGATATTGGGCATTGATTTCGTCCGATTCCGAGAATATTTCCTTACTAGGATTTCTGAAACCAAAAACAGCAGAAAACAGGAACTGGCACTTCGGCATCTCGTCAATAGGTTAGTTCCGGAAAACGCATCAAAACGATATAAAGTGTGAACAAAACATGTAGGTATTGTCATAAAACAAGCATGGAACATCAGAAATTATAGATACGTTGGAGACGTATCACCGGGCCAGGGACCGGGCGCGCCGGCGTGGCGGCCGGTCTGACCGGGTGCTGGGCCGGCCTGGACTTCATCTTCTCCTCTCGCGCATGCCTCCCGCTCCTCCCTCGCGTGTCCATGAGATATCTTCATGTCCAGCTCCTTGTCCAGCTCCACGTCCATCTTCACGTCCAGCTGCTCCTCTCCTCCTCGTGCGATGCTTGTCTCCTCTTCATACCTGATGATACATAAGTAATAGGACTTAGGTAGTATAAAGTTCTCATCAATCAAGGTATCGTTTAGAAACAAGTTCACCTGTTGTTTTAGTAGCTTCGCACGAGCACGTGTCATTGGTCCAATCCTGACTTCATTGGACTTGAGCTTCACAGCAGGTTCATCTTCAGTTGGTAATGACGGAGGTGGTAGTGAGGTAGGGATGGCCTCATCAGTACACCTTCAGGTTAGCATCCGCACCCCTTCCAGTATTAAGTTGCAAACAACAGACAATTGCATTAAGTATGGTGCGTAATGTAATCAACACAAATATCCTTAGACAAAGCATCGATGTTTTATCCCTAGTGGAAACAGCACATCCACAACCTTAGAACTTTCTGTCACTGTCCCAGATTTAATGGAGGGATGAACCCACTATCGAGCATAAATACTTCCTCTTGGAGTCACAAGTATCAACTTGGCCAGAGTCTCTACTAGCAACGGAGAGCATGCAAGAACATAAACACACATATATGATAGATCAATAATCAACTTGACATAGTATTCAATATTCATCGGATCCCACCAAACACAACATGTAGCATTACAAATAGACGATCTTGATCATGATAGGCAGCTCACAAGATCTAAACATGATAGCACAAGAGGAGAAGACAACCATCTAGCTACTGCTATGGACCCATAGTCCAAGGATGAACTACTCATGCATCATTCCGGAGGCGGGCATGGTGATGTAGAGCCCTCCGGTGATGATTCCCCTCTCCGGCAGGGTGCCGGAGGCGATCTCCTGAATCCCCCGAGATGGGATTGGCGGCGGCAGCGTCTCTGGAACTTTTTCCGTATCGTGGCTCTCGGTACTAGGGTTTTCGCGACGGAGGGATTAAGTAGGCGAAGGGGCAGCGCAGGGGGGTGCCCGAGGGGCCCACACCATATGGCGGCGCGGCCAGGGGTGGGGCCGCGCCGCCCTATGGGGTGGCCGCCTCGTCGCCCCTCTTCGTCTCCTCTTCGGACTTCTGGAAGGCTCCGTGCAAAATAAGACCTTGGGCTTTTGTTTCGTCCAGTTCCGAGAATATTTCCTGTGTTGGATTTCTGAAACCAAAAACAGCAGAAAACAGGAACTGGCGCTTCGGCATCTTGTTAATAGGTTAGTGCCGGAAAATGCAACAAAACATTATAAAGTATGAACAAAACATGTAGGTATTGTCATAAAACTAGCATGGAACATAAGAAATTATAGATACGTTGGAGACGTATCACCCCACCATACCAATGCTCATTAAATGCCTTGTATTAACAATATTAATCTTGTCTTAGCAGAGAATTGATGGTACCGACACATGGTACGGTACGGTCGGTCTGACTGTTCCAGTGTTTGTTAACCTCGCAGATCTGTCGAGACGTCTCCTTCTCTTTGAAGTTTTGCTAAGAACCTGAAGTGTTAGTACAATATACCGAATGGGAAATAATTTACAGTATACTAGCAGTATGACTTTTCAAATGTGGAGAGTAAGTTACGGTGTTTGTCTCTCCTCTGTTGGATCTTTGAACACTCTTATTACAAAAAAACAAAAACAAAACTAAGAACTTAAGGGAACTTATTTTACATGGGTTACCTCCCATGAAGTGCATCTATTTTTGATTGTTTAGCTTGACCACATATATATAGTGATGCTCAACTCTTCTTTGGTATTGGGACACTGATGTCTACGTTCCCCCTCCTTTCCTGTAGACAGTGTTGGGCCTCCAAGTGCAGAGGTTTGTAGAACAGCAGCAAGTTTTCCCTTAAGTGGATCACCCAAGGTTTATCGAACTCAGGGAGGAAGAGGTCGAAGATATCCCTCTCATGCAACCCTGCAACCACAAAGCAAGAAGTCTCTTGTGTCCCCAACACACCAAATAGGTGCACTAGTTCGGCGAAGAGATAGTGAAATACAGGTGGTATGAATATATATGAGCAGTAGCAATGGTGCCAGAAAATAGCTTGCTGGCGTGTAGTTGATGGTGGTAGTATTGCAGCAGTAGTAACACAGTAAAACAGTAAACAAGCAGTAGTAACTCAGCAGTATTTGGGAACAAGGCCTAGGGATTACACTTTCACTAGTGGACACTCTCAACATTGATCACATAACAGAATAGATAAATGCATACTCTACACTTTTGTTGGATGATGAACACATTGCGTAGGATTACACGAACCCTCAATGCCGGCGTTAACAAGCTCCACAATAATGCTCATGTTTAAGTAACCTTAAGTGTAAGATAGATCAAAAGACTAAACCAAGTACTAGCATAGCATGCACACTGTCACCTTCATGCATATGTAGGAGGAATAGATCACATCAATATTATCATAGCAATAGTTAACTTCGCAATCTACAAGAGATCATGATCATAGCATAAACCAAGTACTAACACGGTGCACGCACTGTCACCTTTGCACACATGCAGGAGGAATAAAACTACTTTAATAACACATCACTAGAGTAGCACATAGATAAATTGTGATACAAACACATTGCAATCATCAAGAGATATAAATAAGCACTTCACTACGCTCTTCAACAGTGAATAAGTACTTCGTGAAATATAGCCTAAGAGACCCACACGGTGCACACACTGTCACCTTTACACACGTGGGACAAGGAGTCTCCGGAGATCACATAAGTAAAACCCACTTGACTAGCATAATGACATCTAGATTACAAGCATCATCATATGAATCTCAATCATGTAAGGCAGCTCATGAGATTATTGTATTGAACTACATAGGAGAGAGATGAACCACATAGCTACCGGTACAGCCCCGAGCCTCGATGGAGAACTACTCCCTCCTCATGGGAGCAGCAGCGGTGATGAAGATGGCGGTGGAGATGGCAGCGGTGTTGATGGAGAAGCCTTCCGGGGGCACTTCCCCGCTCCGGCAGGGTGCCGGAACAGAGACTCCTGTCCCCCAGATCTTGGCTTCGCGATGGTGGCGGCTCTGGAAATTTTCTCGTATCGTGGCTTCGGTACTGGGGGTTTCGCGACGGAAGCTTTAAGTAGGCGGAGGGTCAACGCGGGGGGCCACACGAGGGGCCCAGGGGACAGGTCGGCGCGGCCAGGGCCTGGGCCGCGCCGGCCTCCCTCCTGGCCGCCTCGTGGCCCGACTGCGTTAGGGTCTTCGGTCTTCTGGAAGCTTCGTGCAAAAATAGGACCCTGGGCGAAAGTTTCGTCCAATTCCGAGAATATTTCTTTACTAGGATTTCTGAAACCAAAAACAGCAGAAAACAGCAACTGGCTCTTCGGCATCTTGTTAATAGGTTAGTTCCAGAAAATGCATAAATATGACATATAATGTGCATAAAACATGTAGGTATCATCAATAAAGTAGCATGGAACATAAGAAATTATCGATACGTTGGAGACGTATCAGCATCCCCAAGCTTAGTTCTGCTCGTCCCGAGCAGGTAAAACGATAACAAAGATAATTTCTGAAGTGACATGCCATCATAATCTTGATCATACTATTTGTAAACATATGTAATGAATGCAGCGATCAAAGCAAAGGTAATGACATGAGTAAACAAATGAATCATAAAGCAAAGACTTTTCATGAATAGTACTTCAAGACAAGCATCAATAAGTCTTGCATAAGAGTTAACTCATAAAGCAATAAATCAAAGTAAAGGTGTTGAAGCAACACATAGGAAGATTAAGTTTCAGCGGTTGCTTTCAACTTATAACATGTATATCTCATGGATATTGTCAACATAAAGTAGTATAACAAGTGCAATATGCAAGTATGTAGGAATCAATGCACAGTTCACACAAGTGTTTGCTTCTTAAGGTGGAAGGAGATAGGTAAACTAACTCAACAATAAAAGTAAAAGAATGGTCCTTCAAAGAGGAAAGCATCGATTGCTGTATTTGTGCTAGAGCTTTTATTTTGAAAACATGAAACAATTTTGTCAACGGTAGTAATAAAGCATATGAGTTATGAAAATTATATCTTACAAGTTGCAAGCCTCACGCATAGTATACTAATAGTGCCCGCACCTCGTCCTACTTAGCTTGGACTACCGGATCTTTGCATGCCATGTTTCAACCAAGTGTCACAAAGGGGTACCTCCATGCCGCCTGTACAAAGGTCTAAGGAGAATGCTCGCATTTTGGATTTCTCGCTTTTGATTATTCTCAACTTAGACATCCATACCGGGACAATATGGACAACAGATAATGGACTCCTCTTAAATGCATAAGCATGTAGCAAAGTTATTATTCTCATATGAGATTGAGGATATATGTCCAAAACTGAAACTTCCACCATGGTTCATGGCTTTAGTTAGTGGCCCAATGTTCTTCTCTAACAATTTTGCATGCTCCAACCACTAAAATGATAGACCTTCAGACAAGACGGACATGCATAGCAACTCACATGATATTCAACAATAGGTGATGGCGTTCCCCAGAAGCATGGTTATCGCACAAATGTGCAACTTAATAAAATATAAAGTGCATAAGTACATATTCAATACTACGATAGTTTTTAAGGCTATTTTGTCCCATGAGCTATATATTGCAAAGGTGAATGATGGAATTTTAAAGGTAGCACTCAAGCAATTTACTTTGGAATGGCGGAGAAATACCATGTAGTAGGTAGGTATGGTGGACACAAATGGCATAGTAGTTGGCTCAAGGATTTTGGATGCATGAGAAGTATTCCCTCTCGATACAAGGTTTAGGCTAGCAAGGTTATTTGAAGCAAACTCAAGGATGAACAAGTGCAGCAAAACTCACATAAAAGACATATTGTAAACATTATAAGACTCTACACTGTCTTCCTTGTTGTTCAAAACTCAATACTAGATATTATCTAGACTCTAGAGAAACCAAATATGCAAACCAAATTTTAGCAAGCTCTATGTATTTCTTCATTAATGGGTGCAAAGCATATGATGCAAGAGCTTAAACATGAGCACAACAATTGCCAAGTATCACATTATCCAAGACATTTTAGAATTACTACATGTAGCATTTTCCAATTCCAACCATATAACAATTTAACGAAGAAGAAACTTCGCCATGAACATTATGAGTAAAGCCTAAGGACACATGTGTCCATATGCAACAGCGGAGCGTGTCTCTCTCCCACAAAGTGAATGCTAGGATCCATCTTATTCAAACAAAAACAAAAACGAAAACAAACCGACGCTCCAAGCAAAGAACACAAGATGTGATTGAATAAAAATATAGTTTCAGGGGAGGAACCTGATGATGTTGTCGATGAAGAAGGGGATGCCTTGGGCATCCCCAAGCTTAGACGCTTGAGTCTTCTTAAAATATGCAGGGGTGAACCACGGGGGCATCCCCAAGCTTAGAGCTTTCACTCCTCTTGATCATAGTATATCATTCTCCTCTCTTGACCCTTGAAAACTTCCTTCACACCAAACTTCAAGCAAACTCATTAGAGGGTTAGTGCACAATTAATAATTCACTCATTCAGAGGTGACACAATCATTATTTTCACTTCTGGACATTGCATAATGCTACTGGACATTAGTGGATCAAAGAAATAAATCCAACATAGCAAAAGAGGCAATGCGAAATAAAAGGCAGAATCTGTCAAAAACAGAACAGTCCGTAAAGACGAATTTAGAAATGGCACCAGACTTGCTCAAATGGAAAAACTCAAAACTAATGAAAGTTGCGTACATATCTGAGGATCACGGTCGTAAATTGGCAGATTTTTTTCGAATTTTCTACAGAGAATTGTGCCCAGATTCGTGACAGACAGCAATGCTGTTTCTGCGCAGCGATCCCAAATATAACATCAACTTTGACATAGAAACTTTACTTGGCACAAAAACATGATAAGGAGAGGTTGCTACAGTAGTAAACAACTTCCAAGACACAAATATAAAACAAAGTACTGTAGTAAAAAAAACACATGGGTTATCTCCCAAGAAGTTCTTTCTTTATAGCCATTAAGATGGGCTCAGCAGTTTTAATGATGCACTCGCAAGAAATAGTATTTGAGGCAAAAGAGAGCATCAAGAGGCAAATTCAAAACACATTTAAGCCTAACATGCTTCCTATGAAAGAGAATCTTGTAAATAAACAAGTTCATGAAGAGCAAAGTAACAAGCATAGGAAGATAAAACAAGTGTAGCTTCAAAAATTTCAGCACATAGAGAGGTGTTTTAGTAACATGAAAATTTTTACAACCATATTTTCCTCTCTCATAATAACTTTCAGTAGCAACATGAGCAAACTCAACAATATAACTATCACATAAAGCATTCTTATCATGAGTCTCATGCATAAAATAATTACTACTCCCAACATAAGCATAGTCATTCTTATTAATTGTAGTGGGAGCAAATTCAACAAAGTAGCTATCAAATATAGGAGGTATATTGTAATCATAATCAAATTTATCCTCCATAACAGGTGGTAACAAAAGACTACTATCATTATCATCATCATAAATAGGAGGCAAAGTATCATCAAAGTAAATTTTCTCCTCAATGCTTGGGGGACTAAAAATATCATGCTCATCAAAACCAGCTTCCCCAAGCTTAGAATTTTCCATAGCATTAGCAACAATGGTGTTCAAAGCATTCATAGTAATAACATTCTCATTAGCATGCATATAAAGTTCCATGGGTTTCTTAATTCTTTCTTCAAACACATCATGTCCTAATTCAAGATAAAGTTCATAAAGATCTCTCATTTTATTGTTGTCTTCCATTAAGCCTAACTAGTGTAAACAAGAAACCAAATGTCACAATTGCAGAGTCTAAAGGAAATAGCTTCGAGTACTTACAACGGCGAAAATAGCTTAGTAGCCAAGATCCGGAGTGTGA
This sequence comes from Lolium perenne, assembly GCF_019359855.2. Lineage (NCBI taxonomy): Eukaryota > Viridiplantae > Streptophyta > Magnoliopsida > Poales > Poaceae > Lolium > Lolium perenne. The sequence goes on along the minus strand of NC_067248.2, from coordinate 52,830,932 downwards.
GTACCTTTTACCTTTCCTCCCCGGCAACGGCGCCAGAAAATAGCTTGATGTCTACGTTCCCCCTCCTTTCCTGTAGACAGTGTTGGGCCTCCAAGTGCAGAGGTTTGTAGAACAGCAGCAAGTTTTCCCTTAAGTGGATCACCCAAGGTTTATCGAACTCAGGGAGGAAGAGGTCGAAGATATCCCTCTCATGCAACCCTGCAACCACAAAGCAAGAAGTCTCTTGTGTCCCCAACACACCAAATAGGTGCACTAGTTCGGCGAAGAGATAGTGAAATACAGGTGGTATGAATATATATGAGCAGTAGCAATGGTGCCAGAAAATAGCTTGCTGGCGTGTAGTTGATGGTGGTAGTATTGCAGCAGTAGTAACACAGTAAAACAGTAAACAAGCAGTAGTAACTCAGCAGTATTTGGGAACAAGGCCTAGGGATTACACTTTCACTAGTGGACACTCTCAACATTGATCACATAACAGAATAGATAAATGCATACTCTACACTTTTGTTGGATGATGAACACATTGCGTAGGATTACACGAACCCTCAATGCCGGAGTTAACAAGCTCCACAATAATGCTCATGTTTAAGTAACCTTAAGTGTAAGATAGATCAAAAGACTAAACCAAGTACTAGCATAGCATGCACACTGTCACCTTCATGCATATGTAGGAGGAATAGATCACATCAATATTATCATAGCAATAGTTAACTTCGCAATCTACAAGAGATCATGATCATAGCATAAACCAAGTACTAACACGGTGCACGCACTGTCACCTTTGCACACATGCAGGAGGAATAAAACTACTTTAATAACACATCACTAGAGTAGCACATAGATAAATTGTGATACAAACACATTGCAATCATCAAGAGATATAAATAAGCACTTCACTACGCTCTTCAACAGTGAATAAGTACTTCGTGAAATATAGCCTAAGAGACCCACACGGTGCACACACTGTCACCTTTACACACGTGGGACAAGGAGTCTCCGGAGATCACATAAGTAAAACCCACTTGACTAGCATAATGACATCTAGATTACAAGCATCATCATATGAATCTCAATCATGTAAGGCAGCTCATGAGATTATTGTATTGAACTACATAGGAGAGAGATGAACCACATAGCTACCGGTACAGCCCCGAGCCTCGATGGAGAACTACTCCCTCCTCATGGGAGCAGCAGCGGTGATGAAGATGGCGGTGGAGATGGCAGCGGTGTTGATGGAGAAGCCTTCCGGGGGCACTTCCCCGCTCCGGCAGGGTGCCGGAACAGAGACTCCTGTCCCCCAGATCTTGGCTTCGCGATGGTGGCGGCTCTGGAACTTTTCTCGTATCGTGGCTTCGGTACTGGGGGTTTCGCGACGGAAGCTTTAAGTAGGCGGAGGGTCAACGCGGGGGGCCACACGAGGGGCCCAGGGGACAGGTCGGCGCGGCCAGGGCCTGGGCCGCGCCGGCCTCCCTCCTGGCCGCCTCGTGGCCCCACTTCGTTAGGTCTTCGGTCTTCTGGAAGCTTCGTGCAAAAATAGGACCCTGGGCGAAAGTTTCGTCCAATTCCGAGAATATTTCTTTACTAGGATTTCTGAAACCAAAAACAGCAGAAAACAGCAACTGGCTCTTCGGCATCTTGTTAATAGGTTAGTTCCAGAAAATGCATAAATATGACATATAATGTGCATAAAACATGTAGGTATCATCAATAAAGTAGCATGGAACATAAGAAATTATCGATACGTTGGAGACGTATCAGACACCCATCCCGAAGTAGTTCACCTTTAGTGGGACAATTATGTTGTTATAGACCTTGCTCTATTTCTTCCTAGGGAAATGCACAACAAAAGGATCTCGAAAGTGTAGTTCAAACCAAAGCTTTCAAAGACCTTAAAATGGAATTTTCAGGAGTATCAACGATAATAAGATCAATGAGTGTGGGTCACTCTCTAATTTGAGCAACCATATTTTCTTTGATGCCTACATCTTGTTTATATGTAGAATCCACTAGATGAAGCTTAAGTTCTGTAAGAGTAAAATAACCAAGATTAAATATAGGTTTGAATCTACCAAATAAACTCTTCGGAATGAAAGATTCACTTGCACCAAGATAATAAATTTCAATATTAATAATTTTCTGAAAAATATCTTCTACCTTAGTAGTAAGTTTCTCAGAAAGCGTAATGTAATCCACTTCGAGCCAATGTACCTTTGCATTAACTTGTTTGATAAAGTGTTGGTATGATACTTGATTACCTCCTTCTAAACGAAGATTCTTCAAGGTAATCATCTTTAAAAGATCTTCCACGAAATAGTCAAGTGCGTGAGCATTGCTATAGTCTAGCTCTTTAGGCATCTCATCGTCATCGCACTGCTTTTCATCATCTTGAAATCTGCAACCACATTAGGCTCGGCTTTTTCTACAAACTTGGCAAGGATTAAGGTCTGACTTTCATCTATCTTAATCACCCCCAATTGTGACTCCATCGTTTTCCTTCTCTCCTGCAAGTCATGAACATAAGTTTTCATAGTAATAATATGTTTAGAAAATTGTCCAAGTGCACTGTCATGATCATCTTAATAAGAATATTGTTTTTCCAGTTTGAGATTGCATAAAATTATTGAGGGAATTCTCAAGTAACTAGCGGTTTCCATTAAGTACATCATTATTGTTGTTGCATAAAAGTTTGAGATTGCATACTCAATGGACATGACTCACGATACATGGACATGACTCCGAAACCGTTTCGGGTCAATAACCAGCATTGGGAGACCATGGATATCCATGATGGGACATGACTCCGAAACCGTTTCGGGTCAATAACCAGCATTGGGAGACCATGGATATCCATGATGGCTCCCATGCATACACAAATGTATTTCGAAAGAACCTTGTGTTTGTGCACATGTAATGCCTATAACTCACGATACATATGATAGCCGGGGCTAGACTTCGATATCCTCATGCTTCAAAATCTTTTATCACTATACCAGTCATCCTCATTCTTGTATCATTTGCTTTACCCGTTTATGTATTTCAGTATCCACGTGGTCAATATCACTAAGTGTATGCGCAAATAAAAAGTTGATATCGTAATATAGAGAGGGTTCAGAGTGTATCTCTCCATCATTAGGAGGAGTAATTAATATTGAAGCATGAACTATCCAAGTCTCCACACATACTTTTATTTATAGATGGTCATCATTGTTAGGATTTCCTAATTACGAACAACGGATAAGGACTGATAACGACCACGGAATAGACCATATGGTATGAGGATACTTGATCTAAGGATGTGTACACAATTTAACACCATGATAATAATAACAATATATGATGATAATATCTCGTAATATAACATATAATGGACCGGTACCCTTGTTCTTCCAACAATGTACTCTCATTGTTGTTGGTATTCTTTGTTACATTAACAATAGCCATGATCAACATAAAACACATGAGCTAATCCTAGAGACGGGACTAGGAATAACTTGTATAAATCTCTACGTGTGCTTTTGAGTTTTCCTTCGAATCTCATATTCAGGAATCACAACAGCTATAGCCTAAAGAAATAACCATTTAATTAAGAACTTTAAATTACATAATAACAATTATTATTATATCTAGATCATATTTCCTTCATGGTGACGGCCTTCCTCCAACACTTCTCGACAAGATTAGCCCTAATCATCGACAGTTTTCTCGGAATTCGGCAACATTGTGGCATGATGTGCGCTCCTTGTGGTTGCATGGTGCGACATCGGGTGAGGCAGAGTCGAAAACACAGAGGGCGTGATTGAGGAACAACCCCAAGCACCTCGACGAGATCTAGATCTCCAGATCCTTTGGCAGGTGTCTTGGGCCAAGGACTTGCTGAGGGGCAGGGAGGATCGCAAAAGGTGTGCCAGGTGGACAAAGTGGTCCAAATCATGGTAGGCGCGACACACTGTCGGTGGATATGGCGGTGGCTAGAGCCGATGACAATGGTGCATGCGGGCGTTAGACGATGTAGTTCAAGCTCTCACCGACGTCACTTGAGGGAAACCCTAGTTCTGGTTTCTGAGTCGGACATTGGTGGCACTTAGCATTGTTTTCCTTCCCGAGGGCAACCATGTGGGACTTGGATCTAATTTGGGAGACCAGTGCAGATGGTGGTGGTGTTCGAGAATGTGGAGCAGCATGCCATCTACCGCATCATTGATGATGGGTCTCGGCAGCGTGGTGCAACGGGGTCTCAGAAGCAAATGTGTATGGGCGAGCGCAGGGCAGAGGAGATGTCTCGCGTCGTGGTAGCGTCGACGACACCTCGCAAGATGGCGAATATGAATCCAGGAGGGTGCACATGCTCGAGGCGGCTCTCTAGATTTGGGTGGTGAACTGACGATTCTTGTGGCCAGGGAAACAGATCTCGTTTGTCCTCTACCGTTGTGCTAGTTGGTGGTGTATCACCTTGTTTGGCGTATTCGATATGTATGTTCCTTATAAAGCTTTTGCCGGTCTTTTTAAAAAAGAAAATCTTAATCAGCACGGCGATTTAGGAAGCGGACCATCCGCAAGTTGCCACGTGGCAACGTCACGGATGAAAGCTGCCATCCTATTATCCTAGCCGTGAAGTGTAAAATCTGACGGCCTCCAGACCTCCAGTTCATCGTTCCCGGAGAAGGTCCTAACGTTCTCCGGATATAAAATTCGGAAAAAATAAAGTTGATATTGAGCAAAGGAAAAAAAGAAAGTTGATATTATTCACGTCGCTTAGTTGAAAAAAAAAAGGTGTGGCCGGTTGTGACTCTTGTACCGCTGGCGTATTACAGAGCTGGACTCAGCAGACTTCTTACCTGAGTCGAGGCTGATTAGCTCTCCAACTTGGAACCAGTTAACAACTCTGGGACTATAAGTAGGTAGCGATCACCAATATTCCCGAGTTTCAAACCAAACACGAGACAAAGGCACACCCTAGCACCTACGGATCGGCAGTCGATCGATCGACGGATCGAGCTCTTGTTGTCGTCCAAGAGCTAGCTAGCGTCGATCGCCGTCGTCGCGACACCATGGCCACCTCCGGCCACATCGTCGTCGACGTCGGCACCGACGAGGACGCGTCAGCAGGGCAGCCGCCCGTCGCGCCGGTGCCGTACCTCCTCACCTTCGCGGACCTGTCCTACACCGTCAACACGAACAAGGGTAGCTGGCTGACGAGCTGGATGCCGTCCCGCACCCCGGCAACCACCAGGGCGCTGCTGGGCGGCGTCTCCGGCGAAGCGCGGGAGGGCGAGCTGTTCGCGGTGATGGGCGCGAGCGGATCGGGCAAGTCGACGCTCGTGGACGCGCTCGCCGGCCGGATCGCGCGTGAAAGCCTCCACGGCAGCGTCACGCTCAACGGAGAGACCCTCCACGGCCGCCGCCTCCGCACCATCTCGGCCTACGTGATGCAGGACGACCTGCTGTACCCGATGCTCACCGTGCGGGAGACGCTGATGTTCGCCGCCGAGTTCCGCCTCCCCCGCGCGCTCTCCCCGGCCAGAAAGCGCGAGCGCGTCGACACGCTCATCGGCCAGCTCGGCCTAACCAACGCCGCCGACACCGTCATCGGCGACGAGGGCCACCGCGGGGTCTCCGGAGGCGAGCGGCGCCGGGTCTCCATCGGTACGGACATCATCCACGACCCGATCCTGCTCTTCCTCGACGAGCCCACCTCCGGTCTCGACTCGGCGAGCGCGTTCATGGTGGTGCAGGTGCTCCGTGACATCGCGCGGAGCGGCAGCGTCGTCGTCATGACCATCCACCAGCCCAGTGCGCGCATCCTCGGCATCCTTGGCCGCCTCCTGTTGCTATCGCGCGGCCGCACCGTGTACGCCGGCACGCCTGCCGGTCTCATGCCCTTCTTCTCTGAGTTCGGCAGGCCTATCCCCCACAACGAGAACCCGGCCGAGTTCGCGCTCGACACCATCAAAGAGCTCGAGGGCCAGGCACCCAACGGCACCGCGCCGCTCGCTGACTTCAACGCCAGGTGGCAGGCAGAACACAAGATCATGGAGAATGTCACAACGATGCCGCTGGAGCTCGCCATCGCCGAGAGCGTGCATCGAGGGAAGCTGGTGGCCGGGAGTGAGACGTCGGGGACGTCCTCCTCGTCGGTGCCGACGTTCGCGAACCCGATGAGGGTCGAGGTGTGGGTGCTGATAAAGCGGTCCTTCACCAACACGAGGCGCATGCCGGAGCTCTTCGGGATGCGCCTGGGCACGATCATGCTGACGGGCTTCATCCTGGCCACCATCTTCCTGCGCCTCGACGACACGCCCAAGGGCGTCCAGGAGCGGCTCGGCTTCTTCGCCATGGGGATGTCCACCATGTTCTACGTCTGCGCCGACGCGCTGCCGGTGTTCGTCCAGGAGCGCCACATCTACCTCCGCGAGACGGCGCACAACGCCTACCGCCGCATCTCCTACGTGATATCCAACGCCGTCGTGTCCTTCCCGCCGCTGGTCATCCTGTCCCTGGCGTTCGCCGTCACCACCTTCTTCGCCGTGGGCCTGGCCGGCGGCGCCTCCTCGTTCTTCTTCTTCGTGCTCATCATCCTCGCCTCCCTCTGGGCGGGCAGCGGCTTCGTCACCTTCCTGTCGGCGGTGGTGCCGCACGTGATGCTGGGCTACACGGTGGTGGTGGCCATCCTCGCCTACTTCCTCCTCTTCTCCGGCTTCTTCATCAACCGCGACAGGATCCCCGCCTACTGGATATGGTTCCACTACATGTCGCTCGTCAAGTACCCCTACCAGGCCGTGCTGCAGAACGAGTTCGGCGACGCCACGCGCTGCTTCGCGCGCGGGATCGAGATGTTCGACGCCACGCCCATCGCCGGCATGACGGAGGCCGTCAAGCTCAGGGTGCTCGACGCCATCGGCAACACCCTCGGAACCAGCATGACGGCCACCACCTGCGTCGTCACCGGCGCCGACGTGCTCGCGCAGCAGGCCGTCACCGACCTAGGCAAGTGGATGTGCCTACTCGTCACCGCCGCCTTCGGATTCTTCTTCCGGGCTCTCTTCTACGTCGTCCTGGTACTCGGAAGCAAGAACAAGCGGAGGTAGTAGAACCATCGGCCGACAAATACGCATCACTGAGATCGCTCGAGAGAGGAAATTAATCATCAAGTATAGTATAATTTTGCTTCGTGCAGATAGCCAGGGAAAGAAATCATCAAAGAAGTTCATATGTTCTTCACTGAATTTTGCTTAGTGCAGAGATTATAGCACACGATATATACTGGTTGATTTATTCAGAGTTTACAGAGAAGACGATTTATTCAGAGTTTACAGAGAAGAAGATTTATTCAGAGCTGTGTTCGATCTTCAGGTGCTTTTACTCACGGGATCCATGGTCAGAGTGAGACAGAGACAGGTGTCCTAAGAGCTTATTTTCTCAATGTAGGCATGTCTGCAAGTTTCAGACACTCCAACTCAATTGAACAATTCGAAATTTCTTATGACCTTAGCCTTTTTTAGCATTGTGTTCGTTGTTTTGTTATACTTGCTGTTGCAGTGTCTTAACTACCCTAGCTTGTAACAATTTCTAGACAACCTCCTCTCTTTTGGACAATCTTCAATCTTTTGTTAGGGGAAGGCAAGAAACGTGAAACTGTGTGCCATCAAATTAGGCACACCCAACTTCCGGAATTAATTTTACCACACATTATAAATCTTTCTCAACCAGAAGATTCATATCACAAGTAAAGATGTGTTAATATCTGATACAGTATATTTGTGTAGAGTAATGCCATATTTTTCATGAATATAAAGACCATGATATTTGTGGACACGATTTTCCTTGTCATGATTTCTAGCTATCCCTGACACCTCCAAATCAGATCCGCGCTGACGAATCGATGTGATGCCAACCAATGATGTCTTGTCATCACTAACAGGTATAAATAGAAAAAACACGTCAGTGATGTGTCATCCGTTACTGATGAGGTGTAGTAGTGGCTCATGCTGTGGATCCATGTAATTTCAAAGGTATATTTTCCACCCTTAATTATTTTCGTTACTAGCCAACATCTGAACAACGCTGTAAAATTATTTTTCATGCGGAAATGATGAGGCTGCTTAGTGCTTAGGCATCGGACACGCTGGTTCTGCACCGTGAAATAAGATTATCCGTAACAGTCTAGTCTTTATTTTTCTGCCGCTGTTTTAATGTCGCAAACTTGCCCTCAATTGAGCAACAGTATTTTCTTGGAGTATTTCTTCCATTTATATGAATAAAGCGCATACGCATTTCGAGATAAACTTTGAATGATTTTTTTCCGAAAGAATGCCTACTTGGCGCTTTATTGAGAAGATAATAATATTCTTCGTCTCTTCGATGACAACAGCGACTATGAAATCTAGAGGATTGCCATCCCAAAAATGATCGTTCTTCGTCTCAATGAAATCCGGAGGATTACCATCCGAAAATAACTTTTCTTCTTCTCATAAGCAACCTTCGCCAAATTATGCGCCACCACATTTGCCTCTCTTCAACAATGTTGGAGAGCCACCATGTCCATGGAGCTCGCCTTTTGAAAACAATCGGCTAAGATGGCTGTGTAAGGGATCCATACATCAGTAGTTCCATTGCAGGCCTGAATAAGCTCCAAGTACGGTACCATTGTTGCGCAAGTGTGTGTTAGTATTCTTTGGTGACATCATCTTCTATAGTGCTACTTATGAAGCTCATTTGGTACATCTCAAATTAATCTTGCAGTTGTCAGCTGAAAATGAGTGGAAAGTGAAGTTGTCTAAATGTGAGTTTGCTCATACAAGTGTGCATTATTTAGGCCATGTGATTTCCGCTGCAGGAGATGCTACTCATGAATCCAAAACCACAACTGTTCTAATCCTGCCGATGTGAAACAATTTTTGTAAGCAGGTTAAACTATATCGTGCCAATCTGAGGTTGGGTGGTTAGGAGGGTGGTTATACCCCCAGCCCACCAGAGTTCAAACTCCAGGTTTAACATCTGTTGTCTCATAAAGATGGAATATTCATTCAGTGGGAGAGACGTTCCCATCGACAGCGAGGCGCCTGTGGTGACTTCGTCAATTTCAAGATCCAACCCGCCGGCTCAGTCTTCTGGAGGTGCTCATAGGGGTAGAGTGTGCATGTATGCGTTCATAGAGGTGAGCGTATGCGAGTGTATGTAGACGTCTGCGTTTGTACTGTGTTCCTAAAAAAAACTATATCGTGCCAAATACCCTAGTTTGCTTCAACCTCTACACACTAGTGGAAAAGAGGCCTTTCGTCCCAAGAAAATGTCCCCGTTTTGAACCAAACCGGGACCAATGGGGGGCATTGGTCCCGGTTCATCATGAAAACCCTTTAGTCCCGGTTCGTTTGGACCATTTAGTCCCCCTTCGTATTACGAACCGGGACTAAAGGGTGGTATATGGGCCAAAACCCTTTAGTCCCCCTTCGTATTACCAACCGGGACTAAAGGTCATTTAGTCCCGGTTCGTAATACGAAGGGGGACTAAAGAGTTTTTTGCCTCCCCATGCACCTCCACCACCCCCCCCCCCGTGGATCGCCTTTTTTAACACTGTAAAATATAAAAGAAAATGATAGAAAATTCAAAAAATAAAATCTTTTCAGATTCTTCTATGTTATGCAACCTACTATTAGGGAAAATTAACAAATTTGATTTTTCATTTTTTTTGCAAAAAAGGTTTGAAAAATGGTAAAACCGCATTAACTTTTGCATACGACATCGAAAAACAAACGTACAATATATCAAAATCATCGTGGGAAAAAGTTACATCTGAATTCACCAGGGTTGACCCGGTTAGCCAATTTTTAGATTCTCAAAATTCCAAATGAAAATATGAAAGCAGTAAGATTTTAGTTTTTGCCAGAAATTCGGAATTTTATATTTTTAAATTTTTTAAAATAATAATTACATCATGCATAAAGATTACTATTACTTAACCATAAAGTTAGCCAATTTTTAGATTTTCAAATTTTCAAGTTTGGCAAAAAAATTAAAAAATAATAAATTAAAAAACTATTATAATACAAATTAAAAAATTAAAATTATAATACCATTACCACAACATGTTATTACGTCATTGGTTTTGTTTATTAAAATAATTATTTATAATTCGAATAATAAATAAATGTGACATCGTTCAACATGTTAATAGGATTGATATGATTCTAGTATCACAACATGCTGCGAAGCACTTGGAAGCGGGATGGGAAAGGAACTTGGAAGTTAAGCGTGCTAGTGTTGGAGTAGTGGGAGGAACGGTGACCGAGCGGGAAGTTGGACCACAGGTAAGTAATTTGACTATTGATTAAGCGTAATTAGAGATTAAGTGTAGTTAAAAACTAAACTAGTTAAATAACTGAAATACTAGAAATTCTGAAAAAATAGAAAAAAAGAGGAGCAAAAAATAATTGGACATAACCAAATGGATTAAAAAAATAACGAAATAACCTTTAGTCCCGGGTCGTGTTACAAACCAGGACTAAAGGTTATTTTCCTCGACGCGCGCCAGCAGCCCACGTGGCGGGACCATTAGTCCCGATTTGTTTTACAACCGGGACTAAAAGGGAGGACCTTTAGTCCCGCCTAATTGGTCGACTAAAGGCCCAAACGAATCGGGATTACAGACCCGTTTTCCACTAGTGACATGTAGATTTTGTAGATGGATTGGGCTCTGGTAGGTATAATTATATCGCCATTGTAGTGACTAACTTCAGCCACTATGCACGCTGCTTGCCTGTGTCGCGTTCCTTTGTCAGAAGCTCGAGTTGCTAATGCATGTGTTATGGACAATATATTCAAACATCGCGGACTGCTTGCTTAGATTATCTGTGACAATGATCGTATATTCAATAAGCTATTCTGGCAACAGTTACTTGCTTGTACTGACACGAATCTGAAGATGGGTTGCTCGTATCACCTAGAAACCGATGGCCAAAACGAACATGTTAATCATGCCTCGAATGGGCATTTTGTGATGTTTTGCTCACGCATTTTGTGATGTTTTGCTCACGCTCGTCCCACTAAATGGATTTATTGGCTATCATTAGCGGAATATTGGTAAAATATGAGTCTGCATTGTGCCCTTGGAACATCTCCATTTGAAGTGTTGTATGGGCGTTTTCCACGTCAGTTTGGTATTACGGCTAACAATATATTTTTCGATAAAGGAAATATATTAATATCAAAAGATACTAATTACACCCAGCCTCTACAACAACGCAACACCCTAATAACATTAGGGATGCACACAGCTAAAAAAGATAAAAGAAAACTAAGAAAAAAAGTCCGGCTATAGTATCACAGGCCTAGCAACAGTAATACATCCACCCCTAGATAACACCTGAAATACAGACTCTCTAAAAGCGACGCCTCTAAGAAGGGAACAGTGCACCAGCGTCGTCGTCGCCCGATCAAAGATCTTAGGTTTTCACCCTGAAGATAGTCTCCGCTCTCAAAATAATGTCTCCAAGGTCATTGCCAGACACAACCAGTTAAGGCTAGACTTTGGGTTTTGAAAGGTAGGACTCTGAACTTCACCTGTGCTGCCGCTGCCGCCCCCACTTTCATAGCACTGCTGCAAATCCCGGAACACCAAGCAAGTTTCCTCGCGGAGACTTGAACCTTCTTTAGCTAATCCTCCAATCACGCCTTCATGAAATTCTCTGCTTCTGATTTCACCATGGACCAAAAGTCTCTTGATGTTAACATAGAACAGAGCTTCGCGCCGCACCCTCCGGAACCAAACGGTCGGAAAAAAACATGGGTGCGTGTGACCGAATACCACCCGATCATGTGAACTCCAGGCAAAAAATGCACTGTTCCATTCGCTGTCGGAGCCTTCCGGAACTCATCACTCCGGCTAGATGAAGAAAGATCGGCATCTGGAACGTCTTCATCTTCGCGAAAGAAAAACCCTAGGACCACCACCATGAAAGTCGGAACGGCCGGCCCCCACGCTGCCTCCATGGCTGGGAACCGCACTCCATCTTCCTCCTCCAACCCGGCCGGTGGAGGTCAGCAGCGATCCCGTTGCCGCCCTTTCCCCGCCGAGTTCCGCCACACCACCGCGTCTCCCGCCATGATCTAGGTGAAGTAGCCGAATATAACACCCCAAATTTTTAAAACAAAAGAAACATTCATTTTTCCTTTTTCCAAATTTTGGAACCAACAAAAACTTTTATTAAATTAAGTTAGGAGCATAGTGCTCATGCATGTGTGTGATGACTTTTGCCATGATGTTTGTTTGAAGTGTTCACCAATGCTATTAAACCCTAAACCCTACCCTTTTTAACACCAAAGAGAAAAAAAATAAAAAATAAAACAAAATAAGAGAAAAAGCATATGAGAGCAGATAGCTATCTTTGCAAATAATAAACTATGCCATGTTCCACCATGTTTAGATAGTTTGAAAAACCTCAACAAACCAAACTTAGTACTCACCAACTAAATCAAAGGTGAAACAAAAAGAAAATGAAAATATACATAGAGGCATATGTGGGCATATAGCCAAAATTTTAATTCTTGTCTTATGCCATATTTACTTTGCTAAAATGGTTGGAAACCATTAGTAAACTTAACCTAACACTCAAGGAACCCAAAACCATGACCTTGAGTCAAAGAAAAATAAAATAAAATAAAAACATAAATTCACATGTGAGGCTTATGGCCATTTTTGTAAATCTTTAACCTAGACCTTTTTAATTTGTTTCAATGGTTTGGAAATGTTTCTAAACTAGTAAGAATCACTTTTGAATCAAAGAAATGCAAATCAAATAAAGAGAAAATCAAATACCAAGTCACATATGATAATGGTCATATGTGACAATTTTAACATCTTACCCACTTTGAGCCCTTGTATTAAGAGATTTCTAAACTAAACATTGTCAAATTTTTGCACCTCATCCAAGACGTCATCAAGATGAACAACTTTGGTGTTGACCACCTTGACTAATTCATTTTCAATTCTTTAATATAAAGATGCAAAGTGGTGACATTGAATCCGTATAGATTATGCCCATTTTGGATTTTCACTAATCAACTTCATGTTGCACACCACCACCACCCTTGTGCTCCAAACTTTATTTAAATCAACTCCACCAAAAAGATTTGCAAAATTCCAAAATTGTTTTCTTGCGGCCATTAACACAAACACCTTGTATGCATTGATCTACCAACTCCACACACACTAATATCCAGAGGTTTTAAACCCACACTCTCCCCTCTCTGGTCAACATTAGCTCCCTCTTTCACCCAGCAAACAAAGCCAGGCCTTGGTACCCCCTGTACCTTAGTGAATTTGACCATGCCAAGCCATACCATGGCATGATGCCACTCACCATGCTTACCATCTCTCCACTCACCTCCAGTCCCACCAACTATGTCTAGGAGATGTCCCTCACTCACCAGAGCATGCCTGTACCCGCCATTGACCAAGGAGAACACGACAACGCCCTGGACAGCATGCGCCTAGTGACGCCCAGACGCGCCCAGACATGCCACTGGAAGCGCCAGAGCACACGCTCGCCTCACCGCGTCAGCGCTCCCCTCGCTCTCTCCTCTCACACGCACACTCGCCATGATCTCAGCAAGCGCACAGACAACCCCACTGGCTCGCCCGCGCCCTGTAACCGACGCCACCGTCGCCGTCCTCCGCCACGGGTACACCAGTATACGACGTCACCCGAGCCACTCCGTCCACCCCCGTCCTCGCCATGACGCGCGTTAGGTCCGCGGTGACATCGCCAACACGATGCGCCCCTTACCTTGCCCCTTCGCCGCCCGTAGCGCCATTGCCACCATGACCTGCCCCGCACCCCTCGGCACCCTCGCGCCGCTATAAAAGGAGAGCGCCCCGGCCTCCATTCTGCACACTATCTTGCCCCCCTCTCACCTCTAGTCCTCCTCGACCCCTTCCCCTCTTCGATTACCCACCAGCTCGCCGGAATTTAGCCGGAGACCGCCGCTCCCGTGGCCAGATCGAGACAGAGATTGCGACCACCTCAGCACCACCTGCTTCGCCACCCTCGACAACGCCGCCGCGCACCCTCGCCGACGGCCGCCGGCCACCGGTGAGCTCGCCGGACCCCAACCCTCGCCGTGGCCCGTAACCCCTCTCGCCGGAGATGACGATGCACCAGCACCGTCCGATCCATCTCTAATCGTGCGGCCCCCATTGCATATACCATTTCGGCGAGTTAAGTGAGGCTGACAGTGGAGCCCCCTATCAGGCGGCCCGCGTGTGCCAGACACACTGCTGGGCCGGCCCAACTCTTTTTCCCTCTCCCTAGCCCAACTTCGTTTCCCGCCTAGCCCATCAATTTCAAATTCGAATTAAATTGTTTCAGTGAAATTCAATACTGGTGCTTTGCTAGAAATTAAATAACTTCAAATCTACTGAGCCAAATTTAATAAAAATTATATATCTGGAAAGCTTGTGAAATTATCTATCCAGCTACACTGGTCTCAAACCTAGATTCATTGTAGAATTTATGTGATAAAATAACAAGGCAGTAGGTTTTCAAATTTCAAACATTTATTAAAAATCAACCATAAATGATTTTGAGTTGATTCCAACTCTCAAAAATCACATTTCATATTGTCTAATTGATTATGTAAAAATATGATATGGTTGTTTCATATGATCATGGGCTAGCTTCAAATAGTGGCAATGTGGCCATTTCTAGCTCATTTAAATTATTTCAAAACTAGTATTTAAATTCTATATGTAGCATCTCATTTAAATCATTGTTCCAAGTAATTCAATGTGAGGTGATGACATTAGTCTTCATGACCCCATATGTTATTACTTGAGAATATTAAATCATATCCATAGTAGTATTTAAATTGCATGAGGTATAATACCTCATTTAAATCATTTTCCCCAAATGATAAATATGAAGTGATGACCTTGGTCAATATGTACTCATACTTTATTATTTGAGGAGATTAAATCTTAATAAGATTCAATGAGAGGAAATTATTTCTCAAGAATAATAAATAGAAACCCTAAGCAACATTTCAATGAGAGGAAATTATTTTCCTACCACTAAAATAGAAAACACTAGTTGTTGTTAAGTAATGATTGTGATGATGATAGATCATCTTGAGTGAGCCATTAAGGCTAAGTAGTCCCCTTAAGTATTGATTGGTGATTGTTACCTCGTATCCGTTTATAGACGCTAGTACCGAGGACTATCAGGAGGAGGAGGTCTACTTTGAAGAAGAAGAAGAGAACTTTGATCACTACCCCAACCAAGGCAAGCTAATATTTTTGCAAGTTACCCAAGTGCAAAGCTCTACTAGAGCAAGGCACCACTACATCATACTTTATGTTTAATGATCCTATCCCAAGTTTTTACCTTACAAGTTTTTGAGTTTTGTTTATGAAAGTTTACTTTTTGATTCATGATTCACTTGGTCTAGATATATAGTAGAACAAGAACATCAAATCTAGCCTAAAGCAATCCAAGCTAGTTAGCACCCCTCATAACTAGTTGCTAGTGCTAACTAAATAAACTTGACTACTCTAGATGGGAACATGTGAAATGAAATGACTTTGAAAACCTTGGAATGATGAGTCATTCTATTGAAAGTTTTGAAGGTGAATATGACTTGTGAATGACATGGTGAATTTTACAAAAACTGATGGTTGGGTTCGGATGCGATACCATTCCAATTATTTAGTACCCCCACAATACCTGATTATGGGTAAGGGCTTAACTGGAAATTTATGTGCTTTAGTATGGGTTCTCTCTAAACAAGCGTCATAGGGGTTATGCCGAGGATGCCTCCTGATACGTCTCCAACGTATCTATAATTTCTGATGTTCCATGCTTGTTTTGTGACAATACCTACATGGTTTGCTTGCACTTTATATCATATTATGGCATTTATTGGACTAACCTATTAATAAGATGCCACAGTGCCAGTTTCTGTTTATTATGTCTGTTTATTGCAGAAAATGCCCAAAAACCAAAGTGCTCGGAAAAATCCAGAAAAATTACAGAAATTCTATTTCGTCGGAAGACTCACGGAGCCAGAAGGGCAAGCCAGGGGGAGGCCCAGGGCCTCCTCCCAATAGGCCGGCGCGGCCTGGAGGGTGGTCACCCCACCCTGTGAGGTGGGCCCCTCGGGACTCTTCCGACTCCGACTCTTCGCCTATTTAAGCCGTCGTGACCTAAAACTTCGACACCGATTGACGAAAACTCCAGAAAGACTCCAGGGGCGCCGCCACATCGCCAAACTCCAATTCGGGGGACAGAAGTCTCTGTTCCGGCACCCTGCCGGGACGGGGAATTGCCCCCGGAGTCATCTCCACCGCCGTCTCTGCCGCCATCTTCACCGCCATCGCTGTCTCCATGATGAGGAGGGAGTAATTCACCCCCGGGGCGGAGGGCTCCGCTGTAGCTATGTGGTTCATCTCTCTCTTTATGTGATCTAGTTGAATATCATCTATGTGCTACTCTAGTGATGTTATTAAAGTACTCTATTCCTCCTGCACGGTGTAATGGTGACAGTGTGTGCATCGTGTAGTACTTGGCGTAGGCTATGATTGTAATCTCTTGTAGATTATGAAGTTAACTATTGCTATGATAGTATAGATGTGATCTATGCCTCCTTCATAGTGTGATGGTGACAGTGTGCATGCTATGTTAGTTCTCGGTGTAATTGTGTTGATCTATCTTGCACTCTAAGGTTATTTAAATATGAATATCGAATATTGTGGAGCTTGTTAACTTCGGCATTGAGGGTTCGTGTAATCCTACACAATTAGTGGTGTTCATCATCCAACAAAAGGGTGTAGAGTAGTCCTATTATGTGATCATTGTTGAGAGTGTCCACTAGTGAAAGCAGGATCCCTAGGCCTTGCTTCCAAGCATCGAATCTCCGTTTGTTTATTGTTTTGTTGCATGTTTACTCGCTGCCATATTTTATTCAGATTGCTATTACCACTCATATACATCCATATTACTTGTATTTCACTATCTCTTCGCCGAACTACTGTACCTATACATCTGACAAGTGTATTTGGTGTGTTGGGGACACAAGAGACTTCTTGCTTTGTGGTTGCAGGGTTGCTTGAGAGGGATATCTTTGACCTCTTCCTCCCTGAGTTCGATAAACCTTGGGTAATCCACTTAAGGGAAACTTGATGCTGTTCTACAAACCTCTGCTCTTGGAGGCCCAACATTGTCTACAAGAATAGAAGCACCCGTAGACATCAAGCTATTTTCTGGCGCCATTGCCGGGGAGGAAAGTTAAAAGGCACTCATACTCCGGTTCCAGGTAATAGTACTTTTCTGGCGCCATTGTGTGTGTGCTCGAAGCTATTTCCTTTAGATCCTGCAATTGCATCTTTTTGCTTCTTGTTTTACACTAGTTAGGCATAATGGACAACAATGAGCTTCTTATTTTATTTCCTGAGTTAAGACATGAATTGTGTGATGCGAAAATTAAAGAACCTATGGAGCCTCAATTGCATGCTAGTAGCAATATTATTAGTATGAACGCAATCACTGCTAATGCTATGGATAAGTCTAAGCTTGGGGAAGCTAGTTTACATAAAAATAATCTTTTTTGCTCCTAAGCTTTGGAAGAAATATTTTGCTCTGATAATGCTTTATCTCCCATATGCGATAACTCTAATGATGCTTCTGATATTTGAAATCCACCTGCTGAAAGTATTCCGTATAAAATACCTATGAAAATTATTGAACGTGTTATGGATAACCGCTATGAAGGGGATGGAATTGTCCATCCTGGAGATCATTTACTGTTTTTGCATGAATTATGCGGGTTATTCAAGTGTGCAGGTATCTCTATGGATGAAGTGAGGAAGAAGCTATTCTCTGTTTATTGCCGGTAAAGCGGCGCATTGGTATAAATTGTTGAAGAATAGTCATTCTCTTGGTTGGGAGGAAATTGTATCTCTCTTTTACTCTAAAGTTTATCCTCCTCATGAAGTGCATATTGATAGGAATTACATTTATAACTTTTATCCTCGTAATGGAGAGAGTATCTCTCAAGCGTGGGGGAGATTGAAGTCACTAATGCTCAAATGTCCCATCCATGAGCTCCCCCGTAATGTTATTGTTAACAATTTTTATGCGAGGATTTCAGGACAACACAAGGACTATCTGGATGCCTGTTCGGAGAGATCTTTCACAAGCAAGGAGGTTGAAGCTAGGTGGGATCTTCTTGATCGGATTGAGGAGAACGCTGAAGGATGGGAGAACAACAAAGGTGAATAGTCAGGTATAAATTATGATTATGAATGCATTGAAACTTTTATGGATACTGATAAATTTCGAGATATGAGTGCTACTTATGGTCTTGACTCTCAAGTTGCTGCAAATCTTTATAAAGCCTTTGCTTCTCATTTTGAATTGCCTAAAAAGAATTTTTATAAGTATCATGAACCTTTTAAAGAGGCTTGCATGAAGAATGAAATTGTTGTTAATGATTGCAATAAGCATGCTCAAACTCCTAAGAATGCTATTTCCTATAAGCATGTTAATTTTTGTGGAATGCATAGACCCTGTGGAATTAATCAAATCGAAGATGAATATTGTATCCACCATATTAATGAAAAAACTAGAAAGTGGGCTAGGACTCTAGATGATCTTGGTAAAAAAGTTTGTGCCCTCTATCCTTTTATTTGTGAAGTTTGCCATGAAGTGGGTCATTTTAATTTTCAATGCTCCTCCAATGATAATTTGAACCCAATGAGTGCTGCAAATTTGTATTGTGATGATGAAATTACTCCTAATCAGCATGATGAACTTACTTTATTTTTGTGGTGTGAAGAGCTCTCAAGAAAAATCTCTTTGTTACATATGAGTGATCTTGATATTGATGATGTCCTGCATGGGTGTTTTTCTTATTGCATTGATAATAGCCATACAAACACTTACATACAAAATATTTTAGAAGATGACACCTTGCCAAAATATGATAGGACCGCTGTGTGTTTTCAACTAATTAATGAAAAGGAGGGATCCTCCCAAGTTTCTTCTATTGTTTCTGAAAGTAAATCAGGTTATGCGGACAAGCCACCCTTCAAGCCTCTTCCTCCTAAAGAAGGGAACGAGGAGAAGGAAAAGAAGAAGAAGAAGGGAACGAAGAAGAGGTAACGGCATATTCCCGCGTGAATGAGATAATGCTAGGTAACCGTAAGTATGTTGCTCCTAATGATTATTATGATAATGAATCTGAATACAATGATCTTCCTATGCCCTTTACATACATTAGTGATCATGATTTGAATGAGCACACTACTTTTGATATTGCAAATCTCTGGGAAACTAATTCTGAAAATGATGATGATAATAATTGCGATAGTATCAGTGCTATCCATGCTTCCTCCCATAATGATATAGAAAGCTCTAAGCTTGGGGAAGGGGTGTTTGAAAATCCTTTTGCTACTGATCATTATGTGTTTGATACATCTCCTTCTAATAACAATGATGGTATGGTCACAGATAAACCGACTGTGAAAGATAACTATTCTATTTCTTATGATGACACTGTGCCTCCGACCTTTGATGATTATTATAAAGAATGCTACGATATAGGTTTTAATTATCCTTATGAAACTTGTCATAGTTATGATTAGATTGCCAAAAACAATTCCCTTAATATGCAACTTGTTTACCATGTTCAAATTCTTGATAATAATCTTGCTCCAATTACTATTAATGAGAAGAACTCTTCTTATGCCAAAATTAATGATACTTCTATGCACATGAACCATGATAAGAATGTTTTAAGTGACGGGTATATTGTGGATTTCATCAGTGATGCTACTGAAAGTTATTATGAGAGAGGGAAACATGGTTATAGGCATCTTAATAATATTAAGTTTTCCCTCTTTATGTTGAGAATCTTGAAGTTACTCGTGTTTTATCCTCTTATGCTTGTCACTTTGTTCTTCATGAATTCATTTGTGTACAAGATTCCTTTTCATAGGAAGTGGGTTAGACTTAAATGTGTTTTTAGTTTGTTTCTTGATGCTCTCTTTTGCCTCAACTCTTATTTCTTGCGAGTGCATCATTAAAACTGCTGAGCCCATCTTAATGGCTATAAAGAAAGAACTTCTTAGGAGGTAACCCATGTGTTTATTTTGCTACAGTACTTTTATTTTGTATTTGTGTCTTGGAAGTTGTTATTACTGTAGCAACCTCTCCTTATCTTAGTTTTGTTGCATTGTTGTGCCAAGTAAAGTCTTTGATAGTAAGGTTCATACTAGATTTGGATTACTGCGCAGAAACAGATTTCTTGCTGTCACGAATCTGGGTCTAATTCTCTGTAGGTAACTCCGAAAATTATGCCAATTTACGTGAGTGATCCTCAGATATGTATGCAACTTTCATTCAATTTGAGAATTTTCATATGAGCAATTCTGGTGCCATTTTAAAATTCGTCTTTACGGACTGTTCTGTTTTGACAGATTCTGCCTTTTATTTCGCATTGCCTCTTTTTCTGTGTCGGATGGATTTCTTTGTTCCATTAACTTTCAGAAGCTTTGTGCAATGTCCAGAAGTGTTAAGAATGATTGTGTCACCTCTGAACATGTGAGTTTTTGATTATGCACTAACCCTCTAATGAGTTGTTTTGAGTTTGGTGTGGAGGAAGTTTTCAAGGGTCAAGAGAGGAGGATGATATACTACGATCAAGAAGAGTGAAAAGTCTAAGTTTGGGGATGCCCCGGTGGTTCATCCCTGCATATTTCAAGAAGACTCAAGCGTCTAAGCTTGGGGATGCCCAAGGCATCCCCTTCTTCATCGACAATTTATCAGGTTTCTTCTCTTGAAACTATATTTTTATTCGGTCACATCTTATGTACTTTACTTGGAGCGTCTGTTTGTTTTTGTTTCTGTTTTTGTTTGAATAAATGCTTGTGTGGGAGAGAGACACGCTCCGCTGGTTTGTATGAACACATGTGTTCTTAGCTTTTAATGTTCATGGCGAAGGTTGAAACTGCTTCGTTAATTGTTATATGGTTGGAAACGGGAAATGCTACATGTAGTAATTGGTAGAATGTCTTGAATAATTTGATACTTGGCAATTGTTGTGCTCATGTTTAATCTCTTGCATCATATACTTTGCACCTATTAATGAAGAAATACATAGAGCTTGCTAAAATTTGGTTTGCATATATAATTGGTCTCTCTAAGGTCTAGATAATTTCTAGTATTGGGTTGAACAACAAGGAAGACGGTGTAAAGTCTTATAATGTTTACAATATGTCTTTTATGTGAGTTTTGCTGCACCGGCTCATCCTTGTGTTTGTTTCGAATAACCTTGCTAGCCTAAGCCTTGTATCGAGAGGGAATACTTCTCATGCATCCAAATCCTTGAGCCAACCACTATGCCATTTGTGTCCACCATACCTACCTACTACATGGTATTTCTCCGCCATTCCAAAGTAAATTGCTTGAGTGCTACCTTTAAACAATTCAAAAGTTATTACCTCTTATTTGTGTCAATGTTTTATAGCTCATGAGGAAGTATGTGGTGTTTATCTTTCAATCTTGTTGGGCAACTTTCACCAATGGACTAGTGGCTTCATCCGCTTATCCAATAATTTTGCAAAAAGAGCTGGCAATGGGATTCCCAGTCCCAAATTAATTAACAAAAATAGACACTCCTCCATGGTATGTGATTGTTGGACGGCACCCGAAGGATTCGGTTAGCCATGGCTTGAGAAAGCAAAGGTGGGGAGGAGTGTCATCATAATAAAACTAAAATAAAAAGGCACTCCTTCATGGTATGAGATTGTTGGCAGGCACCCGAGGATTCGGTTAGCCATGGTTTGTGAAAGAAAGGTTGGAAGGAGTGCCACCCAAAAATAAAATAAAATGGGAGCCGCTCTTTGAAGGTTTGTCTGGCAAGGGGGTTAGAGTACCCGCTACCATTCGTTGACAACAACAAACACCTCTCAAAACTTTATTTTTATGCTCTCTTTATGTTTTCAAAATAAAAGCTCTAGCACAAATATAGCAATCGATGCTTCCCTCGTCGAAGGGCCATTCTTCTACTTTTATGTTGAGTCAGTCTACCTATTTCCTCCCATCTCAAGAAGCAAACACTTGTGTTAACTGTGCATTGATTCTTACATACTCGCATATTGCACTGGTTATATTGCTTTGCATTGACAACTGTCCATGAGATATACATGTTACAAGTTGAAAGCAACCGCTGAAACTTAATCTTCCATTGTGTTGCTTCAATGCCTTTACTTTGAATTTATTGCTTTATGAGTTAACTCTTATGCAAGACTTATTGATGCTTGTCTTGAAAGTACTATTCATGAAAAGTCTTTGCTATATGATTCAATTGTTTACTCATTGCATTAACATTGCTTCGAATCGCTGCATTCATCTCATATGCTTTACAATAGTATGATTAAGATTATGTTGGTAGCATGTCACTTCAGAAATTATCTTTTTATCGTTTACCTACTCGAGGACGAGTAGGAACTAAGCTTGGGGATGCTGATACGTCTCCAACGTATCTATAATTTCTGATGTTTCATGCTTGTTTTATGACAATACCTACATGGTTTGCTTACACTTTATATCATATTATGGCATTTATTGGACTAAACTATTAATAAGATGCCACAGTGCCAGTTTCTGTTTATTATGTCTGTTTATTGCAGAAAAGGCCCAAAAACCAAAGTGCTCGAAAAAATCCAGAAAAATTACAGAAATTCTATTTCGTCGGAAGACTCACGGAGCCAGAAGGGCAAGCCAGGGGGAGGCCCAGGTTTTCCTCCCAATAGGCCGGCACGGCCTGGAGGGTGGTCACCCCACCCTGTGAGGTGGGCCCCTCGGGACTCTTCCGACTCCGACTCTTCGCCTATTTAAGCTGTCGTGACCTAAAACTTCGACACCGATTGACGAAAACTCCAGAAAGACTCCAGGGGCGCCGCCACATCGCGAAACTCCAATTCGGGGGACAGAAGTCTCTGTTCCGGCACCCTGCCGGGACGGGGAATTGCCCCCGGAGTCATCTCCACCGCCGTCTCCACCGCCATCTTCACCACCATCGCTGTCTCCATGATGAGGAGGGAGTAATTCACCCCCGGGGCTGAGGGCTCCGTTGTAGCTATGTGGTTCATCTCTCTCTTTATGTGATCTAGTTGAATATCATCTATGTGCTACTCTAGTGATGTTATTAAAGTACTCTATTCCTCCTGCACGGTGTAATGGTGACAGTGTGTGCATCGTGTAGTACTTGGCGTAGGCTATGATTGTAATCTCTTGTAGATTATGAAGTTAACTATTGCTATGATAGTATTGATGTGATCTATGCCTCCTTCATAGTGTGATGGTGACAGTGTGCATGCTATGTTAGTTCTCGGTGTAATTGTGTTGATCTATCTTGCACTCTAAGGTTATTTAAATATGAATATCGAATATTGTGGAGCTTGTTAACTCCGGCATTGAGGGTTCGTGTAATCCTACACAATTAGTGGTGTTCATCATCCAACAAAAGGGTGTAGAGTAGTCCTATTATGTGATCATTGTTGAGAGTGTCCACTAGTGAAAGCAGGATCCCTAGGCCTTGCTTCCAAGCATCGAATCTCCGTTTGTTTACTGTTTTGTTGCATGTTTACTCGCTGCCATATTTTATTCAGATTGCTATTACCACTCATATACATCCATATTACTTGTATTTCACTATCTCTTCGCCGAACTAGTGCACCTATACATCTGACAAGTGTATTTGGTGTGTTGGGGACACTTCTTGCTTTGTGGTTGCAGGGTTGCTTGAGAGGGATATCTTTGACCTCTTCCTCCCTGAGTTCGATAAACCTTGGGTAATCCACTTAAGGGAAACTTGCTGCTGTTCTACAAACCTCTGCTCTTGGAGGCCCAACACTGTCTACAAGAATAGAAGCACCCGTAGACATCACCTCCATTGAAATGTGAACTGATGTGAAATGACGTGAAATGAGGTGAATGTCCGGCCCAAGCCCTGTGCAGTTCCCAGGCTGACGGTTTGTCTTCACTGGGAGGCCAAGCTCATGGGGAGAGGTGACGATACTAGGGTATGTAAGTGAAAGGTTGTGGTTGGTAGTCCGCACACGGAGTGTGATAAATCAGGGTCAGTTAACCCTGACGGATTATTGCAAATGTTGTGGCAAAAGTGTGCGACCTCTGCAGAGTGTAAAACTATTCGAATAGCCGTGTCCACGGTTATGGACGGTTGGAAAGGCCATAATGTTCCATCATCAGACCATTTTCAAAATGTGACATTGACTGGTGACTTGTGACTTGAACTTGAAGTGAATTTGACTTGATCACAACAGAGTTGTGGGAATGACACTAATGTTCCCACTTGAGTTAGTTAGAAAAATAAAGAGTCTTTTACTACTAAATTCTTATGAAATAAAATTGGCTTTATGCAAATGAACTTAGAGCTTAGAAACCTATTACTACAATTGATAGTGCTTACAATAGTATTAGTTTGCGAGTACTTTAAAGTACTCATGGCTTTGTCCCTGGCTATTCAAATGGGCAGACTATGAAGAGGAGTACCAGAACCAGGAAGATGGACGGCAGGACGTCTACGACAACTAGGACTGCTCCTGACGTCAAAAGTTGCCTGTGGAACAGATGGACCACAGCCGCTACTTCGCTTCCGCTATGTGTTTTGTAATTGATCATTAGATCAACTGTTGTTGTATTAAGACTGGATCATGTGATCCTTTATTGTAAGACGATTATGGTTTGTAATGAATGATGTGTTGTGATATCAATCTATTATGTCTCGCAAAAACAATATTCCTGGGATTGCGATGTATGGCATAATAGGCATCTGGATTTAAAAATCCGGGTGTTGACACCAAAGGCCAACGCCACCAGACCCGCCGTCCACCGTCGCCGCCCCTAGAAGACCCCGCCTCCGTGCGAAGGGGAGTCCATGGACGCGTCACCACCGCCCCTTGATGTCTACGGGTGCTTCTATTCTTGTAGACAGTGTTGGGCCTCCAAGAGCAGAGGTTTGTAGAACAGCAGCAACTTTCCCTTAAGTGGATCACCCAAGGTTTATCGAACTCAGGGAGGAAGAGGTCAAAGATATCCCTCTCAAGCAACCCTGCAACCACAAAGCAAGAAGTCTCTTGTGTCCCCAACACACCTAATAGGTGCACTAGTTCGGCGAAGAGATAGTGAAATACAAGTGGTATGAATGAATATGAGCAGTAGTACGGCGCCAGAAAATAGCTTACTGGCGTGCAGTTGATGGTAGTAATATTGTAGGAAGTAAACAAGCAGTAGTAACGCAGTAAAACAGTAAACAAGCAGCGATAGCAGTATTTAGGAACAAGGCCTAGGGAATAGACTTTCACTAGTGGACACTCTCAACTTTGATCACATAACAGAATAGATAAATGCATACTCTACACTCTCTTGTTGGATGATGAACACATTGCGTAGGATTACACGAACCCTCAATGCCGGAGTTAACAAGCTCCACAATTCAATGTTCATATTTAAATAACCTTAGAGTGCATGAAAGATCGACACGACTAAACCAAGTACTAACATAGCATCCACACTGTCACCTTCACACCATGTAGGAGGAATAGATCACATCAATACCATCATAGCAATAGTTAACTTCATAATCTACAAGAGATCATAATCATAGCCTACGCCAAGTACTAACACGGATGCACACACTGTCACCATTACACCGTGCAGGAGGAATAAAACTACTTTAATAACATCACTAGAGTAGCACATAGATAAATTGTGATACAAAACACATTGCAATCATAAAGGGATATAAATAAGCACTTCACTACGCCATTCATAACAGTGAATAAGTATTCTGTGAAATATAGCCTAAGAGACCCACACGGTGCACACACTGTCACCTTTACACACGTGGGACAAGGAGTCTCCGGAGATCACATAAGTAAAACTCACTTGACTAGCATAATGACATCTAGATTACAAGCATCATCATATGAATCTCAATCATGTAAGGCAGCTCATGAGATTATTGTATTGAACTACATAGGAGAGAGATGAACCACATAGCTACCGGTACAGCCCCGAGCCTCGATGGAGAACTACTCCCTCTTCATGGGAGTAGCAGCGTTCATGAAGATGGCGGTGGAGATGGCAGCGGTGTCGATGGAGAAGCCTTCCGGGGGCACTTCCCCGTCCCGGCGGCGTGTCGGAACAGAGACTCCTGTCCCCCAGATCTTGGCTTCGCGATGGCGGCGGCTCTGGAAGGTTTCGCGTACCGTGGCTTATTCGTTCGGGGTTTTTAGGTCAGGGACCTTATATAGGCGAAAGGGCAGCGTCAGAAGGTCGAAGGGGCGACGACACCATAAGGCGGCGCGACCAGGGCCTGGGCCGCGCCGGCCTGTCATCTGGGGCCTGTGTGGCCCCCCTCTGGCGACTCTCGGGTGTTCTGGATGCTTCCGGGCAAAATAGGAACCTGGGCGTTGATTTCGTCCAATTCCGAGAATATTTCGTTACTAGGATTTCTGAAACCAAAAACAGTAGAAAACAGGAACTGGCACTTCGGCATCTTGTTAATAGGTTAGTTCCAGAAAATGCACGAATATGACATAAAGTGTGCATAAAACATGTAGGTATCATCAATAAAGTAGCATGGAACATAAGAAATTATCGATACGTTGGAGACGTATCACCCCTGCCTTTGGCAGCCGGACGCGGCCGCCACCGCCGACCCCGACGGCGGCAGCGGCCAGGAGGTGGAAGATGCGACGCCTTTTCTTGAGTTCGGGTCATCGCCCGGAGCCGCCTCGCGCGAGACGACCCGAGGCGAAGGTGGAAAGGGAGGAGAGGGGATGGGAGGGGGCGTTGGTGGAGAGAGGGAGGGGTGGCGGCGGCGCTGGGAGGGTGGAGGGGCGGCGGCTAGGTCTGGATCGTAGCTTGGGCCAAATCTTCCTATAAGGCAGTGTTCAGCTGACAATACATGCTTTGTACCTGATATGGAAACTTGGTTAAATGAACATGTGATGATGTAGGAGCTTCTTCGTCGGCATTTGGAGCCAGTACGCTTGAGAATGAAACATCAAGCAGATAAGAAGTGCATTCAATGGGTCTTTTGCAATCTTCGGTAACTACGCCGAGCACATCATAAGAGCAAGTACAATAAGGTACAGTCAGCTGGCTATAAGAGATATAATATTATAAACTTGTTTAGTTGGAGGAGAGAGATTAGGAGAGAGAAGAGGAGTTGGCTCTTATCTTATAGCCAGCTCTAGCACGTGCTCCTAAGCACTATGTGAGACTAAAAGGTGGGCCATGTATTGTAAAAGTACTACACTTTTATAGCTCACTATTGTATATGTTGGCTCTAAGTTAGCTATAGATGACATGGCACTTGGTTTATAGCCAGCGGCTGGCTACACTATTGGAATTGCTCTAAGTTGTTCTTCAAATATGAATGGCATTATGAAGTGGTTAAGCGTGTCGGAGACGTTGCCGCGTCTAGCCTTGCCTAGAGCAATTGTATCTATCTCGTGATCCATGTGTCACAGCTAAAGAAGGCTATTGGCGCCGATTTACATGTACAAACTCGGTTGCCATCTGGGAGAGGATTTTCTAACGGAACCGGTAACTACCGATCATCATCCGGCCTGTAGTTGCCCCGCGATTCGTGCTAATTTGTTTCCAATTTCTTATCTATTTAACTACGATATGATATATCTATAATATTTATTAGATATAAATAATAAATATGTTATTTCAACCACATTATACATATATTTCGTGCATATTTGAATTTATGTAGTTATTTTTTTTAAAGTATCACGAATCACGTCTTATATAAAGAAAATACGAAAATTTACCAAAATTTCTTTTAAATTTTATAGATATATTATACGGAAATGATACACACTAGATATAGAAAGAGAATGTAGCACGAATCACGAAGAGGCGAGCGGTGGATGTGTATCCGGTAGTTACCGGTTCCGTTAGAATGGACTTTCCGGTTGCCTTCTCCTTTTATTGTCTTGCAGGTTTACCACTCGCGTCCTCCAACGTTGTATGCAGTCAACAAGGTCTAGTTGCCGGCAGTCAAACGTTGGTCCAATGGTAACCAGCTTGGGGCAAGTCGGCTCTCGAGGTAGGGAGAATGTTAGCACTATCACCGATACAAGGGACCCACAAACAAAGACTATTGAGATGAAACAAATAGGCATAAGAGCAAATACAATAAGGTACAATCAGCTGGCTATAAGAGATAAAATATTATAAGTTTATTTAGTTGTAGGAGAGAGATTAGGAGAGAGAAGAGAAGTGGGATCTTATCTAATAGCCAGCTCTAACACGTGCTCCTAGGTACTACGTGAGACTAAAAGGTGGGTCATGTATTGTAAAAATACTAACCTTTATAGTTTATTATTATACATGCTAGCTATAAATTAACTATAGATGATGTGACAAATTGTTATAGCCGGCTGCCGGATACGCTATTGTTCTTGCTAAGCATGCCTACGCCAGCAAGGACCACGCCAAGTGACAAGCTTCCGAGCGATGATTGGCCAACTATGTAAGGACTTTTTTTTTAGAGAAACTATATAAGGACTATGTCGGCAAATGAAACAGTGTAGAACGATTGGTGGCTTTGGCCCAGGCCCATTTGTGACACATGTGCAGAATGTGCAATTGTACCGGGCCTCCACCTGATTAGGGCCCCCAATTTTTTGCAAGTCACTGCTTGTGATAGTAAGTGGTTACTGCTAATCGGCCTAATTAGAGGTAGTAGCTATGTAATAAAATGGTTCCTTGTATAGTTGTATTCTCAACTTTAACTCCACGCGTGCACATCTACTCTCCCTCCAGAAAAAGATCAGTCCCTACCAATCCCTCAAAAAAAAGATCAGTCCCTAGCAAAATAGCAATTCCTAGCTCCACCCCTGGTTGATATTTGAAGATGTTTTGAACAGGATTGCTTCCAAAAACTAGCTCAAGGTTTCATATGAAAGATTTGTATCGATTAATATTATTAGGAGAAAATTTGATTATGCATGCTTAGCCTTAACAAAAAAATACGGCTTGATGAGGTGGCGGACACTTTTTTGGGCCTTCCTCAGGCCGGCCCAGACCTCCCTGGCCCACCGCTGCTCCCTCACCAGCCCGGTTGGCTCTGGCTCAAAAAGGGCACCGCTTCCCTTTCGCTAGGGTTTCCTGCCTCTGCTCGAGACGTGCGCCGCCACTCTGCCAAGGCCCGCACGGTTCGCGTCACGCTCCCTCCCCCTCCTCTCACCCGTTCCTTTGCCCAAGTGACGGCGGCGCCGGCGGTGATGGACCGCCCGCAGGGAACCAACGGCGGCGCCAACGGGGGCCCCTCCAACCAAGCTCGGGGCGGGGGTGGTCGCCAGGCCGGCAACAAGCGGCGCCACCAAGACCGGCAGGCGGGGGGACAGGCCCGGGGCCAACCGCAGCAGGAGGCGGCGCTCCGCGCCCGCGCACTGGCTGAGCAGGGCGCTCGTCGCCAGGGTGCGTCCGGCTCAAGCCAACCCAACCCGGCCCCGGCCGGCAACAACCCCGCTCCCCCACAGTGGTGGGTGGAGCGAGAACGCAAGCGGGCCGCTCGCCGTGCCCAGGAGGAGGCCGGCGCTGTTGCTGCCCCTCTCCCCGCTGCCCCTCCCCGTGGCCGGGCAGTGGAGATTGCCGCCGGTAAGCAGCCGGCGGCGGCGCCCAAGGGTGGTTCCGGGCAGGGGCCCAACCAGCCCGGCGGCGTGGCCAAGGATGCCGCTGCGGCCTCCCGTATGGAGTGCTTCAAGTGTGGCCGCAACGGACACTTCCAGGCCGAATGCCCCTACCCGCCAGTCTGCCTCCTGTGTGGTGTCGAGGGGCATTTCTCGGCGGCGTGCACCTCCAAGGGCCGCCAGCCCTCGCTCCGCGTCCTGGGACAGGCCGTGGCGGGAGAGAGTTTCTTCTCCCTCGACTTCGAGGAGGACGACGAGGAGGAAGAGCTCGTCTCCAACGGTGCCATCATCTCCTTTGGCGCCGTCTCTTTGTCGGCTAGGGAGCTGGACAGAGAGCTCCACCACCTGGTTGAGGCGGAGTGGGACTGGCAGGTTCAGGCCCTGCTGGGTCACTCCTTCGCGGTGACCTTCCCCTCTCGGGAGACGCTCCGGATGTCCACGCGCAGTGGCAAGCTGTATCTTCCTCTCAGTGGGACGGTCGCGGACATCCGGCTCGCGGACGCGGACCCTGCCCCCGCAGAGCAGCTGCAGGAGGTGTGGGTGCGGCTCTCTGGCGTCCCTCGGCGCATGAAGAGGGCGAACCGCCTGCTAGCCGGCATGGGGATGCTTGGCTGGCCGGTCGCTGTCGACGAGGATTCCCTCAAGCGCCCGATGCCGGTCCGCATGCTTCTGGCCTGCCGCAACCCGGCCAAGCTCAAAGGCACTGTTCAGCTCTTCCACAAGAAGTGGGGCTACAACATTGGGGTGGCGGTGGAGGCGCCGGCGGGGCCGTCCGGTGGCCCTTCCCCCCCGGCCGCTCATAAGCCGGGAGACGACGACGACGATGAGGATGTGGACGACCTCAGCCCGTCCGAGGGCGAGTGGGACGACCTCGGCGCGCAGGATGCCGCGCGGAAGGACGACGCGCCGCCGGCGGCCCAGCCGCCTGCCCCGGCCCCGGCCCCTGCCTCGCAGGCGCCGTCGGACGATGTCGGCGGGAGCGCTGCTCCCGGCCTCGGACGCCCTGGGGATGGGGCCCTCGACCGCTCGCCGGCCGGGCTGGCCTCCCTGGACCAGTACGGGTCTAACCTCCCTCGGAAGGGGGCCTGGCCGGTTTCCCTGGCCACCTTGGAGCGGCGGGCCACCCCCGTCCTCATGGAGGTCGACGTGCCAGCGGACTCTGCTCCGTTGGTTTCGTCGGTGCTGCTGGAGACGGACTCCGACTCGGAGGGTTCTCCGCCCAAGAACATGGACTCGGAGGCGGACGCGGAGGACGGCGACGAGATGTTGGAGGACGTCGACGACTCGGAGCGCGCCCCCCTTGTCCGGCCTGCTGCTGGTGGTGTCCCGCGCCGCCGCCGCACCAGGACTGTCGCCGCTGGCCCCGCTCGCAAGAGCGCCCGCCTGGGTGGTCCGGCCGCGGCCACGACGGTGCTGCAGCGCGCCCAGGAGAGGACGGCGTCGAAGAACCTTGAAGGTAATCCAAAACCCCCCCCTCCTCCCTCCCTTCGCTAGCGCAGTTCTCTGCTCTCCCTGCTCTGTCGGACGCCCACCTTGAGGTGGTGGCCCATGACTCAGGACTTGCGTTTACGCTGGAATCCGGGACGCCTTCGGAGACCCTCTCGCTCATCCGAGCTAAAGAGGAGGCACAAGCCGCGTTGGCTCATGCTGCTTTCTGCAGGGATCGGGCCTTGGCCGAGGCGGCCGAGGTCCCGCCTGTTGGGCCCTTGGTGGCGGGACCTGCCACGGCTCAGGCGTCAGTTGGGGCTGGGGCCCCTCCTGCCCCGCCTTCTCCCATGACCACTCGGAGGAGAGCGGCCAGTACCTCGGTGGCTTCCCGTCGCGGACGGAGACCGTCGCAGGTTCCTTGATGCGGGCCGGCATCTGGAACCTTCGTGGCTTTGGCGCTCCTGGGCGGAAATCGCAGATCCGTGAGTTGCTGACTCGCGAGCAGCTTGACTTTGCGGGCTTCCAGGAGACGATCAAAGCTCAGTTCACCACCGCGGATCTTCTGGGCATTGATCCGCGAGGCCGTTTCGCTTGGGGCGATGTTCCGGCTAGGGGACGCTCAGGAGGGATGCTCCTCGGCGTTAATGAAGATTCTTTCGAGGTCCTAGGGTGGACTAAGGGGACTTTCTTCATTCGGGCCGACGTGCGTCAGCTGGACAACAATGCCAAGTGGGCCTTCCTTGTTGTTTACGGCCCAGCTGACCACCGTCGCACTCAGGAGTTCTTGGGGGAGCTCACTCTTGCGGTTGAAGCTTGCGACCTTCCCCTCGTGGTGGGTGGCGACTTCAACCTCATCCGCGGGGCGGAGGACAAGAACAACTGCCACATTGACTGGCCTAGGGTGCACCGTTTCAACGACTGCATTGCCAATCTTGCCCTCCGAGAAGTCCGCAGGGGCGGCGCTCGATACACCTGGACCAACAAGCAGCTGAACCCCGTCAGATGCGTCCTTGATAGAGTTTTCATTTCCCCGGACTGGGAAATTCTCTTCCCCCTCTGCTCCTTGGTGGCGGAGACCATTATTGGTTCTGATCATGCCCCGCTGATCTTGAGCTCTGGGGAGGACCTCAAGAAGCGCAGCCCTCGCTTCTTCTTCGAGCAGGCCTGGCTTGAGAGACCGGACTTTGTGGAGCTGGTCTCCGACAAGTGGCGCTCCTTGGAGGGGGCCGTGGGCGCCCCGCTCGACCCTATCGATGCCTGGCAGCAGATCTCCGCGGGGATTCGCCAGTTCTTGAGAGGCTGGGGAGCCAACCTTGGGAAAGAGGGGCGTGACCTCAAGGACTCCCTCCTTGCCCAGATCCAGCGCTTAGACGCTCTGGCTGACACCTCGGGCCTAGACGATGAGGGTTGGGCCCTGCGCTATCACCTTGAGGGCGAGCTCACCCACCTTGCCCGGACCCAGGAGGAATACTGGAGACAGAGGAGCCGTCTGAACTGGCTGCTCAAGGGTGACGCCAACACGGCCTTCTTCCACGCGATGGCCAATGGCCGGAGGTGGAAATGCATGATCTCGAGACTCGTCTCCGAGGGAGGAGTCATCTCGGACCCTCATGCCCTCCAGGACCATATCTACACCTTCTACCGCAACCTGATGGGTGCGGTAGGGGAGACCCGTGTTTTCTCCCTTGCCAATGCCCTTTGGGATCAGACGGGACGGGTCTCTGAGGAGGAGAACGACGGGCTTATGCTGTCCTTCACCGGGGAGGAGTTGGACAAGGTGCTCGCTAGCATGCGAGTTGAGACGGCCCCTGGGCCTGATGGTTGGCCGGTAATCTTCTTCAAGAAGTTCTGGGCCCTCACCAAACCCCACATCCTCGCCATTTTGAATGGCTTCGCCTTGGGGCGCGTTGACATTGCGAGGCTAAACTTTGGAGTCCTCTCGTTGATTCCTAAAGTCCAGGGTGCGGACGACATTCGCCAGTTCCGGCCCATTGCTCTCATTAATGTGATCTTTAAATTCGTAGCCAAAGCCTACGCGATTCGTGTTTCCCCTATTGCTCACCGCATCATCAGTCGCGCGCAATCCGCCTTTATTAAAGGCCGACACATCCTTGAAGGGATAGTTTCTCTTCAGGAGATCATCCATGAGACCAAGTCTAGGAAACTTAGGGGAGTTTTCCTTAAGCTTGATTTCGAGAAGGCGTTTGACCGAGTCAACTGGCAATTCCTTCGCGAAGTCCTTCTTAGGAAAGGCTTTGACCCGGGATGGGTCCATCGCGCCATGAGTCTGGTCTCGGGGGGCCAGACGGCGATCACGGTCAACGGGGAAGTTGGGAATTACTTCCGTAACGGCCGCGGCGTCCGCCAGGGGGATCCTCTCTCCCCTCTCCTTTTTGATTTTGCGGTTGAGGCCCTTGCTGCCATCCTTCAGGCAGCCTCGAGGGCTGGGCACATTGCAGGGTTGGTCCCGCACCTTGTGGAGGGCGGCATCACCCATCTGCAATATGCGGATGATACGATCATCATGCTCCAACCAGATGCGCTTGGCCTCGCGAACCTCAAGTTCCTTCTTCTCTGTTTTGAGAACATGTCCGGCCTTCGCATTAACTTCCACAAGAGTGAGGTCTTGGTGTTGGGGTCCACTGACCTCGAGCACGAAACTATTGCCAACTTGCTCAACTGCAAGAAGGGCTCCTTACCCTTCACCTACCTGGGGCTCCCCATTTCCGACCGCGCCATTAAGGCATCGGACTGGGATCCTCTTACCACTAGGGTGGGTCGGAGAGCGGACCCATGGATGGGGAAATTCATGTCCTCCGCGGCACGCTTGACTCTTATCAATGCCTGCCTCTCCAATCTTCCTCTCCACGCAATGGGGGTGTACCTCCTGGGAGAGGGCGTCCACGCTGCGTTCAGGAAACACCGGGCTAGATTCTTCTGGGAAGCCAATGGCCCGAGGCGCAAATACCACTGGGTCAGATGGGAAGCGCTCTGCAAACCAAAGTCCTTGGGGGGACTAGGTATTATCGACACCAGGCTCATGAACATCTGTCTCATGACCAAATGGATTTGGAAGCTCTATGCTGGGGAGCAAGGGCTGTGGGCTGAGATCCTCAGGAACAAATATCTCAGGACCAGGGACCTCCTGGTGGACTCACACCATTCGGGCTCCCAATTCTGGAACGCCATCCAAAAGATTAAGTCTGTGTTTCGCCTGGGAGCGAGACACAAGGTGCGTAGTGGATCCTCCACCCTCTTCTGGAGTGACTGGTGGCAAGGGTTGGGACCCTTATGCTCCCGGTTCCCCGCACTCTTCTCTATCGCCGCGGACCCGCAGATCACGGTCTCCAGATGCTTCGGTACGTTGGGTGGGATCCCAACCTTTCGCCAAAGTCTGGGACCCCCGGCCCGCATTGAGCTCGCGCTCCTCCTGTCGGAGACTGCTGGGACGCAGCTCTCTGATGGCCCGGACATCATCTCCTGGGCCCTTGAACCCTCTGGCAAATTCTCTGTCAAGTCCTTATATAGGAGGCTGTGTCAGGGGACGCCGCGTAAACACTTCAGTGTCATCTGGAAGGTTGCGGTGCCCATGAAAATTCGCATCTTCATCTGGCAACTCCTTCGGAACCGCCTTCCCTCGAATGATAATATCCGCCGTAGAAGGGGCCCATCGTCGGGGCGTTGCGCCCTTTGTTCGGAACTGGAAGACACCGCCCACATTTTCTTCCTCTGCCCGCTGGCAAGATTCATGTGGAGCGCAGTTCGGGAACTGCTCGGGTGCACTTGGAACCCTACTTGCTTCGCGGAGCTGTATCGGCTCCTGGATGATCTCGTTGGTCAAACGAAAAGGGTTCTCTGGATTTGCTGTTCGGCCCTGTGCTGGGGGCTCTGGAACATTAGGAACAAGTTTTCTATTGAAGGGATTTTCCCTTCACAGCCTGCTGACGCCTTATACAAAATGCTGATGTACCTACAGGTGTGGAAGCCAGTGGCTAGGCGGCAGGACCGCGAGGCGTTGGAGTTGGCGATCGGGAGGCTTCGCTCACTCCACGCCAACATTCGGGACCGGCCGGCGTGAGGACCTTCGTTGGTGGACCGAGTCGAGCTAGTTTCTCTTCTTTCTTCACCTTGTTATCCCTTGTATCGGACTAGTTCGTTGTGCATGTTGAGAGGCCTCGTTGGGGCGACTCCTCTCGTATGTGTCGTCGATGCTTTGCTCGGTTAGGAGCATGTTTGCACTGTTGTCTGTTGTGGTTGGATGTCTTATGAACTCTGCCGATGTGTGGCTTCATTAATTTAAAGCCGGGCTCATCTTGAGCCTTCCGTCTAAAAGGACCTCTGATTTCTAGGTACGGCCCCTGCTTCGGCCAACCGTGTACTAGCTGTAGCTTTGCCTTTACATTCTGAACATTTCTCTATTGTAAGCGATATTTGAATTGGGGTGAACTGAATCCTCTGAGAGAGACCTGATAAAAGAATCCATCCTAGATCCCGGCCAGTGCGCTGATAACAAGAGAACTACATGAACTATGTATTCCCGCTCAAGGATGCAACCACCAACCAGGCCAAGATTCAACCAGGGGCAATGGCAAGATTGTCTTATAAAGAGTTAGTACTTTCATAGTTGTAAAAGAGACCTCAAAATATAAATAATCAAGGCACACAACAAACTTTTGATCCGTTATATCAAAGAAAAGACGGATGAACTTTGCGTATATTATTCCCTCGAAAAACAAAATTTATATGCGAGTTCTTGCAGCCCTGCGTATGTATATTATCGAGGTCCAGCCAGATTAGTTACAAGCAATCAACTTCCTCCCGAAGCAATGTGCAAATATGTATGAGGAGTATTGTGTTCTTCCAAAAAGAAATGAAAGAGTAGCAAGCTACAGTACTAGGTAGATTTCCTAATATGACGGTAGACGCACAGAAGAACGGCACACACCCACATACGAAGAGGCGCGCGTATGGCGCGTTCCGTCGTCTCCACCATGCTCGTGCTCGGTCCCACCAACGGAATCCTCGGCGCCCCGGGGCACACGGCGGGGACCCGCAGGCGGCTGCCCGGCGACGTCGGCGTGCCGTACCCCTCCTCGTCCTCCTCCTCCAGCCGGATCGTCGGCGCCCCGGGGCACACGTCGGGGACCCGCAGGCGGCTGCTCGGCGACGTCGGCGTGCTGTACCCCTCGTCCTCCTCCTCAGGCGTGCCGCCGCCGTGCTCCACGGGCGGAGGCGGGGTGTGGAAACCGCCGTCGGCGCCGGCTGCGGGAGCCCGGACGGGCGTCGATTCCTCCTCCGGCGCCACCGCGCCGTCGCCGCAGCTCGCGGCCTTGCCCTCGGCTCTGCGGGCGGCGTAGCTGTCCCAGCGGCCCATGCGGGCGGCGTACGCGCGCGCGCGAGAGTTCCCGGTGATTGCAGAGTCTAGATCGATCGGGGCGTGCGGTGGTTTGTGGAATCGGAGCCGCGATCGGAGCGTGCGTGGTTTGGTTTGATGAGGAATCGGAGGTGATTTCGATCGGGGCTTGTGTGCGTGGTTTGAGGAATCGGATCCGCGCGCGGCTCCGATTTATGAAGACGCTCAGGACTGATTCGAGTCGGTTACGGTGGGAAGCAGAGGAGGAGCCATCGGATTTGTGCTCCTCGCCTGGGCCTTCCTTTTATTGGGTTGTAGCCCAAAGCGACACGGAGGAGCAGTCTGGCCGCGTGCTGACGTGTTTTCTCTGAGTGTCACGTAATCTTAGTACTGTCTTCAATGTTTGTTTCAGATTTGCAAAAATTTAGATGTATCTAAATACTTAGCATGTAGATGTATTTAAATTTGGAAAACTCTAATTGACAGCCAGCTGTCTCGCAAATCAATACGAGGATTTCTCGCGAACCAATCCCGGTTGCTGAGATCTATCTAGGAGTAATGCAGTAACGGAGATGGTTTCGGTGACGTACCCTCGTAGACCGAAAACGATTAACGTTCCGCTAGAACGTGGATGATGTAGTCATACTCGTAGCCGACCTCAGGGCCGTGTGAAGTCCTCCTCGTACGACGTCAAGTGCCGCAAGTGTACACATACGGTGCTCAATGACACTCCCGTCTCCGTTCCAGCGGAGGTCCGGAAGTAGATCTTCTAGATTAAAAGCCCGGCAGCAACCCGTGTACCGGGCGGAGTACTCCCTCGATGCGCAGCTCTTCGAGGAACCATGTGTGGGAGAGAACTAGAGAGAAGGGGCAAAGAGGTGCCCGGGGGCTCTCATTTTCCTCAAACCTAATTGTGTGTCTTCCTCCCTCCACATGTCCCACTATATATAGGGGAAGGAGAGGGGTGGAGGCTTTGGCTAGGCAATGTGGGACAAAAAAGTGGGGAGGGGAGGTGGCCGGCTGCACCCCCCCCCCCCCCCCCCCAAAAAAACCCATGGGGGGTGGCCGGCCATTTAATGGGCTCCCCTCCGGGAGGGGCCCATTAAGATGGGATGCACCTTTTAATATTAAATATTATTAAATATTAATTCACTCAATTAACACATAGTACATATTATTTAATTCCCGATAATCTAAGACACCTCTCGAACCACTCCGAACATCTTTTGGATTCTCCTGGAACCCTTTCAGATTCTCTCTTCTCTACAACATGGATACAAGATGCTGTGAACAGCTTACAACATCGCAAACAAACTGCAAACATAAGATAAAAACAAGAAAGAACAGCTAGAAGTCGACGATGCACTCAGCTGCGAATGGAGCACCAAGTTAGTGACGTTGCCAATCTTTAGGATGAGGGGCTAGTGAGGTGACACGTGCCTTCGTATGCTCCAGGAGGCAAGCCATCGTCTGGTCATCCTCTTCCATGACCGAAAAGGCCCCCAACCCCCTAGCCCTGGCTCGAAGGGAGCTGAACCGTCGGCCATGGAACCCCCTAGCAAAAAAACATGAAGCAGGGGCCAGGCTACCAGAAGAACCAAAAACCAACCTTGCAACTGCACTTCACCGCTCCCGAACAGACTCTTTTCCACGAACACGGAATCATCCACGATGAGAGAAGTTGCTTGGTGTCGTTGTTGATGAAGAAGCCCCTCCCCGACCATTACGAACGCCCCAACTTCATCGCTGAACAACTAGAACGGGAACAAGCCCACACCCCTCTCACCCAAAACGACACCTTCACGAAGGTGACGACGACGCTGCCTCACAAAACAGAGGATTTGGAATTTCTCCCGGGTAAGGAGAGGAGTAGGAGGGAAGGGAAAAGTACCTCAACAACGCCTCTAGGGAGGGGAGGGGTGCCCACAGGCCTCGCCGCCGTCATGGTTGGCGAGGCCAGCCAGGTATTTCTCCTCGTCCCCACCTCCAACACCTAGCCAGGCGACATATCCAGCAGCAAGAGGCCACCAGAAGGCAGCACCAACAAGAAGGGCGTGTCCAGGGAGGCATCCACTTCAGGCTGACGAGTAGCCCGAGCTCCGCACCTCGTCTCCTCGCTGTCCACACGACCAAGGAGAAGGCCAACACCTATGTGGGTTGCTTGCCGCAAAACTAGCGCCACCTCACCACCCACCCCCCCCCCCCCTCGCGCGCGCCTGAAGAGCCCGTGGAGCCACCACGTCCTTGCCCAGCGTTGTGCCTCCAAGCATCGGTGCCACTCGCGCCGCCATCACTGTGAGGAGGGGAGAGGAAGCCTCGCCGCCTCCGACGTCGCCTAGGCTTCGCTCGGTGACGCCCCTGGAGGCTGCGAGGCAGGCGAGGAGGAGGGAAGTCGGTGGCGGAGCGATCTAGGGTTTCACCCTGGGGCTCGTGAGAGGATGAAACGTTTTCCATGAGCTAAGGATTTATTTGGAGTAATTATTTTGCATTTCCGAGCATATTATCATCGCAAGTTAGACCATCTCCACTGGTGCCCCTCAAATAGGCGTCGGCACTGCATACTCCATTTGGGGATGTTGTTCCCACACCGGTGCCCTCCATACGGCGGCCCCAACATATCAATCACATAAATTATTCATACAATATTTTGATATAGTTTACAACAACTAGAAATGAAATTATTCATACAACATTTTGATATAGTTTAACACAAATATAAATTAAATTATTCATACAATAATTCAAATTAAATCATGCAGCTACTGATGTTGCCGTCGGACAGCCGCAACGTTCTGCTCCTCCGTGAACAGCTGCACCATCTTCTCGTCGTCGATGTCCATCGCGGCAATCCGATAAACACCTTGCGGGCAGGGTGGTTGTGCGGCGGTGGCGGCCTCTGTTCCGGTCGAAACAGCAGCCGCCGGTCGAGGGGTAGCGGCGGTGTCGATGGACGGCGGTTCATGGACAGATGGCGGTGTCTATTGCAAGCAGGGGCGACAACAACGATAGCGATGGTGTTCTAGAGGGGTGGGAGTCGGCTCGGGCGTGGATAGGAGGTCGGGAAAATAGTGCATCTGTCTGCCCGATGGAGTCCACGCGCGATTTCTAACATGCCGCAAGGCGTCAACGGCGCTTGATCCACGCTCTCGACGAAGAAGCCAACACGGAGTTGCCAGCGTTTCTATTGGGCTCGAAAAGGCAGCGATTTTTTGGGCGCGGTGTGAGCCCTAGGACATGATGGAGAAAAGGATCGAGAACGCCATCGACAACTGTAGCCATGGGCGGGACGGCCTCCTCTTCGTCGACGTCCTCCTGGAGTGAAGTCTGCTGCGTCACCGAGGTGGCCGCGCCAGCGTCCTCCAATCCCTACGCCAACCTCGTTCCGGCCATCGACGTTGCCGGCCCTGTAGCTCCGATGCAGACCAAGCGCTCGATGGAAGAGCCAAGCCGCGACTCCACCGAGTCAACGACTGCACCCGCCACAACGACGGCGTCAACGGCGCCCACGGACACCGTCCACATCGTCGCTGTGCTTGCTGCAGCTGGAACAAGTCATGGAGCCCTCGATGGCTAAGCCATCAGCGGAGTTGCATCGACGCCCGCCACATGTTCGATGGTTTGCCTGCCCCGATACCCAGTGGCCATCCCAGTGCTGGCTGCGTCCTCGCCATCTACTCCAACTGAGTACAGCCTCAACACCAACACCATCGCTGTTGCAGTGGCGCCTGTGGCTGTTCTCGTTAATTCCCGTGCCGGCGGATTTCACGCCTATGGTGCAGTTGCAGCAAATCTGCGATAACAGTGAGCTCTTCAGGTGAGTTCTATTCAGCGCAACACAAACAAGGTCCCAGTACACCGACTTCAGCCCTTCTTTCACAAGGTCTCGGTACACTGACCCATGCCCTGGCCTTCTTTCATGGGTGTTCAAGCAGATGGAGATGAGGCATGGCCCCGACCATGGCCATCGTTCAGGGAGATTAACGGCTCTGAGTTTCCAAGCTAGGCCGCCGAGAAGGCGTCTCAGGCTCTCGGCGGTGCCTATCTGATAGTTCCGATGCAAAAATGTCTTCTGTTATCGAGTTCCAAATCTCAGATTTATGTGGTAATCTCTTCACCTCTACTGGTTGCACTATGATCCACTACCTATGCTAGTGAATGGAGATGCAGTCAGCCCAGACATACCATGCTACTCTTGTTTGGCTTCCATGCACTATCTCTTGGTTCCAGTTGCTAGTTATGGTCAGAAGCCTTGAACTGAAGCTTTTGCCAAATGGTCCTATATGCCCGTCACATTACTGACCGTTCTCTTGGACAGTGGCAATCTTGCAGCTTTGAGTTGTCAGTACTGAGATTTCAACTGCAGATCAGCTGTAACTGTTTGTTTGTCTTATTCACAAGAGCCTGACCATTGTTTTTGTAGTTGTCAGTTGAAGGAATCACAGATTGTGGATTCGATGAGGAGGTCAGCTAGTCCATATGATCAGTTTTCTTGTGCAATTCGAGATGCTTCTCATTGGCCTGAGTATTTTGTCACTGGAGTTTACATGCATGTGAGTGTGACATGTTCAGTTCGGCACCGACTGTTACTGATTGGTTATACTACTACTATAACTTTTCTGAATCTGACAAAATTCTGGGTGCGGCAAAAGAAACAACATGGCGAACTGATGTATACCTCAGGGATATACCTAGCAAAATTCAGGGACATGTTAGTTAAGTTTCAGAATTGGTTGACCTATATGTTGCGGCATTGGAATTCTTGCAAACCAGAGAGTGCAATGACACGGACAATTTATCATGTTTCTGCTTCTGAATCTATTCCTATCAAGTTTCAAGTGTTTTCCATGAGTCTTGAACTAGCTTTAAATCGGCCGGTTGCTAATGGTCAAAGGGTTCTGCTTATTCTTGGCCAATATGATGCTCTCAAATAGTTATGTGGCATTGTACAACCAACAAGTATGGAAACTAGAAATGGACATTTGTCTCATGGGACAAGTAAGAGAAGAGAACTGCATCAGTATCCCTTTCACTGACGATATCAGACCTTCACATGTTATTGTTCTCTGCTGAGTTCTTGTGGAAAGCCACACCGACTTGGCTGTCACTTGCAAGGAAGCGCACATGCTGATATGATTATATCTGTGATGAGCGCTATGGTCAGAAATGTTGGTTCATCTAGTCTGGTGATATTGAGGGGTGATTGTCATCGGTGGAACAACACAAAGGGTCTGTGGCTCTATTTCAGTGTTGTACCGGATGCTTTTCTTTGCACTGTCGCTGTTCTCCTGGGGTGTGGCATCAGCAATATGCTAACAATATGGGACCACGGAGGATCTGTGATCTTTGTGTTCACTATGTCGTTCGTTGGCGGACAAGGAACATTTCAAGGTGGGGGGCATATGCCAGGTTTGAATCGACACAACTTGCTCTGATTACCATGGGACCCCGGCGGCTCAGTGCGTCCAGTGCATCGAAACAAAAGTTCTCGGCTCCGCCTACAGCAGCAACCATGGGAGTTCCTGCACTCACCTAAACTACAAGTGCTCCATGCCTTCACTTGTCGTGAAACTCCAGCAGCAAGGCTTCAGCTTGAGGACAAGCTGAGTTTCAAGGAGGGAGCGGTGTTAGGGACCCTTACCTGTACATGGGCTGCCACGGGATCCTCATCATAGGCCCAGCCCAACCGTCAACCACTAGCAAGGCCTGCTGCTACATATATAGGAGACAAAGGGCAAAGCTAAACTCATCCAGAAGGATCACGGCGGCGAAACGGTCTTCCCAGTCTCCTTCGTCTATCTCTCATCCCCTTTCCTCTGTAATCTGAATTGAGCGAAGCTTGTATCTCGAATCCATGTCGAATTGAGTGAATCCCTAGATGATACCTAACAGAGCCCTAGTGGAGCCGTATCCTAGCCCCACGCCGACGTGGCCAAGCTCTGGTGCTCCCCCTAGTGCTTACTGGCTGCTGGTACCTCCGTCGGCGACTCATCACAGAATATGTGGTAAGTATTTGATCTAATATGAAAAATCTGTGCTTGGCTTCAGTGTACAGATCACTATGCTTCATAGATTACTGCGGTTTTATTCGATCCATGGATTGTCAGAACCTGTATATATAGGGCGATACATTATATCTGCAAAGTAGATTTTGCTGTCCTATTATTAGGAACCTAGTTGCATATCAGAACTTGTATGTACAGCGCACTGTAGTAAAATGTTCACTTTGTTATGCTAGAAATACTAAGTAGTGATAGGTAACACACTATGAAATTATTTCTCAAGTTATTACTTGTACCAGATGATGCACAATGCAAATGTGTCCTGATTTTGAGCTACAAAACAACCTGTACCATATTATCATGTCATATTAATCACTTTCACTTGCCATCCTCTTTACAAGAGTTACATATGAACCATGAGTAAGGGGCACTCGCCATTTGAACATCTTCACTTGCAATCAGTAGTTCCATATACACCTTTTTGTTGGTAAATGGTAAATTTTCAGAAACACAGCTATATGGTAGGCAGTATAATTTCTTTAGCCCAGTATGAGTGTTGTTGGATTTTGCTATATGAAGGCTCATGGGTCCTGCAATTTGTGGAAATCTTTTATTTCTTCCACTGGTAGCTGACTACATTATTCGTATGTATCAAATATTTCGGCTGAGAGCAGTAATGATGCAGTGGTATTTTGGCTCATATCTTCTGCTACAGGATATCCAGTCGACGAGATGATGCCGATGCAGCCAGGGATGAAGCTAACACCACAGATGCTAATGAAGCAAACACCATGTATCCAGCTTTACTTGTACGTGCTGGATGAATTTTTTGCCGAGGATGACATCTTAGAATCTGTTGCTGAGGAGATCATGGTTAATTTGTAGTCAGGCCCTGAAGCTTTTCAAGCAGGAGCTTCTGGCAGCAGGGGCACTCCAAGGAGGTACGTGAACCGGCCTCCTGAAGAAATCCACCAACAGTAGTACATGATTATTTCATCGAGAAGCACACTAGGTGACTGGTAGCCATTTTCCACCGCAAGGGTAGACACCTGTAATCGTGATGGGCCCATGCTTGTTCTTCTCAGCTTGTTGTTTACAAATTACATTTAGATCAATTGTCAAGGTGTGTTGGTCTGTACATAATAAATCAACATTACGAGGTCTTCACCTGTTGTGTTTCAGTTGACAATGACAACATGCCAAGAATTATATATTTGGGTTCCATGACTGAGACTTACATTCTATATTGAACAATCATTTTGTGATGTGATTTGAGAGCTGAAAATTATATTTGGGCTATGAGATTTATATTTCTTCCATTGTTAGCTGATTGCATCTTGACTATGTGCTTGAAGTATGGCATGTGCCACAAATAGGCCACAAGGTTGATGATAGTATTGATCAAGAATCACATTTAAATAAATGGGTTTAGATACAATGCACTGTGCTATCTAAAAAATATTAATTACACTAAGATATGGGTTAAGATGCGATGCATTGTGACTGCCTTTATGTTAGTAAATATAAATGTAGTGGCCTAACTTAATCGCTACTACTACTTTTGCAATGGCACGTCTTTTTTTGGAAGTGTCACATATGTTTTCGAGCTTAGCACCATACATGGAAGAGAGAGATTCCCCTTAAAAGGAGAGGGACAGATTTGCTAAAAATAGAGAAATGATAGGGGAAAGAGAGAGAGGAGGAGCACATTCCCCTCCGGTTCTCTCTCCTCACTTGTTCTTACGCTCAGCATAGTTTGTTTGGCAGGTAGGAGAAAGGAGAAACAAGAGAGAGAAAATAGTCATTAGTTCGTCAATGGAGGAAAGGAGCAGTAGCTCCATTTTCCTTCTCCCACCGCATGTCCTGAGAAAAGAAGGTCCTTTGTCTATCCTGGTATGATGATCTCTCATTGTTCCCTCTTTTTTTAGTAAGAGCACGTTCGTTGATTTTTTCTCTTTCCATTTGATGTGATTGATTGCTTAGCCAGAATTTTGGTCTTGATGGCTTAGCATTGCGATGTATTCCAATTGCAT
Source organism: Lolium perenne (assembly GCF_019359855.2). Classification (NCBI taxonomy): domain Eukaryota; kingdom Viridiplantae; phylum Streptophyta; class Magnoliopsida; order Poales; family Poaceae; genus Lolium; species Lolium perenne. The sequence goes on along the minus strand of NC_067248.2, from coordinate 52,786,387 downwards.
ATGACATTCAAGTGTCTGTTGGTCCTTTAAAATCTTGCAATTTTGATGGATTATAAAGCTTTGGTTGATCCTGGCTAAGGAATCTGCATTGTTTTTTCATTGGTCCCCTTTATGAAGGCGATGATTATTTGGTCATAAATTTACCATTTTCCTTGTTACTGGTCAGGTATCTAACATAAACCTCCAAAATGTCACTGGTTTTGATGTTCGGAACGAAACTGTTGTTTCTATAAAAAAAACTTGAGACCCATTGTGCCATTTGATTTACTTGAGCACGTATTGCCTCGATGTGTTCAATCTAAATAACATTTTATACCGGTTTCCCACGAAAAATGATTAATGACATGTCCAATACTAATATCTTTATTTGTGTATGATAGAATTTGAAATATGGGATATGTCGGTGTTTAGGTGTTAGCTGCAGCCCGCATGTGTTCAGGATCTGAATTCCCTCTGCATTAATTTCAGCTTTCGCCGGAACAATGGCAGAGCACAGGCGGTTCGACAGGCGGAGTCCAGGCTGCCTTGAGGGCCTGTTCAATTTCCTTGCCCTCAACCAAAAATTGCAAATGCCAAAAACGATCGCATATCGAAAGCATGGTGAAATAAATGACAATGCACTTAGTAAGGTTCTACATGCTTCCAACAACAAGTTTTCACTTTTCCAAAGCTTTAGTGTAGCTACATCATCGCTTAAGTTAGAGTCCGTGTTCTTCATACGTTTCCTTGTATTGGATATGATATTGGTATAAATTTTGCATTGAAGTTGGTCACAGAAAGGCTTGACCACATTATACACCACTTTATTTGGTTATATAAATTTTAATATGTCTGCTGTTTTCTTTTTCATCTGACGCAGGAGTAAAAGTTCCGAAGCCCAAAAGGGACACAGATAAAGAAGAGACTGTTCTGGTATGTGCTTAATTTTAACATTGTATGTGTTGTACTGGTAATGGTTTAGGCTTCATATGTCTCTATATATAATGAGTGATCCCATGACATCTTGATATATAGCACAAGAGAACGCTACAAAGATGACTCATTAGTCTAAATTTTAGTGTTCTTGGTCTCTACTATCTAGGAAACTAAAATTTCCACCTTGTTTTCCAACTCACTGTTCCTTAAGGTCAAGCCACAATGTTGAGATTTATTCAAGTTCAGCCTGCTTTTAACATATCTCGACATCCCGTATTAATCGCTAAATGTGATCCTATTATATGAACTCCTCGCTAACTGTGATTCTTATTCTCAGAAGGAGACTAAGCCCAACATGTTTATGTGGAAGACACTCTTGTTCAAGAAGAAAACACATAAGAAAGATCAAAAGAAGAATGACTCGCATTCCAACTCGCATGCCAACTTGCCATCACCATCACGTTTGACGCGCTCCAGCTCACCATCATCATCACGTTTGACACGCTCCAGCTCAATCCATCATTCAAAATGCTTTGATTACGTGGTTCCTGATGATTTGGCTTCCGAGTATCAGAGAATGAATGAACTGAGTTCCAACGAGACAGGCTCTAGTCATGGTGCACAACAGTCATCACATGAGAGCCCTCGAGGTCCTGTTTTTCAAGAGTCATGCAAGACTCGTGGTAGCATAAATGGCAAGCATATATTGGATGCAGAATCACCATGCCAGACTCTACCGGAGAAAGTTCCTAGTGAAAATGAGGTCTCCTCTAAGCAGAAAAATCTTGATGATTCAACACATCAGTCGAAGGAGTTCTTGGATTTCCTTGAATTGTTCAATGCACACAGGGAACTATTTCTGAAGATTCTTCATGATCCTTCATTGCTAGTACCACCTGAACAGCAAGATCAAGAAGCTTCCTCAAGCCATGGGGTACCGATGAGTAAATTAGAATCATTCCCAAGACCAGGAGGATCATCAGGGAAGCGCAACCCAATATTTGATCGGAGTGATAGTGAGAAAAGTAGAAGGGCAGAAATTCAGAGGTCACCGTCAAGGCCTAAAGGTGACCTAGAAGGCGTAAAAGTCATCAGTGCAAGGATGCCTAGTGGCGTTGAGGCCTCAACGGTTTCTCTTGTAGAATCAAGAAGCCTAAAGAAAAATGGAACCACTTCCAATCGATTTAAAGTTATAAGTAAGAAGATCAAAGATGTCGTAAAGGATAACCGGAGAGAGCTTGCTAGGATTACAAAGGATGGAGTTTTTCATAAAATGCCCTATGGCCAAAAGATGGTTGAATTAACCAAGACCGCCTCCACGAAGAAATTTGTCCAGGAGGAGAAACAAATACGAAGATCATACTCTATTGCAGAATCAGTAGACAAGTACTCAACACTCTATGATTCGATATCGAGGGAATCAAAATCTTTTCCAGAAAGACCAAGTACTAGTACTGCACTGGAAGATGGTGCAAGCTTACATGTTAAGAAGTCACCGATGCACATGAAAAGAATAATTTCTCTTCCAGAAATGCAGTTATATTCACCTCATAGAAATGTTCTTATTGAAGTTCCAGATTCTTGTACTATGCCCAAGACTTGCAATATAGAACCTGCTCACTCTTCTTCAAGCAAAAATGGTTCTACTAATATCTACACAGAAGGAAATTATTACCCTGACGACATTTATAGTGAGCAATATGATGGAGGTATTGATGAAAAGAAAAACCTTCTTTAAAGGGAACTTCATATTAATAAATATTTATTATCATTTTGTGGTGATTTCTGCAGAAAGTGGTTACCTTGGCTCCCTAGAAGAGGATTTACGCAGCATTCTTCGAACTCCCAGTTTATCTTCATTTGCTCAGTCTTTCTCCCATCGACGTATCAACAGTTTGCCTTCTTTTGACCGCTCTTTTTTGCAAGATCACAACTATAGTTTTACCGAGCATTCTGTAGCAGGTGAAGTATAATGAAACTTCAACTTTTCTATACAATGCAACAAACAAGTGGCAAAAATTTCTTAGTATATGTTTCCGATTTAAACATGAATTAGCTACACATCAAGCTATAGAGTTGAAATTATAGAGCTTCGGTCGTTTCTTCTAAATGATAACTTATTTTTTAGTACCACTTCTGTTACGTAAATAGTGCATTCTGGCCTAGTTTATTTTCCATGTCATGCCAAAAATCATAGGTTGCTCACATTTTTATAGTAATACTCCCTCCGTCTCAGATTAACAGGCGCGCACGTAGTTTAAGAAATTGTTTTGACCATTATTTTAGTCAATAAAATATGAAATATATGTCACAAAAATTATATCATTGAAAAGCTTTTTTACATACGAATCTAACGATATATATTTTATAGACATAAAAGTTATATTTTGTTGACCAAATCAATGGTTAAAGTTTGTCTTGAACTGCGTGCGTGCCTGTTAAACCGAAACGGAGGTAGTACTATCAATACTACTCCTGCATACCATACATTGTTCATTTTTAGTAAGATCGTGACACTTCTGTTCTTGACACATTCAGATTCAGAGCCGACATTTGAACACATGCAACTTGAGGATGATGAGTGGTTGGTCAAGCCATCACAGCTTTCAGGAGAATGTGCTGCCGATTCCGGGGATGAGGAGTGGCTAATTAGACCACTGCAGCCCTCAAGCATCAATGTTACAGATCATGAGGATGAAGAGTGGGTGATCGAGACACCACATCTGCTAGGTGCAAATGCTGTCGAGGATGAAGAGTGGTTGGTCAAGCCAGCGCAACCCTTGAATGCTGATGGTTTGAATTCAGAGCTCCGCTTTTTACAGGAAAATGATACAAGGTCCTTGCGTATTTACGTCAATGACAAGAATGAGGCTGATTTCCAGTACGTTAAGGACATCCTCAAGAAATCCGGGTTTAGCTGTGGCGACGCCGATTGGTATGCAACCAACCAGCCAGTCAGTCCAGTCATCTTCGAGGAGGCAGAATGCTCATCTCACGATCTTGATATGGCCAGCGACGAGCCTCACAGCATCGCAAGGCGTATGCTCCTGTTCGATATCATCAACGAAGTACTGATGCACATCTACGACTCTTCCCTGGTCAATGGCCCGTGGCATTCGCGCTTTGATCCACGAACCAGGCCGATACCCATGGGGTCCCACGTCCTAGAGGAGGTGTGGGCAAATGTTAGCTGCTACCTAAGCCTGCAGTGGAAGCCGAACCACACAGTGGATGATGTTGTGGCGTATGATATCATGCGGAAGGATAACTGGATGAATCTGTTGTACGACGTGGAGTGTGTCGCGCTAGACCTGGAGGATCTGATGCTGGAGGACCTTCTGGATGATGTTGTACTTCAGATAGTGTTAATATCTATCGACGAATGATAATTGAGAGTTAATTTTCCCTGAACGGGTATAGATGTTTGTAGACATAGAAAGCAGAATATCCAGGAAGTAGATAGAAGATGTCTGAACAGATCGTTTGAAATACATATCTTCATTCTGTGTTTGATCTATGCTCTGTATGCAGTCTAAATTATGGTTCTTGGTGTACCTCACAGTGTTTTTTTTTTCTTTTGGTCTGTATTCTAACTTGAAAAAGAACAACAACAGAAATTGCAATATATTTATGTTTAGATGTATTCAATTCAGCGACAACTAATATGAAACAGAGAGAGTATATGTTATCTACCTTTCATACAAAAATTGCTACAGGGTTTTTATTCTTACTCAAAAGGTCCAATTGCATATTGTTGTTGTCCCTTTTGAGATATTTGTACGTTCTAAAAGGCACTTCTAATTGATCCGTAAAATTTCGTTTCCATGGATTTTTTTGTTTTTCTGAAAATGCACGGAGTAAATCTTTTCTTATTTTCTATGAAACCAGTTAACAGGTAAGTGCTCATGCTATATTTTATCCTCTAATATGAACGAAAACGAATCGTATTTTTGATACTTCCTGTTTTCAATGGCCCACTTTGTTTCAACTATATTTGAATAAAATGTAAATGTCAGAAACTAAAACATAAAGCCCGTCTAGCTCAGTTGGTAGAGCGCAAGGCTCTTAACCTTGTGGTCGTGGGTTCGAGCCCCACGGTGGGCGACTCTTCTTTTTGAAATTCGAGCCCACTTGTTTTAAAATTTTGCGTGCATGATGATTCCAAAATAACAAGAGTGCATGATTCACTGCTTCCTTGGCAGACTCAATCTAGTTTCCAAAATTGTTTGCATTTGTAGTTGGTCCACTCTTGTTGTTTTCAGTTTTGCATGTGCGTTTTTAATGTGCATTGTGCATGATTCACTACGTACTTGGCGGAATCAATTCAATTTCCGAAATTGTTTTGAATTAATATTTGGAGGATGATTCAATTCAACTTCCACTCTTGTTGTTTGTGTTCTAAACTCTAAAAGGATTAAATTATTTTTTGAAACTAAAGTAAACTTCAGAAAAATATCCAGACTCTTGAATTCGTATGCAGTTGTACACCAAACCACTCTAAGAGCATCTCCAATAGCCTCCGTATAATAGAAAGAGAAAAACTTGGTATACCAAGAGGAGAGAGAAGGTATAGCAATCCACGCAAAATTTTGCTTCGATAGCCTTTGTATAACTGGATTGCTAAAACTAGTGAAAAAAGAAAACTGCAGCTAGGACCCACATGTCGGTGGGTCTTCTTTTCTCTATCTTTTCCCCCTACAGCCGGCCGACGGCCGTGCCCGCCCGCTGTCCACCCACACACGGCGCCCACCAAACGGCCACGCCCACTCGCCCGTTGCCTGCCCACGCACGCTGCTCACCGCTGTTGTGGATGTGACCACGAAAGATGCTACAGAGTGCAGCACTTCGTTGATGCGGGGGCAAGGTGACGTAGCCATCTACGGAGTGAGGTGCACAAGACGCAAGGTTTTACCCAGGTTCAACCCCTCCGGAGAGTAAAATGCCTACGTCCTGCTAGATCTATTACTCATTGGAGATTTGGGGGAGCTCAGTCGGCTCGTCGCCGAGAGCTTATGGTGGTGAGGATCTCGGATTGTGTGCCCTCTAGGGTTTAGCTCGGGGGTTTATATAGGCACCCCCGATCTAAGGTTACATGCCGATAAGTCCGAATCATACCAGTTTCTACAAGCCCGGGATTTGTTATCCCGCGCCCAAGTAAACTAAGCTTCAGTCGCCCGAGCCTTCGGTCCAATCGCCAGTCTTGAGGTTTAGGCCCAGTCGCCCTAGCCGACTGGGCCCCTTCTTGGGCCTTCTCTCCTGCGGCGAGTGAGACTAATGGTACACCCCCTTGGGCATATCCCCATCACCCGCACACGCCGCCCTGGCCAGTGCAAGCCCGATGCGGTGGTGCGGGATGTCGGCGACCTCCGACCGCGTGGGGCTGCGACGGGGCGCGGGCCGAGCGGCCTAGGCCAGGAGGAGCTCCGGGGCGCGGCGAATCTCCCTTGCAGCTCCAATCGGCGACCCCGTCCTCGTATTTGTCCGAATCATACGGCGGGACTGCGGGCTCGCCATCGCTCGATTTGGCGGCGAGGAGGCCCATACCGGCGAGAAAAGGAGGGGTGGTTGGCTGGAAAGGTTGCGGATGGACGACGCACGGGCAAAATGGCAGTGCGGAAGGCGGCGGGGCGGTGGTCGGCGGGACCGGCGGTCTTGGTGAATATTCCGTCCGTGTGCAGTTTGGCTCTTCCGAAAGATATACAAAGTCACACTAGACTTTGCAAAATACCAAGTGGGAGGTCCAATATACCAAGCTTGCTAAAAAAAATCGTGTGGGGACCATTTATACGAAGAATGCTGGAGCAACGATTTGGAACCAAATTGCTATATTTTCAGTTTATAGCAATTCTAGTCAAATATACGAAGGCTGTTGGAGATACTTTAAGGCAACCTTTGAATAGAAAGCAACACTATTTCAGTTTGATATGTGAATGTGATACCTTCACTAATGATTATTAGTATATTGTTGTGAAGAGCAAGGAACTATTTCTTCAAATTAATCTATGCCTGATTTACATTGATATGGGGTCTAAGTTCTTCATCACAAAAGTTCGAACAAGTTCAGGCTCTTGCTTTCTTTCTTCTCTGTATCTTATCTGGAAAATACACCAATATCTGGACAAGAAAATGTCAAAAACATTTATCGATTTTTTCTCCTTAAAATAGGTTTTCATACAGCTTTATAAATAAAACCATAAACAACGGTTAAACCGATACAAGGTGATGAGAAAACCCTCTTCCACAGTAGATCAAAGATTAAAAAGAAAAGTATAAGAAGAGCCAAAACTTGCCACCGGCGACACCGAAGCGAGTCCAGGGAAATAGAGCTCCTGAAGTTCATCGCCGACACCAGCCGGGCCATGACCTTTTAAGGAAGCAGTTATATTTTATTAATCCATGTACATGGCATGATTTTTGTATGATTATTATCGGCCATGTCTAATGCTTATCTGAAGTTCGTAAACATAAAATTTATTTGCTTATATTTATCATACGCTAATTTTTCACTTTTTAGTCTCTCTTATTGGTATATATATTGTTGAGTTATATTGGTTTTTTTGTCAACATTTGCATTGATGTGAACAATGCTCTATACACAACCCAATACTTTTATTTACATTCAAGACTAGGCACCAGTTTGTCTCATACAATCATTCAATATCATTGTCGAGGTTTGTTGCTATTCAATTATTCATATTCAGACTGAAACTGATGAGCATTCACTCATCAAAAGTATTACAGTTGCTCCTAATGAGTTATCTGCAGAGCCTGTTGCCAAGTTACTTTCAGCCCCACCTTCTAGATACATCTATAAGCGCAAGGCCATGCGCTAGCCGAGCGGTAACCTTTTAAGTAAGCGGATATATTTTCTTAAGCCACATATTTACATGTCATGATTCATTTTTAATATTCTTATCGGCTTGTCTAATGCTTATCTAAAGTATGGAAACACCAAATTAGTCTGCTTTCAGTCATCATACACTAAGTTTTTACTTTTCAGTCTCTCTCACACAATATATGCACTATGTCTAGTTATGTTGGTTTCTTTTATCAACATTTGCATTACTGTGAACTATACTCTTTATATAACATAATTTTTTTTACTTACATTCAGCACTACGCATCAGTAATACCGTTGCGGTTTATTTCACCATCGATGCCAAGCTTACGGGAATATGTCAGGTCCATGTACATACCCTATGAAGAACAACACTTGGCGCGTTACCTACCTTGGTAACACGTGCACGGAGTTTCAGGTATAAATTCTAAACGGTTTAACACGAATTGGTGTATAGTAAGGTCTTTTATTTCCATTCCTCCTCTTGTTATCTTACCTTTATACCACTTTTATCATGCATGATGTACCTTGTAGACTTTGTTCAATAATCAATCAGTTGTGTCTGTATGAAGGGTCTTTCACTATGCATGGCAAGACCAAATGGATATGCAACTACATGGTCTATATCACTATGAGGTGTATATCTACAAGACAGCATGTCATCAGACTATTTGTATGGATATGAATAGAAAAAAGTTCATGTTCAAGTATGGTCTAAAGAAGGGATACGAGTTGAAGATCGATAAACCCAATGATACGTCTCCAACGTATCGATAATTTCTTATGTTCCATGCTACTTTATTGATGATACCTACATGTTTTATGCATAATATATGTCGTATTTACGCATTTTCTGGAACTAACCTATTAACAAGATGCCGAAGAACGATTCTTTGTTTCTGCTGTTTTTTGTTTCAGAAATCCTAGTAACGAAATATTCTCGGAATTGGACGAAATCAACGCCCAGGGTCCTATTTTTGCACGAAGCTTCCAGAAGACCGAAGGGGAGTCGAAGTGGGGCCACGAGGTGGCCAGATGACAGGGCGGCGCGGCCCAGGCCCTGGCCGCGCGGCCCTGTCACCTGGGCCCCTCGTGCCGCCTCTTGACCTGCCCTTCCGCCTACAAATAGCCTCCGTCGCGAAACCCCCAGTACCGAGAGCCACGATACGGAAAACCTTCCAGAGACGCCGCCGCGAATCCCATCTCGGGGGATTCAGGAGATCGCCTCCGGCACCCTGCCGGAGAGGGGATTCATCTCCCGGAGGACTCTTCATCGCCATGATCGCCTCCGGAGTGATGAGTGAGTAGTTCACCCCTGGACTATGGGTCCATAGCAGTAGCTAGATGGTCGTCTTCTCCTAATTGTGCTTCATTGTTGGATCTTGTGAGCTGCCTAACATGATCAAGATCATCTATCTGTAATACTATATGTTGTGTTTGTCGGGATCCGATGGATAGAGAATACTATGTTATGGTGATTATCAATCTATTATTTATGTGTTGTTTATGATCTTGCATGCTCTCCGTTATTAGTAGAGGCTCTGGCCAAGTTTTTGCTCTTAACTCCAAGAGGGAGTATTTATGCTCGATAGTGGCTTCATGCCTTCATTGACACCTGGGACAGTGACAGAAAGTTCTAAGGTTGTGATGTGCTGTTGCCACTAGGGATAAAACATTGATTCTATGTCTAAGGATGTAGTTGTCGATTACATTACGCACCATACTTAATGCAATTGTCTGTTGCTTTGCAACTTAATACTGAATGGGGTTCGGATGATAACCTGAAGGTGGACTTTTTAGGCATAGATGCAGTTGGATGGCGGTCTATGTACTTTGTTGTAATGCCCGGATTAAATCTCACTATATTTATCATATCATGTATATGCATTGTTATGCTCTTCTCTATTTGTCAATTGCCCGACTGTAATTTGTTCACCCAACATGCTTTTATCTTATGGGAGAGACACCTCTAGTGAACTGTGGACCCCGGTCCTATTCTTTACATAGCATACAATCTACTGCAATACTTGTTTTACTGTTTTCTTGCAAACAATCATCTTCCACACAATACGGTTAATCCTTTGTTACAGCAAGCCAGTGAGATTGACAACCTCACTGTTTCGTTGGGGCAAAGTACTTGGATTGTGTTGTGCAGGTTCCACGTTGGCGCCGGAATCCCTGTTGTTGCGCCGCATCACATTTCGCCACCATCAACCTTCAACGTGCTTCTTGGCTCCTACTGGTTCGATTAAACCTTGGTTTCATACTGAGGGAAACTTGCTTCTATACGCATCATACCTTCCACTTGGGGTTCCCAACGGACGTGTGCATCTACGCGTATCAAGCTAAATTTCTGGCGCCGTTGCCGGGGAGATCAAGACACGCTGCAAGGGGAGTCTCCACTTCTCAATCTTTTTACTTTGTTTTTGTCTTGCTTTATTTTATTTACTACTTTGTTTGCTGCACCTAAACAAAACACACAAAAAAATTAGTTGCTAGTTTTACTTTATTTACTGTCTTGCTCTCTATATCAAAAATACAAAAAAATTAGTTACTTGTCTTTACTTTGTTTGCCTAGTTTACTTTTTGCTTATTTCATCATGCTTAATCCTAAGTTTACTTTGGAAGAGATACCGGTATGACGAGGGTGTATCATTGGAAGAGATAATATAGAAGAATTTTTCACCCATGTTAGTATGGATGAAGATTTTGAAGATATACCATTATTAAAAACTGCTCCTACTTATGAAAGTGCTTCTGCCTGTTTGATACACATGTTAGAAACTAGATTTGTTAATCTCAATCCCATAATACAACATATGTTTCTTACACTTTCGGATATGGAGATGGGGGAAAAGAGAAATTTTGTTTTAAAAGTCCTTGTTAGAGAATTTGAGGATATAGTTAAAGAAGCTAGAAAAGTTTTTATTAAGCATAAGAGGCTTGGTTTCTTTCCTAATTTTAAACAAATACTTGAAAAGATGGATATGGATAGAATTAAGTATACTAATAATGTTAATGATGGTAGGAAATTAAAGCACCAATACCTAGTAAACTACTAGGAATGCATGAAGCTTTGGAAAACAACTATGCTTGGCTTGTTCCTGAAAATTTGTTTGATGAGAATAGTAAGCCTAGGAGCAATGAGAGAGGAGTTACTTATATAGACCAGATACAATGCATTGTTGAGAAAACTCCCAGCTCCCAAGGTAATAATGTTGATGCTTCATCTCTTGATAATACTTGATTTGCACTTTCTGCGCCTAGCTGAAAGGCGTTAAAGAAAAGCGCTTATGGAGACAATCCATGTTTTTACTACAGTACTTTGTTTTATATTTGAGTCTTGGAAGTTGTTTACTACTGTAGCAACCTCTCCTTATCATGTTTTTGTGCCAAGTAAAGTTTTTATGTCAAAGTTGATGTTATATTTGGGATCGCTGCGCAGAAACAGCATTGCTGTCTGTCACGAATCTGGGCACAAGTCTCTGTAGAAAATTCGAAAAAATCTGCCAATTTACGAGCGTGATCCTCAGATATGTACGCAACTTTCATTAGTTTTGAGTTTTTCCATTTGAGCAAGTCTGGTGCCATTTTAAAATTCGTCTTTACGGACTGTTCTGTTTTTGACAGATTCTGCCTTTTATTTCGCATTGCCTCTTTTGCTATGTTGGATGAATTTCTTTGATCCACTAATGTCCAGTAGCTTTATGGAATGTTTAGAAGTGTAAAGAATGATTGTGTCACCTCTGAATGTGTGAATTATTAATTGTGCACTAACCCTCTAATGAGTTTGCTTGAAGTTTGGTGTGAAGGAAGTTTTCAAGGGTCAAGAGAGGAGAATGATATACTATGATCAAGAGGAGTGAAAGCTCTAAGCTTGGGGATGCCCCCGTGGTTCATCCCTGCATATTTTAAGAAAACTCAAGCGTCTAAGCTTGGGGATGCCCAAGGCATCCCCTTCTTCATCGACAACATCATCAGGTTCCTCCCCTGAAACTATATTTTTATTCAAATCACATCTTGTGTTCTTTACTTGGAGCGTCGGTTTGTTTTTGTTTTTGTTTTTGTTTGAATAAAATGGATCCTAGCATTCACTTTGTGGGAGAGAGACACGCTCCGTTGTTGCATATGGACAAATATGTCCTTAGGCTTTACTCATAATGTTCAAGGCGAAGTTTCTTCTTCGTTAAATTGTTATATGGTTGGAATTGGAAAATGCTACATGTAGTAATTCTAAAATGTCTTGGATAATGTGATACTTGGCAATTGTTGTGCTCATGTTTAAGCTCTTGCATCATATACTTTGCACCCATTAATGAAGAAATACATAGAGCTTGCTAAAATTTGGTTTGCATATTTGGTCTCTCTAAGGTCTAGATAATATCTAGTATTGAGTTTTGAACAACAAGGAAGACGGTGTAGAGTCTTATAATGTTTACAATATGTCTTTTATGTGAGTTTTGCTGCACCGGTTCATCCTTGATTTTGCTTCAAATAACGTTGCTAGCCTAAACCTTGTATCGAGAGGGAATACTTCTCATGCATCCAAAATCCTTGAGCCAACTACTATGCCATTTGTGTCCACCATACCTACCTACTACATGGTATTTCTCCGCCATTCCAAAGTAAATTGCTTGAGTGCTACCTTTAAAATTCCATCATTCACCTTTGCAATATATAGCTCATGGGACAAAATAGCCTTAAAAACTATCGTAGTATTGAATATGTACTTATGCACTTTATCTCTTATTAAGTTGCTTGTTGTGCGATAACCATGCTTCTGGGGAACGCCATCAACTATTGTTGAATATCATGTGAGTTGCTATGCATGTCCGTCTTGTCTGAAGGATCTATCACCTTAATGATTGGAGCATGCAAATTGTTAGAGAAGAACATTGGGCCGCTAACTAAAGCCATGAATCATGGTTGAAGTTTCAGTTTTGGACATATATCCTCAATCTCATATGAGAATAATAATTGTTGCTACATGCTTATGCATTTAAGAGGAGTCCATTATCTGTTGTCCATGTTGTCCCGGTATGGATGTCTAAGTTGAGAATAATCAAAAGCGAGAAATCCAAAATGCGAGCTTTCTCCTTAGACCTTTGTACAGGCGGCATGGAGGTACCCCTTTGTGACACTTGGTTGAAACATGGCATGCAAAGATCCGGTAGTCCAAGCTAAGTAGGACAAGGTGCGGGCACTATTAGTACACTATGCATGAGGCTTGCAACTTGTAAGATATAATTTACATAACTCATATGCTTTATTACTACCGTTGACAAAATTGTTTCATGTTTTCAAAATAAAAGCTCTAGCACAAATACAGCAATCGATGCTTTCCTCTTTGAAGGACCATTCTTTTACTTTTATTGTTGAGTCAGTTTACCTATCTCCCTCCACCTTAAGAAGCAAACACTTGTGTGAACTGTACATTGATTCCTACATACTTGCATATTGCACTTGTTATATTACTTTATGTTGACAATATCCATGAGATATACATGTTATAAGTTGAAAGCAACCGCTGAAACTTAATCGTCCTTTGTGTTGCTTCAACACCTTTGATGACCCACAAGTATAGGGGGTGTATCGTAGTACTTTCGATAAATAAGAGTGTCGAACCCAACGAGGAGCAGAAGGTGTTGACAAGCAGTTTCGATGAAGGATTCACTGTAAATGCTCACAGACAAGTATTCAGGGGGTTTTGATATTGCAGATAAATAAAGTACAAGTAAATAAAATGCGAGAGAAATAATTGCAGCGAGTGGCCCAATCCTTTTTAGCACAAAGGACAAGCCGGTTTGTTTACTTATAATGACCAAGCGTTCTTGAGGACACACGGGGATTTTAGTCTAGTGCTTTCGCTTCATGTAGCTAAATAATCTTCATTGTTTTGATAAGTGTTGTGTGGGTGAACCTATGCTAATGCACCGCCCTTCCTAGGACTAATACATACTTGTGATTATACCCCTTGCAAGCATCCGCAACTACAAGAAAGTAATTAAGATAAATCTAACCACAGCCTTAAACTCTGAGATCCTGCGATCCCTCCTGCATCGATATACTAACGGGGGCTTAGGTTTCTGTCACTCCGGCAACCCCGCAATTAGCAACCGAATACAAGATGCACTCCCCTAGGCCCATAAATGGTGAAGTGTCGTGTAGTCGACGTTCACACGACACCACTAGAAGAATGACACCACAACTTAAATATCATAACATTGAATATTACTCAACCATAATTCACTACTACCATTTAGACTTCACCCATGTCCTCAAGAACTAAACGAACTACTCACGAGACATCATATGGAATACAATCAGAGGTGATATGATGATGAATAACAATCTGAACATAAACCTTGGTTCAATGGTTTCACTCAATAGCATCTACAACAAGTATAGAATAATGCCGGGAGAGTTTCCCCTATCATACAATCAAGATTTAACCCGAATTGTTACAGCGATGACGAGGTGCAGCGGTGATGATGGCGGTGTAGATGGTGGAGATGATGATGATGATGATGGAGACGATGTCCCGCTCGATGACGATGGCGATGGCGTCGATTTCCCCCTCCGGGAGGGAATTTCCCCGGCGGATTCCTGCCCGCCGGAGAGCTCTTTTCTCTCTGGTGTTCTCCGCCCCGCAGAGGCGGCTGTAACCCTTCGTGAGGTCCTCTCTGTGGCTTAGGTTTTCGGGACGAAGGAGTACGCGAAGAAAAGGAGGCGAAAGGGGCTGTGGGGCCCCCAGACCACAGGGTGGCACGGCCAGGCCATGGGCCGCGCCGCCCTAGGGTCTGGGCCCACAGTGGCTCCTCTCTGCTCCCCCTTCTGGCTCCCTCCGTGATCTGGAAAAATAGGAATTTACGTGAAATTCCCTTCCACAGTTGATCTTCCGAAATATTGCGTTCTGACGGTGCTTTTTCCAGCAGAATCCTGGCTCCGGTGCTTGATCCTCCAATGATGATGAAACATGCAAAATAGATGAAATAACATAAGTATTGTGTCCCAATATGAAATATATCAATGAATAACAGCAAATTATGATACCAAATAGTGATGCAAATTGGACGTATCAACTCCCCCCAAGCTTAGACCTCGCTTGTCCCCAAGCGAAACTGAGCTCGATAAACAAGACCACATGTTTATGGAGTGAAGAGTCGATAAATAAAATACGGACAAGAAGCATCATATTCATTCACACAAGACATTCTAGTAAACAACTTCCTCATATAACTCATCTCGAAATAAGTAAAGAGAAATCACAAGTAAAGGTGCATAAGAAATCATAATTGGTGATGGCAAACTTCGTTCTTGGTCAGAGAACTACTAACGGATTGTACTTCTAAGCAAAGCTTTCATATTAGATTTTATAGCTGAGCTTTCATATTCAATCATAACAATCTTCTTATAATCATCGATAACTTCAAAGTCATATTCATTCAGATAAAATTGGTACTAAACAAGAAAGTATAAAAGACATGATCAACTGAATCATAGCATAAATGATTGGTTCACAACAACTCAATTGCTTGCTTGAGATAGAGAGAAATAGGTTTACTGACTCAACTTAAAAGTAAAAGACAGGCCCTTCGCAGAGGGAAGCAGGGATTAAATCATGTGCTAGAGCTTTTCAAGTTTTGAAATCATATAAAGAGCATAAAAGTAAGATTTTGAGCAGTGTTTGTTGTTGTCAACGAATGGTAGCGGGCACTCTAACCCCCTTGCCAAACGAACCTTCCAAGAGCGGCTCCCATGAGGGACGGCATCTCTACCAGCAAGGTAGATCATCCCCCTTCTCTTTTGTTTACACATGTATTTTAGTTCTATTAAGGATGACACTCCCCCCAACCTTGGCTTTCTCAATCCATGGCTAACCGAATCCTCGGGTGCCTTCCAACATTCACATACCATGGAGGAGTGTCTATTGCAAAATTAAGTTGCTTACTGATAAATCAAAGCAAAACATGTGAAGAGAATTATTAATGAAAGTTATTAATTGGGGCTGGGAACCCCGTTGC
This sequence comes from Lolium perenne, assembly GCF_019359855.2. NCBI lineage: Eukaryota > Viridiplantae > Streptophyta > Magnoliopsida > Poales > Poaceae > Lolium > Lolium perenne. The sequence continues at coordinate 52,770,610 of NC_067248.2, read as the reverse complement.
CAGCTCTTATTGCAAAATTATTGGATAAGCGGATGTGCCGCTAGTCCATTAGTGAAAGTCCGCCCAACAAGATTGAAAGATAAAACACCACATACTTCCTCATGAGCTATAAAACATTGACACAAATAAGGAGTAGTAGTTTGAATAATTTAAAGGTAGCACATGAAGTATTTACTTGGAATGGCAGAAAATACCATGTAGTAGGTAGGTATGGTGGACACAAATGGCATAGGTTTGGTCTAAGGTTATGGATGTATGAGAAGTATCTCCTCTCGATACAGGTCTTTGGCTAGCAAGGTTTGATAGCAAGCATAAAGGTTGAGGGAAACAAACAAATATACATATGATAGAAACAATCATGCATCTTTCTCATAAGCACAAGCAATTTTAACTTTAGAATACTAAGCATAGTGATAATAGTAATATATCTAAGTGTATTTCTCTCTTTTATTAAACATTAAGATGTTGTTGCTATTGACCAATGCTAAGTTTGCCAAAACCAAATAGATTTACTTGATGCTCCCAAAGTGATATCAATACTCATATCAAGAGTAATCATATAATGGAGATTGCAAACTAAAATAAGGTGTGCAAAAAGTAAATGATAAGACTTCTCATTAATATTCCATAACGATAACTCACACCAACGGATACATAGATAACTAACTAAGAGAGATACTTCCACATTGCATACTATTCCATATGATAACTTCCCTACTCATGATATGACACTACTTGATAGTAAAAGATAAAGGTAATGATGATGTGATACCGCGGCACTCCCCCAAGCTTGGAACAAACCAAGGGGATGCCAATACCGATGATGAATTACTCCTTCGGTGATGATGGTGATGGATTCCTCTCGCGCTTCATAAGGATCTCCTTCAGCTTCAGCTTCTCAATTTTGTAATTCTGCACCAAAACCTGAAGAGACTCATTGTTACCCGAGTGTGGCGGTGACGGCCTTGTGCTGGAATTTGAGTAATATTCCAGCATTCTGCGAAGTCGCTGGTTCTCCTCCTGAAGTATCTCCACTTCCCTTCTTAGAGCACGATATTGATCACAAAACTCATCAGCAACCCGTATTGCTTCCTCCACACAAGGGAAAGAGTCGAGGTCCAGAGCAGGCGGAAGAGCTCCCTGCAAGTTATGAGAAAAAGAACGCCCAGTATTAACCGATCCCACCAAAATTGGCTTACTCCTCATAGTTTCCCACTCTCCTTTTGCTGATGCTATCTTCTCCTTCTCCTTATTGATCCTTTCATCCATCTCTTCCCTCCAAGGCCCCTTGTCTTTGTTGCTGGAGACCATGGTGCTTCTAGATCAAAACAAATCTGGCAGAAAACAGCTCGAAACAAAACACGACGAGAAAACGATATTACGGACCTCCAGGGGTCCGGGGGGTTATATAGCAAATATTTTTACGACAAAAGGAAGGTTCCAGGCCGAAAACGAGTGGAAACGGGACGCCGAGGTGCCTTCACCATAGGTCGGCGCGGCCAGGGTGGGGCCCGCGCCGGCCTGTGGTGACGGGCCCTCGCGCGTCTTTTCCACTCCGTTTCGGTTCCGTAATTTTTCATATTTTCTAAAAACAGCAGAAATAATGTTCGGAAAGGTAAACACGGACTTTTTATTACCTGTACTGTTACCTATTCAAAGTCCAGTTCTGGCGGACTGTCAATTTGTCCTTTGATGAAAGCCTCCGGTGTTTCCACTTGAATAATATCAACATCAACATTATAAGAATCACCCGAGATATAATGCTTGAGTCTTTGTCCATTCACCACTTGTGTGGCATTGCCTTGGAGAGAGCTAATTTTAATTGCTCCTGAACGATACACCTCCTCAACAACATATGGTCCTTCCCACTTCGAGAGTAATTTCCTGCAAAGAATGCGAGGCAGAGACCGATACAATAGGACTTTATCCCCAACATTAAATTCTCTTTTGATAATCCTTCTATCATGCCATTTCTTAACTTTTTCTTTAAAGAGTTTAGCATTTTCATAAGCCTCACTTCTCCATTCATCTAGAGAACTTAATTGCAACAACCTCTTATTACCGGCTAATTTAGGATCTTTATTTAGTTCTCTAACAGCCCAATAAGCTTTGTGCTCTAGTTCTAAAGGTAAATGACAAGCTTTTCCATAAACCATTTTATAAGGTGACATCCCCATAGGATTTTTATAACCAGTTCTATAAGACCATAGTGCTTCTTTCAATTTGCTAGCCCAATTCTTTCTAGATTTATTAACAGTCTTACCCAAGATAGCTTTAATCTCTCTATTTGATAATTCTACTTGTCCACTAGTTTGAGGGTCATAAGCAGAAGCAATTCTATGATTAATACCATACTTAGCAAGAGTTTTTCTAAAACCTCCATGAATAAAATGAGAACCTCCATCAGTCATAATATATCTAGGTACTCCAAATCTAGGAAATATAACATCTACAAGCATTTTTATAGAGGTCTCACCATCAGCACTCTTTGTAGGTATAGCTTCTACCCATTTAGTAACATAATCAACAGCGACAAGTATATGAGTGTTACCGTCTGAAGAAGGGAAAGGACCCATGAAGTCGAATCCCCAACAATCGAATGGTTCAATAACAAGAGTATAATTCATAGGCATTTCATTGCGTCTGGAGATATTACCAACTCTTTGACATTCATCACAAGATAAAATAAATTTCCTTGCATCTTTGAAGAGTGTTGGCCAATAAAAACCTGATTGTAGAACCTTTTGCGCGGTTCTATCTCCAGCGTGATGTCCTCCATAAACACTTCCATGACATTTACTCAATATCTCCTGTTGTTCATTTTCAGGAACACATCTTCGCATAATACCATCCACTCCTTCTTTATATAAGTGTGGGTCATCCCAAAAATAATGCCTCAAGTCATAAAAGAATTTCCTCCTTTGCTGAGCTGAAAAGGTTGGAGGCAAATACTTCGAAACAATAAAGTTAGCATAATCTGCATACCAAGGGCTCTCTCGTGAGCTCACCTTTATTACAGCCAATTGTTCATTTGGAAAACTATCATTAACAGGAACAGGATCATAAGCAATATTTTCCAATCTAGACAAATTATCAGCAACAGGATTATCAGCACCTTTCCTATCTATAATATGTAAATCAAATTCTTGCAACAGAAGTACCCATCTAATAAGCCTTGGCTTAGCATCTTTCTTTGTCATAAGGTATCTAATTGCAGCATGATCAGTATGAATTGTAACTTTCGAATCAACAATATAAGGTCTAAACTTGTCACAAGCAAAGACTACAGCTAACAATTCCTTTTCAGTTGTAGCATAATTTCTTTGAGCAGCATCAAGAGTCTTACTAGCATAATGAATAACATTTAATTTCTTATCCACCCGCTGTCCAAGAACAGCGCCTACAGCAAAATCACTAGCATCACACATAATTTCAAAAGGCAAATTCCAATCAGGAGGTTCGACTACAGGAGCAGTTGTTAAGGCTTTCTTTAGAGTTTCAAAAGCTTCCTTACAATCATCGTCAAAAACAAAAGGTACATCTTTTTGAAGAAGATTAGTAAGAGGCTTTGAAATTTTAGAGAAATCTTTAATAAATCTCCTATAAAACCCAGCATGACCAAGAACACTACGAATACCTTTAACACCCCTCGGATAGGGCATCTTCTCAATTGCTTCAACTTTAGCTCTATCAACTTCAATACCTCTCTCGGAAATTTTATGTCCCAATACAATTCCTTCATTAACCATAAAGTGGCATTTCTCCCAATTAAGAACAAGGTTAGTTTCTTCACATCTCTGCAAAACTTTATCGAGGTTTCGCAAGCAATTATCAAAAGAATTCCCATAGACAGAAAAATCATCCATGAACACCTCTACAATACTTTCGCAAAAACCATGAAAAATAGCAGACATGCATCTTTGAAAAGTAGCAGGAGCATTACATAAACCAAAAGGCATACGCCTATAAGCATAAGTTCCATAAGGACAAGTAAACGTGGTTTTCTCTTGATCTTTAGCTTTAACAGCAATTTGTGAAAACCCAGAATAACCATCAAGAAAGCAAAAATGAGTATTTTTAGATAACCTTTCTAGCATTTGATCAATAAAGGGTAAAGGGTAATGATCTTTCTTAGTAACTTTATTAACTTTTCGAAAATCAATGCACATTCTATAACCTACAACTATTCTTTGAGGAATAAGCTCATCATTATCATTAGGCACAACAGTCATTCCTCCTTTCTTAGGAACACAATGCACAGGACTAACCCATCTACTATCAGCAATAGGATATATAATACCAGCTTCAAGAAGTTTTAATACCTCATTCCGTACCACCTCTTTCATCTTCGGAATTAGACGACGTTGATGTTCAACAACAGGCTTTGCATCTTCTTCCATATTAATAGCATGTTGGCAAATAGAAGGAGAAATCCCTTTCAAATCATCAAGAGTATAGCCAATAGCTCCTCTGTGTTTCTTCAATATTTCCAATAACCTTTCTTCCTCAATCTCTGAAAGATTAGAACTAATAATAACAGGATATATTTTCTTATCATCAATATGAGCATATTTAAGATTATCAGGTAAAGGCTTTAAATCAAAAACAGGATCTTCCTTCGGTGGCGGGGTTGTACCCAAATCTTCCACCGGTAAATCATGCTTGAGAATAGGTTGGCGAAGAAAAATTTCCTCAAGCTCATCTCTTTCTTTCCTAAAAGCTTCACTTTCACTATTCTCCAAATGTTGCTGCAAAGGATTATTAGGAACAAGAACAATAGATGCACACTGCTCCACTTTAAAATCATTACTAGGCAAGTCAACTTTATAAGGAGTTTTGGTAAATTTAGAAAAGTTAAATTCATAAGGTTCACCAGCAAATCTAGTCAAAATTTTCTCTTTCTTACAATCTATAATAGCTCCACAATTATTTAGAAAAGGTCTACCAAAAATGATAGGACAATGATCACTAGCAGCAGAACCAAGTACCAAAAAGTCAGCAGGATATTTAATCTTACCACATAGAACTTCCACATCTCGAACAATACCAATTGGAGAAATAGTTTCTCTATTAGCCAGATGAATAACCACATCAATATCTTCAAGTTCACAAGAACCAATTTCGTGCATAATCTCCGTGTAAAGCTCATAAGGAATAGCACTAACACTTGCACCAATATCACATAAACCATAATAGCAATGATCACCAATTCTAACAGATAGCATAGGAACACTAACTTGTTTGGGTTTATTAGGATGTGAAACAATATTAGAAGCATCTTCACAGAAAATAATATGACCATCCTCCACATTTTCAGTCACAAGATCTTTAACTATTGCAACAGCAGGTTCAATTTTAATTTGTTCTTCAGGTTCTTTAGGTTTCTTTTCACTTTTATTAACCGCACTAGATATGACAGAGTACTCCTTCATTTTAACAGGGAAAGGAGTTTTTTCAATATAAGCTTCAGGAATAACATTATCAACAGTTTCAATCACTACACATTTGTTTACAGATGAATCAACTTTATCTTTATACGGTTCATGATACTTATCAAAATTCTTCTTAGGCAGTTCATAATGAGAGGCAAAAGCTTTATAAAGATTTGCAACAACTTGGGAATCAAGACCATATGTAGCACTCATATTACGAAATTTATCAGTATCCATAAAAGCTCCAATGCATTTATAATCATAAATTATACCTGATTCTCTATCTTTGTTGTTCTCCCATCCTTCAGTATTTTCTTGGATCCGATCAAGAAGGTCTCTTTTAAACTCTTCATTCTTGCGTGTAAATGATCCAGAACAAGAAGTATCCAGCAAGGTCTTGTCTTGAAAAGAAAGTCTTGCATAGAAATTATCAATAATAACATTACCAGGAAGCTCATGAATGGGGCATTTGAGCATTAAAGACTTCAATCTCCCCCAAGCTTGGGCAATACTCTCTCCATCATGAGGCCAGAAATTATATATACGGTTCCGATCTTTGTGAATTTCACTTGGAGGATAAAATTTGGAATAAAATAAAGGCACAATGTCCTCCCAATCAATAGAATCACCATTCTTCAGCAATTTATACCAGTGCGCCGCTTTACCAGACAGCGATATAGTGAATAGTTTCTTCCTAACTTCATTCATAGAAATACCTGCACATTTGAATAACCCGCATAATTCATGCAAAAACAATAAATGATCACCAGGATGGACAGTTCCATCCCCTTCATAGCGGTTACCCATAACACGTTCAATAATTTTCATAGGTATTTTATATGGTACTACTTCCTCACCTGGCGCTTCATCCACTACCGTTGCAGTAGTAGTAGATTTCCCAAATAGAAATTGAAGAGAAGATCTCTCCATAATGATTTATAGCAGCAGGTAGAAATAAAATCAGCACAAACAGTAAAGGTTTTCCTTACCAATTCCGCTTACCAATAGCGCTTCACTCCCCGGCAACGGCGCCAGAAAATAGTCTTGATGACCCACAAGTATAGGGGGTGTATCGTAGTACTTTCGATAAATAAGAGTGTCGAACCCAACGAGGAGCAGAAGGTGTTGACAAGCAGTTTCGATGAAGGATTCACTGTAAATGCTCACAGACAAGTATTCAGGGGGTTTTGATATTGCAGATAAATAAAGTACAAGTAAATAAAATGCGAGAGAAATAATTGCAGCGAGTGGCCCAATCCTTTTTAGCACAAAGGACAAGCCGGTTTGTTTACTTATAATGACCAAGCGTTCTTGAGGACACACGGGGATTTTAGTCTAGTGCTTTCGCTTCATGTAGCTAAATAATCTTCATTGTTTTGATAAGTGTTGTGTGGGTGAACCTATGCTAATGCACCGCCCTTCCTAGGACTAATACATACTTGTGATTATACCCCTTGCAAGCATCCGCAACTACAAGAAAGTAATTAAGATAAATCTAACCACAGCCTTAAACTACGAGATCTGCGATCCCTCCCCGCATCGATATACTAACGGGGCTTAGGTTTCTGTCACTCCGGCAACCCCGCAATTAGCAACCGAATACAAGATGCACTCCCCTAGGCCCATAAATGGTGAAGTGTCGTGTAGTCGACGTTCACACGACACCACTAGAAGAATGACACCACAACTTAAATATCATAACATTGAATATTACTCAACCATAATTCACTACTAGCATTTAGACTTCACCCATGTCCTCAAGAACTAAACGAACTACTCACGAGACATCATATGGAATACAATCAGAGGTGATATGATGATGAATAACAATCTGAACATAAACCTTGGTTCAATGGTTTCACTCAATAGCATCTACAACAAGTATATAATAATGCCGGGAGAGTTTCCCCTATCATACAATCAAGATTTAACCCGAATTGTTACAGCGATGACGAGGTGCAGCGGTGATGATGGCGGTGTAGATGGTGGAGATGATGATGATGATGATGATGGAGATGATGTCCCGCTCGATGACGATGGCGATGGCGTCGATTTCCCCCTCCGGGAGGGAATTTCCCCGGCGGATTCCTGCCCGCCGGAGAGCTCTTTTCTCTATGGTGTTCTCCGCCCCGCAGAGGCGGCTGTAACCCTTCGTGAGGTCCTCTCTGTGGCTTAGGTTTTCGGGACGAAGGAGTACGCGAAGAAAAGGAGGCGAAAGGGGCTGTGGGGCCCCAGACCACAGGGTGGCGCGGCCAGGCCATGGGCCGCGCCGCCCTAGGGTCTGGGCCCACAGTGGCTCCTCTCTGCTCCCCCTTCTGGCTCCCTCCGTGATCTGGAAAAATAGGAATTTACGTGAAATTCCCTTCCACAGTTGATCTTCCGAAATATTGCGTTCTGACGGTGCTTTTTCCAGCAGAATCCTGGCTCCGGTGCTTGATCCTCCAATGATGATGAAACATGCAAAATAGATGAAATAACATAAGTATTGTGTCCCAATATGAAATATATCAATGAATAACAGCAAATTATGATATCAAATAGTGATGCAAATTGGACGTATCAACCTTTACTTTGATTTATTGCTTTATGAGTTAACTCTTATGCAAGACTTATTGATGCTTGTCTTGAAGTACTATTCATGAAAAGTCTTTGCTTTATGATTCACTTGTTTACTCATGTCATTAGCATTGTTTTGATCGCTGCATTCATTACATATGTTTACAAATAGTATGATCAAGATTATGATGGCATGTCACTTCAGAAATTATCTTTGTTATCGTTTTACCTGCTCGGGACGAGCAGAACTAAGCTTGGGGATGCTGATACGTCTCCAACGTATCGATAATTTCTTATGTTCCATGCTACTTTATTGATGATACCTACATGTTTTATGCACATTATATGTCGTATTTACGCATTTTCTGGAACTAACCTATTAACAAGATGCCGAAGAGCCAGTTGCTGTTTTCTGCTGTTTTTGGTTTCAGAAATCCTAGTAAGGAAATATTCTCAGAATTGGACGAAATCACCGCCCAGGGTCCTATTTTTGCACGAAGCTTCCAGAAGACCGGAGGGGAGTCGAAGTGGGGCCACGAGGTGGCCAGATGACAGGGCGGCGCGGCCCAGGCCCTGGCCGCGCCGGCCTGTCCCCTGGGCCCCTCGTGCCGCCTCTTGACCTACCCTTTCGCCTACTTATAGCCTCCGTCGCGAAACCCCCAGTACCGAGAGCCACGATACGGAAAACCTTCCAGAGACGCCGCCGCCGCGAATCCCATCTCGGGGGATTCAGGAGATCGCCTCCGGCACCCTGCCGGAGAGGGGATTCATCTCCCGGAGGACTCTTCATCGCCATGATCGCATCCGGAGTGATGAGTGAGTAGTTCACCCCTGGACTATGGGTCCATAGCAGTAGCTAGATGGTCGTCTTCTCCTAATTGTGCTTCATTGTTGGATCTTGTGAGCTGCCTAACATGATCAAGATCATCTATCTGTAATACTATATGTTGTGTTTGTCGGGATCCGATGGATAGAGAATACTATGTTATGGTGATTATCAATCTATTGTTTATGTGTTGTTTATGATCTTGCATGCTCTCCGTTATTAGTAGAGGCTCTGGCCAAGTTTTTACTCTTAACTCCAAGAGGGAGTATTTATGCTCGATAGTGGGTTCATGCCTTCATTGACACCTGGGACAAAGGATGAAAGTTCTAAGGTTGTGATGTGCTATTGCCACTAGGGATAAAACATTGATTCTATGTCTAAGGATGTAGTTGTCGATTACATTACGCACCATACTTAATGCAATTGTCTGTTGCTTTGCAACTTAATACTGAATGGGGTTCGGATGATAACCTGAAGGTGGACTTTTTAGGCATAGATGCAGTTGGATGGCGGTCTATATACTTTGTCGTAATGCCCAGATTAAATCTCACTATATTTATCATATCATGTATATGCATTGTTATGCTCTTCTCTATTTGTCAATTGCCCGACTGTAATTTGTTCACCCAACATGCTTTTATCTTATGGGAGAGACACCTCTAGTGAACTGTGGACCCCGGTCCTATTCTTTACATAGCATACAATCTACTGCAATACTTGTTTTACTATTTTCTTGCAAACAATCATCTTCCACACAATACGGTTAATCCTTTGTTACAGCAAGCCAGTGAGATTGACAACCTCACTGTTTCGTTGGGGCAAAGTACTTGGATTGTGTTGTGCAGGTTCCACGTTGGCGCCGGAATCCCTGTTGTTGCGCCGCATCACATTTCGCCACCATCAACCTTCAACGTGCTTCTTGGCTCCTACTGGTTCGATTAAACCTTGTTTTCATACTGAGGGAAACTTGCTTCTATACGCATCATACCTTCCACTTGGGTTTCCCAACGGACGTGTGCATCTACGCGTATCACGCACCATACTTAATGCAATTGTCTGTTGCTTTGCAACTTAATACTGAATGGGGTTCGGATGATAACCTGAAGGTGGACTTTTTAGGCATAGATGCAGTTGGATGGCGGTTTATGTACTTTGTCGTAATGCCCGGATTAAATCTCACTATATTTATCATATCATGTACATGCATTGTTATGCCCTTCTCTATTTGTCAATTGCCCGACTGTAATTTGTTCACCCAACATGCTTTTATCTTATGGGAGAGACACCTCTAGTGAACTGTGGACCCCGGTCCTATTCTTTACATCGCATACAATCTACTGCAATACTTGTTTTACTGTTTTCTTGCAAACAATCATCTTCCACACAATACGGTTAATCCTTTGTTACAGCAAGCCGGTGAGATTGACAACCTCACTGTTTCGTTGGGGCAAAGTACTTGGGTTGTGTTGTGCAGGTTCCATGTTGGCGCCGGAATCCCTGTTGTTGCGCCGCATCACATTTCGCCACCATCAACCTTCAACGTGCTTCTTGGCTCCTACTGGTCCGATTAAACCTTGGTTTTTTTCTGAGGGAAAACTTGCCGCTATGCGCATCATACCTTCCTCTTGGGGTTCCCAACGGACGTGTACATCTACGCGCATCACCCAACATGCAAACGTTTGTAACCGCTTACAGAGTTGGAGACACTGCCAAACATATAATACATAACTTTTCTTGTACACATCATATCCTTAGATTACTTCTTTGCGAGTAATTATTCTAAACCATTCGCTCTCTTCTAGGTGGGTTTAACACGACCAACGTTGCAGAAACTCTGGAGAAACACGAACTCATGGCACTAAGAGAACCGGTACCAGCATCGACTGCCCAGGCTGCTGCATCAGCACTGACTGCCCAGGCTCCTGCATCACCACCGATTCTTGTACTAGCTCCGTTTCTTGCACCTGCCTAGTATGGTCCTGCATTAGCAGTTTTTGTACCAGCCCAGACTCCTCCACCAGCCCCAGCCTAACCACCGAGGTGTGAGGTCATAGTAATAGTCATCCATGTGGTGACCAAGACGCATCTGAAAGCTATGTTCATGTGTATATGGTAGTAGAATTGCCCTTATTCTGATGCCTTCTCTGATTAAATCTCACATGACTCGATGCATTATTGCTCTTAACTAATTGTGTTGATATCTTTTGCTTTGAATCAATGCATTAATTAGTTCTTAGCAAATGCTTTTGTAGCTACAGTATATATGGTTGTCTTATCTGAACTGATAATTATATGGGTGGTAAAACTATGTCAAACGTTTTGTCTTCGCAACTACCTATCTATGATAAACTATTATGGAAACTAACATTTATGTTCATCTTAATTTGTATTTATTTTTTAGAAAAAAAATTAATTTATATTTTGGCTCATTGGCTGAGATCGTTAGAGAACTAGCAGGTTAAACCTAGAGTGTGATTCAAATAGATTCTTTACAGGTTGAATACATCAAGACACATATCTTGGCCTTGCTAATTGCAACTTCCATTAATAATCGGTGTAAGAAGGAAGTATGGCTTACCCGAGTTTCTAAATCAGGCAAATTCAAATCGCCTGAGCTATCTAGAAATACAACCTTTACAGAAAAAGGACCGCATCCTGTAACATTTGAAGTCCCACGTCCTTCTCTATTTTCAAAGAAGATTGATAGAACTACTACCACAAAATGGGGAGTAAAAAATATTTCACTTGGGCTGCCGCCAGTCATCTAGCCTTCGAACTTTCCAGCTGGACTAATTTTACTCCAGGCCATGCATGAAGCCAGCCCAAAACTAATAATAGCATTTCGACTCGTGCCATTTCGACTCTTTCAAAAACACAGATGTCCTATGCTTTGCTAAAAAGAAAAAACACGGAGATTCAAGATATAATTTGGTTGATTTCTTTTGTGTTCTTGGGTTCCAATTGCACATACAAATTTTCAAAATCCTGGTTCCGCCACTGCGTGTCTACATGAGGCTTGGTAATTTTTTTTCCATAAAATCAATTTCAAAGTTTCAAAAATATGAAAGAACCAATATTTAATTTATCAATTTGCAAGATCTAAGCAGAATACGTTGTATCATAGTCCACAAAAAAAATACAAACCCGTTCACGAGATTGTAGTGAACAAATGCAACGTTCGAACCCAACATATACTAAAATAGGCAATCTCTAGTTAAAAAACATATTTAGCAGAAACTAACAACACCAAGTTGTTGCTGCAGTGTCAAGACATCTAGTTTAGTCAGCTTGAATGAGGTCTTGCGGTCGAAATCTTATTACTCAACATATATTTTGCATGTTTCATGTAGCTACAATGAACTAGGGAGAGGCTAACATCACACGTAGCTCGCAATATCACAATATCACATATAAAAAATAATCAAGATATCTCACGTATAAAAATAATTAGATCGCGCAATATGACATATAAAAATAATCAAGATATCTCACGTTTCCTGTACAAGGAGGCTGCCATTCTAGCAGCGTCCCTCAACCTTAACAAGGTAAAATTAAACGGATTGGATCGAAAAAAGACAAGTAGCTTGCAATATTTTGGAAAAAAGTAATCAAGATATCTCACTTTTTTGTACATGGAGGCTGACATCAGGGATCCATCTGCCAACACCGTCGCTCAGTGTTAACCAATTAAAATTAAACAGAAGGGATCGAAAAAAGCAAGTATCCCGCAATATTGTGAATAAAAGATAATCAAGATATTTTAAGTTTTCTTATACAGAGGCTGACATCTGAGACCCATCAGCCGTCCGCGTCATTCAGCGTTAACAAGGTAAAATTAAATGACCGAGTTAAAAAAAAAACTAGCCAACACTATCAATATCACAGTTAAAAAAATCGAAGATACCTTACATTTCTTTTGTAGAGAGAGGTATAGGAAGGACACATCAGGCAGCACCGTTATCTCATATTCTCAATATTAAGAGCATCTCCACTCGTCTCCCCGACGAGGCCTCCGAGCGACGTTTTTCCCATCCGGACGGCGAAATTCGGTCCAGTCGCACCCCCGGTTCCTCGTTTTTATCCGGATTTGGCCATTCATCCATCCGGCGAGCCCACGCCATCCCCGGTCCCCCGGCGAGCTATCGGGGAGTCCGGACGAGTGAAAAGCGGGGAAGGGCCCGATCTGTCGGCGACTGGACACACGAACCCCACCACCACCTCGCTCAAAATCCCCCTACCCCTCGTATCTCTCTCGCCGCCGGCACCACCCCGCCGGCTTGTTGCCCAGATTCTCCCATCCCTCCTTCCCACCTGCCTATATTCCGCCGTCTTTCGACGATGGCCTATCTGCCTGCTCCTCCGCCTGCATGTTTTTCGACGACGGCCTGCTCCTCCAACTAGTATGTCTTTATTAATTTGTTTCAAAACTTGTGAAATTGTGTGCTTCATTTGTTTCAGCACTTGTTAAACATTTTACTGATTTTCGCCGAATTAGTTTCAGCAATTTTCTGAATCTTGTTTGCCGAACTTGTTAAATTTTATGTCGAATTTGTTTGAAATATGTCAAATGGCCGAGGTTGGGGGTGTCCTGCCGGGGGGGGGGGGGGGACGGCTGGAACTTCGGCGCTCCCCAGGCCAAATTTCCTCCAATCCGGAGGAAAATTTCGCCGGATTTGGGCGTGGGGAGCGCCAACGAGTGAAGATGCTCTAAGAGCATGTCTAATAGGCCCCTTATAACCCGCCCACCCCGTAAAATTCCGGCGGGATACAGGGCAGGCGCGGTTTGGGCCGTCTAGCAGGCCCCGTATTCGGGCCGGCCCCTACTTATACCGGGCGAAGGTGCGAGTGAGGGGTTAACCCCTCACTCGCAACCCTAGCTCCGCCGTGCGCCGCCGCCTCCCCAGTTAGCTCCAGCGAGAAATCCCGCCCACCCCAGCTCCGCATTTCAACCGCCGGTCGGCATGTCCGCACGCAGCCGCAGTACCGCCTCGCCGGCGAGCGGATCGAAGCGATCCCGCCCGCCGGACACCGTCGACGAGGCGTGGCGTCTCCAATGCAAGCTCTCCGCCGCTGGGTGATGACCCACAAGTATAGGGGGTGTATCGTAGTATCTTCGATAAGTAAGAATGTCGATCCCAACGAGGAGCAGAAGGTGTTGGCAGCAATTTCGATGAAGGATTCACTGTAAATGCTCACAGACAAGTATTCAGGGGGTTTTGATATTGCAGATAAATAAAGTACAAGTAAATAAAATGCGAGAGAAATAATTGCAGCGAGTGGCCCAATCCTTTTTAGCACAAAGGACAAGCCGGTTTGTTTACTTATAATGACCAAACGTTCCTGAGGACACATGGGGATTTTAGTCTAGTGCTTTCGCTACATACAGCTGATTAATCTTCATTGTTTTGATAAGTGTTGTGTGGGTGAACCTATGCTAATGCACCGCCCTTCCTAGGACTAATACATACTTGTGATTATACCCCTTGCAAGCATCCGCAACTACAAGAAAGTAATTAAGATAAATCTAACCACAGCCTTAAACTCTGAGATCCTGCGATCCCTCCTGCATCGATACACTAACGGGGGCTCAGGTTTCTGTCACTCCGGCAACCCCGCAATTAGCAACCGAATACAAGATGCACTCCCCTAGGCCCATAAATGGTGAAGTGTCGTGTAGTCGACGTTCACACGACACCACTAGAAGAATGACACCACAACTTAAATATCATAACATTGAATATTACTCAACCATAATTCACTACTAGCATTTAGACTTCACCCATGTCCTCAAGAACTAAACGAACTACTCACGAGACATCATATGGAATACAATCAGAGGTGATATGATGATGAATAACAATCTGAACATAAACCTTGGTTCAATGGTTTCACTCAATAGCATCTACAACAAGTATAGAATAACACCGGGAGAGTTTCCCCTATCAAACAATTAAGATTTAACCCGAATTGCTACAGCGATGACGAGGTGCAGCGGTGGTGATGGCGGTGTAGATGGTGGAGATGATGATGATGATGGAGATGATGTCCCGCTCGATGACGATGGCGATGGCGTCGATTTCCCCCTCCGGGAGGGAATTTCCCCGGCGGATTCCTGCCCGCCGGAGAGCTCTTTTCTCTCTGGTGTTCTCCGCCCCGCAGAGGCGGCTGTAACCCTTCGTGAGGATCCCTCTGTGGCTTAGGTTTTCGGGACGAAGGAGTACGCGAAGAAAAGGAGGCGAAAAGGGTCGTGGGCCCCCCAGAGCACAGGGTGGCGCGGCCAGGCCCTGGGCCGCGCCGCCCTATGGTCTGGGCCCACAGTGGCCCCTCTCTTCTTCCCCTTCTGGCTCCCTCCGTCATCTGGAAAAATAGGAATTTTCGTGAAATTCCCTTCCACAGTTGATCTTCCGAAATATTGCGTTCTGACGGTGCTTTTTCCAGCAGAATCCTGGCCCCGGTGCTTAATCCTCCAATGATGATGAAACATGCAAAATAGATGAAATAACATAAGTATTGTGTCCCAATATGAAATATATCAATGAATAACAGCAAATTATGATACAAAATAGTGATGCAAATTGGACGTATCAACTCCCCCCAAGCTTAGACCTCGCTTGTCCCCAAGCGAAACTGAGCTCGATAAACGAGACCACATGTTTATGGAGTGAAGAGTCGATAAATAAAGTACGGACAAGAAGCATCATATTCATTCACACAAGACATTCTAGTAAACAACTTCCTCATATAACTCATCTCGAAATAAGTAAAGAGAAATCACAAGTAAAGGTGCATAAGAAATCATAATTGGTGATGGCAAACTTTGTTCTTGGTCAGAGAACTGCTAACGGATTGTACTTCTAAGCAAAGCTTTCATATTAGATTTTATAGCTGAGCCTTCATATTTAAGCATAACAATCTCTTCATAATCATTGATAACTTCAAAGTCATATTCATTCAGAAAAAATTGGTACTAAACAAGAAAGTATAAAAGACATGATTAACTGAATCATAGCATAAATGATTGGTTCACAACAACCCAATTGCTTGCTCGAGATAGAGGGAAATAGGTTTATTGACTCAACATAAAAGTAAAAGATAGGCCCTTCGCAGAGGGAAGCAGGGATTAAATCATGTGCTAGAGCTTTTCAAGTTTTGAAATCATATAAAGAGAATAAAAGTAAGATTTTGAGAGGTGCTTGTTGTTGTCAACGAATGGTAGCGGGCACTCTAACCCCCTTGCCAAGCGAACCTTCAAAGAGCGGCTCCCATGAGGGACGGCATCTCTACCAGCAAGGTAGATCATCCCCCTTCTCTTTTGTTTACACATGTGTTTTAGTTTTATTAAGGATGACACTCCCCCCAACCTTGGCTTTCTCAATCCATGGCTAACCGAATCCTCGGGTGCCTTCCAACATTCACATACCATGGAGGAGTGTCTATTGCAAAATTAAGTTGCTTACTGATAAATCAGAGCAAAATATGTGAAGAGAATTATTAATGAAAGTTATTAATTGGGGCTGGGAACCCCGTTGCCAGCTCTTATTGCAAAGTTATTGGATAAGCGGATGTGCCGCTAGTCCATTGGTGAAAGTCCGCCCAACAAGATTGAAAGATAAAACACCACATACTTCCTCATGAGCTATAAAACATTGACACAAATAAGGAGTAGTAGTTTGAATAATTTAAAGGTAGCACATGAAGTATTTACTTGGAATGGCAGAAAATACCATGTAGTAGGTAGGTATGGTGGACACAAATGGCATAGGTTTGGTCTAAGGTTATGGATGTATGAGAAGCATTCCCTCTCGTCTGGTCTTTGGCTAGCAAGGTTTGATAGCAAGCATAAAGGTTGAGGGAAACAAACAAATATACATATGATAGAAACAATCATGCATCTTTCTCATAAGCACAAGCAATTTTAACTTTAGAATACTAAGCATAGAGATAATAGAATAATGTATCTAAGTGTATTTCTCTCCTTCATTAAACATCAAGATGTTGTTGCTATTGACCAATGCTAAATTTGCCAAAACCAAATAGATTTACTTGATGCTCCCAAAGTGATATCAATACTCATGTCAAGAGTAATCATATAATGGAGATTGCAAACTAAAATAAGGTGTGCAAAAAGTAAATGATAAGACTTCTCATTAATATTCCATAACGATAACTCACACCAACGGATACATAGATAACTAAGAGAGATACTTCCACATTGCATACTATTCCATACGATAACTTCCCTACTCATGATATGACGCTACTTGATAGTAAAAGATAAAGGTGGTGGTGATGTGATACCGCGGCACTCCCCCAAGCTTGGAACAAACCAAGGGGATGCCAATACCGATGATGAATTACTCCTTCGGTGATGATGGTGAATCTTTGTCGTCGTCAGACTTCCATGGAAGAGGCCCTCCATCAACAAAAGACATCTTGGTCTCCGGAAACCTGAAACTAGCAGCATGACTTATGCGCTTAAACCTATTTTCATACTCACAGTTTTGATTATGAACGTCATAGAGTTGAGCTTGAAGTTTGTTGGTGGTGTCGTGAAGTGAGAAGATATCGTCCCACAGCTTTGCAGTCTCCTTCTTATGCCCATCAATGAGTTCAGACACAATCTTGTGAAAGATATCCACTTCACGCTCAGCCATCTTCTTGTAGTTGAAAACCTCTTGTTCCAGCTTCTCCATCCTGTCTTCCAAGCTCCCTTCTCCCTTAGGACCTTGGACATCTTTGATCTGCAACTCTCCATCCACGAGCTGCAACTCTTTGGGGTGCATCTTCAGCTCGTTCATGTACGGGTTGACGACGTCCTCAAAGAAGCTGTCCTTCTGAGTTCCCGACGAAGACATGATGGATCTAGATCCGAAGCAGATCCTGGCAGAAAACAGCTCGAAACAAAACACGACGAGAAAACGATATTACGGACCTCCAGGGGTCCGGGGGATTATATAGCAAATATTTTTACGACAAAAGGAAGGTTCCAGATCGAACCAGAGTCGGAAAGGGGCAATGAGGCGGCCAGACCATAGGTCGGCGCGGGCCCAGGTCAGGCCGCGCCGGCCTATGGTGGCACCCCCTCGTGCGTCCTTTCCACTCCGTTTCGAACTCGTAATTTTTCATATTTTCCAAAAATAGCAGAAATAATGTTCGGGAAGGTAAACGCGGACTTTTTATTACCTATACTGTTACCTATTCAAAGTCCAGTTCTGGCGGACTGTCAATTTGTCCCTTGATGAAAGCCTCCGGTGTTTCCACTTGAATAATATCAACATCAACATTATAAGAATCGCCCGAGATATAATGCTTGAGTCTTTGTCCATTCACCACTTGTGTGGCATTGCCTTGGAGAGAGCTAATTTTAATTGCTCCTGAACGATACACCTCCTCAACAACATATGGTCCTTCCCACTTCGAGAGTAATTTCCCTGCAAAGAATCTGAGACGAGACCGATACAATAGAACTTGATCTCCAACATTAAATTCTCTTTTAATGATCCTTCTATCATGCCACTTCTTAACTTTTTCTTTAAAGAGTTTAGCATTTTCATAAGCTTCATTTCTCCATTCATCTAGAGAACTTAATTGCAACAACCTCTTATTACCGGCTAATTTAGGATCTTTATTTAGTTCTCTAACAGCCCAATAAGCTTTGTGCTCTAGTTCTAAAGGTAAATGACAAGCTTTTCCATAAACCATTTTATAAGGTGACATTCCCATAGGATTTTTATAAGCAGTTCTATAAGCCCATAACGCTTCTTTCAATTTGCTAGGCCAATTCTTTCTAGATTTATTAACGGTCTTACCTAAGATAGCTTTAATCTCTCTATTTGATAATTCTACTTGACCACTAGTTTGAGGGTGATAAGCAGAAGCAATTCTATGATTAATACCATACTTAGCAAGAGTTTTTCTAAAACCTCCATGAATGAAATGAGAACCTCCATCAGTCATAATATATCTAGGTACTCCAAATCTAGGAAATATAATATCTACAAGCATTTTTATAGAGGTCTCACCATCAGCACTTTTTGTAGGTATAGCTTCTACCCATTTAGTAACATAATCAACAGCGACAAGTATATGAGTGTTACCGTCTGAAGAAGGGAAAGGACCCATGAAGTCGAATCCCCAACAGTCGAATGGTTCAATAACAAGAGTATAGTTCATAGGCATTTCATTGCGTCTGGAGATATTACCAACTCTTTGACATTCATCACAGGATAAAATAAATTTCCTTGCATCTTTGAAGAGTGTTGGCCAATAAAAACCTGATTGTAGAACCTTTTGCGCGGTTCTATCTCCAGCGTGATGTCCTCCATAAACACTTCCATGACATTTATTCAATATCTCCTGTTGTTCATATTCAGGAACACATCTTCGCATAATACCATCCACTCCTTCTTTATACAAGTGTGGGTCATCCCAAAAATAATGCCTCAAGTCATAAAAGAATTTCCTCCTTTGCTGAGCTGAAAAGGTTGGAGGCAAATACTTCGAAACAATAAAGTTAGCATAATCTGCATACCAAGGGCTCTCTCGCGAGCTCACCTTTATTACAGCCAATTGTTCATTTGGAAAACTATCATTAACAGGAACAGGATCATAAGCAATATTTTCCAATCTAGACAAATTATCAGCAACAGGATTATCAGCACCTTTCCTATCTATAATATGTAAATCAAATTCTTGCAACAGAAGTACCCATCTAATAAGCCTTGGCTTAGCATCTTTCTTTGTCATAAGGTATCTAATTGCAGCATGATCAGTATGAATTGTAACTTTCGAATCAACAATATAGGGTCTAAACTTATCACAAGCAAAGACTACAGCTAACAATTCCTTTTCAGTTGTAGCATAATTTCTTTGAGCAGCATCAAGAGTCTTACTAGCATAATGAATAACATTTAATTTTTTATCTACCCGCTGTCCAAGAACAGCGCCTACAGCAAAATCACTAGCATCACACATAATTTCAAAAGGCAAATTCCAATCAGGAGGTTCGACTACAGGAGCAGTTGTTAAGGCTTTCTTTAGAGTTTCAAAAGCTTCCTTACAATCATCATCAAAAACAAAAGGTACATCTTTTTGAAGAAGATTAGTAAGAGGCTTTGAAATTTTAGAGAAATCTTTAATAAATCTCCTATAAAACCCAGCATGACCAAGAACACTACGAATACCTTTAACATCCCTCGGATAGGGCATCTTCTCAATTGCCTCAACTTTAGCTCTATCAACTTCAATACCTCTCTCAGAAATTTTATGTCCCAATACAATTCCTTCATTAACCATAAAGTGGCATTTCTCCCAATTAAGAACAAGGTTAGTTTCTTCACATCTCTGCAAAACTTTATCAAGGTTTCGCAGGCAATTATCAAAAGAATTCCCATAGACAGAAAAATCATCCATGAACACCTCTACAATACTTTCGCAAAAACCATGAAAAATAGCAGACATGCATCTTTGAAAAGTAGCAGGAGCATTACATAAACCAAAAGGCATACGCCTATAAGCATAAGTTCCATAAGGACAAGTAAAAGTGGTTTTCTCTTGATCTTTAGCTTTAACAGCAATTTGTGAAAACCCAGAATAACCATCAAGAAAGCAAAAATGAGTATTTTTAGACAACCTCTCTAGCATTTGATCAATAAAGGGTAAAGGGTAATGATCTTTCTTAGTAACTTTATTAACTTTTCGAAAATCAATGCACATTCTGTAACCTACAACTATTCTTTGAGGAATAAGCTCATCATTATCATTAGGCACAACAGTCATTCCTCCTTTCTTAGGAACACAATGCACAGGACTAACCCATCTACTATCAGCAATAGGATATATAATACCAGCTTCAAGGAGTTTTAATACCTCGTTTCTTACCACTTCCTTCATCTTCGGAATTAGACGACGTTGATGTTCAACAACGGGCTTTGCATCTTCTTCCATATTAATAGCATGTTGGCAAATAGAAGGAGAAATCCCTTTCAAATCATCAAGAGTATAGCCAATAGCTCCTCGGTGTTTCTTCAATATTTCCAATAACCTTTCTTCCTCAATCTCTGAAAGCTTAGAACTAATAATAACAGGATATATTTTCTTATCATCAATATGAGCATATTTAAGATTATCAGGTAAAGGCTTTAAATCAAAAACAGGATCTTCCTTTGGTGGCGGTGTTGTACCCAAATCTTCCACCGGTAAATCATGCTTGAGAATAGGTTGGCGAAGAAAAATTTCCTCAAGCTCATCTCTTTCTTTCCTAAAAGCTTCACTTTCACTATTCTCCAAATGTTGCTGCAAAGGATTATTAGGAACAAGAACAATAGATGCACACTGCTCCATTTTAAAATCATTACTAGGCAAGTCAGTTTTATAAGGAGTTTTGGTAAATTTAGAAAAGTTAAATTCATAAGGTTCACCAGCAAATCTAGTCAAAATTTTCTCTTTCTTACAATCTATAATAGCTCCACAAGTATTTAGAAAAGGTCTACCAAAAATGATAGGACAATGATCACTAGCAGCAGAACCAAGTACCAAAAAGTCAGCAGGATATTTAATCTTACCACATAGAACTTCCACATCTCGAACAATACCAATTGGAGAAATAGTTTCTCTATTAGCCAAATGAATAACCACATCAATATCTTCAAGTTCACAAGAACCAATTTCGTGCATAATCTCCGTGTAAAGCTCATAAGGAATAGCACTAACACTTGCACCAATATCACATAAACCATAATAGCAATGATCACCAATTCTAACAGATAGCATAGGAACACTAACTTGTTTGGATTTATTAGGATGTGAAACAATATTAGAAGCATCTTCACAGAAAATAATATGACCATCCTCCACATTTTCAGTCACAAGATCTTTAACTATAGCAACAGCAGGTTCAATTTTAATTTGTTCTTCAGGTTCTTTAGGTTTCTTTTCACTTTTATTAACTGCACTAGATATGACGGAGTACTCCTTCATTTTAGCAGGGAAAGGAGTTTTTTCAATATAAGCTTCAGGAATAACATTATCAACAGTTTCAACCACTACACATTTGTTTACAGATGAATCAATTTTATCTTTCTACGGTTCATGATACTTATCAAAATTCTTCTTAGGCAGTTCATAATGAGAGGCAAAAGCTCTATAAAGATTTGCAACAACTTGGGAATCAAGACCATATGTAGCACTCATATTATGAAATTTATCAGTATTCATAAAAGCTTCAATGCATTTATAATCATAAATTATACCTGATTCTCTATCTTTGTCGTTCTCCCATCCTTCAGTATTTTCTTGGATCCGATCAAGAAGGTCCCTTTTAAACTCTTCATTCTTGCGTGTAAATGATCCAGAACAAGAAGTATCCAGCAAGGTCTTGTCTTGAAAAGAAAGTCTTGCATAGAAATTATCAATAATAACATTACCAGGAAGCTCATGAATGGGGCATTTGAGCATTAAAGACTTCAATCTCCCCCAAGCTTGGGCGATACTCTCTCCATCATGAGGCCAGAAATTATATATGCGGTTCCGATCTTTGTGAATTTCACTTGGAGGATAAAATTTGGAATAAAATAAAGGCACAATGTCCTCCCAATCAATAGAATCACCATTCTTCAGCAATTTATACCAGTGCGCCGCTTTACCAGACAGCGATATAGTGAATAGTTTCTTCCTAACTTCATTCATAGAAATACCTGCACATTTGAATAACCCGCATAATTCATGCAAAAACAGTAAATGATCACCAGGATGAATAGTTCCATCCCCTTCATAGCGGTTATCCATAACACGTTCAATAATTTTCATAGGTATTTTATATGGTACTACTTCCTCACCTGGCGCTTCATCCACTACCGTTGCAGTAGTAGTGGATTTCCCAAATAGAAATTGAAGAGAAGATCTCTCCATAATGATTTATAGCAGCAGGCAGAAATAAAATCAGCACAAACAGTAAATTTCCTTACCAATTCCGCTTACCAATAGCGCTTCACTCCCCGGCAACGGCGCCAGAAAATAGTCTTGATGACCCACAAGTATAGGGGGTGTATCGTAGTATCTTCGATAAGTAAGAATGTCGATCCCAACGAGGAGCAGAAGGTGTTGACAACAATTTTGATGAAGGATTCACTGTAAATGCTCACAGACAAGTATTCAGGGGGTTTTGATATTGCAGATAAATAAAGTACAAGTAAATAAAATGCGAGAGAAATAATTGCAGCGAGTGGCCCAATCCTTTTTAGCACAAAGGACAAGCCGGTTTGTTTACTTATAATGACCAAACGTTCCTGAGGACACATGGGGATTTTAGTCTAGTGCTTTCGCTACATACAAATTGATTAATCTTCATTGTTTTGATAAGTGTTGTGTGGGTGAACCTATGCTAATGCACCGCCCTTCCTAGGACTAATACATACTTGTGATTATACCCCTTGCAAGCATCCGCAACTACAAGAAAGTAATTAAGATAAATCTAACCACAGCCTTAAACTCTGAGATCCTGCGATCCCTCCTGCATCGATACACTAACGGGGGCTCAGGTTTCGTCACTCCGGCAACCCCGCAATTAGCAACCGAATACAAGATGCACTCCCCTAGGCCCATAAATGGTGAAGTGTCGTGTAGTCGACGTTCACACGACACCACTAGAAGAATGAAACCACAACTTAAATATCATAACATTGAATATTACTCAACCATAATTCACTACTAGCATTTAGACTTCACCCATGTCCTCAAGAACTAAACGAACTACTCACGAGACATCATATGGAATACAATCAGAGGTGATATGATGATGAATAACAATCTGAACATAAACCTTGGTTCAATGGTTTCACTCAATAGCATCTACAACAAGTATAGAATAACACCGGGAGAGTTTCCCCTATCAAACAATCAAGATTTAACCCGAATTGCTACAGCGATGACGAGGTGCAGCGGTGGTGATGGCGGTGTAGATGGTGGAGATGATGATGATGATGATGGAGATGATGTCCCGCTCGATGACGATGGCGATGGCGTCGATTTCCCCCTCCGGGAGGGAATTTCCCCGGCGGATTCCTGCCCGCCGGAGAGCTCTTTTCTCTCTGGTGTTCTCCGCCCCGCAGAGGCGGCTGTAACCCTTCGTGAGGATCCCTCTGTGGCTTAGGTTTTCGGGACGAAGGAGTACGCGAAGAAAAGGAGGCGAAAAGGGTCGTGGGCCCCCCAGAGCACAGGGTGGCGCGGCCAGGCCCTGGGCCGCGCCGCCCTATGGTCTGGGCCCACAGTGGCCCCTCTCTTCTTCCCCTTCTGGCTCCCTCCGTCATCTGGAAAAATAGGAATTTTCGTGAAATTCCCTTCCACAGTTGATCTTCCGAAATATTGCGTTCTGACGGTGCTTTTTCCAGCAGAATCCTGGCCCCGGTGCTTAATCCTCCAATGATGATGAAACATGCAAAATAGATGAAATAACATAAGTATTGTGTCCCAATATGAAATATATCAATGAATAACAGCAAATTATGATACAAAATAGTGATGCAAATTGGACGTATCACTGGGAGCCGCCGTGCGGCCTGCAGGTACGCCGGCGCCCTGTACGTCCCTCCGAAGCTCCGTGAGTTCGTGCCGGGCGGGCTCTGGTACAAGGAGGATCCGCCGCTCAAGCCGATGAGCGGCCCCAAGTTCGACAAGTGGCGTGCCGAGTGGGAGCGTGCTGGCGTGCAGTTGACGTGGGAGATAGAAATCTTTGTGGTGTAACTTTTCTTCAGATCCTCGGCAACGGCGCCAGAAATTTAGCTTGATACGCGTGAAGCACACATCCGTTGGGAACCCCAAGTGGAAGGTATGATGCGTATAGAAGCAAGTTTCCCTCAGTATGAAACCAAGGTTATCGAACCAGTAGGAGCCAAGAAGCACGTGAAGGTTGTTGGTGGAGGAGTGTAGTGCGGCGCAACACCAGTGAAACCGGCGCCAACGTGGAACCTGCACAACACAATCAAGATACTTTGCCCCAACGTAACAGTGAGGTTGTCAATCTCACCGGCTTGCTGAAAACAAAGGATTAAGCGTATCGAGTGGAAGATGGTGTTTGTTTGCAAAGAACGGTAAAGAACAATGATTGCAGTAGAATGTATTCAGATGTAAAAGAATGGACCGGGGTCCACAGTTCACTAGTGGTGTCTCTCCAATAAGATAACTAGCATGCTGGGTGAACAAATTACAGATGGGCAATTGACAAATAAAGATTCAATACATACCAATTATGATTACTATGAGATTTAATCAGGGCATTACGACAAAGTACATAGACCGCTATCCAGCATGCATCTATGCCTAAATAATCCACCTTCGGGTTAGCATCCGCACCCCCTCCAGTATTAAGTTGTAAACAACAGATAATTGCATTAAGTATGGTGCGTAATGTAATCAACACAAATATCCTTAGACAAAGCATTGATGTTTTATCCCTAGTAGAAACAGCACATCCACAACCTTAGAACCTTCTGTCACGATCCCAGATTAAATGGAGGCATGAACCCACTATCGAGCATAAATACTCCCTCTTGGAGTTACAAGTACCAACTTGGCCAGAGCCTCTACTAGCAACGGAGAGCATGCAAGAACATAAACAACACATATATGATAGATTGATAATCAACTTGACATAGTATTCTATATTCATCGGATCCCATCAAACACAACATGTAGCATTACAAATAGATGATCTTGATCATGTTAGGCAGCTCACAAGATCTAAACAATGATAGCACATGCGGAGAAGACAACCAACTAGCTACTGCTATGGACCCATAGTCCAAGGATGAACTACTCACGCATCAATCCGGAGGCGGGCATGATGATGTAGAGCCCCTCCGGTGATGATTCCCCTCTCCGGCAGGGTGCCGGAGGCGATCTCCTGAATCCCCCGAGATGGGATTGGCGGCGGCGGCATCTCTGGAAGGTTTTCCGTATCGTGGCTCTCGGTACAGAGGGTTTCGCGACGAAGGCTTTAAGTAGGCGGAAGGGAGGAGTCGGAGGGGTCACGGGGGCCCCACACGCTAGGGCCGTGCGGGCCCCCTCCAGGCCGCGCCGCCCTAGTGTGGCGGCGCCCCGTGGCCCCACTTCCTTTCCCCCTCGGTCTTCTGGAAGCTTCGTGTAAAAATAGGACCCTGGGCGTTGATTTCGTCCAATTCCGAGAATATTTCCTTACTAGGATTTCTGAAACCAAAAACAGCAGAAAACAGCAACTAGCACTTCGGCATCTTGTTAATAGGTTAGTGCCGGAAAATGTATAATAATGATGTAAAGTATGTATAAAACATTCAAATATTGTCATAAAAGTAGCATGGAACATAAGAAATTATAGATACGTTTGAGACGTATCAAGCATCCCCAAGCTTAGTTCCAATCGCCCTCGAGTAGGTAAACGATAACACAAATAATTTCTGAAGTGACATGCTACCAACATAACCTTGATCAACATTATTGTAAAGCATATGAGATGAATGGAGTGATCTGAAACAAAAGATTGCTAACAAAGATAATGACTAAACAAATGAATCATATAGCAAAACTTTTCACGAATGACACTTTCAAGACAAGCATCAATAAGACTTGCATAAGAGCTAACTCATAAGCAATAAATTCTTAGTAGAATGCATTGAAGCAACACAAAGGATGATTAAGTTTCAGCAATTGCTTTCAACTTGTAACATGTATATCTCATGGGTATTTGTCAACATAGAGTAATATAACAAGTGCAATAAGTAAACATGTAAGAATCAAGGCACACAGTTAACACAAGTGTTTGCTTCTAAGATAGAAAGAAGTGGGTAGACTGACTCAACATAAAGTAAAAGAATGGCCCTTCGCAGAGGGAAGCATGGATTACTATTTTTGTGCTAGAGCTTTTATTTTGAAAACATAGAAACAATTTTGTCAACGGTAGTAATAATTCATATGTGCTATGCATAATACTTCCTACAAGTTGCAAGTCTCATGCATAGAGTACTAATAGTGCTCGCACCTTGTCCTAATCAGCTCGGAAAACGCGGATTATCATTGCATAACATATGTTTCAACCAAGTGTCACAAAGGGGTACCTCTATATATGCCGCCTGTACAAAGGTCTAAGGAGAAAGCACGCATTGGATTTCTCGCTTTTGATTATTCTCAACTTAGACATCCATACCGGGACAACATAGACAACAGATAATGGACTCCTCTTTTAATGCTTAAGCATTCAACAACAAATAATATTCTCATAAGAGATTGAGGTTGTATGTCCACACTGAAACTTCCACCATGATACATGGCTTTAGTTAGCTGCCCAATGTTCTTCTCTAACATATGCATACTCAAACCATTTGATCATGAAATCGCACTTACTTCAGACAAGACGAACATGCATAGCATCTCACATGATATCCAACAAAGGTAAAAAGTTGATGGCGTCCCCAGAAACATGGTTACCGCTCAACAAGTAACTGATGGCGTGTAACTCACACGTTCGTTGGGAACCCCAAGAGGAAGGTATGATGCGCACAGTAGCAAGTTTTCCCTCAGAAAGAAACCAAGGTTTAATCGAACCAGGAGGAGCCAAGAAGCACGTTGAAGGTTGATGGTCGCGAAATGTGATGCGGCGCAACACCAGGGATTCCGGTGCCAACGCGGAACCTGCACAACACAACCAAAGTACTTTGCCCCAACGAAACAGTGAGGTTGTCAATCTCACCGGCTTGCTGTAACAAAGGATTAAGCGTATCGAGTGGAAGATGTTTGCAAAGAAAACAGTAAACACAATTGCAGTAGATTGTATGCTAAGTAAAGAATAGGACCGGGGTCCACAGTTCACTAGAGGTGTCTCTCCCATAAGATAAAGCATGTTGGGTGAACAAATTACAGTCGGGCAATTGACAAATAGAGAAAGGCATAACAATGCATATACATGACATGGTAAATATAGTGAGATTTAATTGGGCATTACGACAAAGAACATAGACCGCCATCCAACTGCATCTATGCCTAAAAAGTCCACCTTCAGGTTATCGTCCGAACCCCCTCCAGTATTAAGTTGCAAAGCAACAGACAATTGCATTAAGTATGGTGCGTAATGTAATCAACAACTACATCCTTAGACATAGCATCAATGTTTTATCCCTAGTGGCAACAGCACATCACAACCTTAGAACCTACTGTCACGATCCCAGATTCAATGAAGGCATGAACCCACTATCGAGCATAAATACCCCCTCTTGGAGTTAAGAGCAAAAACTTGGCCAGAGCCTCTACTAATAACGGAGAGCATGCAAGATCATAAACAACACATAAACAATAGATTCATAATCACCATAATCATAGTACTCTCTATCCATCGGATCCCGACAAACACAACATATAGTATTACAGATAGATGATCTTGATCATGTTAGGCAGCTCACAAGATCCAACAATGAAGCACAACAAGGAGAAGACGACCATCTAGCTACTGCGATGGACCCATGGTCCAGGGGTGAACTACTCACTCATCACTCCGGAGGCGACCATGGCGGTGTAGAGTCCTCCGGGAGATGAATCCCCTCTCCGGCAGGTGCGGAGGCGATCTCTGAATCCCCCGAGATGGGATTCGGCGGCGGCGGCGTCTCGCAAGGTTTTCCGTATCGTGGCTCTCGGTACCGGGGTTTCGCGACGGAAGCTTTAAGTAGGCGGAGGGTCAACGCGGGGGCCACACGAGGGGCCCAGGGATAGGGCCGCGCGGCCAAGGGCCCGGCCGCGCGCCGGCCACCCCGGCTGCCTCGTGGCCCCACTTCGTTAGGTCTTCGGTCTTCCGGAAGCTTCGTGCAAAAATAGGACCCCGGGCGAAAGTTTCGTCCAATTCCGAGAATATTTCTTTACTAGGATTTCTGAAACCAAAAACAGCAGAAACAAGAATCGGCTCTTCGGCATCTTGTTAATAGGTTAGTTCCAGAAAATGCATAAATATGACATATAATGTGCATAAAACATGTAGGTATCATCAATAAAGTAGCATGGAACATAAGAAATTATCGATACGTTGGAGACGTATCAGCATCCCCAAGCTTAGTTCTGCTCGTCCCGAAGGTGTAAAACGATAACAAAGATAATTTCTGAAGTGACATGCCATCATAATCTTGATCATACTATTTGTAAACATATGTAATGAATGCAGCGATCAAAGCAAAGGTAATGACATGAGTAAACAACTGAATCATAAAGCAAAGACTTTTCATGAATAGTACTTCAAGACAAGCATCAATAAGTCTTGCATAAGAGTTAACTCATAAAGCAATAAATCAAAGTAAAGGTGTTGAAGCAACACTTAAGAAGATTAAGTTTCAGCGGTTGCTTTCAACTTATAACATGTATATCTCATGGATATTGTCAACATAAAGTAGTATAATAAGTGCAATATGCAAATATGTAGGAATCAATGCACAGTTCACACAAGTGTTTGCTTCTTAAGGTGGAAGGAGATAGGTAAACTGACTCAACAATAAAAGTAAAAGAATGGTCCTTCAAAGAGGAAAGCATCGATTGCTGTATTTGTGCTAGAGCTTTTATTTTGAAAACATGAAACAATTTTGTCAACGGTAGTAATAAAGCATATGAGTTATGTAAATTATATCTTACAAGTTGCAAGCCTCACGCATAGTGTACTAATAGTGCCCGCACCTCGTCCTACTTAACTTGGACTACCGGGTCTTCGCATGCCATGTTTCAACCAAGTGTCACAAAGGGGTACCTCCATGCCGCCTGTACAAAGGTCTAAGGAGAATGCTCGCATTTCGGATTTCTCGCTTTTGATTATTCTCAACTTAGACATCCATACCGGGACAACATGGACAACAGATAATGGACTCCTCTTAAATGCATAAGCATGTAGCAAAGATTATTATTCTCATATGAGATTGAGGATATATGTCCAAAACTGAAACTTCCACCATGGTTCATGGCTTTAGTTAGCGGCCCAATGTTCTTCTCTAACAATTTTGCATGCTCCAACCACTAAAATGATAGATCCTTCAGACAAGACGGACATGCATAGCAACTCACATGATATTCAACAGTAGTTGATGGCGTTCCCTTAAGCATGGTTATCGCACAAAATGCAACTTAATAAAATATAAAGTGCATAAGTACATATTCAATACTACGATAGTTTTTAAGGCTATTTTGTCCCATGAGCTATATATTGCAAAGGTGAATGATGGAATTTTAAAGGTAGCACTCAAGCAATTTACTTTGGAATGGCGGAGAAATACCATGTAGTAGGTAGGTATGGTGGACACAAATGGCATAGTAGTTGGCTCAAGGATTTTGGATGCATGAGAAGTATTCCCTCTCGATACAAGGTTTAGGCTAGCAAGGTTATTTGAAGCAAACTCAAGGATGAACAAGTGCAGCAAAACTCACATAAAAGACATATTGTAAACATTATAAGACTCTACACTGTCTTCCTTGTTGTTCAAAACTCGATACTAGATATTATCTAGACCTTAGAGAGACCAAATATGCAAATCAAATTTTAGCAAGCTCTATGTATTTCTTCATTAATGGGTGCAAAGTATATGATGCAAGAGCTTAAACATGAGCACAACAATTGCCAAGTATCACATTATCCAAGACATTTTAGAATTACTACATGTAACATTTTCCAATTCCAACCATATAACAATTTAACGAAGAAGAAACTTCGCCTTGAACATTATGAGTAAAGCCTAAGGACACATGTGTCCATATGCAACAGCGGAGCGTGTCTCTCTCCCACTAAGTGAATGCTAGGATCCATCTTATTCAAACAAAAACAAAAAAAAGAAAACAAACCGACGCTCCAAGTAAAGAACACAAGATGTGATTGAATAAAAATATAGTTTCAGGGGAGGAACCTGATGATGTTGTCGATGAAGAAGGGGATGCCTTGGGCATCCCCAAGCTTAGACGCTTGAGTCTTCTTAAAATATGCAGGGGTGAACCACGGGGGCATCCCCAAGCTTAGAGCTTTCACTCCTCTTGATCATAGTATATCATTCTCCTCTCTTGACCCTTGAAAACTTCCTTCACACCAAACTTCAAGCAAACTCATTAGAGGGTTAGTGCACAATTAATAATTCACTCATTCAGAGGTGACACAATCATTATTTTCACTTCTGGACATTGCATAATGCTACTGGACATTAATGGATCAAAGAAATAAATCCAACATAGCAAAAGAGGCAATGCGAAATAAAAGACAGAATCTGTCAAAAACAGAACAGTCCGTAAAGACGAATTTAGAAATGGCACCAGACTTGCTCAAATGGAAAAACTCAAAACTAATGAAAGTTGCGTACATATCTGAGGATCATGCTCGTAAATTGGCAGATTTTTTCGAATTTTCTACAGAGAATTGTGCCCAGATTCGTGACAGACAGCAATGCTGTTTCTGCGCAGCGATCCCAAATATAACATCAACTTTGACATAGAAACTTTACTTGGCACAAAAACATGATAAGGAGAGGTTGCTACAGTAGTAAACAACTTCCAAGACTCAACAAAACAAAAAATTGCTGTAGGTAAAAACATGGGTTGTCTCCCATAAGCGCTTTTCTTTAACGCCTTTCAGCTAGGCGCAGAAAGTGCAAATCAAGTATTTTCAAACGAAGAAGCATCACCATCATGACCAGGGGTATTGGGAGTTTTCTCAACCAAGCATAGTATATTGGATACATAAGTTTTAGCGTCTCCCTTTTCATTAGTCTTGGGCTTGCTACTCTCATCGAACAAATTTTCAGGAACAAGCCAAGCATAGTTATTTTCTAGTGCATCATTCATAGCTAGGAGTTTACATGGTATTGGTGCTTTGATTTCCCCACCATCATTAATGTTATTAATGTACCTTATTCTATCCATGTCCATTTTTTCAAGGAGACCAATAAAATTGGTATGAGAACCTAGCATATTAAATTTAGCAAAAACCTTTCTAGCCTCTCTTGCTAGACCGCCAAATTCTCTAAGAAGAGTTTCTAGAACAAAATCTTTCTTTTCCCCTTCTTCCATATCACCAAGTGTAAGAAACATGTGTTGGATTATAGGATTGAGATTAACAAATTTAGTTTCCAACATGCGAACTAAAGCAGCAGCAGCAATTTCATAGGTAGGTGCAAGTTCTACCAAGTGTTTATCTTCAAAATTTTCAGTAATACTAACATGATTGAAAAATTCTTCTATATTATTTCTCCCAACTATGGACCCGCGTCCTACCGGTATGTCTTTTGTGGTGAAATTAAAAGGAAACATGATGCAATAAGCAAAAAGTAGACTAGGCAAACAAAGTAAAGACGAGTAACTAATTTTTTTGTGTTTTTGATATGGAGAGCAAGACAGTAAATAGAGTAAAACTAGCAACTAATTTTTTTTGTATTTTGATTTAGTGCAGCAAACAAAGTAGTAAATAAAATAAAGCAAGACAAAAACAAAGTAAAGAGATTGAGAAGTGGAGACTCCCCTTGCAGCGTGTCTTGATCTCCCCGGCAACGGCGCCAGAAAAAGAGCTTGATGGCGTGTAACTCACACGTTCGTTGGGAACCCCAAGAGGAAGGTATGATGCGCACAGTAGCAAGTTTTCCCTCAGAAAGAAACCAAGGTTTAATCGAACCAGGAGGAGCCAAGAAGCACGTTGAAGGTTGATGGTCGCGAAATGTGATGCGGCGCAACACCAGGGATTCCGGCGCCAACGCGGAACCTGCACAACACAACCAAAGTACTTTGCCCCAACGAAACAGTGAGGTTGTCAATCTCACCGGCTTGCTGTAACAAAGGATTAAGCGTATCGAGTGGAAGATGTTTGCAAAGAAAACAGTAAACACAATTGCAGTAGATTGTATGCTAAGTAAAGAATAGGACCGGGGTCCACAGTTCACTAGAGGTGTCTCTCCCATAAGATAAAGCATGTTGGGTGAACAAATTACAGTCGGGCAATTGACAAATAGAGAAAGGCATAACAATGCATATACATGACATGGTAAATATAGTGAGATTTAATTGGGCATTACGACAAAGAACATAGACCGCCATCCAACTGCATCTATGCCTAAAAAGTCCACCTTCAGGTTATCGTCCGAACCCCCTCCAGTATTAAGTTGCAAAGCAACAGACAATTGCATTAAGTATGGTGCGTAATGTAATCAACAACTACATCCTTAGACATATCTTCTTTTTTTTATCCCTAGTGGCAACAGCACATCACAACCTTAGAACCTACTGTCACGATCCCAGATTCAATGAAGGCATGAACCCACTATCGAGCATAAATACCCCCTCTTGGAGTTAAGAGCAAAAACTTGGCCAGAGCCTCTACTAATAACGGAGAGCATGCAAGATCATAAACAACACATAAACAATAGATTGATAATCACCATAATCATAGTACTCTCTATCCATCGGATCCCGACAAACACAACATATAGTATTACAGATAGATGATCTTGATCATGTTAGGCAGCTCACAAGATCCAACAATGAAGCACAACAAGGAGAAGACGACCATCTAGCTACTGCTATGGACCCATGGTCCAGGGGTGAACTACTCACTCATCACTCCGGAGGCGACCATGGCGGTGTAGAGTCCTCCGGGAGATGAATCCCCTCTCCGGCAGGGTGCCGGAGGCGATCTCCGAATCCCGAGATGGGATTCGCGGCGGCGTCTCAGCAAGGTTTTCCGTATCGTGGCTCTCTTGACCGGGGGTTTCGCGCGACGGAAGCTTTAAGTAGGCGGAGGGTCAACGCGGGGGCCACACGAGGCCCAGGGGATAGGGCCGCGCGGCCAAGGGCCCGGCCGCGCCGGCCACCCCCTGGCTGCCTCGTGGCCCCACTTCGTTAGGGTCTTCGGTCTTCCGGAAGCTTCGTGCAAAAATAGGACCCCGGGCGAAAGTTTCGTCCAATTCCGAGAATATTTCTTTACTAGGATTTCTGAAACCAAAAACAGCAGAAACAAAGAATCGGCTCTTCGGCATCTTGTTAATAGGTTAGTTCCAGAAAATGCATAAATATGACATATAATGTGCATAAAACATGTAGGTATCATCAATAAAGTAGCATGGAACATAAGAAATTATCGATACGTTGGAGACGTATCAGTAACTTATAAGAAATAAGACACATAACTACATATTCATCACCATAATAGTTTTTAAGCTATTTGTCCCATGAGCTATATATTGCAAAGATAAAGGAATGAAATTTTAAAGGTAGCACTCAAGTAATTTACTTTGGAATGGCAGAAAAATACCACATAGTAGGTAGATATGGTGGACACAAATGGCATGGGTTTTGGCTCAAGGTGTTTGGATGCACGAGAAGCATTTCCTCTCAGTACAAGGTTTGGGCTAGCAAGGTTGTTTGAAGCAAACACAAGTATGAACAGGTACAACAAAACTTTCACAAGAACATATTGCAAGCATTATAAGGCTCTACACTGTGTTCCTTGTTGTTCAAACACTATACCAGAAAATATCTAGACTTAGAGAGACCAATCATGCAAACCAAATTTTAACAAGCTCTACGGTAGTTCTTCATTAGTAGATTAAACTACATGATGCAAGAGCTTAAACATGATCTAATGAGAGCTCAAAACAATTGCCAAATTTCCAAACCATATGCAGCATTTTCTGATTCCAACCAAATAGCAATTTAACGAAGCAATTTCAGCCTTCGCCATGAACATTAAAGCATAATTAAGAACACAAGTGTTCCATATGAAAAAGCGGAGCGTAATATCTCCAATATAAGGATGATGGGATCCAACTTTATTCAAACCAAAACGAAAATAAAAGCAAACCGACGCTCCAAGTAAAGAACATAAGATGTGATGGAATAAAAATATAGTTTCACTAGAAGTGACCTGATAAGTTGTCGATGAAGAAGGGAAGCTTAGATGCTTGAGTCTTCTTAAAATATGCAGGGATGAACCACCGGGGCATCCCCAAGCTTAGACCTTTCACTCTTCTTGATCATAGTATATCATCCTCTTCTCTTGACCCTTGAAAACTTCCTCCACACCAAATAAGCAAACTCATTAGAGGGTTAGTTCATAATCAAAAATTGACATATTCAGAGGTGACACAATCATTCTTAACACTTCTGGACATTGCACAAAGCTTCTGAAAGTTAATGGAACAAAGAAACTCATTCAACATAGCAAAAGCGGCAATGCGAAATAAAAGGCAGAATCTGTCAAAAACAGAACAGTCCGTAAAGACGAATTTTGCAGGGGCACTTAACTTGCTCAAACGGAAAAACTCAAAACCAATGAAAGTTGCGTACATATCTGAGGATCACGCACGTAAATTTGCAGATTTTTTTGATTTTTTTACAGAGAGATCTGCGCGAATTCGTTACAGACAGCAATGCTGTTTCTGCGCAGCAATCCAAATCTAGCATCAACTTTACCATAGAAACTTTACTTGGCACAAAAACATGATAAGGAGAGGTTGCTACAGTATTAAACAACTTCCAAGACTCAACAATACAGTAAATAAAATGAAACTTGGGTTATCTCCCAA
Organism: Lolium perenne; assembly: GCF_019359855.2. Lineage (NCBI taxonomy): Eukaryota > Viridiplantae > Streptophyta > Magnoliopsida > Poales > Poaceae > Lolium > Lolium perenne. The sequence goes on along the minus strand of NC_067248.2, from coordinate 52,735,256 downwards.
GAAGTGCTTTTCTTTAACGCCTTTCAGCTAGGCGCAGAAAGTGCAAATCAAGTAACATCAAGAGAAGAAGCATCAACATCATAACTTGTTCTAATAATAGAATCAAAAGGCAACTTCATTCTCTTTCTAGGGAAGTGTTCCATACCTTTCTTGAGAGGAAATTGATACTTAATATTACCTTCCTTCATATCAATAACAGCACCAACAGTTCGAAGAAAAGGTCTTCCCAACACAATAGGACAAGATGCATTGCATTCAATATCCAAGACAACAAAATCAACGGGGACAAGGTTATTGTTAACCGTAATGCGAACATTATCAATCCTCCCCAAAGGTTTCTTTTTAACATTATCAGCAAGATTAACATCTAAATAACAATTTTTCAATGGTGGCAAGTCAAACATATCATAAATCTTCTTAGGCATAACAGAAATACTTGCACCAAGATCACATAAAGCATTACACTCAAAATCATTAAATTTCATCTTAATGATGGGCTCCCAACCATCTTCTAACTTCCTAGGAATAGAAGCTTCAAGTTTTAATTTCTCTTCCCTAGCTTTAATGAGAGCATTTGTAATATGTTTTGTAAAGGCTAAATTTATAGTACTAGCATTGGGACTTTTAGCAAGTTTTTGTAAGAACTTTATAACTTCAGTAATATGACAATCATCAAAATCTAAACCATTATGTTCTACAGCAATGGAATCATTTTCACCAATATTTTGAATTTTTTTAGCAGTTTTATCACAAGCAGTTTCAGCAGTTTCAGGCATTTTTGCGCGCCTTGCATTAGGAGTAGAAACATTGCCAACACCAATTATTTTACCATTGATAGTAGGAGGTGTAGCAACATGTGTAGAATCAACATTACTAGTGGTGGTAATAGTCCAAACTTTAGCTACATTTTTCTCTTTAGCAAGTTTTTCTTTTTCTTCTCTATCCCACCTAGCATGCAATTCAGCCAACATTCTAATATTATCATTAATTCGAACTTGGATGGCATTTGTTTTAGCAAACCTAGCATCTTTAACTTCCTCAGGCATAACTTTAAGTTTTAAAAGATCAACATCAAGAGCAAGACTATCAACCTTAGAAGCAAGAATATCAATTTTACCAAGCTTTTCTTCAACAGTTTTATTAAAAGCAATTTGTGTACTAATAAATTCTTTAAGCATGACTTCAAGACCAGAGGGTACACTCTTATTATTGTTGTAAGAATTACCATAACCATTACCATTATTAGAAGGATATGGCCTATAGTTGTTGTTACCATAATTATTCCTATAAGCATTGTTGTTGAAATTATTACTCTTAATGAAATTCACATCAACATTTTCTTCTTGAGCAACCAATGAAGCTAAAGGAACATTATTAGGATCAATATGAGATCTACCATTTGCAAGCATAGACATAATAGCATCAATCTTATCACCCAAAGAAGAGGTTATTTCAATAGAATTTACCTTCTTACCTTGAGGAGTTCTTTCAGTGTGCCATTCAGAGTAATTGATCATCATATCATCAAGAAGTTTAGTCGCGGCGCCTAAGGTGATGGACATAAAAGTACCTCCAGCAGCTGAATCCAATAGGTTCCTTGAGGAAAAATTCAATCCTGGATAAAAGGTTTGGATGATCATCCAACTAGTCAGTCCATGGGTAGGGCAATTCTTTACCAAAGATTTCATTCTCTCCCATGCTTGAGCAACATGTTCATTATCAAATTGTTTAAAATTCATAATGCTACTTCTCAAAGATATAATCTTAGCAGGAGGATAATATTTACTAATAAAAGCATCTTTACACTTATTCCATGAATCAATACTATTTTTAGGCAAAGAAAGCAACCAATCTTTAGCTCTTCCTCTTAGTGAGAAAGGAAACAATTTTAGTTTTATAATATCACCATCTATATCCTTATACTTTTGCATTTCACAAAGTTCAACAAAATTATTAAGATGGGCAGCAGCATCAACAGTACTAACACCAGAAAATTGCTCTCTCATAACAAGATTCAGTAAAGCAGGTTTAATTTCATAGAATTCTGCTGTAGTAGCAGGTGGAGCAATAGGAGTACATATAAAATCATTATTATTTGTGCTAGTGAAATCACACAACTTAGTATTTTCAGGAGTACCCATTGTAGCAGTAATAAAGTAAACTAAGCAAATAGAATAAAGACAAGTAACTAATTTTTTTGTGTTTTTGACATAGAGCTAGTAAATAAGACAGAAAGTAAAGTAACTATTTTTTTGTGTTTTTTAATATGAAGCAAACAAGACAGTAAATAAAATAAAGTAAAGCAAGACAAAAACAAAGTAAAGAGATTGGATGTGGAGACTCCCCTTGCAGCGTGTCTTGATCTCCCCGGCAACGGCGCCAAAAATTTAGCTGCTGGCGTGCAGTTGATGTGGGAGATAGAAATCTTTGTGGTGTAACTTTTCTTCAGATCCCCGGCAACGGCGCCAGAAATTTAGCTTGATACGCGTGAAGCACACGTCCATTGGGAACCCCAAGTGGAAGGTATGATGCGTATAGAAGCAAGTTTCCCTCAGTATGAAACCAAGGTTATCGAACCAGTAGGAGCCAAGAAGCACGTGAAGGTTGTTGGTGGAGGAGTGTAGTGCGGTGCAACACCAGTGAAACCGGCGCCAACGTGGAACCTGCACAACACAATCAAGATACTTTGCCCCAACGTAACAGTGAGGTTGTCAATCTCACCGGCTTGCTGAAAACAAAGGATTAAGCGTATCGAGTGGAAGATGGTGTTTGTTTGCAAAGAACAGTAAAGAACAATGATTGCAGTAGAATGTATTCAGATGTAAAAGAATGGATCGGGGTCCACAGTTCACTAGTGGTGTCTCTCCAATAAGATAACTAGCATGCTGGGTGAACAAATTACAGATGGGCAATTGACAAATAAAGATTCAATACATACCAATGATGATTACTATATATGAGATTTAATCAGGGCATTACGACAAAGTACATAGACCGCTATCCAGCATGCATCTATGCCTAAATAATCCACATTCGGGTTAGCATCCGCACCCCCTCCAGTATTAAGTTGTAAACAACAGATAATTGCATTAAGTATGGTGCATAATGTAATCAACACAAATATCCTTAGACAAAGCATTGATGTTTTATCCCTAGTAGCAACAGCACATCCACAACCTTAGAACCTTCTGTCACGATCCCAGATTAAATGGAGGCATGAACCCACTATCGAGCATAAATACTCCCTCTTGGAGTTACAAGTATCAACTTGGCCAGAGCCTCTACTAGCAACGGAGAGCATGCAAGAACATAAACAACACATATATGATAGATTGATAATCAACTTGACATAGTATTCTATATTCATCGGATCCCATCAAGCACAACATGTAGCATTACAAATAGATGATCTTGATCATGTTAGGCAGCTCACAAGATCTAAACAATGATAGCACATGCGGAGAAGACAACCAACTAGCTACTGCTATGGACCCATAGTCCAAGGATGAACTACTCACGCATCAATCCGGAGGCGGGCATGATGATGTAGAGCCCCTCCGGTGATGATTCCCCTCTCCGGCAGGGTGCCGGAGGCGATCTCCTGAATCCCCCGAGATGGGATTGGTGGCGGCGGCGTCTCTGGAAGGTTTTCCGTATCGTGGCTCTCGGTACAAAGGGTTTGGCGACGAAGGCTTTAAGTAGGCGGAAGGGAGGAGTCGGAGGGGTCACGGGGGCCCCACACGCTAGGGCCGCGCGGGCCCCCTCCAGGCCGCGCCGCCCTAGTGTGGCGGCGCCCCGTGGCCCCACTTCCTTTCCCCCTCGGTCTTCTGGAAGCTTCGTGTAAAAATAGGACCCTGGGCGTTGATTTCGTCCAATTCCGAGAATATTTCTTTACTAGGATTTCTGAAACCAAAAATGTAAAAACAAAGAATCGGCACTTCGGCATCTTGTTAATAGGTTAGTGCCGGAAAATATATAATAATGATGTAAAGTATGTATAAAACATTCAAGTATTGTCATAAAAGTAGCATGGAACATAAAAAATTATAGATACATTTGAGACGTATCAGAGCGCCACCGCCGGGCGAAGGCGGCATGGGACGCGAGCATCGGGAGCACCAGCGGCGGAGGAGCTCCGCTCGCCGGCGAGGAGGACCCCCTCCTCTTGCAGGCGATACAAGCGTCCCTGAAGGACGACGCCGACAAGAAGAGGGCGGCGGAAGAAGAGATGAAGGCAGCCATTGCCGCCGTGGAGGAGGCGCAGGCGCGGGAGGCGGACGCGTACATCGTCAACCTCTCCGACTAGAAATCACGATCCATTTAGGATCGCGCAATTCATTATGTATATATGTTGATCCGTATGTATGATCGACTATCTATGAACTATGAATATGAACAAGTTTCCCGGGGTTTTCAGTTTACGAATTTACGGGATGAATTACGGGGTCTGCTAGACGGAACGGTCTATCTAGGAGCACTTTTTTTATACGGGGCGAAATACTCGCGTTTTACGGGGCAGAAAAGTAAGGGTGCTAGACATGCTCTAACAAGTTAAAATTAAAGAGATCGAAAAAGAAAAAATATATCTTGATATGGGCTAATGGGCTAATTTGGTAAACCTGAAGGGCCCTGGCCAATATAGACGTGCCAAGCACGACGCCTGGTAGAAAAGAAAAAAGAGTCGCTCTGGAGGTTTTAGATCTCGTGTCCCCTTTCCTCCCCAAGCCCGTCCTCCCTTCTTCCCCCAAACCCTAGCTTTCCTCGCCGTGCGGCGGCGGCGGCGGCAGCAGCCATGGACAAGAGTATGCTCGGCGACCTCGACAACCTCCCCGAGGAGGACAAGATGCGCATGGCCGTCATGGTCGACCAGCTCCAAGTCCGCGACAGGTCCGCCCCGCACCACGCCCATCCCTGATAATGCCGCTTCTCGATCCCCATCTCCTCCTAAAATCGGCGTTTCCGCGATCTGATTTCGATAGCCCGCGTTATTCCTCCCGTTGACGATCCAGTCGCATTCATGTTAAGTTGGACAGGGCTTAGATTAGATGAATAGTGAAAAGTCAATGAAGAAGTGCATCTATCTGCGCTTCTAAGATGACTGCTTTCAGAAAGATCTGTTGGCGATCTAGTGCGTGTTTGGTAGAATCGGTGCGTTTAGTTCCCAGTTATTCACAGGATTTGTGTTAGATTGCAACCCGTACAGATAAAATCACTCGGTTTTGGTTTAATTTGATTTGAGCCGCCTATTTTGCTTAGATGGTGGAGACTTGGGATTAGTTTCAGACGCATGTGCAGTTGGCTACCTGCTTCTAGTTTGGTTCCGATTATCTCAGGTAGGCGTGCGTCTGCAGTGCTGCGTCGAATTGCTTGCTGCTTGTTGTAGGTTAGTCTTTTAGCTATGTATATAAACATTCAGATGATCAAGTCTTTTTATACAGTGTTGATTCTAGTACAAGAAGGGCAATAACATAAGTTGAACTATTAAATTGATGATTAAGTCTGATGTTTCAATAGTTTCATGGCGATTATGCTGGAGTTCATAAATGATTCAGTCTTTATTTCTATTGTGAACCAGCTAGGTAACTGTGTATATCGCTGCATGTAATGTAATTCCAACTTGTGGTGAAATTTTTGATGGTGCGATGGAATTAAATAGCATTGCTCACTAGAATAAACGTTTATCGTAGTCTATATATAATACGGAGTGAACAGATTTGTGTCACTAGTAAATCTGCGACCCCCACCATGACATGATACTCGTTGATACTCTTTAAAAATTCAACAACTCTTTGATTGCCTTCACACTGCATCATCTGCAACTGAACAAAAGCTCACAATTTTGCCTTTTCGTTCACAGTCTTCCCACCACGACATGATACTCGTTGAGACTCTTTAAAAAATTCGACAACTCTTTGATTGCCTTCACACTGCATCATCTGCAACTGAACAAAAGCTCACAATTTTGCCTTTTTGCTCAGTCTACGGATGTACAACAACCTGGTGGAGAGGTGCTTCACGGACTGCGTTGAGACATTCCGCCGCAAGACCCTGGACAAGCAAGAGGAGTCATGTGTCCGCCGCTGCGCCGAGAAGTTCCTGAAGCACTCCATGAGGGTCGGCATGCGATTCGCGGAGCTTAACCAGGGCGTTGCCACACCCGACTAACCGAATGATGTGTCCTTGTCCTTCAAGTTTCTAACATTGGACGTTTGGTCAGGATCAGTTTGTAATCCTTGGAAGGTTTTCAAGTACTTAGTGAACCCACTGCTGCTTGTTATCAAGTTAAATAAAGTTTATCTTGAATTATGGTATTGAAGGCTTCTTGCTGTTATGTTGCACATTGTTGCTTAATGGATTAATATATCCTTTTGATATCTCACTGAGAAGATGCCAGTAATTCTTTCTAAAGCCTACCCTGTTCTTGGCTGTTACCATGTCTTGGTCGAATTCATGAAGCTATCTAGATCTTGACTTCTTTAGTAGATGATCTTTGCTGTCTTCCTGATATTTCAGTGTAGTTTGCAAACAGTATATCACAAGATCTGTAAAGCCACCTTTTTCTCTGGCCCTCTATGTTTTTGCAAAGAATATAGGACGGTGCACATGAACTCATGATGCCATCAACAGCAACATGCCTGGAGGTTTCCAATGGTTTCGGCATGATGGCACTGCTCTTTGGCATCTGATGGTTTTGGAGCTTGGTCATTGGCAGTTCAGGTGAGCAGGTTGGTCACCTTCTGCCCACTACCTAGTGTGTGCTCCAGGTTGGTGTGCATTGTTCTATATGCATGTGGGGCAAGCAGTTGGCTTGGGTATGGTGAAGAAGAGCGAGACAGGGTGGAAGTTCGTGGCATGTCGGTGATTAAGGAAGCTGCCTTGCTTGCTTTGCGCTGATGTGTTCATCATTGTTTCAGTACTTGCTTTTGTATTTCTAATGCTGCCATCAATATTGGAGTTGTTTGATGCATCCTGCCCGTTTGAGGTTGCTTCCTGAGCAATCTCAGCACTCGTGTTTTGGTTGTTGTGAATGAGGAGTAAATTATGCAAAAACTGGTATGTTTCCAATGCATTCATGTTCCATTAAATAACAGTATTGACGAGTAAAATGAAAGCAATCATCAGTGTTAGTAGGAGGAATATGGCTGCACAGCGAGGAGCAGTATATATAGCTTTCTTTCTGTAGACCTGTGACCTGGAAGGCTGGAACTAGAATCTCATGGCTGTAAAGTACGGCTCAAGCTCAACTTGAAGCAATCATGGAGTTCAGTTCAGATCAGTCCAGCTCTGTATGAGATGCTCCCAAACTGAAGCATCTACCTACACTGTTGAAGATTCACTTTTGTGATAATAATTGAGAAGCAGCTGAGCAAAATTCTGATCATGTTGTCAGACAAAATTTGATGACAAACTTATGACCACATTCAAGAACTGAAGTGCTGAACTCGTGGCAAATTTGCACTATACTTTAAGCAATGAAAAATCGAAGGTATCATCACCTGATCTCAACAGGATGAATGAAAAACTAAGATCAGCTTCCCATTTTCCAGCTTGGAAAATGCTTAGGACTGAATTGCAGCGAGGAACCACAAGAAGTGCTCACATTCAGTTCTTTTAGATGTCACATTAAGTAAGGAACTAATCACACGCCAAAACAAAGAAAATGAAGTAGAAAGAAGATCTCTATACACAGAGCAAATGTAAGTTCGCATCAATGCACAGCACCGACTGGAGCGGCGTCAATGCTCCTCTGCCCCGGGAGCGCGAGCATGGCGGTGTGATCCAAGAAGTCCTTGAGCTTGGCGACGGCCTCGATGACCGCCCTGAGCTCCTCGGCGCGCGCGAACCCGCGGGCTCCCGCGGTCCGGACGGCGTAGACGTAGAAGGTGACGCAGCCCTTGCGGAACTTGAAGCGCGCCATCTCCGGCGCGCCCGGGGCGGCGCGGAGGAGGCGCTTGCCGACGTCCCCGAGCGGCAGGACCTGCGGCCAGGCGGCGTCGGCGGCGGCCTTCATGGCGGCGGACTCGAAGACGAAGACGGCGGCCTTGGAGTTCTTGGTGCCGAGGCCGAGCGTGAGGGTGTGCCACGCGTGGTGCGCCAGGATGGCGAAGTTGGTCGGGATGTACGCCGTCGTGGTCGGCGCGAACGACAGCTGCGGCTGCGGCTTGCTCTTGTGCTGCTGCTTCTGCTCGGCGTCGGGGACGGCGACGCGGAGCAGGTGCGGCAGCTCGAGCGGCGCGGCGCGGCGCACGGTGAGCGCGCGCGTGACGAGCTGCGCGCCGAATCGGAGGCCCGTCACGTCCGCGCACGGCTTGAAGTGCGCGTCCAGCGACGGCGCGGCGGGCGCGGCCGTGGCGTCGGCCTTCGCCTTGGCCGCTTTCTTGGCGGATGCCTCGTCGTTGGCCTGGTGTTTCTTGGACTTGGACGACTTGCTCTTGCCAGTCTTTGGCTCCGCCATTGCTGACGATTGCCAAGGAGAGAGGGGTTTTGCCCGCGCGCGATTGGGGAGATGAGTGAGGACGACGAGGAGGAGATGGAAGGAGGTGTGGGGTTGTTCAGACGAGTTGAGGACAGGGCATGGCACCATTTCTTGTCTCTTTTATTCCATCTCCTGTGATTCTCCCAATTTTTTATATGTGATGTGATCATATCGTGTGAGCTGTTTGTTACAATTCTTTATACTTTGTCTTTGCTATTTCTGATGGAATCGCATTCGAGTGTGCAGTGAAAAGGGTCGCTGGAGATTCTATCTCCACGACAACCTTCTTTCTTTTTTGCTGAGGAATGTAAACATCTTCTTCCGGGAGCGGTGTTTTGGAACATGGGTGCATATGCTCCCTATATTTTAAAATGCATCTTATAAACATTTTAAATTTCGAAAAAATGGAAACCAAAAATTTGCACGTACATATTCACGTGCTACATGCTCACAAAGTCATTTCATAAACAACCGACTTATCATGTGACATGTGTAAAAAAGATAAAATTATGTGCTGAAAATAATGCTTGTCGCAAGATAAACTTTCTCCTTTTTACATAGACCACAAAAATTATTGGTTTTTCGTGAAACTTGACGAACACACTTATATTATGGATATGTACATGTAGAATTTTTGTCTAAATTTTTTGACATTTCGAAATATGATTTTTTGCTAGAGGGAGCATACGCACCCGGGAGCCGAATTGAATTTCCGTCTTCTTCCTTAGAATGTAAAAGAAACAATCTGAATTTCCATCCCAAGTTCAGAACTTGCTCGACATTACAATTGGTAATATATCCCTTTCCCTACACCTGTGGATCACCACGACGATCAGTCGAGCCATGCATTTGACGAAGCTTCAGTCGTCCCTCTGGGTGATCACCGTAGCAACCAGATCTGGAAGGGATGTGCAGATTCGCGAAGATGGCTGAACTGCAGGGGAGGATCGAGCTGGTAGGTAGCACCAGTATACAGTGGCAGCAGTATGATAATCCACGAGATGCCCTACCCGTGGTGGCGTTGCGTTGCGTTAATCAGTGCGGTTTCATGTGCGCCTTCGTCCCCATGTGCCACCGCTCGAGCTTGGCTGCCGCCGTCATGTGCGCGCCCATAATTTGTTTCAGGATCACAAGGCCTAGAGCGACTTATTCGATTCACATCCCGAGACGGATCGATCGGCGTACGAACGTCGCGTATTCGATAATTTGACGGCGAATGACCACACATGTTCATGACTTGGGTTTAGGGATGAGATGCTACAGTATCAATAACACATTTTGATGATATGACATATGTGTAGGATATCAATTGTAGTATCTTTTTTTTAAAAAAAAAATTATAGTACCTTTTAATAAGAAAATGTTGTCGAAACCACGAGAAGCTGGAGATATTGGTTAACAAGTTTAACAAGTCAAATAATGAAAGACGCTGGGGGCGAACCCTAGCGCCGCCACCGCCGGAGGTTCGCCCGCGCCGCTCTGCGCCCTCGCCGCTGCCATCGCGGTGGCGGCGGACCTCATCTCCAAAGGAGGTGAGGGGGTCCCGTGTCTGCTTGGCTGGGGGAGGCCGGCCCGTGTGGGGCGTCGTCGGCGGAAGAGGGAGCCAGGGCGGCGGCCTGGGGCTCGCCGCCGCGGCGCGGAGGTGATGCGAGGCGGGGCGCCGCGGCTTGCGGTGGCGCGAGCGTGGCCCTGTGCAGAGGTGGTGGTCGGGCGGGCCGTTCCGGGCCCGATCTGGGCCGCGGCGGGCGGGCACGGCGGCGGCGCGGCTTGCTGTGCTGATGGCGGCCGCGTTGTGGGGCGGTGGCTTCGGCTTCTCTGGGCTGGGACAGCAGGCGTGACCGGGCCTGGAGTTGGTCTTGGTGGTGAGGGCGTGCTGCGGAGTTTTGGTGGTCGGCCACAGTGCATCGGCGCCCAGCCTGCTGCTCCATCTTGCTTCACGGTCGGGTCAACCTCCGGGCGAAAGCTTTGCACACGACTTCGGTACGTGCCGACGACGGCGGCGCCTCCGGGCGTCGTTCTCCTTCTTGTTGGCGTCGTTGTGGAGTCTCTCGATTCCGACCTACGCGAGGGGTCCTAGAAGCTCCGGGTGAAAATCTAAGCTCCATCGGGAGCGGGCGACGGCAACGGACGCATTGCTACCTTGTTGGAGGAGTCGCCTTGGAGCCTTCTAGCCCTCGCGGTGCGGTTGGTTCATAGCGGCTGGGCGAGGGGTCTCTGTGGCTAGGGAGGTGGAAGCTGGGGCGGCAGCCCCGGACGGCGGTGGTGTGCCGAGGTGGCGGCCTCGGGCCTCTTTGCAGCGACGGTCATATGGGGCTTGACCGTGGCCTTGCGTTTGGTTGGGTGGCGGCTTGGAGCTGTGCGGGCAGCGAGTTTGTCGACCAGGCTGGATCGACTTCGGGCAATGCGATGGTCGATCTGGCTGTTACGTCGGGGCGGCGGCCCCGAAGGCATGGTGCTTGGCTGGCACCTTGGAGATCTGTGTGGACAGCGAGGATGTCGACCCGGCTGGTTCGTCTCCGGGCAATGCGGAGGTCAATGCGGAGGTCGTTGTGGCTTGTAAGTCGGGGTGGCGGCCCTGAAGCTAGAGGTGTGTTTTCTTGTGTTGGTGGCCGCGTTGTGTGGATGATGGGCCCCTCGTTTGTGCGGTTTTTCATCTCGGTTTTCCTTATAAACCGAGCAATGTATGGTTTTTGGACCCGGTTTTCCTTATAAACTGGGTCATTCTGTGCATAGCACTTTTCTATCTAATCGGGCGGCAGGTATCAACTGCCTTGAACTCAAAAAAATAATGAAAGACAAAAAGGTTTTGTATTTCTGGTGTATTGTTTGCAGTAAAAGTAAATTGCAATAAAGCAAATACTCTTTTCACAGAAAGCTCAATCCTCTATTCAATAAAAGGACAAGCTAAAGTGTATGTTAAAATGGTTTGACTTGGCATGGAGATTTCTAAACAACATGGTAAAATGTTTTGTCAAGTTAAATCCTTTATTGGATAGAGCCTAATTTAGTGCAGCCATATGTATGAGCAAATGCACCCCCTTGTGATTGGTCCTAATGCCAATTTAATGAGAAAACTCGGAATTATTAAGACACAAATGTTCAACCACAAAAATTAGTTCTAAGATCTCCGATATAAATCCATCTATCACAACTAAAAGAATTGAAAAACGGTTTCTGTCATTCCGTCCCTTCCTATCCCCTTCATCACTATAATGTGCATCCCTATGAGCCCATAGAGGTGAAGTAACATACAATCAACATTCGAACATTACCATCATAGAACCACATAAAAAGATTAAAACTTGACCAAATACTCATTTCATACTATACAGAAATCATAGACAATTCATCATATGACCCCCAGGAAAATGGGGAACTACTGAAAACGATTAAACATGATATGGATCAGTGGCATATGGATTACAACGAAAGTCTGAGAATATAACTTCACCACCAAATAAAGACAAGTTACTAATCACAATCATGTAAATAGCACTTAAAAAATATACATGGTTCAATCTACCACAAACTATGAGGGGACCGAGGTGGATTTTGGAGATAGAGATGGTGATGATGATGGTGCTGATGGAGATGTCGATGAAGATGCCACCCTTCCCCCCTACGCCAAGGAGTGGTGATGACGATAGCTTCAATTTCTCCCTCTGCAGAGGCCTTGGAGCAGCAAGATCTGCCTTCTCCCGGACTAGGAGAGGACTATTGCCTCCGTCGCCACCTCAATAAATAATGGGAAAAATAAGGCGTAGCTTTTCTCGCGAAACGGGGGCATCCATTAAAAGGGAGGGCCGAGGCAATGCTTGAGGCGCCCAAGAGCATGGGTGACGCGACCTACTGCTCTGTCCGCGCCACCTGGGCTCTTTCGGTCCTCGTGGCCCTCGCGTGATCCTAAAGCTGACAATCCTTCTCCAAATGAAAAACTGCTCTAGTATTTTCTCTCAGATTTATAGATGTATAGAAGGTCCATGAAACAAGAGAATACAAAAAGGAAGTTTTCTGCCTCCCATAAATTAAATACCAATGAAAGAAACTTTGTAGAAAAAAATCAGAAATCATCTAAAAATGCATAAACAATGATAAAACAATGCAAATAATAATAAAAACTAGGGATTTCTATTTTCGTGCCCTCGGTTCCTTAGTTGTGCTCAGTTTTCCCCAGCCCCTTAGTTTTTCCTCAGTTTTACCCTAGCCTTTGTCTGAAGACCCGCAGAAGGAGCTCAGACGGAAGGAATCCGTTTATTTGGACGTTCTGTGCTGACGTGTTGCGCCGCGTCGTCTGTGGGGCCGCGTCGTGTGGGGCCGCGTCGCGTGGGGCTGGTAGAAAGGGACCGCGTGGGACAGGACGAGAAGCGTTTGGTTGCACGTGAGCAGGAGCTGGGTTTTGTCTCTCTCGGCCCAAATTGGCATTTTTAAGAGCACCTTTTCCCCTCTTTCTCTCTCTGTCTTTTTCACCAAATTAGTATCAAATCTAGAGAAGCTTCTATTTCTGTCTTTCTTCAATATGGCAGCAAATCTAGTAGCAAATCTCTGGGGTTATTTATGCCTTTTGGCCCTCGTTTTTTGCCCAATATGGCAGCAAATCTAGTAGCAAATCTAGAAGCTATTATATGATAAATTCACAGCAGCATAATCAGAAAACTAAGTATAATACATAGGTAAACTGCATACAGCAGCCAAAAGCAGCCAATAACATTGTTAATGTTCACGACAAACTAAGCTGCAAAAATATACAAGATCACGCACGCAATGTATGGACAACAAGAAGATTAGGATGAATGAATTTGTTCTTCATTCCTCCTCATATATTTCTCCGTCGCTCCATTCGTGCAATTCCCCAAGGAAATATTCATTGAACTCCTTCCGTCTGCAGTGTGAGGCCAATACATCCTCCAAACGGTATGGCCTGTGTTCATTTCTCAAACCGTAGAATCCTATTCTATCCACACGTAGTGGCCACTCATCCCAGGCATTTGTATCATGAGAGTACGCTCTGATATAACCCAAATCCGTGTAGTAGATGCTGCCAGGTTGAAGTGTCGGGTACACTCTGGTGTCGACGGAGATACACCGGATATAATTCATGAAGAAGGCATTACTGCCAATGTTAGTGACCGGATGGAGAGAGCGGCTCTGAGTGTCCACACGGTACACCAATGGTCTGCCCGCCAAAGCCGCGCTGACCAACAACACAAGCAGCAGCTCACCATCCGACTCCACAAGGTAGAACTTCTGACGTCCAAGTTCTGGAAATGAAATTAGTGTCTCCATCTTGACAGTGCTCGCGCGCTGCTGCAACTGTATATTGGTGCACACTATTCTTCCGATCTCAAAATTGTCCGCAGCTACTGCATACAGTTCACCATTGAACGGGGTAATGGAACGGAAACCATGGTTCTTGATCGAAAATCTTCCTTCTCCCCAATCCCCATCTTCATTTATATCCTTAGTTGGAGTGCTCTCATCGACCCAACCAATTTCCGGCGGGTAATGTGTGGCAACGAAGACCATAGTCGGGGATTTGATAACAGCGACTGATTTCAGAAAAACAGATGGCATCTGCGCCTCAAACATCGTGTTCGATTTCTTTGTGAGTGGGTTCAGCAGCCGTATCTTGTGCGGTGGGTTCTTCTGGGCAAGCACGATGACGCCACGGGAAAAGCCGAGGAAGTAGAATCTAAAATATATTGAAAAGATAACATTCAGCACTAAGATTGAAAATAAGATCTATGGTGACGCCACGGGAAAAGCCGAGGAATTTGAACCTTGCACGAACTGCAGATAGATCTATGGTGACGTAGCGGGATGTGCCGAGATGGAGGAAGGTGAACTCAGCGGCGCGTGGAAGGGCGTGGTGTAGCATGATCCATTCGTGCAGGTGCACGTCGGGATCAGGTAAACCTGAGCGCCAATTTCTACAGACTTGCCTCATAGCAGAGTAGCTGTCCACGTACTCCTCTTTGGCCAATAAGCATTCGCCGATCTTGTGAAGTGGTCCGTCAGCAGTGAGACCGGCCCAGTTCACGGAGGCGCCGCGCTTGGATGCGCCGCCCTCGGATGCGCCGCCCTCGGAGGCGACGGGCTCGGCGGCGACGGGCTCGGCGGCGACGGGCTCGGCGACGGGGCTCGGCGGCGACGGGCTCGGAGGCGACGGGCTCGGAGGCGACGGGCTCGGGGCGATGGCCGCCGGCGCATTCTTCTTCTCCATCGCCGGCAGGGGAGGGCTCGTACGGCGGTTGGGGTTTTTTGGAGAAGTTGATGGGACGTGAGAGGGGTGGTTTCGTGCGTGAGCGATAATGAGACGTACTGTGTGCAGAGGGAGGGAGAGAGGGGCTTACGCGTCCTAAATGCGACCCGAGTCAACAATGGCACGTCTTCCACGTCTGCACCGCGACACGCGTCAACAATGGCACTTCTTCCACTTCTGCACCGCAACACGCGTCCTCGAGTCTAACCCTGGAAATTTAGATATACTCATGTATACCCTCGAGTCATATACTAGCATTTTTTGTATGCTCAGTTTTCACCTTGAGTGCTAATACTGGCTAGTGCAATATACTCAGTTTTACCCTCAAGTGGCTGGTCAACAGAGAGTCAACAAATGGGATTAACTAGTTAAATGAGTTATTTAATGTGCAAAAAATTCCGAAAAGGAGTGGCACTTACTCATGGAGTCTTTACCACAAATTTCCACTTCTCAAATCATAGATAAATCGTAGATAAATCAAGTTTCACCACAAATTGCCACTTCTCAAATCACCTAGTAGCTATGAAGGTGCATGGTTTTCCATAATAAGCCCTACCCAAAACAGCTTTCCCCAAAACATACTTTGTCTGAATGAGACCATAATTTTCACACTCATGTAGATTTGTATTGCAAATAGTTTGAGGTAGGCCAAGATGGGTTTCATTGTACAAAACACGCATTTTCCATTTTTTAAATCTCATATTTGAATCCCTTAGTCTGTTTACTACTCACTTGCCCTTGGTTTCTTGATACTACTCGCTTTTGCCCTCTCCCTTCACAAACTCTCGCGTACGCCCAACATTGCCCTGATTGGTCTAGCCCATGTCACGCGGATCGTGCCCGACGACCGTTGATCGTATGATCTAACGGGCAGGATAACCCCTATCTCTCTCTCTCGGTCGGGGCCACCACCCTCTCTCTCTCTCGTCGTCGGTTAGCTTCACGCAAAGTTTGGTTTTCTGCATTATTTTTCACGAGCTAAATTATAAACTCTTTTTAGGCATTACTTTTCACGCAAAAAATGATAAACCATCACCGATTTGTTGTAGCCATTACTTTTCACGCACAAAAATGATACACCATCACCCATTTCGTGTAGCCATTACTTTTCACGCAAAAAATGATAAACCATCACCGATTTTGTTGTAGCCATTACTTTTCACGCACAAAAATGATAAACCATCACCGATTTGTTGTAGCCATTACTTTTCACGCACAAAAATGATACACCATCACCCATTTCGTGTAGCCATTAATTTTCACGCAAAAAATGATACACCATCACCCATTTCTTGTACCCATTACTTTTCACGCAAAAAACGATAAACCATCACCGATTTCTTGTAGCCATTACTTTTCACGCACAAAAATGATACACCATCACCCATTTCGTGTACCCATTACTTTTCACGCAAAAAAATGATAAACCATCACCGATTTTGTTGTAGCCATTACTTTTCACGCACAAAAATGATAAACCATCACCGATTTGTTGTAGCCATTACTTTTCACGCACAAAAATGATACACCATCACCCATTGCTGGTCGCCTTTACTTTTCACGCAAAAAATGATACACCATCACCCATTTCTTGTACCCATTACTTTTCACGCAAAAAACGATAAACCATCACCGATTTCTTGTAGCCATTACTTTCCTTTTAGGCATTACTTTTCACGGTAAAATGATAAACTATACCCCCACAACGGTCGTCTCCTCCTTAATTTATTGTGTATAAACCCCCACAACGGTCATCTCCTCCTTATTTTATTGTGTAAACCCTACAACGGTCATCTCTCCCTTATAAACACCCACACGGCCATCCCTTGTGTCAATAGGTTCTGCCTCTCTCTTCTTTTCGTTCACATACACTTTATCCATTGCCATGGCTTCCACGTCTCGGAAGCGGACCGGAAGGGGAAGGGGAAGGGGAAGGGGAAGGGGAAGTGGATCATCATCATTGCCACCACCACCGTCAACACTGCCATTGATCATAGAGGAGTTCTTCATCGTCGTCTATGAAGACCCTTTGGTCAAGAAGGTACGTACGCGTTCCCACATATATGATGCATGTGATTAATTATGGGCATGTTCTAAAAAACCTTTAATTTCAAGGGTTCCCTAATTTCAAACGATCGGCGCTCGATCTCTTTGCAGGAACTCCCAAAAAAATTTGCGGACTATCTTGACGGCAAGGAGCCAGCTAAGGTGTATCTGCGAGCAGCTGACTGCGGTCCTCGTCTCTGGACCGTGGAGGTCCTATTTGACGGACAAGGCCGGATGTACCTCGACAAGGGCTGGGAGAAATTCGCCATCGCGCACGGTGTGGATTTCGGCTGGTTCGTACACTTCAAATATGAAGGCGATGATGTGCTCACAGTGAAGGTGTTCGACGGAACAATGTGCAGGAGGTACTACTACTCAGACGACGAAGATACTGACGATGAAAGCGACGACGACGTGAAGCCATGCATCCATCCCCTTTAGATAATTAAGGGGATTATGACCAAGAATATATATGTAGCTTCATATGCATCGATTTAGAGATCTAGCTATTTTCTATATATTATGCATGTAAAAAATAACATCCCATTTCCACTATTATTCGAGCACCACATCCTCCAAACGATGCCGATGCCGATGCCGATATCGGCATGGTCAGAACGGCTATGCTCGCCACCACTGCTAGGTCAACGTCGGGATGCACAATGTTTAGCATAAGAGTCACTTTAGATTAAGCTGCGAAAATAGTCACGTGCCATGGGCTGAGGCGGCCCCTACAGAGCGGCTCTATATTATATTCTCTAAATAAAATAGACGACCACAACGGTCATTGGCTGCGGAGGCCCCACAGAGCGGCAATATATAATTTTCTATAAATAAATAGACGACCCACTGGTCATTGGCTGCGGCAGCCCCATAGAGCGGCCCCATTTGTCATTGGCAGCACCGCGTATACAATCAGGAAATAAAACGGCCCACGCGTCAGCGGTAGATGGATCCACCCGTCAGCACGAGACGGTCAGCGAGGAACTGACCTCACGGTAACGGTAAGGCCTCTGACCTGACGGCAACCCGCGTCTTCGAGGGGTTTCAAACTAGAGGGAGGGGAAAACTGAGGAAAAACTAACGAGCTGGGGAAAACTGAGTACAACTAACGAAGCAGGGGCACGAAAATAGAAATCCCTAAAAACTAGTCCTATATGTTGTCCTTAACCAAATAAGCGAATAGATCATATCATGCATCAATGAGCTTATGGTTAATAAAATAAATACAAGTACTGTTGTAAGGGTACATTGCCCCTATGTGTGGTTTTGGTAATTAATGACAACCCCTATGGACTAATGTTTTCATTGAGTTTATATGAAGGAATATTCCATAGGTACTACTTGCTCTCCATGTGTTGGATTCAAGTATGGATGCCATGAAGATAAAGATATACCTTGTGTATTGGCATCAAGATCATCGGTATGAAGATATATATGTGATATGATCAAGAAGGTTTAGGCGAAAAGTACTCGACGATTATGAAAACTAGGGTTATGTGTGGTTTTGGTAATTAATGACAACCCCTATGGACTAATGTTTTCATTGAGTTTATATGAAGGAATATTCCATAGGTACTACTTGCTCTCCATGTGTTGGATTCAAGTATGGATGCCATGAAGATAAAGATATACCTTGTGTATTGGCATCAAGATCATCGGTATGAAGATATATATGTGATATGATCTCGAAGGTTTAGGCGAAAAGTACTCGACGATTATGAAAACTAGGGTTATGTTGACAGTAGATTCGATCCTTTCTTTGTCCCTCGACTCCCCCTTATATAGGAGGTGGAGCCGAGGGTTTCGTTTTGTACAAGTTACAGAGTCCGGGACGGTTTCTAACTCATCCCGCCAGATTACAAATAACACTTCCTATTACAACTCTAGCTTTCCTTAATATATCTTGAACTCCCGAATCTTCTTATTCTTCGGATAGTGGGCTTTTAGTAAACTCCGGGTACCATCTTCGGCAGGCCCATCTGGGATGCCTATGTCAGTAGCCCCCGAGATTTTGCTTGAATCGTAGAGTCAAGGAAAATCTCGACTGTTTATATTTATTCGAGAGCTTTTATTTATGCTTCTTCACATAAAATTCTATATTGTACAGGGATAATGGTAGTTGGGGCTAGTTCATCTGACGGATCAGGTACTAGTTAACTGCTCTAGTGGCAATCCGCAAAAACCTACTTCAAGATCACGTCCCCGGACATGATCCCGGGATACTGGTGTAAACTTCGACAGGTGCCGCTTAAGGTCTTACCATTCTGTCGAGTCCCAGTCAAATTTATCGGGTACCTAACGCGTCTGTTAGGATTTTTCTTCGTATCTGTTGATACGGATAAAAGTAGCAGAGCGCAGTCTTTGGCGATGCCACGCCCAGCAGAACGGATCTGGGGTCTTACCTTCGCAAATTTGCGGCATTCAAAAATTGATCGCAACTTTGGCGTTCTGAGAATATATTGTCGAGTGCTTTTCGCCTTTGGAATAGCACATTTTATCGAGTCATATTTGATGACTTTATTTTGTCTTCCCGATGGGAGTATATGTAGAGTTATCTGTGTAACTCGAAATATACTCACTTCTGTTTTTCTATTTTTGAAAAAATTTATCGGGCACGCGAACAGCGTTCCCGATGGGAGTAGCCCCCGAGGCTACAGCCAAGAACTTGTGCTTGGGTGTAGGCTCCACAGATTAGTATCCTTTGCCGCTATATTTATAACCCATCTTGATATTTTTATATTTATCGGGTGCGCGACCAGCGCTCCCGATGGGAGTAGCCCCCGAGGCTATGAACAAATTCTTGGATTTGGTCATAGGCTCTCGCCATTTCTATATTGTCATACTCGAAATTTTATTTTTCCAAAGTAGCCCCCGAGCGTTTGGGCAAAAACTTGTATTTGATCAAAGGCTCCAAGAGTATTCAAATGATTTACCCTGTCGCCATTCTCTTTTTATTTTTCTTGTCGACATATTCTCCTTTGTCAAATTCTCTTCATCTCTATCAATAATTGGGATTTTTTCTGCCTTGTGGGTCCATTGTTCCCACCACGTTGACACGTCGTGCAAGTGGGGGACACACGTCTTCCGCTTTTCCTGGCGCACGTACGGTAACGCCTGTTCCATTCCTTCCCAGTAAAATACCTTTTTACCCTTGTATCTACGAGATCCTTTTTCACCACACGATTTCTTCATCCAACGGTGCACTGCTTCGTCCGAATCCTATATAAACCTTTCTTCAACCTCGGTCCAGTCCTTCGCTTGCGCCGCACATCTGTTCCCCTCTGCGAAAACTTCCCATGCGCCCAACTCTGTTTGATCTTCCGCACGCCCTAAGCATTGCTTTGTCCACTGCCGTTGATGCCACCGCGCACGCGTCTCACTCGCCACAGCACGCCTGATTCATCAATGGCCGCCGCGGATCTAGGAGCCGTGGAGTGGGAGAGGTCCAAGGTCACAAACCAAGACCTGAATCTTCTGAAGAAGCTGGGGATCACCAAGAAACCCAAAAGCGGTTTGCTTCCCTAGTGAAGAAAGCTACCCAGCCCCTCCAATGGGGTACCGGGTAAGTTTTGTCGACCATCTCATCCGCGGTTTATCCGCCCCCATTCATCCTTTTCTCCGTGGATTGCTTTTTGTCTACGGTCTTCAACTGCACCACCTCACGCCAAACTCAATCCTCCATATTTCCATTTTCATTACTCTCTGCGAAGCCTTCCTTGGCGTCTCGCCCAATTGGGCGCTATGGAAGCGCATTTTTTCTGTCGCCGCAATGGCTCTCACAATGTCGCCTATAATATAGGCGGCGTTGTTATCTCTATCCGCTCCACTGCCAATTACTTCGACGTCAAACTCCCTGACTCCGTTCAAGGGTGGCGTAAGAGGTGGTTGTACATTCGTGAGGAAAACCATGGATGCGCAGAGGACAACATCCCCCCGTTCGATGGTGACGAAAAAATTCTTCGTCGCCGTTCTTGGGATGCAGAGGCTACCGAAGAAGAAAGAGCTTCGACTGAGGCCTTGATGACTCGCATCCGTGAGTTGCAAAATACTCGCGGCAAAGAATTGTCAGGTATCCAGATTATAGTGTATTTCCTTAAGAGTAGAGTTCAGCCTCTTCAAGCTCGCAAATTTCCTCTTTGGAAATATACTGGCGACGAAGACGTGGATCGGCTGTCGACAGATTTGGAGGTGAAGGACTTGGAAAAACTTGTCCGAAAAATCACCTCCCTCAGCAAAAAAGATTCTATCCCTTCTTCTTGTCGCGTGAAACCATATAGCGCCGCCCATGCACTTCCTAAGGTAAACATTGTCGCGTAATTTCTTATTGCCTTGCTTTTTTGCATTGTGTGCTCCTTCCTGATATCCTTCCCTCTTTTTATACAGGACCACCCAAATCTTGTTTCACTTCCTCCTCTTCCTGAAGGTGGAGAAGTCGAAGAAAGGGCCGTTATCACTGATGATAACCAAGAGGCCCCCTCTTTTGTTAATGAACCCGCAGATTCTCAAAAATCTGCGGGATCTGCTGAAAAGGACGCTGCCTCTGAAGGCACTGCATCGGCCCAATCTCCTCCTCTTGCTGTTTCTCCGAAGAACAAAAGGAAGAGGAATGATGTCGAAGATTCCGGGACTTCTAAACCCGAAGAAGCTGATCCTTCGTCGCAGAAAGCAGCTTATGATCCGTATCTCGGGACCCTCATCAGTTCGTAAGTCCTTTTTCTATCTTTTTTTTTGTATTTGAACATTCGTGTCTATCTTGCTGTTTATATTGTCGACATTTTTACTTGTAGTGATGAGGAAGAAGAGGTACCAACCGCTGATGTGGCTGCTCGAACGAGTACGTCACATACATTAGTTGCCTCAGAGACGCCAGTTGAAGGAGAAGAAACTTCGCCTCCTCGACAGAACGTCGACACTGCTACTCCTCCTTCAAGCCCCCGAGCCCCTTTGTCGAAAAGGGCGAGGACAGAGATCATCTCGGAGCCTACTCTTCAATTGAGTAGCTCCTCTAACCCTCTCTTGGAGGATGTAAGTTCTTAACTTCCTTGTCATTGTTTATGTTTTCTTTGTTGATTTCTATGTACCATTATATTTTTCTCATACCGCCATTTCCTTTTATCCCCTTTTTTTTTAACAGCCTCTGATAAAGGATCTTCTTCGCATTGGTACCCAATTTGTCGGGTGCCGTGAATATGCTAGTAAAGCTGAAGGTAATGCTTTACTCCTTTTGCTTCTTTTCTTTTGCTCCTTTGTTGTCGAGATTTTTAACTATATTTATCTTCCTTGGTAGAAAAACTGGCGGAAGCCAATGAACGTGCCAACACACTTGCTCAACAATTAGAGCAAAGTGAAAAGGCTCGCAAAAAGGCTGAGTTAGATGCTGTTGGTGCTCGAGCGGAGGCTGATAAGGCCAAGGCTGATGCTGCTGGTGTCGAAGATCTCCGGAAGAAACTTCACGATGCCGAAACTTCGCTGAGTGAACATATAACTGCTCAATCTGCTCGCGAAGAAGCCATCCTTAAGCGCATAAGGACCCAAAATCGTCGCTTTGTCGGTGAGTATCTACTCCAATTCAAATCTTTTGGATCTTCTTTCCTTTACTTGTTTGTTGCTAAATGGATGTTCATTGTTTCAGCCAGAACGGCTCAAGAATATGAACTTGAAGATCCCGATAATGATCCTCTGCTTGACGCCGTTTCATTCCTCGAGTTTCACGGGACGGAAGCACGTGAAGGTATCGACGAAGCTAAAGCAGGACTGTTGCGGCTCTTCCCCTATTTCTTCCCAAAGAAAGAGGCACCCGCAACTTTCCTTAATCTAGCCAAGTGCTTTAATACTCCCGAAGATCTTGGGCTGAAGATGCGCCATGAGAACCAGAAGGTTGCCGTTGAGAGCACTGTTGCCCTGGTCGCTGACAGTCAACAAACTATTGACTGGACCAAAGTTGGCGACACGGATCAAATTGAGCAACTCAAGTGGCGATCCTTGGTCAAGGCGGCGAAACCCAACACGAAGAAAATCCTGGCGTATCTTGGGGTCAAGCCAGCTTCGACTCCTAGTTCATTGAGGCCGGAGGTCTAGTTGCATGCCTCTGTCTTTTCTATTTTTTTGCTTTCTTTACTTCTTTTGCTATTGTCGTCACTTTAGCTTTGGCGACAATTACCCTGCTAGTCCCTTAGGAGAACTTCTTTTGTAATGACGGTGTAAACTTTTTAGAAGTAATGAAATTCCTCTTGGTGCTGTCATTGATCCGAAGATTTTATTTTCCAGTTAATATTTGACAATTATTCGACCGATCCTTGCTCTCCCCATGCTGCTCCTGCCTCTTCCTTGTCGAAGAAAGTAGAAACCAATGACAATCTCCGTGAAGGTCCCTCAAGTGCGCCTTTGTCGGAAGATTTGCAAGAACTTCGACAGCAACTTCAGTTCACGAAGAAACAATCGCTTAAACTCATGGAACAATCTCGACAGTCTTCTCAGAGGGAGGAAATTGCGCTCCAACAAGCTCAAGATGCCATGACTGAGAAGGACGCTGCTGTTGCTGAAGCTGCTGCAGCTACGTCCCGAGAAAATTCTATGCTCCAACTACTAATAGATGCTAGTTTGGATATGGCGGGTAAGTTTCATTGTCTTCGCCTTGCTTCTTCTTTTCCTTTGCTGCTTGCCTTTTTACTCTCCTCTGACTTGTTTTATGAAACAATAGGTGCTTTTTTGGATACTGCAACTGAAAATGAACGTGTCGAGGCTCGTTCCAATGTCCTTCTTCGACTTGCACGTGAACATGGGTCGACTTTTTGGGGCACGCCTGAACGGACTCGCCAAATCGTGAGGTTTCAAGATCGCGCGCTTCAGGTTCGCGGGTATCTTGACTTCTGTACCAAGACCCTCTCTATGGTTTATAACTCTATGTTTCCTCGGAACATTCAACCAAAAACTCTTCCCGAGTTAATGGAGAAGTTCAAGGATGCCCACAGGATCCATCACTTTGTCAGAGCTCAACTGGTAGCTGGCGCCAGATTTGCCCTTATAATGCTTCAGATCTGCCATTCAAAACTTGATCTGACCCAAGTTGTTGAGAAGGTTCACGAGAAGGTACGGCGCCGAAGAGTTGGTATCGATCGTATTAACAGGAAGGTTTCACCTATAGCCGAAGAAATGATTGAAGACCTTCTTCGGATGGATGCCGACTTTTTTGCAGACGGTCATTATGCTGATTTTCTTGGCGCTGCTCCTGAGGAAAACAGAGTTACCCTTGATGATATATTGAATCAAGACTTTTTTTTATCTCTTGGTAGATAATTTTTCCTTGTAAATCATGAACATGACTATGTTGTGAAGTAAACATCATATTTCTATATTTTGTCTAGCCCCCGAGTATTTTTCGGTGGCTACTCGCTGTATTTGTATAATGCGAGGTTTTAAACCAAGGCAAGATAATATACACTGTATACTATTTTTGTGGGTGTAAGCCCCCGAGTCTTTTGTTGATCACTATTTTGTCTGTATCTCTTTTTATTTTGGCGAGGTATTTTTACCAAGGCAAGATGCTTCTTTTGCGTTTGTCGACACTGTGTTTATATATATATATTGTATCATGTAGGGGAGAAACCCCTGATCTTGTCGGGAAGAAGATATATAATTCCACTATCTTTATTATATTGCAGCACCGCGAGTCCGCCTCATTAAAAACCTTCTCCGGCCCCACTCGGTGCCCCGAAAAAGGAAAAGAGTGCGTCTGAAAACTCGCGGGCATTTCAGTACATTGTAGCTTTACAAAGGGAGACTATATTTTCGACATCTGCCGAGTTCTTTATGATGTTCCATCGCTGTATATACTTCCTCATCGACTCGTCGTGTTTTTGTCGGCACGCCCTCAGCTCTTCCAACGATGCAGGTTTCTTGCACGTGGATCGGAAGTTTTTCACGAAGATGTCCTCAAAGGTCTCCCAGCTGTCGATGGAATTTAAGGGGAGTTTCTTTATCCAAGATCTTGCGGCACCACTCAGGTGAACTTGGATACTTTGCATAGCTGTTGCTCTGGTTCCTCCTACCAGTTTTACCATCTCGAGATAATCCACGAGCCAATCCTCGGGATCTTGCAGGCCGTCGAACTTCTTGAAATTTTCGGGTAACTTGAACCCTTTTGGGACTCGAGTTTTTCGAACTCTTCTCGTGAAGCACGGGAGCCCACACATATCTTCGTCGGCAAGCTCTGGCGAGTGCTGACGCTCCCTTCTTTCTTGTCGCGCTCTGTCCACCCTTACTTGGACTGCTGTGTCTCTTGCTCCACTTGCTCTTGGTGGGTCTTGAACTGCTGCAGTGGGTCGTGGACTATTTTGCCTAGGATTTTCTTCGGGAGGCGTTGTTGCAAACGCTGTTCCCATAACTCCTACTCCAGCCATCGCCATATTGAACAATGGTTCTCTCGGGTCCCCAGCAGGTGGTCTGGATGCCAAGATATAAGCTTGTGTTGCCATGTAACCTGCCTCTGGCGTTTTTGGGATGATATTTCCTCTTTCATCGATCGACATAAAGGACATGTCGAGATTTTGGATTATGTTTCCTCTCTCTGCTTCGGGTATGTTTTGCAGCCGAGACATTGCTCTCCTCCGAGCTTCTCTGTGACTGTCTCCCGAAGTTCTAGATTGTCGACTTAAATCTGCTCGGCGTCTGCTTGATGCAGAAGCTGCTTCTTTTCTCCTATTCAGGGATGCTGTCTGTTTTTCCAACTCTCTGCTTACTCGAGCAAGTCTATATTGGTATGCTTGAAGTTCTTGTACAGTAGCAGTGGTGGTCATAGGTTCTGAACCATCCATGGCTTTCGCGGCCCTATCCCACGCTTCTTGCGGGAGCTGTACTCTTGCGCGAGTTGAGGATCCAGGATATTTAGTGCCTAAGCCATGTCTGAGATCAGCGGGATCGACGTATGGATTTCCCAACTCGTCGAAAGCCTCTGATGTTTGCGGGTCTGATGTGCCTGCCCCTTCTACCACATAGATCTGATGATATTTTGTGCATTGATTTTTATCAGGATTGGTGACACCATCATATAGAGTGGTGAAGACCTTTCCGATGGCAGCAGACTTGTCGATGAAGTTGAAGCTGTCGACGCTGTCGGAGTCGCTGCTTATAAAGGAGTCCGCAGACGACTCGAAGGATGTATTGCTGAAGATCTTGGCGAGCTTTCCGCTTGCCTTGTTGTCGACGAAGTATGGCGACGAAAACTCCTCGTCACTTGTCGAAAAGTTAGAATCGACCGCTGAAAATTCCGACGAGATCGGAACTTCGAGACGGTAGGATCCTTCCTTGTTGACGCCAAATCGGAATTCTCCGAACGTCATGATGATGGGCTCCTCCAAATAGGCACATGCATCCATACGGGAGGGCGGGTGAGGAATAAAATTGAATAGATCAGTTTTTCCCTTGTTACCTCGATCCATCGCGTTGCTTGCTGTTGATGAAGTCGAAGATCTTGAACGTGCCATCGAGATCAGCTCCTTGCAACCTCTAATTCCCACAGACGGCGCCAATTGACAAAGGATTAACTTGTCAATGCCTACAGATTGTAGACTAGGGTTTTGCTAGAAGTAGAGGGCAAGTAGATCTCGAAGGTTTAGGCGAAAAGTACTCGACGATTATGAAAACTAGGGTTATGTTGACAGTAGATTCGATCCTTTCTTTGTCCCTCGACTCCCCCTTATATAGGAGGTGGAGCCGAGGGTTTCGTTTTGTACAAGTTACAGAGTCCGGGACGGTTTCTAACTCATCCCGCCAGATTACAAATAACACTTCCTATTACAACTCTAGCTTTCCTTAATATATCTTGAACTCCCGAATCTTCTTATTCTTCGGATAGTGGGCTTTTAGTAAACTCCGGGTACCATCTTCGGCAGGCCCATCTGGGATGCCTATGTCAGGTGACCTCCTAGTTGGCTTGGTGATTGGTGCTCCGGTGATCTCTTCAAGAAGATTGTGAAGAGGCCCGGGCTTCTCCTTCGTGGAGCTTGTGAAGTGGTTGTGGAGCTTGCCATCTCCGGAGCGGAGGAAAAGCTAACCATAAGGAAAGGGCCATTATCCTTCGTGGGTGTGGTTCGGAGAATAGGGTGAGCCTTCGTGGCGCGGGGAATCCTTCGTGGGACCCCCACTCCTCCAAACGTGACGTACCTTGTTGCAAAGCAAGGGAACACGGGAATACATCCTCGTCTCCGCGTGCCTCGGTTATTTCTATACCCGAGCTCTCTTTCCTTGTGATAGCCATCGTGCTTGAAGTACATATATCTTGCTATCACTTGTGGTACATATATCTTGTGCCTATCTTGCTTAGCTCTAGTTGCTATTGTTACACTTAGTTGAGCTTAGCTTATTTAGGGTTTGTGCTTGTAAACTAAACGATAGTTTAATTCCGCATTCATACAAGACAAATCCGCAAGAGTTTGTAATTGCCTATTCACCCCCCCCCCCCCCCTCTAGGCGACATCTCGATCTTTCAATTGGTATCAGAGCAAGGTCTCTCCTTGTTTTAGGCTTCACCGCCTTGAGAGTAAAGATGTCGGCTAGTAATTTAGTGCACAATGACACAGTTATCTTTGTTGGCACAAATTATCATTTGTGGCGAAATTGCTTGCTTTGTAAACTTCGGACCTTGTGTCCAAACATTGAGCAATTTCTAGATGTAGGTTTTTCTCCTCCGATGGACCCTCAAAATCTATCTTTAGAGGATGAGAAAAACTTACATCTTGAAGCTCTAGTATCTAATGAGCTTGTATTCTCTTTGAGACCAGATTTTCATAGGTTCTTGATATATATAAAGCGATAATCGTCTCATGAGATGTGGATCAAGCTTAAGAAAATGTTTGGTGGATCCACTTCTCATTTGGTTGGTGGTGACTCCGAGGAGCTCTCTTCCCCTTCACATCATGAAGAGCTCCAAGTTGCTTCCACCTCCGGCCGTGATGAGTTCTCATCTTCTTCCACTTCACCAACGTGTAGCAAGACACGAGGTAATGATATGGTGAGTGGTGAGGAAAATTGCAATGTTGATATTGTGCTCAATAGTGATGATTCTTCATCTCTATCCCATTGCAATGCTTCCTCTTTGGACTTAAACACATCTAGCATTGAAAATAATCTACATGCTTGTGTTGATAGTCCTCGCATATCATGTGTAAATTGCTTGAAGTACATATATCTTGCTATCACTTGTGCTACATATATCTTGTGCCTATCTTGCTTAGCTCTAGTTGCTATTGTTACACTTAGTTGAGCTTAGCTTATTTAGGGTTTGTGCTTGTAAACTAAACGATAGTTTAATTCCGCATTCATACAAGACAAATCCGCAAGAGTTTGTAATTGCCTATTCACCCCCCCCCCCTCTAGGCGACATCTCGATCTTTCAACTGTATCATCAACTTATGCATGTTCAATTACCTTAGAAGATGCATCGACTAGCAACCATGTAAATGATAGAAACATGCATAGAATTTCTAGCAACCACATCTTACATTTGAATCAGAATAATCATTATATGTTGGACAATTTAACCATCTTTGTTTCTGCTTTCTTTTACAATATCCAATGTAATATTCTTGAATTACTACTGAGTTTGCATATGAGATAAACTCCCATAGGATAACCAGTTAAAAGAAGAGAATAAAAATAACAAGATAGGCAAGAAGTTCTGCTTCATTGAACACTTTCACCATTTGTTTGGTATCAGTTGATGGTCTTGTTTCCTAGTGACTAGTGTAAACTTTATTTATGGATCTTCCAATCATGCCATATACTCTATTCAACCTTTGACTATAGCTAACCAAATCCTTCGGGTGTCTACCTTTTCATTCACCATTATTAGAGCATATGTATTGACATATTCATAACATCCAGTTTACTCTCATTGATCACTTATTGATGACCATAATTCTCTATGTGCACAAGTCCTTCAGGAAAAATATTACCCCTCGGAAGATATCTTAAAAGCTGGTCTAAAGTTGGCTCGTCTTTCACTTGGCAAAGTATAGTGGCGGGAATACAAACTTTTAAAAGAGGCTGCATATGGAGAGTTGGGGATGGTGAGTCCATCAATATTTGGACGGATCCGTGGTTACACAGCAGTTCAAACCGTAAGGTTATGACACCTAGAGGAGAATGCATTCTAACGAAGGTTTCAGAATTGATTGATACGACCACAGGCAACTGGAACCAACAACTTATTCAAAACATTTTTCATCCGATTGATGTCAATCTTATATTGCAATTTCGTTGAATTATAATGCGATTGATGATTTCCTTGCAAGGCACGGCACAAGATCTGGTGTCTTCTCAGTTAAGTCTACATATCACGTTGAGTGGAAGCATCAATTCAATGGTGTCACGTGTAGATCGCTTATCACTGGTACGTCTCTAAATAACCCTATATGGAAGAACCTATGAAAGATTCAGGTCCCTGCTAAAGTAAAAATATACTGTTGGCGCATTATGCATGGAATCATACCTATGAAGGCTATTTTATCTAACCGGCATATTGGTACAAGTGATCGGTGCCCCCTGTACAATAATGCACCAGAAGATATTCTTCATTTGATTTTTAAGTGTGATATTGCTGCCAATCTATGGTCGGAACTGGTTGCAAACCATATTCATGAAGCACTGGAGGATGGCCAGTCAGGGTCTCAAGTTCTTGAAGCCCTCCTCAAGACGAGATTCAAGTTTGCTCCCAGGTTATAGTTCTATTAAATTACAGGAGGTGGTTGCAATTGCCGCATGGTACATCTGGTGGTTGCGAAGAAAAATTACTCACGAAGAACAGATACCCCCATCCACAAATGTGTTACTTCCATCCGAGCTATAGCTTCAAATTCAGAAAGGTCTAGTCGCCCAATTTCTATGATGAAAAAGGTATGGATGAAACCAAGTGCAAATTTGGTAAAGTTAAATGTGGATGCAGCTTTCTCATTGGAAGATCAAGCTGGGGCTTCAGGAGCAATCACACGGGATTCACAAGGAGGTTTTCTTGCGGCAAACTCAATCTTTATACCACATGTTACCTCCGTAGCTATGGCAGATGCGCTAGCTATGCGTAATGGGCTTTTGCTTGCTAATACTAGGGGGTTCAGCGTTGTTGAAGCCGAATCGGATTAAGATGAAGTTATACAGTACTGCTCAGGAAATGAAAGAATTTGGAATGAAGCCACGGCTATATACGCGGACATAGTCACACATGCAGGGTATATTGGAAAGGTCGAGTTCAAGAAGTGTGGGAGGGATATGAACAAAGTTGCACATGAAATAGCCAGGGAGTGTTTTTCTACTCGGTTATCATGTAATTAGGTCGATGAGCCCCCTAGTTTCTTAGCTCAAACCCTCCTAGACGATGTAAAAAATTGTGTGATTTTTGGAGCAGCAAGTCTCAGATGCACTCTTTTCCTTACCAGGGTATCTAAGGGGACTGGAAGATTTTTAATGAGGCGGCTTGCTAGCTTAATATATTATGTATTTACCTCAAAAAAAAGTTAAACAAGATTATCTCATGCCCCCTTGTTATCATCCCTTTCCAACTTTTTATCCTACAAAACCACATCTCAACTACAAACTCCGAATTATTTGGACACCACAAGATTCTTGTTTTTTCTCTTTCTTTCTTTTTTGTCTTTCTCTTTCTTTCTTTCTTTCTTTCTTTCTTTCTTTCTTTGTGTATTGAGATTAATTCTATGCTTGTCTAACATACTCAAGTTAGTCTATTTCAAGGTAAGATGTAAAAGAAACTTTTAGATATGATGCATTCATTGGCATAAGTGTTATCCATGAATCTCCAAATAAGGGAACCATGGATGACACCATACTTCTTATTTATTTAAAAACCACTTGATCAGATATGGAAGATAATGCTCTAAGAACTTTGCAAACACTAAGATAATTGATAGATAAAAGCACACCCAAACTAAAAACCATGGCTAGATGCAATATTATAATTAAAAATCATAAAAGACTAGGTGGAACTCCCCCAGGCTTAAGTTGTTGGTGTAGATCTTCTACTTCTTCTATTCCTCCTTGGGTTCCTTGGTTGATAATGATCTTGAATGTCCTTGAGAATCACCATCATGAGGTTGTAAGCGTGCTTGAATTGCTTGGTGCTCTTGGTAAGGTCTTCCAAGAGTTTTTTTGCCCAGCTTTTTACTTGCTAGGTTTCCACTCCGGGGCTACATCCTCTTTCCTCCTTCTTGGGGATATGCCTATTCCACTCCCCTAGAAGCTCAAACGCACATGTAGTCCATGCGATTAAGATTAGCAACCAGATTTCTAGAAGCAAGACAGTTTCTAGGAACGCTTCCTCCGGTACTCATTCGCGATGTTCGCCTCATCTTCTTCGGAAGTTCCACCACCCTCACCACAGCGAAGGGAATATGAGATGAGTGGAAGCTTGCCTTTGTTATCAATGTTGGTGACGTACTCGGGATCCTCCTCTTCTTCTTCATCCTCTTTAGCTTCATCTCTCTCCTCTTCATCGGAAAAGTCATTCCTCTTCCTATTCTTCCATATTGATGTGGGGATGAGCCCCTCGTCTTCTTCATCGTCATCTTGCTGGGAAGAGCATTGGTAGGAATCCCTTGAAGACAAGGAGGAGGTTTCTGCGAAGAGAGATATGAAAGACAGGGACATAAAACAATACTCGCCTCGAAAAGACTTGGTGCGAGATTACATTGAAATCGAGAGGTATATATTAACAGTTTTTAGGGTAAGACAAAGAGTTGGAGTCAAAACGGAGGCGAAATGGAGTCCGGAAGGCGGAAAGAGGGGGGTGGCATGGCCTATAGGTAGGCCCGCGCCACTTGGCCTCTTTCCCTCCTTGGGACTCTGTTTCGTCCAAATATTTTTGCTATACGACTAATATTTCCATAATAATTAGTTTTCCAGAATATCACGACATTCCGAGATGGTTACGTACCTCAAAGTTACCCTTATTGTTTTGGGGATTCTGACACGGGATATTTCTTGGCCTCTGGACTTTGGAGATTCAACACATCCACCTTAACCACGCATTTTTTGGCCTGCAATATAGTGCTTAAGACGTTGTTCATTAACTACATGAGGCTTAACTTTCATGTCTCCATGGAGGCGGATGGCACCGGAACGGTATACTTTTTGTACCACTAATGGACCTTCCCATTTTGATGCCTACTTCTCTACAGAAAAATTGAAACGAGAGTTGAACAATAATTCTTGATCACCTACTTTAAACTCCTTTATTTTAATTTTCTTACCATGCCAAATCTCCACTTTTTCTTTAAACAATCTACCACTGTCATATACTTAATTTCTCCATTCATCTAACGTGTGTATCAAGGATTCTATTCTCTCCAGCAGTTTTGAAGTCAAAGTTGAGTTACTTAAGATCAAATCTAGCCTTATGCTCTAGTTCTATATACCATGTTATAAGGAGACATATTCATAGGATTTTGAAAAACAGTTCTATAAGCCCATAATGCATCATTAATTTTGGTTGGTCAATCGGACCTAGCCCTATTAACTAGCTTTTCCAATAAGTAAGTGTGAACGCCTGTCTTAACACATGTTTATGGTATACACACTAAAATTGTTTGGCATTGAAAAATTAGCGCAAGACCTCCACAGTATTCAACTATGCAATGCTACCACATTCTGCAATGACTATGCCATGGAATCGTGTTGACAATTTTAGGGAACACATTATCTTCTTGAAGGGTAGATGAAGCTAATCCCCTTTTCCGATCTACAAATGTTTGAGGTTTCTCATTCATGGAAGAATTCCATCTCAATGCTTCCTGCTAAACCACCTCCCCTTCACGTTTGGTATATAACCACAACTGCAGACCAATGAACCATTGAAACTAAACTACTTCTAAAACATTAGAGCAGCACATGAAAATCTGGTCATTCCATTACATAAGTTTCGCAGGAAATTTATCCATGTAAAATGGAAGAAAACCCATTAATACAGATAATTGGAATAAAAAACATGCAACTTACAAAAAATTCTTTATGTTCATTAGGTAGCCTACAAATAACTAAAGACATGGCCAGCTTTTAATACCTACAGAGCATTACGTTTGTTGCAATGGATAAGGCTTACTTCCTAACTGCATGTTTGTTCTCACGCAAGACCAATGCATAAATATAATAATGGACATATCATAGTTGTTAAATACAAATCATAATAAGCTTGAAAATATAGATGCCAACCGTAGTAAAATCTAGTACTTCATGATGTTCTCAACAATTTTTTTCTTCTCACAATAGTAATCAAAATCTGTTTGCAAACTGACTAACTACAAACCACCCTTGATAGAACATTAACCACAAGGAACGTCAGAACCATATTTTCATAGCACATAGTGTGTAATGCAAACTAACAAGGCTAACAAGTCATTATTGAGGAACATAGATGAACAAACAAAAAATAGTGGCATAGAAGGGAAAAGACAGTCATTTGCAATCGATTAGATTTTCCAATATTCAGCAAACAAATGAGAGGAGAGTATGTACATCTGATAAGTCATGCACTGGATCATAAATTCATAATATACATCGACTCCACTCAGCACGTGTGAAATAAAATTAAAGAAGAAATACCCAAGAATTAAACAAGTTCTTTCATCGTCTTCATGTAGAGTATACGACACCTCCCCTGATTGCTTCTGTGCTAAATGGATGCTTTGTCACATGCAATTCAGTCTACAATGCACACCAGTATTGCTGCGATGTGCAAGTTTAATGTAATGATGTGTGTGTACCAGAATCAATATCCTTTCCCCATGATAATACGTGAGAAAGCCGAATGTTCAACATGAACAACTCCTTCCTTTGCAAACATCTTCGGAAATGCCCAAGGAAGCTATTCTAGTTAAAATGGTAGCAAAAGTTGCAAAGATCAATATGCTAGTTACAGAGAATCAGAGCTACACATAACCATATGCAGAAGTAATAAGGACAAGTGTTAGCACCTATAGATGTTGTTGTGCCAAGGAGAAATTTGATCATTTTAGCTGAGCTATACTTTTGCAATGATAAATAAGCATAAATTACTTATCATTTCATTGTGATTGAGCCATACAAATGGAAAGGGTATACAATAATGCCTCAAACCAGTATTTAAAAATTGCCATTGCCAACAATCAAAATTAATCGATAGCGTGTGTCATGGCAAGTAATATGTCCATAGCAAACTGCTGGAGAAGTTAAGGCTGATCACACAATAACTATTGAACCTGGCTCACCTTGCTTGCCAGGAGCAAGTATCTTTGTGGAAGAGCTTTTCATAAAATCTTGGAGTGTGCAAGCAAATAAATGGTCCCAACAGGAGGAGACAGTTCATCAGCAAGGTTCACAATACCATACATTTGTGTGACACAACAGAACATTTTTTCGCGAAAACGCAAAAGCCTTGCGTTTCGATGCATTGATAGATAAAGAAGAGTTTATGTACAAGTCCGAGCACGGACACAACACGCCGTACAACTCGACCCAAGGAAAAGGAAAACTAATCTAGGGGAGTAGCTGGCGCACACCCCGGGCTCCCGCGTCCGCCCATTGCCGCGCCTCGGCCACTAAGTCGTTGAACAAGGATGTCACCGAAGGTCGCACGTTGTCAAAGACCACCGCGTTCCGATGCTTCCAGATCCACCATGCCGTAAGCATGATAACCGACGAAGTGCCCTTGCGCAGCTGGCGAGGGGCGGTCCGCACCGCCTGCGACCACCACTCCGCGAAGTCACCCTCAACCGTGGGAGGGCCTGAGGTGGATCGTATCCACGACAGAACCTCAAACCAAACCGTCCTGGAGAAGGAGCATCCTGTGAGCAGATGGCTCATTGTCTCGACAGATTGGTCACAAAGCGGGCATGTAGGCGCGTGCGGGAGTCCGCGTCGTGCCAGTCTTTCCCCCGTCCAGCATCTGTCGAGGCAGGCCAGCCATATGAAGAACTTCACCCTAGGCGGCGCCCAGGATTTCCAGTTAAGCTTCCAGGAACCTGAGATGACCGCCCCCTGGAAGAGGGTGTCATAACAGGAGCTGGCCGAGTACTGGTCATCCGTCGTCCAACGCCAAATCAGCCTATCCGGGCCCGCCGATAGCTGTGACACAACAGAACATATTAGCATAATTTGCATATGAAACAGACCTGCGTATTACCATATAGGAAATATGAAAGGCGTGCAGCTTTATAAGTAGCAATGCTAGTGCAAGAGTGTACCGACTAACTGTTAACCATACAGATAAGACAACCACTGTATGCTAAATGAGAGCATCTATTCTTAGTTTCCAATGACCTGGTCAGTATATTTTTAAAATATAAGCTGATAAATCAAGAAATAGGCGTTGTATGCAAAAACTAAAAATAAATGCAACACTAATATCAGTATAATACCAAGTTTAAGGTTTGAAAACAGCAAATGGTTGCTAACTATGTGATTCGTAAAGAATAAACACGTGGTTTCTTAGCAGTGTCCACTGGTGCAAGAGATTTCCCCCGACTGTCAGGTTTTCAGTCATGGCTAACACTTTCCTTACCCTTAATCAAGATCAAATCATCACTGCAAATTCCAAGAGTTCAAGAGAAGCCTCTAACAGAGATAATCGGGAAAATTATTAGTACTACCTATTTTGTCAATGATCTTGAATTTCATGCACAATCTATGTTCTGAACTTTGTGCAAATCTTAACTTCTTACTGGACCATCAGAGGTATGGCCTATGAGTATCTAGAATAGAACTTTCTTTCAAGTTGTTGCAAATTGCAAAACAGGAACATAGCAGTTCGAGTTTTAGTAGCAGCGGAGTGAGGGACAAATCGACACCCAAGAAGAGACGACCTAAAGCGCGATAGTCAGTGGAAGAGGGCGTCCTGAGAGGACAGGTCGGCGGTATGATGTAGGAGCGCGGCGAGAATGGCGACGTGTTGGAGGTCCTCAACTACGTCCTCGAATGACGATGCAGGCTGCGACGATGGGGCGTGCCGACGACGATGGGGCGCGACGGCGATGATGGTACGGCGGCGCCGACAATGCGGCGCGGACGGCGACGATGGGGTGTGCCGACGACGAGGGGGCGGATGACGACGTGGGGCGCGACACCGACGATGTGGCACGGACGGCTACGATGGTACAGGCGGCGACGACGGTGCGGCGCGGATGGAGGCTGGGGCAGGACCCGACGAAGCGGCACGAAAGGAGACGATGGTACGGCGATGCCGACGATGCGGCGCGGACGGCGGCTGGGGCGTGCGTTTCCCTGGCGTTGTGAGCGGGTGGGGTGGACGGGCTGCCGGCGGCGAGGTGATGTCCGTGGCAGCTGCAGTTGAGGTGAGATCTGGGAGCACGCGGGGCTCTGAACGTGATTTGGGGCAGTTTCTTCCGGGTCAAGCGGGTCTTTTAATGTAGGCGAGATTATTAGGGTGATTAGCGGCAGTTTTTGTTGGCGATTTGTTTGGCGGACAATACAACATTGAGACAATATCACACGTTGGATAAAGGTACATGGACGATGCAGATTGCTTGGATGAGACTCTCGGAGTCTTTTAATAGTAGTGGTGATGAGTTTAATTTTCCTATTACTTAGTTCAACTTAACCACTAGTTTAATGATGATAAGGCTCAAGTTGCACTACATGTGACTTTTCTTTCTCTCTCTCAGATCTTGCTAGAGTTTCTAGAATTGCTGTTTGAAGTAGATGCAATAGATTTGTTTTGTTCAAATGCTATATGTTTATCTATTCTGTTAGTCTGAATGATTAGTTTTATTACTGCCAGTGTGATCATGCTATGTCAATTATTTGTTTGGATTAAATCGTATAGTAATTTTCTTATATATTTAACATAGTGTGATTAGGCTAAGTTATAAGTACATGAAAAATTCCATTGCCTACTTGACGCGGACATGGTGTATCCCATGTTGATGGGAGGTGGAGTGTTGGAGATGGAGTGTTAGGGCATCTCCAACGCGGGGACCCAAACCCAAAAACGGAGACCACTTTCGTCCGTTTGGGTAAAAACGCGTCCCAACGCGCGGACGCAAATGCAAAACGGACGGCAATAAAGTCCGGGGCGACCCAAACTTGACTTAAAATTGGCGGACTTTGCGTCTGTCCGGCTGGCTCGGGACAGCTCCGCACGTCCGTTTTTATCCGCATGGCCCCATGATACGTCTCCAACGTATCGATAATTTCTTATGTTCCATGCTACTTTATTGATGATATCTACATGTTTTATACACATTATATGTCGTATTTATGCATTTTCTGGAACTAACCTATTAACAAGATGCCGAAGTGCGTTCCTCGTCACTGCTGTTTTGGTTTCTGAGAAATCCTAGTAACGAAATATTCTCGGAATTGGACGAAATCAACGCCTGTGTTCCTATTTTTCCACGAAGCTTCCAGAACACCGGAAGGACCGGAGGGGGCCACAGGCCCACCAGGAGGGTGGCCGGCGCGGCCTAGGGTTGGCCCGCGCCGCCTTACCCCCTCGCCGCCTCTTCGACCTTCTGACGCCGCCTCTTCGCCTATATAAAGGTCCCTGACCTAAAAACCCTGACAGAGGAAGCCACGATACGAGAAAAGTTCCAGAGCCGCCGCCGTCGCGAAGCCAAGATCTGGGGGACAGGAGTCTCTGTTCCGGCACCCTGCCGGAGCGGGGAAGTGCCCCCGGAAGGCTTCTCCATCGACACCGCTGCCATCTCCACCGCCATCTTCATCACCGCTGCTGCTCCCATGAGGAGGGAGTAGTTCTCCATTGAGGCTCGGGGCTGTACCGGTAGCTATGTGGTTAATCTCTCTCCTATGTACGTCAATACAATGATCTCATGAGCTGCTTTACATGATTGAGATTCATATGAGTTTTGTATCACTACTATCTATGTGCTACTCTAGTGATGTGTTATTAAAGTAGTTTTATTCCTCCTGCATGTGTGCAAAGGTGACAGTGCGTGCACCGTGTTAGTACTTGGTTTATGCTATGATCATGATCTCTTGTAGATTGCGAAGTTAACTATTGCTATGATAATATTGATGTGATCTATTCCTCCTACATATGCATGAAGGTGACAGTGTGCATGCTATGCTAGTACTTGGTTTAGTCTTTTGATCTATCTTACACTTAAGGTTACTTAAACATGAGCATTATTGTGGAGCTTGTTAACTCCGGCATTGAGGGTTCGTGTAATCCTACGCAATGTGTTCATCATCCAACAAAAGTGTAGAGTATGCATTTATCTATTCTGTTATGTGATCAATGTTGAGAGTGTCCACTAGTGAAAGTGTAATCCCTAGGCCTTGTTCCTAAATACTGCTGAGTTACTACTGCTTGTTTACTGTTTTACTGTGTTACTACTGCTGCAATACTACCACCATCAACTACACGCCGGCAAGCACTTTTCTGGCACAGTTGCTACTGCTCATATATATTCATACCACCTGTATTTCACTATCTCTTCGCCGAACTAGTGCACCTATTAGGTGTGTTGGGGACACAAGAGACTTCTTGCTTTGTGGTTGCAGGGTTGCATGAGAGGGATATCTTTGACCTCTTCCTCCCTGAGTTCGATAAACCTTGGGTGATCCACTTAAGGGAAAACTTGCTGCTGTTCTACAAACCTCTGCACTTGGAGGCCCAACACTGTCTACAGGAAAGGAGGGGGAACGTAGACATCAAGCTAATTTTCTGGCGCCGTTGCCGGGGAGGAAAGGTAAAAGGTACTCACACTCCGGATCTTGGCTACTAAGCTATTTCCCGGCGCCATTGTAAGTACTCGAAGCTATTTCCTTTAGACTCTGCAATTGCGACATTTGGTTTCTTGTTTACACTAGTTAGGCATAATGGAAAACAACAAAAATATGAGAGATCTTTATGAACTTTATCTTGAATTAGGACATGATGTGTTTGAAGAGAGAATTAAAAAACCCATGGAACTTTATATGCATGATAATGGGAATGTTATTAGTATGAATGCTTTGAACACCATTGTTGCTAATGCTATGGAAAATTCTAAGCTTGGGGAAGCTGGCTTTGATGAGCATGATATTTTTAGTCCCCCAAGCATTGAGGAGAAAATTTACTTTGATGATACTTTGCCTCCTATTTATGATGATTATAATGATAGTAGTCTTTTGTTACCACCTGTTATGGAGGATAAATTTGATTATGATTACAATATACCTCCTATATTTGATAGCTACTTTGTTGAATTTGCTCCCACTACAACTAATAAAATTGATTATGCTTATGTTGGGAGTAGTAATTATTTTATGCATGAGACTCATGATAAGAATGCTTTAAATGATAGTTATATTGTTGAGTTTGCTCATGATGCTACTGAAAGTTATTATGAGAGAGGAAAATATGGTTGTAGAAAATTTCATGTTACTAAAACACCTCTCTATGTGCTGAAATTTTTGAAGCTACACTTGTTTTATCTTCCTATGCTTGTTACTTTGCTCTTCATGAACTTGTTTATTTACAAGATTCCTTTACATAGGAAGCATGTTAGACTTAAATATGTTTTGAATTTGCCTCTTGATGCTCTCTTTTGCTTCAACTTCTATTTCTTGCGAGTGCATCATTAAAACTGCTGAGCCCATCTTAATGGCTATAAAGAAAAGAACTTTTTGGGAGATAACCCATGTGTTTATTTTGCTACAGTACTTTGTTTTATATTTGAGTCTTGGAAGTTGTTTACTACTGTAGCAACCTCTCCTTATCTTAGTTTTGTGTTTTGTTGTGCCAAGTAAAGTTTCTATGTCAAAGTTGATGTTATATTTGGGATCGCTGCGCAGAAACAGCATTGCTGTCTGTCACGAATCTGGGCACAGTTCTCTGTAGAAAATTCGAAAAAATCTGCCAATTTACGAGCGTGATCCTCAGATATGTACGCAACTTTCATTAGTTTTGAGTTTTTCCATTTGAGCAAGTCTGGTGCCATATTTAAATTCGTCTTTACGGACTGTTCTGTTTTTGACAGATTCTGCCTTTTATTTCGCATTGCCGCTTTTGTTAAGTTGAATGAGTTTCTTTGTTCCATTAACTTTCAGAAGTTTTGTGCAATGTCCAGAAGTGTTAAGAATGATTGTGTCACCTCTGAACATGTGAATTTTGATTATGCACTAACCCTCTAATGAGTTTGCTTGAAGTTTGGTGTGGCAGAAGTTTTCAAGGGTCAATAGAAGAGGGTGATATAATGTGATCGAGAAGAGTGAAAGGTCTAAGCTTGGGGATGCCCCGGTGGTTCATCCCTGCATATTTTAAGAAGACTCAAGCATCTAAGCTTGGGGATGCCCAAGGCATCCCCTTCTTCATCGACAACTTATCAGGTTTCTTCTAGTGAAACTATATTTTTATTCAGTCACATCTTATGTACTTTACTTGGAGCGTCTGTGTGCTTTTATTTTTATTTTTGTTTTGTTATTTTCATTCTCTGAATAAGTTCATCCTTGTGTGGGAGAGAGACACGCTCCGCTGGTTCGTATGAACACATGTGTTCTTAGCTCATAATATTCATGGCGAAGTTTCCTCTTCGTTAAATTGTTATATGGTTGGAATTGGAAAATGCTACATGTAGTAATTGGTAAAATGTCTTGGATAATTTGATACTTGGCAATTGTTGTGCTCATGTTTAAGCTCTTGCATCATATACTTTGCACCCATTAATGAAGAAATACATAGAGCTTGCTAAAATTTGGTTTGCATAATTGGTCTCTCTAAGGTCTAGATAATTTCTAGTATTGAGTTTGAACAACAAGGAAGACAGTGTAGAGTCTTATAATGTTTACAATATGTCTTTTATGTGAGTTTTGCTGCACCGGTTCGTCCTTGTGTTTGTTTCAAAAAACCTTGCTAGCCTAAACCTTGTATCGAGAGGGAATACTTCTCATGCATCCAAAATCCTTGAGCCAACCACTATGCCATTTGTGTCCACCATACCTACCTACTACATGGTATTTCTCCGCCATTCCAAAGTAAATTGCTTGAGTGCTACCTTTAAAATTCCATCATTCACCTTTGCAATATATAGCTCATGGGACAAAATAGCCTTAAAAACTATCGTAGTATTGAATATGTACTTATGCACTTTATATTTTATTAAGTTGCTTGTTGTGCGATAACCATGTTTCTGGGGAACGCCATCAACTATTGTTGAATATCATGTGAGTTGCTATGCATGTCCGTCTTGTCTGAAGGTCTATCATTTTAGTGGTTGGAGCATGCAAAATTGTTAGAGAAGAACATTGGGCCGCTAACTAAAGCCATGAATCATGGTTGAAGTTTCAGTTTTGGACATATATCCTCAATCTCATATGAGAATAATAACTTTGCTACATGCTTATGCATTTAAGAGGAGTCCATTATCTGTTGTCCATGTTGTCCCGGTATGGATGTCTAAGTTGAGAATAATCAAAAGCGAGAAATCCGAAATGCGAGCATTCTCCTTAGACCTTTGTACAGGCGGCATGGAGGTACCCCTTTGTGACACTTGGTTGAAACATGGCATGCAAAGATCCGGTAGTCCAAGCTAAGTAGGACGAGGTGCGGGCACTATTAGTATACTATGCGTGAGGCTTGCAACTTGTAAGATATAATTTTCATAACTCATATGCTTTATTACTACCATTGACAAAATTGTTTCATGTTTTCAAAATAAAAGCTCTAGCACAAATACAGCAATCGATGCTTTCCTCTTTGAAGGACCATTCTTTTACTTTTATTGTTGAGTCAGTTTACCTATCTCCTTCCACCTTAAGAAGCAAACACTTGTGTGAACTGTGCATTGATTCCTACATACTTGCATATTGCACTTGTTATATTACTCTATGTTGACAATATCCATGAGATATACATGTTATAAGTTGAAAGCAACCGCTGAAACTTAATCTTCTTTTGTGTTGCTTCAATGCCTCTACTTTGAATTATTGCTTTATGAGTTAACTCTTATGCAAGACTTATTGATGCTTGTCTTTAAGTACTATTCATGAAAAGTCTTTGCTTTATGATTCAGTTGTTTACTCATGTCATTACCATTGTTTTGATCGCTGCATTCATTACATATGTTTACAATATGATCAAGTTTATGATGGCATGTCACTTAAGAAATTATCTTTGTTATCGTTTTACCTGCTCGGGACGAGCAGAACTAAGCTTGGGGATGCTGATACGTCTCCAACGTATCGATAATTTCTTATGTTCCATGCTACTTTATTGATGATATCTACATGTTTTATACACATTATATGTCGTATTTATGCATTTTCTGGAACTAACCTATTAACAAGATGCCGAAGTGCCAGTTCCTGTTTTCTGCTGTTTTTGGTTTCAGAAATCCTAGTAACGAAATATTCTCGGAATTGGACGAAATCAACGCCCAGGTTCCTATTTTTCCACGAAGCTTCCAGAACACCCGGGAAGGACCAGAGGGGGGCCACAGGCCCACCAGGAGGGTGGCCGGCGCGGCCTAGGGTTGGCCCGCGCCGCCTTACCCCCTCGCCGCCTCTTCGACCTTCTGACGCCGCCTCTTCGCCTATATAAAGGTCCCTGACCTAAAAACCCTGACAGAGGAAGCCACGATACGAGAAAAGTTCCAGAGCCGCCGCCGTCGCGAAGCCAAGATCTGGGGGACAGGAGTCTCTGTTCCGGCACCCTGCCGGAGCGGGGAAGTGCCCCCGGAAGGCTTCTCCATCGACACCGCTGCCATCTCCACCGCCATCTTCATCACCGCTGCTGCTCCCATGAGGAGGGAGTAGTTCTCCATTGAGGCTCGGGGCTGTACCGGTAGCTATGTGGTTAATCTCTCTCCTATGTACGTCAATACAATGATCTCATGAGCTGCTTTACATGATTGAGATTCATATGAGTTTTGTATCACTACTATCTATGTGCTACTCTAGTGATGTGTTATTAAAGTAGTTTTATTCCTCCTGCATGTGTGCAAATGTGACAGTGCGTGCACCGTGTTAGTACTTGGTTTATGCTATGATCATGATCTCTTGTAGATTGCGAAGTTAACTATTGCTATGATAATATTGATGTGATCTATTCCTCCTACATATGCATGAAGGTGACAGTGTGCATGCTATGCTAGTACTTGGTTTAGTCTTTTGATCTATCTTACACTTAAGGTTACTTAAACATGAGCATTATTGTGGAGCTTGTTAACTCCGGCATTGAGGGTTCGTGTAATCCTACGCAATGTGTTCATCATCCAACAAAAGTGTAGAGTATGCATTTATCTATTCTGTTATGTGATCAATGTTGAGAGTGTCCACTAGTGAAAGTGTAATCCCTAGGCCTTGTTCCTAAATACTGCTGAGTTACTACTGCTTGTTTACTGTTTTACTGTGTTACTACTGCTGCAATACTACCACCATCAACTACACGCCGGCAAGCACTTTTCTGGCACAGTTGCTACTGCTCATATATATTCATACCACCTGTATTTCACTATCTCTTCGCCGAACTAGTGCACCTATTAGGTGTGTTGGGGACACAAGAGACTTCTTGCTTTGTGGTTGCAGGGTTGCATGAGAGGGATATCTTTGACCTCTTCCTCCCTGAGTTCGATAAACCTTGGGTGATCCACTTAAGGGAAACTTGCTGCTGTTCTACAAACCTCTGCACTTGGAGGCCCAACACTGTCTACAGGAAAGGAGGGGGAACGTAGACATCACCCCACATGTTCTCTCTCTCGTGTCTTCTTTTTCCCACTGATCTGGCCGGAATAGCCACCGGAGTTCGGCTGGCCTGGCCAACTACAGCCACCGCCCACACATGGAGCACCCTGGCGCCGAGTTCTCCTTTTTTTTCATCCCTACCGAAAGTCGCCGCTGCCGAAACGAGCTCCGGCGGCAAAGCTCGCCGTCGCCGACGGGCAGAGCGACGGCCAAGGACGCGTGCACGGGCGCCGGCGACGTCTGCTGCAAGGGGCCGCTGCCAGCTTGAAGTCTGCTGCAAGGGGCCGCGCCCGCGGCGGCAGACGGGGCCGCGCGCCCACGGCGGAAAGGAGCACCGCACTCGCGGCCGGAACGGGGACGCGCCGCACGGGGCCTCGCCGCGTCGGCAGGGGCAGCGCTGCGGCAGGGCGGCGCCCGCGGCGACGAACGGGCAGCGCTCGCGGCAGAGCGGCCGTCCGTGGTGCGGCGGCAGGGCGGAGCTCGCCGGCGAGCCGTGGCGCGGCGGGCGGAGCTCGCCGGGCCGTGGCGGGGTGGGGGCTGAGGTCGCCGGGGCCGGGGCTTGCCGGGGCCGCCGCGCGGCGGGCGGAGGTCGCCGGGCCGTCGCGGGGTGGGGGCGGAGGTCGACGGGGACGGGACGGAGGTCGCCGGGCGGGGACGGAGACCGCCGGCCCGAGGTCGCCGGGCGGGGACGGAGACCGCCGGCGGAGGTCGCCGGGGACGTGGCGCGCCGGGCGGAGGTCGCCGGGGCCGTGGCGCGCCGGGGCGGAGGTCGCCGGGGCGGGGACGGAGACCGTCGGCCCGGAGGTCGCCGGGGCGGGGACGGAGCTCGC
Source organism: Lolium perenne (assembly GCF_019359855.2). Taxonomy (NCBI): domain Eukaryota; kingdom Viridiplantae; phylum Streptophyta; class Magnoliopsida; order Poales; family Poaceae; genus Lolium; species Lolium perenne. Next base: position 52,690,963 of record NC_067248.2, on the reverse strand, counting down.
CTGGCTACTACTAGTATGACTATGAAGAGGAATACGATTTGGGTCACACTGCGTTGGGAAATAAAAAAAAGACACGGACATCCTCGTCTATCCGTGTGTCCGGAGGCCGACCCAAACGACCAAAAATGGACGCACTGAGCCGTCCGTTTGGGTCGCACGGTTGGAGATGCCCTTAGCGTCGCTGGCACGACCCTCCTGGTTGTCGGCGGTGACGATGGTTTTCCTGCTGTATCAGCGCACCCTTTGAACCTATCTAGGAGATAGGGGGAGCTAGTATGCCCCCAATTAGAATGATTAGTTACGTACGATGAGATCAAAAACGTTGGTTTGTGAGCTCCTTTTTAACGTTTCGTTTAGACTATCTATTTTCAGTTAACCTTTTATTTTAGTTAAACTGACGGATCAACCAATATCGATCACCAGCATTTATCTTTCAGGTGAAGTGTTGTCGCATGCTGTCGTCACATGGGCGTGTGATTCAGAAGTGTGGACCCCCCTTGTTTTGGGGGTTTTTGTGTCGCATTCCATGATCAAGGAAGGCCATCTGCTATACGAATAATGATCTCGTTTCGGTAGGTTTGGTTGAAACTTGACGCGAGGTCGCGAGCTGCTCAACTGGAGCGTGTAGGGGCTCCCACGGTGAGTAGGTGAAGTGAAGGTATTATGGTTGGCTATCGGTCGCAAATGTATGCGCACTACCCATCCAAACCTTACCTTAGACAACAAATTTAGGGCCCATTAGATTGGTTGATGGGAGCAGTGAAAATGTAGGAATAAAAAAAAGACAGAAATATATCTCCAAAAAAATATCTCTAAAAAATAAAATAGAGAAATTTGAAAGAAAACATAAGTGCAAAGTGTGGAATTTTTTTTGAGAGAGTACGCCGATGGTGCACCATATTTTAATAGAAGGCAGAATTATGATTACAAGACGACTACAATTCGTTGTGAACAGCAAGCGTAGATAGAACTCCACTCTGAACTAGTTCCGATCAACAAAACCAAGTTGAATAGAATGCTCATGGAGAATGTCATAATTCTACGCGTATGAATGCAAATCCCGAAGAGCACAACTCTGGAAGAATGCAACTTTCCTCTCCCGGGTTGGAGGTTCCCCTCCGCAAACCCTAGAAATCCGTTTCATCCACCATCCACGCTTGTTGTCGTCGCTAGTGCCGGCGGTGGCGGCCACACCTGGCTACTAAAGGCGGCATGTGAGGGCAGCGCACCCGCCCCTACGCGCGGAGGCAGACATCAACCTAGATAGCGAGGGTGGAAAGCGGGTGGCGGCGTGCCCCGATGGCCCCTACGCGGGGAGGCGGACGTCAACCTAGGTAGCAAGGGTAGAAAGTGGCGGCGGCACGAGGGCGTGAAGGTGCTCTCCGGCGCACGGCTGAGGCCATGGAGGCACAAAGTAGCTCGCCAGAGGAAGCAGCAAGGTCGGTGGCGCTAGGTTGATCATCGGCAAGCACCAAAGGCGGCGGCGCATCCAAGGTCAGGCGGCGGAACCTCGGAGTGTCTCGCTAGGAAGGAGCTACTAGTGAGGAGAGGTTGGTCACCGACGTGATGTGGGCGTGCGGGCGCCCTCCCTCCGGCTGCCACCACATGCTCTGGGGGAGAAGGGCAGGCTCAATCTGGGCCTTCACGGGCACAAGTTAGTCCAAAGGGGCTTGGGCTGCTGCTGCACATGCACGGATGTCGCCCGGAGTGGGTGACGAACTAGCAGACGGCCCTGGCTCGTGCCGAGGAGGCTGCAGATTCTTGCCGGGATGGATGCGGGAGTTGGACATGGCCCTCTACTATGCGGGGTGTTGGAGATCACGGTTTTGCATACGACAACAAAGGAACTACGGTGGCGACGGTGTGAGGCTATATGGACTGTGCCGGCGTTTGTTGGGCTGGCAGTGTCGACGCCCGTGAGTGTTGTTCCCTCCTTGGAGGCGTCGTTGAGGTCTGTCGGCATCCCCTCGCTCTCTCTTGGGTGTGTGCAGTTGTCTACGGGAGAAAGCCAAGATTCGGAGTTGGATCGGCGCGATGGCCGCGTCCTCGGCGCCGTTCCTTTGTTGGGAGCATCATGCTTGGAGACATGGCTTGGAGGTCCTAGGTTGCTCTCCTCCGGTGTTTGTTGTTGCCCAAGTTAATCTTCGAAGGCGCAATGTACGTTGTCGCCAGCGAGCCCAAGACGGTGCCTTGCTCAGACTTTTTCGAATCTTGCCTTAATTATATTTGCCATCTCCTATGCGGCATCCAGGGTGGAGGGTGTGTTGGCAAGGGAAGTATGTGGCGCCACTGATCTTCGGAGGTTACCGGCGCCGATCATGATGCGGCGATGATGCTTAGCTTGGGAAAGGTTTTTTTTTTTTGCTTCATAGTTGTGTGCTGGTGGTGGTGTGGAGTTGGCTACACTCATTGTTCGCAAGTTTTGGTCATTTTTGTACTCTAAATTCTGTCTTTTATAAACATATGGTACATTATTGACATACTCCTGAAAAAAAATCCGAAGAGAAGCCCGGCCCTTAATAAGTAGAAACACATTTTAATTTTATCATGCGCTTAACTGGATGCACTTTGTGACAGCCTTGTATATTTTTCCTGGAGCATCATAATTCGGTACTAGTATTTCTCGCGCTCAAATAGTGCATCCGACCAACCACCTTTTGATAGGCGATGGACCCCCCGCACCACTTGTTTTTTTGACGATCAATAACCCACCGCACCACTTGTTATTACGTGCAGTATATAAAGCACGCACCCGATCGAGCGACCAGCACACACACGGTAGCGCAATGCACGGGAACCGACCGGCTGGCGTCCTCTTCTTCTTCGCCGCCCTTGTACTCGCGTCGTCGGCCTCTGCGGCTGACGTCGGCACATATGGCGGCCGGGTCGTCATCAGCCACTCCGCGGCCGCTGGGATTAGGGCCAGCGCTCGTCTCCGGCCTGTGTCGACGCTTACGAGGCAGCTGGCACTGGAGCTGACTTGGGTGGACAGCCTCCTTGGGGGAGGCCATATCAGCCCCGGCGCGTTGGACCCGGACCGTCCGGTGTGCCTGCAGGCGCCATGCGTGAGAAGACCACGAGGAACACCCTACGTAGTCCCCAAAAGGCCGTGCTATAATGTGTACCATTGCCGGAACGATGGAGGTGGCTAGCATGCACGGTCAGATGTATAATAGTACTTCTTAATAAACACCGGTACTCCTTCCAATACATTCGCATGATGTTATCTATCTATACTATATATATACTATTATATCGAGTTGGTCGTTTGTCACTCACCGCGTTTGATGGTCGCCATTGAAAGAATCCGGACCGTTTAATCTAATCTCACGGCTTCCGCTTAGTTCGATCTAATTAGGAAACAATTGCACGCGTGGTATCAACAATCTCGCACGGGCGTTAAAATACTTGCCAAAAAAATTTGAAAGGCTTGCCAAAATCTCGTGTGTTATCACAAAGTATTTCCAAAATCTTATTCTATGGCGTCAAATCTCATCTTACTTTCCAAAAATGTCATGCATGTCCTCTGAACCCTCAATCTCTTTCTCGCAACACACGATTGTAACTTTTGCTCGCCTTCCAAACCTCGCCCGCAGTCCTGTTTCTCGATACATGTGCCCAGACCTAGAGCGACGACGACGCCGGCTGGAGGGGAGCAGAGGCGCCACGACCAGAGGTAACCATTCCTCGTCAAAGCGGCAAAGGGGGCGAGGTGGCCTGAAGCTACGCCCAGACCGTCGGCCGATGGGTAGCTGATCTGCGACTTCCCCCCTCACCCTCAATCTTCTCTCTGTCGTCTTTTCTCCATGATTTTTTTCTGCATGACACAGGTGTGTCAGTTAGAGCAGGACCGGACGAGTATAGGAGGAAGGGTAGTAGCAACATCACTGTAGTAACGGAGTATCTGGTGGCAGCACCATCATGTGAAGAAATGATTGTCAAAACAGTCAAACAGACTCTTCATCACCTCATGAGGTAAGTACCCATCAAGAACCGTTTTCTTTATTTTCCATGGCATGTAGCTCTCTCTTTTGTTTAAATTTGTCATTTATTTCATCAGTTTTCTAACCTTTTGTCCATGTACACTGCAATTCTGCAATCGAGCCACAAAGGCGCTAGGCAGCACACATTTGTGAGGAAAATGAACACTACTTTGCTGTTGTGCACAGTAGTACAAAGTGCTTGAAAAAATGCCAATCCAAGGTTTAGAAAAGATTGATTTGCAGCCACAAGTCCCTCTTCTGATTTCTACGGTCACTAATCATTCAATTTTGGTTCCTGGTGTATTCCAGAGCTCGTGCCCTCCACCTTTAGAAACTTGGAAGGTGTTTTGCAAAAAAAAATCAAAATCTATGTGGTCAGCTCCTCCACTGCGATTAATCTACTCATATATTTTGCTTGCCATATCTACAAGTTTCTTATGCAATCTGATGCTGCATGGGACAACAACGGAATAGGAGCCAACAAATTACCTGATCTCTCTTATCATAATATCTTTTTTTTGGTTGACTTGGATGACGTTTATTTGCTAATATTCGTGTTCATGTGCCTCCAATACTGTCATACAAGAAACTGGACAAGCAAGAGCTGCACGGCTGGGAACTAGAATGCTCCATTTGTGGATTTCACAACCTAGCCAAGCAGAAATAAATAGGGAGTTCCCTGATGGCTAAACTTTAGGTATTATTATAGATATGCTTAGTAAATTCCCTGAGTACTAGATAGAGAATACATTGTGATTTAGAAATAACATTATTTTAGTTTTAGGAAACTAAAATGATACATATCTGGATGCTGGGTTGTATGACAGAAAAGCACTGTCGTAGCTTCACCCGTTTCTGTTCAAAAGGAAATTCTTATTGCTCACATCTTTTCCGCATTTAGTTTGCTAATTAACATTGGCTTGGATATTCCTCTAAAACAAAAAATAGCACAAAAAGGGTTTTTCCTTAATAATCCTCCCACCTCCCGGTCTCACATGGACAAATGAGAAAATCCAGATAGGAATTTGTTTGCTCCACTAATTTTGATTAGGTTGCATTCATCGAAAATTTAGAGTAGAAGTGTCATCACTTAAAATAACTAAGATCTATGTAACATCCCAAATTTTAAAACAAAGAGAAAAGGAATTTCCCTATTTCCAAAATTTGGAACCAACAAAAACTTTTATAGAATTAATGTGCTATGCATTATGCTCATGCTTGATCCTTGTATTATTGCCATGATGATTGCCTGAATGCTTATTAAATTTGCTAAAACCCTAAACCATGATGGTTGTGATCAAATAGAACCAAAGAAGAACAAATAAAAAGAAAATAAAATCAAAAGGGTGAGGCATATGTGGGCTTATGGCCATTTCTCCAATAATGGCCTATGCCCTATTTACTTTACCCAAAAGGTAAAACCCTCCATAAACCCAACCATCATCAAATGAACCCAAAACAATGATCTTTTGGATCAAAGAGAGATAAAGACAAAGAAAAGAAAAATAAAATAACACTACATATGTGCTTATGGCCAATTTTGCAAATCTTGAACCTAGGCCAATTTAACTTGTGCCAATGGTTGGGTATTGTTACTAAACAACTAAGAACCACTTTTGAATCAAAGAAACCCAAATCAAATCAAAAGAAATAGCAAATTCTACTCACATATGATAATGGTCAAAACTGTCATTTTTATCATGATACCCACTTTGAGCCCTTGTATTAAGAGATTCTTAAACCAAACTCTCCCAACTCTTTGCACCTCATCCAAGACCTCATGAAAGTTAACAACTTGGTCAAAGTCAACCTTGCTGGTTCAAAGTCAAACTCTAAATATAAGCATGCCAAGATGCCACTTTGAAACATATTCTAGATTACCCAAATTTTTAGAATTTTCACAAAACAATTCCAAAATTCAAAACAATGCCATCAATGGCTGCCCAACATTATTTAGAACACATCTATAAAGTTATTTGGCCAAAATTCAACACACATGAGACCATTGCATATGATCCAATTATTTACATAGAAGTACAACCACTATTCCAACTACTAGGTACCACTTCACCCTTCTCTCTCTTGTGCTCATCTATAGTGCATTGTACCCTAAACACTCTCAATGACCTCACCTAGTCTTGCCATGATCACCATGACCCAAACCATGCCAAGGACATGACCTATGTCACATACACTTTGACTTTGATCAATTGTGCACACACTAGCCCCTCTCCACCCTTGCCCAACAAGTCAAACCCACCAGCCTCAACCCATCTGAGCATACCATGCACTCAGAGAGCAAGATCAAAGCACAAAGGATCCAAGAAAATGACCATGCCGGCCACCATGATCACCACCATGCCCAAACCTGCTCCCTCTTCTCCCCTATCTCGCTGACCTTGTCAAACCAGTTGACCTTGACCCCCTGACCCCACTGGCGCACGCCCTGGCCAAGGAGAGGCCGACAACACCCAGAACACGCCGCGCCCACGACGCCCAGGACGCGCCAGAGCGTGCATGACCACGCTCTGGACACGCCAGTACCCGCACGCGCCCCGTCGCCTCACGCTCCCTCTCGCTCTCTCCTTTCACCCACCTGCTCACCACGACCACAGCTATCCCCTAGACATCCTCACTGGCTCGCCGGCGCCCTGTAGAGGACGCCATGGATGACGCCCGTCCGCCACCGTACTCGGGTACGCGAGGACGATGACGACGCCTCCGTCCCTCTCCTGCTGCGCCCTGACGCTCGTCGTGACCGCCTCGACGTCGCCAACACGACACAACCACCCCGCTGACCTCTAGCGCCCTCCAGCCCCGTCGTCACCACTCACCTGCCCCGTGCGCCTCGGCCACCTCTCGCCACTATAAAAGGAGGCCGCCCCTGGACGATTTCTTCACACTCCTCACCTTTCCTCTCACCCCTAGTCCTCCTCGACCACTTCCCCTCTTTGATTAAGCCCTCAGTCGCCGGAATTTCACCGGAGTAGCCCGCCAGCACCCTGCAAGCCCGTCGTCGATCGCGAGCACCCCTCGAGCCGCCAAGACCCTCCTTCGACTCGCCGTCGTCGACAACGCCGATTGCCCGCCTCGCCGGACTCGCTGGACGCCGGTAAGGACCTCCCCTGGACCCCCTGGCCGCCGGTAGGGTTTGCTCTCCGGCGAGCCCTGTCGAGGAAGGTGACGACCCTCAGCCACTCGATTTGCTTTTAATCCAACGGCTCACATCGCTGCGTACCGATTCGGGTTTAAAAACCCACTGACATGTGGGGTCTACTGTCAGGCGGCCCGCTGAGCGCTGAAGCGTAGTTGGGTCGGCCCAGTAGGTTTTCCCACGCGCCCATTTAGTTTGAATCCAGTTAATTCAATTTAACCCAAATTTGAATACTGCTGCCCACTTCAAAATTAAATAGGAAAATATCCACTTAGCCAAATTCGATGAATTTTATATATTTTGAAAGCTTGTGAAATTCTCTATCAAACCCCACTGGTCTCAACCCTAGATTCATTGTAGAATTCAAATAGTAAAAATAACAAGGCAAGGCCTTTTCAAACTTCAAACATTTATTAAAAATCAACCATAATGAATTTTGAGGTGATTCAAATTCTCATAATTCATATTTCAAATACTCTAATTTTTTATGCGAAAATATGACATGGTTGTTTCATATGATCATGGGCTAGATTCAAATAGTGGCTATGTGGCCATTTCTAGCTCATTTAAATTATTTCAAAACTAGCATTTAAATTCTATGAGATGCAACATCTCATTTAAATCATTTCTTTAAGTAACTCAAGGTGAGGTGATAACATTAGTCCTCATGACCCCATATATTATTATTTAAGAATATTAAATCATGTCCCTAGTAGTATTTAAATTGCATGAGGTATAATACCTCATTTAAATCACTTTCCCTAAATGATAAATATGAAGTGTGGACCTTGGTCAACATGTACTCATACTTTATTATTTGATGAGATTAAATCTTAACAAGATTCAATGAGAGAAAATTATTTCTCAAGGATGATAAATGGAAACCCTAATAAATACTTTCAATGAGAGGAAATTATTTTTCTTAAAAAGAAAACAAAGTCAACCAACATGTGAATAATGTGGTGATGCTAGAATAGCTTGTGTGAACCAATTGTGTGCTTAGTCTAGCCTTAAGATTTGTTTGGTGATTGTATACCTCGTATTCGTTTATAGACGCTAGTACCGAGGAGTACCAGGAGAAGGAGGTCTACTTTGAAGAAGAAGAAGAGAACTTTGACCACTATACCAATCAAGGCAAGCTATATTATTGCAAGCTATTACCAAGCTACCATCATGCAAAGCTCTACTAGAGCAAGGCACCCTTACACTTTTATTTTGTGTTAATGATCCAATCCCAAGTTTTTACCTTACAAATTGTTGACTTTGGTTTATCAAAGCTTACTTTTGATTCATGATTCACTTTGGTCTAGATATGGAGTATTACAAGAGTCTCACACTTAGCCTAGAGAACTATAAGCTAGTTAACACCCCTCATGACTAGTTGCTAGTGCTAAAACTAAAAGTGACTACTCTAGATGGGAACATGTGGAATCAAATGACTTTGAAAACCTTGGAATGATGAGTCATTCTATTGAAAGATTTTGAAGGTGAATATGACTTGTGAATGACATGGTGAACTTTACAAAAACTGATGGTTGGGTTCGGATGCGATACCATTCCAATTTTAAAGTACCCCCACAATACCTGTTCATGGGTAGGGCTTAACTGGAAATTTATGTGCTTTAGTATGGGTTCCCTCTAAACAAGCGTCATAGGGGTTATGCCGAGGCTGCCTCCATTGAAATGTGAAATGATGTGAAATGACGTGAAATGAGGTGAATGTCCGGCCCAAGCCCTGTGCAGTTCCCGGGCTGACGGTTTGTCTTCACTGGGAGGCCAAGCTCATGGGGAGAGGTGCCTGTACTAGGGTATGTAAGTGAAAGGTTATGATTGGTAGTCCGCACACGGAGTGTGATAAATCAGGGCCAGCTAACCCTGACGGATTATTGCAAATGTTGTGGCAAAAGTGTGCGACCTCTGCAGAGTGTAAAACTATTCGAATAGCCGTGTCCACGGTTACGGACGATTGGAACAGCCATACTGTTCCGTCATCAGACCATTTTAAAAATGTGACATCTGACTGGTGACTTGTGACTTGAACTTGAAAGGTGAATTTGACTTGAATCACAACAGAGTTGTGGGAATGACACTAATGTTCCCACTTGAGTTAGTTAGGCAAATAAAGAGTCTTTTACTACTAAGTGCTTATGAAATAAAATTGGCTTTAAGTGTCATGCCCAAATATTTGGCTGAGAACGTGTGCTGATTGGTATGCTTTGAATGAGTTGCACATCCCTCGGAAGGAAGAAGGTGTTAAACTTGACAATGTCCTTGGCTTCATCGTCTTATTCCTCTTCATGAAGTGCAAACATTTATAGGCAATGATAATGTTATCAACTTTCTTAAGCCTGTTCGCCAAAATCTTTGATGCAATTTTATAGATTACATTGCATAAACTTATAGGACCAACTGACCAACTCCTCTAGCTTCGGCCACTTTGGAATTAATACTATAAATCTTTTGTTAAAGGCTGTCAAGTCATCGACACCATTTAGAACCCTTAAAACAATACTAGAGGCTTCCTCTCCGCATAGACCCCAATGGTGCTGAAAGAAGTGTGCTGAAAAATCATCCGGCCTAGGGGTTTTGTCGGAAACATCTAAAAGAGGGCTTCCTTAACTTCAATTGCCTTGATAGAATCGACCAGGCCCTCATTCATATCTGAAGTGACACGTTGAGGCACCGCATATAGGACAACATCTATGTCCTCTGTCCCTTCTGACTTGTAAAGATCACGGTAAAAATCATTAGTCAACATGGCCATCTCCCTTGGATCTTCAGTCAAGTCGCCATTCTGTTTCCTCCGGCTGTCTATATTATTTCTCTTCTTTCTTCGACTAACTCTTAAGTAAAAAAATCTGTTGTTCTTATCACCCTAGCTAGCCAACTCACTCGAGACCATTGTCTCCACCTAACTTCTTCTCGATGATCGAGCTCCACATGGCTTCGTACTGGATCGAAAGATGGGATTCATTTATTTTCTTCGAGAATTAGATGGGCTTCATTTCACTTGTCTAGGTGTCATGAAAATCCTCTGAAAATCGCAGTCCTTATAGAAGCGCAGGATTAGAGCATCTCCAGTCGCGTCCCCCAAACCGTCCCCCAAAGGGATTTGGGGCGCGCCGGACAGAAAATGCGTTCCAGCCGCGTCCTCCAAAGCGCATTTTTGTCCGGCGCGCCCCGATACGGTGTCCGGCGCCCCGAGCCCGTCCCCGTCCCACAGGGGACGCTCCGGGGACGCCGGACACAACGAAAAGCAAGGCTGGGAGTGGCGGGGCCGACCCGTCAGCGGCACAATTAATTTAAACCTAACCGTCGCCTACCTCGCGACGGAAGTTATTGGCGCGCAGCGACGGTGCAGTTCCCGCAGAGGGCGCAGCGACGCGTCCCGTCGCGCCTAGCTCTGCGTGCCGGCGTTAATGAGCGCCACTGCTCATCCGCCTCCCTCCGGCCTATAAAAAGAGGCGCCTCTCATCGTCCCTCTCACACACAAACCCTAGCGCCTCTCTCCCAAACCCTAGTCGCCACCATCTCTCAACAAGACTCGACGCTATGTCTGGTAGAGGCGGAGGCCGACCTCGCGGCCGCGGCCGTGGTCGTGGCCGTGGCCGCGACATAGCTGAACGATCGCCGTCGCCTCCCGCGCCGTCGTCTTCATCGTCGGAGATGGACGTGGAGCCGTACGCGATGTTCGAGTTCGTCCTCGTCCTCAAGGGCGACCCGCGCGGCATCCAGAGGCTGCCGGACTCCTTCGCCGAGTACGTCGGCGGCGTACGCCCGCACAAGATGCATCTGCGGGAGGCTTCGTGCGGCTACTACCGGTGGATTGTCGACGCGATCTACGACGCGCACGGCAAGATGTACCTCAACATCGGCTGGGAGAAGTTCGCGCGCCACCACAGCCTCGAAGCCGGCTTCATCCTCCTGTTCTCCTACTTGGGCAACAGGGACATGAGCGTCAAGGTCTTCGACGAGAGGCGCTGCCGCCGGGACTACCACGTCGACAGGGACTACCACGGCGACAACACCGACGAGGAGGACGATTGAGTGTTGTTTCTTCGCAGCGAATACGTGCACGGAGGTTTCTGCCTGTTCGCCTCATCGGTAGAACCAACAAGGGCACCATCCTCCCGCTGGATTTTCCAGTTTAGGTGACTGGGTGACAAAGGATTAATTTGTCAATGCCTACAGATTGTAGACTAGGGTTTTGCTAGAAGTAGAGGGCAAGTAGATCTCGAAGGTTTAGGCGAAAAGTACTCGACGATTATGAAAACTAGGGTTATGTTGACAGTAGATTCGATCCTTTCTTTGTCCCTCGACTCCCCCTTATATAGGAGGTGGAGCCGAGGGTTTCGTTTTGTACAAGTTACAGAGTCCGGGACGGTTTCTAACTCATTCCGCCAGATTACAAATAACACTTCCTATTACAATTCTAACTTTCCTTAATATATCTTGGGCTCCCGAATCTTCTTATTCTTCGGGTAGTGGGCCTTCAATAAACCCCGGGTACTATCTTCGGCAGGCCCATTTGGGATGCCTATGTCAGTAGCCCCCGAGATTTTGCTTGAATTGTAGAGTCAAGAGAAATCTCAACTGTTTATTTTTATTCGAGAGCTTTTATTTATACTTTTTCACATAAAATTCTATATTGTACAGGGATAATGGTAGTTGGGGCTAGTTCATCTGACGGATCAGGTACTAGTTAACTGCTCTAGTGGCAATCCGCAAAAACCTACTTCAAGATCACGTCCCTGGACATGATCTCGGGATACTGGTGCAAACTTCGACAGGTGCCGCTTAAGGTCTTACCATTCTCGAGTCCCAGTCAAATTTATCGAGTACCTAACGCGTCCGTTAGGATTTTTCTTCGTATCTGTTGATACGGATAAAAGTAGCAGAGCGCAGTCTTTGGCGATGCCACGCCCAGCAGAACGGATCTGGGGTCTTACCTTCGCAAATTTGCGGCATTCAGAAATTGATCGCAACTTTGGCGTTCTGAGAATATATTGTCGAGTGCTTTTCGCCTTTGGAATAGCACATTTTATCGAGTCATATTTGATGACTTATTTTGTCTTCCCGATGGGAGTATATGTAGAGTTATCTGTGTAACTCGAAATATACTCACTTCTATTTCTTTATTTTGATAAAATTCATCGGGCACGCGAACAGCGTTCCCGATGGGAGTAGCCCCCGAGGCTACAGCCAAGGACTTGTGCTTGGGTGTAGGCTCCACAGATTAGTATCCGTTGCCACTATATTTATAATCTTTCTCGACAGTTTTATATCTATCGGGTGCGCGACCAGCGCTCCTGATGGGAGTAGCCCCCGAGGCTATGAACAAATGCTTGCATTTGGTCATAGGCTCTTGCCATTTCTATATTGTCATACTCGAAATTTTCTATTTTTCCAAAGTAGCCCCCGAGCATTTGGGCAAGAACTTGTGTTTGATCAAATGCTCCCGAAATAATCTTGCGTAGTCGATAAATTTTTTCGAGCTTTATAGTCGAACTTTTCTTTTACCTTGATGACGTAGTTGCTGATGATAGCCACGATTTCTGTGTTGGAAACACGCGAAAACCGCTATGTGTCACTGTCATGTGGGTCCCTTTTTCCTATCCAGTTGACACGTCGTGGAAGTGGGGGACACACGTCCTCCGCTTTTTCTGGCACCATTACTGTAACTCCTGCATGTTCACTTCTCGGTAAAAATACCCTTTTACCCCTTGTACACGTGGTTGTCATCTGCATCCTTTCTTTTGTCAATCGAACGGTTGTGACGATCTGGCACACTGCTATATAAAGCCATCGTCTTCCTCCTTGAGCACTTTCGCTCACGCCGCACCTCTGCTTCTCCGCTGTAACTGCCCCCTTGCTCCCATTAGCTCTCGCGCGCAAGCACCTTTCTCCTTTCTCTGCTAGCTCCGTTGATGCCGCCGCGCGCTCGCTTGACTAGACATAGCACACCAGAATCGAAGATGACATCAATAGATCTGGGAAGTGCTGAGTGGGAGAGATCCAAGATCTCAAACCAAGACATCAACATGCTGAAGAGGATGAGATTCAGCAAGAAGGAGAACGCGCTCCAGTTCCCCAAGGAGGAGAGCTACCCAAAGCCTCCAATCAACTATCGGGTCAGTTTTGTTGACCACCTCATCCGAGGACTTTCTCCCCCAATCCACGAATTTCTGCGTGGTCTCCTGTTTGTCTACGGTCTGCAGTTGCATCATCTGACGCCCAACTCTCTCCTCCACATTTCGATTTTCATCACACTCTGTGAATGCTTTCTCGGGGTTCAACCCAATTGGGCCCTGTGGAAACGCATCTTTTGCATTCGCCGCAATAGCCACCACAACGTCGCCTACAATATTGGCGGCGTTGTTATATGCGTTCGATCGGAAGTCGACTATTTTGATGTCAAATTTCCCGACTCCGTTCAAGGCTGGCGGAAAAAGTGGCTGTACATCCATGAGGAAAGCTCCAACCCGGCGGAAGAGAACATTGCTCCTTTTGACGGAGAAGCTAAAATCTTTCGCCGCCGTTCTTGGGATGCTGAAGCTACTGAAGCGGAGAAATTGGCGACAGAGACGCTAATGACTCGCATTCACGAGCTACAGAACACCCGCGGGAAAGAACTTTCGGGTATTGAGATTACCGCCTATTTCCTTAGGACTAGAGTACAGCCTCTCCAGGCTCGCAAAAACCCCTTCTGGAAATACACTGGTGAAGAAGATGCTGACAGGCTCTCGAAGGATCTTCCCTTGAAGGACTTTGAGAAACTTATCCGCAAAATCTCTTCGCTGAACAAGAAGGATTTAATTCCTACTTCTTGTCGTGTCGCGCCATTTAGTAGCACCAATCCCCTCCCCGAGGTAATTTCTTTTTTGTAGCTATATTTGTTTCCTCGAGCTTTGTTGTTTTGTCGATTACTATTTTGTTAACACCTTTTTCTCGACACTTTTTCTTTTCTCAGGGCCACCCTATTCTTTCTTCTCTTCCTCCTCTTCCTGAAGGTGGAGACGTGGAGGAGCGTGCCGTTGTCGACGATGACAACCAAAGCACCACTCGCCCTGCCACTGAAATCGCGGGTTCTCACAAATACGCGGCTTCTGCTGAATCAGAGGCCACTGCCTCGACACACTCTCTTCTTCATGCTTCAAAGAGGAAGAGAGACGACGTAAAAGATTCCGGCACTTCCAAAGCCGAAGAAGCTGAGCCTTCTCAAAAAAAGGCAGCTTTTAACCCATATACTGATGCCCTCGTCAGCTCGTGAGTTACTCCTTGCTTTTTACTATTCCTGTTTTGATGTTTCTTGTCTCTTGCTTCTTATACTGCCGCCATTTTATTGTAGTGATGAGGAAGAAGAACAAGCTGTTGATGCTACTGCACGAACGAGTACGTCGCGTACTTTGATTGTGTCGGAAGCTCAACATGATGGGGATGAGTCTTCTCCTCCCCAACAAGACATCGTGCAACCATCGCCAGTGGAGAGCCCCCGAGCCTCTCCATTGGAGGGAACGAGAGTGGACCCATCGAGAGAGTCTATCCAATTCCCTGGTGGATCTTCGACACCGTCATTGGATGATGTAAACCTTAAATCTTTCAATACTTCAATCATACTGAATGTTTGCCGTATATATATTGGTTATATTGACTTCATTTTCCTCCTTGATTGTCTTTTCAGCCTTTGATGAAAGAATTTATTCGCCTTGGTACCCAATTTGTCGGGTATCGTGACTACACCAAGAAGCTCGAAGGTATTCTTGTCTTGTTCTGTTACTGCATGCATACCATGATTTTATCATAGTATTTACCTGCCGCAATTTTTTCAGGAGATCTGGCGGAAAGCAACAAACGTGCGGATGCTCTTGCTGCTAAGTTGAAGCAGAGCGAAGAAAATCGCCAAAAAGCTGAAAAGGCTGCTGCCACCGTTCCAGATCTTCGAGAGAGGCTTCACAGAGCTGAAACTTCATTGAGTGATAACATAACTCAGCAATCAGCTCGAGAGGCAGAGATTCTTTCCCGCTTGGAATCACAGTGTCGGCGTTTTGTTAGTAAGTTCTCGAATCTTTGATTTGCCTTGGATTATCTTGCGTTTCATCTGTAGTCTTTATTTTTATACAGCTGTCTGATTGTTTGTAGGGCGGACGCATCAAGAGTATGAGGTTGACGGTCCTGTGGGTGACGAGCTTCTCGACGCGCTGACCCATGCCGAAATTCATGGGGATGAAGCACGCGACGGGCTTGAAAATGCTGAAGCTGGCTTGCTGAAGCTTTTCCCTTATTTCTTTCCGAAGAAAGAGACTCCCGCTACTTTTGTAGAGCTCGCAAAAACCTTCAATGGACCCGAAGATCTTGGGCTGAAACTTCGCCAAGAAGGCCTGAAAATTGGCGTTGAAGGCACCATTGCGCTGACTGCTAATAGCCAACAAGACGTCGACTGGTCCAAGGTTGGCGACATAGGGGAGATGGAGACAAAGAAATGGCAATCTCTGATTAGAGCTGCCAAACCTTCGGCAAGACCCATCCTCTCCTTCCTTGGTGTTAAACCAACGCCTGCTCCAAGCGCATCCAAGCCGGAGGTCAAGTAGACCACCTTGTCTTTTTTTTACTTCTATCTTTTGATGCTAGCGCCTTAGTCCTTCTGGCGGTGATTAGATCTTCTAGGGATCCTTCTTTTGTAACAGACATGTATATATTATGAGAATCAATGGAAATCTATCTGTCTCAATGATTGATGTCGACGTTTTTCTATTTTTTCAGTTGATTTTTGACAATTATACGTCCATCCCTGATTCTTCCGAAGTTTTTCCTTCGTCCCTTCCGAAGAAGTTCTCTGTCCCTGTTAATTTTGTTGATGATTCTGCGAGTAAAGGGCTGGCAGAAGAATTGAAAGAACTTCGAGGACAACTTCAATCCGTGAAGAAGCAAACTTTGGCGATGATGGAAAAAACTCGGAAAGCATCTGAACAAGAAGAGCTTGCTCTTCGTCAAGCCAAAGAGGCTATAGCTGCCAAAGATGCTGCTGTTTTGGAGGCAAAGGGAGCTGCTACCCGAGAAAATAGCATGCTCGAACTGATGTTGGAAGCTAGCACTGATATGTTAGGTATGTGCCTCCAACCTTATGGTGCTTTTTTCTTTATTTTTCTGTGCTGCCTCCAAATTTCTTGCTTTGCTGCCTAATAGGCTCGGTTCTTGATGCTGCCGCCGAGGATCAAAGAGTGAATGAGAGGACAAATCTTCTTGTCAATCTTTCCCTTAACCATGGCTCGTTATTTTGGGCCACTCCTGAACGAACCCAGCAAATTGTCAGGTTCCAAGAGCGTGCTTGCCAAGTGCGCGAATATCTTGTCTTCTGTACCAAGACCCTGTCTATGGTTTATAACTCTATGTTTCCTCGGAACGTTCAACCAAAAACTCTTCCCGAGTTAATGGAGAAGTTTAAAGATGCCCACAGGATCCATAACTTTGTCAGAGCTCAACTGGTGGCTGGCGCCAGATTTGCCCTTATCATGCTTCAGATCTGCCACTCGAAGCTTGATCTGACCCAAGTTGTTGAGAAAGTTCACGAGAAGGTACGGCGCCGAAGAGTTGGTGTCGATCGTATTAACACGAAGGTTTCACCTATAGCCGAAGAAATGATTGAAGACCTTCTTCGGATGGATGCCGACTTTTTCGCAGATGGTCATTATGCTGATTTTCTTGGCACTGCTCCTGAAGAAAACAGAATTACTCTTGATGATATATTGAATCAAGACTAATTATTTTCCTTTAGTAGATGATTTTTCCTTGTAAATCATGATTATGATCATGTTGTGAAGCAAACATCATATTTCTATATTTGTCTAGCCCCCGAGTATTTTCGGTGGCTATTCGCTGTATTTGTATAATGCGAGGTTTTAAACCAAAGCATTTATTCACTATGTAGTTTTGGCTAATATTAGCCCCCGAGCTACTTTGTTGAGTACTGTTTTGTGTTTTTATTGACTCACGAAGTATGTTAATACTGAGGCGAGGCTTTTCTTTTTTCGAGCAACTATATTGGTATTCGTCGGGCCAAGACTTTGAACATGTCGATAAAGAAAAGTTTTATTGACACTATCTTTATTATATTGCAGCACCGCGAGCCCGCCTCATTAAAAACCTTCTCCGGCCCCACTCGGTGCCCCGAAAAAGGAAAAGAGTGCGTATGAAAACTCGCGGGCGTTTCAGTACATTGTATGTTTACAAAGTAGACTATATTTCGGCATCTAAGCGTAAAAACGCCTGAGCTGTGCCACGTTCCAGGGGTTTGGCTCGGCAATCCCTGTCTTCTTGTCTTTGATTCTGTATGCTCCTCCTTCGATTACCTCTGTGACGATGAAGGGTCCAAGCCATGGTGATTCGAGTTTTTCGTGACTTTTTTGATTGAGTCGCAAAACTAGATCACCGACTTGAAAAGATCTTGACCGCAATCGTCGACTGTGGTAATTCTTCAGGTCCTGTTGATATTTAGCGACTCGCGACAGAACTTCGTCTCGAGCTTCGTCAAGTGCATCGACGTCGTCCTCCAAGGCTTTTCTCGAGATTTCTTCATTATATTCTGTAACTCTCGGGGAATCATGCTCGATTTCTATCGGCAGAACTGCTTCGGCTCCATGGACCAGAAAAAACGGTGTTTCCTGTGTCGCCGTACTTGGTGTTGTTCGGATACTCCACAATACACTTGGCAGCTCCTCCGGCCAAGTATGCCGAGCTTTTTCCAGTGGTCCTAGCAGGCGTTTCTTGATGCCGTTGCAGATAATGCCATTGGCTTTCTCGACTTGTCCATTGGTCTGTGGATGTGCGACAGACGCAAAACTCAACTTAATGCCCACTTCTGCGCAGTATGCTTTGAACTCCTTGGACGTAAAGTTGCTGCCGTTGTCTGTAACGATGCTATGAGGGACTCCAAATCTGAAAACGATGCTCTTCACGAACTTAATCGCCGACGCACCGTCCGGTGAATTTATCGGCTTTGCTTCGATCCACTTTGTAAATTTGTCGACAACAACAAGCATATACTCATAACCTCCTGGTGAAGCTTTGTGTAGTTTTCCCACCATATCGAGACCCCATTGAGCAAAGGGCCAGGATAGTGGAATTGGCATGAGTTCTGCTGCAGGAGAGTGAGGTTTGGCGGCAAACCTTTGGCACGCGTCGCAAGTTCTCACTATGTCCTTCGCGTCCTCGATTGCTGTTAGCCAATAAAATCCTGCTCTGAAAACCTTAGCCGCGATAGCCCGGCTGCTTGCGTGGTGCCCACATATCCCTTCGTGCACATCTTTGAGGATAATTCTTCCTTCTTCGGGTGTAACGCATCTTTGTAATACGCCCGAAATACTTCGTTTGTACAACTCCCCTTTTACCACCGTGAAAGCTTTTGATCTCCTGATTATTCGCCTTGCTTCAACTGGATCGTCGGGTATCGTTTTCCTTAGGATATATGATACGTAAGCCTGCATCCATGGAATTTGCACCATCATGACTAGCTCCTGCTCCTCTTCTTCTTCTACCGTGTCGTTGGTGGTACTCGGGGATTTCGCTTTCTTCTCCTTCTTTGTTTTTGCTGGCTTTGTTGATCTTTCGCTTATCTCTTCCCAAAACACGCCTGGAGGGATCGCGAGACACTGTGACCCGATGTTTGCGAGAACGTCGGCTTCATCGTTGCTCATCCTGCTGATGTGGTTTACCTCACAACCATCGAATAACTTCTCGAGCTCATTGTACACCTCTTTGTATGCTATCATACTTTCGTTGACTGCATCGCATTGGTTCATGACTTGCTGTGCCACCAATTGGGAGTCACCGAAAATTTTCAGTCGGGTTGCGCCGCAAGCTTTTGCCATCTTCATCCCGTGTATGAGAGCTTCATATTCTGCTTCGTTATTAGACGCGTTTGGGAACGTCATCCGCAAAACGTACTTCAACTTGTCGCCTTCAGGTGATACCAGTATTACGCCTGCTCCGGCACCTTCCAGTCTTTTGGACCCGTCGAAATTCATAGTCCAAGTTCTCGATAAATCTGGGGGTCCCGTGTTTTGTAGCTCCATCCACTCTGCAATGAAATCTGGTAAGACCTGTGATTTTATCGCTTTTCTTTTTTCATACGTGATGTCCCGAGGAGAAAGTTCTATTCCCCAAAGGGAGACACGTCCCGTAGCTTCTGGGTTATTTAGTATATTTGATAAGGGAGCCTCGTTGACCACTATTATCGGGTGCGCCGAGAAATAGTGTCGCAATTTTCTTGCTGTCGTGAATACTCCATATGCCAGTTTCTGATATTGCGGGTACCGCTGTTTTGAAGGCGACAGTACTTCGCTGATGAAATATACTGGCCTCTGAACTCCATGAAGCTTGCCTTCTTCTTCTCTCTCGACCACTAGGGCCGTGCTGACCACCTGAGGTGTGGCTGCAATATACAAGAGGAGAGGTTCTTTCTCTTTCGGTGCCACCAGTATCGGTGGTGTCGAAATTGCTCGCTTGAGGTTCTCGAAGGCTCTGTCTGCTTCCTCGTTCCATTGAAATTTTTCCCCCTGTTTGATCAATGCATAGAACGGCAGCGCCTTTTCTCCTAGCCTGGCGACGAATCTGCTTAAAGCTGCGACTCGCCCCGTTAACTGTTGTATTTCTTTCAGCTTTGTTGGCTTTCTCATAGTGACGATGGCCTGTATTTTTTCGGGATTAGCTTCAATCCCCCTTGCTGATACTAAGAACCCGAGAAGTTCTCCTGCGGGAACTCCAAAAGAGCATTTTGTCGGGTTCAGCTTGAGGCAGAACTTGTCGAGGTTGTCGAAGGTTTCTTTCAAGTCTTCGATCAGAGTCGACCCTTTCTTTGATGTTATTACGACATCGTCGATGTAGACTTGTACATTTTTTCCGATCTGTGTTGCTAGACACTTTTGCATCATCCGCTGATATGTTGCTCCCGCGTTTTTCAGACCAAAAGGCATTGTTTTGTAGCAAAATACGCCATAAGGTGTGATGAACGCTGTCTTGGCTTCATCTTCTTCTTTTAATCTGATCTGGTTATAACCAGAATATGCGTCCAAGAAGGAAAGACGTTCGCATCCTGCCGTGGAGTCGATGATTTGATCGATCCTTGGGAGGGGAAAGTGATCCTTGGGACAATGTTTATTGAGACACGTGAAGTCGACGCACATGCGAAGGACTATTGTGTGTTTCTTCGGCACCATCACTGGGTTAGCTACCCATGTGGCTTCTGTAGATATTTCTCTGATGAAACCAGCGTCTTTGAGTCGATCTATTTCTGATAACATTGCTTTGCGGCTAGGTTCCGAAAAACGCCGTAAAGGCTGCTTGACTGGTCTTGCGAGAGGATCCAAATTGAGGTGGTGCTCGGCGAGTTCCCTGGGTACTCCTGGCATGTCAGCTGGACACCATGCGAAGATTTTCCAGTGCTCACGGAGGAACTCGACGAGCGCGCTTTCCTATGCGACATCCATGTTTGCGGCAATGGACGTCGTTTTCTTTGGATCTGTCGGGTGGATCTGTACCTCTTTTGAATCCTTGGTTGTGTTGAAAGTTGGCTCCTTAGAAGGTCTCCCTACCTCTGGCAGCACATCATAATCAGTGAACCGTGGCGCCGCATATTCTGCTTGCATCCCGAAGGTTTCTGACAGTCGATGAAAATCCTTGTCGCATTTATCAGATAACGCGAAACTTCCTTTGATTGTGATAGGTCCCTTAGGCCCAGGCAACCTCCACAACAGATATGTATAATGCGGCACTGCCATGAACCTGGCATACGCTGGTCGTCCCAACAAAGCGTGATATTGCGACGGGAAATCCACAACTTCGAACTCCAGATTCTCTATCCTGTAGTTTTCTCGGGTTCCAAACTGAACGTCGAGGTTGATTTTGCCCAATGGGTAACTTGGCTTCTCTGGTGTAATCCCGTGGAAACGTGTATCAGTTGGTTTCAAGTTTGCTAGGGATATGTTCATCTTCCTCAATGTATCTGCATACATGAGGTTTAAGCTGCTGCCGCCATCTATGAAAACTCTCGACACGTCAAAACCAGCGATTACTGCGGGTAAGATGAGTGCTGATTGTCCTGGTCGAGGGACTTGCTGCGGATGGTCTGCGATTGTGAAGCCGATGTCTTGCCCCGACCAATTTAAGTACTCGACTGTTGGTGGAGGCATCTTCTCTGCCATGAACACTTGTCGAGAGATTACCTTCTGCGCCCTGTTGGATGGCCTAGCTTTCTGAATCATCGAGACCGCACCGTTAGAATTAGGATCAACATATGGAGGTGGGTGTGCCCTCGAGTGTTCTTTCTTAGCAGCGAACACATGAAACCTCCGATGCACGACCTAGTTAGGTTTAGTTTATTTGCAATATTTTATATTTGTGTCCACCACGGTTCCAACTATGTATTAGTTTGTGGAAACCACGTACCCAATTATGTATTAGTTTGTGGAAATTGAAATAAAAATGCCAAAAAAATATTTTAAATGTTTGGGGCCGGCGTTTGGGGGACGCGTCTGGGGAGCGACGTCCCTCAACGCGGCACGAACAAAACACGTCCCCCAAACGCTCGATCCGACGTGGTTTGGGGGACGTGTTTTGTTCGTGCCGCGTTGAGGGACGTCGCTCCCCAGTCGCGTCCCCCAAACAAAATTTCGCAAATTTTAAACTTAACTAGATTCGATTAGATTCGTCCAAACTTACATAGATTCGAACGAAATTTGACTAACTTTAAAACTAAACCTAATCTAGAACCACTTGCGGCGGCCGGAGGCGTCGTAGTACTGCTGGAAGTTGTACATCTCGTCGGTGACGACCTCCTGCTTGACGCGCTCGTCGACGGGCTCGTCGACGGGCTCGTCCTTCACCAAGCCGCTTGGTCCTGCCTCGCCGTCGTCGGTGAGGTCCACCAGCGGCTTGCCGGAGTCGCGGATGGACATGGCGATCGCCGCGTCCAGGTCGCCCCTCCAGGCGTCCTTGTCGTCCATGGACGTCAAGAACGCCGCCCGCAGCCCTGGGCAGTCCTCGGGGTCGTCGCTGCTGGCGATGAGCCGCTGCTGCTGCTCATACTCCGCCAGCAGCGTCGCCTGCGATGCTTCCTCCGGCTCCTCCTTCACCTCCGGCTTCGGGATGAGGAGGGCGCCGCCGCGCCTCCCTTGCTGCCGCCCGCTGCCGCTACCGCCACGCCTCGTGTTGACGGGCGTCGCCGGCTCCTCCTTGACCTCCCGTTTGGGGACGGTGTAGGGCGCCGACCGGTACGACGAGGACGGCATCGATCGCGCCGGTCCCGAGGAAGAAGAGTGCAAGGAGGACGAGTACGTCGTCCTCCTCGGCTGCCATTGAGGAGACGGCGGCGGCGACGACGGCATCTCCAGCCTTGGAGCGCCGTTGCGGAGGCCGCGGATGACGTTCTCGAGGGTGCGCCCCGGAACGCCCCAGAACAGGGCGCGGCCTTCCCTGTTCCAGCTGTTGGGGCCGCCGACGAGGTTGTCGGTGCTGTGCATCTCGATGTCGTACTTCGCCTGGAAGTACGTCGTCCACCAGGCGTCGTTGTCGTTGACCGCCCATGTCGGATCCAACCGCTCCTCGGCGGTGAGTTGAGCCCGACGGGCCTTGATGGCGTCCCTCCATTGGTCCGTCTTCGGCTTCGGCGGCGGCGGAACGCCAATGCCGTTCACGGCCATCTTCCAGCCGCCGCTGCTTGGCAGCCGCATGTCCGGCGGGACAGGATACCGGGCGTGGTACAGCGCCCACGCCTCCGCCACGGTGAGGCTGCCGCGTCCGAAGCCGTTCGCCGCGGCGATCTTGCGGGAGGACGAGCTCGACATTTTTTGAGCGGCGAGGAGAAGATCTGGGAGGGGGGCGGCGGCGGCGATGAGAAGGATTATGAGCGGCGAGAACTGCAGGGCGTCTTAAAACAGCGGCGGCAGCGGGTGGTTGCACGCAATAACTCCGGCGCGGACGGCCACGCGGCCATGCACGACGAGACGCGTCCCTGCGTCGCCTGGGAAAACAGGGACGCCATTAACGTCGCTTGACCAAAGGTAGGCGACGGGGTTTTAGCCTTCCGTGCCGCTGACGGGTCAGGCCCGCGTCGGTTGGCCTCGCTTTTCGTTGTGTCCGGCGTCCCCGGAGCGTCCCCTATGGGACGGGGACGGGCTCGGGGCGCCGGACACCGTATCGGACCGCGCCGGACAAAAATGGACTTTGGGGGATGCGGCTGGAACTCTTTTTTTTTTGTCCGGCGCGCCCCAAATCCCTTTGGGGGACGGTTTGGGGGACGCGACTGGAGAGGCTCTTAAGCCCAAAGTGGGAGAGGAAACCCAGTGGCGGATAGCCGGCCTGCCACGGCGTCGCAATATATCCCGCCAATTTCCCCAAATCCAACCCACATTTCCCGCCACGCCACTCCCCTCGTCTCCCATGGCGGCGCCGTCGGCAGCCATGCGCAGAAAGCTGCAGCGCAAGTTCCGGTTGCGGGGCTTCACCCTCAAGGTCGACGCCCTCGAGGAGGCCGCCGCCTTCCTCGACCGCTTCCCCGACGCCGAGGACGACGCGCTCGACCTCCTCCTCGACGAGCTCGACAAAGAACCGCGTAACTACTCCCCCCACCCCCACCCCATTTTGGCTTTATTTTGCGGTTGGTTGTGACCCTGTGCGCGTCTACTCGTTGATTTCTGGGTGCGCGCAGTGAAATCATCTATACTGGATCGGGACGCTGTCCGGCGTGTGGTGTCTCTGCTCGTCGAGGCGGAGGAGGCGGTCGACGCGGCGTCGCCGGCGGCCACCAGCGCACGGTCGGCACTGCGGGTGGTGGACTCCTTCGTCGTGCCTCGCTTCCACTACGACCCAATCAAGAAAGTCTTCTACGAGTATGTACACACCTCCACTTCCTTTTAGATCTGGAGAGACTTGGGAATTTAGTCTTTCTTTTTGACCTTTTCGTGTTGAACCATGGTTGAATGTTGCGACAAGGCTATTTATTCACCACTTGACTCGCCTAAATCTTGAATGGATATTGACCAGGGATTCTCTAATTTGCAGAGTGAATGTGTAGTTTCACTGGAGCTTGCCTTTTCCGTTCTTCTAAAATTAACTGTTTTTTTTTTCTGAATGTTTGAAATAGATGTGTCAAACGTGCCTTACCTGTTTCTGGAATGATATTCTGCCTAAGTATAGTTCGTCAATTGTAATAAAAAGGGCCGTGTGCACCATTTTGATCCAGAGGCCAGGGTCAACCTCCTTTTCGAAAAAAAATTGTATAGTCCATCAATTTGTTAGCCCAGCCAGCTTGTAATCAATTCGTTTCTTTTTAAGAGCTGCAATATAATTCAGTATGACACATATATTTACCTTCGATGCTGAACTAGAACACATGACATGCCTGGGAAAAAAAATCTTGTCTGTATATTCTAAGAATGGCTTAACCATTTATCTCACGGAAAAGCGGGAAGCATCGATTATAATGATCTTTTTGATCTTATGTTTGTTGATGATATATGCTCGATTATGATGTGTATATAGGCATACTGGAAGATTATCCATCCATGGAGAAGCTGGAGATAAAGCTGCCCTGTACAGGGACAGATATCAAGTGCTGCTTCAGAGGCTCGCTCGTGATAAATATTTCTCGAGGCCAGCTTTTGAGACTGTTATGACTGAAAGTGATAGTTGCGAGGTATCTCTCTTAATTTATCTTGCATTTCTACTCCCAGTAACTCTATTCCAACACTTTGGGACTTCTCACCCCTTCAATTTTTTCTTAGTCCTTGTTTATGAAATGATATACAATTTTCCCCTTCATGTAGATAACTTCTATACAATCTTTAATTGGGTGCACTGGACGGAGATGGATTATGGGAGTCATATCACAATTGGAGGAACGCCAATTTTACTTGGAAGATCTTACTGGAGCAGTGCCAATTGACTTAGCAAATGCAATATCCTTAAAACCATTACCATGTTACCTACATATGAATATATAAAAATAAATATTAATGTATTTGCTGTGCTAAAATTGGAAATGTTTCTTAACTTTAAAGTTTGTTTGTTCACAGTTTCCAGGTTAATGAAAAGAAATCCTTCCATTTTACAAGTGCTTAGTAATTAGTAGTAATCATATTTGCAGCAGTGACCCATATGTCATTTCAGCATTTTGTTTGAACTATATGGATTTATGCTTATCCAGAGAAGCACATCTCTTTCCTTAACATATAACACAAAATCACTTCAGGTTTCTTTGTTGAAAACACTGTAATTGTAGCAGAAGGTGAACTGCTTGCGAATGGCATTTTCCAGGTCTGGATTCTCATCTACCAGAAAATTATTAGTTTTCTTTTTGTATTATCCTCTTGAATATTGTTTTTTTTTCAATCATCTACAGGTCAATACATGTGGGTTTCCTCCCTTAGAGGACAGAGAGGCATCACTTTCACTCCTTATGGGACTTGATTTCTTTGGTGGAGGTGTCATACCAACTGAAGAAACAGTAAGTCTGTAATTGCGTTCTACATGTTGAGTAATAGGTCTTGCCGAAAACGTCTTTACTGATGATATTTGTTACCTTTGTATTAAACAGCTAAGACTATCATCACTAGAAAATAAGGCTGTGAATGACATGTTCGTCATACTTTCAGATGTTTGGCTGGACAATCCTGAGGTATTTATGTTTGGTATTAGTTCTTTGCTTTATGCAACTTTTTTGTTTAGTCATTCTCTCAGGATGTGCATATGTGTTATCTCGTAGAGTAGACTATGGAGAAGTTAGGCATTGTCCTTGATGGCTATGAAAGTGTGGAAGTGGTTCCTTCTCTCTTTGTTTTAATGGGCAATTTCTGCTCTCAGCCCTGCAATCTGGCATTCAATTCATTTGAAGAACTCAGGTGTGACTTTCGTGTTTCATGAGAGATGATCAAAAGTTGTGCTAGGCATTTTGTATTCCAATCCAAGGCAAGACCTTAGTCATGTAGCTTTGTTTAGATTGCAGTTTGGGAAGCTTGGTGAAATGATCGCAGCTCGAACTAGGCTAAAGGAACATAGTCGTTTCTTATTCGTTCCTGGTCCTGACGATGCAGGTACTTACAATACTCAATGATATGCTTTTATCTGATAACTGATATCTGCATGTAGGGTTTCTACAGTATGCGATTCGTATCATCCAGTAATGAATTAAATCTCACTTGGCCTATTTTTTATATCCACTTATTATTATTATCCATCTGTCCCAAATTAATTGACTCAGTTTTATATAGATACACATGTATCTAGACACTAAAACGTGTCTAGATACATGCGTTTTTAGACAGAGTTGAATCAATTAATTTGGAATGGAGGGAGTATTATTTTCCTTGCTAGTTTAAACCAAGGAACGGCTTCTGTAATAGCATAAGGAAATGAGGTTGTTGGCCTTAAATACTGCCAGCTTACTTTCCATAGTAGCAGATGTTTCCTTGTTTCTCGTGTACATCATATGTTGTTTCTTCTTACATGGTAATAAATTTGCAGGACCTTCAAAAGCTCTCCCAAGGTGTGCACTCCCGAAATATCTAATTGAAGAACTTCAGAAGCACATCCCAAATGCTATATTTGTAAGCAACCCCTGCAGGTTCGACACGAATGCATTGCCTTGTATCATTATCTAAAAATTCTATATGTTAAACATTTATTGATAGGGATATATAAATATATAATCACCCATGCAAAGACAGGGATCTATTTTTTGGGGGTTCAAATTATAAAACAAGTATGTAGCTGATTAAAATCAATAACACCTTGAACAGGGATGGGTGATGCTACTGTTTCTCTTTGTGCTGTAAATTCTGTGCTACATGTGACTCTGATTCCAAATTCTAGTCTTTTTGGACATTGATATGATCTCCATGGCGACCTTTGACGATCAATTCTATGAAAGTATGTTACACATCATGAAAGTATATTTCATGATGGATTAATATCAATTCAATACTGTGTATGTTCGTAATTATTTCTACACTGATGGTCAAATTTAAACATATTTGACTGCCATGATTCTAAAAAGACCCACTGGGAGGTTCATCCAATTGTCTTCACTGTGACTTGGTTCAGTTTTAGCATAAAGGTTACCATTTGTGTGCTGTAGTTTTTGCGACGATCCGTACAGCAAGCATCTGTACAAAATTGCATGATCATGATGCACAATGACAATACGTACATAAAGACGCTTAACATGCATGCCCATACTGGCCTACCGATGTGCATACTATGGAACCATGTTTTTTAGTAGGCATCTAACATCATAATGCATGTCGCACGCAATATTTTGTTTGTAGTAGAGCTCTCTCTGTACCAGACACCATCTTCATTTGGTCTATTTCTCCAAATGTGCCTGATTTATCTTCATGGTTATTCATTGAGGCACTGACATTTCGGTTAAGTCCTGGAAAAGGCTTCATGCACTTGTTACCCATTGAAACTACTATGTAGCGATAGATAGTCAAGGAACATATACCAATCTATGGAATCATTCCATACCAACTTATCATGATTCAGACAAGATTAACTTCCAGACCTACCAATTATCATACGTTCTATCTCCAATAAAATAATTGATTTTCCAGGGTGAAGTTTTATACACAAGAAATCGTGTTTTTTCGGCAAGATCTCCTTTACAGGATGCGGCGGTCATGTCTGATTCCACCAACAACGGAAGAAACAAGCGACCCATTTGAACATGCAAGTTAATTAACTTCTATTAATTATTTTAGTCAGAATGTATGCTGCTGACTGTTCGTAAACTAACCAATCCTTTTTGTTCAGCTAGTAGCAACTATCACCCACCAGAGTCATCTGTGTCCATTGCCTCTTACAGTCCAACCTATCATATGGAACTATGATCATTGCCTTCGGCTGTATCCAACTCCTCACACGGTATGTAATTGCACATACTTTATGCACACCTTGAAATGTTTACTGACTGTTATCTCATGAATATGCTTCGGTGCTAATTCATTTGTTCAACATGCACAAAAGCATAACTATACTTACGTAACTATCATCGATCCACAACACTATCAACAAAAGTTTGGCAGGTCTTGTGCTAATACTTGTTTAAATCTTCTTCAGATAGTATTGGGTGACAAGAGTGAGCAGAAGGCCTTCAAATATACAGGAATCACTTGTTTCAATCCTGGTTCTTTTGCCAATGACAGCACTTTCGCAGCATACCGTCCTTGCACTAAGGAGGTTGAGCTTTCTGCATTAGAAAGCTAATGCGGAAAGCGAGGGAAATGGAAGCTGGAACGTGTAACACCCAACTTGGTCCAAACCTTTGATGAGCTGCCTATCGCCACTGTATATCAGCCATCAGGATTGATATATGACTTTAGACATTTAAATTAAGGAGGCATCATGCAAGCATTCACAAGGAAGACATAGCGATGGCATGCATGGATGGAGTCAGTGCTATGTCTCTGGTGGAACTGATGCTGACATCTCGTGGTAGGGGTCACAGATTTGTAGAATCTGATTGCTGTGGACCTTGTGGTCTTGGTGTAACAATGATTTTGGTATGTCTTTCCAGCTATGCTTTGCTGAAGTCACAGAGTGGATCTTAGTCTTGTAATCTGTACATGTAACTGTTTCCATTATTTGAAACCAAGTTAATAGAATTGTGCTTTCAGTTATTGTCCAGAATTATTACTCTGTAAAGAATGCATTGCCCAGGTTTGTTAACTTGAACCTGATTAATTATACAAGAATGCACAGGAAATTTGCTTGACATTTTTGTGGGGAGAAAATGTGTTCTACTTACAAGTTGGGCTCTACTTAATTCTACCGACTTGGTGTGTTGGTGATGTAGTTGATGACCAAGACATCTCAAAGTAACCAAGGCGATCAAATTTTGAAAGAAGAAATCATGTTTTAGCTTTTGGATTGGGCGTGTTTATGCTGAATTCCATCTTTCTGAACACAGGTTATCAGTGTGTTTCCAGGTTTTCGACCACTGTAGTATGGTACACCACAGGTTTTCAGTTTTCACGAAGGAAAACCCCCGGGGGATGGGTCGTGCGTCCATGTGCTTCATCTCAAATAAAGGATTACCATCCGCGAGAGTGTTGATTACTTTCACATGTAAAACGGGTATTTTTTTTGAGGTAAAAGACAGTTACTTTACATAAATTAAAATAGATCAAATTATTTGGAAGATCATATACATCATACATAGCCATAATTTTCCCCGCATAAAAAAGTGTTGCCTAAATGTAGGTCCTTTTTTTTAGTTTTGGTGCAGCACTCGACATGATTCCATTCATGAGTCCATTATGTAGTCCTTCCTGCTTCGCCCAGATGGCGCCATGGAGGAGCATCTTTGATACTTCCTCCGGCCCATGAAACATATAAAAAAATTATCTAAATTTAGACGTATCTAGACACTATTTAGTGACTAGATACATTTAAATTTAGATAAATTTTCGATATGTTTCATGGGATGGAGGTAGTATTTCAGTTCATGTGCTCGTTTGATTCCTGTATGCCACATGGGCGTGTTTATTCAGGGTGGATTTTTCTTCTTATTTCCTGTTGCATTCCACGATCAAGGAAGGCCGTTGCATTTGTAATTTTGGATCAGCTCGACGCAGTGGGAACCTTTGCGTACGATCTCTCGTTGCTAGGTTTGGTTGAAACTTGACGCGAGCTAGCTGCTCAAATGGAACTTGTAGGCGCTCCCACGACGGGTGGGTGAAGTGGAAGGATTATGGTTGCCCTGTCCCCACTGGTTATTGGTCCCAAATGCACGCACACTACTCCACCCAATGACCCAAACGAGACCTTAGGCAACAAATGAAGGACCTCTAACTTAAGCCTTAAGGCCTCTTTGTATTTGTCCATTGAAGGACAAAACACACAAAAATTGGCACAAACAGGAGTGCGGAACAGAAGATTGAAAAGCACAGAAAAATTACATTACAGTGACAGCTAAGGCTAGTCATAGTGGAAAGTAACTTAGACTAGTAACATATGCCATGTTACTAGTCTAGGTTACTACCTTCATAGTAGTAGTGGGTAGTAACTTATATGTGATGTCATGTATTGTATCATTTATTATGTTGTAGACTCACCTTGACTTGAGGTGTATGATGTTATGATAACATAGCTAGTTACCACCTCACTCTCTTTCTTCATTTATTAGCATGTCATGTCACCAAAATGCCTTGAGATGTGTGATGTTACTAGCCATGTTACTCCCACTATGAGCAGTATAACGATAATAGTCGTTTCATAGAACGCACAAATAATAAAATAAGCGACTTCATCCGATGTGAATGAATGAACCTAAATCCTAAGACTACTCATAGTGGGAGTAACTAAGGTAGTAACATAGAGCTATATGCATTGCCAACTAGAAAAATTGATGACATGTCATGATATTAAATGAAGTAAGAGATGGTTGTGGTAACTAGCTACTACCTCCCAGTTCGTAGGGCTTACGCGTATCCCTAGATTATTAATTTGATCAACATAATATCAATTATATAACATAAAAAAATATATCATTAGGAATTAGAACATCTAGCTTTCTAATGGTATATATTTTGTGATATATATTTTATATTATTATTGTCAAATTTACGATCTAGAAATCCGCACAAGCCCTATGTTACCATAACATCACACTTAGTCAACAAGATAATTAATACACTCATCCATGATAGTACATCTAAGTTACTATGCACTATAAAGGTAGTAAGGGCATCTCTAGCGGCATGACGCAAACGGACGCAGAGCGACCATTTGCGTCCACCGGGCCGAAAAATATGCGTATGGTACCACCTACAGCGAGGCGACGCAAAGTGACCGGACCGTCTGCGGCGACACAAAACTTGCCCAAATATGCGCCTCGGATGCGTCACTGCGGACGCGCAAAGTGTCCGCTCGCGTCTGGCGGATGTTTCGTCGGGCCCGCCTGACAGCGACCCTACGTCGATGCGTCTTCTCAAACGCGCCAGCGACTAGCGCCGCTGCGTCGCTTCGGCAGTCTACTCCACGTTAATGGTGATGCCTCGGTTGCCGAGCGGCAGCCGCCTACCTCCGCCAACCACGTTAATGGCGACGCCACGCGTCCCGCGGCCATCGCCTGCCTCCAGCCTATATAAAGAGGGCGTGCGTTCTTCTTCCTCATCCACTCCTACAAACAAACCCTAGCCGCCACAAGCTCCACCGTTGCGTCGCCTAGCTCTTTCTTCGACGCAGCCAGACCCGCGAGGAAGTCCATGGCGGGTCCTGGTGGCCGGCGAGGCGGTCGAGGCCGCGTCCCTGGGAGCCCCCGGGGCCGGGGCAGGAGACGCCATGATGGAGCAGCTACGGCCCCACGCTCGCCGTCGCCTGCGCTCTCATCGTCTTCGCAGGACGGCCGCTGCTTCGAGTTCCTCCTCCGCATTGACGACGACCCACTCGGCATCAAGTGGCTCCCGGACAAGTTCGCCGAGTTTGTCGATGGCGTCGAGACGGCGCACTTGCAGCTACGGGAGGCCAGCTGCAACTTCTGCCGGTGGACTGTCGAGGTCTTGTTCGGTGCGCTGGGCAAGATGTACCTACACACGGGGTGAGACAAGTTCGCCCGTGACCTCGCGCTCGAGCCCGACTGCCAGCTCACCTTCCTCTACGAGGGGGACGGCGAGATGATCGTCAAGGTGTTCGATGACACAGCCTGCCGCAGGCACTACCACATCGGCGAATCCGGCTCGGACACCGATAGTTAGAACTTAGAGTGTTCTTTCTTTCAGCGAATATGACTACGGGCCAGGCGAAGCCAGCAGTGTAGGTTTCTGGTGTTCTTCCTCGGAAGAACCAACAAGGGCACCGTCCCAAGCTGGATTTTTCAGTTTGGGTGACTGGGTGTGCCCTCGAATGTTCTTTCTTGGCAGTGAACAACCGAAAATCAACACAATTGGTTTCTTTTTTTAATGTTTTTATTTGTGTCACCCATGGTTCAAACTATGTATTAGTTTATGTAAACCATGTTCCAAACTATGTATTAGTTTGTGTAAAATAATGTTTCAATATGTAATGTTTGGAACTATGTTTAAATGGAGAAGAGGAAAAAATACAAAAAATAAATTTGTGTCGCCCCCCGCTGGAGCCACGCCCAGGCGCAAACGGACGAGCGGACAAAAACGGCCATTTTAGCGTCCACGGCGCGACGCAAACGAACGCGCGCGGACACAAAAATTCGTCGCGCCGCTGGAGATGCCCTAACATAGGCTAGTGTCATATGCATGAGTAGGCCTGGACATTCGGTTTTTACCAAAATTTCGGTTCGATTTTTCGGTTATTTTAATAATTCAGGTAATAAGAAATGGAAACCGGAAAAAATCGGTTTTCTATTAAACTGGTACTTCGGTTAGTCGATAATTCGGTTCGGTGTTTGGTTTTAACCCATTTGACTGAGCCTGATACAAAATAAAACATCTGGTCCGTACATGGCATGCATCAGTTAGCACTCGGCCACCTGCCAAGTCATCAAGACCAGATGCCCACCTCTGCATACAACGAAGGACTGCTGATCGATCATCACCCTCCAATGTTCTTGCCTCCCTGAATCATACAACTATGCAGTATCATGCAGTAGTTGAGTTAAAAAAAAACATGTAGTAGTAAAATACATTGCTAGGTGAAGCGAGATTAAATTAGACTCATCTTGGTATACACATATTACGTGCATGGGCTGCCTTTTTTTCTTCCACGGAAGAGCATGGGGCTACAAGGAGACATGCTATCTGTATGGAATTCCGGGTTTTGGCCTATGGGGCGTTTCCTTGTTATGCTATGGTGATGGTAATAGAATGAACCAACGATTCTGGCGATCTAGACAGGATGGTTCTGCCATCTCTCGACAATACTTCGGTTTTTCCGGTTATTTTGGTCAACTGAGGGTCAAACCGAATTTAATAATAAAATTTTGGTTATTCATATTTACGCACTCGTTAATTCGGTTTCGGTTTCGGTTTCGGTCTTCGGTTTCGGTTTTTTATGTCCACCCCAGCATGACACTAATCGATGTTACTTCCTACTATGACTAGTCCGAAGAGAAGCTGGCCTCGTTTTCGCAAAAAAAAAAACTGTCCTCGTTAAGTAGAAACATTTTTTCTTCACTTTTGCCGAGCTACATGTACATATTTTTATCATCCCGTTGGAGCTGGATGCACTTTGTGGCAGCCGTATTTCCTAAGTTGAAGAGAAAACTTGATTGATTACTATCTCGTGCCCTCAAATATGCTCCGTAACGTGCTCCGAGCCTCCGACCACCTACCTACCCCTTGCACAGTTGCACCACTTAGTTCTTGGACCAAACTCTGTATGCACCAAAGATTGCCCAGCGCGCGACCAGCACACGCACGCGGTAGCACAATGCACGGGAATCGGACGGCCGGCGTGCTCCTCTTCTTCGCCGCCCTTCTCCTCGCGGCGTCTGCCTCTGTGGCCGTCGATGGCCGGTTCCTCATCAGCCACGCCGGGGCGGCGGGGACGAGGGCTAGCGCTCGTCTACACTGGACGTCGGAGACGCTGACGAGGCGGCTGGAGGACGAGGTGACGCCGGCGCTGAGCTGGGCGGCTGGCCTCCTGGAGGGCGATCAGATTGGATACAACGCCATAAAGCACCAGGACAGGCCGGCGTGCGACCCCCACTGCCCTGCCCAAGGAGAAGCCTACTCCAGGGGGTGCGAGAAGAAATACGACTGCAAGCCGTAATGACGGAAGGTCGATGAATCGACCAGGCTGCTAAGTTCATGCACGCGGTGGATCAGCAGCTAGCACGGTCAGATGTATTCATGTATATTCTGCTTCTCGGATTCTGAATAAACGTGAGTATATTCCTCACACCTTCACTAACTTGTGCTTGAGTTTCCGTGTATATTATCCCTCAAAATTGCAGATTGGGCTGTGTTTTGCCAAAACGGTTACTACAAAGTACACGATTCGATGTGTTTTAAACTTAAAGACTAGTTAAATGTCCATGCATTGCCACAGGATCCATGGTGTTTCATGCCTTCCTCCTTGTACAAGTAGACTGCATCGGCCAGTATCTCACCTTGGAAAGGTGTGTTCATCTAATCCCGCACCATATACACGAAAATCTTAACCTTGTGGATTGCTATTTGCTTGTTCCCGCCAAGATCATCGCCTTCCATTGCATCTTACACGGTGCCGATTCAATTTTCTCGGTCAAATCTCCGAGCACTACAAAGCCATCTGTCCTTGCCAAGCCCTTTAGCACATCCAACGCACACAGTTCATTGCCGAAAGTATACTGGTGCGATATAGATGATGCCACGGTGATCAAAATAAACCGTGACCACTTGTTGGACACTCCTTCATGTTCACTCACAGTCTCGACGTTGGCGTTGCTTCACTAGAGGTATAGGAGGAGCACTCTGTCGCGCCACAGATCACGTCGTTCACTCTTCCACCTGCATTGGTCCCTTGTAGGGTGGCAAGCGGTGCCCGCGAACAATCCGCATAAGCTAATTTAGAGCAAAAAGGTTAACATAAATTTATAGAATCAAAACATGATTAGAATAAAATTTTGTCCCGCATCCCACCCTACTTGCCACCTAGTCCCCTGGCTCGTCTTCTGACAAATCCGACCGGAATTCGGTGATGGATGAAGACACAATGACAACCGCGTAACATCTACGCCGGAAGATTACTCGTTGCGATTTGCTCGAGGATCATGAACTGTTGGTGTGGTGTCATCGTGAATGCGAGCGACGAATATGCCATGGTGAAGGGCAAGGCCGCAGCTGCCATCGAGGCCGCATGCTTTGGGAGGGCAACGAGATATCCTTTGACGATGAGGACGACCTTTGAGCTATTTAATTTATGGCTCAATTATATATGTGGATGTGTTATGAAAATGTATGAATCGTTTGAATGAAATCTATGAATTAAGCTATAACCTCGATCGCGTCCAGCTCAAGTATAAAATGTTTGAATAATCGTTTACTTGATCTCTGCTCGCAAAAAAAAAAAAAGAGCAAGTCCAAATTGTTGGCACACAGTCTGCGAGAAAATCAAATTTGTTCGGATACGCGAGATACTAGAAGCTAGCTAGCCTCTGAAGGACGTCCGAAGGAACCCTAGCCTCTCGGTCGCTCCCGCGAGCGACGCGAGGGCTCCCCCGGCGGCGCCCCTCCTCGACCCCCCTCCTCTCCTCCCCCTCCCCTCGCCGCCGCCAGAGGGCGTCGCCGGGCAAAGCCCGCGCGGCGCCGGCGGCGGCGGGGCTCTCTACCTCCTCGCGCGGCGGCCGGGGCGCGGGACCGGGCGGCTGGTGAGGGCGGCGCGCCGGGCGACGGCGCGGCGGCGTGGAGCTTCGGCCTCGGCGTGGTGACGACGCGATCTCGGCGCGCTCGTGGCGGCGGCGGCTCCTCGAGCGGCTCCGGCGGCGGGCGGCGCGGGCTCGCCTCGACGGACGGAGGAAGAAGGTGGCGGCGCATGTGGCGTCCGACGCGGCGAGCAGCTCGGCCGGCGGCGGCGGCGCCCGGCCGGCCCGGTTCGGTGGAGCCTGGCGAGATGGTGTTGGTGCCAGATCTGGCCGCATCGAGTTCGGGCCGGGGCAGGGGCCCCGGGCACCTCTCGAGCCCATCCTCGCCCCAGATCTGCGGGCGCCAAGGCCATGGGGGCTGCTGGTTGCCATTCTGGAAGAGGCTTTCCCCCCCGGGGGTGCAAGGGTGCGGTGGCCGGCCGGCTCCTTGGTCGGCGCCCGGTGTCCTCACGGCAAAGTTACCATCTTTCTTCAGTGCGGCAGTGTGCAGAGTTGGGAGCCGGGGCGGCGGCCCTGGAAGGTGGGAACCTTGTGGGTTGACGGGCGAGCCCGAGGTTCTGGTGCTGGCTGGGGCCATGGACATGGGGATGTCATGGTTCTTAGCGAGTTGCGTTCTGTGGGGGCGTGGTGGCTGTCACCTCGGTGGTGGCCCTCGCCATGTCTGGGTGGTGGAGAGATGATGCCGAGAGGAAACTCTCGCCCTGGCTCTTCCAGGGCCACGACGGCGGCGTCCACGGACGTCGTCTCCTTCTTGAAGGCGTCGTTGTGGCTTCTCCCTGCCCCCTTTCGTGCTCCGGGTGAAAACCCAAGATCCCCGGATCGGGCGGTGGCGGCACTCCGGTGTCGTGCTCTTCTTGAAGACATCGTCTTGGAGCCCACATCACAAGGCTCTCCGACGGTCGTGTCAGAGATGTCTCTTCGGCGATCTTCGGCAAGGCTTGCTCCGTGCCCTCCCCTTGTCGAGCTTCCTTGGCGCTGCGGTTCGGTTTGTGAGCATCTTGGCTCGGCCCCCGGGGGTGGTCGGCTTCCGGCGGTGTTTTCTGCGACGGAGGAGGTCTGTTGAGGCGCGCGTGAAAATGGCTCGCTCTCGAGTGAGCTCCGGCCCGACACTGTAGACTCCACCTCTCCTCCGAGTCCTCGCAGGCGCGTTGGCTGAGCTTGTTGGTGGCGCTTTCGACTGTAGCTTCTTTGGTTTTTTCGTGTGGGTGTGTGGTGTCGTTCTGTAAGCTGGGTTCAGCACTCTGTATCAATCTCGCCGTTCGTGGCTTTGTTAATTCAAAGTTGGGCACTTGTGTGCCTTTTATCTAAAAAAAAGCTAGCCTCTGAAAATACCGTACATGATCCGATGGAACAAGCTCCTCAACGTTTGCTCTGAAAATATCTTTGAAAATGCGCATAATGGTGGCATAAATCTCAAACACCGCCTGCTATTTTCCAGCAAGTAATTCTTGCAAAATTGCCTTGTTTTACAAAAACGATTTGCACACTCTGGTGTAGCACCGATCGACAGACCACCTTGTTCTTGGTAAGAGAGGGGCCCCTGCACCACTTCTTGGAGCAAACTGTAAGCACACGATTTGTTTTCGCGTGCACTAGCGGCATATATCAAGCAGGCATGGACCACCAAACATCGCTCACCGATCGCGATATCACCCTACCATACACACACAGCTGAAGCGGAGGAAGGACAATGCACCGGATCAGGCCGGTCGGCGTGCTCCTTCTCCTCGCCGCGCTTCTCCTCGCGGCATCGGCCTCTCCGGCCGTTGGCGCGTACGGCGGACGGGTCTTGGTCAGCCACAGAGCCGCGGATGGGACAAGGGCTAGCGCTCGTCTCCACATGGCGTCGACGGCGCTGAAGAGGCGGCTGGAGGACGAGGTTGGGCCGGAGCTGAGCTGGGCGGCCAGCCTCCTGAAAGGGATCAGCACCGGCGGCCTCGACCCCAACAAGCAGGTGTGCCTGGAGAACGGCCGGTGCTCCAAGCCAGGAGGACGCTACACCGGCCATGGGTGCCATGAGATATACCACGAGAGGTGCTAGTAATGACGGCCGGTTGATGGATCCATCAGGCTACCAATACATTCGTGCACGCAGCATGCATGCCATTGCCATCAGATCGACCGCGGTGGAGGTAGCTAGCACTGTGAAATGTATATGCAGCTTCTCGGATTCTTAATAAACGCGAGTACCTCACAGATGGTAACTGATGCTTTAGTTTCGGTATTGCGGACTGGGCAGTATTTGGCAAAAAAGATTGTTCTTCCTCCAATAATGCCCTATGCCGCTGCCCATACACACCTCGATGTGAAAAAGATCAGTGGCCAGAATCGTCGCGTTTAGATGTGCAGTGCCAATAGCGGCCACATTTTGCGTAGCGAGAAAAGGGGGAAAGACGGAGGCAGGAAGCGGAAGAAAGGGCGGGACGCAGTGGCACACATTTTTGCCGTCGTGTGGCTGTCGACAAGAGGCGTCGCTGACTTCCTCGGGAGACGAGGTGAACCATCTCGCTGGCAGGGCTAACCAGGCTCGTTTTTTCGTCCGGTCGGCGCCCCCGCTAGCTAGCCCCTGTAGGTTAATGTTTGGCGTGTGGGCGCCGGATTACTAATCGGACTGCGCATGCACCAAAACGAAAGTTGGGACTTGTGTGTGTGTGTGTGTGTGGGGGGGGTGGGGTGGGTGGAGATGGTCTAATAGAGCCACCACGTTAGTCCATCTCAATTAAATTATTTAAACAGGTATATGTAAAATATAAGGTTGGAATTCTACTATAGATCAGTAGCTACATAACATGTTTGACATTATATGAAGATTGGACGTGGATTCCTCGATTTATATTGACACGTACGAGCTCAAAACCCTAATTAGTTGTGTAATTTAAAAACTCGGGTGTGGCTATTTCTTAGTTGATTGAGAACTAATTTTATTCTCAGTGAGATGATACAATTAAATCTCAATTATAACTCATGTTGCAACTGATAACTAACACGAATTACGAATCAAATCTGTCAGTGTAGGACTTGACTGAGCACGAGAACTAGCAAAACCCTAAAAACTCAGCCGTCTACCCGACTAGCTATGTGGGCTGCAACGTGATAGCTGAGAGAAAAAAAAAGGAATACAACCCTAGCGCTTTCTTTTAAAAAACCAGCCGAGATCTTTTACTTTTAACATGCAAATTAGCTAGCTTAGACTAATTACCCACAGGATGGGGTGGGGTGGGGTGGAGATGGTCTAATAGAGCCACCACGTTAGTCCATATCAATTAAATTATTTAAATAGGTATATGTAAAATATAAGGTTGGAATTCTACTATAGATCAGTAACTACATAACATGTTTGACATTATATGAAGATTGGACGTGGATTCCTCGATTTATATTGACACGTACGAGCTCAAAACCCTAATTAGTTGTGTAATTTAAAAACTCGGGTGTGGCTATTTCTTAGTTGATTGAGAACTAATTTTATTCTCAGTGAGATGATATAATTAAATCTCAATTATAACTCATGTTGCAACTGATAACTAACACGAATTACGAATCAAATCTGTCAGTGTAGGACTTGACTGAGCACGAGAACTAGCAAAACCCTAAAAACTCAGCCGTCTACCCAACTAGCTATGTGGGCTGCAACGTGATAGCTGAGAGAGAAAAAAAGAATACAACCCTAGCGCTTTCTTTTAAAAAACCAGCCGAGATCTTTTACTTTTAACATGCAAATTAGCTAGCTTAGACTAATTACCCACAGGATGGGGTGGGGTGGGGTGGAGATGGTCTAATAGAGCCACCACGTTAGTCCATATCAATTAAATTATTTAAATAGGTATATGTAAAATATAAGGTTGGAATTCTACTATAGATCAGTAACTACATAACATGTTTGACATTATATGAAGATTGGACGTGGATTCCTCGATTTATATTGACACGTACGAACTCAAAACCCTAATTAGTTGTGTAATTTAAAAACTCGGGTGTGGCTATTTCTTAGTTGATTGAGAACTAATTTTATTCCCAGTGAGATGATATAATTAAATCTCAATTATAACTCATGTTGCAACTGATAACTAACACGAATTACGAATCAAATCTGTCAGTGTAGGACTTGACTGAGCACGAGAACTAGCAAAACCCTAAAAACTCAGCCGTCTACCCGACTAGCTATGTGGGCTGCAACGTGATAGCTGAGAGAAAAAAAGGAATACAACCCTAGCGCTTTCTTTTAAAAAACCAGCCGAGATCTTTTACTTTTAACATGCAAATTAGCTAGCTTAGACTAATTACCTTTGTCGGAATATGATAGCTGAATAACAAAAGACCTGCCTGAAAACATGGTGGCTACATCCGTTTCCAAATGTAGTATATATGTTTTTTAAAGCTAATTACTGCATAAAAAATAGTTTCAATTTGCATCTCTGTTTAAAATAGCGTCTATAGCCCGGCTATAGCCTTCGCGAGACGTGCGGCTATAGCTAGAAGCTTTAGAGGCTAAAACAGAAATAGCCGCTAATAGCCCGGCTAAGGCTATTTAGCCTTAATTTAGCCGCATAGCCGCTAACTTTTCGCTCAATGGGCAAAATTTTGGACCAAAAATTTCTGTCGACCAGCCCATTTGCTTGGCGAAATAACCACCAAGCCGAGCAGCAAGCATAACTATGTCCTAAACTACGTAATAATGTTATAATATTTAGACAAAACTATGTATTTAACTATGTGTGAACTATTATGTATATCTCCTATGTGAAGATGTTATTATGTTATTAATTTGTGAATTATTGATATATATATGACTATATGCTGCCCAATTTTTTTGCATTATTTACAAATCAGCTATATGGCTATAGCCCGGCTATAGCCTTTCATAGCTTCAAAAAAAATCGCGGCTATCGGCTATAGCCGGCTATTTTAACCAGAGATTTTGCATACCAAGTAAAATTTACTAACACAAAAGTGATTCGATGATATTTACTATTGGGTACTTAAGGAAAACATGAACTTAACATGTCGTATATGCATAATGTATGCCAATTAGAGTTTTAAATAGCCCGCTATAGTCTCGCTGTAGGGTCGCTATAGCTGTTTGAGCATGTTGCCCCTAAACAAAATCATGTAAAATTGTCGCTATAGCTTCATTGAGCTCCACTATAACCCCGCTAAAGTTGTTTTGGAGGGCTAGCGCTATTTTCCATAGCCCAGTATTTCAAACATTTTTCCACTTGAGAAAAAAACATCAACTTAATATTTTTCAGATGCATCGCCATGCATTTCCGTCCAAACGTTTAATATTTCAACATGAAAGAGTCAGTAGAGGAGAAAAGGGTCTCTAACGGTAATTATTGTTATCAATAACAGAGTTCAGGGAGATAAATAGCAAGAGATAAATCATAGGTTCTCTCTGGTAGGTGCATTTTTGGTGTCTTTCATGGTGCGAAGCTTTTTATTAACTAGCTAATACCCCGCGCGTTGCTGCGGGATTGTATGATACATATAATGTAAGTTACCAAGCAGGACTAATCTGATGCACGTAGAAAAATTACTTTGTATAACAATCAATGAAGCATGCATGAACGCTGATGATATACCTGGTAACCCAAATATCACTTTTAGTACAAAAATATAATACATTTTTATTAATAGCATGGTTGTACAAATAGTATAATCAGTTACACTTCTATGTTAAATAACACAATATTTTTTATTACAAATATGGTATCGAACCAAACATGAATATTACGTACAATAAGATAAGTAGAAAAAAAATATTACCCCTGCACACAACATAATTTATTATTGGCAATTTATATATTCAAAATAAATAAATAGAGGTCCATCCGAGCTGACCTTCTTGTGTTTGGACAAAGCATTACGCTGTGGTCACTACGCCAACAATATCCACATTGAAAGAAGAATATGAACAGTCTGAACCACTTGAAGTAGTATACTGGAAAACAACTTATGTTTGACCATCTATAAAACAACTTATGCACAGAGATTTTTTTTTGAAAAATCGTTGTATAGAGGTACTACAAATAATCAAAGCTATGTTTATTTCATTTTAATTCAGTCACGCTGTCAGCATATTTAAGTAATTTCATGCAGTTAAAAAAAACAGCTATGGAAATCTGAAAAGAATATAGCTTTCCCTATTCATCACCGTAATATTTTGAAAGTTTATGAAGTTGCAAGGTGTGCCTGACTACCAAAGTTGCTAGGCCAAATGCAATTATTGGCGATGAGCTAGCACTATTTTAGGTCCTAACTCCTCCTTCCCTACATAATCAGATGAAAGGATAAAAATGTCAGCATGAGAATGCTATCCAATACTCTGAAAATGCAAACCTTGGGTGGTCCTGCTTTCATAACATGAATATACCAACAAATGAACTGCATACATGCTAAAAAAAACTGAGTAATACCATTTTCTTGATTATCCTTCATGTGAAATTCGTTCTTGATCCACACCTGAACCAAATAAAAAGGGATAATTCAAAGTTCAGCCGCTGTAAACATAACAAATGATGTAATATTGTTCTGCAATTCAAGGGGCAGAAACTAAAACAGAGGTAGTTCAGGGAGTGGTGTTTTGGAACATGGGAGCATATGCTCCCTATATTTTGAAATGCATCTTACATATATTTTAAATTTTAAAAAAATTAAAACAAAAAATTAGCACGTACATCTTCACGTGCTACGCGCTCACAAAGTCGTTTCATAAAAAATGAACTTATCATGTGATGTGTGTAAAAAAGACAAAATTCAGTGCTGAAAACAATGCTTTTTACAGGAAAAGTTTTCTCTTTTTTATAGGCAACAAAAAATATTATTTTTTCGTGAAACTTGACGCACACACATATATTATGGAGATGTACATGTAGAATTTTTTATCAAAATTTTTCCACACTTCAAAATATGTTTTGTTGGTAGAGGGAGCATATGCACCCGGGAGCCGAATTGAATTGCCGGGTAGTTCACCTCTAAGCTCTATGTAGAAGACTTTGAGGTCCCCTGGCTGCACGTAGAAAGCTTTGTGGGTGGAGATACATGAATGATATGGGGCTGGATACCAAAGCAAGGATGGAGTCTGCTGTGGAGCGAGCCAGCGGAAGCGGGGATAAACATTGGGTTGAGAGATGGCTAAATATATATTAGCTGGAGATTAGGAGAGGAAGTGGAGGAGGCATGATGCCATGACTTATTGATAGTTATGGCATGGATCAGAGAGATGGAAATTCGGAGTAATGAGGAGATGAGGAACCAGAAAACAAACAGTCAACTACGATGGAGCCGAGGAGCCTAAATTGGTGGAGGGGTGAGCAGAAATTAGTACCCCTTCCTTGAAAGATGAGTGAGGCGTCAAGTGATGGTTGCCTGGAGAAATTAATTCGGAGTAAAATACATGGCTAGTACTCGAACTTGTTTGCCGGGTTCAGATGGGTCATCCTACTCATAAAATGCCAATTTACGGTAACTAAGTACGCGTTATGGTTCATCTACGGTCACTCCTGTCCGGTACAGGATTGTATTAGATGACGTGGAATTTTTTTGACTAGTCTGACAGTGCGTTTGTTTTGCAAAATACCCCTCAGGTAAAAAATCAGTAGTAGCTAGCGTTGCGAAAAAGGGCCCCCAACTCTCTCTCTCTCTCTCATGGTCTGGGAACGTCTTCTTCATTTTCCATTAGCAGGCACGGCAAGCCGGCGCTGGTGCCGCTACTCTGCTTGGCCGTTCTCGAGCTGACCAGGGAGAGGCCATGGGCCACGCCGCGGTTGGCGGATGCGGTCTAGGGAACCAGGGCGACAGGAGGCCGAGGAGCTCCGGGATGGCCGTGAATCGGTCGCGGCGTCGCTCGGCC
Organism: Lolium perenne; assembly: GCF_019359855.2. Lineage (NCBI taxonomy): Eukaryota > Viridiplantae > Streptophyta > Magnoliopsida > Poales > Poaceae > Lolium > Lolium perenne. Next base: position 52,647,665 of record NC_067248.2, on the reverse strand, counting down.
AGATTCCGACGACTGGAAGCTCCCCGGCCCGATTCCTTCAAAGGGGATGCGCTGCTCGACGATTCGGAGAAGTACCGGTGGTCAGCTAGACGCGGATATGGCCGAAACGGCGGCGGCGTGAGGTGCGGGCGTAGTAAGACCTGGAGCGGAAAGAGATAGAGGAGACAGATGCGGTCCTCGAGGCGTCTTTATCTTCCCGAGGGAACCACGGCGGCAACAATCATCACGGGGCCCGGCGGAGTCAACACGACCTGCCCCGCCGGCAGCGGTGGTTAACGCCTTCTTCTCTACGCGCCGAGCAGGGCCGAACTGAGCTGTTGCCGACAATGGATAGGAACGGGTGGTACATGAAGAGCTCCTGGCCGAGAGAAGTAGATGCGGGATGGGAATCGAGAAGCGGCAGCGTGGGGAGGAGCGAGGACAGCGCGCCGGCGTGCTCCAGCGGCGGCAGCCTCAGTTTTGGGTCGTGGTCGGGTCAGGTCAGGTGGGGGAAGGAGAGAATACACCGTTTTACTAGACGTGCTGGAGGAGTTGGGGGTTTCTGCAAATCGTAACGCAACTAAGGGACCGACAAGCGGGCCCCATGAGTGCCACACCGACGAATACGTCCAGTTCCCAGCACCAGTGACCGTAGTGTTACCCTCCAAAACCCACCGACGGGCAATGGCTAAGCAACACGAAGAGCCGGGAGGCTCCCAAGGCCGCTAGCTTAGTGGACCCTGGCACCTCGCGTCGTCCCGCAAATCTTCCAGCCACGTCCTGGCGGTTGCTAGGGCGTGCCACCTGACCTAGACCCGATCAGGAAGGTGTTAGAGTGCTTCGATTGTTCCTGCATGGTAGACACGTAAACATTAAATACGAGCCTATCGGCTCTCAGGTTGCCCTGTGGATCGGCTCAAGGAGCCGATCGCCCCATGTTTCACGTTGGATTTACAATGGCATGGGGATCATGCTTGATCAAAACAAAGCTAAAGCGATCCACGACAGTTTAGGGTTTTCACCGCATAACCGGAACGTCCTACGTGTGATCGGGCCTAGCAGCTACGGAAGATGATGCAAACCACCCCTACGAGAAGCCTAAAAACCAACATAACGTTGATTCCCGGAACATCCCTCGCAGGGACGGTGAACAACACCTAACGCACCACCAGATCCTCCGACCTCAGCATAAGGCCTAACTATGCAGATATTAAACTAATCCATGCGGAGCAAGGAGCAACTATAACGGATCGGATCTACTAAGTAACGAGCAAGCAAGATGCTGCCCTTACGCCTGGATAGACGTAAGGGCAGCTAGGTGTCGAGGGACGGCATTTCCACGCAGGTATGCACGTGAAAGCATCAATGCAAGCCCCTAAACACCTAAGGATAAATAGTACTGCTCGCCATCAACAAGGCTTCAGCACGAGCAGTACAAGGTAGACGAATAAACGTGGTACTGCCTAGATCGCTAGATGCGATCTAGGCAGCATGGTGCTTACCCGGGAGAAACCCTCGAAGAAAGGGGTGGCGATGCGCCTGATTTGTGTTGGTTGAACGATGATTGTCCTCCTTTTCCGATAACCCTAGATACATATTTATAGTCCAAGGGACTTTCTAATTGAGGCGTGCACCTAACCGTGCACGGGCCAGACTCTATCTCTTAATCTAAATCACAATGCGATCTACTATATTACAGATACACGGGCAACTTAGCCCAAACTCTTAGCGCAAGGCCGCTTCGTAGACGCTCCAAGTGTACGTCCTTCAAGCCCATCTTCACTTACGGCCCATCTCCTGATTTGGGCAAAATCGGGTGGTAACACATGCCCCCCTGGTTTTGATAATGATAATTGTAAAACCATCTGTCTCCTTCGAAGGGTCATGTCATGGCAGAACCGTTGCAGTTTTCTTCATAATGACGTCTTGCCTTCTCAACTTCCCTGCACGACTTGACGGTTCTGGCACCACGTCCTTGGGAACTGCTTAGGCATTAAATCGTTATATCCCCTTTTTATTTGGCCACTTCCTGTAGTTCCCTTCTTCATCCTCCTCGCACTAGCACTTCCAAAAGCCCTCCTCGGCCAATATGTCTTCTTCCTCCTTCTCATCGGGTCTTTCCACGCAGTCCTCCCCCTTCCGCGAGCCGACGCCGGAGTGGAACCCGGAAGAAGCCCATGCGGCCAACATCCGCCGCGCCATCGAGGCCGGGGATGAACCGAGTCACGACTTCTCTATCTGGTCAGAGGACGACCAATCCCTGACCGATGGGGAGAGAGTCCTCCGCAGCCTCGTCAATGGGGCAGCGGAGAGCGACGACGACGACCTTCCCTGGGAGGGAGTGACCTCCTCCGAGGAGGTGGAGGAGGAGGAGGACGATAGCTCCTCCGACGAGCCGCCGGCCAAGCGCCACTGCCCCTGGCCCGGGAATCTCAGCGATTTCGATAGCGATGACGACGACGCTGACGAAGAAGACGAGGACGACGAAGGTCCTGCCGGCGGCCGCTACAGCAGCGACGACGAGCCAGCCGGGAGTAGCGCCGACAGCGGCGATGACGACGAGGGCAGCAGCGGCCCCTAGATAGTGTAGGGCTAGGAGTAGTAGACGGGGCAATGTATCCCCTAGCAATTTCCTTTTGAGAGCAATCGGCTCCTGTATGTAAAAAAAAACTGGTTATCAATGAAGAAATTTCTCCAATTTGACTTTGTCGATTTCTTCCATATTAGACTAGCCGATTCTCCCCTTTGTTGACACTCGATGAGCCGATGGTAATGCATCAGCTTTTATAACAGATTGCAAGACAGACCGATCCAATCGCCTTCTCAGATGTTAACTTGCAATCCATGAAATTCAGACCCAAACTTCCAATCGAACGGGTCCAACGCGCAGCCTTGAGACCCTTAGATCTTTAGACTTTAAAATCATCCGATCGTGATGTTCGTCCTGATAGCAAAACTCCTGGGTTAATGCTCCCAGGAAAGCTTCTTGGCCCGTTGCTGCCAACCTTGATGTTGAAGCTGACACTCTTGTAAACAGGTGCTATTTGTTCACAGCTTCCCCTGTGATGCCCTGTTTCCTTGCAGCGACAAACTGGTCTAGAGCCTGATCAACAATGATGGCTCCTTCTTTAAACTCCTCATGTCAACCTGGTGGTTTTCCTCTGCAAGAGCTCGCCACCTTTCAACATGGTTATGATGCCGAGACAGCCGATTTCAACACCATCGGCTTTTCAGAGCGAAGAATCTTCAGGGCTAGCTGCCCCCCGAGCCTCGGTCAAGGCGAGAATGAAAGTGCACTAGCCGCATTGGGCCACTATTAGCTTCTCAACTGTGGTGCAGCATCAGCCGATTCTAACTAAATCGGCTTTCAAAAGCAGAGAACCTTCAAGGTGAGCTGCCCCCCGAGCTTCTTCAGTCCAATGACACAATCTCTGGTGAGAATGCGGTTTAGTCCAACTGGACGATCGTCAGTTGTTCTCATGATCCTAGCCTGATCTGCACGTCCATGCTGTTCTTGCTGTTGGCCAGGGCTGCGATCCTCAAACTTGTCAGCAATTATCAACAGCTTAACTTGAGGAAAAGGGCCGTCTTGGACACCCAAACTGACGCTTCTGCTGGTGCTGCCGAGCTTGAAGTCTTGCAGAAGGAGTTGGAAGTCCTTGAAGAGAGGGCCTGAGTCACCAAGCAATCCCAATGAGGGGTTCCTCCAGTAGATGACTGCTTTATTAGGCTTTCGCTTGTACCAGTTGTATCCCTTGAGTCGATGGCCGTGCATCGGCTTTGAATTCTTAAGTCGATGTCTACGCATCGGCTGTGCCCAAAAATTTCTGTATTTTCGATTTTTTACGGCCGATTTGTTTACATATCGGCCCCCATCTTTGAGCTGTTCTGCTGGGCGTTTGGCATCCACTCCAAGCTTCGTATCCTCGTGTCTCATTCATCTATGTGCCCCCCGAGCCGATTCTATCAAGTAATTGATGGTATCGGCTCTTCAGGCACCTGTTGGATCAATGTTGAACACAGACAAAGGTATGTTGAGGATAGTTTCGGCCGATTGCGGGAATCGGCCTCCTTTTCCGTTGCAATGTTTGACGATGGTTTGCAACTTCTCGGATTTCCACCGTAGCTACGTGGCATGCTGGAGATAAGATCCTTTGCTTTTCATTTTTTGAGGGCCGATCTCAGGGATCGGCCTTGCCACGTACGTCCCATGTCTTGGACCTGCTACTCTGTTAGGCCGGTGGATAAAACCATCCTTACCCCATTTTTCGAAGCTTCGATGCGCTCACAACCCTCTAAACTGATTCCAGAGAGCGGCTCTTGGTTATCTGCTTCCCACACACTCATGGCAGCTAACGATATCTCGATTGAGTCATCCGCCTGAACGACTTCCACTTCATCTCCATCCCACTGTATGATGCATTGGTGCATTGTAGACGGAATGCAACAGTTAGCATGAATCCAGTCCCTTCCCAATAGGACGGCGTAATTGCTTTTGCTGTCGACGATGAAGAATGCAGTAGGTATGGTCTTCCGGCCTACAGTAAGCTCTACATTCAGAACACCTTTCGCTTCTGACGCCTGGCCGTTGAAGTCGCTTAATGTGATGTTGGTCTTGATCAGATCATCGCTGGAATGCCCCAAACGACGTAGCATGGAATACGACATTATGTTGACTGCCGCTCCGGTATCAACCAACATCTTGCTGACAGGCTGCCCGTTGATGTAACCCCTCAAGTATAGGGCTTTCAGATGCCTGTAGCTTCTATCTCGTGGCTTTTCAAAGATAACTGGTCGTGGACCGCAGTCGAATTGAGCCACTGAAACTTCCTCGTCGCTTGGAGCGCGAAACTCCGACGGGAGTATGAACACCATGTTTGTATCAGCCGATGTCTCTGCATCGGCATCAGCCGATGCCTGTGCATCGGCTCTTGCCTGTTTTGGGCGCCACACTTTCTTTGGCGGGCGCGCCTTCGTCTCCAATGTTTGCTGAATTTTCACGGCCAGATCGGGCCGTGCTCTTCTCAACGTGTACAGGTACTGTGCCTCGGCTTCTTCCAGGTTTCGCAGCCGCTGCACTCTACGCTTCTGAGAATGGCTGAGTCCATCAGGGCACCACCTTGGTCGGTGATACCTATCTTCTTCTCCATCTGACTCCTCGAAGTCTTCTTCTTGAGATGACTCAGCTGGCTTGTTATGAGGTGGGAGAGGTCCTAGACGCTCGAACACTGAAACTTCGTTTGTCCTTCTCCTTTGCTGTTTGCATTCTGGGCAATTCTCGATTGTTGGCAATCGGCTCATTCCTGAGTCCCAGCAATGTTTGAAGAAGGGACAGTCCCAGTGCTTATCCACGTTGTCTTGCTCCCTTGACCTCCCTCTAGCGCGACGTTCGTACCCGTCGTTGTTCCTGTCATGCTGACGATACCTCCTGACTGCATCAGACCGACGATGTCTTTCATCGTCTTCGTCGTAGCGCCGACGTCGGTCGTACTGCTGCTCATATTTGTTGAGGAGATGCACGGAGAGTGGGCGCTGATACCGTATGCTTCTCACCTCCTCCTCGGTTAGGTACCGTCTATCATCATCTTGGGGCCGGTCGCATGGAACGGCCTCCTCTTTATCCTTGCCACGAGAGTGGCTGCTCTCTACTTTATCTTTGCCATGGCGGATCACAAACCCTGCCATATTGACATCAAAAGAAAACCCAGGCTCCCTTATGGAGTGGCTTAGGTCCACCATGTTGACGTCCGGAAACGGACGCATGTCTACCTTCATGGCAAACTGTCCGAAAGTTAATCGGCCTGATTCTATCGCCATCTGAATTTGTGCGTGTAATACTTTGCAGTCGTTGGTGGCGTGCGTGAACGTATGATGCCATTTGCAGTATGGCCTTTTGTTCATCTCTTGCGCCGTAGGGATCTTGTGGCCTTCAGGGAGCTTCAACTGTTTCTCTTTCAGTAGCAGATCGAAGATCTGTTCAGTTTTGCTCACATCAAAGTCCAATCCTCTTGGAGGCCCTGGCGGGTTCACCCATTTGCAGGACACAGGTACCGGCGTCCGAGTCCACTCGGCTACTGCGACTTCCTGATCTTCCGCAGAATCTTCATCCTCATCAGCGTTGACCAGGGTTATCGCGCGCTTGAACTTGTCCTGGTACAGTTCTGGATGGCGCTGTTCATATAAGGTCAGTCTACTGACCAGGTGCGTCAACGAGTTGTACTCCACTTGGAACGTCAGATCCTTGAATGACGCTGCAAGGCCTGCCACGGCCAGCTCGACTGCTTCTTTCTCAGTTAAATGAACCGAATAGCATCGGTTCTTGACAGTTCTGAAACGCTGAATGTACTCAGACACTGTCTCTCCTCGCCTCTGCCGAACCTGTGCTAGTTCGGCAATACCAGCTTCAGTAGCTTCTGAATGATATTGGGTGTGAAACTGTTCCTCCAGCTGCTTCCATGATCGTACTGAATTTGGCTGCAACGAGGTGTACCACCCAAAAGCTGGACCGGTGAGGGATTGCGAGAAGAACCTCACCCGTAGCTCATCCGATGCCGAAACCATGCCCAGCTGGGCCAAGTATCGGCTCACGTGTTCGATGGAGCTAGACCCTTCTGACCCACTGAATTTGTTGAAGTCCGGAAGCCGGTACTTAGGTGGTAGTGGGATCAGGTCAAACTCATTGGGGTACGGCTTGGAATAGCCGATTATCTTCTTCTTCCGCAAGATGCCGAACTGATCTCTTAGGACTGCACTGATCTGATCTGCGGTGGAGGTAGTGGCAACTGAGCTTTCCTGGACTGGTGCAGTGGCATACTTGGCTAGCCACGCCTGTTTCTCAGCTTCTGCTCCCAAACTCCCCGCCGCTGCAGTCGTTCCTCCTGCCGGAACAATAGCTCCTGCTTCGGCAATCCCTCCTGTTGGAGCCTGGATCGCCTGCGTCCAGTTGTTGCAGTCCGGCACAAACGTGCACACGTATCCGTGTGGGATCTCCTTGGGCGGCTCATATAAGAACTGGTAGTCGCCCGGATCACCTCCGACCTTGTAGACAACGTATGCCGGTGAACCTTGCTGCTGTGGAGCTGCCATCGCGTACGACAATGGTGGCCTGGTGTGGAGTTGAACCTCTCCTTGGTGAGTTCCTAGAGCAGGTCCTGAAGGGGAGTACCGATGCTCCATGATCTCTTGGACCACCCGGAACGCAACGCGCTCCAAAGAATTCACCAGGCTCTCAGAATGCCGATGTAGCGAGTGAGCCACCACGTAGTTGATTTCCTGTCGCAGGGCTCTGGTACGTTCATCTGAAGGGAGGGACAGATCCACCCCTTCAAGGACTCCTTGTGGCGTGAATCCTTTGAACCTGATGCCGTGCGAACGGGTCTTCTCAAAGGAGCCAATGAGTTCGGCTTCCACGATGGCCTTCAGCTCATCGTACTTCTTCTTATGATCAGGAGGAAGATCCTCGTATGTGATCTGTTCCTCTGCCATCTCGGATGTCGGTGTTGACGTGGATGTTGCAGAAGAGTGTCCCACCGGGCGTGCCAGAATGTGTTACCCTCCAAAACCCACCGACGGGCAATGGCTAAGCAACACGAAGAGCCGGGAGGCTCCCAAGGCCGCTTAGTGGACCCTGGCACCTCGCGTCGTCCCGCAAATCTTCCAGCCACGTCCTGGCGGTTGCTAGGGCGTGCCACCTGACCTAGACCCGATCAGGAAGGTGTTAGAGTGCTTCGATTGTTCCTGCATGGTAGACACGTAAACATTAAATACGAGCCCTATCGGCTCTCAGGTTGCCCTGTGGATCGGCTCAAGGAGCCGATCGCCCCATGTTTCACGTTGGATTTACAATGGCATGGGGATCCTGCTTGATCAAAACAAAGCTAAAGCGATCCACGACAGTTTAGGGTTTTCACCGCATAACCGGAACGTCCTACGTGTGATCGGGCCTAGCAGCTACGGAAGATGATGCAAACCACCCCTACGAGAGGCCTAAAAACCAACATAACGTTGATTCCCGGAACATCCCTCGCAGGGACGGTGAACAACACCTAACGCACCACCGGATCCTCCGACCTCAGCATAAGGCCTAACTATGCAGATATTAAACTAATCCCTGCGGAGCAAGGAGAAACTATAACGGATCGGATCTACTAAGTAACGAGCAAGCAAGATGTTGCCCTTACGCCTGGATAGACGTAAGGGCAGCTAGGTGTCGAGGGACGGCATTGCCACGCAGGTATGCACTTGAAAGCATCAATGCAAGCCCCTAAACACCTAAGGATAAATAGTACTGCTCGCCATCAACAAGGCTTCAGCACGAGCAGTACAAGGTAGACGAATAAACGTGGTACTGCCTAGATCGCTAGATGCGATCTAGGCAGCATGGTGCTTACCCGGGAGAAACCCTCGAAGAAAGGGGTGGCGATGCGCCTGATTTGTGTTGGTTGAACGATGATTGTCCTCCTTTTCCGATAACCCTAGATACATATTTATAGTCCAAGGGACTTTCTAATTGAGGCGTGCACCTAACCGTGCACGGGCCAGACTCTATCTCTTAATCTAAATCACAATGCGATCTACTATATTACAGATACACGGGCAACTTAGCCCAAACTCTTAGCGCAAAGCCGCTTCGTAGACGCTCCAAGTGTGCGTCCTTCAAGCCCATCTTCACTTACGGCCCATCTCCTGATTTGGCCAAAATCGGGTGGTAACACGTAGATGAACTGTCGCTCGTCTTTAGGTACCGTAAATTGGCATTCTTTAAGTACGATGATCAATCTGAATCAGGCGGACAAGTTTAAGGACTAACCATGTATTTTACTCATTAATTCGTGATTGCACAAGCTGGAAAACATGTTCTATGAGCGGATCTGGTTTTTATTTTTGGACGCTGAGGTGGCAGAGTTGATGAGATGTGGCTGTTAGAAGTCAAGTTGCGAGGCAAAGGAGAGACAACAAATGATTCAACTATTCTGTTCCATTGATGATTCACAACTTATATACAAGGGGAAGAGACGCGAATATGGGTCACGTCCGTTCGAAGAGGTGTGAGAAAGGGTTGTGTCTGTTGACAAACCAACCAACATAGAGAATTACATGAGGGAGGATTATCCCTTTAATTAAACCTATTTAATTAAATCCTAACACTCCCCCTAATCGTTCCTTATCATTGTGCTTGGTCATCTCTAGAATCATCATTGGAATCATCTCCTCCAAAAACCCTGTGGGAAAAATATGAGGAGAGTAGTGTGTATGATATGTTGCTAAAACTCCTTAAAAACCCAGCGGGAAAAATAAGGAGAAATTGGTGCAACATATAATGATTGGATATGCTGTTAAAACTCCTTCAAAACCCTATGGAAAAATAAGGAGAAAATGACACAGCATATAATTGCTAATGTCTCTTTGTTAACTCGATATGAGAAAAACCTTGTAAAAAGGAAAAAACCCATAGAGTATAGAGAACAATATATGTCGTATATATTTTCCTAAAAACCCCGACGGGGAAAACAGAAAATATGACATATCATCTTGTGTTGATATTACCTCATTAAAAACCTTGATGAGAACCTGTGTAGTAAACTCATAAAGGGAAAAAGAGTGTAATATGATGCTTTGAACATGATTGATTCAGGAAGATACTCCCCCCCCCGATTCTTGCAAATTTGGAAGCCGTCGCATACCAATTTCATAAAATACTTCTGAAATGTTGAAGTTGATAGACACTTGGTGAACAAACCAACAACATTATTGTGCGATTTGACTTGCAAGATATTTATTCTCCAACCCTTCTGAAGTTCATGGAGATAAAACAATCTAGAGATAATATGCTTAGTGATATTGCTCTTGATGTATCATGTTTGCATCGATGCAACACAAGCAACATTATCTGTGTAGATAATGATTGATGGTTCAAGGGAACCAATACCACATGACTGATGTATGTGGTTTATCATTCCATAAAGCTACACGTGTGTACGAGGCCTTGTATTTTAGAATGATTGGTAGGTGTAGTCACCATAGTCTGTCTCGAAGATATCAATGGAGTGAAAATTCTACCATGTTGATACACATTGTGGGGATCATTCAAGTAGCCAACAATAGTGTATCCTGATGATATTGGAGTTCGGATTTCTCTGAAATTATAAGAATATGTCAAGTAATGTGTGGTGCCTTGGAGATATCGAAAGATATTCTTGATTCCCAACCAATTGTGGTGTGTCCAATGGCACTGAGATATGGAACTTCAAGTCCCAACATATGTTCTACATCATCCCGTGGTTTGAGTGAATCTTTCTCTACGTCTAGAGATCGAACAACCGGCATGGAAGATGGATATGACTTGTCCATTATATTTTCAGTTTTCTCCAATATTTATAATATAGGCAACTTGGTGTACCATAATACTTGAGTGAAGTAGCTCGACTTGTAATATCAAGCACTGTTTGGGTTTTCACCAAATCCTTCATCTCAAATTCAGTCTTTTAGATGATCACATGCTTCGTCATTGCAAGAGTAATCCTTGTGTATGACAAACTGATACGTCTCCGACGTATCGATAATTTCTTATGTTCCATGCTACATTATTGATGATATCTACATGTTTTATACACATTATATGTCGTATTTACGCATTTTCTGGAACTAACCTATTAATAAGATGCCGAAGAGCCAGTTGCTGTTTTCTGCTGTTTTTGGTTTCAGAAATCCTAGTAACGAAATATTCTCGGAATTGGATGAAATCAACGCCTAGGGTCCGATTTTTGCACGAAGCTTCCAGAAGCGTGAAGAGGGAAGGAAGTGGGGCCACGAGGCGCCGCCACACTAGGGCGGCGCGGCCCAGGCCCTGGCCGCGCGGCCCTAGCATGTGGGGCCCTCGTGTGGCCCCTCGCGTTGCCCTTCCGCCTACTTAAAGCCTTCGTCGCGAAACCCCCAGTACCGAGAGCCACGATACGGAAAACCTTACAGAGACGCCGCCGCCGCGAATCCCATCTCGGGGGATTCAGGAGATCGCCTCCGGCACCCTGCCGGAGAGGGGAATCATCTCCCGGAGGACTCTTCATCGCCATGATCGCCTCCGGAGTGATGAGTGAGTAGTTCACCCCTGGACTATGGGTCCATAGCAGTAGCTAGATGGTCGACTTCTCCTAATTGTGCTTCATTTTTGGATCTTGTGAGCTGCCTAACATGATCAAGATCATCTATCTGTAATACTATATGTTGTGTTTGTCGGGATCCGATGGATAGAGAATACTATGTTATGGTGATTATCAATCTATTATTTATGTGTTGTTTATGATCTTGCATGCTCTCCGTTATTAGTAGAGGCTCTGGCCAAGTTTTTGCTCTTAACTCCAAGAGGGAGTATTTATGCTCGATATTGGGTTCATGCCTCCATTGATATCTGGGATCGTGACAGTAGGTTCTAAGGTTGTGGATGTGCTGTTGCCACTAGGGATAAAACATTGATGCTATGTCTAAGGATGTAGTTGTTGATTACATTACGCACCATACTTAATGCAATTATCTGTTGCTTGCAACTTAATACTGAAAGGGGTTCGGATGATAACCTGAAGGTGGACTTTTTAGGCATAGATGCATGCTGGATGGCGGTCTATGTACTTTGTCGTAATGCCCAATTAAATCTCACTATATTTATCATGTCATGTATATGCATTGTTATGCCCTTTTCTATTTGTTAATTGCCCGACTGTAATTTGTTCACCCAACATGCTTTTATCTTATGGGAGAGACACCTCTAGTGAACTGTGGACCCCGGTCCTATTCTTTACATCACATACAATCTACTGCAATTGTTCTTTACTGTTTTCTTCGCAAACAATCATCTTCCACACAATACGGTTAATCCTTTGTTACAGCAAGCCGGTGAGATTGACAACCTCACTGTTTCATTGGGGCAAAGTACTTTGGTTGTGTTGTGCAGGTTCCACGTTGGCGCCGGAATCCCTGGTGTTGCGCCGCATCACATTTCGCCACCATCAACCTTCAACGTGCTTCTTGGCTCCTCCTGGTTCGATTAAACCTTGGTTTCTTTCTGAGGGAAAACTTGCCACTGTGCGCATCATACCTTCCTCTTGGGGTTCCCAACTGACCTGTACATCTACGCGCATCAAGCCTGTTTTCTAGCGCCGTTGCCGGGGAGATCAAGACAGGCTGCAAGGGGAGTCTCCACTTCCCAATCTCTTTACTTTGTTTTTGTCTTGCTTTATTTTATTTACTACTTTGTTTGCTGCACCTAAACAAACACAAAAAAATTAGTTGCTAGTTTTACTTTATTTACTGTCTTGTTCTCTATATCAAAAACACAAAAAAATTAGTTACTTGCATTTACTTTATGTAGTTTGCTTTATTTACTGTTGCTAAAATGAATACCCCTGAAAATACTGATACGTCCAATTTGCATCACTATTTTGTATCATAATTTGCTATTATTCATTGATATATTTCATATTGGGACACAATACTTATGTTATTTCATCTATTTTGCATGTTTCATCATTATTGGAGGATCAAGCACCGGAGCCAGGATTCTGCTGGAAAAAGCACCGTCAGAATGCAATATTTCGGAAGATCAACTGTGGAAGGAAATTACACGTAAATTCCTATTTTTCCAGATGACGGAGGGAGCCAGAAGGGGGAGAAGAGGGGACCCGAGGTGGGCCCACCCCATAGGCCGGCGCGGCCCAAGGCCTGGCCGCGCCGCCCTATGAGGAGGGGGGCCCACAGCTCCTCTCGCCTCCTTTTCTTCGCGTACTCCTTCGTCCCGAAAACCTAAGCCACAGAGGGTACCTCACGAAGAGTTACAGCCGCCTCTGCGGGGCGGAGAACACCAGAGAGAAAAGAGCTCTCCGGCGGGCAGGAATCCGCCGGGGAAATTCCCTCCCGGAGGGGGAAATCGACGCCATCGCCATCGTCATCGAGCTGGACATCATCTCCATCGTCATCATCATCATCTCCACTGTCTACACCGCCATCACCACCGCTGCACCTCGTCACCGCTGTAACAATTTGGGTTGGATCTTGATTGTTTGATAGGGGAAACTCTCCCGGTGTTAATCTCTACTTGTTATTGATGCTATTGAGTGAAACCATAGAACCAAGGTTTATGTTCAGATTTTTATTCATCACCATATCACCTCTGATTGTATTCCATATGATGTCTCGTGAGTAGTTCGTTTAGTTCTTGAGGACATGGGTGAAGTCTAAATGTTAGTAGTGAATTATGGTTGAGTAATATTCAATGTTATGATATTTAAGTTGTGGTGTCATTCTTCTAGTGGTGTCGTGTGAACGTCGACTACACGAGACTTCACCATTTATGGGCCTAGGGGAGTGCATCTTGTATTCGGTTGCTAATTGCGGGGTTGCCGGAGTGACAGAAACCTAAGCCCACGTTAATATATCGATGCAAGAGGGATCGCATGATCTCAGAGTTTAAGGTTGTGGTTAGATTTATCTTAATTACTTTCTTGTAGTTGCGCATGCTTGCAAGGGGTATAATCACAAATATGTATTAGTCCTAGGAAGGGCGGTGCATTAGCATAGGTTCACCCACACAACACTTATCAAAACAATGAAGATTATTTAGCTACATGAAGCGAAAGCACTAGACTAAAATCCCCGTGTGTCCTCAAGAACGTTTGGTCATTATAAGTAAACAAACCGGCTTGTACTTTGTGCTAAAAAGGATTGGGCCACTCGCTGCAATTATTTCTCTTGCATTTTATGTACTTGTACTTTATTTATCTGCTATATCAAAATCCCCTGAATACTTGTCTGTGAGCATTTACAGTGAATCCTTCATCAAAACTGCTTGTCAACACCTTCTGCTCCTCGTTGGGTTCGACACTCTTATTTATCGAAAGTACTACGATACACCCCCTATACTTGTGGGTCATCAAGACTATTTTCTGGCGCCGTTGCCGGGGAGTGAAGCGCTATTGGTAAGTGGAATTGGTAAGGAAAACCTTTGCTGTTTGTGCTGATTTTATTTCTGCCTGCTGCTATTAGTCATTATGGAGAGATCTTCTCTTCAATTTCTATTTGGGAAATCTACTACTACTGCAACGGTAGTGGATGAAGCGCCAGGTGAGGAAGTAGTACCATATAAAATACCTATGAAAATTATTAAACGTGTTATGGATAACCGCTATGAAGGGGATGGAACTGTTCATCCTAGTGATCATTTACTGTTTTTGCATGAATTATGCGGGTTATTCAAATGTGCAGGTATTGCTATGAATGAAGTTAGAAAGAAACTATTCACTATATCGCTGTCTAGTAAAGCGGCGCATTGGTATAAATTGCTGAAGAATGGTGATTCTCTTGATTGGGAGGACATTGTGCCTTTATTCTATTCCAAATTCTATCCTCCAAGTGAAATTCACAAGGATCGGAACCACATATATAATTTCTGGCCTCATGATGGAGAGAGTATTGCCCAAGCTTGGGGGAGATTGAAGTCTTTAATGCTCAAATGCCCCATTCATGAGCTTCCTGGTAATGTTATTATTGATAATTTCTATGCAAGACTTTCTTTTCAAGACAAGACCTTGCTGGATACTTCTTGTTCTGGATCATTTACACGCAAGAAAGAAGAGTTTAAAAGGGACCTTCTTGATAGGATCCAAGAAAATACTGAAGGATGGGAGAACGACAAAGATAGAGAATCAGGTATAATTTATGATTATAAATGCATTGAAGCTTTTATGGAGACTGATAAATTTCGTAATATGAGTGCTATATATGGTCTTGATTCCCAAGTTGTTGCAAATCTTTACAAAGCTTTTGCCTCTCATTATGAATTGCCTAAGAAGAATTTTGATAAGTATCATGAACCGTATAAAGATAAAATTGATTCATCTGTAAACAAATGTGTAGTGATTGAAACTGTTGATCATGTTATTCCTGAAGCTTATATTGAAAAAACTCCTTTTCCTGCTAAAATGAAAGAGTACTCTGTTATATCTAGTGTGGTTAATAAAAGTGAAAAGAAACCTATAGAACCTGAAGAACAAATTAAGGTTGAACCTGCTGTTGCAATAGTTAAAGATCTTGTGACTGAAAATGTGGAGGATGGTCATATTATTTTCTGTGAAGATGCTTCTAATATTGTTTCACATCCTAATAAACCCAAACAAGTTAGTGTTCCTATGCTATCTGTTAGAATTGGTGATCATTGCTATTATGGTTTATGTGATATTGGTGCAAGTGTTAGTGCTATTCCTTATGAGCTTTACACGGAGATTATGCACGAAATTGATTCTTGTGAACTTGAAGATATTGATGTGGTTATTCAGCTGGCTAATAGAGAAACTATTTCTCCAATTGGTATTGTTCGAGATGTGGAAGTTCTATGTGGTAAGATTAAATATCCTGCTGACTATTTGGTACTTGGTTCTGCTGCTAGTGATTATTGTCCTATCATTTTCGGTAGACCTTTTCTAAATACTTGTGGAGCTATTATAGATTGTAAGAAAGAGAAAATTTTGACTAAATTTGCTGGTGAATCTTATGAATTTAACTTTTCTAAATTTACCAAAACTCCTTATAAAGCTGACTTGCCTAGTAATGATTTTAAAATGGAGCAGTGTGCATCTATTGTTCTTGTTCCTAATAATCCTTTGCAGCAACATTTGGAGAATAGCGAAAGTGAAGCTTTTAGGAAAGAAAGAGATGAGCTTGAGGAAATTTTTCTTCGCCAACCTATTCTCAAGCATGATTTACCGGTGGAAGATTTGGGTACAACACTGCCACCAAAGGAAGATCCTGTTTTTGATTTAAAGCCTTTACCTGATAATCTTAAATATGCTCATATTGACGATAAGAAAATATATCCTGTTATTATTAGTTCTAAGCTTTCAGAGATTGAGGAAGAAAGGTTATTGGAAATATTGAAGAAACACCGAGGAGCTATTGGCTATACTCTTGATGATTTAAAAGGGATTTCTCCTTCTATTTGCCAACATGCTATTAATATGGAAGATGATGCAAAGCCTGTTGTTGAACATCAGCGTCGTCTAATTCCGAAGATGAAGGAGGTGGTAAGGAATGAGGTATTAAAACTTCTTGAAGCTGGTATTATATATCCTATTGCTGATAGTAGATGGGTTAGTCCTGTGCATTGTGTTCCTAAGAAAGGAGGAATGACTGTTGTGCCTAATGATAATGATGAGCTCATCCCTCAAAGAGTAGTTGTAGGGTATAGAATGTGCATTGATTTTCGAAAAGTTAATAAAGTTACTAAGAAAGATCATTACCCTTTACCATTTATTGATCAAATGCTAGAAAGGTTGTCTAAAAATACTCATTTTTGTTTTCTTGATGGTTATTCTGGGTTTTCACAAATTGCTGTTAAAGCTAAAGATCAAGAGAAAACCACGTTCACTTGTCCTTATGGAACTTATGCTTATAGGCGTATGCCTTTTGGTTTATGTAATGCTCCTGCTACTTTTCAAAGATGCATGTCTGCTATTTTTCATGGTTTTTGCGAAAGTATTGTAGAGGTGTTCATGGATGATTTTTCTGTCTATGGGAATTCTTTTGATAATTGCTTGCGAAACCTCGATAAAGTTTTGCAGAGATGTGAAGAAACTAACCTTGTTCTTAATTGGGAGAAATGCCACTTTATGGTTAATGAAGGAATTGTATTGGGACATAAAATTTCCGAGAGAGGTATTGAAGTTGATAGAGCTAAAGTTGAAGCAATTGAGAAGATGCCCTATCCGAGGGATGTTAAAGGTATTCGTAGTGTTCTTGGTCATGCTGGGTTTTATAGGAGATTTATTAAAGATTTCTCTAAAATTTCAAAGCCTCTTACTAATCTTCTTCAAAAAGATGTACCTTTTGTTTTTGATGATGATTGTAAGGAAGCTTTTGAAACTCTAAAGAAAGCCTTAACAACTGCTCCTGTAGTTGAACCTCCTGATTGGAATTTGCCTTTTGAAATTATGTGTGATGCTAGTGATTTTGCTGTAGGCGCTGTTCTTGGACAGCGAGTAGATAAAAAATTAAATGTTATTCATTATGCTAGTAAGACTCTTGATGCTGCTCAGAGAAATTATGCTACAACTGAAAATGAATTGTTAGATGTAGTCTTTGCTTGTGACAAGTTTAGACCCTATATTGTTGATTCAAAAGTCACAATTCATACTGATCATGCTGCAATTAGATACCTTATGACAAAGAAAGATGATAAGCCAAGGCTTATTAGATGGGTACTTCTTTTGCAAGAATTTGATTTACATATTATAGATAGGAAAGGTGCTGATAATCCTGTTGCTGATAATTTGTCTAGATTGGAAAATATTGCTTATGATCCTGTTCCTGTTAATGATAGTTTTCCAAATGAACAATTGGCTGTAATAAAGGTGAGCTCGCGAGAGAGCCCTTGGTATGCTGATTATGCTAACTTTATTGTTTCGAAGTATTTGCCTCCAACCTTTTCAGCTCAGCAAAGGAGGAAATTCTTTTATGACTTGAGGCATTATTTTTGGGATGACCCACATTTATATAAAGAAGGAGTGGATGGTATTATGCGAAGATGTGTTCCTGAATATGAACAACAAGAGATATTGAGTAAATGTCATGGTAGTGCTTATGGAGGACATCACGCTGGAGATAGAACCGCGCAAAAGGTTCTACAATCAGGTTTCTATTGGCCAACTCTCTTCAAAGATGCAAGGAAGTTTATTTTATCTTGTGATGAATGTCAAAGAGTTGGTAATATCTCTAGACGCAATGAAATGCCTATGAATTATACTCTTGTTATTGAACCATTCGATTGTTGGGGATTCGACTTCATGGGTCCTTTCCCTTCTTCAGAAGGTAACACTCATATACTTGTCGCTGTTGATTATGTTACTAAATGGGTAGAAGCTATACCCACAAAAAGTGCTGATGGTGAGACCTCTTTAAAAATGCTTTTAGATATTATTTTTCCTAGATTTGGAGTACCTAGATATATTATGACTGATGGAGGTTCTCATTTTATTCATGGAGGTTTTAGAAAAACTCTTGCTAAGTATGGTATTAATCATAGAATTGCTTCCGCTTATCACCCTCAAACTAGTGGTCAAGTAGAATTATCAAATAGAGAGATTAAATCCATTTTGGGAAAGACCGTTAATAAATCTAGAAAGAATTGGGCTAGAAAATTTAAGGAAGCACTATGGGCTTATAGAACTACTTATAAAAATCCCATGGGAATGTCACCTTATAAAATGGTTTATGGAAAAGCTTGTCATTTACCTCTAGAACTAGAGCACAAAGCTTATTGGGCTGTTAGAGAACTAAATAAAGATCCGAAACTAGCCGGTAATAAGAGGTTGCTGCAATTAAGTTCTCTAGATGAATGGAGAAGTGAAGCTTATGAAAATGCTAAACTCTTTAAAGAAAAAGTTAAGAAGTGGCATGATAGAAGAATCATCAAAAGAGAATTTAATGTTGGAGATAAAGTTCTATTGTATCGGTCTCGTCTTAGACTCTTTGCAGGGAAATTACTCTCGAAATGGGAAGGACCATATGTTGTTGAGGAGGTGTATCGTTCAGGAGCAATTAAAATTAGCTCTCTCCAAGGCAATGCCACACAAGTGGTGAATGGACAAAGACTCAAGCATTATATCTCGGGTGATTCTTATAATGTTGATGTTGATATTATTCAAGTGGAAACACCAGAGGCTTTCATCAAAGGACAAATTGACAGTCCGCCAGAACTCGACTTTGAATAGGTAACAGTACAGGTAATAAAAAGTCCGCGTTTAGCTTTCCGAACAATATTTCAGCTGTTTTTGGAAAATATGAAAAATTACGGAATCGAAACGGAGTGGAAAAGACGCGCGAGGGCCCGTCACCATAGGCCGGCGCGGGCCCCACCCTGGCCGCGCCGACCTATGGGGACAGCCCCTCGGCGTCCCGTTTCCACTCGTTTTCGGCCTGGAATCTTCCTTTTGTTGTAAAAATATTTGCTATATAATCCCCCGGACCCCTGGAGGTCCGTATATCGCTTTCTCGTCGTGTTTTGTTTCGAGCTGTTTTCTGCCAGGATCTGCTTCGGATCTAGATCCACCATGTCCTCGTCGGGAACTCAGAAGGACAACTTCTTTGAGGACGTCGTCAACCCGTACATGAACGAGCTGAAGATGCACCCCAAAGAATTGCTGCTCGTGGATGGAGAGTTGCAGATCAAAGATGTCCAGGGTCCTAAGGGAGAAGGGAGTTTGGAAGACAGGATGGAGAAACTGGAACAAGAAGTCTTCAACTACAAGAAGATGGCTGAGCGTGAAGTGGACATCTTTCACAAGATTGTGTCTGAACTCATTGATGGACACAAGAAGGAGACTGCGAAGTTGTGGGACGATATCTTCTCACTTCACGACACCACCAACAAACTCCAAGCCCAACTCTATGATGTTCATAATCAAAACTGTGAGTATGAAAACAGGTTTAAGCGCATAAGTCATGCTGCTAGTTTCAGGTTTCCGGAGACCAAGATGTCTTTTGTTGATGGAGAGCCTCTTCCATGGAAGTCTGATGACGGCAAAGATTCGCCATCATCACCGAAGGAGTAATTCATCATCGGTATTGGCATCCCCTTGGTTTGTTCCAAGCTTGGGGGAGTGCCGCGGTATCACATCATCACTACCTTTTTCTTTTACTATCAAGTAGTGTCATATCATGAGTAGGGAAGTTATCATATGAAATAGTATGCAATGTTGAAGTATCTCTCTAGGTTGGTTATCTATGTATCCGTTGGTGTGAGTTATCGTTATGAAATATTAATGAGAAGTCTTATCATTTACTTTTTGCACACCTTATTTTAGTTTGCAATCTCCATTATATGATTACTCTTGACATGAGTATTGATATCACTTTGGGAGCATCAAGTAAATCTATTTGGTTTTGGCAAACTTAGCATTGGTCAATAGCAACAACACCCTGATGTTTAAATAGAAGAGAGAAGTACACTTAGATATATTACTCTATTATCTCTATGCTTAGTATTCTGAAGTTAAAATTGCTTGTGCTTATGAGGAAGATGCATGATTGTTCTATCATATGTATATTTGTTTGTTTCCCTCAACCTTTATGCTTGCTATCAAACCTTGTTAGCCAAAGACCTGTATTGAGAGGGAATGCTTCTCATACATCCATAACCTTAGACCAAACCCATGCCATTTGTGTCCACCATACCTACCTACTACATGGTATTTTCTGCCATTCCAAGTAAATACTTCATGTGCTACCTTTAAATAATTCAAACTATACTGCTCTTTATTTGTGTCAATGTTTTATAGCTCATGAGGAAGTATGTGGTGTTTTATCTTTCAATCTTGTTGGGCGGACTTTCACCAATGGACTAGTGGCACATCCGCTTATCCAATAATTATGCAATAAGAGCTGGCAACGGGGTTCCCAGCCCCAATTAATAACTTTCATTAATAATTCTCTTCACATGTTTTGCCCTGATTTATCAGTAAGCAACTTAATTTTGCAATAGACACTCCTCCATGGTATGTGAATGTTGGAAGGCACCCGAGGATTCGGTTAGCCATGGATTGAGAAAGCCAAGGTTGGGGGGAGTGTCATCCATAATAAAACTAAAATACATGTGTAAACAAAAGAGAAGAGGGATGATCTACCTTGCTGGTAGAGATACCGTCCCTCATGGGAGCCGCTCTTGGAAGGTTCGTGTGGCAAGGGGGTTAGAGTGCCCGCTACCATTCGTTGACAACAACAAACACCGCTCAAAATCTTACTTTTATGCTCTTTATATGATTTCAAAACTTGAAAAGCTCTAGCACATGATTTAATCCCTGCTTCCCTCTGCGAAGGGCCTATCTTTTACTTTTATGTTGAGTCAGTAAACCTATTTCCCTCTATCTCAAGCAAGCAATTGAGTTGTTGTGAACCAACCATTTATGCTATGATTCAATTAATCATGTCTTTTATACTTTCTTGTTTAGTACAAATTTTATCTGAATGAATATGACTTTGAAGTTATCAATGATTATGAGGAGATTGTTATGATTGAATATGAGAGCCCAGCTATATAAATTCTAATATGAAAGATTTGCTTAGAAGTGCAATCCGTTAGTGGTTCTTTGACCAAGAACAAAGTTTGCCATCACCAACTATGATTTCTTATGCACCTTTATTTGTGATCTTTCTTTACTTATTTCAAGTTGAGTTATATGAGGAAGTTGTTTACTAGAATGTCTTGTGTGAATGAATATGATGCTTCTTGTCCGTATTTTATTTATCGACTCTTCACTCCATAAACATGTGGTCTTGTTTATCGAGCTCAGTTTCGCTTGGGGACAAGCGAGGTCTAAGCTTGGGGGGAGTTGATACGTCCAATTTGCATCACTATTTTGTATCATAATTTGCTGTTATTCATTGATATATTTCATATTGGGACACAATACTTATGTTATTTCATCTATTTTGCATGTTTCATCATTATTGGAGGATCAAGCACCGGAGCCAGGATTCTGCTGGAAAAAGCACCGTCAGAATGCAATATTTCGGAAGATCAACTGTGGAAGGAAATTACACGTAAATTCCTATTTTTCCAGATGACGGAGGGAGCCAGAAGGGGGAGAAGAGGGGACCCGAGGTGGGCCCACCCCATAGGCCGGCGCGGCCCAAGGCCTGGCCGCGCCGCCCTATGAGGAGGGGGGCCCACAGCTCCTCTCGCCTCCTTTTCTTCGCGTACTCCTTCGTCCCGAAAACCTAAGCCACAGAGGGTACCTCACGAAGAGTTACAGCCGCCTCTGCGGGGTGGAGAACACCAGAGAGAAAAGAGCTCTCCGGCGGGCAGGAATCCGCCGGGGAAATTCCCTCCCGGAGGGGGAAATCGACGCCATCGCCATCGTCATCGAGCTGGACATCATCTCCATCGTCATCATCATCATCTCCACCGTCTACACCGCCATCACCACCGCTGCACCTCGTCACCGCTGTAACAATTTGGGTTGGATCTTGATTGTTTGATAGGGGAAACTTTCCCGGTGTTAATCTCTACTTGTTATTGATGCTATTGAGTGAAACCATAGAACCAAGGTTTATGTTCAGATTGTTATTCATCACCATATCACCTCTGATTGTATTCCATATGATGTCTCGTGAGTAGTTCGTTTAGTTCTTGAGGACATGGGTGAAGTCTAAATGTTAGTAGTGAATTATGGTTGAGTAATATTCAATGTTATGATATTTAAGTTGTGGTGTCATTCTTCTAGTGGTGTCGTGTGAACGTCGACTACACGATACTTCACCATTTATGGGCCTAGGGGAGTGCATCTTGTATTCGGTTGCTAATTGCGGGATTGCCGGAGTGACAGAAACCTAAGCCCCCGTTAGTATATCGATGCAAGAGGGATCGCAGGATCTCAGAGTTTAAGGGTGTGGTTAGATTTATCTTAATTACTTTCTTGTAGTTGCGGATGCTTGCAAGGGGTATAATCACAAATATGTATTAGTCCTAGGAAGGGCGGTGCATTAGCATAGGTTCACCCACACAACTCTTATCAAAACAATGAAGATTATTTAGCTACATGAAGCGAAAGCACTAGACTAAAATCCCCGTGTGTCCTCAAGAACGTTTGGTCATTATAAGTAAACAAACCGGCTTGTCCTTTGTGCTAAAAAGGATTGGGCCACTCGCTGCAATTATTTCTCTTGCATTTTATTTACTTGTACTTTATTTATCTGCTATATCAAAATCCCCTGAATACTTGTCTGTGAGCATTTACAGTGAATCCTTCATCAAAACTGCTTGTCAACACCTTCTGCTCCTCGTTGGGTTCGACACTCTTATTTATCGAAAGTACTACGATACACCCCCTATACTTGTGGGTCATCAAATACTAAGTTGTGTGACTTCACAAACACAAATAATAATGATTTCCTATGCACACCTATTGCTCCACCTGCTACTACAGCAGAATTCTTTGAAATTAAACCTGCTTTACTCCTTGTTATGAGAGATCAATTTTCTGGTGTTAGTTCTGATGATGCTGCTGCCCACTTAATAATTTTGTTGAACTTTGTGAAATGCAAAAGTATAAGGATGTAGATGGTGATATTATTAAATTGAAATTGTTTCCTTTCTCATTAAGAGGAAGAGCTAAAGATTGGTTGCTATCTTTGCCTAAGAATAGTATTGATTCATGGACTAAATGTAAGGATGCTTTTATTGGTAGATATTATCCTCCCGCTAAAATTATATCTTTGAGAAGTAGCATAATGAATTTTAAGAAATTAGATACTGAACATGTTGCTCAAGCATGGGAGAGAATGAAATCTTTGGTAAAGAATTGCCCAACCCATGGACTGACTACTTGGATGATCATCCAAACCTTCTATGCAGGACTAAATTTTTCTTCGCAGAATTTATTGGATTCAGCTGCTGGAGGTACCTTTATGTCCATCACTTTGGGGGCGGCTACAAAGCTTCTTGATGATATGATGATAAATTACTCTGAATGGCACACGGAAAGAGCTCCACAAGGTAAGAAGGTAAATTCTGTTGAAGAAACCTCTTCCTTGAGTGATAAGAATGATGTGATTATGTCTATGCTTGTGAATGGTAGATCTAATGTTGATCCAAATAATGTTCCTTTAGCTTCATTGGTTGCTCAAGAAGAAAATGTTGATGTGAATTTCATTAAAAATAATAATTTCAACAACAATGCTTATAGGAACAACTCTGGTAATAACTATAGGCCATATCCTTCTGCTAATGGTAATGGTTATGGTAATTCTTATGGGAATTATTACAACAATAATAGGAGTGTACCCTCTGGTCTTGAAGCCATGCTTAAAGAATTTATTAGTACACAAACTGCTTTTAACAAATCTGTTGAGGAAAAGCTTGATAAAATTGATATTATTGCTTCTAGAGTTGATAGACTTGCCTCTGATGTTGATCTATTAAAATTGAAAGTTATGCCTAATAATGATATTGATAATAAGATTACTACTACAGCAAATGCCATCCAAGTTAGAATTAATGAGAATATAAGATTAATGGCTGAATTGCGTGCTAGGTGGGATAGAGAAGAAAATGAAAAACTAGCTAAAGAGAATAATGTAGCTAAAGTTTGGACTATTACCACCATTAGTAATGATAATGATTCACATGTTGCTGCACCTCCTACTATGAATGGTAAAATAATTGGTGTTGGCAATGTTTCTACTCCTAGTGCAAAGCGTACAAAACTGCCTGAAATTGCTAAAACTGCTGAAACTGCTTGTGATAAAACTGCTGAAATTTTTTCCAACCTTGGGGACAATGATCTCATTGCTGTAGCTCATAATGATTTAGATTTTGATGATTGCCACATCTCTGAAGTTATAAAGTTCTTACAAAAACTTGCTAAAAGTCCTAATGCTAGTGCTATAAATTTGGCCTTTACAAAACATATTACAAATGCTCTCATAAAAGCTAGAGAAGAGAAACTAAAACTTGAAACTTCTATTCCTAGAAAGTTAGAAGATGGTTGGGAGCCCATCATTAAAATGAAATTCAATGACTTTGAATGTAATGCTTTATGTGATCTTGGTGCAAGTATTTCTGTTATGCCTAAAAAGATTTATGATATGCTTGACTTGCCACCATTGAAGAATTGTTATTTGGATGTTAATCTTGCCGATAATGTTAAAAAGAAACCTTTGGGGAGGATTGATAATGTGCGCATTACGGTTAACAATAACCTTGTCCCCGTTGATTTTGTTGTCTTGGATATCGAATGCAATGCATCTTGTCCTATTGTGTTGGGAAGACCTTTTCTTCGAACCGTTGGTGCTGTTATTGATATGAAGGAAGGTAATATTAGATATCAATTTCCTCTC
Organism: Lolium perenne; assembly: GCF_019359855.2. Lineage (NCBI taxonomy): Eukaryota > Viridiplantae > Streptophyta > Magnoliopsida > Poales > Poaceae > Lolium > Lolium perenne. Next base: position 52,622,813 of record NC_067248.2, on the reverse strand, counting down.
AAGAAAGGTATGGAACACTTCTCTAGAAAGAGAATGAAGTTGCCTTTTGATTCTATTATTAGAACAAGTTATGATGTTGATGCTTCTACTCTTGATGTTACTTGATTTGCACTTTCTGCGCATAGCTGAAAGGCGTTAAAGAAAAGCGCTTATGGGAGACAACCCATGTTTTTACTACAGTACTTTGTTTTATATTTGAGTCTTGGAAGTTGTTTACTACTGTAGCAACCTCTCCTTATCATGTTTTTGTGCCAAGTAAAGTTTCTATGTTAAAGTTGATGTTATATTTGGGATCGCTGCGCAGAAACAGCATTGCTGTCTGTCACGAATTCTGGCACAAGTCTCTGTAAAAAATTCGAAAAAATCTGCAAAATTACGAGCGTGATCCTCAGATATGTACGCAACTTTGATTAGTTTTAAGTTTTTCCATTTGAGCAATTCTGGTGCACCTTTCAGGTTCGTCTTTACGGACTGTTCTGTTTTTGACAGATTCTGCCTTTTATTTCGCATTGCCGTATTTGCTAAGTTGGATGAATTTCTTTGATCTATTAATGTCCAGTAGCTTTGTGCAATGTCCAGAAGTGTTAAGAATGATTGTGTCACCTCTGAATATGTGAATTTTTAATTGTGCACTAACCCTCTAATGAGTTTGCTTGAAGTTTGGTGTGAAGGTAGTTTTCAAGGGTCAAGAGAGGAGTATGATATACTATGATCAAGAGGAGTGAAAGCTCTAAGCTTGGGGATGCCCCCGTGGTTCATCCCTGCATATTTTAAGAAGACTCAAGCGTCTAAGCTTGGGGATGCCCAAGGCATCCCCTTCTTCATCGACAACCTCATCAGGTTCCTCCCCTGAAACTATATTTTTATTCAGTCACATCTTGTGTTCTTTACTTGGAGCGTCGGTTTGTTTTGTTTTTGTTTTTGTTTGAATAAAATGGATCCTAGCATTCACTGTGTGGGAGAGAGACACGCTCCGCTGTTGCATATGGACAAATATGTCCTTAGGCTTTACTCATAATATTCAAGGCGAAGGTTGAAACTTCTTCGTTAAATTGTTATATGGTTGGAATTGGGAAATGCTACATGTAGTAATTCTAAAATGTCTTGGATAATGTGATACTTTGCAATTGTTGTGCTCATGTTTAAGCTCTTCATCATATACTTTGCACCCATTAATGAAGAAATACATAGAGCTTGCTAAAATTTGATTTGCATATTTGGTCTCTCTAAGGTCTAGATAATTCTAGTATTGAGTTTTGAACAACAAGGAAGACGGTGTAGAGTCTTATAATGTTTACAATATGTCTTTTATGTGAGTTTTGCTGCACCGGTTCATCCTTGAGTTTGCTTCAAATAACCTTGCTAGCCAAAACCTTGTATCGAGAGGGAATACTTCTCATGCATCCAAAATCCTTGAGCCAACCACTATGCCATTTGTGTCCACCATACCTACCTACTACATGGCATTTCTTCGCCATTCCAAAGTAAATTGCTTGAGTTCTACCTTTAAAATTCCATCATTCGCCTTTGCAATACATAGCTCATGGGACAAAATAGCCTTAAAAACTATTGTGGTATTGAATATGTACTTATGCACTTTATCTCTTATTAAGTTGCTTGTTGTGCGATAACCATGCTTCTGGGGACGCCATCAACTATTCTTTGTTGAATAGCATGTGAGTTGCTATGCATGTTCGTCTTGTCTGAAGTAAGAGAGATCTACCACCTTAATGGTTGGAGCATGCATATTGTTAGAGAAGAACATTGGGCCGCTAACTAAAGCCATGAATCATGGTGGAAGTTTCAGTTTGGACATATATCCTCAATCTCATATGAGAATAATAATTGTTGCTACATGCTTATGCATTGAAGAGGAGTCCATTATCTGTTGTCCATGTTGTCCCGGTATGGATGTCTAAGTTGAGAATAATCAAAAGCGAGAAATCCAAAATGCGAGCTTTCTCCTTAGACCTTTGTACAGGCGGCATGGAGGTACCCCTTTGTGACACTTGGTTGAAACATGTGTATTGCGATGATCCGGTTGTCCAAGCTAAGTAGGACAAGGTGCGGGCACTATTAGTATACTATGCATGAGGCTTGCAACTTGTAAGATATAATTTACATAACTCATATGCTTTATTACTACCGTTGACAAAATTGTTTCATGTTTTCAAAATAAAAGCTCTAGCACAAATATAGCAATCGATGCTTTCCTCTTTGAAGGACCTTTCTTTTACTTTTATTGTTGAGTCAGTTTACCTATCTCTCTACACCTCAAGAAGCAAACACTTGTGTGAACTGTGCATTGATTCCTACATACTTGCATATTGCACTTGTTATATTACTTTACATTGACAATATCCATGAGATATACATGTTATAAGTTGAAAGCAACCACTGAAACTTAATCTTCCTTTGTGTTGCTTCAATACCTTTACTTTGATTTATTGCTTTATGAGTTAACTCTTATGCAAGACTTATTGATGCTTGTCTTGAAGTACTATTCATGAAAAGTCTTTGCTTTATGATTCATTTGTTTTCTCATGTCATTACAATTGTTTTGATCGCTGCATTCATTACATATGTTTACAATAGTATGATCAAGATTATGATGGCATGTCACTCCAGAAATTATCCTTGTTATCGTTTGCCTGCTCGGGACGAGCAGAACTAAGCTTGGGGATGCTGATACGTCTCCGACGTATCGATAATTTCTTATGTTCCATGCTACATTATTGATGATATCTACATGTTTTATACACATTATATGTCGTATTTACGCATTTTCTGGAACTAACCTATTAATAAGATGCCGAAGAGCCAGTTGCTGTTTTCTGCTGTTTTTGGTTTCAGAAATCCTAGTAACGAAATATTCTCGGAATTGGACGAAATCAACGTCCAGGGTCCTATTTTTGCACGAAGCTTCCAGAAGCGTGAAGAGGGAAGGAAGTGGGGCCACGAGGCGCCGCCACACTAGGGCGGCACGGCCCAGGCCCTGGCCGCGCGGCCCTAGCGTGTGGGGCCCTCGTGTGCCCCCCCGCGTTGCCCTTCCGCCTACTTAAAGCCTTCGTCGCGAAACCCCCACTACCGAGAGCCACGATACGGAAAACCTTCCAGAGACGCCGCCGCCGCGAATCCCATCTCAGGGGATTCAGGAGATCGCCTCCGGCACCCTTCCGGAGAGGGGAATCATCTCCCGGGGGACTCTTCATCGCCATGATCGCCTCCGGAGTGATGAGTGAGTAGTTCACCCCTGGACTATGGGCCCATAGCAGTAGCTAGATGGTCGTCTTCTCCTAATTGTGCTTCATTGTTAGATCTTGTGAGCTGCCTAACATGATCAAGATCATCTATCTGTAATACTATATGTTGTGTTTTTCGGGATCCGATGGATAGAGAATACTATGTTATGGTGATTATCAATCTATTATTTATGTGTTGTTTATGATCTTGCATGCTCTCCGTTATTAGTAGAGGCTCTGGCCAAGTTTTTGCTCTTAACTCCAAGAGGGAGTATTTATGCTCGATAGTGGGTTCATGCCTCCATTGATATCTGGGATCGTGACAGTAGGTTCTAAGGTTGTGGATGTGCTGTTGCCACTAGGGATAAAACATTGATGCTATGTCTAAGGATGTAGTTGTTGATTACATTACGCACCATACTTAATGCAATTGTCTGTTGCTTGCAACTTAATACTGAAAGGGGTTCAGATGATAACCTGAAGGTGGACTTTTTAGGCATAGATGCATGCTGGATGGCGGTCTATGTACTTTGTCGTAATGCCCAATTAAATCTCACTATATTTATCATATCATGTATATGCATTGTTATGCCCTTTTCTATTTGTTAATTGCCCGACTGTAATTTGTTCACCCAACATGCTTTTATCTTATGGGAGAGACACCTCTAGTGAACTGTGGACCCCGGTCCTATTCTTTACATCACATACAATCTACTGCAGTTGTTCTTTACTGTTTTCTTCGCAAACAATCATCTTCCAGACAATACGGTTAATCCTATGTTACAGCAAGCCGGTGAGATTGACAACTTCACTTTTTCGTTGGGGCAAAGTACTTTGGTTGTGTTGTGCAGGTTCCACGTTGGCGCCGGAATCCCTGGTGTTGCGCCGCATCACATTTCGCCACCATCAACCTTCAACGTGCTTCTTGGCTCCTCCTGGTTCGATTAAACCTTGGTTTCTTTCTGAGGGAAACTTGCCACTGTGCGCATCATACCTTCCTCTTGGGGTTCCCAACGGACGTGTACATCTACGCGCATCACAAACACACATGGGTAATCATCATTGTAGGAGTAATCCTTGTGTATAAGGAACTCACTACATTGGTTGTACCAAAATATACCGACAACAACAAGCCATGTTGTGACTTATTAATTTTACACAATACATGTTGCATTTACATTTCGATTCGGATTGAGATTCCATCGGGAACCATACATGTCCAAATCTTGTGATCCATATGGATATGTAGTCACTACATCTATCAACTGCATAGATAGATGATTTTGTACTGCCAATGATATTATGTATCGGAAATAGAATTTCACTCGCATCTGGAGATTAGGTCTCGGATCTCTGCGTAAATCTGACCTTGTGCTACAAGCCTTGCTTTCTCACCACCTTGTTATCTCATTCCGTTGCTGGAAGAGAACATATTGAACCGCATAGGGAATTCATTTGGAGGAGCGAGGCTAATTCTGCTTGGATTGCACCCTTCGATCGTTTCAGTCCAAGCAAGTGGTTTACACTCTGTCATGTCCATGGTCTTTGGATCTGAATAATTGTGAAGGATGTTTGCAATCATACAAGACAAATATTATCGACATTTGTAGGATTTTATCATATGATTCTCCAGAATCGATATAGTAGGAGGAAATCTCAAGCACCCATGATGACTCTTCGTGATTTCCCAATACGCGTGAGTCCGGGTGTTCCGATGTCCCAACCAGTGTGTGCAAACTGAAGCTGGGTTGTGGAGGCTTCCCTTCCACTGGGTGTATACTACCCATCAGGTGTTTATCAACGCTAGGTTGATATGCATTTACTGATTCAGAAGATTTCTCCTCGTCTTTTCTTGTTGCTTGCAGGAAGCTAGATCCTGGTTAGAGGCCGTACTACTCCCCCTCTTTTAAAAATAGGGAGTTGAGTGGTTTTTATTGGTACCTCCACTCTTTCGGGCGCATTTCTAGCCGGATTAAAGGATTATATAACACCTTTGAGATCAGTAAATGAATATGGCAGATTATTTACGAATTGTTTCAAATTTGTGAAACCTAGACGTATAGTCCATATTCTTGAGTACATGGACATGATGAGGAACGTGGAGTTCCAAATGATTTCCTGGCATTCTATTTGGTATTTGAATTCTCCCCCTAATGCCTGGAAATATCCATCCTTCAATATTTGCAATCAACGTACGAGGCTATGAACAGATCCCTTATGAGGAGTTCAAGGTACTTAGTGATCGACGGAGATCTATACCCCACAAAGATCCCTAATTTGTGGGCCTATGATGTACGCTGCGGTGGTGAGATCGGTACGCGTGAAGCGATTCCGAACTTACGCAGATGGGAAATGCTCGGAGGATTTCCACGTATTAATTGCAGAGGGGAAGTTCTGCGATATGCAGTTAGTTAGTCAAGGGTGTGTAAAGCCGCATGACTCCAACATGAAGTTGGTAAAATTTCAACTCATTAACAAAGGCCGTGCAAGAAAGATGATCCTCTTGCTCAGATATTCAACCAACCTTTTGTGTATGAACATATGTGACAAAGTGGTGAACTTCAATCTTCGAAAGCCATGCAATAATTATTGGAGGCACATGAAGAGAATTCAACATCATTATCCATTTGAATTGATTATAATTCATTTTTTAATCCATACAATGGTTGGAAGAGACCACAAATATCACCTCAAATGCATTTGATCGAGGGTCTTAAGTGATCCGGCTTTGATCTTGAGGTATATGAGAACCTCAAAATGAGCTACATAATATCCGGTGATTGATGAAACTTAGCTTCATGCAAATCATGACCAATGGAATTGATTTATGTGCAACATGTGCTACGGGTTGGTTGTACGTGTAGTACAAACCAAACAATAGAGAGGGCACCTTTTCACATGCTTGTTCCTCATCCATCGGATTGGCTCCCGCAGAAATCTATATATCGAGAGTTTTTCGTATGCAAATCTTCATCAAATATATAGAGGACATCCAATTTTATCAGAGTGCTGCTACAATATATGTCTATTGCAACAACATAAATGGACATGAACAAATCAATCACTAAGGAGATAATGGGACTACTCAAAGTCTCCAAACATGTCGACTGAGGCATACTCAATCATCATGTTCTCCGTGCCCATAGGGTCCCGTGACCGCCAGAGAGGCATTGTGTTGCAAAGCCAGGAGGAACATCTTGCGAACAACTAGCTCAATTGGTGTGGTCTTGATGAAGTTTGAAGTGAGCTTCAAACCTTTCCCCTTAAGGTCATTTGCATGCCAGCGATTGCTGATACAGAAAAACCAGATGTTGTGGTGTGTGGCATTCCTGCGTGATATGCGTATGACATCCACACTCGCCACAAAGCTTAGTTTTATCAAACTTGTGTTCTGTCATGCCTTCCATGAACCTTATGATATTTATAACACATGAAGTTAATCACCACAAAATGGTGTTAAACCTCTCAGTTGTGCCTGAAAATTAATTCGTAGCTATGGCATCTCATAAGTTGTGTTTGCATGGAAGGTAATCACCAAATTATGCAAGTATTTTGCATAATTCTCTTCATAGCATAACATGGCGATGTTATCGTCGCCAATGTCTTGGTTCCACATTTGATGGGGCACGTGACATTAAAGTCACAACCAATGACAAATGCTATGAAGTTGCGAAGCATTTGGAAAAACTTCATCAAGGTAGTCACCAGATGTGTAGACATCATAGTTTTAAACGAAAATTATTTCGTTGCTATGATACCATGCCATAACTATTGTGCCTTCACTTTTGCTTAAAACATATGAAGATAATCACTACTAAGTAGTGTAGATCTCACTCTTATGGCATTTCTCACAACCTTGTGTTAATTAAAACACATTGAAGGTAATCACCACATATGGTGGCGTAGACCTCACAGTTGGGAAGGAAGTTAATCCTCTTTGTAATGCAATCCATAAGTTGTGTGCAAAATTGAAGGGGTCATTATGTCTGAATGACACAATATAAACCTCAAGGTAACGGTGCATAATCTACAGTTAAGTAGTAGATGCCACCTATCAATTACCTTCTATTTTACAATTATAAACTTGACATAGTTATGAAAGTGTCATACACTGTGCTACCTGATGTTTCCAAATTTGCAAGCAAATTCCATATTCTATAAGAATAATGGAGCCACCATATTGCTTTGCAATAGTATTACTGATGTAATACATACATCATTTTACATGTGTAAAATGATCATGCAGTTCACCAAATCCCGACGGTGTACCCTGTATATTTGCTCGGAAGCCGAGGTTTAACATGCAAATAACAATAATCTTATTGTTGAAGTGCTGCTAAAAGGCAAGATCTGACAAGCATATGGGCTGAGCAGAAAATGCAGGGATTTGTACGGATTAGTAAATAATCCAGGAGCTGATTTGCAAAATCATAAGGATTTGGATTTCGTCCGGAAAATTCGAATTTCGTCCGAATTTCGCCCATTTCGGTCAGGACCGGTAAAATAATTTTCGAGACGAAATCTACTGAATTTTGAGGATTTTTTCTGAATTTTTCTAAAAAGTCAACCATTTGTCAAAAATTTCCCAGAAATTCAAATTTTGGACCAAATTTGGTTGAATTCCCTTAGCAGATTCAAATTTTGTTTCTCTATTTTCGTCCGATATTTGACCGAGAAATACCGAAATGGGCGAATTTCGTCCATCTCGGTCAGGGCTGGTAAATTTCTGAAAACGAAATCCAAATCCTTATGAAGACCGCGACGCGCGCCGTCGATCGTGAAGACCAAACGTTTCTCCGCTGCGCACGCCGGGTGGTCCTGGTCATGGGCGTCGCCGCCGCCCTGCGTGTGGTGCGCGTGCCTTTGGCCGATGGTCTTCGTCGCTTCGGGGGTTGTGTAGAGATGGCCGCTGCAAGGGCTGCCGTTGACGGCCGCAGTCACGGACGCCACAACGTCACGCATCGTTGAAGGGCGCCGTGGAGACGGGTGCTGCCGGGTGTGGTAACCGCTGCTTGCATCCTTGTAGAATCTTGCTCTAGGATTGTTCGGCTGTTCCCAATTGATGCACGCACATGTCCAAGCAACCAGAGAATTGATTAGCATATTTGTTTAATCAAAGCGGGAACGACAAAGAGTGCATGCATTGTTCGGTTAATTCCTCCAAACTTCATTCGATTGAAGTTCATCGCATGTGGAGTCCATCGATTTGTAGATGCCTATGGCACTGTCAGAGAGCAAGGTGCTGATAACGTGTTAGAAGTAAAGTTGAGAGGCAAAGGAGAGACAACAAATGATTCAACTATTCTGTTCCATTGATGATTCACAACTTATATACAAGAGGAAGAGACACGAATATGGGTCACGTCCATTCGAAGAGGTGTGAGAAAGGGTTGTGTCTGTTGACAAACCAACCAACATAGAGAATTACATGAGGGAGGATTATCCCTTTAATTAAACCTATTTAATTAAATCCTAACAGTGGCAGCCTAAGATTGCTTGGAGATGACGGATGAGGTGGACATCTTGCATGTCAAGAGAAATCAACTTAGTGGGTTGCTCCTATTTAGATATTATAGATATGATACATGACTGCTTTGCAAATGGATCATCGTTCTGCACAATCATCTTCTGTTCATATTTAGTTTTAGATCATCATCGCAGCGAGTGGAAAGGTACGTTACTGGAAGAGGAATAGGGTTAGTGGGATTTTAATCGTGGCTTATTTTTACTTACAGGGCATAATTAGTGGGATTTTAACCCTCATGACGTGGATGGTTGAGGTGGCATATTTGATGACATGTGGCAGGCTAGGATTGGTCATAGATGCTTGATGAGGTGGATAGGCTGCATGTGAAGAGAAATGGAATCACCTATTAAGAATAAAAAGATACGTTATTGTAATTTTTGTTTGTAATTCTTTGACTTCTCGTCAAATCAATCTCTCTGACATATAAAAAAACGTGAGACCATATGTGTCCAGGTCATGTATGTTTGGAAGAACAAACAGGAATGACTAAAATTATTGGATTAGTTCTATTGTTTCACTTCCTTAACTCTAGAATGCTGACATATGTATATTTAGTTACTGATGACCCATAAGAATGGAATTAGTTTTTTGCTTAGGTATTTGTACAAAGTGGGACCGATGGTTGTATTTGTTTTATAACCTCGTGACAAGTAAAATTATAGAATTTTAGTCGACCTTGCGATAGAATAATTATTATCTACTAAACCTATATATAATAATGATCATCAAGAAGTTTAAGATGTTTCTTTAGTAACATAATAAGATATTGTGAAAAGCAAATATTATTTGTTGTTTCTTACAAATACAATCATGCTTAAAATTGTCAAAATTGCACATATAAGAATATATCCATATCTTAAACATCATGTATTTTTGAAATGATAAAGGAGGTAAATGGAATGACAAGTTTGTAAAACTTAAAATAAATTAAAAAATAAAGTAATAAAGGTGATGCCCTCGCTGTGCTAGTATATCAGGGCGAGCCACTCATATATGTCGGCCTTTGTAGTATCTGGTAGTTAGCCTTTGTCGCGGTTCATATGCCGGACGCACATGTATGCACAATTGAGCTGTTCAGTTTTGCACCTACCTGTAGAGACTCTCTCTCTGCCACAGTCCCACGTACGTATAATGTGTAGGTGAGATGCACGCATCAGCGTCACGCGCCGTTGTTTGCATCCGCAACCCGGGTCCAAAATGAATAATTGAACTCCCAGGACCGCGAGTGAAATGTAACAGTTGACGTGCAGACTATATATAAACACGGCTGCCCTCTCGTGTACGTAATCAGGATTCAGGCACACCGAGCACCAGAGATTAATTGCCCCAGCGACCAGCATACACAGGATAGTAGCATCATGCAAGGGCCCCGGCCGGCAGGCGAGCTCCTCCTTCGCCTTCTCTTCGTCGTTCTTCTCCTCGTGGCATTTGCCACTCCAGCCGCCGCCGCTTACAGCGGCCGGGTCGTCACCCGCCACGCCGCAACACAGGGACGAGGGCGAGCGCTCATCTCGACACGCCGTCGTTGACGAGGCGCATCGACGACGGGATTGCGCCGGACCTGAGCTGGGCGGACAGCCTCGTCGGCAGCGGTATCCGCTACAACACCCTCTCCACGAGCCAGGCGTGCAACCCAACCTGCGGTAACCCAGGACAATCCTACACCGGCCATGGGTGCACGTACAAGAACATGTGCGGCCAGTGACCGCCGAATGGTCGACAAGACTACTGTACGTTTTCATGCACGCACCGGGCCACGCATCCGATCCACCGCGCGTGGCATAACCCCATGTATGTGAACCTGCTCCGATTCTGAATAAACGTCTTCAAACGTACGTCCTCATCCAATCATCCTCTCTGCAGATTGGGTTCTGTTTTGCTAAGAATATAGTCCTCTCTGGCTCTAAATACTTATCGTGGGTTCAAAGGGTCTAGACACATTTTATTCTATATTTTACCTAAATGGGCGAGGAGTATTTAGGGTGTGGAGGGAGTATGGTTATTTCAGAAGAAGTAAAAAGCAAACACCATCTCCATCCATCTTGATGTAATTTCAAACTCAGGTCGAGATTTGCACTTGTATTCACTCAATCCCTCATATTTCATTCATAAAATCATGATAATATTAATTGCCTCCATGTGTGAGTTCCTCCTCTAGATCTCTTCCGAAGGTGATGTTTCTTTGTCTCCGAGTCTCGGATTTCGGATTTCCGATCTAATTGCACAAGGTGACAGTATTTGACGAGACGAAGCCACCAGTACCCTTACAATCATCCGTATGGGTGGGCATGACCGTACCAATCGTCGTTAAATAATTGATTGTTGTTTCTTTCGCGACTTCTCCCTTTGGCTTGACCCTAGGTCTATGGGTGAACATATGGAAGGTATTTATTGTTCCCAATCACCAACTATGTGTCCAAAAATGACCATTTTAATTGATTTGTCATTCAACCTTATTATTTCTAGGATCATTGTGAAACAACCATAGTATGTGCATGCGAGCACGATAAAATGCCAAAATCGTATTACTACTTATGTAAAAACACCATTAAAAACACAATGCAAGATGCACTCATGAGATCCTACGACGCGGCGGCGATTCGGTCGGCAAGCTTGACTTATCGTTGGAGGTGAGGTCGACGGAGTTCATCAGGACGCATTGGCCTTCTGTCGATGGTGCTCTTAGTCGGCGAGGTATCTCCTCTCCGCATCAAGCCCCTACCAAAAGGGAAGCTTGCTGAGCTAGTCATCCTTGTACCACTTCTTAGCTTCGGCTTCGGACCGCGCGTCCGAGTCAATGGAGGGCGGCAACGGAGACATAGATATGCAAGCGGCACCACGCAAGCTCCTGATCTTCGCGTCATGGGCAGTGGTGACGCGGAAGGTCGGCGGCAGCCATAGACTTCGGTTCGTCTAGGGTTGGGCGGTGCTGCCGGTGCACTTCCTCGCACCCTCGGACCAGACGAGACACACACACTCTTTGTCGGAGAGTCCTTCGCGCCCAAAATTAATCCACGACGGCACGTCAATGCGGAGGAGCCTCCACGGCTGCGCCTCGGAATAATCGAGCGGGGCCACGGGGCCACGGGGCCATGGCGATGCGAGGAGCCAGATCTACAGGTTTCGGTGGCGGATCGAGAACCGGTGATGGGATTACTATGTGAGATTGCGGAGGAGGCGGTGGGGAAAGCAGCAGCTCAGAACCCTCGAACCCCTCTCGGATCGATAGATATAGCAGCCACGGCGACGGATTTTATGTGGCCCATAAATCTTTTACGGACCCTCGTTGTTGTACCGCTTCTGTTTAGGGAAGAAATCGACCCACCCTAATGGAACTACGGATGCACACAACAAAAAAAAGAAAAAAAACTAAGAAACAAAAGTCCCGGTACAATATCTCGGGCCTAACAACAGCAATACATCCACCGCCAAGACAACACCTGAAATACAGACTCTCCAAAAACGACGCCTCCAAGAAGGGAATGGTGCTCTAACACCATCGTCGCCCGATCAATGATCTTAGGTTTTCACCCTGAAGATAGTCCCCGCTCTCAAAACAATGCCTTTAACAAGGTCATTGTCATGCACAACTAGTTAAGGCCAGACCTTGTGATAAGGCCTGAGGGCTAGGGTGTGCCCAGATCCCACGAATTTGACCAATTGAGTGGATGAATGAGATGGGAAAGAGGAAGAACACACACAAGATCCAGATACAAACACACACAACCCAACACAAATCAATTTACTCCCTTGGTAGATTAGACCAAGCCAATAGAACCACTTCTTAGAGAGACCCTTGGGTAGAATCTAAGAAATGGGAGATTGGTGAGGAGATCCAACTAGAACTTGGATGAGAGAGGTATGAGCCTTGAATCATCCATGAAGAGTAGAAATCCACAAGAGAACCTTGATACAAAGGGGATGAAACCCTAGGGAGACAAAGCTCAAAGTAGTTTAAGCCTAAATCTTGTCTAACCCTAATCTGGAGGAAGGGGAGAGGTACTTATAGGCCCAGATCCGTCCAGGGGTAAAAGGGGCATTACAATAAAGTAGTTCTAGGCATAGATGATAAATAGACGGCTGAGATGAAGTTGACTTCGATGGGGCAGCGATCTTGCAGCGTGCTCGGCGGCAGATGCCGGTTGGGCAGCTGTCGGAGCTTGCTTGGGCGGCGATGCCGGCCATGGCGGCGTCGACATGGGGGCGGCAAAGGCTTTGTCTTGTGGCCGGCGGCTGGAGCACTTCTTCTCCCTCTCTTTGGTCTTCCCTTCTTCTTCCTTGAACCATGATGAATGGCTCCTCTTCCCTTCCCTCGCTTCCTTGCACCATGGGTGTTCCTCCTCTCCGGTTCTTCGATGATTCTTGTACCTAATGATATGTAGCACACCGATATGAGGTAGCATTCCATTCAAGGTATGGACGAGGTCGAGTATCGAGAGGAAGGAGTTCACCTTGTCGTGTGTAGCGTGGTTTAGGGTTGAAGGTCCACTTGGGGGACTCTTTGGCCATGGTGTAGCGTCGATGATAGGCGGGGTTGCACTTGATGGTCTTGGTGCGGAGGTGTCCGAAAGCCACCCCGCATCACCTTGGGTTTTCACCCTGAAAGGTAGGACTCTGAACTTCACCTGTGTTGTCACCCCCACTATCATACCGCTCATGTATCATCAAGATCATGCATGCATTCCAAAGGCATCATGTCCACTAGTGGGATCATGGCATCATCAACACCTATGTTGTTACCTTTGTAGGCCGACTCATGTGAAGTAGGTGTTGTGGAAGTAGGAGGATCCATGTGGTCGACATGTCCATCGCGGAGTAAGCATGGTGAGATATCATCATCTTCATGCACCATGTACATCTTCTCCATGAGCGGGAACTCGTCCTCCGTGGAACCTAGTGCAACATAAGAAGACACAAACGAGGGAGAGGTTAATGTGTTAGCAAATGCGATGTCCTCCATGGACCTATCATCTACCTCTCTCAACTCACTTTGTGTATCACTCATGTCCTCCAAATGGAAGCACTCAAACTCACATATGGGGTGGAAGTCACTCAACTCACTATCACTCTCGCTCAAGTGGGCTAAGTGGCTCTCATGCTCACATGGGATTGGTACCAACTCATCAATGAAGCATAGGGGAGTAGGCTCGACTTCCTCATCTCCATGCGCCTCCTTGGTTGAAGGGAACTTCCCATGCTCAACCATCCCAACTCCATGCGCCTCCGTAGGTGAAGGGAGAATCCCATGCTCACCATGCTCAACTCCCTCGCCTCCCAAGTCGTCCTCAAGTGGTGGCATCTTGGAGACTTGTGCATTGAGCTCGTCGAAGTAGAGCTTCTTGGCGCTTGGCGTTGTGCATTGCCATGCCACGTGACCCTTGGCCTTGCACACCTCACATAGGAGATTGGGACATTCCCGTGGAAGGTGGCCTTGTTGCTTGCACTTGTAGCATCGGAGTCCATAGGCATATGACGAGGTAGGGGCCATTGTGGTGGTGGCGCAAGAGGTAGAAGTCGCCTTATGAGGAAGGTCTTCATGTCGAGGCTCTCGTCTTCTTGCCTCATCACCATGTCTTGAGTGGTGTCGTCGAAGATCATGTGTGGAAGGACGTCGATGTAGACCATGAGGTGGTGGTGCTCGACGACGATCATGAGATGGTGTGAGTCGATGACGGTCCTTGCCTTGCCTAGGTGATGGCTCATGTTGGGGACGCTCTTGATGCTCCATATGATGTACTTGATGTCGATGATCTTGTGCATAAGCACTCTCATGATGGCGCCTTGTGGAGCTCGGAGAAGTGTGTCGAGGCCGAACATGTTGGGGACGCTCTTGATGATCCACATGATGATGCCATCGTGGAGGTCCTCTATCTTCATATGTAGCTCCATTGGCCAAGTAGGGGTATGTGGGCGCCTCGGCGTTGTTCAAGGTGGAGTCAAGGTGAGGCTCCGCCATGGTGTCGATGTCGTAGTCGTGGCGGTGCTCCACCATGACGTCCATGCTTGATGAGCCATTGTCGATGTAGAGCTCATCGATGTCGTCCATGTCCGCGATGCTTGCGGAGCCATAGTTGGTGTCGAGCTCCACATGCTCTTCCTCATCCGCGGTGCTTGCGGAGCCATAGTTGGTGTCGAGCTCCACATGCTCTTCCACATCCGCGGTGCTTGCGGAGGTATCCTCCTCGAAGTAGTCCATGTAGTCTTCCATATCCTCTTCTTCAATATCCATGTTAGCACGACAAAAGCTATATGGTGGATGTTAGTGGAAGAAACTACCGTCAAGTCTCACCTTGAAGTGATAGAATTGGGTCAACTAACTAAACCAAGAGATAAATCAATTTGTGTTGGGTACACACACGAAAACACACGCAAAAGCTAGCAAATATGGTGGTAGGTGAGGATGGTGGAAAGCCAAAAGTCAAAATCCGAAATCAAGTTTGTTGTTAAGAGTGGGTAAGCTCCAAAAATCAAATGTCCAAATGGTGATCACGGAAACACGAATGATGTGGAACTCACACACGAGATAAATGGGGTTAGTGCGACCAAGGAATGAGCGGAAAAGTGTATGAAGCCCAAAAGCAAGGTTGCTCGGTGTCACACTAACACAAGGAGAGGCAAAGCTTTGGTTGCAACATGAGAGACAACAAGATTCACACGCGGCCTCTCTTCTCTTTTCTCTCTTTTGCTTAAAAGCTTTTTCCTCTTTTTGTATTTGGTGGCACTTACACTCTCTATGTCTTTGTATGTATGATGGCACTCGCACACTTTTGCTCTATGGTGCACTTGCACTCTTTTTGTGTTTTGGCGGCTTTTTTTTTTCTCGCACTATGTTAGCGTTAGCCTCGCTTTTGCTATTTTGCCACTCACGAGTCCTTGCTTATAAGCTTGACTCCACACTACACACACACCTCACAATCGGGGCCACGTGCAATGTCTCGTAACACTTGATAAGCAATGCTCGATAGAATAGGTCGCAAAAGGAAGAGGGGTTACAAGGTAAGGGGGTGGGGCAAGTTATACCTAGATGAAAATGTTAGGCGGTGTCGGAACACACAACTTGCGATGATGTCGACGGTGGTGTCGTAGTTGCGCCGGAATCCGGGGTGCCGAAGGTGTCGCCGCGGTGTTGATGTAGACGCGGAAGCTCGATAGACAAACCTTGCACTCCAAAACGGAAACCGGGCAAATTAAGTCAATGCCCGAAAAGTTGGGTCAAAACGAGCGGTCAAAAGTTGGTGTCAAAAAATCGTCAAAAATTAGACGTAGACTATGTAGAGTCGTTGGAGGATGTTGTTAAAGTTTGAAATCAAACGGGCGCCGGAAAGTTGTCAAAATGTGGGGCAAAAAGATGAGCCAGGACTGAACGAAACTGAAACAGCCTGTTTGTACATGGCCGGCAGTGCCGGTTTAGGACGGCCGGCACTTCCGGGGTAAGCAGCACGGCAGTGCCGGTTGGATGGAGGCGGCAGTGCCGGGCTGGAATTTCAGATGAGAATCGAGCGGGCCAGTGATTGGAAACTGAGGCAGCGCGGCTTGGGGAAATTGCTGTGGCTTGGACTGCTTGCGGGAGCGGGGTAGGATTGGCGAGCCGCGGGCGTGCGGGGCCTGCTGCTGCGTGCACGCGATGGAGCAGGGCTGGGCGACGCTAGGTTGGGCGGCGCGGTGGAGGCGGGCGCGTGGTGGTGGAGGCGACCTGGAGGCGGCGCGCTTGTGCGGAGCGGCGGTCTGCTGTGCTGCTCGCGGGCGCGCGCGTGGGGCGGAGCTGCTGCTGCTTTGCTTGCGTGGGCGCGAGGTGCAGCTGGTGGTGGTGTTCTGGCGTGGACGGGAGATGGGGCGCTGCGATGTCGAGGTTGGCGGCAGTGCCGGCCAAGGCCCACCGGCAGTGCCGGTCGAGCGGCAGTGCCGGCCTGTACTGCCCGGCAGTGCCGGCCCAGCAAGAACGGCTCGTGCTGTTCGTCGCCAAAACGCGAAAAGCGGACCGAAAATTGTCGATTTGAGCAGAAATTGATGGAATTGGACGGGGAAAATTGGGGAAGATGTAGATCTACCATAGGAACACGAAATCCATGGATCAAAACCACTCAAAACGCAACAAAACGCAGATCTAACCAAAGGCAATTTAGGGCTATTTTTTGGGGAATTTTTTGGAAAAAATTTTGGGGCGAAATTGGATGGGTGGGGGTCAAATCCGTGCTAACCAAGAGCTTCTGATACCATTTGATAAGGCCTGAGGGCTAGGGTGTGCCCAGATCCAACGAATTTGACCAATTGAGTGGATGAATGAGATGGGAAAGTGGAAGAACACACAAGATCAAGATACAAACACACACAACCCAACACAAATCAATTTACTCCCTTGGTAGATTAGACCAAGCCAATAGAACCACTTCTTAGAGAGACCCTTGGGTAGAATCTAAGAAATGGGAGATTGGTGAGGAGATCCAACTAGAACTTGGATGAGAGAGGTATGAGCCTTGAATCATCCATGAAGAGTAGAAATCCACAAGAGAACCTTGATACAAAGGGGATGAAACCCTAGGGAGACAAAGCTCAAAGTAGTTTAAGCCTAAATCTTGTCTAACCCTAATCTGGAGGAAGGGGAGAGGTACTTATAGGCCCAGATCCGTCCAGGGGTAAAAGGGGCATTACAATAAAGTAGTTCTAGGCATAGATGATAAATAGACAGCTGAGATGAAGTTGACTTCGATGGGGCAGCGATGCTTGCGTGCTCGAAGCGGTAGTGCAGTTGGGCAGCGATGTCGGCTTGCTTGGGCGGCGATGCAGCCATGGCGGCGATCTTGGCTTTGTTAAGAAGCGGCAGTCTTAGGCTTTGTCTTGTGGCCGGCGGAGCACTTCTTCTCCCTCTCTTTGGTCTTCCCTTCTTCTTCCTTGAACC
Source organism: Lolium perenne (assembly GCF_019359855.2). Taxonomy (NCBI): domain Eukaryota; kingdom Viridiplantae; phylum Streptophyta; class Magnoliopsida; order Poales; family Poaceae; genus Lolium; species Lolium perenne. The sequence continues at coordinate 52,605,148 of NC_067248.2, read as the reverse complement.
ATGATGAATGGCTCCTCTTCCCTTCCCTCGCTTCCTTGCACCATGGGTGTTCCTCCTCTCCGGTTCTTCGATGATTCTTGTACCTAATGATATGTAGCACACCGATATGAGGTAGCATTCCATTCAAGGTATGGACGAGGTCGAGTATCGAGAGGAAGGAGTTCACCTTGTCGTGTGTAGCGTGGTTTAGGGTTGAAGGTCCACTTGGGGGACTCTTTGGCCATGGTGTAGCGTCGACGATAGGCGGGGTTGCACTTGATGGTCTTGGTGCGGAGGTGTCCGAAAGCCACCCCGCATCACCTTGGGTTTTCGCCCTGAAAGGTAGGACTCTGAACTTCACCTGTGTTGTCGCCCCCACTATCATACCGCTCATGTGAAGCCCGGAACACCAAGCAAGTCCCTCAACAGCGCGGAGACTTGAACCTCCCTTAACTAGTCCTCCCCTCTGGCCTTCATGAACTTCGATCTCTTCTTCCGACTTTCATCATGGATCCATAGTCACTTGATCTCAACATAGAAAAAGAGCTTCGCGACGCTCCCTCCAGAACCAATCGGTCGGAATAAAAGCATGGGTGCGCACGACCGAATACCACCGATCCAGCAAACTCCAGGCAAAAAGCACTGTTACATTCACCGGCGGAGCCTTCCGGAACTCAACACTCCGGCTAGATCACGAGTCCAGGCCTCCGGTAGGTCTTCCTTTTCAAGCAAGAGAGACCCTAGGACCACCGCCTTTATTCAGGTCGGACCCCCACATCGGCGACCATCCCGGGCTGGCCACTCCAACCCTCCACCGGCGACTCCATCGCCGGCTTCCATGCATCTCCATCTCGCCACCGGAACGCGGTGACAGATCGATAGATCCACCACCACCAACCGCAGGCCAACCCTCTCCGGTTAAGAAGAGGGCCACTTCCACCGTCATACCCAAGGCTGCTGCCCCGGGCGACCTCGTGTCGCGGGTGAAGCCCAAGATCGCCTCCACTCACCGGCGAGAGGCGGGGGGAAATTGGCGCAGGCCATGGGACTGGCCGCCGCCCACCACCAGCCCCAGCCGGAGTGCTGCGGAGAGCCGACGGGAGGAGGGAGACCGCAGCGCTGGCCGCCGCCGCCTATCCCAACCGCGCCGGCTGATCCACCAGGGGAGAGCCGGAGGGAGAAGGGGGCGCAACTCAGGCCGCCGCCGCCCATCACATCCGCGCGTCCGCCATGCGTCGAGGAGGGGAGATCCGGCCGCCGTCCACCATGCGTCGACGAGGAAGGGCCCCCGCCGCCGCCACGCCCCGTGGGTATTTGCCCCGGCGGCGCTACCGGCGGCGGCGGCGGTTAGGACTGGAGGCTGGGGTGCGGAACGCGGTATTTGTTTTAAAAGATGATCTCCTGGCCATTATACCTAGAAGAGAACGATATAGCGTCTTGATTGTAGGTGCACCATCGATTTCAGCAGTAGCTCGTTCGTCTCAGGGCAGGCCCGACGCAAACGGACCACAGATGTCCATTTTGGTCCACCCAGTCAGGGACATGCTAGACCCAGCCCAGCAAGCCGACGCCAACGGACCAAGTTGTTCACACGACCCATTTTTTTGTCTTAATTTGGGCTCGAAATGCTTCGGCATGGACATCAACCACCTCCGTGTGTGTCCCCCTCTTCTATTCCCTCGCCCTGGCATCCAGTGGCACACAAAGCCACTTGCTCTCCCGCCACTTCGCTCCAATTTTCGTTGGTGCCGATTCCAAAGCTCTAGCTCACCGCCACCGTCCCAGCGATAGAGGACGTCACCGCCATGGAGGCCAATGCACCTGCATTGAGCTATATCTTGAAGGCTTTGATGGCCGAGAAGAAGAATGCACTTGCCAATAGGGATGAGATAACGGATATTTTTGGTGTTCGAAATAGGTGGAGCCGCTGGAGATACTCTTACGCTCACTTGCCGTGTTCGAGCGTCCGGTGCCGCAAATGGTTGGAAATATCATAGTGATGTGATGAAAGAGCTTATATAGAAATGGCGAAATATAATGTATGATAAGGTAAATAAAAAGAGAAAGAAAGCATGCAACTAGTGAAGGTAGGCAAATCGTCGACAGTTTCCAGCAGGTAATGGAATAACGCTACCCCAAGCAAGTTGCGAATGATCTGGCCGCGCGGTCGGCGCGCGCGCACCTGCAATCCTGCATGAGCTGTTCAGTTGAAGCTACTTGTGCTTGTATGTACTCTCGCTAGACCGTACAGTGCGTAGGCCAGACGCAGCTATCGCCATTGCTCTCGCTTGTTACCATTAGGCACACCAAATGAATAATTGCACATCGGGCGAAATCTCTCCTGTATTATCTGAAACAATAATGATGCAACCTACAGCCGTATCCTATGTGCGTGAGACCACCCCCTCCACAAAGTCCTCTGCAGACTATATATAAACACGGGTGTCCGCTCGTGTATCAGGCACACCGAGCACCAAAGGGTAATTGCCCAGACCATCATACACACGATACCACAGTACAAGGAAACCGCGGTGCTCCTCCTCGTGCCATTTGCTGCTCCAGTCGCCGCTGCCGAATATTTTCCAGCGCTTGACCAGCATACGCACTCGCTAGCACAATGTATGGGAGCCGGCCGGCCGGCGTGCTCCTCCTCTTTGCTGCCCTTCTCCTCGCGGCATCCACCTATCCGGCCGTCGCCGCCTATGGCGGACGGTCCGTCATCAGCCACGCCGCGGCGAAGGGGACCAGGGCTAGCGCTCATCTCGACACGGCATCGGCAACACTGACGAGACGGCTGGAGGACGAAGTGGCGCCGGAACTGAGCTGGGCGGCCAGCGACCTTGGGGCTGGCGGCGGAGGTATCCCTATCGACAGCCTCAACCCGGCCGTGTGCCCGGGCCTGTGCGCGGCCAAAGCAGGAAAGCCCTACACCCCCTCCCCCCGGCCATGCTTAAAGAATCAGTACCGATGCTGATAGATCCATCAGACTGCCGTTGGTCCGTGCCACGCATCCGATCGATGCCTTGCTGATGGTTGATGCTTCAGCTTCCACGCATCCTCTCTACAGATTGAGCGCGTTGTATTGCGCTAAAATGATAACTGTATTTCACAAGCCTCCAATGTTCAAGGAGACTTGGACTGATGGTTCGACAAGTTGCGCTCACTTGTTCCCGTTAGCCACTCCAGTCACCTGTAGCACCTCGCGGGAGAAATATCTCGTGTTATCTGAACGAATAATGATAGTGCATGCTCTTGAGCTCTTCCTCATCGTAGTCTGTAATAGTCGTGCCGGTGACTCGCGTTGTCGGCGGTTGATACACCTTATCTTGTATGTTTGTAGTTCTACCTTATAAGCTGGTCTCAGCATCGTTTGTCTATTTCACCGTAAAAGACGTTATTGATTTAACATCGGACTTTGGCCTTTTATCTAAAAATAATAATGATACTGTGCAGAGTAGCATCCCTATGTGCGTGAGAGCATCCGCACACACCAAACCACTCTCCTGCAAACTCTATGAACACGCACGCGGGTGCCCTATCGTGTACTCAGCCACACTAAAGGACCAAAAATCAATTGCCCAGCGAGGCCACGACTAGCATACACACGATAGCACAATGCAAGGAAACTGGCCAGCAGGCGGGCAACCGCTGATATCCTTTACCACCAGGTTATTTCATCTTCCTTGAATGGTAGTTTCAGAGCTAGGGTCCATATGGCTAGCTATTGGCTGGTTTCACTGGTCCTTTTACCAGGAACACGTACTATAGGTACCATTGATATTTGTGAGCTACTATTTTTCTTATGATATTTGAGAGTTACTCTTGGTGTGTTACGATATTGATTTTCAGGGTGCTATTAAGATATTTTTGGATTTGTGCCAAGTCTATTAGAATACACGTACTTGTCTTCGATGATGTCCAGTTCTTTGTTGATAAGCATTGTTGGGTGGAAAATGTTACCTGTAATTGGTGAAAAAGATCTATATCTATTTCTGGAATTGTTATTATGTACTTCATTGTGTCAATGAAATTGTAACTCCTGTGGTAATACTTTTCAGTATTTTCAGCAAGTATCTTTCATCAATGGACATTTGTTTAAAAAAAAATTTCCTTAATAGAAGCTTCTTGAGAAATTGGATATGTACACATATGTCTCGATCCAAAATCTTAATTTACAAACTAGCGATCAGCTGGTCTGCCCTCCTTTGCACCTTTACATTATATGATGGATGCAAAGTTACATGTATGTATCATTAGTACATATTTGTGCTCATTATTCATTTAGTTGACCTGCTTCCCCGTAAGGTTTTTAGTTAAAACAAGTAGACAACAATGAGCTCTTATCCTGATCAAATCTTACATTTTCACTATTTTATTTAATGGGTGTTACATGTTAGATTTTTATTTATTGAGCATGTTGACTACCTCAAGTTGCTATTTCCACTTTTCGCGGAGTTATAATAGTGGCACAACACCAATTAACCTATTGAAAAATTACTTGTAGCTGCCCCTATAAGTTCTCGTGTTTTCATCTTTTCGCCATGCATATCATTTTTCCCCTTATCAGTACGGGCTCTGATATTTTTGTTCCAACTGTATTAGATTAGACCAAGTATCTTTAATATCATATATGATGTTTTTTTAGATAAAGGAGCAAAAGCTCCTGCATCAATTGATGCACACGGCCCATCATATATGCATGTTGATTTTAATATATAATGGGCATACATAGTGTCTACTTCTGTCCTATCTTCTTACATGTTATATTGTGGGTTTAATTCTTTGTTCAAGACAGTATGATTTTCTTAACAAGGTTTCCACTTTCTCGTGTTACAAATGAATCATTCCATATTCCTGCTTATATCTTGACATGGGAAAAGTGCTTTAAAGTTTAATTGATAGGCCTTCAGTTTCCTTGTAAGATAATACTGCCACTGTCTCATCTCACATGTGTGATTATTTAGCATGGTATTTACAACAAGTTTTTCATGGGATAAATGGGTCAAACTATGTGTTCCAGTTTCTTCTTTGCGTGTCCACAAATATTTAGATATGGTTGTTAGTTCATCTCAATATGTAGTCCCGCTGCCTTACGTGCAGATGGGTGACGCTGTCTTACCTAGATGAGCCAGAACAACCAACACTGGGTTGTTTCTGTGCGAGTCTCGTGCCGAAGTGCCTTTGGCACTACCGTCTTGGTAATGACAACTAAAAGATCCAGCACTTTGATTTCATCCTCTTCTTATGAGCAGGTAGATGCTACTACACTCATGCAGTCTATTTATAATTTGAAGGTCTATATTACTGAGTTTTATAAGAAATTGTTTGGGGCACCGGCACCAACCAATATTTCTTTAGCTGAAGAGGAGATCCATGATATTACTCAAATTTCATCAGTAGAGAATGAGATCTTGACAGCCCCTTTTACGGAAAAGGAGGTTTTTGAGGCGATTTCTCAGATGGAACTGAATAAAGCTCCTGGACCAGATGGTTTCCCAGCTGAGTTTTATCAAAAAATTTGGGAAGTAATAAAATATGATCTCATGGCCTTGTTTTCTCAGTTTACCAAAGGGAATTTGCCTCTTTATAAACTAAATTTTGGTGTCATCACTCTATTACCGAAGAAAGAGGACGCGGTCCAAATTCAGCAATATAGACCGATTTGTTTGCTAAATGTATGTTTTAAGATTTTCACTAAGGTTGGTACTAATCGCATATCGGGGATTGCCCCAAGGGTTATAAAGCCAACCCAATCAGCCTTTATGCCAGGTAGAAATATTCTGGAAGGGGTAGTTATTTTACACGAAACAATTCATGAATTACATACTAAGAAAATGGACGGGGTACTATTTAAAATCGACTTTGAGAAAGCATATGATAAGGTTAAATGGCCTTTTTTACAACAAACCTTGCGCATGAAGGGCTTTGCTCCTGAATGGGGGAGATTAGTGCAACAGTTTGTTCAAGGGGGTAGTGTTGGGGTGAAGGTAAATGATGATATTGGTCATTATTTCCAGACAAAAAAAGGACTTAGGCAAGGGGATCCGCTATCCCCAATGCTCTTCAATATTGTAGTGGATATGCTTGCCATCTTGATTGAACGAGCAAAAGAGGATGGTCAAGTTGGAGGTTTAATTCCACATTTAGTTGAGGGAGGACTCTCTATACTACAATATGCGGATGATACTATCCTTTTTTTGGAACATGACCTCGACAAAGCAGTTAATATGAAACTAATTTTATGTCTCTTTGAAGAACTATCGGGGCTTAAAATTAACTTTCACAAAAGTGAGATTTTTTGTTTTGGAAAGGCAAAGGAGGAGGAGGACCAATATAAGCAGATCTTTGGATGTGATGCTGGACAACTCCCCTTTAGATACTTGGGTATTCCAATTCATTACAAAAAACTCAGGAATTCGGACTGGTATCCGGTAGAAACACGGTTTGAAAGTAAATTAGGATGCTGGAAAGGAAAGTTGCTATCCTATGGTGATAGGCTAGTCCTTATCAATTCAGTATTAACTAGCTTACCGATGTTTATGTTGTCCTTCCTGCATATACCTGTTGGGGTAAGGAAACGTTTGGATTTCTATAGATCTAGATTCTTTTGGCAGTCCGATGAAAATAAAAGAAAGTATCGCCTTACAAAATGGAACATTGTTTGTCGACCCAAAGATCAAGGGGGCTTAGGTATTGAGGTTCTCGAAATCAAAAACAGATGCTTATTGAGTAAGTGGCTCTTTAAAATTCTGAATGAAGATGGGGTGTGGCAAGAATTGCTACGTAATAAATACCTAAGACTGAAGACATTATCGGAGGTGCAAGCCAGACCTACTGATTCCCCTTTTTGGAAAGGATTGATGGAGGTCAAACAGGAGTTTTTTTCTAGGGGTTTTTTCAAAGTGGGTAATGGTAGGAACATCCGCTTTTGGGAAGATATCTGGTTAGGAAATAATTCTTTGGCTCAGCAGTATCCGTCCTTATATAATGTTGTACACCATAAGAACGTTACTGTCGCTCAGGTGTTAGCACAAACACCTTTGAATATTACATTTCGGAGGGTGTTGAGTGGCAACAAATGGACTTTATGGTTACAGTTATGTAGGAAACTAATGATGGTTAATTTGAATGAAGAGGATGATCGTTTTGTTTGGAGGTTGACAACTAATGGTTCTTTTACAGTGAAGTCGATGTATGAAGATATTATGTGTGACCATACCCCATTTCTAAGAAAATATCTATGGAAGGTTAAAGTCCCGCTTAAAATTAAGATTTTCATGTGGTTTTTGAGTAATAAGGTTCTGTTAACTAAGGATAATCTTGCTAAACGGCATTGGAATGGATGTACAAAATGTGTTTTCTGTGGGGAACAGGAAACCATACAACACCTTTTTATTGACTGCCCATTAGCTAAGCTCTTATGGCGTACAGTTAATTTCACTTATGATCTTCCACCTCCCACCAATATTACTAATATGTTTGGTAATTGGTTAAATGGAGTAGATAGACAATCTAAGGCTTTTATCCGGATTGGGGTGTCTGCCTTATGTTGGTCTATTTGGAGGGTCAGAAATGATATAATTTTTAACAAAAAAGTCTCTTTTCATTTCTTGCAGGTTATTCATATGGTTTCCCATTGGGTCCAGCTTTGGGCCCTACTCTCCCCGGAGGGGCAGCGGGATGTCATGGCTTCTGGATGCACACGGCTCCTGATGGTCGCTCAGGATATCTTGTGCCAGGCTGGTTGGCGTCATACTAGTAGGCTACGTTGAGATGTAGTCATAGTATGTGTTCTTTTCGATGGTTGATTTTTGTATCAATCCTCGGTGATGCGTGAGTTGTAAACCATACTTTGTGGAACCTTTTTAAATAAATGGCCGTGTGCATCATCATGATGCAGAAGCCGGGGCAAATCCCCATTTCGAAAAAAAAAATGAATTGTGCCCCTCTGTTTTGCATCTTACATGCTTGTTTATGTTGATAAGCACAATATTCTACTCTAAGCACATGCTTATTAAGCTGCCCCTGTTTACCGTGGTAACAATATTATGTCAATGTCTATTTATTGTCATTCTTACTCCCCCAGTCTGTCCATTTGCTCGCTGGTTTTTTTTTTTTGAACAAAGTCTCTGGTTGTAGTGATCCTGGTGTACAAAGATACAAGTTTGAGTTTCCTGTCACCTAAATGTGAGTGTTTAATGTTACATTCAGGTCTGATGTCCTGGACAGGTCATACCATTAGTTGGTGCAAGAATATCTAGAAAAAATCTTCCTCTTCAATCTGAAACGGGTAAGTAGAACAGTTTTCATTTGTTGTTTCATTTTTTCAATCTTTTCAACTTAGTGTGTTCTGAGTGGTGACCTAAAATGTTGCTGATATTTTCAGGCATCGTAGATCCAGCCGTATGGGATAGATAAGTTATAAAGCCCCTATTGGTTTGATTCTCTTATCTCTCTGCTGATTCGATCAGGTAAAAGGCTATTATTTTCCTTTTTCATTGTCACTCTCTTCATTTGGGAGAGAGCTATTTATTTTGACCCTACAAATCACCATATATGGGAGATATCGATTGTACTTACCTTTTGATACTTATTTTTGTAAAATCTAACTATATGCTTTTCGGATCAGGTGGTAATGCTTGACATAGCCATTGCTTGTACTTTGGGGTTCGTCCCTTTCTTGTTTGGAAGGATAAACCTATGGTGTATATCTGGTTTCAAGTTTGGAAATATGAATGAGCTCAATTCATATAGTTCAACTGGTTATCTCATATGGATTTATCTTTTCATTGGGTGTAACTTTTATTAGGGTTCATACTTTCCATCAATACTTGAGGGGTGAGCGCCTTATGATTGCATTTTTCTTCAAGGCATTGGCCAGAGGGATGTGCTTGTTATTGAGCCCTTTTAGAAGACTACCTGGTATACATGCTATGGTCCCTAAGACATTCTCTTTGTGCCGCAAGTTCTTCAGATGCATCGCAAAAATTATCACTATTACCAATATTTCTATCTGTACTTAAAAAATATTTGATGCAATAAAATGTCAACCACTCAAAGTGTTATGGGCTGCGTCATTTTCTTACTGCTCTCCATTGTCTTACGAGATACATATTGTTGGAGCTATGCTTTATGTTGTCCAGTATTTTTCATATTGTATTTGTTTTGTTGTATTTGTGGTCTTATCTTTTCATGGCTTATATAGTATATGATTCTAGCGTAATGAGTGTTTTTGTTTATTTGAACAGATACTTTTTTTTAGATAAAAGGCTTAGCAGCCCGACTTTAAATTAATAAAGCCCCAACGAGGTTAGACAAAGTTATTACAACCGCTGCGGCATACAGCTTAGCCCGAATAATAACAAACAACGAAGAGGTCCTAGATGACAGGATACACAGCGGGATAACAGGGCATGACACGCAGAAACGCCGGAAAGGTAGCATATAGGAAGGCCCCCGCCTCCCCAAACACAGCCTCAACATCACTTCAGGAGCAGCTCCCCTTCTTGGAGAAAGTCGTCAGCTTCTGTTACTGGCTCTCGAGGCGGAGTAGAGCTCCCGCAGCTCATTGATCATCCAGCACAGACCCTCCTGATCCCTCCTCTTGGAGTTTATACTCCACAACTGCAAGAAAAGCATTGATTTATAAATAATGTCAGAGGGGTGGTTAGGGATTTTTTTCTCGATAGTCAATTTGTTACGCGTAAGCCACAACGCCCAAGATTGCGCAAGAAACAACAGCCAAAGAAGCCTGCGAGGAAGGCCGGCTAAACTGGACAAGATATGATGAAACTGAGCAAAACTAGCCGGTCTCCAAGCGCATCCAAGCAACTGGCGAAGCACACTCCAAGCAAACAGAGCCAAAGAGCAAGTGAAGAATATATGATCTGCATCTTCCGGGGCTCCGCACAACGCACACAACCCATCAGATGGTCCCTGTCTCGTGGCAATTTGGAGGTTAGAAGGCAGTTTATCCAGGGCCAGTTGCCAGGCAAAAATCTTTATTTTGAGAGGCACCGCCGCTTTCCAAACATCCTTAGCATGAGCCACCGTCGCCCCCTGCGATAGTTTTTCATACATGGATCTCACCGAGTATCTGCCTGACTGTTCTAACGCCCAACTGACCTTGTCCCTTTCCTGTGTGAGCTGGACCCCGCCCACTTCTGCACACAACTGCAGCCACTGTGCCCTAGCAACCGGATCTAACGAGCGACGCAGTCTAATTTGAATCGAGGACCCCGAGAGCACCTGCGCCACCGTTGCTTCCGAGTTATCGCAGATAGCAAAGATGAGTGGACACCTGTCCTTAAGAGGAGATGCCCCACACCACCAGTCCAACCAAAATCTGGTCCGGCACCCGTTGCCAACCGAAAATCTCGCTCCCATGCTGAAGAACTGCTTTATCTTATGCAAGCCCTTCCAGAACTGAGAACCCCTTTGTTCCGATCCTGTAAGGATGCTCGATGCCCCTTGATACTTTGCACGCAGGATTTGTGCCCAGATGGAATCCTCGTCCTGATATAATCTCCAAATCCATTTAAGGAGGAGCGCTGTATTCATTTTCTTTGTATTTAGCAAGCCCAAACCCCCCATGGTTTTTGGTCTGCACACGGTCGGCCAGTTCACCAGATGGTATTTGCGCTTCGGTCCAGAGCCCTCCCAGTAGAACTTGGACCTTAGCGAGTCAAATTTAGCATGTATACCATCTTGAAGAAGGAAGAGGCCCATCGCAAACATCGGCAGATTGTCCAGACAAGCATTAGAAAGAGTTAAGCGTCCACCCGAGGACAGTAACCTACTAAGCCATGGTTCGATCCTTGTCCCCAACTTCCTAACCAGAAAAAGCCATTGCTCGATGGATAGCTTCCTGTCCGAAATAGGGAGCCCAAGGTAAATGAAAGGGAAGGCTCCTCTCCTACAGTTGAGTAAGTTTGCAATGCGAATCTGCTCGGTTTCAGGTTGTCCCATGACGATGACTTCGCTTTTGTGGTAATTAATCTTGAGGCCGGACATATCTTCGAAGCACATAAGCAGAAACTTGAGGTTCTTGATGTCTTCATTGTTGTTCTGGATGAGGATAAGCGTATCGTCAGCATATTGCATATGAGTTACGCCCCCTGGCACTAAGTGTGGAACCACCCCATGAATATGGCCAGCACCCCTGGCCGCCAACAGGATGCCCGAGAGAGCTTCACCAATGAAATTGAAGAGTAGCGGCGAGAGAGGGTCCCCTTGACGCACTCCGCGCTTGTTTCGGAAGAACGGACCCAAAACCCCATTAATAGAAATCGCCGTTTGGCCACCCCTGACCAACTGGGCAATACGATGAATGTAACCAGCGTCGAAGCCCTTACAACGCAGCACTTCCGACAGGAAATCCCAATTTACCCTGTCGTAGGCTTTTTCGAAGTCAAGTTTCAGCAGAATGCCCCCAAGATTTTTCTTCCTAAGTTCATGGACGATCTCAATCAGCGCGAGAGGGCCATCTAGGATGTTTCTACCCTTAATGAACGCCGTTTGGAACGGGCTGATAATTCTGTGGGCAATAGGATCCAGCCTAGTAGCGTATGCCTTGGAGACTATCTTGAAGATCACATTGATCAAGGCAATAGGGCGGAGGAGTTAATATTCCATTTGTCCAGCTTGCTGAGGAGGAAAATGAGAATCTAAGCATATGTAAACCATTCTACACTATTTTTTAAGATGCCTCCTGGGGTACCTGCCAGTCGTCCGTGACCCAAACACGTCAATTTTAATATTGTGAATTGTAGGTACTTGATCCTCCCACTAAGGGAACATCATTTTGGCAAGCACCATGAAACTGTGCAGATACTCTCTGGTGTTGTACGTTCCTCATCTGCAATACACTCAAATAACTCGAGCCTGGCAAATTAGGGGACAAGATACTGGGAAATTGGTTTACCAGCGCTGGATGTACTTTTGATCTATTAGATTTGTTGATTGTCCAGTCTGACGGTGCCTGCCGATACGAGGTTGGGAATACCGTCGCACAAACTGACCTGTATACCACCGCTTATGAAGCTAAGGCTAAAAGGTAAACCCTCATATTCTCTTGACTCAGGGGACTGTGTAGGTTGCAATATTTTTCCCTGCCTGCAGCTCTTGCCATTATCTTACATGATCTTCGTTAATTCTTATAGTTTTATTTAGAGTGTGTTTCACCAGAGGGGAGGCAGAGAGGTTTGCGAGCTACTCGCCATTCCTGGATTCGAGCTGCTGAACTAAATGAAGCTCAACCGGTGCCGATGACGCCAAGGTGAGCTCCAGTTCCTTCTTCTGATGCTTGGTGAGTTTTTAGCTCCATAAAGTGATATATTAGGCCCTGATTCTGTACCCTTTATTCTCTTATATTCGTTGGTTGCTGGTTCATTTCTATTTATGTGATAACACAAAACTGCTTCCTATATCAGAACCTATTCTCCCTCTTGTACTGTTAAGGTTGGACATGTGCTCTGGTTTGAATTTGATTTACTTATACAGACTCCATGCAAGTTGATGGCTCTCTGTAAATTCAGTTTTCTGTTTTCCAATGAGGCATGCATTGTTCAGCTTTTCGTCCATTTCCAGTGAATCATACTTCTTTGATGGTAGAGTATTGAAGGACATAAATAGCGTGAAAGACATTTCTATCTTCTCTGAGACAAAACGTCTTTGAAATTGTAGCTTTGTTGTCAATAAGGATACATGTTATTAGTTACTGTTTAGTTGCAGAGTTATTTCCTTTTAAGTATTTATGTCATAAGTACAATTGTTTTCTTGAACTAGGTACATTTTTTATGTTTCATGTAACAGAAAGAGCATATAGCATGGGTATTGCAGTTGTGAAAAAATATATATCATGAAAAATACTAGAATATTTGTCATTAAGAGATCCTATATACATATACAACGGGAATATGCATGCAACCTAGTTATGGAATCACATTGTAGTACAAGGCATATCAGCTAAAGGAGGAGATTTTTTTCAGTCTTCGATATGACCGTTAGGTTGGGCTCGGGCGACGGCGGAGGGCGACGCGGGCGTCGCGCTCGTCGCGCCCACTCCGGCGACTCACCGACGCATTTTCTCTGATGTCACCACTCCGGAGCATCCCCTAGGGGGTCGCTTCTGGGTGCTGTCGCCGTCCGACGATGAGGTTGAAGATGATGTCGCCATGGATGATGAGTCGGCTACTCCTGATACTGGATCTTTACGCTATCTGTGTCGCACGCCGGAAGAGGTGGGTGACAGAGATCTCAGTGAGTCTATTCAGGACTTGGCTAGAAGATCGATCAAGCGACTCCATCGACGACAAATGCAGCGGAAGGCGGCGATGAATTTCATGGAGTTGGAAGGTACGACCCTTTCTTTAGATCCGACGCCTTTGGCAAGATCAGTGTCAAAAAAATCAGTGATTCTACCTGTGATACCTCCGTCTGTTTTCGATGACGATGGACAGGGGGGTTGGACTGTCGTCCGCCGGCGACGTTGGTTGCCGGAGTCCGACAAGAAATCGTCCGATCCGGGATTTGTTCCGAGATGTCCGGGACGTTCAAAAACTATTGGTATGGGCCCAATGAAATTGAAGCCTTCTCCTGTCATTGATACATGTGGCCCGGATCGACAGATTCCTCGGCGGGCCGCCGCTGGGGTATCTAATCGATCTGCTGCGTTTGATCGTCCGATTCACGTAAAAGTTGGAGGCGTCGTCGCTGGACGCGCGTTCCGACGGCTGCTAGGGTTTACCTGGCGGAAGATCGAGAAAGGGGAGCAGGTTGTCCCGCAGCTGACTACCGAAGATCCGATGAACGGCGATGGCGGTCAAGGGGGTTTTAACCCTGGCAGGGGTGGCTTCAATCATGGCTGTGGTGGCCATCAACCTCGCGGTGGCCGTGCCGGTAATGCCATGCGAGGCCGCACTGGGCCAGGAGCCGGCCGTGGTGGACAAGGGTTCAACGGCGGCCGTGGCTACCAAGGTAACTCCACCTTTGGTCGTAATTTCGTTCAGGGAGAGTCCAGTGGGACAGCCGGAGGAGGGAACTACTCGAATCACAGAGATGAGAATTGGAGTGGCAATAGGAATTACAACAACAATTATTACAGCAATAATAGGTCTGGATTTGGGAACAATCAACAACGTTGGGCTGGCCAGAATAATGGGGGAAGAGGGGGTGCTGTTCAGTCAAGATTCCGTGGGAATGGTGATGGGATGTCGTCTAGAAGCCCCATTGATGCAGAGCTACTCCATCAAACAGTACAGGCAGTCGTGGCCGCGGTGACGGCGGCTCAAAAGGGTACTGAGGCGAGTAATGTTGCTGCTTCAAATGGAGTGGGCGATGCACCATCCGTACCTGTGGTGCTTCCCACCGTCGGCGCTACGGTTGTGGAGTCTCAGGCGGGTCAGGGGAATGCCAAGGAGATGGAAGGAGCAGTACCGGCAAAAAAGAAGAAGGAGGATAAGGAGGTTTGTTTCTGTTGTAAAAAACCGGGTCACTACATTGATGACTGTACTACACCATACTGTGATATATGTGAGTCAGTGCATCATGTTTCTTCGGCATGTCACCTTTTGCAAGCCCCAAAACCCACAGCTATTCTTCATGGATACGCCAATGAAGCCCTGATGTTCTTTGAAATGCCTTGTGGAGCCTTTAAATCAAAGGTGGAAAATCCTAAACTTGCCAAAGTCTCAGTCGAGGGGGAAGTTTTGACTATACCAGAGATTATCGAGCACATGAAGAGAATTGTACCATATGATAAATTTCATTGGGAGGTGTTTCACTACAAGGATAATATATATAGAGTGAAATTACCAAGTAAAAATGAAGTACAGAGACTCAAGAATTTTGGCTCCTATGTTTGCCCTCAGAAGGATACTGTTCTGTTCTTCGACTTTTGGTCTTCAGTTGAGGAACCATTGTATATGTTGCCTGAGGTGTGGGTCCGTGTTGATGGAGTGCCATCAGACATGAGATCTGATTATTTGTCTCTTTGGGGAATTGGTTCCCTTTTCGGCAAAACGTTGGATGTTGACATGCCCTTTACTAGGAAGAATAAATTGCTTCGGATCAAGATTGGATGTTTGGACCGCAACCTTATTCCAGCAGATAGTGATGTCTTCATTCGAAAAGGGTTTTACAAGCTTCGTTTTGAGGTGGAGCCAGGACATGTTACTCAGGAGGTGAATATGGTGGAGGCAACTAATTACAAGGATGGGGGAGGGGACCCAAACAATGGCTTGGGAGATCTAGATGGACACAATGATATGGACATGGATGCTAGAGGTGGAGAAAATGAGGCAAATGGTAACAAAGATGGCCAACATGGCAATGCTACAAGAAACGGTGTAGAAGGGATGCAAGAGCATAATGAACAAGTGGATACAATTGAGGTTGGGACTCTTAAGGTGCCATTATCTCCGATAGGTAACATTTGTTCTGATCCAAATTTGGTACAAAAAAATTTAGCTACTAATTCTATATTGCATGATCCTAATCTGGCACTAAAATACAAAAAATGCACTGATTCTAATGCAGAGTCTGCTGCTGTCTTATTCTCCTCGGGATTGCCGAAGGGCAGGACGCCAGTGGCCCGCGCTGTGACACTGTCAGCCGACAGCGGACGAAGTGCTACTGCACAGCCAAGTGGCAGCTCAGGGGTGCGTCGGGTGGTGGAGGCCTCCACTGCTGCGTCGCCACCTGTCCAGGATCAGGCCGGTGCGCTTGTCAGGTCGCCGACAGGGCCACGGCCAGCCAATAGCGCGTAGGAGGCAGCGCCAGGCGACACTGCCGGTGGCAGTGATCTCTGTGGCAGTGGTCACAGTGGACACAGGGACCAGGCCGGATTTTCTGTGGCCATGCATTTGGCTTCCAACAAGTTGGCCTCCTCATCTCCGACACAGAAAATCCTGTCGAATCTTCCTGCTGCCACACCTGCTGTTCATGGGGCCTACAACAATCATGTGCCAACGATGAACGAATCTGCTCAGATTCTGAGTGGATTGACTAAGACGGGCAATGGTATGGCCTCCGGTGTGTCTGTTTCTGGGCCGAATTTTGTTTCTCCTTATGTTGACACAGGGCTTTCTATGTCTACTGATTTGCTTTTTCCTGAAGGTTTATTGGAACCAGAAGACAAAAGTTTGGGCTATGATATGGACAGCTCTATGGTTGTGAACAAGGGGAAGAAGTTGGGGCAGTATTGGGGTTGTTGTTGTTGCCATTGGGGTGGTTGTTGTTGTTGGTGCGGTTGCCGCTGTTGGTGTTGTTGCTTTTGTTGTTGTTGTTGTTGCGGTTGTGGTTGTTGCTTGGGCGGTAGGTCTGAGCAGGGGGCTTGTTGTATCTTGAGGCAAATCCTCCAGTTGAGCTGTTGCGGTACTTCTGGGCGTTGTTGGGTCCATTCTGGTTCATCATTCTTCTCTTGCGGTTCTCGTTGGCTTGATGCAGCTTCCCTTCCATCTGGATGGCTGAGTCCACAAGGGCTTCTAGGTCAGCGAACGGAATGTTCACTAACACAGTTTGCATCTCATCGTGCAGTCCGTTCAGAAATCTTTCCTTCCTCTTCTCATTGGTGTCGGTCTCATCCGGGGCGTACCTTGACAGTGTAAGAAACCTGTCGCAGTATTCCACCACGAACATTCTTCCTTGTTTGAGTTTGCGGAACTCGTCTCTCATCTTCTTGATCAGTCCTTGGGGCACATGATATTTGCTGAACTTCAGCTTGAAGTCTTCCCAGGTCATCATCTGTCCTGCATTCATGGCACGGGTGCTGGTCCACCAGGCTCTTGCGGGTCCTGCTAAGTAGTGTGTGGCAAACAGTACTTTCTCCGCGGCTTCTACTCCCGCAACTTCCAGATTGTTCTCCATTGTCTGGAGCCAGTCATCTGCGTCAAGTGGTTCCTCGGTCTTGCTGAACATCGGAGGGTTGGTGTTCTGAAAGTTCTTCAGCTTTGATCCTGGGTGATCATGGTTTCCGTGGCCTTGATTGTTTTGAGCTATCTGTTGCAGTGCCGCTATGTTGGCTTGTCGTTCAGCTCTCGCGGCTTCGCGATCTTCCATCATCATCTGGATCATCTGCATCATTGCGTCTTGGTTGGCGCTGTGGGTTGGTGGGGCCATCTGATCATTGGGGTAAATGATAAGATAAGAGGGAAATTTCTATGGTTTGTTTGAGTTAAAGTTCACAAAGTTTCAAAACTTGAGTAGTGTTGAGGGGGTACAACCAACAACACTTTTTCATTCATACCAAACATCACACATTACAAAGCTAACACACCGTTGGTTTTAAGAACCATTCATTCGCTCTACGATACAAGGGATCCTGATACAACTCACACCTACAATAGTGCTTTCGTGAGACTATTCTTCATCTTCAGGGGTGGTGTGCTTAGCGACCAGCGCGGGCGTTGTCCAACTCCTTGCGGGTCTTGTGCAGCAGGAAGTCCAGGCATGCGACATAGTAGTTCATCTCCGGGTGTGGTGGCATGGTTAGTGGTCTTCCCATGGGGTCATGTCTTGGGTAGTAGACAAAGCGAGTGTTCTTGATCTGGTTCTCATTTTGTCCGCACAGACGGGCAATTTCTTCTTGCATGGCTTTGGCTATTCCATCCTTCCAAGTCTTTCCCGTTACAGAAAACCATATGGTTTCCCATATTGGGGCTCCTAGCTTTCCTCTCAGATCTGCAGTAACTTCCCACCGAGGTGGTCCTCCCGATGGATGGTTGAGGGGTATTCCGAAGAACTCGGGATACGGGCGTCCTAAATATTCCACTAGTTGCTTCAAATCCTTCTCGAACATTAGGTTTCCTCCGTGGCCAAGCTGATAGGATTCACATTGGTATTCCATCCGTGAGCAATTTAAGATGACTAAGTTATAGAAGTGATCAAGTGTGCAAAATTTTATGTAGGATTGCAAGGAAAAAGTAGAGTATGGATCTCTTATTTTGGAAAAGATCTCAATGATAAGAGTGAGAATAAGTTTTCATAAATATTCACTTCATTGGTTTTTGAAACTAAGTTTTTCAGACGTCCATTCTAACTAGGGTCTCCTAAGGTCAACAATGGCTCTGATACCAACTTGTCAACACCCGGATTTTTAAGTCCAGATGCCTATTATGCCATTCATCGCAATCCCAGGAATATTGTTTTTGCGAGACATAATAGATTGATATCACAACACATCATTCATTACAACACGTAATTGTCTTACATAGAGGGATCACATGATACAGTCTTAATACAACATAGTTGATCTAATGATCAATTACAAAACACATAGCGGAAGCGAAGTAATAGCGGTCGTGGTCCATCTGTTCCACATGCAACTGTTGACGTCAGGAGTGGTCCTAGTTGTCATAGACGTCCTGTTGTCCATCTTCCTCGTACTGCTGCTCTCCTTCATAGTCTGGCCATTTGAATAGCCAGGGACAAAGCCATGAGTACTTTAAAGTACTCGCAAACTAGTACTAATGTAAGTACTATCAACTATAGTAAGGGGGTGCTAAGCTTTAAGTTTATTTGCCTAAAGCCAATTTTAGTTCACAAACATTTAGTAAAAACATCTTCATTTGCTAACTAACTCAAGTGGGAACATTAGTGTCATTCCCACAACTCTGTTGTGATTCAAGTCAAATTCACCATTCACCTTTCAAGTTCAAGTCACAGGTCATATGTCATATTTTTGAAAATGGTCTGATGACGGAACAGTATGGCATTTCCAATCGTCCGTAACCGTGGACACGGCTATTCGAATAGTTCTACACTCTGCAGAGGTCGTACACTTGTGCCACAACATTTGCAATAATCCGTCAGGGTTAACTGGCCCTGATTTATCACACTCCGTGTGCGGACTACCAACCATAACCTTTCACTTACATACCGTAGTATAGGCACCTCTCCCCATGAGCTTGGCCTCCCAGTGAAGACAAACCGTCAGCCTGGGAACTGCACAGGGCTTGGGCCGGACAATTCACCTCATTCACGTCATTTCACATTTCAATTGGAGGCAGCCTCGGCATAACCCCGACGACGCTTGTTTAGAGGGAACTCATACTAAGATACATAAACTTCCAGTTAAGCCCTTACCCATAATCAGGTATTGTGGGGGTACTTGTAAAATTGGAATGGTATCGCATCCGAACCCAACCATCAGTTTTTGTAAAGTTCACCATGTCATTCACAAGTCACATTCACCTTCAAAATCTTTCAATAGAATGACTCATCATTCCAAGGTTTTCCAAAGTCATTTCATTTCACAAGTTCCCATCTAGAGCAGCCAATTTTATTTGTTAGCACTAGCAACTAGTCATGAGGGGTGCTAACTAGCTTTGATTGTTCTAGGCTAACTTTGATACTCTTGTAGTACTCTATCTCTAGACCAAAGTTAACTATAAAAGCAAGTTATAATAATCAAAGTAAAAGCTTGTAAGAATAAAACTTGGGATGGGATCATGAAGCATAAAGTAAATTGGTGAGGGTGCCTTGCTCTAGTAGAGCTTTGCACTTTGCAAGAATATTAGCTTGCCTTGGTTGGTGTTGTGATCAAAGTTCTCTTCTTCTTCTTCTTGGTAGAAAACCTCCTCCTCTTGATAGTCTCCGGTACTAGCGTCTATAAACGAATACGAGGATACAATCACCAAACAATACTTAAGTGCTAGACTAATCACACAAATGGTTCACACAAGCTATTCTAGCATCACCACATTATTAACATGTTGGTTGACCTTGTTTTCTTTTAAATAAAAATAATTTCCTCTCATTACAAATATTAATTAATGTTTCTATTTATTTCTTGGGAGAAATAATTTCCTCTCATTAAATCTTGTTAAGATTTAATTCCCTCAAATACTAAGGTATGAACACATGTTGAGCAAGGTCAACACTTCACACTTATTATTTGAGAAACATGACTTAAATGAGGGAATACACCTCATGCAATTTAGTACTCTCTTATTAATAATTTAATATCATCAATTCATACAACATGAGGTTTATTAGACTAGGGTCACTTCCTCATGTTGAATTACTTGAGACAAAGATTTAAATGAGACCAATACATCTCATATGATTTAATAAGTAGTTTTGAACAATTTAAATGCTACTATGGCAATCATTTAATATTCTTAAGTGAGAAAATATGAGACCAAGCAACAAGGGTCATCACATTACTTCATACAACTTGAGAAGATGATTTAAATGAGGTGCTACACCTCGTAGATTTAAAATCTTAAATTTGGAAATAATTTAAATGGGCTAGTATTGACTACATAGCCAATTTTTTATTCTAGCCCATGTTCATATGAAGCAACCATATCATATTTTTACATAAACAATTATAGTATTTGAATTGTGATTTATGAGAATTTGAATCACCTCAAAATAGCTTATGGTTGATTTTAAATAATTATTTGAAGTTTGAAAAGGCCCTGCCTTGTTATTTTTACTATTTGAATTCTACAAAATATCTTGGTTTGAATCCAGTTGGGTGAGATAGATAATTTCATGAGCTTTCCAAATATATAAGATTGGTAAAATTTGGTTTGGTAGATTTGGAGTTATTCAATTTTTAGCAACACACCAGTATTGAAATTTACTGAAACGAATTAATTTAAATTTGAAATAACTGGGCTAGGCGGGAAACGATATTGGGCTGGACAGAGGGGAAAAGGATTGGACCGGCCCAGCTAGCGTGTCTCGCACGCAGCGGGCCGCCTGACAATGGCCCCCGCTTGTCAGTGGCTTTATAACACCGAAACGGTACAAGCCAATCTCAGACGCACGATCAGAACAAGGATCGACGGCTCACGTGCGTCGTCGAGGTCGACGAGAGGGGAGGTGCTGGCACGGCGGCGGTAGGGGGTCGACGGCGATCCTAGGCTCCGGCGAGCGGCGGCGTGGACGCGAGGTGACGTTGTCGAGGACGGCGGTCCTCCTGGTAGCAGTGGCGTCTCCGGGGATGGCTTCTAGCTCCGGCGAGCGGCGACGTGGACGCGAGGTGACATTGTCGAGGACGGCGGTCCTCCTGGTAGCAGTGGCGTCTCCGGGGATGGCTTCTAGCTTCGGCGAGCTTCTGCGGCGGTGCTGCGGAACTCCGGCGTGCAATTGGGCGGCTACGGCTTAAATTGAGGGGCGGCGCTGCTCGAGGAGGGGTTGTGAGGTGAGGGAGGTCGATTGGTGTGAGGATTGAGGGCCGGGGTGGTCTCTATTTATAGGGTCGAGAGGGTCCGAGGCGGAGCGGGGCAGGTCGACGATGACGACGGCGAGGGAGGTCACGCTGAGCCGGAGGAGTTGTTGCGCACTGTGGGTGACGTCGAGGCGAACTCAACGCGCGCCACGGCGAGGACGGGGGTGGACGGGAGCAGGCAGTAGGCGTCGTGTACTGGCGCGGGTACCGCGGATGTCGTCGATGATGAAGGTGGCTGCAAGGTTCCCGCGGCCAGGTGGGCATGTCCATGGCGTTGCTGGTGTCACGAGTGTCCTACTGGCGCAGAGAGAAAGGGGAGGGGGCAACGGAGGTGACCAGGCGAAGTCGTGGCCGTGCGCGTCTGTGACGCTCACCATGCGCGCTCTGGCGCGCGTGGGCGTCTCTGGACGTGCACGTCCCGGCGCGTGTGTTGCACCGTTGGCTTGAGCGACGTGTCTGACACGCTCAGGGGAGTGAGAGGAAGCGAGGTGACAAGGTGGTGCATGCTGGAGTAGGTCAGAGGGAGAGAGAGCATGTCCATGCCATGCCATGCCACGGCATGGTTCATTTTGGTCAAAATGGTGATGATGTGAGGTACCCAACCTTGTCTATTCTGCTTGGCACTGAGAAGAGGGGTCAGAGAGGTACTAGTGATGACCTAGGGCTGAAGAGGGAGGCTAAGATCCACTGGTTTATGCAATGTATGAGGTTGGCAGATTGTTGCTCACAAGGTGTTTGACGAAATGGCCGCAAGAATTTATTTTCGAATTTTTGCATAAATTTTGGTGGGTTGCATTCAGATATTATTTGAAGTAGAAGAGTGGTGGTGGTAGTCAAATTGGTGAAGGTTTGCAAGATTTCAAATATGAGGTGATCTTCTCTTTGATTCAATGTCTCCACTTGGCATCTCTATTATGGTCAACCTAGGCAGAGTCAACACTGGTGGTCAACATCAAAGTGGTTCACCTTGACATGTTCTTGGGTGAGGTGGCAAGAGTTGACTAAGTTTAGTTTAGGAATAAACCAAACCAGGGGTGCAAAGTGGGTAAGATTTTATAAATGGGCAAAGTGACCATTATCACATGTATGTTGAATTTAAATTCTTCTTTGATTTGAATTGGGGTTTCTTTGATGCAAAAGGGTTTGTTTTTGATATATAAGTGTTTTACAAACAATGGCACAAGCCATGGTGGCCTTGGTTGAAGATTTGCAAAATTGGCTTAAGTGTATGTGAGTGAAAATGGAATTTTCTCACTATTTCATTTCTCTCAATTTGATTTGATTTTTCTTGACTTCAAAGTGATTCTTATTAGTTTAGAAACATTTCCAAACCATTGAAACCATTCCAAAAGGCCTAGTTCAAAGATTTGCAAAAATGGCCATAAACACATGTATGTGATATTCCACTTTTTCTTATTTTCCTCTTTTATTTATCTGGCTTTACTTGGGAAAGGTTGAGGGTCAATTTAGGATGAGATTAGGTTTAGAGATGGTGTCACACCATTTGGGTAAGGTATAATGGCCTAGGTCAAAGTTTGGGTAAAATGGCTATGTGCCACATATGCCTCTATGCATATGTTTTCTTTTATTTTTGTTTCACACTTGATTTGGTTGGTAAGTGCTTTGTTAGGTTTGTTGATGTTTTCACAACCTCTAAACAAAGTAGAAAAACCAAGATAGAAGTTTTACCCAAACATAGCCATAGGCACATAGGCCCCTTTATTATTTAATTTCAATTCTTTTTATTTACTTTCTATTGGATGGTGATCAGAGAGATGAGGTTCAGGGTTTTGGAATTATGTTCACGGTAATAAACAAACCATCATGGCAATAACACAAGTATCAAGCATAATTAGTATGCACAACACTTTATTCAGAAAAGTTTTTGTTGGTTCTCATTTTTGGAAAAATGAAAATTCATTTTCCTTTTTGTTTTAAAATTTGGGATGTTACAAAACCTTCCCCCTTAAACAAATCTCGTCCCGAGATTTTAAGAAAAGTTAGGTTCCTAAGAGAGATTGAGCAATTGGATTAACAGGAAAACATACTTGGCATGGCCTGAGGGGCTTCCTGTGCTTCTGCGGCATTTATGTGGTAGAGGCGGCCGTTGCGGTTGGTCTGGTTCCTTCTTGCTGCAAAGCGGCGCTGTTGCTGAGCAGGTGCAGCGGTATTGGCGGCAATCTTGGCAAGCTTCTTGGGGCACTCATTGCAGTAGTGTCCCACAACTCCACATTCATAGCAGTTGATGGTGGACTTGTCTTTGGGGTTGATCGGAACAGCGTTGCTTCCAGTCATTGGGGCAGTATTGGGGTTGTTGTTGTTGCCATTGGGGTGGTTGTTGTTGTTGGTGCGGTTGCCGCTGTTGGTGTTGTTTCTGTTGTTGTTGTTGTTGCGGTTGTGGTTGTTGCTTGGGCGGTAGGTCTGAGCAGGGGGCTTGTTGTATCTTGAGGCAAATCCTCCAGTTGAGCTGTTGCGGTACTTCTGGGCGTTGTTGGGTCCATTCTGGTTCATCATTCTTCTCTTGCGGTTCTCGTTGGCTTGATGCAGCTTCCCTTCCATCTGGATGGCTGAGTCCACCAGGGCTTCTCGGTCAGCGAACGGAATGTTCACTAACACAGTTTGCATCTCATCGTGCAGTCCGTTCAGAAATCTTTCCTTCCTCTTCTCATTGGTGTCGGTCTCATCCGGGGCGTACCTTGACAGTGTAAGAAACCTGTCGCGGTATTCCACCACGGACATTCTTCCTTGTTTGAGTTCGCGGAACTCGTCTCTCATCTTCTTGATCAGTCCTTGGGGCACATGATATTTGCCAAACTTCAGCTTGAAGTCTTCCCAGGTCATTATCTGTCCTGCATTCATGGCACGGGTGCTGGTCCACCAGGCTCTTGCAGGTCCTGCTAAGTATACCTGGGCATGTGTCGGGCCGGGCCGGGCCTCGGGCCGGCCCGAGGTAGGCCCGATGCAAAAAAATCCGGCCCAAGCCCGGCCCGGCCCGACCCGACCAAAATCCCACCAAGCCCGTCGGGCCGCGGGCCGGGCCGCAGTGTTAAAGTGTATTTTCGGGCTTGATGACCCACAAGTATAGGGGATCGCAACAGTCTTCGAGGGAAGTATTACCCAATTTATTGATTCGACACAAGGGGAGACAAAGAATACTTGTAAGCCTTAACAGCGGAGTTGTCAATTCAGCTGCACCTGGAAACAGACTTGCTCGCAAGAGTTTATCAGTAGTAACAGTTTTATGGCAGTATGAATAGTAAAATAACAGCAGCGGTGAAATAAAGACAGCAGTAGTGATTATAGTAAACAGCAGGATTAAAATACTGTAGGCACAGGGACGGATTTAACGGGCGTTGCATGGATGAGAGAAACTCATGTAACAATCAAAGCATGGGCATTTGCAGATAATAATAAAACGGTATCCAAGTACTAATCAATCAATAGGCATGTGTTCCATATATAGTCGTACGTGCTCGCAATGAGAAACTTGCACAACATCTTTTGTCCTACCAGCCGGTGGCAGCCGGGCCTCTAGGGAAACTACTGGATATTAAGGTACTCCTTTTAATAGAGTACCGGAGCAAAGCATTAACACTCCGTGAACACATGTGATCCTCACATCACTACCATCCCCTCCGGTTGTCCCGATTTCTGTCACTTCGGGGCCATTGGTTCCGGACAGCGACATGTGTATACAACTTGCAGGTAAGATCATAAACAACGAATATCTTCATGAATCAATAACATGTTCAGATCTGAGATCATGGCACTCGGGCCCTAGTGACAAGCATTAAGCATAACAAGTTGCAACAATATCATAAAAGTGACATCTACGGATACTAGGCACTATGCCCTAACAATCTTATGACTATTACATGACCAATCTCATCCAATCCCTACCATCCCCTTCAGCCTACATCGGGGGAATTACTCACACATGGATGGGGGAAACATGGCTGGTCGATGGAGAGGCGTTGGCGGTGATGGCGGTGAAGATCTCCTCCAATTCCCCGTCCCGGCGGAGTGCCAGAACGGAGACTTCTGGCTCCCGCGACGGAGTTTCGCGATGTGGCGGCTCTCTGGAGGGTTTCTGGCGACTTCGACTTCTCCCCGTGCGTTTTTAGGTCGAACCCGATAAGTAGTCCGAAGGGGGGCGTCGGAGGCCAGCCGAGGGGGCCACACCACATGGCCGCGCGGGCCTTCCCTGGGCCGCGCCGCCCTATGGTGTGGGGCCCTCGGGCCTCCACCTCTCTTGCCCTTCTGGCTCCGTCAATATTCTGGTAAAATAGGGCCTTCTGCATAAATTCCGAGGATTTTCCCGAAAGTTGGATTTCTGCACAAAAACGAGACACCAGAGCAGTTCTGCTGAAAACAGCGTTAGTCCGTGTTAGTTGTATCCAAAATACAAAAATTAGAGGCAAAACAATAGCAAAAGTGTTCGGGAAAGTAGATACGTTTTGGACGTATCAACTCCCCCCAAGCTTAGCTTATTGCTTGTCCTCAAGCAATTCAGTTAACAACTGAGCGATAAAAGAACTTTCACGAACACATTTGCTCATATGATGTATATATTCTCATACTATGGCTAATACTTAAGCAGTTCATAATGAGATACATGCAAATAAGATCATCCAACAGCTATGTCAATCATGGAGAAGTACCAACAATTAATAATAAGCATCATGAATCATGTATATAAGAAGGATTGCAATGTTCATAAGAGAATATGATAAAGTGATATCTCGCTTGCCCGTATTTGATCGGCAAAACATAAATGCCGAGGCACCTCTGGAGTTCATAGAAAGACTAGAAGTAGTGATTGTCAAAGATAAAAGCATCAAAGTTATACCACAATCAATTATATTTTGAGACAAGCATATTATACTAAGAATGACAGTTGTACTCTCAAGATAGTGCTCAAAGAAAGAATGGAGACACAACATAAAAGTAAAAGATTGACCCTTCGCAGAGGGAAGCAGGGATTAACATGCGCTAGAGCTTTTCATTTGTAAAGCAGGAGTAAAATTATTTTGAGAGGTGTTTGTTGTTGTCAACGAATGGTAATGGGTACACTAACTACCTCATCAACCGGACTCCCAAGAGCGGCTCCCATTTTATTTATTTTTGGTTGGCACTCCTTCCAACCTTTCTTTCACAAACCATGGCTAACCGAATCCTCGGGTGCCTGCCAACAATCACATACCATGAAGGAGTGACTTTTTATTTAAGTTTTATTATGATGATGACACTCCCCCCAACCTTTGCTCACACAAGCCATGGCTAACCGAATCCTTCGGGTGCCGTCCAACAATCACAAACCATGGAGGAGTGTCTATTTAAGTTAATTAATTCAGGACTGGGAATCCCATTGCCAGCTCTTTTTGCAAAATTATTGGATAAGCGGATGTGCCACTAGTCCATATGAGAGTCCGTCAAAAGTAAATGACAAGGTTGAAAGCTAAACACCACATACTTCCTCATGAGCTATGAAACATTAACACAAATTGAGAAGCATTTTGAAAGTTTTAAAGGTAGCGCATGAGAATTTACTTGGAATGGTTTGAAATGCCATGCATAGGTATTTATGGTGGACACTTTGGAACAACTTGGTTTTCAGGTGTTTGGAAGCACGAGCGGCGTTCCCGCTCAGTACAAGTGAAGGCTAGCAAAATACTAGGGAGCGACAAATCAAGAGAGCAGTAACTGTCATAATCATGCTTGCGGCAAAATAAATTAACGGAGGCATAAAAGTGATACAAGAACTCTGAAGCAATATAAATCATCGAGGCTTAATTGACTTTTTGTTCAGTCATATGCATGCGTGAGCATGTGCCAAGTCGATATAAATGAATTATTCAGAGGAGGATACCACAATGTCATACTTACTTATGAATAAAACAATGCAAGCAAACATCCATGACATGCTACTCATATTAATAAATTGGAACTAAACATGAGAGATCATGAACTACTAGATTTTCTCAAATAACATATACCTCACATGAACCAACTAAGCATGCTCATATGGATGAGTATATGTACAAAAATGAAAGCAAATAGAGTTCATACCAGCCTCTCACCACAATCAGATTGTCGTAGATCGTCATTATTGCCTTTTCACTTGTGTAGCTTGGATAATATGAAATGAAAACCACGCTCCAGCCACCGAAGACCATTGAACTCATGATGAACTTTACAAACCAAAGAAGAACAGCAAATATTTTTGGTGTTTTCGAATTAGAAACAAGAACGAAAGAAAACAAGCAAACAAAGCAAAATCTTTTTGGGTTTTCTCATAGCAAACCAACGATAGAAAATAAAGTAAACTAAGAGCAAGGAACCAAATAACCAAATGGTGAAGAGAAACAACAGAAATATTTTTGGTCTTTTTGTGTTTTAGGAAAGAAACAAAGCGAAAACAAAAGAATGCAAACTAACAGAAACACAGAAAAGCAGGATGACAGAAATCTGCCAAATCCTGACAGCAGTACAGAAATCGAAATTAACAAAAATCTTCCATTGCTCAGACCAAAAAGTGTTCAACTAATGAAAGTTAGATAATAACCTGGGGCACATGCTCAAAAATTGGCAACTCAAAATAACGTTCTGGCTGTGCGCACGAATGTTTTTGGTAACAGCCCAGAATCTGTTTTTGGACAGCACTTCCCCAAATATCATCTCCCTCTCATTAGAAAACCACTCTAGAGACTAAACAAGTATGTACAAGTATCCAGCAACAATAATATGCAAAGAATGAGTGATGCCGGTATACCTCCCCCCAAGCTTAGGCTTTTGGCCTAAGTGGAGTTCATTCCCACGGTCCCCATGAAGTGGTGTCTCCGTAGTACGACGAAGAACGACCCGGTTCCAGGTATGTGCTGGAGGAATCGTCGGGGTATGTGACGGTGTAGTCGTAGGAGGGCTCGGCGTTCTCGGAGTCATGTTGCTGGTGGAATTCTTGTATCTTCATATGTTCCTCCACCGCCTCCTTAGTGAGCAACCATGATTGCCTGTCAATATTGAACAAACCTAGCTGGGGAAGAGGGATTTCCTTCTCATTCCCATCAGCAAACAACATTCTATAGACCATATTATCTATAGTGGAGTCAGTAGTAACAAAATGATGGCTCTTCATAGCAGCAATATCTAGTCTCCTAGGGGTTAATGGCACATCATTAGAATCAAGAGGAATCTCTAGATGTGTTAAAATGCGCAGTGCAATAGTTCCTCCAAAAATAGGCCCCCTGCTAGACAGGCGGCGAGCAATAAGAGAACCAAGATGATAAGATGTCTCTCCAGTAAGTGCAGCATTCAAGAAAGCAAGATGGTAGCTAGAGATATTGCTAGTATTTTCTCTACCCAAAATGCTAGTAGCAATGTAATATGCGAAATATTTAATAGCGGGGAGTTGAATGTTTCTTATCTTCCCTCGCTGGATGGTGCGGCAATCATCCTCGATGATCCCTCGGTAGAGCTCCAACAGGTCCCGGGGGTTGTCATCAATCCTCCTTGCTGTACCTACATGGGCAATATCCAATGCACGACAAAATTCTTCCAATTCCATAGTAACAGGAATATCATAGATCTTGAATGCAACTGTCGGCTCAAATTGCGCGTTGTGGAACTTGAAGCTCTCAACGAAAACTTTGGTGAGCCTGTAGTATTGTTCCCTTTCATCTCCCACGTAGGTGGCTAAGCCTGCCCTGTTGACAAGGGTGAAGAAATCATCCAATATCCCTGCATTTGTCAGAAAATCATAACATGGGAAGGATGAAGCATTAGGAGCCCCATTGTCCTCCTCGGGCGCGAAGCTAGGCGCGATGACATCCTCATTGTAGGATCGCCTAATCTGAGTAGACGCCCTCGAGGGCCTACCGGTGTGATGGCGTGTAACTCACACGTTCGTTGGGAACCCCAAGAGGAAGGTATGATGCGCACAGTAGCAAGTTTTCCCTCAGAAAGAAACCAAGGTTTAATCGAACCAGGAGGAGCCAAGAAGCACGTTGAAGGTTGATGGTCGCGAAATGTGATGCGGCGCAACACCAGGGATTCCGGCGCCAACTAGGAACCTGCACAACACAACCAAAGTACTTTGCCCCAACGAAACAGTGAGGTTGTCAATCTCACCGGCTTGCTGTAACAAAGGATTAAACGTATCGAGTGGAAGATGTTTGCAAAGAAAACAGTAAAACAAGTAGATTGTATGCTATGGAAAGAATAGGACCGGGGTCCACAGTTCACTAGAGGTGTCTCTCCCATAAGATAAAAGCATGTTGGGTGAACAAATTACAGTCGGGCAATTGACAAATAGAGAAAGGCATAACAATGCATATACATGACATGGTAAATATAGTGAGATTTAATCCGGGCATTACGACAAAGAACATAGACCGCCATCCAACTGCATCTATGCCTAAAAAGTCCACCTTCAGGTTATCGTCCGAACCCCCTCCAGTATTAAGTTGCAAAGCAACAGACAATTGCATTAAGTATGGTGCGTAATGTAATCAACAACTACATCCTTAGACATAGCATCAATGTTTTATCCCTAGTGGCAACAGCACATCACAACCTTAGAACCTTCTGTCACGATCCCAGGTGTCAATGAAGGCATGAACCCACTATCGAGCATAAATACCCCCTCTTGGAGTTAAGAGCAAAAACTTGGCCAGAGCCTCTACTAATAACGGAGAGCATGCAAGATCATAAACAACACATAAACAATAGATTGATAATCACCATAATCATAGTACTCTCTATCCATCGGATCCCGACAAACACAACATATAGTATTACATATAGATGATCTTGATCATGTTAGGCAGCTCACAAGATCCAACAATGAAGCACAACAAGGAGAAGACGACCATCTAGCTACTGCTATGGACCCATGGTCCAGGGGTGAACTACTCACTCATCACTCCGGAGGCGATCATGGCGATGAAGAGTCCTCCGGGAGATGAATCCCCTCTCCGGCGGTGCCGGAGGCGATCTCCAGAATCCCCGAGATGGGATTCGCGGCGGCGTCTCTGTAAGGTTTTCCGTATCGTGGCTCTCGGTACTGGGGGTTTCGCGACGGGAGCTTTAAGTAGGCGGAAGGTCAACGCGAGGGGCCACACGAGGGGCCCAGGGGATAGGTCGGCGCGGCCAGGGCCTGGGCCGCGCCGGCCACCCCCCTGGCTGCCTCGTGGCCCCACTTCGTTAGGTCTTCGGTCTTCTGGAAGCTTCGTGCAAAAATAGGACCCTGGGCGAAAGTTTCGTCCAATTCCGAGAATATTTCTTTACTAGGATTTCTGAAACCAAAAACAGCAGAAAACAGCAACTGGCTCTTCGGCATCTTGTTAATAGGTTAGTTCCAGAAAATGCATAAATATGACATATAATGTGCATAAAACATGTAGGTATCATCAATAAAGTAGCATGGAACATAAGAAATTATCGATACGTTGGAGACGTATCAGCATCCCCAAGCTTAGTTCTGCTCGTCCCGAGCAGGTAAAACGATAACAAAGATAATTTCTGAAGTGACATGCCATCATAATCTTGATCATACTATTTGTAAACATATGTAATGAATGCAGCGATCAAAACAAAGGTAATGACATGAGTAAACAACTGAATCATAAAGCAAAGACTTTTCATGAATAGTACTTCAAGACAAGCATCAATAAGTCTTGCATAAGAGTTAACTCGTAAAGCAATAAATCAAAGTAAAGGTGTTGAAGCAACACATAAGAAGATTAAGTTTCAGCGGTTGCTTTCAACTTGTAACATGTATATCTCATGGATATTGTCAACATAAAGTAATATAACAAGTGCAATATGCAAGTATGTAGGAATCAATGCACAGTTCACACAAGTGTTTGCTTCTTAAGGTGGAGGGAGATAGGTAAACTGACTCAACAATAAAAGTAAAAGAATGGTCCTTCGCAGAGGAAAGCATCGATTGCTGTATTTGTGCTAGAGCTTTTATTTTGAAAACATGAAACAATTTTGTCAACGGTAGTAATAAAGCATATGAGTTATGTAAATTATATCTTACAAGTTGCAAGCCTCACGCATAGTATACTAATAGTGCCCGCACCTCGTCCTACTTAACTTGGACTACCGGGTCTTCGCATGCCATGTTTCAACCAAGTGTCACAAAGGGGTACCTCCATGCCGCACTTTGTACAAAGGTCCAAGGAGAATGCTCGCATTTCGGATTTCTCGCTTTTGATTATTCTCAACTTAGACATCCATACCCGGACAACATGGACAACAGATAATGGACTCCTCTTTAATGCATAAGCATGTAGCAAAGTTATTATTCTCATATGAGATTGAGGATATATGTCCAAAACTGAAACTTCCACCATGATTCATGGCTTTAGTTAGCGGCCCAATGTTCTTCTCTAACAATTTTGCATGCTCCAACCACTAAAATGATAGACCTTCAGACAAGACGGACATGCATAGCAACTCACATGATATTCAACAATAGTTGATGGCGTTCCCCAGAAGCATGGTTATCGCACAACAGGCAACTTAATAAAATATAAAGTGCATAAGTACATATTCAATACTACGATAGTTTTTAAGGCTATTTTGTCCCATGAGCTATATATTGCAAAGGTGAATGATGGAATTTTAAAGGTAGCACTCAAGCAATTTACTTTGGAATGGCGGGTAAATACCATGTAGTAGGTAGGTATGGTGGACACAAATGGCATAGTAGTTGGCTCAAGGATTTTGGATGCATGAGAAGTATTCCCTCTCGATACAAGGTTTAGGCTAGCAAGGTTATTTGAAGCAAACTCAAGGATGAACAAGTGCAGCAAGACTCACATAAAAGACATATTGTAAACATTATAAGACTCTACACTGTCTTCCTTGTTGTTCAAAACTCAATACTAGATATTATCTAGACCTTAGAGAAACCAAATATGCAAATCAAATTTTAGCAAGCTCTATGTATTTCTTCATTAATGGGTGCAAAGCATATGATGCAAGAGCTTAAACATGAGCACAACAATTGCCAAGTATCACATTATCCAAGACATTTTTAGAATTACTACATGTAGCATTTTCCAATTCCAACCATATAACAAATTAACGAAGAAGAAACTTCGCCTTGAACATTATGAGTAAAGCCTAAGGACACATGTGTCCATATGCAACAGCGGAGCGTGTCTCTCTCCCACAAAGTGAATGCTAGGATCCATCTTATTCAAACAAAAACAAAAACGAAAACAAACCAACGCTCCAAGTAAAGAATACAAGATGTGATTGAATAAAAATATAGTTTCAGGGGAGGAACCTGATGATGTTGTCGATGAAGAAGGGGATGCCTTGGGCATCCCCAAGCTTAGATGCTTGAGTCTTCTTAAAATATGCAGGGATGAACCACGGGGGCATCCCCAAGCTTAGAGCTTTCACTCCTCTTGATCATAGTATATCATACTCCTCTCTTGACCCTTGAAAACTTCCTTCACACCAAACTTCAAGCAAACTCATTAGAGGGTTAGTGCATCATTAATAATTCACACATTCAGAGGTGACACAATCATTATTTTCACTTCTGGACATTGCATAATGCTACTGGACATTAATGGATCAAAGAAATAAATCCAACATAGTAAAAGAGGCAATGCGAAATAAAAGGCAGAATCTGTCAAAAACAGAACAGTCCGTAAAGACGAATTTATAAATGGCACCAGACTTGCTCAAATGGAAAAACTCAAAACTAATGAAAGTTGCGTACATATCTGAGGATCATGCTCGTAAATTGGCAGATTTTTTCGAATTTTCTACAGAGAATTATGCCCAGATTCGTGACAGACAGCAATGCTGTTTCTGCGCAGCGATCCCAAATATAACATCAACTTTGACATAGAAACTTTACTTGGCACAAAAACATGATAAGGAGAGGTTGCTACAGTAGTAAACAACTTCCAAGACTCAATAAAACAAAAAATTGCTGTAGGTAAAAACATGGGTTGTCTCCCATAAGCGCTTTTCTTTAACGCCTTTCAGCTAGGCGCAGAAAGTGCAAATCAAGTAACATCGAGAGTAGAAGCATCAACATCATAGCTTGTTCTAATAATAGAATCAAAAGGCAACTTCATTCTCTTTCTAGGGAAGTGTTCCATACCTTTCTTGAGAGGAAATTGATATTTAATATTACCTTCCCTCATATCAATAACAGCACCAACAGTTCGAAGAAAAGGTCTTCCCAACACAATTGGACAAGATGCATTGCATTCGATATCCAAGACAACAAAATCAACGGGGACAAGGTTATTGTTAACCGTAATATGCACATTATCAATCCTCCCCAAAGGTTTCTTTTTAACATTATCGGCAAGATTAACATCCAAATAACAATTCTTCAATGGTGGCAAGTCAAGCATATCATAAATCTTTTTAGGCATAACAGAAATACTTGCACCAAGATCACATAAAGCATTACATTCAAAGTCATTGAATTTCATTTTAATGATGGGCTCCCAACCATCCTCTAACTTTCTAGGAATAGAAGTTTCAAGTTTTAGTTTCTCTTCTCTAGCTTTTATGAGAGCATTTGTAATATGTTTTGTAAAGGCTAAATTTATAGCACTAGCATTAGGACTTTTAGCAAGTTTTTGTAAGAACTTTATAACTTCAGAGATGTGGCAATCATCAAAATCTAAATCATTATGAGCTACAGCAATGGGATCATTGTTCCCAAGGTTGGAAAAAATTTCAGCAGTTTTATCACAAGCAGTTTCAGCAGTTTTAGCAATTTCAGGCAATTTTGTACACTTTGCACTAGGAGTAGAAACATTGCCAACACCAATTATATTACCATTGATAGTAGGAGGTGCAGCAACATGTGGAGAATTAGCATTACTAGTGGTGGTAATAGTCCAAACTTTAGCTACATTATTCTCTTTAGCTAGTTTTTCATTTTCTTCTCTATCCCACCTAGCACGCAGTTCAGCCATTAATCTTATATTCTCATTAATTCTAACTTGGATGGCATTTGCTGTAGTAGTAATCTTATTATCAATATCATTATTAGGCATAACTTTCAATTTTAAAAGATTAACATCGGAGGCAAGTCTATCAACTCTAGAAGCAATAGTATCAATTTTATCAAGCTTTTCCTCAACAGATTTGTTAAAAGCAGTTTGTGTACTAATAAATTCTTTAAGCATGGCTTCAAGACCAGAGGGTACACTCCTATTATTGTTGTAAGAATTCCCATAAGAATTACCATAACCATTACCATTAGCAGAAGGATATGGCCTATAGTTATTACCAGAGTTGTTCCTATAAGCATTGTTGTTGAAATTATTATTTTTAATGAAATTCACATCAACATTTTCTTCTTGAGCAACCAATGAAGCTAAAGGAACATTATTTGGATCTACATTAGATCTACCATTCACAAGCATAGACATAATCACATCAATCTTATCACTCAAGGAAGAGGTTTCCTCAACAGAATTTACCTTCTTACCTTGTGGAGCTCTTTCCGTGTGCCATTCAGAGTAATTTATCATCATATCATCAAGAAGTTTTGTAGCCGCCCCCAATGTGATGGACATAAAGGTACCTCCAGCAGCTGAATCCAATAAATTCCGCGAAGAAAAATTTAGTCCTGCATAGAAGGTTTGGATGATCATCCAAGTAGTCAGTCCATGGGTTGGGCAATTCTTTACCAAAGTTTTCATTCTCTCCCATGCTTGAGCAACATGTTCAGTATCTAATTGTTTAAAATTCATTATGCTACTTCTCAAAGATATAATTTTAGCGGGAGGATAATATCTACCAATAAAAGCATCCTTGCATTTAGTCCATGAATCAATACTATTCTTAGGCAAAGATAGCAACCAATCTTTAGCTCTTCCTCTTAATGAGAAAGGAAACACTTTCAATTTAATAATATCACCATCTACATCTTTATACTTTTGCATTTCACAAAGTTCAACAAAATTATTGAGATGGGCAGCACCATCATCAGAACTAACACCAGAAAATTGATCTCTCATAACCAAATTCAGTAAAGCAGGTTTAATTTCAAAGAATTCTGCTGTAGTAGCAGGTGGAGCAATAGGTGTGCATAGGAAATCATTATTATTTGCATTTGTGAAGTCACACAATTTAGTATTTTCAGGGGTATTCATTTTAGCAACGGTAAATAAAGCAAACTAAATAAAGTAAATGCAAGTAACTAATTTTTTTTGTGTTTTTGATATAGAGAGCAAGACAGTAAATAAAGTAAAACTAGCAACTAATTTTTTGTGTTTTGATTTAGTGCAGCAAACAAAGTAGTAAATAAAATAAAGCAAGACAAAAACAAAGTAAAGAGATTGAGAAGTGGAGACTCCCCTTGCAGCGTGTCTTGATCTCCCCGGCAACGGCGCCAGAAAAAGAGCTTGATGGCGTGTAACTCACACGTTCGTTGGGAACCCCAAGAGGAAGGTATGATGCGCACAGTAGCAAGTTTTCCCTCAGAAAGAAACCAAGGTTTAATCGAACCAGGAGGAGCCAAGAAGCACGTTGAAGGTTGATGGTCGCGAAATGTGATGCGGCGCAACACCAGGGATTCCGGCGCCAACTAGGAACCTGCACAACACAACCAAAGTACTTTGCCCCAACGAAACAGTGAGGTTGTCAATCTCACCGGCTTGCTGTAACAAAGGATTAAACGTATCGAGTGGAAGATGTTTGCAAAGAAAACAGTAAAACAAGTAGATTGTATGCTATGGAAAGAATAGGACCGGGGTCCACAGTTCACTAGAGGTGTCTCTCCCATAAGATAAAAGCATGTTGGGTGAACAAATTACAGTCGGGCAATTGACAAATAGAGAAAGGCATAACAATGCATATACATGACATGGTAAATATAGTGAGATTTAATCCGGGCATTACGACAAAGAACATAGACCGCCATCCAACTGCATCTATGCCTAAAAAGTCCACCTTCAGGTTATCGTCCGAACCCCCTCCAGTATTAAGTTGCAAAGCAACAGACAATTGCATTAAGTATGGTGCGTAATGTAATCAACAACTACATCCTTAGACATAGCATCAATGTTTTATCCCTAGTGGCAACAGCACATCACAACCTTAGAACCTTCTGTCACGATCCCAGGTGTCAATGAAGGCATGAACCCACTATCGAGCATAAATACCCCCTCTTGGAGTTAAGAGCAAAAACTTGGCCAGAGCCTCTACTAATAACGGAGAGCATGCAAGATCATAAACAACACATAAACAATAGATTGATAATCACCATAATCATAGTACTCTCTATCCATCGGATCCCGACAAACACAACATATAGTATTACATATAGATGATCTTGATCATGTTAGGCAGCTCACAAGATCCAACAATGAAGCACAACAAGGAGAAGACGACCATCTAGCTACTGCTATGGACCCATGGTCCAGGGGTGAACTACTCACTCATCACTCCGGAGGCGATCATGGCGATGAAGAGTCCTCCGGGAGATGAATCCCCTCTCCGGCAGGGTGCCGGAGGCGATCTCCAGAATCCCCCGAGATGGGATTCGCGGCGGCGGCGTCTCTGTAAGGTTTTCCGTATCGTGGCTCTCGGTACTGGGGGTTTCGAGACGGGAGCTTTAAGTAGGCGGAAGGTCAACGCGAGGGGCCACACGAGGGGCCCAGGGGATAGGTCGGCGCGGCCAGGGCCTGGGCCGCGCCGGCCACCCCCCTGGCTGCCTCGTGGCCCCACTTCGTTAGGTCTTCGGTCTTCTGGAAGCTTCGTGCAAAAATAGGACCCTGGGCGAAAGTTTCGTCCAATTCCGAGAATATTTCTTTACTAGGATTTCTGAAACCAAAAACAGCAGAAAAAGACAATGGCTCTTCGGCATCTTGTTAATAGGTTAGTTCCAGAAAATGCATAAATATGACATATAATGTGCATAAAACATGTAGGTATCATCAATAAAGTAGCATGGAACATAAGAAATTATCGATACGTTGGAGACGTATCACGGTGCTGGTTGTTGCTTTCTTGAACAATTCTCCAAATTTGAATTTCTTCATCTTCCCCTTCGGAAATTTTCAACAATCATTATAAAATTTGATTTCAAGGTATATAATTGAAGGGAACTACTATAGGAACTGCTAGAGTACTAAACATGCATCAAAACTAATTTCTTCCACTTAGAACAAGCATGCAAGCTCACTAAACATGTTATCTAAAGCAGCAAAATATTCAAGATATACTCAACCAAATGAAATTCTAATTGGACAATCAAAGGAGTCACATACCAAGGAGTAAAAGTGCCAAATTTCAAACAGAAATCTGGGCTGAGCAAGGAGATCGAAAAATCGCGAGTTCTTGAGCAGAAACACGAGTGAGAGGAACTTGGTACGAGTTTTTTCAGGAGAGAGAAGATGCTGGGAGGAAGAGATGATGTAGTGGGGCAAGTAGGGGCCCACACCACAAGGTGGCGCGCCCACCTCCTTGGCCGCGCCGGCCTGTGGTGTGGCACCTCCTGGTGCCCCACAGGTCATCCTCTGGTGCTCCCAGGTGCCTCGTCGAAAAATAGGACCAACGGTGTAATTTTTGTAATTTTTAGAGAACTTCGAAAAATGCACATTTCTGGGTATTAAATTAATTATTACTGCACAGGAAAATGATTTCTAAAATCTTAAATAGCTAAAGCATATTGCAAAACAAAAGTGCTACAGCAAGTAAAATAGGTGGAGGGAGAAAGAAAGAAAGAAATGTTGTTTAGCTCTTTTATGCAATAAAATATACTTGTTAACAAGGTTGATCAAGTCTTGCTACCAAATAAATTTTATATGACATAAGAAGAAATAAACCTCAAATCAATCATGTTACCTTATATTGAATTGATATGGATCCAATCACAAGAGTTTGATATTCTTCTTTAGGCTCATATATAGGACAATCAATGGATCCCACTTTGATAGTTTTCACATTAAAAATTGTATTAACTCCACATACTTTATCAATCCTCTTGGGAAAATAGACAGTGTGTTCCTTATCATCAACATTGAAAGTAACCATGCCTTTATTGCAATCAATAACAGCCCCTGCAGTATTAAGAAAGGGTCTTCCAAGAATAATGGACATATTATCATCTTCAGGCATTTCCAACACAACAAAATCAGTTAATATCAAGCAATGCTGAGTAACTTGAACAGGAACATTTTCACATAAACCAACAGGAATAGCAGTAGATTTATCAGCCATTTGCAAAGATATATCAGTTGGTATCAACTTATCTAAATCAAGTCTCTTATAAAGAGAAAAAGGCATCACACTAACACCTGCTCCCAAATCACATAGAGCAGTTCTAACATAATTATTCTGGATGGAACAAGGAATAGTAGGTATACCTGGGTCGCCCAACTTCTTTGGAATCGTACCATTGAAGGAGTAATTAGCGAGCATAGTGGAAATTTCCTCATTGGGGATTTTCCTTTTGTTAGTAACAATATCTTTCATATACTTTGAATAAGGAGGCAATTTAATAGCATCAGTCAAAGGGATTTGCAAAAATAAAGGTTTCATCCAATCACAAAATTTATTATAATGTTCCTCCTCCTTTGATTTTAGTTTCTTAGCAGGAAAAGGCATTTGCTTTTGAACCCAAGGTTCTCTTTCATTACCATGTTTCTCAGTAATAAAATCTTCTTTAGTGTACTTTTTATTTTTAGCAGGCTTTTCAGGTTCTTTTTCAATTTCTTCTTTATCAGGAGTATCATCCTTATCATTATCTTTATCATGTTCATTACCACTTTCAGTTTCAGCATCAGAAATAGAAATACTATTAGGATCATTAACAGGTTCAGAGGATTCTACAACATTCTTATGTTTCTTTTTCTTTTTCTTAGATGGAGCACTAGTTTTAATTAGTTGAGAATCTTGTTCAACTCTTTTGGGATGCCCTTCAGGATATAGAGGATCCTGGGTAGAAACACCACCTCTAGTTGTTACTTCATAAGCATGTTTTTCTTTAGAATTATTTCCCAACAAGTCATTTTGCACTTTAGTAAGTTGATCAATTTGAGTTTGAACCATTTGAAAATGTTTAACAAGTATCTTAACATCATTGGAGGTTCTCTCCACAATACCATGCAATTCACTAATAGCTTGAGAATTTTCCATTAAATGATTCTCTACTCTCATATTAAAGTTTTGTTGCTTAACAATATAATTATCAAACTCATCTAAGCATTGAGCAGGAGGTTTTGAATACGGAATATCTTCCCTAGTAAAGCGTTGAAGCGAGTGTACCTCCACTACTGCAGAAATGCTTATAGCCGCCAGGTGTTTAGTGACAGGCAAAATTATGCCTGTCACTACTACAAACACTAGTGACGGGCTCGTATAAGCCTGTCACTAGTACAAAACACTACTGACAGGTTCATCAAAAAGGCTGTCACTAATCATTATTGTGGAAGCGGGCTAGAAAGATAAATATGTTAGTGACGTGCAATTATAAATGGCTGTCATTACTCCCTGAGCGCAATAATCATGTGATCTTGTTTTGTTCTGTTGTAAGGCGAGGTCAGGCTTCTGGCCCAGCGATGCCGATCGAACGGCAGCGCCCTGTATCTCCAACGTGAAGGCGATGCGAGGAGAAGAACACATCAACCTCGAAATCATCGACCAGGACTACAGTGTATTTTTTCGCGGTAGAGACGCACCCCGCAAGGTCAACGCGCGCTGACGCCGCATCTCGTTTCCGCCCCACGCGTTGATCGTGCACGCCTCCGCCTCCGCCTCCGCCTCCATCGCGCACGCCCGTCTTGGCCCATCACGCGTAACCACTGCCGCCCCTCGCCCAAGGCCGCCGCCAATTGCAACACGAGACGCGCCCTTCCGCCGCCGCGCAAGCGCCCATCCGCCCAGCTGCCCGCGCGCTAGCCCACGCTGCTGATCTGCGCGCAACACCACGGTGAGGCCATGGACCACGCCGCCTCTAGAATCGAAGGGGTCAAAGGAGAGAGAACCATCGTTCCCCATTTGGTTCCTCTACCTGCTCTCGATCTCCTCTGGTTGATGCCGCTTCCACCGATATATTCGTCGAATACGCGGGAGGAATTGGATGACGAAGTTACCACCCGCCAGGAGCAGGGGAGGGCGTCCTTGTTGTTCCTCGTCGTCGGCATCTCCGTTCCCACGCCGCTACCATCGCCGCCACCGCGCCGGCCGACGACCGGCAGACCCTTTCCCCGCTGCAGAGGTTTCTGCTGACTCCTGCACCGGAGGAGTTGGTGGCCCGCACCTTCTCCCACGTCACGGCCGCCTCCGTCCACCCGCCTCCCATCTGCGACACCCTCACCAGTGAGGGGAGCAGGGCCAG
The DNA here is from genome assembly GCF_019359855.2 of Lolium perenne. Taxonomy (NCBI): domain Eukaryota; kingdom Viridiplantae; phylum Streptophyta; class Magnoliopsida; order Poales; family Poaceae; genus Lolium; species Lolium perenne. The sequence goes on along the minus strand of NC_067248.2, from coordinate 52,564,649 downwards.
CAGCGCGGTTCCCCTGGAGAAAAACTACAAGCGCCAGTTCCGGCGTGAGCGCAAGCAGGTAATCTGTAGTAACTAACGTGAGCTGCTTTGCTCTAATGCCCCACCATTATGCAGATGTGCGTGGTGCATTCCAGGTGCTTGTGGTAATTCCTACATGTAGTTGCTCTGAACTTGGATGGCACTTTGGTCCTGCCTGGTTGTCATGCCCTGTTGGTTACGTCTGCGGTGCATGTTGATCCATCGCTGGTTGTGTATGATGACAAAAATACAACAAGGGATCGATCATGGGATTGTGTATTCCCGTGACCATGAAGCAATGGTTGCAGAAACTCTTTACTCCTGCAACTGCAAGTACGTACAGATATGCTCCTCCCTCTTCCCTGTCTTTTCTTGTTTAATTAGCGTGAAACCCATCTCATTTCAATATATTACAGAATATATGTCATCACTGCTTGATATTGTTTCCTGTTTTGATCGTGGCGCCCATCGCGATTGGTTCCTGAAATTTTGATTTACTGGTAGTGTGATAAAGATTTTGTATAGGGATTCAGGTTAAGCTGATGTATTCGTGCATTGAACATACATGAATCTGCCCGTGTTACTTGCAATCTTATTTATTGGATAGAAGCATAGCAGTATACATGGGAGTACAAATTATAGAACACCTTGACTGAATCTTGTCCTAGCTACCTCGACGGCACATTTTCACCTGCAGATGTCAAGTTTTCTAGCAACAACCATGTCACAGTACTCCTATACTCCTATATGTAGTTAACTAGTAATTCTTATTCCTGTACAAAATAGGAATAGAAGAGACACCGCTGACAGTAATTTCTATAATGATTATGTAATTTCTATAATTTCAGAAAGTGGTCAGGAAAGGAAATAGTATCTATCTGGCCAACTCTGATGCTATTGAAAGGCTGAAGCTTAGCGCCGGTGATAATAACAGTTATTACATTTCTGAAAGTGAACTGCAGATACATGTTGTGCCAATTCCAATCTGGCCAAGATCTGCGGTACTTTTGTTAATCTATGCTGATTCAATACCAAATTTGTCTTTTTTGTTTGACTTCGATCTATGCATGATCATAACAATTGTGTATTAATTGGTGGCAGGTACACTTTCAAGTAATAGGGCCCCAACTTCACACCAATCATGATATTTTAGGGGATACTGAAATATAAAAAGTCTGGACTTGTAATATAGAATCAAGGACCAAAAATCTCATACCAGTCTTTGACGTTCTTAGCACATCTAGGTATCAATAGACAAGGTATGCTCTAATCTTGCATTTGTGTAGGGTGGTTTTTGTTGGTGATTGGTATTAAGTTGGTCATGTGCTATTTCATTTTATAATCATGGTCAATGGCTTTTTGGCATGCCTTGCAGATAATCAATGCAAGATTTACCTCTTGGTGTTGTCCTACTTTCAGTTTTAAAAATACTCCTAAATCAGTACAAGAATTACCTCATTGGCTGGGCTGTTTTTCATTAAACAATAAACATTTAGTGCATGTATGTATATCCGCAATATATGGGCAATCTGGAAAGTAAGGAATGATGCCTATTTCAATGGAGTGTACTCGTAAGATCATGTTACATTAGTGTTTAAGATTGCACATTATATTTCTTTGGTTTACAGAAACTAAAGTGGTGAAATATGCAGGGCTATGCGGCAAAGCTTCGCGAGCTCTATAGAAGGCAAGGCTGGGACGATGGTGCTCAATCTGGAGGTGATACAATGAGTAGAAGGTGTGGAAGTGTTGGGATGTTGGTGTCTTTTGGTTCGCAAGTAGATGTAGATGATGCAGCAAGTAGATGACGTGGAAGTGTTGGGTGTTTGGTTTCTTTTGGTTCGCTTGTAGTTGTCGTAGAGTTTTTCCCGCTTACATTCAAATTTTGTGTATCTGATCTTGAACCTTGGTTGCTTGAAGTGACATGTTCCCTATAATACACTTTGCATTGTGCTTTCTTTGAATTTAATATGAGGTTCTACTACGTACTGAATGCTATATTGTACCTTATACATGCTTGTTACCCCATATTTGTGAAAATGTAATTATTTTTTTAATTCTGAAATTCATACCAGTGACAGGCATGATAAGGGACTAGTCACTAGAGAATCCAACATGGTTGCGGCAATCCATCATGCCAGTGACAAGCATTTTTTTTGCCTGTCACTAGTTCACCTACCAGTGACAGGCATTCTTCCCATCACTAGTGACAGGCACTACCGGTGACAGCATATTAGTGACAGGCGTCTTGCCTGTCACTGATGAGCAAATTGTGCTTGTCACTAGTAAGGATTTCTGCAGTAGTGCTCAATCATGGATGAAGGGGGAGTTATCTCACATAAATCTTCTATAGGAGGTAAATTCTTCACATCTTCAGGTTTAATACCCTTCTCTTTAAGAGACTTCTTGGCTTCCCTCATATCTTCATCATTTAATTTAATCATACCCCTCTTCTTCACTATCGGTGTTGGGGTTGGTTCAATTGTAGACCAATCATCATGATTCCGGCCTATTTTAGCCAATAATTCTTCAGCATCGTCTGGAGTTCTTTTCCTGAAAACACAACCAGCACAACTATCCAGGTATGCCCTAGACTCAATGGTTAGTCCACTATAAAATATATCAAGTAAATCATGCTTTTCCAAATCATGGTCAGGCTGAGCTCTAATAAGAGAGCAAAATCTAGCCCAAGCCTCAGGCAATTTCTCTCCATCTTCCTGGTCAAAATTATAAATTCTCTACAAAGCAGCATGTTGAGCACTAGCAGGAAAGTATTTACGGAAGAAAACATCAAGAAATTCTTTTGGACTTTTAATAGAACCAGGAGGCAAATTATTATACCAAGTTTTAGCATCATCCTTTAATGAGAAAGGAAAAATTTTAGCGACAAAATAAGTACGCATCTTAATATCATCAGAAAACAAGCCACTAAGAGTAGATAACTCAGTCATGTGTTCAACAGCACTTTCTTTTTCAGTACCATAAAAGGGTGTTTTCTCAACAATAGCTATATGAGATAGATCAAGAGAAAAATCATAATCTTTATCCCTAATGTTTATAGGAGATGTGGCAAATGTAGGATCAGGAGATAATTTATATCTAACAGCATGTTCCGCAAGCAACTTTTTAATTTTTCTTACATCAGTAGTAGCATTGCATTTTTCAATAAAATCATCATCAAGCTCTACATAATCTTCATCAAGATCATCACTAGAATATTCAACAGACTCAGGTGAATTAACAGGTGTAGCAGCATTTTCATTAGGAGTTTCAGTATTTTCAATTTGCCTAGACCTAGCAATTGTAGCATCTAGAAAAGATCCTAACGAACCATCATTATCAAGCACAGCAGAAGCATCATCACAATTATGAGAGGAATTTTCAGATTCAGCAGAAGTACCAGCATTTGAAGTTTGTGGTGGTGAAACAAGTTTACTTATCACAGATGGTGAATCAAGAGCAGCAGAGGTACTAAGAGTTGTACCTTTTCTTGTAGTGGATGGTAATATGGCGATCTTAGTATCGCGAGGTTTACCCATGATGGAGAATTTGCAGCGAACAATATCAATCCAAGTGAACTTCCAAATAAAGCTATGCTCCCCGGCAACGGCGCCAGAAAATAGTCTTGATGACCCACAAGTATAGGGGATCGCAACAGTCTTCGAGGGAAGTATTACCCAATTTATTGATTCGACACAAGGGGAGACAAAGAATACTTGTAAGCCTTAACAGCGGAGTTGTCAATTCAGCTGCACCTGGAAACAGACTTGCTCGCAAGAGTTTATCAGTAGTAACAGTTTTATGGCAGTAGGAATAGTAAAATAACAGCAGCGGTGAAATAAAGACAGCAGTAGTGATTATAGTAAACAGCAGGATTAAAATACTGTAGGCACAGGGACGGATTTAACGGGCGTTGCATGGATGAGAGAAACTCATGTAACAATCAAAGCATGGGCATTTGCAGATAATAATAAAACGGTATCCAAGTACTAATCAATCAATAGGCATGTGTTCCATATATAGTCGTACGTGCTCGCAATGAGAAACTTGCACAACATCTTTTGTCCTACCAGCCGGTGGCAGCCGAGCCTCTAGGGAAACTACTGGAAATTAAGGTACTCCTTTTAATAGAGTACCGGAGCAAAGCATTAACACTCCGTGAACACATGTGATCCTCACATCACTACCATCTCCTCCGGTTGTCCCGATTTCTGTCACTTCGGGGCCATTGGTTCCGGACAGCGACATGTGTATACAACTTGCAGGTAAGATCATAAACAACGAATATCTTCATGAATCAATAACATGTTCAGATCTGAGATCATGGCACTCGGGCCCTAGTGACAAGCATTAACCATAACAAGTTGCAACAATATCATAAAAGTGACATCTACGGATACTAGGCACTATGCCCTAACAATCTTATGACTATTACATGACCAATCTCATCCAATCCCTACCATCCCCTTCAGCCTACAGCGGGGGAATTACTCACACATGGATGGGGGAAACATGGCTGGTCGATGGAGAGGCGTTGGCGGTGATGGCGGTGAAGATCTCCTCCAATTCCCCGTCCCGGCGGAGTGCCAGAACGGAGACTTCTGGATCCCGCGACGGAGTTTCGCGATGTGGCGGCTCTCTGCAGGGTTTCTGGCGACTTCGACTTCTCCCCGTGCGTTTTTAGGTCGAACCCGATAATTAGTCCGAAGGGGGGCGTCGGAGGCCAGCCGAGGGGGCCACACCACATGGCCGCGCGGCCCCCCTGGGCCGCGCCGCCCTATGGTGTGGGGCCCTCGGGCCTCCACCTCTCTTGCCCTTCTAGCTCCGTCAATATTCTGGTAAAATAGGGCCTTCTGCATAAATTCCGATGATTTTCCCGAAAGTTGGATTTCTGCACAAAAACGAGACACCAGAGCAGTTCTGCTGAAAACAGCGTTAGTCCGTGTTAGTTGTATCCAAAATACACAAATTAGAGGCAAAACAATAGCAAAAGTGTTCGGGAAAGTAGATACGTTTTGGACGTATCAGGGCTGCCCAGGCCCGGCCCGGCCCGACAGTCGGGCCAACATTTCTGGCCCAGGCCCAAGTTTTTCGGGCCGGGCTCGGGCCGGGCTGCCCATTGCCAGATATACTGCTAAGTAGTGCGTGGCAAACAGTACTTTCTCCGCGGCTTCTACTCCCGCAACTTCCAGATTGTTCTCCATTGTCTGGAGCCAGTCATCTGCGTCAAGTGGTTCCTCGGTCTTGCTGAACATCGGAGGGTTGGTGTTCTGAAAGTTCTTCAGCTTTGATCCTGGGTGATCATGGTTTCCGTGGCCTTGATTGTTTTGAGCTATCTGTTGCAGTGCCGCTATGTTGGCTTGTCGTTCAGCTCTCGCGGCTTCGCGATCTTCCATCATCATCTGGATCATCTGCATCATTGCGTCTTGGTTGGCGCTGCGGGTTGGTGGGGCCATCTGATCATTGGGGTAAATGATAAGATAAGAGGGAAATTTCTATGGTTTGTTTGAGTTAAAGTTCACAAAGTTTCAAAACTTGAGTAGTGTTGAGGGGGTACAACCAACAACACTTTTTCATTCATACCAAACATCACACATTACAAAGCTAACACACCGTTGGTTTTAAGAACCATTCATTCGCTCTACGATACAAGGGATCCTGATACAACTCACACCTACAATAGTGCTTTCGTGAGACTATTCTTCATCTTCAGGGGTGGTGTGCTTAGCGACCAGCGCGGGCGTTGTCCAACTCCTTGCGGGTCTTGTGCAGCAGGAAGTCCATGCATGTGACATAGTAGTTCATCTCCGGGTGTGGTGGCATGGTTAGTGGTCTTCCCATGGGGTCATGTCTTGGGTAGTAGACAAAGCGAGTGTTCTTGATCTGGTTCTCATTTTGTCCGCACAGACGGGCAACTGCTTCTTGCATGGCTTTGTCTATTCCATCCTTCCAAGTCTTTCCCGTTACAGAAAACCATATGGTTTCCCATATTGGGGCTCCTAGCTTTCCTCTCAGATCTGCAGTAACTTCCCACCGAGGTGGTCCTCCCGATAGATGGTTGAGGGGTATTCCGAAGAACTCGGGATACGGGCGTCCTAAATATTCAACTAGTTGCTTCAAATCCTTCTCGAACATTAGGTTTCCTCCGTGGCCAAGCTGATAGGATTCACATTGGTATTCCATCTGTGAGCAATTTAAGATGACTAAGTTATAGAAGTGATCAAGTGTGCAAAATTTTATGTAGGATTGCAAGGAAAAAGTAGAGTATGGATCTCTTATTTTGGAAAAGATCTCAAGGATAAGAGTGAGAATAAGTTTTCATAAATATTCACTTCATTGGTTTTGAAACTAAGTTTTTCAGACGTCCATTCTAACTAGGGTCTCCTAAGGTCAACAATGGCTCTGATACCAACTTGTCAACACCCGGATTTTTAATTCCAGATGCCTATTATGCCATTCATCGCAATCCCAGGAATATTGTTTTTGCGAGACATAATAGATTGATATCACAACACATCATTCATTACAACACGTAATTGTCTTACATAGAGGGATCACATGATCCAGTCTTAATACAACATAGTTGATCTAATGATCAATTACAAAACACATAGCGGAAGCGAAGTAATAGCGGTCGTGGTCCACCTGTTCCACATGCAGCTGTTGACGTCAGGAGTGGTCCTAGTTGTCATAGACGTCCTGTTGTCCATCTTCCTCGTACTGCTGCTCTCCTTCATAGTCCGGCCATTTGAATAGCTAGGGACAAAGCCATGAGTACTTTAAAGTACTCGCAAACTAGTACTAATGTAAGCACTATCAACTATAGTAAGGGGGTGCTAAGCTCTAAGTTTATTTGCATAAAGCCAATTTTAGTTCACAAACATTTAGTAAAAACCTCTTCATTTGCTAACTAACTCAAGTGGGAACATTAGTGTCATTCCCACAACTCTGTTGTGATTCAAGTCAAGTTCACCATTCACCTTTCAAGTTCAAGTCACAGGTCATATGTCATATTTTTGAAAATGGTCTGATGACGGAACAGTATGGCCTTTCCAATCGTCCGTAACCGTGGACACGGCTATTCGAATAGTTCTACTCTCTGCAGAGGTCGTACACTTGTGCCACAACATTTGCAATAATCCGTCAGGGTTAACTGGCCCTGATTTATCACACTCCGTGTGCGGACTACCAACCATAACCTTTCACTTACATACCCTAGTATAGGCACCTCTCCCCATGAGCTTGGCCTCCCAGTGAAGACAAACCGTCAGCCTGGGAACTGCACAGGGCTTGGGCCGGACAATTCACCTCATTCACGTCATTTCACATCATTTCACATTTCAATTGGAGGCAGCCTCGGCATAACCCCGATGACGCTTGTTTAGAGGGAACTCATACTAAGATACATAAACTTCCAGTTAAGCCCTTACCCATAATCAGGTATTGTGGGGGTACTTGTAAAATTGGAATGGTATCGCATCCGAACCCAACCATCAGTTTTTGTAAAGTTCACCATGTCATTCACAAGTCACATTCACCTTCAAAATCTTTCAATAGAATGACTCATCATTCCATGGTTTTCCAAAGTCATTTCATTTCACAAGTTCCCATCTAGAGTAGCCAATTTTATTTGTTAGCACTAGCAACTAGTCATGAGGGGTGCTAACTAGCTTTGATTGTTCTAGGCTAACTTTGATACTCTTGTAGTACTCTATCTCTAGACCAAAGTTAACTATAAAAGCAAGTTATAATAATCAAAGTAAAAGCTTGTAAGAATAAAACTTGGGATGGGATCATGAAGCATAAAGTAAATTGGTGAGGGTGCCTTGCTCTAGTAGAGCTTTGCACTTTGCAAGAATATTAGCTTGCCTTGGTTGGTGTTGTGATCAAAGTTCTCCTCTTCTTCTTCTTGGTAGAAAACCTCCTCCTCTTGATAGTCTCCGGTACTAGCGTCTATAAACGAATACGAGGATACAATTACCAAACAATACTTAAGTGCTAGACTAATCACACAAATGGTTCACACAAGCTATTCTAGCATCACCACATTATTAACAAGTTGGTTGACTTTGTTTTCTTTTAAAGAAAAATAATTTTCTCTCATTACAAATATTAATTAATGTTTCTATTTATTTCTTGGGAGAAATAATTTCCTCTCATTGAATCTTGTTAAGATTTAATTCCCTCAAATACTAAGGTATGAACACATGTTGAGCAAGGTCAACACTTCACACTTATTATTTGAGAAACATGACTTAAATGAGGGAATACACCTCATGCAATTTAGTACTCTCTTATTAATAATTTAATATCATCAATTCATACAACATGAGGTTTATTAGACTAGGGTCACTTCCTCATATTGAATTACTTGGGACAAAGATTTAAATGAGACCAATACATCTCATATGATTTAATAAGTAGTTTTGAACAATTTAAATGCTACTATGGCAATCATTTAATATTCTAAAGTGAGCAAATATGAGACCAAGCAACAAGGGTCATCAAATTACTTCATACAACTTGATAAGATGATTTAAATGAGGTGCTCCTCGTAGATTTAAAATCTTAAATTTGGAAATAATTTAAATGGGCTAGTATTGACTACATAGCCAATTTTTGATTCTAGCCCATGTTCATATGAAGCAACCATATCATATTTTTACATAAACAATTAGAGTATTTGAATTGAGATTTATGAGAATTTGAATCACCTCAAAATAGCTTATGGTTGATTTTAAATAATTATTTGAAGTTTGAAAAGGCCCTGCCTTGTTATTTTTACCATTTGAATTATACAAAAGATCTTGGTTTGAATCCAGTTGGGTGAGATAGATAATTTCATGAGCTTTCCAAATATATAAGATTGGTCAAATTTGGTTTGGTAGATTTGGAGTTATTCAATTTTTAGCAACACACCAGTATTGAAATTTACTGAAACGAATTAATTTAAATTTGAAATAACTGGGCTAGGCGGGAAACGATATTGGGCTGGACAGAGGGGAAAAGGATTGGGCCGGCCCAGCTAGCGCGTCTCGCACGCAGCGGGCCGCCTGACAATGGCTCTCGCTTGTCAGTGGCTTTATAACACCGAAACGGTACAAGCCAATCTCAGACGCACGATCAGAACAAGGATCGACGGCTCACGTGCGTCGTCGAGGTCGACGAGAGGGGAGGTGCTGGCACGACGGCGGTAGGGGGTCGACGGCGATCCTAGGCTCCGGCGAGCGGCGGCGTGGACGCGAGGTGACGTTGTCGAGGACGGCGGTCCTCCTGGTAGCAGTGGCGTCTCCGGGGATGGCTTCTAGCTCCGGCGAGCTTCTGCGGCGGTGCTGCGGAACTCCGGCGTGCAATTGTGCGGCTACGACTTAAATTGAGGGGCGGCGCTGCTCGAGGAGGGGTTGTGAGGTGAGGGAGGTCGATTGGTGTGAGGATTGAGGGCCGGGGTGGTCTCTATTTATAGGTTCGAGAGGGTCCGAGGCGGAGCGGGGCAGGTCGACGATGACGACGGCGAGGGAGGTCACGCTGAGCCAGAGGAGTTGTTGCGCACTGTGGGCGACGTCGAGGCGAAGTCAACGCGCGTCACGGCGAGGACGGGGGTGGACGGGAGCAGGCAGTAGGCGTCGTGTACTGGCGCGGGTACCGCGGATGTCGTCGACGGTGACGGTGGCTGCAAGGTTCCCGCGGCCAGGTGGGCATGTCCATGGTGTTGCTGGTGTCACGAGTGTCCTACTGGCGCAGAGAGAAAGGGGAGGGGGCAACGGAGGTGACCAGGCGAAGTCGTGGCCGTGCGCGTCTGTGACGCTCACCATGCGCGCTCTGGCGCGCGTGGGCGTCTCTGGGCGTGCACGTCCCGGCGCGTGTGTTGCACCGTTGACTTGAGCGACGTGTCTGGCATGCTCAGGGGTGTGAGAGGAAGCGAGGTGACAAGGTGGTGGATGCTGGAGTAGGTCAGAGGGAGAGAGAGCATGTCCATGCCATGCCATGCCATGCCACGGCATGGTTCATTTTGGTCAAAATGGTGATGATGTGAGGTACCCAACCTTGTCTATTCTGCTTGGCACTGAGAAGAGGGGTCAGAGAGGTACTAGTGATGACCTAGGGCTGAAGAGGGAGGCTAAGATCCACTGGTTTATGCAATGTATGAGGTTGGCAGATTGTTGCTCACAAGGTGTTTGAGGAAATGGCTGCAAGAAAGTTATTTTCGAATTTTTGCATAAATTTTGGTGGGTTGCATTCAGATATTATTTGAAGTAGAAGAGTGGTGGTGGTAGTCAAATTGGTGAAGGTTTGCAAGATTTCAAATATGAGGTGATCTTCTCTTTGATTCAATGTCTCCACTTGGCATCTCTATTCTGGTCAACCTAGGCAGAGTCAACACTGGTGGTCAACATCAAAGTGGTTCACCTTGACATGTTCTTGGATGAGGTGGCAAGAGTTGACTAAGTTTAGTTTAGGAATAAACCAAACCAGGGGTGCAAAGTGGGTAAGATTTTATAAATGGGCAAAGTGACCATTATCACATGTATGTTGAATTTAAATTCTTCTTTGATTTGAATTGGGGTTTCTTTGATGCAAAAGGTTTTTTTTTTATATATAAGTGTTTTACAAACAATGGCACAAGCCATGGTGGCCTTGGTTGAAGATTTGCAAAATTGGCTAAAGTGTATGTGAGTGAAAATGGAATTTTCTCACTATTTCATTTCTCTCAATTTGATTTGATTTTTCTTGACTCCAAAGTGATTCTTATTAGTTTAGAAACATTTCCAAACCATTGAAACCATTCCAAAAGGTCTAGTTCAAAGATTTGCAAAAATGGCCATAAACACATGTATGCGATATTCCACTTTTTCTTATTTTCCTCTTTTATTTATCTGCCTTTACTTGGGAAAGGTTGAGGGTCAATTTAGGATGAGATTAGGTTTAGAGATGGTGTCACACCATTTGGGTAAGGTATAATGGCCTAGGTCAAGGTTTGGGTAAAATGGCTATGTGCCACATATGCCTCTATGCATATGTTTTCTTTTGTTTTTGTTTCTCACTTGATTTGGTTGGTAAGTGCTAGGTTAGGTTTGTTGATGTTTTCACAATCTCTAAACAAAGTAGAAAAACCTAGATAGAAGTTTTACCCAAACATAGCCATAGGCACATAGGCCCCTTTCTTATTTAATTTCAATTCTTTTTATTTACTTTCTATTGGATGGTGATCAGAGAGATGAGGTTCAGGGTTTTGGAATTATGTTCAAGGTAATAAACAAACCATCATGGCAATAACACAAGTATCAAGCATAATTAGTATGCACAACACTTTATTCAGAAAAGTTTTTGTTGGTTCTCATTTTTGAAAAAATGAAAATTCATTTTCCTTTTTGTTTTAAAATTTGGGATGTTACAGAAAGGAACAAAGCTCCGGGGCCAGATGGCTTTCCAGCTGAGTTCTATCAGCATTTTTGGGAAGTAATAAAGCATGATCTGATGGCCCTATTTTCGCAATTTTCGAATGGGGATTTTCCCCTATATAAACTGAATTTTGGGGTTATCACGTTACTACCCAAGAAAGAAAATGCGGTTCAGATACAACAATATAGACCTATTTGTTCACTAAATGTTTGTTTCAAAATATGTACTAAGGTTGGTACTAATCGTATATCGGGGATTGCCGCAAGAGTAATAAAGCCAACCAAATCTGCTTTTATGCCAGGTAGAAACATTTTGGAAGGGGTAGTCATTTTACATGAAACAATTCATGAGTTACACACGAAAAAGTTGGATGGTGTCTTATTTAAGATAGATTTTGAAAAAGCATATGACAAGGTAAAATGGCCTTTCCTACAACAGACGTTAAGGATGAAAGGTTTTGCTCAAGAATGGGGTAGATTAGTTCAACATTTTGTCCAAGGGGGCAGTGTTGGTGTGAAGGTCAATGATGATATTGGTCATTATTTCCAAACAAAAAAAGGCTTAAGGCAAGGAGACCCGTTGTCTCCAATGCTTTTTAATATTGTAGTGGACATGCTTGCCATCTTAATTGAGCGAGCCAAAGAAGATGGTCAAGTTGGAGGACTCATTCCACATTTGGTTGAGGGAGGTCTCTCTATACTACAGTACGCTGATGATACTATCCTTTTCTTAGAGCATGACCTAAACAAAGCTGTCAATATGAAACTAATTTTGTGTCTCTTTGAAGAATTATCGGGACTCAAGATTAATTTTCATAAGAGTGAGATTTTTTGCTTTGGAAAGGCAAATGAGGAAGAGGATCAGTACAAACATATCTTTGGATGTGATGCTGGACAACTCCCCTTTAGATACTTAGGTATACCAATCCATTACAAAAAACTCAAGAATTCTGACTGGTATCCGGTAGAGACAAGGTTTGAGAGTAAATTAGGATGCTGGAAAGGGAAGTTACTATCCTATGGTGATAGGTTAGTGCTTATCAATTCAGTATTAACTAGCTTACCGATGTTTATGTTGTCTTTCCTTCAAATACCTGTTGGGGTAAGGAAACGTTTGGACTACTATAGATCTAGATTCTTTTGGCAGTCTGACGAAAACAAAAGAAAATACCGGCTTACAAAATGGAACATTGTTTGTCGACATAAAGACCAGGGGGTCTAGGTATTGAAGTGCTAGAAATCAAAAACAGGTGTTTATTGAGTAAATGGTTGTTTAAACTTCTTAATGAGGATGGAGTGTGGCAGGAATTGCTACAAAATAAATATCTGAGACATAAGACTTTATCGGAGGTTCAAGCGAAACCTACTGATTCGCCTTTCTGGAAAGGACTAATGGAGGTCAAACTGGAGTTTTTTCCAGGGGTTTTTTCAAAGTGGGTAATGGTAGCAGTACTCGTTTTTGGGAAGATACCTGGTTAGGCAAGACTCCGTTGACCCAACAATACCCGTCTCTATATAATATTGCTCACCACAAAAATGTCACTATCGCACATGTTCTTGGTCAGTCACCTTTGAATATTATGTTTAGAAGATTGTTAACAGGTAGCAAGTGGTCGGCCTGGTTACAGCTTTGTCGGAAACTAATGATGGTACATTTGAATGATGATGAGGATCGTTTTGTTTGGAATTTGACAGCTAACGGTTTGTTTACAGTGAAGTCGATGTATGAGGATATTATGTGTGACCATACCCCTTTCCTACGGAAATATTTATGGAAGGTTAAAGTTCCGCTAAAAATTAAAATTTTCATGTGGTTCTTGTGTCCTTTAGCTAAACTCCTATGGCGCACGGTGCATTTTACTTATACTCTTCCACCTCCTACCAGTGTTACTAATATGTTTGGTAACTGGTTGAATGGAGTAGATAGACAATCTAAGGCATTTATCCGGATTGGGGTTTCTGCTTTATGTTGGTCTATTTGGAGGACCAGGAATGATATAATCTTTAACAAAAAATCTTCTTTTCATTTTTTGCAGGTTATTCATATGGTTTCCCATTGGGTGCAGCTCTGGGCCCTACTCTCCCCGGAGTGGCAGCGGGATGCCATGGCTACTGGATGCACACGGCTCCTGATGGTCGCTCAGGATATCTTGTGCCAGGCTGGCTGGCGTCTTACTAGAAGACTATGTTAATTTGTAGTCTTCTTATGCGTTTTTCTTTCGATGGTTGGTTATGGGACCAGTCCTCGATGATTAGTGTTTTGTAAACTTGGTTACTCTGAAATATATTAATAAAAGGCTGTGTGCATCATCACGATGCAGAAGCCGGGGATGACCCCCATTTCGGAAAAAAAATCAGCTAAAGGAGGCACTCAAAGAACTGACCGGGTCATTCTTCGTATATTTATTAGCTTTACTGAAATATCTCTAAATGTGGGACTCCCTATGATGTATGCAGAGTTAAAATGATTTCTCAATATACTATCAAATATCATTGGTTGACTGACAGATGCATCATATTCTTATGAATAATTTTGATCTTTAAACTTTACTATAAAACTGTAGCCTGCAGGACTTCAGATGTTTTCTATCTAATTCTTTGCCAATAGGAGTTCCAAATTCAAAGTATCTGGTATATCTGCAGCTTGCACTAAGCTATGTAGGCAGGTAATGTGTTTCTCTGAAGATATTTTAGCTTATCTGTTCACCACCCCCTTCTCTCCCTCGATCTCTTCGCATCAGTGTGCTATTGTCACTAAAATATTTTGTTGTGAAACTTTTTACACGATAGTCAAAATGTTCATCGCAAGGCACAACCTTCATTAGTTCAGCTTGAACTTGGTTGGTGGATATGTTTGTTGCTGAGGTGTGATTTGTACATAGAAGAGAAATTGAGATTGTTCGGCTGTTTTTAGCCTAAGAGTTCATCCTCTACCTTGAGGCGGATGCGCAATGTCTGCCTTTCTGTTCTGCAGCCTCGGCCCCATCACTTTGGTGTACGACATGGTTTGTATGGCCTTCCTGTAGACCACAACTGTGTAAATAGCCCAAAGTTAGGAACCCAAAGATACTAGAACAAGTAGCTGAGTACTATCAGGATGATAACTCAGATAGTTCAAAAAAAAGGATGACAACTCGGATTATTTCTAGCCATTGGATCTAAATGGACTATCCTGGTTGGGCGCTGATAAATCTATCTATCTATCATATACTAAAAGCAAAATACAGATGTTTAAAATAAAGACACCACGTTAATCCACATCACTCTAATTATTTTGATGGTTAGATCTAAAATTTATGGTTAAGATTTAATATGTGTCTAATAGTTACGCAAATGTATAATCGTGTTTGACACGTTAGACTATGTACCGATCATGGAAGGCAACTTCCGCATCATGTCGTTGTTTAAAATCACACGTATATGTCTAGGACACTAGCTGTCTAAGATTAATAAAGACCATGTAATTTTAGTCCGTGTTAGTTACATGCAAAATCTGTGTCGTATGCTAGATGTATACTAGAACCGATCGATCCAACATGTGTCGGATTAGTATACAGATGTTAGGAGGTCCCCGCTAATATTGTGCTATAAAGTATAAATTGTATTCCTTTTCTAGCGTGTACAGATGTTTAAAATAGAGACACCACGTTAATCCGGCCACATCACTCTAATTATTTTGATGATTAGATCTAAAATTTGTGGTTAAGATTTAATATGAGTCTAATAGTTACGTAAATGTATAATCATGTTTGACACGTTAGACTATGTACCGATCATGGAAGGCAACTTCCGCATCATGTCGTTGTTTAATATCACACGTATATGTCTAGGACTCTAGCTGTCTAAGATTAATAAAGACCGTGTAGTTTTAGTCCGTGTTAGTTACATGCAAAATCTGTGTCCTATGTTAGATGTATACTAGAACCGATCGATCCAACATGTGTCCGATTAGTATACGGATGTTAGGAGGTCCGCTAATATTGTGCTATAAAGTATAAATCGTATTCCTTTTCTAGCGTGTTGTACAAGGAGACCTGCTTGTGGTATATAGTCAGATTTAACAAGAAATCAAGAGTCACGCGGCGACGAGACATTCCTATTGACTTGATTTATGTAGATGGATTCTAGGCTGACTACAACCATATAGGGATGTTAATACCAAAACGAACGTTGATGAAAAAAAACTTGAGAGTTGGCCTATGCTGATTACAACCGTACATGAAGAAAATTTCGAAGCGTGATGATGAAAAAAATGTTGAAAGCTGATTGATATTTAAAATACTATAAACTAGAAAATACGGTGGCAGCCTAACGGGAAAGTATACGAGCAGCTCCAAAATTAAGAAGATATGTACATGTATTACCTTATAAATTAAATATTGAACATAAAACTGAATATTCAAATATATAGAATAATTTCACACATGGTTCTCTCCGGAATTGACACATCACGTGTATCGCAGAAGATATTCCACAATGGTCGCAGCCGGGGCGGGACATATGTCCGAACTGAACAAAATAGCACGGAACAACAAGACAAAACAAGCGGATCGATAGAAAATCACACGGAGGCAGCCAAGAGATCGACAAGAAAATCCACCATGCATTTGCCTTACAACTTGACATTCAAGTGTCAGCTCTGGTACAAAAATTATCATAGAATGTGGTTTAAACCACTATCAAAATACAGTAGAATAATAACACACTGGATGATTGTATGAATGAATTTTCTACAGAAGAAGTGTCCACCTACTTGACAGACCCTAGGGAAACTGCCAGAACTAGATTACAGTAACCAAAAAAAGATGCCATGTGTATTTCCTTATGTTTGCACTAAGTATTTATATTTAAACTAATTACAAAAAATTATAATACCACAACTCGCAAAAAGGTAAATTCCCTCTTCATTTTGCAGATATGGATGGAAACTCAAGGCTGGGATTCAATCATCATACCATCATTTGCCAATGATTAGGGGAACCCTAATTATTATCTGGAGTAAATTGTAATCTGGATGCAGAAGACGGATGCATGTTTGATCAACCTTTTGGTTTTTGTATTCGCTAATTGCACACATGAGTTGTACAAGGATTTAATTAAGTACAAATTTTTAATGACATAATCATAATTCACTAACAAATTAAAGATAATAAAATATATTTAGCACACAAGCTGTTGTATATTTAGCTTTACATTAACTATAGCCATAAAAATGTATAATTTCCTGCCACGGAATGCAAATATAAAATAAAAAATAAATTTATTCCACACACTTTCCGACACACTAAATATGATGCCCTCGCATTTGCGAGGGCAACCTTGCTAGTGTACTAGAACAACTACAAGGATAACAACTACAAGACGCTGATAAACAAGTGGCTGAGTACAATCAGGATGACCACTCAGAATACTCTGCTTTCAGCGATGGATGGTGGTGGCAGCGGCTGTTGGATCTTGGGCCCGCCGAGATCCATCGTCGGCATCCGCTGCCGGCGCGAGGAAGGGGGCGGCGATGTGCAGGGTGAGGATGGTGTGGTTGCGGCTTCCGCCGTTCACTGAATTCTCCTTCGTCATCGTTGGTCAGCGGATGGCGGCGTGGGGGCATGTTTGTCTGCTTCGGGTTTGAAGGTGGTGGTCCTAGGGTTCTTCTTCTGCGAAGATGAAGACCTATCGAATGCTGATCCTTTTCATCTAGCCGGAGTGTTGCGTTTCGGAAGGCTCCGCTGGCGAATGGTACAACACATATTTTGCTTGTGGTTTGCTGGATCGGGTGGTATTCGGTCGCGCACACCCATGCTTTTATTCCTGACCGTTTGGTTTTAGAGTGAGCGGCGTGAAGCTCTTCTTCTGTGTTGACATCAAGTGATTATGGATCCATGATGAAAGTCGGAAGAAGAGAATATCATGAAGGCCGGATGGGAGGACTAGCTGAGGGAGGTTCAAGT
The DNA here is from genome assembly GCF_019359855.2 of Lolium perenne. Classification (NCBI taxonomy): domain Eukaryota; kingdom Viridiplantae; phylum Streptophyta; class Magnoliopsida; order Poales; family Poaceae; genus Lolium; species Lolium perenne. The sequence continues at coordinate 52,547,287 of NC_067248.2, read as the reverse complement.
CTCCGCGCTGTTGAGGGACTTGCTTGGTGTTCCGGGCTTCACAGCAGCGATATGAAAGTGGGGGCGATGATGGGTTCGTTGCATAGAAAACAAAAAAATTCCTACCGCAAAGACGAATAAATCAAAGATATAATCTCTGGAAAAGCCAAGATCTAATCTACAAGATCGGAGCAACGAGATGGAGATGAGACTAACCCTCGAAGATTCCAAAGCCTACGAGATTAATCTCGTTGTTGATGTAGACGATCGTCCCGGTGCTGCAATCCGGCAGCACTTCCTTACTCGGTCGCGCGTACGGTGTCGATGAAGCCATTCATCTCCCCGTTCCAGCGGGCAGCGGAGGTGTGGTAGATCTCCACGGAATCCGAGCAGCATGATGGCGTGGTGGTGGTGGTGGAGAAGAATTACTGCAGGGCTTCGCCTAAGCCTGCGCAGTGTATGGAGGAGGAAGAGAGGGGACGGCTAGGGTTTGGTGGATGGTGGTGTGGCCGGCCACCCCCTCCCCTCTTTATATAGGGGGAGGGGTCGACCTAGGGTTCCCCCTGGGCCCCATCTCATCCTTGGCAGGCGCATGGGGGGAAGTTTTCTTCCCCCTCAAGCCTTCCCCTTATCTCTTCGTTTAAACCCTTTAATTTTGGAGATAAATCTTATCTCTACATTTTAAACCATTTAAATTAGAGATATATCTTATCTCTAGGGGTGGCCGGCCTGGGCCCACATGTCATAGTGGGCAGGACCCACCATGCCATGTGGCGCCTATGTGGCCTCTCCCGGGGTGGTGGGCCCACTGGTGACCCTCTAGAACCTTCTAGAAGCTCCGGTCAAAACACCGAACATTTTCCGAACCCCGTAAAATGACTTCCCATATATGAGTCTTATCCTCTGGACCATTCCGGACCTCCTCGTTATGTCCTGGATCCCATCCGAGACTCCGAACAAAAACTTCGGACTCCATCTCATATTCCGAATCTACTTATGCGACATCGAACCTTAAGCCTTAAGCGCGTCACCCTACGGTTCGCGAACTATGCAGACATGGTCGAGACTCCTCTCCGAGCAATAAGCAATAGCGGGATCTGGAGATCCATAATGGCTCCCACATATTCAACGATGACTTAGTGATCGACTGAACCATTTACATACGATACCGATTCCCTTTGTCACGCGATATTTTACTTGTCCGAGGTTCGATCATCGGTATCTCCATACCTTGTTCAACCTCGTTACCGACAAGTACTCTTTACTCGTACCGTGGTATGTTATCACTTGTGATCCAATCACATGCTTGCAAGCTAATCAGACGACATTCCACCGAGAGGGCCCAGAGTATATCTATCCATCATCAGGATGGACAAATCCCACTATTTATCCAGATGCCTCAACTCACACTTTCCAAATACTTAATCCCATCTTTATAACCACCCATTTACGCAATGGCGTTTGATGTAATCAAAGTACCCTTCCGGTGTAAGTGATTTACATGATCTCATGGTCGAAGGATTTAGGCAACTATGTATTGAAAGCTTATAGCAAATTAAACTTAATGATTTGATCTTATGCTACGCTTATTTGGGTGTGTGTCCATTATATCATTCAAATAATGACATAACCTTGTTATTAATAACATCCAATGTTCATGATCACGAAACCATGATCATCCATTAATCAACAAGCTAGTTATACAAGAGCCTTACTAGGGACTCCTTGTTGTTTACATAACACACATGTATCCATGTTTCGGTTAATACAATTATAGCATGGTATGCAAAAATTTATCATAAACACAAAGATATTATAATAACCACTTTATTATTGCCTGTTGGGCATATCTCCAACAGCCGACAACACAGGTGGAGTCCAAAGTCCTACCTTTTAGGGTGAAAACCCAAGATCTGGTCTTAACTGGTTGTGCCTGGCAATGATCTTGTTGGAGGCATTGTTTTGAGAGTGGGGACTATCTTCAGGGTGTAAACCTAAGATCTTTTGATCGGGTGACAACGGTGTTAGAGCACTGTTCCCTTTTGGAGGTGTCGCTTTTGGAGAGTCTGTATTTCAGGTGTTGGCTTGGTGGTGGATGTATTGTTGTTTCTTAGTTTTCTTTTCTATTTTTTGGCTGTGTGCATCCGTAGTGTCATTAGGGTGGTGCGTTGTTGCAGGGGCTGGATGTAATTGATATCTTTTCATATTAATTATTCCCTTTATCTAAAAAAATAATCTGCTTTCCATTTATGCAAATAAATGTACTAGAACAACTACAAGGTGTATCAGACGTGATCCTCTAGCAATATGAATTTTGATTAATCAATGCTTGGGGTGCCAATGCTTTACAAAAACGTTGTCTTATTTCCTAGACCACCTTATTACTAGGATTTTACCGTTCTTTTGTTGGTGCTTCGTGTATACCTCAGTGTACTTTATTACAGAGTATCGTCATGACTGGCCAGTCTTCAACTTACTCAGCTTGCGACTTACCCGGTATAGCTTGAATTACATATGTGTTTTGTATAGATGTATTCTAATAAAATATTATAACATGCATATGTTCTTCATACACGCATTCAAAGATACAATCATTGTTGGTTTGATCAACCATACTTATAGGTTTTAGATACATACACAAATTTATAGCACAAGCAACATTGGTTTTTTAAATTTTTGGTCATTAAAAATTGCCCGCCGTTTGGCGGGCAAGGGGGGTTAATTACCATGTCAGCTTTGTATAAGCTATATTTATTTGTGCAGATAACATGTCATTTGACACTACCTTGAGTTTGTTGGCAGGATGTAATCTTTAGACGCTCTCTAAATACTTCCCTTGAAATTTTCTTTTGTATCCCGTCGGCTCTGTTGGTACACGGTAGGAAAAGCATGGTTTGTTCAACCCAGCCTGGTCACCTATGTGCGGTGTGTGTATGTATAATTTACATCGGAGACATAGCATTGTTGTTTGTCCTGTGCAAGGAATATTTGTTTTCTAGGACACGTTTTCTTGATGTATTAACAGATCCGAACATGTACTGTTTTCTTTCTCTCTAATTTTAAAAATAATTGTCTGCATACTATTATTATACCATTAGGCTTTAATATTTTGGAAAACAAACGGTTATTCATTGTTGGTTGCTCGCTATTTGGATCCCGTAATTTCAATTATATGTTTTTATAGGTTATTCATAGATGAAAGTCGGAAGAAGAGAAGTTCATGAAGGCCGGAGGGGAGGACTAGCTAAGGGAGGTTCAAGTCTCCGCGCTGTTGAGGGACTTGCTTGGTGTTCCGGGCTTCACAGCAGCGGTATGAAAGTGGGGGCGACAACACAGGTAAAATTCAGAGTCCTACCTTTCAGGGTGAAAACCCAAGGTCTGGCCTTAACTGGTTGTGCCTGGCAATGATCTTGTTGGAGGCATTGTTTTGAGAGCGGGGACTATCTTCAGGGTGAAAACCTAAGATCGTTGATCGGACCATGACGGTGCTAGAACACTGTTCCCTTCTTGGAGGCGTCGTTTTTGGAGAGTCTGTATTTCAGGTGTTGTCTTGGCGGTGGATGTATTGCTGTTGTTAGGCCCGAGATACTGTAGCGGGACTTTTCTTTCTTACTTTTCTTTTCCTTTTTCGGCTGTGTGCATCCGTAGTGTCATTAAGGTGGTGCGTTGTTGCAGAGGCTGGGTGTAATTGGTATCTTTTTTATATTAATATATTCCTTTTATCGAAAAAATCATACTTGCTTGCGGGCAGGCGTGCGACAAGTTGCGCCTTCCTACCTAGTTTAATTTTTTTTTTGAAACAGGGGTTTAAAATATTCTTACACTGCCAGGTCTGTGGCCTATGGGTCGACTGTGAAGGCATATACCCGCTGCCATGTCATTGCAACTTATAGATACAAATAGTAGCTGAAATATATACTTTATCCTTTAGTTGTAGGTGCGCTGTCGATTTCATGACTCACGGCCGTGGCAGTAGTATCACTGTTTCGGCCTCTATTGAATTTTAGTTATTTTGGTTTTTGTTTTGGCCGAAAGACCAAAAAATTATCTCAAAATTCATGAATCTTTTTATAATTTATTCGACTTCCTATGAAGTACTGAAATATCTGAATTCTCTGGCCGAAAGGCATCTATTTCAGTCTCTACCGACATCACAGGAATTCAGTGACTTTCAGCTAGATTTAACTGAAATTCGAGGGTGGACAACTTAAGAACGAAGGCCGCCATCCTTCTTATTCAGGAACCCAACTACACTAAGCTCAAGGTGGAATAACGAAAGAAGGGTGCGTGCGAGCTCTGGTTTGAGTCTATGTTGGCGCGCGCGCACTCGGATGCATGAGCTGTTCAACTGGAACTTTTTGTGCTGTAGCCTGTAGCCTGTAGGGACCCTCGCCGGCACGTACAGTGTTCCCGTGCAGTATATAGGTGAGATGTACGCATCGCATCGGCAGTTCAGCTCTGCGCTCTCTTGTTCCCATTAGCCACACCAACTGAATAATTGCAACAGTAGCAAAAAAAAACTGAATAATTGCAACAGTCTAGACCCCCTAGCACCACGGGCGAAATCTCTCTTGTATTATCTGAAGGAATAATGACACCCTGCACAGTAGCAACCTGCCGCATCCACAGCACACTAGCAAAACATTGCTCTGCAAACAACTATAAACACGGGTGTCCTCCGTGTAATCAGGCACACACAAGCACCCAACGGCCAGCATACACACGATCGCCGGCAGCAAAATGCAAGGGAACCGGCCAGCCGGCGTGCTCCTCCTCGCCGCCGCCATTCTCCTCCTGGCATTTGACGCTCCAGCCTCCGCCGCCGCCTCGTACAGCAGGTTGGCCGTCACCAACCACGCCACAGCAGGGGCGAGGGCTACCGCTCATCTCGACGCAGCGGCGTTCGCCAGGCGCATGGAGGACGAGGTGGCGCCGGAGATGATGACTTGGGCGGCCAGCCTGGCGGCCAGCGGCAACGACTTCCACACTCTCGACCAGAACGCAGCGTCGTGCAATCCCAGCTGCCCAGGACAAGGAATTCCCTACACCGGTCGGGGGTGCCAAATGAAATACGGATGTGTTACAAAACCGCGCAAATAAAAGTAGAAAAAGGCTTCAGTCCTGGTTGGTAACGGGTTTTAGTCCCGGATTCGCAACAAAGGTCCTCATTTAGTCGCGGTTGCTTACGAACCGCGACTAAAGACCCATCTACGTGGGCTGCAGATGAGCGTCGGGGCGGAGGACCTTTAGTTCTGGTTGGTGTGACCAACCGGGACTAAAGGTCTCTGCAGGTTTAGGGTTTAAACCCCTAAATCTGATTTTATTTTGTTATGTTTTCATTTCTTACATATTTTATTTTGTGTTTTATTTTAATTTCAAATAAGTTTCAGTACACATATTCTACGCTAGTATATACACCTTACACGTTGATGCATATGAATATACAATTTGAAACCAGTTTGAAATTTCAAACAACAAGAATTCAAGGGGAATATATAATATTCAATCTCGGGTGACCATATACAACTTTAAAAAAGTTTCCATATACATTTTACGGCATTAGAAGTTTTTCGTTCTCGTAATAGTGTTCTTCTTTAGGATGGAGGACTTCTCTCATCACAAATCATGCTAATTCCTCTTGAATTGGCCAGAAGCGTGGATTAAGCTTCTTCCGCAAGTCATTCATCTGCAAGTTGATATCCTGAGCCCTCCGCTCAGAGGTGTGTCCCCGGATGAACTCACAAACGTAGTATACACATAGATTGGTTCTCGGTGGCTGAGTATCCACATTAGCTAACATTCTAAATGTTAGCTGATCTTTGAATTCACCGGTTATGTTATCTTTGAACCGTTTCCAAACCATACAGGATAAAGAAATTAAATGAACAAGGGAGTTATTAGTTACTTGATATCAGCAAATGAACGAAAGAGGCCGATATAGTCCGCAAATGATTGAAAATAATTACTTTTGCAGCATTAATCTTATGTCGGACCAACGCTTTGGGTCCATATTCAGAGAGTCCATGACTTCAACTCTGAAATTGTCAAATTGAATTATTAGCAGAATCCAGTGAAACCTGTGGACACGTTACATGCATAGTCATGCATAACTCATCGATTAGAGATAACATGGAGTAAACAAAAGAGATTGTGCACAAGACAGAAACACTCACCCAAAATGATAAGAAAATAGAATTTCACTTTTGAGTTCCTTCTTTGTAAGAAACTTGTACATGTCTCTCTCCACGTCTTGGGGGTGATTTTATAACACATATCCATTAATGATATGTGGGTCAATGAACCCAACACCATGATGTTCCTTCTTTTGCATGCATTCCCTAAGCTTCATTTTGAATAATAGCGTACACAAGAATATAGTTACGACAATATAGTGCAGGCAATGAATGAGATGAGGTAGAGATTTAATTATAGAAATAAATCACTTACATAACGTAGCAACTTAGGTTAGATTTGTCGAGTTCGCGCAGATTGAACAATTGGAACAATTCACTCATATGAACTTGTACATAGTACTGTTTGAAGTGTTGCTCCTCTCTAACTTCCGCATAAATATATTCTTTGCCGGCTTTATTTTTTTTGAAATTCTTGTACCAGAGTAGTAGATTTCGCATTTGTGTTGGTAGACTCGCTTCCTGCGCAGGCTCGACGAGAGGCCCATTCAACACATATGTAAATGTTACCTCACTTATTGGCACATCCTCAAGGCCTAACAATGCACGAAGAGTCACACGAAACTCGGCCGCTCTTTCTTTGGCCGCCGTTACAGTCATTTGCTGTGCTCTAGCAGCTGCTAGGATAGCGGGGTCCAATAGTTTCATGTCCTTATCCATATCGACTCTGAAGGACGTCGTAACGGAAGGACCGGCTTCCACTATGAGCGGGGGGATCGATTATTTTTTCTGTTCCCCGAGCTGGGAAACTTGTTTCCCGCATTTTTTACTTGCTGCTTTCTTCTCCGCCAAGGTTTTTTCCAATAATGATTCTTGCCTATGAAATTCGCGTCCATAGTCGTCTGGATTTGGGACGGTGTCGTCAAAAAATCGTTAGCCCACTTCTTTTGCTTCTCAGTATATACCGGCTTGGGCTCGGGCTCTTTTTTCGCCTTGACTTCCGTCTTCCATTTCTCATGGTGAGCAGACGCGGCCGCGTCGTTTTCCTCGACACTAGCTTCCCAAGGTCTCGGGAGGTGAGGCTTCAGTGATGGCATTGGTACCCTTGTGGACTTAGGTACATAAGGCTCCGGGTTAATAGACCTGGAGGGGGTTGTCTTGCTGTCCTCCGTAACGCCCTGCTTCTGCTTCTTCGCCGGAGGTGGACTGGGTGGCGGCGTACCTGCCGGAGGTGGATTGGGGGGCGGCAGCTGCTTACCCGCCGGAGGTGAATTGGGGGGCGGCGTCGGCTGACGTGCAGGACCACCACCGGAGGGGGGTGGACTTGTTGGGTGATTCCTCGGGGTCGGTGGCCTTGGCGCCGATCTTGTAAAGTTGATGTCCTTCTTTTTCCATAGAATGATTTGGCGCTTGACATCTCCAAGTCTCACAGCCCCTTCAGGTGTAGCATAGTCAATCTCCAGGTCCTCATACCCTTCGACTAGTCATCCACCGTGACATGAGCATAGCCAGCTGGAATGGGATTGCCGTGGTGGAGTGCTCTAGGTTTACAAGGTAAAGTGGTGCCTATCGCCACCTTCCAGGAAATGTTCATCATTGGCTGATACATCTCACATTCTTTCATACTGTCATGTACATCGTCCATGTGATAGCGAGGGTCCGGTGCACCATCGATCCTCGGTGCATTAGCACCAGCCGGGAGCTCCGTGGAAGCCACGCTGCTTCTCCTCTGCTGGCTTCCGACATCCGCTGCATGATCTTCATGCGGCCCTTCCAATCTGTCTTTTTATAGTGCTTCACGCACCATCTGCTTCACCTCAAATAGTTCCCTTTCCATCCTTCCCAGATGATCTGCACCCCGGTCCGTCTTTCTCTTACAGCTTTTGTAACTGTACGGGTCATTGTCCTGGGGAAACCCTTCTTTCCACGGAATGGCGCCTTTGCCTCGTACACGTCCTGGGTGTTCCGGATTCCCGAGGGCTACTGTCAGCGGGTCGTTCTCTCTGTTGACCTTGATCTTCCCCGCTTGAGCATCGGCCATTGCGGAAATAGGGGCGGCGGTGGGAGTAAACACTTTCTTCCGGTGAACACACCTCCCTGTCTCCGGGTCTAGCGATCCCCCATGCACGTACCACCAGCTTTTGGCCCTTGGGTCCCATCCCTCTGTACCTAGAGGGATTCCTCGCTCCCTCGGGTTGTTCTCCATCTTCTCCCACTTAGGCTCCGAAGTGCGGTATCCTCCTGGCCCCATATATGATTGTACTCTTTTTTAGCCGCATTTGCCTTATTTTTTTTCCGATATGGCCTTGGCATTCTCCGATTGCTTTTGCTTCACAAATTCGGGCCAATCAACTTTCAGTCTCTCATACTGTCCTTTGAAATCCGGAGTCTTCTTCTGCGAGACATAGTCACGGGCTAAATTTTTCTTGAAGTTCCCGAATGCTTCGCCCATCTTCTTAATAGCGAACTCTTTGACTAGCCTTCTCCTCTCATGTTGTATTCCGGAGGTAAAACGAAATTTTCCATAAGTTTTCTCCAACAATCCTTTTTCATTCTCTTGTCGAAAAAAGTAAAACCAACACGTGCCTTCTTTGGCTCATTCCATTCCTGGAGGGTGATCGAGAGGTTGTCTCTAGCAACCACTCTGCATTGGTCGATAAACTTTGTATAGTGCTTTTCGGGCTCCAACGGCCTACCATGCTCATCGACAACACCGATGGTCAATGTTTCTCCAGGTTTCATTGTTTGGGTTTTGCCACGCGGCTTTGTACTCGATTTTCTCGATGATCCAGAGGGCTAAAAAAAGAAAGAGAGTCGCGTTAATACATATTTAATCAAATCAGTAAATTTGTATCACCAGAGGCTCAATGTATATATATACCTCGTAGGAGGTGGTTGCTTGCAATTCTTGATCGTCGTTTGTCATTTGCCCTCCGGCAAACGTTTCAACAATGTCCATGCCTTCTTCATCACCTTGACCTTCACCTTCTCCGTCAAGGTTTAGATACGAAGAAACTTTGTCTTCTTCATCTTCTTCTGGCACATAAGGAATATCACTGTTTATGATGACGTTTATATGTGCTTCACCTTCCGGATCATAGTTTTCCAAAATCGGATCTCTATCGTCCGCCATACGGAGAGGGCACCGACGACAGGGCGGCGAGGAGGGTACGTATTACCTGCTCTGCTGCGAGCGAAAGAGAGAGGCCGGCGAGGGCGGCGGAACTCTGTAAGCGGGCGGCTCTACGAAGAGGGCGGCGAGGTGTCAGCGACTGCTGCGGCAAGGGCTGCGAGGGCCCGGGGGAGACTCCGGCGACTGCTGTAACAATTAACAACATTAATAATTAACAAATTAAAAACAATTAACAAATTAACACCAATAAATCTATTTTTATTTACAACAATTAAATAAAAAAACTACTTTTATTATTTAAACAATAGTCACCAAATCGCAGGGATCTATTTTTATTTGTACAACAAATTTATTTTAAATTTTACACCAAAGTTATTTTTATTTTTAGAGTCTTCATTAATTAAAATATAGAATTGTTTTTATAAGTCGTAATATAGAACTATTTTTTTAAGCTGCAATACACTTCTTTCTATTTCTATTATAAGTTGCAATACAGAACTATCTTTTTATATGAAATCACTGCCTAGCAATCGACCGCGCACGCGGTCTGTTTTCTTGCGCAAAGCGCTCACGCGGATACGTGATTCAATTCCCTTTCTCTTCTGTCTTTTTTTTTTTCCTTTTCTGCATGTAGGCCCACACTAATGGCACATGCACATGCAAACTCCACTAATACACATGCGGCCATGCATGTTTTTCCGTTTTCTGCAATCCCTTTCACATACAGCCATGCACATCCACCTGCCACCTCCTTTCTCACTAATCACATGCCACTTTCTTTCTTACTAATCACCTTGCACATGCACATGCACACTCACATGCGTAGATGGATGAATGATTGGACCGACCATATGCATGGAGTATTTTGCAATTCCCTTTTAATTGGTTATTTTGTACGCTAATTAATGTTTCCCTTTGAACAATTCCCTTTTTACAATTCTCTTTTGACAATTCTTTTTTTTGTAATTCCACTTTTTTCTTATTTTCATACGGTAATTCCCTTTTTCGGGCTAGTGGTTTTTAGCGGGAAAATAACGGGTGGGGGATCTACTTGCAACTCAAATGAATTATCACTTGCTACTCAAATCAAGTAGTGTTTTAAGTTGTAAGCTAAAAAAATAAAATTTGAGTTGCAAATAAAATTTACTTTTTAGGGTTGCTAGGTATTTAAATTTACTGTTGATAAATACCGGGGCACCGGGTTGATAATTTTATCATTTTACCGTTGATCACTCAAGTACGGAGGGTTGATTATTCAAACATAGAGGGTTGATAACTTTTAGCCCGAAAAAAAGTTTCTCGAAACATATCTACATGCGTGCTAGTTTTGAAGATCTTGTCGAGACGGATTTATTGGTGAAAGCGAATCTTAATTTGGAGTTGTCGTTTGAAAGTTAAAACGTTTTGAATTTTCAAATTTGGAAAAGATTCCGATGATATCAGCAGATTCGTCTATTTGTGCATGCATGCAGAACTTTCCCTCAATACCCTGCACCAGGTTGATAATTTTATACATTTACCGTTGATCACTCAAATACGGAGGGGTTGATTATTCAAATAGAGAGGCTTGATAACTTTTAGCCACAAATTTTTTTTTTTGAGACATATTAACATTGATGCTAGTTTTGAAGATCTCATCGAGACGGATTTATTGGTGAAAGCGGATCTTAATTTGGAGTTATCGTTTGAAAGTTAAAACGTTTTCAATTTTGAAATTTGGAAAAGATTCCGTTGACATCAGCAGATTCGTCTATTTGTGCTTGCATGCAAAACTTTCCCTCAATAGCCTGCACCAGGTTGATAATTTTATACATTTGTCGTTGACCACTTAAGTACGGAGGGGTTCATTATTCAAATAGAGAGGATTGATAACTTTTAGCTAGAAAAAAAATTTGTCGAAACATATTAACATGGGTGCTAGTTTTGAAGATCTCGTCGAGATGGATTTATTGGTGAAATCGAATCTTAAATCGGTGTTGTCGTTTAAAAGTTAAAACATTTTAAACTTTCAAATTTGGAAAGATTCTCACTTATGTCATCAGATTTGTTTCTTTTTACATGCATGCAAATGTACGGCAAGGGAAAACGTGTTTACTCCTAATCCTGTCGGAAACTGATCGCTCGCTAATATCCTAGCGATCGAGCGCCAGCTAGGGCAGCCCCTTTTTATAATGTCTAGAATTGATGTTTTTTCCCAGATAAACACATACCGTCAAAGTTTGTCGGAAGAAAAACACATGCTATTTATTTGGTCTTTATTAAATCAAGGTGTCATCTTCCTTAGCTAAACCAATTACATAACTACTTGTTGCAAAAAAACCATCAATAATTTTCTATTTATTTCTAGTAGATTATCATCTTGAAATTATTTGTCACAAGATAAAATAATTGATGAGTTGATTAAATTCTCGAATTTTTTAGTTTAAAAAAATAATTTTAACAGAGAGAGAGGCTGGCCGGGGCGCTCTCTGGTTCTCTGCGCGTGCGGCGAGGGACAGCCAGGGCGAGCGAGGCGCGGCGAGGACACGTACGGCGGCGAGAGTGGCGGCGTCATCGTCTTCGATCGGGCGCGCGGCGAGAGACGGCCGGGGCGAGGCGCGGCGAGGACATACGGCGGCGAACGCGGCGCTACACCGGCAAGGCTGGCGTACGCGGCGAGGGGCGGCGGGCGGCGAGGAGGGCAGCCTGACGGCGTCGTCGTCGTCTTCGTCGCATGCGTCTTTGAGGAGTGACTCTATGAAACAGAGCGGCGGTCGCGCGCGGAATATATACTTTGGGGAATTTATACGGTGAGGCGCGGCGAAGCCTTTTTTTCGCTGCCTTTTGGTTCCCGCGCAGAAAAAGTATTTTCTCATAATTAATTTATTTCAAATCAGAAAAATACAAATTATATATTAAAATATTCAGAAAAATAAAACTAATTCATTTCAAATCAGAAAAATACAAATTATATATAAAAATATTTAGAAAAATAAAACTAATTTATTTCAAATTAGAAAAATACAAAATATATACTAAAATATTTAGAAAATTAAAACTAATTTATTTCAAATCAGAAAAATACAAATTATATATCAAAATATTCGGAAAAATAATACTAATTTATTTCAAATCAGAAAATACAAATTATATATCAAAATATTCGGAAAAATAAAACTAATTCATTTTAAATGAGAAAAATACAAATTATATATTAAAATATTTAGAAAAATAAAACTAATTTATTTCAAATCATAAAAGTACAAAATATATATCAAAATATTCATAAAAATAAAACTAATTCACTTCAAATCAAAAAATTACAAATAATATATCAAAATTTCTCCCCCGCTTCCTGCCATTTTTTCGTTATTTCTTCCCGCCATTTCTGCCCGCCATTTCTTCCCTCCATTCCCCCCTCCCGCTTCCCGCCATTTCAATCCCCGCTTCCCGCCATTTCTTCCCGCCTCTGTCTTTCCGCCTCCTGTCTTCCCGCTCCTATTTTTTCCCCACCATTTCTCATTATATATATGCATCCCGGCTTGGCTAGCATTATCACGTCTCTACAATCTCTCATCACTCTCTCATGGCTTCCACCGTTCCCACGCTAACCTACCAACAGGTGGAAGAGCTTTGCGCCTCGAACTACCCTTGCCCACCGGGCTACCGCGTCACCGCCGGCTAGAGCCTAAGCGTCGGAGGCGTGCCGGTCCCCCCCCCCCCGTCCCTCAGGGTATTGCGCGCCGAGCGGCCATCACGACCACTACTACCTCAAACTCACGCCGGAGCAGCGGATGAATCCCCGCTGGCATCCCGATAACTAGTAGACTTGGGACGCATTCTTCATCAATCGGTGTGAGAGAGCGCTCGCCAGGTATGAGGAGGACGGTCTGCCTCCTGGGAACTTCCACGAGGCGGTCGTCGGCTATGGTGGGGCGGCCGGACTCTACAGAGCATCATGGACTACATCACGACCGGCGATATCCCCCGCCTGCGCTACCCTCAGTACCAGTCGAGGTTCGAGCCACGAGCGCCGCCCGACGACGGCGACAACGACGGCGACGACAGCGACGACGACGGCGGCAACTTAGAAGGCGACGACTACCAGTACAACGGCGGCGACTACGAAGACTAAGAGTATGCATATTATAGGCCTAGGCAGGAGTATGACTAAATCGCTCCAACATTCCAAGATGTACTCCTAGGCCTAGACATGTCATTCACATCATTGGCTGTAATTCAAATTTCATGTATCATCAGCGGTATCTCGAATCAATCGAATCATTCGAAAATGGACACCAAAGACATCACAGATAATATAATTCACATGATCCATACAAAGTTTGGAACAAATGTTCCTCGACAAAGTTTGGTACAATAAATTATTACACATCGTTTCTTCCCTTGTGTCCCTTGCTTACGATTGTGCCGTAACCATGGAGCATCCTCATCTTTTAACTTCATGCTTGGGTCAGTGTTCACTTTGAAGGGCGGAATTTCACCAAACTTATTATAATCTTCTAACTTGTCTATCTTGTCCTCCACTCCCACGATGTTTCTTTTCCCTGAAAGAACTATGTGGCGCTTTGGACCATCGCATGATGTACTCGTTTTCTTATCTATCCTTTTTCTCGGTTTGCTACTCATGTCCTTCGCATAGAAAACCTGAGCGACATCTTTGGCTAGGACGAATGGTTCGTCAAGGTAACCGAGATTGTTGAAATCCACCATTGTCCTTCCGTATTGCTCGTCCACCTTTACCCCACCTCATGCTAGCTTGAACCATTTGCACCGGAACAAAGGGACCTTAAAGGAGGGTCCATAGTCAAGTTCTCATATCTCCTCTATGTAACCATAATATGTGACCTTTTGCCCATTCTCGGTTGCTGCATCAAAGCAGACACCACTGTTTTGGTTGGTGCTGTTTTTATCTTGGGCAATCGTGTAAAATGTATTCTCATTTATCTCGTAGCTTTGGAAAGTCGATATTGTCGAAGATGGTGACTTCGCCAACATGTACAACTGATCTTCAACATCATTGTCGCTCATTAAATGTTTTCACAACCAACCGCCAAAAGTCTCTATGTGGGCCTTTGTAATCCAGGATTCAGGCTTCCTCGGGTTGTTGGAGCGTAAAATATTCTTGTGTTCCTCGAAGTACGGAGCCACCAAGCTAGAATTTTGTAGAACTGTGTGGTGTGCTTCAGTCATAGAATGGACGTCCATACATATCGTTGATTTCCTTACGATCGTGCCTTTTCCACTTAGTCTCCCCTCGTGTCGCGATGGAGGAAGACCAATCTGCTTAAGGTCTGGAACATAGTCAACACAAAACTCAATTACCTTCTCTGTTCTATAGCCCTTGGCGATGCTTCCTTCTAGCCTAGCCCGATTACGGACATATTTTTTAGTACTCCCATGAACCTCTCAAAGGGGAACATATTGTGTAGAAATACAGGACCGAGAATGGAAATCTCTTCGACTAGGTGAACCAGGAGGTGCGTCATAATATTGAAGAAGGATGGTGGGAACACCAACTCGAAACTGACAAGATATTTGACCAAATCATTCTGTAACCGTGATAGATCTTCTGGATTGATTACCTTCTGAGAGATTGCATTGAGGAATGCACATAGCTTCACAATGGCTACTCGAACATTTTCTGGTAGGGGCGCCCTCAAAGCAATCAAAAGCAATTGCGTCATAATCACGTGGCAGTCGTGAGACTTCAGTTTTTGGAACTTTTTCTCCGCCATATTTATTATTCCCTTTATATTCGACGAGAAGCCAGATGGGACCTTCATACTGCTCAGGCATTCAAAAAAGATGACATTCTCTTCTTTGGTAAGAGCGTAGCTGGCACGACCTTGAAACCGTTCCGGATGCCGGTCTTCTGGGTCTTTCAAACGTTGCTGGTCCTGCCGTGCTTCGTTTGTATCATTTGTCTTCCCATACACGCCCAAGAAGCTTAGCAGGTTCACGCAAATATTCTTCGTAACATGCATCACGTCGATTATAGAGCGGACATCTAGGACTTTCGAATATTCTAGCTCCCAAAATATAGATTTGTTTTTCCACATGGGTGCGTGCCTGTCAACTCCCTGCGGAACTGATTATCCGCCAGAACCCTTTCCAAAGATGACTTTCAAATCCTTGACCACATTAAATACATTAGTACCCATCGATGTCGTTGCCGGGTTGCCTCGGGCCTTGGATGAGCACTGGCATTATAATGAACTTCCGCTTCATGCACAACCAAGGAGGAAGGTTGTAGATGCATAGAGTCACGGGCCAGGTGCTATGGCTGGAGCTCTGCTCGCCAAAAGGATTCATGCCATTTGTACTTAGACCAAATCTTAAGTTCCTTGCGTCAGCTGCAAAATCTTTGAACTCTCTGTCGATCTTTCTCCATTGCGTTCCATCAGCGGGGTGTCTCAACTCCCCGTTCGACTTACGGTCCTCTTTGTGCCATCGCAACAACTTGGCATGCTCTTTGTTCCTGAAAAGACGTTTCAACCGTGGTATTATAGGAGCATACCACATCACCTTGGCGGGAACCCTCTTCCTGGGTTGCTCGCCCTCAACATCATCACCAGGGTCATCTCCTCTGATCTTATAACGCAATGCAGTGCATACCGGGCATTCATTCAAATTCTCGTATTCATCGCGGTAGAGGATGCAGTCATTAATGCATGCATGTATCTTCTGAACCTCTAAACCTAGAGGGCAGACAACCTTCTTTGCTTCGTACGTACTGGCGGGCAACTCGTTATTCTTTGGCAACATAGTCTTCATAATTTTCAGCAACTTTTCGAATCCTGAGTCAGATAGACCTCCATGTGCCTTTTATTTCAGAAAATCCAGTGCGCAGCCCAGCTTTTTCAGACCATTATCGCATCCTGGGTACAGTCAGTTTTTGTGATCCTCTAACATGCGATCCAAATTCTCCCTCTCCTTCTCAGTTGCGCAGTCTCTCTGTGCATCAGCAATGGTCCGACCAAGATCATCAGCGGGCTCATCACGTGCCTCTTCTTCACCTTCCCCTTCACCTTCCCCTTCTGCTTCCCCTCCTTCAGCATCCTCCATGAAAGTATCACCGAAATGATCAGGATACTTGTCATCATCCCCTTCTTCATTTTCTTCCATTCTAACCCCTCTTTCTCCATGCTTGGTCCAACAATTATAGCTTGGCATGAAACCGTGCCGAAGCGGGTGGCCATGAACGGTTCTTGAGGAAGAGTAACCCTTCTGATTCTTACAGGCAGCACATGGACAGATAACAAAACTCTCATGCTTCTTAACATTAGCCACTGTAAGGAAATCATTCAAACCCGTAATGAACTCGTCACAGAGTCGGTTACCGTACATCCCTTGTTGATTCATCTGCATTATTATTATATAAAGTATATAGTTAACCATCATGCATTTGTTAAACTAACTAGCTAAAAATAATAGAAGTTAAACTATGAACTACACATGCATATTTATCAATGACAAATGAAAGGTTCAAGTTGCTAACCGCGATCGAGGAGGAAAAATAAATGAGAAAGCTTAAGTGTGGCTCGGACACTTCATATAATGTTTGTTTTATGTGAACACAAGTGGCATCATGCTCTCGGGCATTTCATCGAACACCTCTGGTGCATAAGAGGATAAAAGCCAAACCCACCACCCCTTGTGAATAGAAGTGAAACACCAAGAGCTCACACACAAGCCAAGTGTGCTGCAATAGTATTTATAGTGGTGGGCCTTTAGTCGCGGTTGGCCTGGCCGACCGCGACTAAAGGTTCTCGGGCCAGGCCTGAGCACCTTTAGTCGCGATTGGCCAGACCAACCGGGACTAAAGGTCTGCCCGTACAGCAGCTGTCGACCGAGGCCGCTGGGCCCAGAGCTTCAGTCGTGGTTCCCCTGCAGAACCGGGACTAAAGACCCCATTAGTCACGGTTCAAAATGTTTGGAGACTAATGGGGTGGTATGGACGCTCTAACTATAATTGGAGGAGTATTACAATACACGAGAGGACAAACCCTCTACGTGCTACCAATATGTGTATCTTTCTACTAACAGAGCTTGGCTCTGGTGGTTAGGTCCCTTGTGGTGGAACCAACCCACCCAGGTTCAAGTCCTAGACTTGACATGGGTATTTGCATTTACCTGGATTTATTCCAGGATTTAACCGGCGCTATGCTTTCAGTGGTAGGTGATGTGTCCGTCAACAGCGAGGCGCCAGTGGTGACTTCGTCAACCTCAAGATATGCCAGCTCAGTCCCTCGGCGGTGCTCATAGGGGTAGGGTGTGCGTCCGTTCATAGGGGTGTTTGTACGTGCGTGTTTGTGAGCGTCTGCGTTGTATTGTGTTCTCAAAAAAAATGTGTATCTTTCTCTCTCATCTATTCTATGACTACCTTGGACTATATATAGGGGCAAAACAAATCTCTTTCTTGGCAGACACGAAATAGTGATGTAGATGTGCTATGTCTAGCACGGTTGGCACGCCGTAGTATTTTAGGACTCCTTCCATAGTACAACAGGTAAATAGATTTCAAATCATATTTAACAATCTCCACCTTGAGCTGAAATCCCTTGCAACAGTCATAGATAGCATTCAACTCCTCAACTAAAGTCATCACAAGTAAACCTTGTGTCTTAAAACATCCATAGGACTAATATAAACTTCTCATGAAGTCAAATTGAGCAAATCAATGATAGGTGATGACCCACAAGTATAGGGGGTGTATCGTAGTACTTTCGATAAATAAGAGTGTCGAACCCAACGAGGAGCAGAAGGTGTTGACAAGCAGTTTCGATGAAGGATTCACTGTAAATGCTCACAGACAAGTTTTCAAGGGGTTTTGATATAGCAGATAAATAAAGTACAAGTAAATAAAATGCGAGAATAATAATTGCAGCGAGTGGCCCAATCCTTTTTAGCACAAAGGACAAGCCGGTTTGTTTACTTATAATGACCAAACGTTCTTGGGGACACACGGGGATTTTAGTCTAGTGCTTTCTCTTCATATAGTTGATTAATCTTCATTGTTTTGATAAGTGTTGTGTGGGTGAACCTATGATAATGCACCGCCCTTCCTAGGACTAATACATACTTGTGATTATACCCCTTGCAAGCATCCGCAAATACAAGAAAGTAATTAAAATAAATCTAACCACAGCCTTAAACTCAAAGATCCTGCTATCCCTCCTGCACCGATATACTAATGGGGGTTTAGGTTGCTGTCACTCCGGCAACCCCACAATTAGCAAACGAATACAAGATGCACTCCCCTAGGCCCATAAAGGTGAAGTGTCATGTAGTCGATGTTCACATGACACCACTAGAAGAATAACACCACAACTTAAATATCAAACCATTAAATATTACTCAACATAGTTCACTACTAACATTTAGACTTCACCCATGTCCTCAAGAACTAAACGAACTACTCACGAGACATCATATGGAACATAATCAGAGGTGATATGATGATGAATAAAAATCTGAACATAAACCTTGGTTCAATGGTTTCACTCAATAGCATCAATAACAAGTAGTAATCAACACCGGGAAAGTTTCCCCTATCAAACAATCAAGATTTAACCCTATATGTTACAGCGGTGACGAGGTGCAGCGGTGGAGATGGCGGTGTAGATGGTGGAGATGATGATGTTGATGATGATCCCAATGATGTCCGGCTCGATGACGGTGGCGATGGCGTCGATTTCCCCCTCCGGGAGGGAATTTCCCCGGCGGATTCCTGCCCGCCGGATAGCTCTTTTCTCTCTGGTGTCTCTCCGCCCCGCAGAGGCGGCTATGTCTATTCTCCGTATCCCCCAGTGCCTTAGGTTTTCAGGACGAAGAAGTACGCGAAGGAGGGGCGGCCGAAGGGGGCTGTGGGCCCCCTCCCCACAAGGCGGCGCGGCCAGGCTTGGGCCCGCGCCGGCCTATGGGGGGCCCATGGCGGCCCTCCTCGGTCCCTCCTTTTGGCTGGCTTCGTCTTCTGGAAAATAGGATGTTTAGTATAATTTCCGTCAATTGTTGATCTTCCGAAATATGGTGTCCTGACGGTGCTTTTTTTAGCAGAATCCTGACTCCGGTGAATAATTCTCCAATAATCATGAAACATGCAAAATAGGTGAAATAACATAAGTATCATCTCTAAATATGAAATATATCAATGAATAACAGCAATTTATGATATAAAATAGTGATGCAAAATGGACGTATCAACTCCCCCAAGCTTAGACCTCGCTTGTCCCCAAGCGAAACTGAGCTCAATAAACAAGACCACATGTTTATGGAGTGAAGAGTCGATAAATAAAATACGGACAAGAAGCATCATATTGATTCACACAAGATATGCTAGTAAACATCCTCCTCATATAACTCAACTTGAAATAAGTAAAGAGAAATCACAAATAGAGGTGCATAGGAAATCATAAACGGTTATGGCAAACTTTGTTCTTGGTCAGAGAACTATTAACGGATTGTACTTATCTTCTAAGCAAAGCATTTATATTAGAATTCATATGGAAGGGCTTTCATCCTCAATCATAACAATCTCCTCATAATCATTGATAAATTTCAAAGTCATATTCATTCAGATAAAATTTGTACTGAACAAGAAAGCATAAAAGACATGATTAACTAGATCATAGCATAAATGGTTGGATCACAACAACTCAATTGCTTGCTTGAGATAGAGGGAAATAGGTTTACTGACTCAATCATAAAAGTAAAAGATAAGCCCTTCGCAGAGGGAAGCAGGGATTAAATCATGTGCTAGAGCTTTCTAAGTTTTGAAATCATATAAAGAGCATAAAAGTATGATTTTGAGTGGTGTTTGCTGTTGTCAACGAATGGTAGTGGGCACTCTAACCCCCTTGCCAAACAGACCTTCCAAGAGCGGCTCCCATGGAGGACATCATCTCTACCAGCAAGGTAGATCATCCCCCTTCTCTTTTGTTTACACATGTATTTTAGTTTTATTATGGATGACACTCCCCCCAACCTTTGCTTTCACAAGCCATGGCTAACCGAATCCTCGGGTGCCTTCCAACATTTCTCATACCATGGAGGAGTGTCTATTGCAAAATTAAGTTGCTTACTGATAAATCAGGGCAAAACATGTGAAGAGAATTATTAATGAAAGTTATTAATTGGGGCTGGGAACCCCGTTGCCAGCTCTTTTTTGCAAAATTATTGGATAAGCGAATGTGCCACTAGTCCATTGGTGAAAGTCCGCCCAACAAGATTGAAAGATAAAACACCACATACTTCCTCATGAGCTATAAAACATTGACACAAATAAGGAGTAATATAGTTTGAATTATTTAAAGGTAGCACATGAAGTATTTACTTGGAGTGGCGCAAAATACCACATAGTAGGTAGTTATGGTGGACACAAATGGCATGGGTTTGGTCTAAGGTTATGGATGTATGAGAAGCATTCCCTCTCAATACAGGTCTTTGGCTAGCAAGGTTGGGTAGCAAGCATAAAGGTTGAGGGAAACAAACAAATATACATGTGATAGAAACAATCATGCATCTTTCTCATAAGCACAAGTAATTTTAACTTCAGAATACTAAACTCATTAGCAGAAAGATAATAAAGTAATATGTCTACATGTATCTCCCTTTTCTATTTAAACATCAAGGTGTTGTTGCTATTGACCAATGCTAAGTTTGCCAAAACCAAATAGATTTACTTGATGCTCCCAAAGTGATATCAATACTAATGTCAAGAGTGATCATATAACAGAAATTTGCAACTAAAATAAGGTGTGCAAAAAGTAACTGATAAGACTTCTCATTAATATTCCATAACGATAACTCACACCAACGGATACATAGATAACCAACTAAGAGAGAGATACTTCCACACTGCAAACCATCTTATATGATAACTTCCCTACTCATGATATGACACTACTTGATAGTAAAAAGATAAAGATAGTGATGATGTGATACCGCGGCACTCCCCCAAGCTTGGAACAAACCAAGGGGATGCCAATACCGATGATGAATTACTCCTTCGGCGGTGATGGTGGTGGATTCTTCTCGTCATCAGACTTCCAAGGAAGAGGCTCTCCATCAACAAACGGTGTCTTGGTCTCAGGAATCCTGAAACTAGCAGCATAGCTAATGCGTTTAAACCTGTTTTCATACTCACAGTTTTGATTCCAAACATCATAAAGTTGCGCCTGAAGTTGGTTGGTAGTGTTGTGAAGTGAGAGGATGTCGCCCCACAGCTTTGCAGTCTCCTTCTCGTGTTCACCAATGAGTTCGGACACAATTATGTGGAAGATGTCCACTTCACGCTCAGCCATCTTCTTGTAGGTGAAGACCTCTTGTTCTAGTTTCTCCATCCTGTCCTCCAAGCTTCCTTTTTCCTTAGGTCCCCGAACATCTTCTATCTGCAACTCTCCATCTACGAGCAACAATTCCTTGGGATGCATCTTTAACTCGTTCATGTACGGGTTGACGACGTTCTCAAAGAAGTTGTCCTTCAGAAGCTCCGACGAAGACATGGTGGCTCTAGATCTGAAAAAAAATATCTGGCAGAAACAACTCGAAACAAAACACGACAAGAAAACGATATACGGACCTCTGGGGATCCGGGGGATTATATAGCAAATATTTTTACGACAAAAGGAAGGTTCCAGGCCGAAAACGAGTGGAAACGGGACGCCGAGGGGCTGTCCCCATAGGGCGGCGCGGCCAGGGTGGGGCCCGCGCCGGCCTATGGGGGCACGCCCTCGTGCGTCGCCTCCACTCCGTTTCGATCTCGTAATTTTTCATATTTTCCATAAACAGCAGAAATATTGTTCGGAAAGTTAAACGTGGACTTTTATTATTAAAACTGTTACCTATTCAAAGTCGAATTCTGCAGAACTTTCAATTTGGTTTTGATGAAAGCTTCCGGAGTCATCACTTGAATAACATCAATATCTTCATTATAAGAATCTCCAGAAATATAATGCTTGAGTCTTTGTCCATTCACTACTTGTGTGGCATTACCTTGCAGAGAACTAATTTTAATTGCCCCTGAACGATACACCTCCTCAATGACATATGGTCCTTCCCATTTTGAGAGTAATTTCCCTGCAAAAAATCTGAGACGAGACCGATACAATAGGACTTTATCTCCAACATTAAATTCTCTTTTAATAATTCTTCTATCATGCCACTTCTTAACTTTCTCCTTAAAAAGTTTAGCATTTTCATCAGCTTCGCTTCTCCATTCATCTAAAGAACTCAATTGAAGCAACCTTTTCTTACCGGCGAGTTTAAATCTTTATTAAGTTCTCTTACAGCCCAATAAGCTTTGTGCTCTAGTTCTAAAGGTAAATGACAAGCTTTTCCATAAACCATTTTATAAGGAGACTGATGACCCACAAGTATAGGGGATCGCAACAGTCTTCGAGGGAAGTATTACCCAATTTATTGATTCGACACAAGGGGAGACAAAGAATACTTGTAAGCCTTAACAGCGGAGTTGTCAATTCAGCTGCACCTGGAAACAGACTTGCTCGCAAGAGTTTATCAGTAGTAACAGTTTTATGGCAGTAGGAATAGTGAAATAACAGCAGCGGTGAAATAAAGACAGCAGTAGTGATTATAGTAAACAGCAGGATTAAAATACTGTAGGCACAGGGACGGATTTAACGGGCGTTGCATGGATGAGAGAAACTCATGTAACAATCAAAGCAGGGGCATTTGCAGATAATAATAAAACGGTATCCAAGTACTAATCAATCAATAGGCATGTGTTCCATATTTAGTCGTATGTGCTCGCAATGAGAAACTTGCACAACATCTTTTATCCTACCAGCCGGTGGCAGCCGGGCCTCTAGGGAAACTACTGGATATTAAGGTACTCCTTTTAATAGAGCACCGGAGCAAAGCATTAACACTCCGTGAACACATGTGATCCTCACATCACTACCATCCCCTCCGGTTGTCCCGATTTCTGTCACTTCGGGGCCATTGGTTCCGGACAGCGACATGTGTATACAACTTGCAGGTAAGATCATAAACAACGAATATCTTCATGAATCAATAACATGTTCAGATCTGAGATCATGGCACTCGGGCCCTAGTGACAAGCATTAAGCATAACAAGTTGCAACAATATCATAAAAGTGACATCTACGGATACTAGGCACTATGCCCTAACAATCTTATGACTATTACATGACCAATCTCATCCAATCCCTACCATCCCCTTCAGCCTACAGTGGGGGAATTACTCACACATGGATGGGGGAAACATGGCTGGTCGATGGAGAGGCGTTGGCGGTGATGGCGGTGATGATCTCCTCCAATTCCCCATCCCGGCGGAGTGCCAGAACGGAGACTTCTGGCTCCCGCGACGGAGTTTCGCGATGTGGCGGCTCTCTGGAGGGTTTCTGGCGACTTCGACTCCTCTCCGTGCGTTTTTAGGTCGAACCCGATAAGTAGTCCGAAGGGGGGCGTCGGAGGCCAGCCGAGGGGGCCACACCATAGGGCCGCGCGGGCCCCCCCTAGGCCGCGCCGCCTTATGGTGTGGGGCCCTCGGGCCTCCACCTCAATTGTCCTTCTGGCTCCGTCAGTATTTTGGGAAAATAGGACCTTCTGCAGAAATTCCGAGGATTTTCCCGAAAGTTGGATTTCTGCACAAAAACGAGACACCAGAACAGTTCTGCTGAAAACAGCGTTAGTCCGTGTTAGTTGTATCCAAAATACACAAATTAGAGGCAAAACAATAGCAAAAGTGTTCGGGAAAGTAGATACGTTTTGGACGTATCAACTCCCCCCAAGCTTAGCTTATTGCTTGTCCTCAAGCAATTCAGTTAACAACTGAGCGATAAAAGAACTTTCACGAACACATTTGCTCATATGATGTATATATTCTCATGCTATGGCTAATACTTAAGCAGTTCATAATGAGATACATGCAAATAAGATCATCCAACAGCTATGTCAATCATGGAGAGGTACCAACAATTAATAATAAGCATCATGAATCATGTATATAAGCAGGATTGCAATGTTCATAAGAGAATATGATAAAGTGGTATCTCGCTTGCCCGTATTTGATCGGCAAAACATAAATGCCGAGGCACCTCTGGAGTTCATAGAAAGACTAGAAGTAGTGATTGTCAAAGATAAAAGCATCAATATTATACCACAATCAATCATATTTTGAGACAAGCATATTATACTAAGAATGACAGTTGTGCTCTCAAGATAGTGCTCAAAGAAAGAATGGAGACACAACATAAAAGTAAAAGATTGACCCTTCGCAGAGGGAAGCAGGGATTAACATGCGCTAGAGATTTTCATTTGTAAAGCAGGAGTAAAATTATTTTGAGAGGTGTTTGTTGTTGTCAACGAATGGTAATGGGTACACTAACTACCTCATCAACCGGACTCACAAGAGCGGCTCCCATTTTATTTATTTTTGGGTGGCACTCCTTCCAACCTTTCTTTCACAAACCATGGCTAACCGAATCCTCGGGTGCCTGCCAACAATCACATACCATGAAGGAGTGCCTTTTTATTTAAGTTTTATTATGATGATGACACTCCCCCCAACCTTTGCTTACACAAGCCATGGCTAACCGAATCCTTCGGGTGCCGTCCAACAATCACAAACCATGGAGGAGTGTCTATTTAAGTTAATTAATTCGGGACTAGGAATCCCATTGCCAGCTCTTTTTGCAAAATTATTGGATAAGCGGATGTGCCACTAGTCCATATGAGAGTCCGTCAAAAGTAAATGACAAGGTTGAAAGCTAAACACCACATACTTCTTCATGAGCTATGAAACATTAACACAAATTGAGAAGCATTTTGAAAGTTTTAAAGGTAGCGCATGAGAATTTACTTGGAATGGTTTGAAATGCCATGCATAGGTATTTATGGTGGACACTTTGGAACAACTTGGTTTTCAGGTGTTTGGAAGCACGAGCGGCGATCCCGCTCAGTACAAGTGAAGGCTAGCAAAAGACAAGGGAGCGACAAATCAAGAGAGCAGTAACTGTCATAATCATGCTTGCGGCAAAATAAGTTAACGGAGGCTTAAAAGTGATGCAAGAACTCTGAAGCAATATAAATCACCGAGGCTTAATTGACTTTTTGTTCAGTCATATGCATGCGTGAGCATGTGCCAAGTCGATATAAATGAATTATTCAGAGGAGGATACCACAATGCCATACTTACTTATGAATAAAACAATGCAAGCGAACATCCATGACATGCTACTCATATTAATAAATTGGAGCTAAACATGAGAGATCATGAACTACTAGACTTTCTCAAATAACATATACCTCACATGAACCAACTAAGCATGCTCATATGGATGAGTATATGTACAAAAATGAAAGCAAATAGAGTTCATACCAGCCTCTCACCACAATCAGATTGTCGTAGATCGTCATTATTGCCTTTTCACTTGTGTAGCTTGGATAATATGAAATGAAAACCACGCTCCAGCCACCGAAGACCATTGAACTCATGATGAACTTTACAAACCAAAGAAGAACAGCAAATATTTTTGGTGTTTTCGAATTGGAAACAAGAACAAAAGAAAACAAGCAAACAAAGCAAAATCTTTTTGGGTTTTCTCATAACAAACCAACGATAGCAAATAAAGTAAACTAAGAGCAAGGAACCAAGTAAACAAATGGTGAAGAGAAACAACAAAAATATTTTTGGTCTTTTTGTGTTTTAGGAAAGAGACAAAGCGAAAACAAAAGAATGCAAACTAACAGAAACACAGAAAAGCAGGATGACAGAAATCTGCCAAATCCTGACAGCAGTACAGAAATCGAAATTAACAAAAATCTTCCATTGCTCAGACCAAAAAGTGTTCAACTAATGAAAGTTAGAAAACAACCTGGGGCACATGCTCAAAAATTGGCAACTCAAAATAACGTTCTTGCTGTGCGCACGAATTTTTTTGGTAACAGCCCAGAATCTGTTTTTGGACAGCACTTCCCCAAATATCATCTCCCTCTCATTAGAAAACCACTCTAAGAGACTAAACAAGTATGTACAAGTATCCAGCAACCATAATATGCAAAGAATGAGTGATGCCGGTATACCTCCCCCCAAGCTTAGGCTTTTGGCCTAAGTGGAGTTCATTCCCGCGGTCCCCATGAAGTGGTGTCACCGTAGTACGACGAAGAACGACCCGGTTCCAGGTATGTGCTGGAGGAAACGTCGGGGTATGTGACGGTGTAGTCGTAGGAGGGCTCGGCGTTCTCGGAGTCATGTTGCTGGTGGAATTCTTGTATCTTCATATGTTCCTCCACCGCCTCCTTAGTGAGCGACCATGATTGCCTGTCAATATTGAACAAACCTGGCTGGGGAAGAGGGATTTCCTTCTCATTCCCATCAGCAAACAACATTCTATAGACCATATTATCTATAGTGGAGTCAGTAGTAACAAAATGATGGCTCTTCATAGCAGCAATATCTAGTCTCCTAGGGGTTAAAGGCACATCATTAGAATCAAGAGGAATCTTTAGATGTGTTAAAATGCGCAGTGCAGTAGTTCCTCCAAAAATAGGCCCCCTGCTAGACAGGCGGCGAGCAATAAGAGAACCAAGATGATAAGATGTCTCTCCAGTAAGTGCAGCATTCAAGAAAGCAAGATGGTAGCTAGAGATATTGCTAGTATTCTCTCTACCCAAAATGCTAGTAGCAATGTAATATGCGAAATATTTAATAGCGGGGAGTTGAATGTTTCTTATCTTTCCTCGCTGGATGGTGCGGCAATCATCCTCGGTGATCCCTCGATAGAGCTCCAACAGGTCCCGGGGGTTGTCATCAATCCTCCTTGCTGTACCTACAGGGGCAATATCCAATGCACGACAAAATTCCTCCAATTCCATAGTAACAGGAATATCATAGATCTTGAATGCAACTGTCGGCTCATATTGCGTGTTGTGGAACTTGAAGCTCTCAACGAAAACTTTGGTGAGCCTGTAGTATTGTTCCCTTTCATCTCCCACGTAGGTGGCTAAGCCTGCCCTGTTGACAAGGGTGAAGAAGTCATCCAATATCCCTGCATTTGTCAGAAAATCATAACATGGGAAGGATGAAGCATTAGGAGCCCCATTGTCCTCCTCGGGCGCGAAGCTAGGCGCGATGACATCCTCATTGTAGGATCGCCTAATCTGAGTGGATGCCCTCGAGGGCCTACCGGTGCTGGTTGTTCCTTTCTTGAACAATTCCCCAAATTTGAATTTCTTCATCTTCCTTTTCTGAAATTTTCAACAATCATTATAAAATTTGATTTCGAGGTATATAATTGAAGGGAACTACTATAGGAACTTGCTAGAGTACTAAACATGCATCAAAACTAGTTTCTTCCACTTAGAACAAGCATGCAAGCTCACTAAACATGTTATCTACAGCAGCAAAATATTCAAGATATACTCAACCAAATGAAATTCTAATTGGACAATCAAAGGAGTCACATACCAAGGAGTAAAAGTGCGAAATTTCAAACAGAAATCTGGGCTGAGCAAGGAGATCGAAAAATCGCGAGTTCTTGAGCAGAAACACGAGTGAGAGGAACTTGGTACGAGTTTTTTCGGGAGAGAGAAGATGCTGGGAGGAAGAGATGATGTAGTGGGGCAAGGAGGGGCCCACACCACAGGGTGGCGCGCGCACCTCCTTGGCCGCGCCGGCCTGTGGTGTGGCACCCTCTGGTGCCCCACAGGTCATCCTCTGGTACTCCCAGGTGCCTCGTCGAAAAATAGGACCAACGGTATAATTTTTGTAATTTTTAGAGAACTTCGAAAAATGCACATTTCTGGGTATTAAATTAATGATTACTGCGCAGGAAAATGATTTCTAAAATCTTAAATGACTAAAGCATATTGCAAAACAAAAAGTGCTACAGCAAGTAAAATAAGTGGAGGGAGAAAGAAAGAAAGAAATGTTGTTTAGCTCTTTTATGCAATAAAATATACTTGTTAACAAGGTTGATCAAGTCTTGCTACCAAATAAATTTTATATGACATAAGAAGAAATAAACCTCAAATCAATCATGTTACCTTATATTGAATTGATATGGATCCAATCACAAGAGTTTGATATTCTTCTTTAGGCTCATATATAGGACAATCAATGGATCCCACTTTGATAGTTTTCACATTAAAAATTGTATTAACTCCGCATACTTTATCAATCCTCTTGGGAAAATAGACAGTATGTTCCTTATCATCAACATTGAAAGTAACCATGCCTTTATTGCAATCAATGACAGCCCCTGCAGTATTAAGAAAGGGTCTTCCAAGAATAATGGACATATTATCATCTTCAGGCATTTCCAACACAACAAAATCAGTTAATATCAAGCAATGCTGAGTAACTTGCACAGGAACATTTTCACATAAACCAACAGGAATAGCAGTAGATTTATCAGCCATTTGCAAAGATATATCAGTTGGTATCAACTTATCTAAATCAAGTCTCTTATAAAGAGAAAAAGGCATTACACTAACACCTGCTCCCAAATCACATAGAGCAGTTCTAACATAATTATTCTTGATGGAACAAGGAATAGTCGGTATACCTGGGTCGCCCAACTTCTTTGGAATCTTACCATTGAAGGAGTAATTAGCGAGCATAGTGGAAATTTCCTCATTGGGGACTTTCCTTTTGTTAGTAACAATATCTTTCATATACTTTGAATAAGGAGGCAATTTAATAGCATCAGTCAAAGGGATTTGCAAAAATAAAGGTTTCATCCAATCACAAAATTTATTATAATGTTCCTCCTCCTTTGATTTTAGTTTCTTAGCAGGAAAAGGCATTTGCTTTTGAACCCAAGGTTCTCTTTCATTACCATGTTTCTCAGTAATAAAATCTTCTTTAGTGTACTTTTTATTTTTAGCAGACTTTTCAGGTTCTTTTTCAATTTCTTCTTTATTAGGAGTATCATTCTTATCATTATCTTCCTCATGTTCATTACCACTTTCAGTTTCAGCATCAGAAATAGAAATACTATTAGGATCATTAACAGGTTCAGAGGATTCTACAACATTCTTATGTTTCTTTTTATTTTTCTTAGATGGAGCACTAGTTTTAGTTAGTTGAGAATCTTGTTCAACTCTTTTGGGATGCCCTTCAGGATATAGAGGATCCTGGGTAGAAACACCACCTCTAGTTGTTACTTCATAAGCATGTTTTTCTTTAGAATTATTTCCCAACAAGTCATTTTGCACTTTAGTAAGTTGATCAATTTGAGTTTGAACCATTTGAAAATGTTTAACAAGTATCTTAACATCATTGGAGGTTCTCTCCACAATACCATGCAATTCACTAATAGCTCGAGAATTTTCCATTAAATGATTCTCTACTCTCATATTAAAGTTTTCTTGCTTAACAATATAATTATCAAACTCATCTAAGCATTGAGCAGGAGGTTTTGAATACGGAATATCTTCCCTAGTAAAGCATTGAAGAGAGTGTACCTCAATCATGGATGAAGGGGGAATCGTCTCACATATATCTTCTATAGGAGGTAAATTCTTCACATCTTCAGGTTTAATACCCTTCTCTTTAAGAGACTTCTTGGCTTCCCTCATATCTTCATCATTTAATTTAATCATACCCCTCTTCTTCACTATTGGTGTCGGGGTTGGTTCAGGTGTAGACCAATCATCATGATTCCGGCCTATTTTAGCCAATAATTCTTCAGCGTCGTCTGGAGTTCTTTTCCTGAAAACACAACCAGCACAACTATCCAGGTATGCCCTAGACTCAATGGTTAGTCCACTATAAAATATATCAAGTAAATCATGCTTTTCCAAATCATGGTCAGGCTGAGCTCTAATAAGGGAGCAAAATCTCGCCCAAGCCTCAGGCAATTTCTCTCCATCTTCCTGGTCAAAATTATAAATTCTCTGCAAAGCAGCATGTTGAGCACTAGCAGGAAAGTATTTACGGAAGAAAACATCAAGCAATTCTTTTGGACTTTTAATAGAACCAGGAGGCAAATTATTATACCAAGTTTTAGCATCATCCTTTAATGAGAAAGGAAAAATTTTAGCGACAAAATAAGTACACATCTTAATATCATCAGAAAACAAGCCACTAAGAGTAGATAACTCAGTCATGTGTTCAACAGCACTTTCTTTTTCAGTACCACAAAAGGGTGTTTTCTCAACAATAGCTATATGAGATAGATCAAGAGAAAAATCATAATCTTTATCCCTAATGTTTATAGGAGATGTGGCAAATTTAGGACCAGGAGATAGTTTATATCTAACAGCATGTTCTGCAAGAAACTTTTTAATTTTTCTTGCATCAGTAGTAGCATTGCATTTTTCAATAAAATCATCATCAAGCTCTACATAATCTTCATCAAGATCATCACTAGAATATTCAACAGACTCAGGTGAATTAACAGGTGTAGCAGCATTTTCATTAGGAGTTTCAGTATTTTCAATTTGTCTAGACTTAGCAATTGTAGCATCTAGAAAAGATCCTAACGAACCATCATTATCAAGCACAGCAGAAGCATCATCACAATTATGAGAGGAATTTTCAGATTCAGCAGAAGTACCAGCATTTGAAGCTTGTGGTGGTGAAACAAGTTTACTTATCACAGATGGTGAATCAAGAGCAGCAGAGGTACTAAGAGTTGTACCTTTTCTTGTAGTGGATGGTAATATGGCGATCTTAGTATCGCGAGGTTTACCCATGATGGAGAATTTGCAGCGAACAATATCAATCCAAGTGAACTTCCAAATAAAGCTATGCTCCCCGGCAACGGCGCCATAAAATAGTCTTGATGACCCACAAGTATAGGGGATCGCAACAGTCTTCGAGGGAAGTATTACCCAATTTATTGATTCGACACAAGGGGAGACAAAGAATACTTGTAAGCCTTAACAGCGGAGTTGTCAATTCAGCTGCACCTGGAAACAGACTTGCTCGCAAGAGTTTATCAGTAGTAACAGTTTTATGGCAGTAGGAATAGTGAAATAACAGCAGCGGTGAAATAAAGACAGCAGTAGTGATTATAGTAAACAGCAGGATTAAAATACTGTAGGCACAGGGACGGATTTAACGGGCGTTGCATGGATGAGAGAAACTCATGTAACAATCAAAGCAGGGGCATTTGCAGATAATAATAAAACGGTATCCAAGTACTAATCAATCAATAGGCATGTGTTCCATATTTAGTCGTACGTGCTCGCAATGAGAAACTTGCACAACATCTTTTGTCCTACCAGCCGGTGGCAGCCGGGCCTCTAGGGAAACTACTGGATATTAAGGTACTCCTTTTAATAGAGCACCGGAGCAAAGCATTAACACTCCGTGAACACATGTGATCCTCACATCACTACCATCCCCTCCGGTTGTCCCGATTTCTGTCACTTCGGGGCCATTGGTTCCGGACAGCGACATGTGTATACAACTTGCAGGTAAGATCATAAACAACGAATATCTTCATGAATCAATAACATGTTCAGATCTGAGATCATGGCACTCGGGCCCTAGTGACAAGCATTAAGCATAACAAGTTGCAACAATATCATAAAAGTGACATCTACGGATACTAGGCACTATGCCCTAACAATCTTATGACTATTACATGACCAATCTCATCCAATCCCTACCATCCCCTTCAGCCTACAGCGGGGGAATTACTCACACATGGATGGGGGAAACATGGCTGGTCGATGGAGAGGCGTTGGCGGTGATGGCGGTGATGATCTCCTCCAATTCCCCGTCCCGGCGGAGTGCCAGAACGGAGACTTCTGGCTCCCGCGATGGAGTTTCGCGATGTGGCGGCTCTCTGGAGGGTTTCTGGCGACTTCGACTCCTCTCCGTGCGTTTTTAGGTCGAACCCGATAAGTAGTCCGAAGGGGGGCGTCGGAGGCCAGCCGAGGGGGCCACACCATAGGGCCGCGCGGGCCCCCCCTAGGCCGCGCCGCCTTATGGTGTGGGGCCCTCGGGCCTCCACCTCAATTGTCCTTCTGGCTCCGTCAGTATTTTGGGAAAATAGGACCTTCTGCAGAAATTCCGAGGATTTTCCCGAAAGTTGGATTTCTGCACAAAAACGAGACACCAGAACAGTTCTGCTGAAAACAGCGTTAGTCCGTGTTAGTTGTATCCAAAATACACAAATTAGAGGCAAAACAATAGGAAAAGTGTTCGGGAAAGTAGATACGTTTTGGACGTATCAGAGACATTCCCATAGGATTTTTATAAGCAGTTCTATAAGCCCACAATGCTTCCTTTAACTTACTAGCCCAATTCTTTCTAGATTTATTAACAGTCTTTCCGAAGATAGATTTAATTTCTCTATTTGATAATTCTACTTGCCCACTAGTTTGAGGATGATAAGCTGAAGCAATTATATGATTAATACCATATTTGGCAAGAGTTTTTCTAAAACCACCACGAATAAAATGAGAACCTCCATCAGTCATAATATATCTAGGTACTCCAAATCTAGGAAAAATAACATCTAAAAGCATTTTTAAAGAGGTCTCACCATCAGCACTTTTTGTTGGTATGGCTTCTACCCATTTAGTAACATAATCAACAACGACAAGTATATGAGTGTTACCTTCTGAAGAAGGGAAGGGACCCATGAAGTCAAATCCCCAACAATCAAATGGTTCAATAACAAGAGTATAATTCATAGGCATTTCATTGCGTCTAGAGATGTTACGAACTCTTTGACATTCATCACAAGATAAGATAAAGTTCCTTGCATCTTTAAAAAGTGTTGGCCAATAAAAACATGATTGTAAAACCTTTTGCGCGGTTCTATCTCCGGCGTGATGTCCTCCATAAACACTACCATGACACTTACTCAATATCTCTTGTTGTTCATATTCTGGGACACATCTTCGCATAATACCATCCACTCCTTCTTTATATAAGTGTGGGTCATCCCAAAAATAATGTCTCAAGTCATAAAAGAATTTCCTCCTTTGCTGAGCTGAAAAGGTTGGAGGCAAGTACTTCGAAACAATAAAGTTAGCATAATCAGCATACCAAGGACTATCTCGCGAGCTCACCTTTATTACAGCCAATTGTTCATTTGGAAAACTGTCATTAACAGGAACAGGATCATAAGCAATATTTTCCAATCTAGACAAATTATCAGCTACAGGATTATCAGCACCCTTCCTATCTACAATATGTAAATCAAATTCTTGCAAAAGAAGCACCCATCTAATAAGCCTTGGCTTAGCATCTTTCTTTTCCATAAGGTATCTAATCGCAGCATGATCAGTATGAACTGTAACTTTTGAATCAATAATATAGGATCTAAACTTGTCACATGCAAAAACTACGGCTAATAACTCTTTCTCAGTTGTAGCATAATTTCTTTGAGCAGCGTCTAGAGTTTTACTAGCATAATGAATAACATTCAATTTTTTATCTACTCGTTGTCCAAGGACAGCACCTACAACAAAATCACTAGCATCACACATAATTTCAAAAGGTAGATTCCAATTAGGAGGTTCAACTACAGGAGCAGTTGTTAAGGCTTTCTTTAGAGTTTCAAAGGCTTCCTTACAATCATCATCATAAACGAAAGGTACATCTTTTTGAAGAAGATTAGTAAGGGGCTTTGAAATTTTAGAGAAATCTGATACGTCTCCAACGTATCGATAATTTCTTATGTTCCATGCTACTTTATTGATGATACCTACATGTTTTATGCACATTATATGTCATATTTATGCATTTTCTGGAACTAACCTATTAACAAGATGCCGAAGAGCCGATTCTTTTTCTGCTGTTTTTGGTTTCAGAAATCCTAGTAAAGAAATATTCTCGGAATTGGACGAAACTTTCGCCCAGGGTCCTATTTTTGCACGAAGCTTCCAGAAGACCGAAGACCTAACGAAGTGGGGCCACGAGGTGGCCAGAGGCTAGGCCGGCGCGGCCCAGGCCCTGGCCGCGCCGACCTGCCCCCTGGGCCCCTCGTGTGGCCCCTCGCGTTGACCTTCCGCCTACTTAAAGCTCCCGTCGCGAAACCCCCAGGACCGAGAGCCACGATACGGAAAACCTTACAGAGACGCCGCCGCCGCGAATCCCATCTCGGGGGATTCTGGAGATCGCCTCCGGCACCCTGCCGGAGAGGGGATTCATCTCCCGGAGGACTCTTCATCGCCATGATCGCCTCCGGAGTGATGAGTGAGTAGTTCACCCCTGGACCATGGGTCCATAGCAGTAGCTAGATGGTCGTCTTCTCCTTGTTGTGCTTCATTGTTGGATCTTGTGAGCTGCCTAACATGATCAAGATCATCTATATGTAATACTATATGTTGTGTTTGTCGGGATCCGATGGATAGAGAGTACTATGATTATGGTGATTATCAATCTATTGTTTATGTGTTGTTTATGATCTTGCATGCTCTCCGTTATTAGTAGAGGCTCTGGCCAAGTTTTTGCTCTTAACTCCAAGAGGGGGTATTTATGCTCGATAGTGGGTTCATGCCTTCATTGACACCTGGGATCGTGACAGAAGGTTCTAAGGTTGTGATGTGCTGTTGCCACTAGGGATAAAACATTGATGCTATGTCTAAGGATGTAGTTGTTGATTACATTACGCACCATACTTAATGCAATTGTCTGTTGCTTTGCAACTTAATACTGGAGGGTTCGGACGATAACCTGAAGGTGGACTTTTTAGGCATAGATGCAGTTGGATGGCGGTCTATGTTCTTTGTCGTAATGCCCGGATTAAATCTCACTATATTTACCATGTCATGTATATGCATTGTTATGCCTTTCTCTATTTGTCAATTGCCCGACTGTAATTTGTTCACCCAACATGCTTTTATCTTGTGGGAGAGACACCTCTAGTGAACTGTGGACCCCGGTCCTATTCTTTACATAGCATACAATCTACTTGTTTTACTGTTTTCTTCGCAAACATCTTCCACTCGATACGTTTAATCCTTTGTTACAGCAAGCCGGTGAGATTGACAACCTCACTGTTTCGTTGGGGCAAAGTACTTTGGTTGTGTTGTGCAGGTTCCTAGTTGGCGCCGGAATCCCTGGTGTTGCGCCGCATCACATTTCGCGACCATCAACCTTCAACGTGCTTCTTGGCTCCTCCTGGTTCGATTAAACCTTGGTTTCTTTCTGAGGGAAAACTTGCTACTGTGCGCATCATACCTTCCTCTTGGGGTTCCCAACGAACGTGTGAGTTACACGCCATCAAGCTCTTTTTCTGGCGCCGTTGCCGGGGAGATCAAGACACGCTGCAAGGGGAGTCTCCACTTCTCAATCTCTTTACTTTGTTTTTGTCTTGCTTTATTTTATTTACTACTTTGTTTGCTGCACTAAATCAAAACACAAAAAAATTAGTTGCTAGTTTTACTTTATTTACTGTCTTGCTCTCTATATCAAAAACACAAAAAAATTAGTTACTTGCATTTATTTTATCTAGTTTGCTTTATTTACTGTTGCTAAAATGGCCAACCATGAAAATACTAAGTTGTGTGACTTCACAAATGCAAATAATAATGATTTCCTATGCACACCTATTGCTCCACCTGCTACTACAGCAGAATTCTTTGAAATTAAACCTGCTTTACTGAATTTGGTTATGAGAGAACAATTTTCTGGTGTTAGTTCTGATGATGCTGCTGCCCATCTCAATAATTTTGTTGAACTTTGTGAAATGCAAAAGTATAAAGATGTAGATGGTGATATTATTAAATTGAAAGTGTTTCCTTTCTCATTAAGAGGAAGAGCTAAAGATTGGTTGCTATCTTTGCCTAAGAATAGTATTGATTCCTGGACTAAATGCAAGGATGCTTTTATTGGTAGATATTATCCTCCCGCTAAAATTATATCTTTGAGAAGTAGCATAATGAATTTTAAACAATTAGATACTGAACATGTTGCTCAAGCATGGGAGAGAATGAAAACTTTGGTAAAGAATTGCCCAACCCATGGACTGACTACTTGGATGATCATCCAAACCTTCTATGCAGGACTAAATTTTTCTTCGCGGAATTTATTGGATTCAGCTGCTGGAGGTACTTTTATGTCCATCACATTGGGGGCGGCTACAAAACTTCTTGATGATATGATGATAAATTACTCTGAATGGCACACGGAAAGAGCTCCACAAGGTAAGAAGGTAAATTCTGTTGAAGAAACCTCTTCCTTGAGTGATAAGATTGATGTGATTATGTCTATGCTTGTGAATGGTAGATCTAATGTTGATCCAAATAATGTTCCTTTAGCTTCATTGGTTGCTCAAGAAGAAAATGTTGATGTGAATTTCATTAAAAATAATAATTTCAACAACAATGCTTATAGGAACAACTCTGGTAATAACTATAGGCCATATCCTTCTGCTAATGGTAATGGTTATGGTAATTCTTATGGGAATTCTTACCACAATAATAGAAGTGTACCCTCTGGTCTTGAAGCCATGCTTAAAGAATTTATTAGTACACAAACTGCTTTTAACAAATCTGTTGAGGAAAAGCTTGATAAAATTGATACTATCGCTTCTAGAGTTGATAGGCTTGCCTCTGATGTTAATCTTTTAAAATTGAAAGTTATGCCTAATAATGATCTTGATAATAAGATTACTACTACAGCAAATGCCATCCAAGTTAGAATTAATGAGAATATAAGATTAATGGCTGAGTTGCGTGCTAGGTGGGATAGAGAAGAAAATGAAAAACTAGCTAAAGAGAATAATGTAGCTAAAGTTTGGACTATTACCACCACTAGTAATGCTAATTCCTCACATGTTGCTGCACCTCCTACTATCAATGGTAAAATAATTGGTGTTGGCAATGTTTCTACTCCTAGTGCAAAGCGTACAAAACTGCCTGAAATTGCTAAAACTGCTGAAACTGCTTGTGATAAAACTGCTGAAATTTTTTTCCAACCTTGGGAATAATGATCCCATTGCTGTAGCTCATAATGATTTAGATTTTGATGATTGCCACATCTCTGAAGTTATAAAGTTCTTGCAAAAACTTGCTAAAAGTCCTAATGCTAGTGCTATAAATTTAGCCTTTACAAAACATATTACAAATGCTCTCATAAAAGCTAGAGAAGAGAAACTAAAACTTGAAACTTCTATTCCTAGAAAGTTAGAAGATGGTTGGGAACCCATCATTAAAATGAAATTCAATGACTTTGAATGTAATGCCTTATGTGATCTTGGTGCAAGTATTTCTGTTATGCCTAAAAAGATTTATGATATGCTTGACTTGCCACCATTAAAGAATTGTTATTTGGATGTTAATCTCGCCGATAATGTTAAAAAGAAACCTTTGGGGAGGATTGATAATGTGCATATTACGGTTAACAATAACCTTGTCCCCGTTGATTTTGTTGTCTTGGATATCGAATGCAATGCATCTTGTCCAATTGTGTTGGGAAGACCTTTTCTTCGAACTGTTGGTGCTGTTATTGATATGAGGGAAGGTAATATTAAATATCAATTTCCTCTCAAGAAAGGTATGGAACACTTCCCTAGAAAGAGAATGAAGTTGCCTTTTGATTCTATTATTAGAACAAGCTATGATGTTGATGCTTCTACTCTCGATGTTACTTGATTTGCACTTTCTGCGCCTAGCTGAAAGGCGTTAAAGAAAAGCGCTTATGGGAGACAACCCATGTTTTTACCTACAGCAATTTTTTGTTTTATTGAGTCTTGGAAGTTGTTTACTACTGTAGCAACCTCTCCTTATCATGTTTTTGTGCCAAGTAAAGTTTCTATGTCAAAGTTGATGTTATATTTGGGATTGCTGCGCAGAAACAGCATTGCTGTCTGTCACGAATCTGGGCACAATTCTCTGTAGAAAATTCGAAAAAATCTGCCAATTTACGAGCGTGATCCTCAGATATGTACGCAACTTTCATTAGTTTTGAGTTTTTCCATTTGAGCAAGTCTGGTGCCATTTCTAAATTCGTCTTTACGGACTGTTCTGTTTTTGACAGATGCTGCCTTTTATTTCGCATTGCCTCTTTTGCTATGTTGGATTTATTTCTTTGATCCATTAATGTCCAGTAGCATTATGCAATGTCCAGAAGTGAAAATAATGATTGTGTCACCTCTGAATGAGTGAATTATTAATTGTGCACTAACCCTCTAATGAGTTTGCTTGAAGTTTGGTGTGAAGGAAGTTTTCAAGGGTCAAGAGAGGAGAATGATATACTATGATCAAGAGGAGTGAAAGCTCTAAGCTTGGGGATGCCCCCGTGGTTCACCCCTGCATATTTTAAGAAGACTCAAGCGTCTATGCTTGGGGATGCCCAAGGCATCCCCTTCTTCATCGACAACATCATCAGGTTCCTCCCCTGAAACTATATTTTTATTCAGTCACATCTTGTGTTCTTTACTTGGAGCGTCGGTTTGTTTTCGTTTTTGTTTTTGTTTGAATAAGATGGATCCTAGCATTCACTTTGTGGGAGAGAGACACGCTCCGCTGTTGCATATGGACACATGTGTCCTTAGGCTTTACTCATAATGTTCAAGGCGAAGTTTCTTCTTCGTTAATTTGTTATATGGTTGGAATTGGAAAATGCTACATGTAGTAATTCTAAAAATGTCTTGGATAATGTGATACTTGGCAATTGTTGTGCTCATGTTTAAGCTCTTGCATCATATGCTTTGCACCCATTAATGAAGAAATACATAGAGCTTGCTAAAATTTGATTTGCATATTTGGTTTCTCTAAGGTCTAGATAATATCTAGTATTGAGTTTTGAACAACAAGGAAGACAGTGTAGAGTCTTATAATGTTTACAATATGTCTTTTATGTGAGTTTTGCTGCACTTGTTCATCCTTGAGTTTGCTTCAAATAACCTTGCTAGCCTAAACCTTGTATCGAGAGGGAATACTTCTCATGCATCCAAAATCCTTGAGCCAACTACTATGCCATTTGTGTCCACCATACCTACCTACTACATGGTATTTACCCGCCATTCCAAAGTAAATTGCTTGAGTGCTACCTTTAAAATTCCATCATTCACCTTTGCAATATATAGCTCATGGGACAAAATAGCCTTAAAAACTATCGTAGTATTGAATATGTACTTATGCACTTTATATTTTATTAAGTTGCCTGTTGTGCGATAACCATGCTTCTGGGGAACGCCATCAACTATTTTTGAATATCATGTGAGTTGCTATGCATGTCCGTCTTGTCTGAAGGTCTATCATTTTAGTGGTTGGAGCATGCAAAATTGTTAGAGAAGAACATTGGGCCGCTAACTAAAGCCATGAATCATGGTGGAAGTTTCAGTTTTGGACATATATCCTCAATCTCATATGAGAATAATAACTTTGCTACATGCTTATGCATTAAAGAGGAGTCCATTATCTGTTGTCCATGTTGTCCGGGTATGGATGTCTAAGTTGAGAATAATCAAAAGCGAGAAATCCGAAATGCGAGCATTCTCCTTGGACCTTTGTACAGGCGGCATGGAGGTACCCCTTTGTGACACTTGGTTGAAACATGGCATGCGAAGACCCGGTAGTCCAAGTTAAGTAGGACGAGGTGCGGGCACTATTAGTATACTATGCGTGAGGCTTGCAACTTGTAAGATATAATTTACATAACTCATATGCTTTATTACTACCGTTGACAAAATTGTTTCATGTTTTCAAAATAAAAGCTCTAGCACAAATACAGCAATCGATGCTTTCCTCTGCGAAGGACCATTCTTTTACTTTTATTGTTGAGTCAGTTTACCTATCTCCCTCCACCTTAAGAAGCAAACACTTGTGTGAACTGTGCATTGATTCCTACATACTTGCATATTGCACTTGTTATATTACTTTATGTTGACAATATCCATGAGATATACATGTTACAAGTTGAAAGCAACCGCTGAAACTTAATCTTCTTATGTGTTGCTTCAACACCTTTACTTTGATTTATTGCTTTACGAGTTAACTCTTATGCAAGACTTATTGATGCTTGTCTTGAAGTACTATTCATGAAAAGTCTTTGCTTTATGATTCAGTTGTTTACTCATATCATTACCATTGCTTTGATCGCTGCATTCATTACATATGTTTACAAATAGTATGATCAAGATTATGATGGCATGTCACTTCAGAAATTATCTTTGTTATCGTTTTACCTGCTCGGGACGAGCAGAACTAAGCTTGGGGATGCTGATACGTCTCCAACGTATCGATAATTTCTTATGTTCCATGCTACTTTATTGATGATACCTACATGTTTTATGCACATTATATGTCATATTTATGCATTTTACGGAACTAACCTATTAACAAGATGCCGAAGAGCCGATTCTTTGTTTTACGCTGTTTTTGGTTTCAGAAATCCTAGTAAAGAAATATTCTCGGAATTGGACGAAACTTTCGCCCAGGGTCCTATTTTTGCACGAAGCTTCCAGAAGACCGAAGACCTAACGAAGTGGGGCCACGAGGTGGCCAGAGGCTAGGCCGGCGCGGCCCAGGCCCTGGCCGCGCCGACCTGCCCCCTGGGCCCCTCGTGTGGCCCCTCGCGTTGACCTTCCGCCTACTTAAAGCTCCCGTCGCGAAACCCCCAGTACCGAGAGCCACGATACGGAAAACCTTACAGAGACGCCGCCGCCGCGAATCCCATCTCGGGGGATTCTGGAGATCGCCTCCGGCACCCTGCCGGAGAGGGGATTCATCTCCCGGAGGACTCTTCATCGCCATGATCGCCTCCGGAGTGATGAGTGAGTAGTTCACCCCTGGACCATGG
This sequence comes from Lolium perenne, assembly GCF_019359855.2. Taxonomy (NCBI): domain Eukaryota; kingdom Viridiplantae; phylum Streptophyta; class Magnoliopsida; order Poales; family Poaceae; genus Lolium; species Lolium perenne. The sequence goes on along the minus strand of NC_067248.2, from coordinate 52,506,345 downwards.
GTCCATAGCAGTAGCTAGATGGTCGTCTTCTCCTTGTTGTGCTTCATTGTTGGATCTTGTGAGCTGCCTAACATGATCAAGATCATCTATATGTAATACTATATGTTGTGTTTGTCGGGATCCGATGGATAGAGAGTACTATGATTATGGTGATTATCAATCTATTGTTTATGTGTTGTTTATGATCTTGCATGCTCTCCGTTATTAGTAGAGGCTCTGGCCAAGTTTTTGCTCTTAACTCCAAGAGGGGGTATTTATGCTCGATAGTGGGTTCATGCCTTCATTGACACCTGGGATCGTGACAGAAGGTTCTAAGGTTGTGATGTGCTGTTGCCACTAGGGATAAAACATTGATGCTATGTCTAAGGATGTAGTTGTTGATTACATTACGCACCATACTTAATGCAATTGTCTGTTGCTTTGCAACTTAATACTGGAGGGGGTTCGGACGATAACCTGAAGGTGGACTTTTTAGGCATAGATGCAGTTGGATGGCGGTCTATGTTCTTTGTCGTAATGCCCGGATTAAATCTCACTATATTTACCATGTCATGTATATGCATTGTTATGCCTTTCTCTATTTGTCAATTGCCCGACTGTAATTTGTTCACCCAACATGCTTTTATCTTGTGGGAGAGACACCTCTAGTGAACTGTGGACCCCGGTCCTATTCTTTACATAGCATACAATCTACTTGTTTTACTGTTTTCTTCGCAAACATCTTCCACTCGATACGTTTAATCCTTTGTTACAGCAAGCCGGTGAGATTGACAACCTCACTGTTTCGTTGGGGCAAAGTACTTTGGTTGTGTTGTGCAGGTTCCTAGTTGGCGCCGGAATCCCTGGTGTTGCGCCGCATCACATTTCGCGACCATCAACCTTCAACGTGCTTCTTGGCTCCTCCTGGTTCGATTAAACCTTGGTTTCTTTCTGAGGGAAAACTTGCTACTGTGCGCATCATACCTTCCTCTTGGGGTTCCCAACGAACGTGTGAGTTACACGCCATCAAAATCTTTAATAAATCTCCTATAAAAACCAGCATGACCAAGAATACTACGAATACCTTTAACATCCCTAGGATAGGGCATCTTCTCAATTGCTTCAACTTTAGCTCTATCAACTTCAATACCTCTCTCAGAAATTTTATGTCCCAATACAATTCCTTCATTAACCATAAAGTGGCATTTCTCCCAATTAAGAACAAGGTTAGTTTCTTCACATCTCTACAAAACTTTATCAAGGTTTCGCAAGCAATTATCAAAAGAATTCCCATAGACAGAAAAATCATCGATGAATACCTCAACAATCTTTTCACAAAAGCCATGAAAAATAGCAGACATGCATCTTTGGAAAGTAGCAGGAGCATTACATAAACCAAAAGGCATACGCCTATAAGCATAAGTTCCATAGGGACAAGTGAAAGTTGTTTTCTCTTGATCTTTAGCTCTAACATCAATTTGTGAAAACCCAGAATATCCATCAAGAAAGCAGAAATGAGTATTTTTAGACAACCTTTCTAACATTTGATCAATAAAAGGTAAAGGGTAATGATCTTTCTTAGTAAATTTATTAACTTTTCGAAAATCAATGCACATTCTATACCCTACAACTACTCTTTGAGGAATAAGCTCATCATTATCATTAGGCACAACAATTATTCCTCCTTTCTTAGGAACACAATGGACATGACTAACCCATCTACTATCAGCAATAGGATATATAATACCTGCTTCGAGAAGTTTCAATACCTCATTTCTTACCACATCCTTCATCTTGGGAATTAGACGACGCTGATGTTCAACAACAGGTTTTGCATCATCTTCTATATTAATGGCATGTTGGCAAATAGCGGGAGAAATCCCCTTCAAGTCATCAAGAGTGTAGCCAATAGCTCCTCGGTGTTTCTTCAATATTTCCAATAACCTTTCTTCCTCGATATATGAAAGCTTAGCACTAATAATAACAGGATATGTTTTCTTGTCATCAATATAAGCATACTTAAGATTATCAGGTAATGGTTTCAAATCACATACAAGATCTTCCTTTGGTGGTGGTGTTACACCTAAATCTTCAACCGGTAAGTCATGTTTAAGAATAGGTTGACGAAGGAAAATTTCATGAAGCTCATCCCTTTCTTCCCTAAAAACTTCACTCTCACTATTCTCCAAATGTTGCTGCAAAGGATTATTAGGAGCAAGAGCAATAGATGCACATTGTTCAACTCTAAAATCATCATTAGGCAAATTAGCTTTATAAGGAGTTTTGGCAAATTTAGAGAAGTTAAACTCATAAGATTCACCAGCAAATTTAGTAACAATTTTCTCTTTCTTGCAATCTATAATAGCTCCACAAGTATTCAGAAAAGTTCTACCAAAAATAATAGGACAAGACTTACTAGCAGCAGAACCAAGTACCAAAAAGTCAGCAGGATATTTAATCTTACCACATAGAACTTCCACATCTCGAACAATACCAGGGAGAGATAGTTTCTCTATTAGCTAGCCGAATAACCACATCAATATCTTCAAGTTCACAAGAACCAATTTCATGCATGATTTCCGTGTAGAGCGCATAAGGAATGGCACTAATACTTGCACCAATATCGCATAAACCATAATAACAATGATCACCAATTCGAACAGAGAGCACAGGAACACTGGCTTTCCTAGACTTATTAGGATGCGAAACAATATTAGAAGCATCTTCACAAACACTGGTTTAGGTGAATCGGTTTTATCTTTATAAGGTTCATGATACTTATCAAAATTCTTCCTAGGCAATTCAAAATGAGAGGCAAAGGCTTTATAAATATTTGCAACAACTTGAGAGTCAAAACCATATGTAGCACTTATATTACGATATTCATCAGTATCCATAAAATTTTCAATGCATTCATAATCATAATTTATACCTGACACTCTACCTTTGTCATTCTCCCATCCTTCAGTATTTTCTTGGATTCGATCAAGAAAGTCCCATTTAAACTGTTCTTTATTGCGTGTGAATGATCCAGAACAAGCAGTATCCAGCAAGGTTTTATCTTGAAAAGAAAGTCTTGCATAGAAATTATCAATGATAATATTACCAGGAAGCTCATGAATGGGGCATTTGAGCATTAAAGACTTCAATCTCCCCCACGCTTGGGCAATACTCTCTCCATCATGAGGCCAGAAATTATATATACGGTTTCGGTCTTTGTGAATTTCACTTGGAGGATAGAATTTAGAATAAAATAGAGGCACAATATCCTTCGAATCAAGAGAACGCCCATCCTTCAGCAGTTTATACCAATGCGCCGCTTTACCAGATAGCGACATAACAAATAATTTCTTCCTAACTTCATCCATTGAAATACCTGCACACTTGAATAACCCGCATAATTCATGTAAAAATAGTAAATGATCTCCAGGATGAACAGTTCCATCCCCTTCATAGCGGTTATCCACAACACGTTCAATAATTTTCATAGGTATTTTATATGGTATTACTTCCTCACCTGGCGCCTCATCCACTACCGTTCCAGTAGTAGTAGATTTCCCAAATAGAAATTCAAGAGAAGATCTCTCCATAATGACTTATAGCAGCAGGCAGAAACAAAATCAGCACGTACAGTAAAAATTTCCTTACCAATTCCACTTACCAATAGCGCTTCACTCCCCGGCAACGGCGCCAGAAAATAGTCTTGATGACCCACAAGTATAGGGGGTGTATCGTAGTACTTTCGATAAATAAGAGTGTCGAACCCAACGAGGAGCAGAAGGTGTTGACAAGCAGTTTCGATGAAGGATTCACTGTAAATGCTCACAGACAAGTTTTCAGGGGTTTTTGATATAGCAGATAAATAAAGTACAAGTAAATAAAATGCGAGAATAATAATTGCAGCGTGTGGCCCAATCCTTTTTAGCACAAAGGACAAGCCGGTTTGTTTACTTATAATGACCAAACGTTCTTGAGGACACACGGGGATTTTAGTCTAGTGCTTTCGCTTCATATAGTTGATTAATCTTCATTGTTTTGATAAGTGTTGTGTGGGTGAACCTATGCTAATGCACCGCTCTTCCTAGGACTAATACATACTTGTGATTATACCCCTTGCAAGCATCTGCAAATACAAGAAAGTAATTAAGATAAATCTAACCACAGCCTTAAACTCTAAGATCCTGCTATCCCTCCTGCACCGTGATACGTCTCAAACGTATTTATAATTTCTTATGTTCCATGCTAGTTTTATGACAATACCTACATGTTTTGTTCACACTTTATATCGTTTTGATGCATTTTCCGGAACTAACCTATTGACGAGATGCCGAAGTGCCAGTTCCTGTTTTCTGCTGTTTTTGGTTTCAGAAATCCTAGAAAGGAAATATTCTCGGAATTGGACGAAATCAACGGCCAGCATCTTATAATTCCACGAAGCTCCCAGAACACCGGAGAGGGGCCAGAGGAGAGCCAGGTGGGCCCCACACATGTGGTCGGCGCGGCCCAGGGGGGGCGCGCCCCCCTGTTGTGTGGCGGCTCTGTAACCCTTCCGACTCCGTTTCTTCGCCTATTTAAGCCTCCCTGGCTTAAATCCTCGACACGGAAAAACCACGATACGAGAAAAGTTCCAGAGCCGCCGCCATCACGAAACTCCAATTCGGGGGACAGAAGTCTCTGTTCCGGCACGCCGCCGGGACGGGGAATTGCCCCCGGAGCCATCTCCATCGACACCACCGCCATCTTCATCGCCATCGTTGTCTCCCATGATGAGGAGGGAGTAGTTCTCCCTCGAGGCTGAGGGCTGTACCGGTAGCTATGTGGTTAATCTCTCTCTCTGTACCCCAATACAATGATCCATATGGTAGCTATGTGAATTGCTTTGCATGATTGAGATCCATATGATGAGCTTTGTATCGCTATTAGTCTATGTGCTACTCATGTGATGTTATTAAAGTAGTCTATTCCTCCTACATGGTGTAATGGTGATGGTGTGTGCATCGTGTAGTTCTTATCGTAGGTTATGATCATAATCTCTTGTAGGTTATGGAGTTAATTATCACTATGATAGTATTGATGTGATCTATTCCCCCTTTCATAGTGTAATGATGACAGTGTGTATGCTATGTTAGTTCTCGGTTTATTTTGCAAAGATCTATTATGCTCTAAGGTTACCTAAATATGAATGCTGAATGTTGTGGCGCTTGTTAACTCCGGCTTGAGGGAGCTCTTGTAGCCCTACACAATGAATGGTGTTTGTCATCCAACAAGAGCATATGTAGCACAAGTGAGGAGAAGTTATTTATTATGTGATCAATGTTGAGAGTGTCCACTAGTGAAAGTATGATCCCTAGGCCTTGTTTCTAATACTTCAAACACCGCTTACTTACTGTTCTACTGCATGTTTACTCGCTGCCATATTTATTTCAGATTGTTATTATCACTCATATTCATCTATACCACCTGTGTTTTACTATCTCTTCGCCGAACTAGTACGCCTATACATCTGACAAGTGTATTAGGTGTGTTGGGGACACAAGAGACTTCTTGTATCTTAATTGCAGGGTTGCTTGAGACGACTATCTTTGATCTCTACCTCCCTGAGTTCGATAAACCTTGGGTGATTCACTTAAGGGAAACTTGTTGCTGTTCTACAAACCTCTGCTCTTGGAGGCCTAACACTGTCTACAAGAATAGAAGTACCCGTAGACATCACACCGATATACTAAAGGAGGTTTAGGTTGCTGTCACTCCGGCAACCCCACAATTAGCAAACGAATACAAGATGCACTCCCCTAGGCCCATAAAGGTGAAGTGTCATGTAGTCGACGTTCAAATGACACCACTAGAAGAATAACACCACAACTTAAATATCAAACCATTAAATATTACTCAACATAGTTCACTACTAACATTTAGACTTCACCCATGTCCTCAAGAACTAAACGAACTACTCACGAGACATCATATGGAACATAATCAGAGGTGATATGATGATGAATAACAATCTGAACATAAACCTTGGTTCAATGGTTTCACTCAATAGCATCAATAACAAGTAGTAATCAACACCGGTAAAGTTTTCCCTATCAAACAATCAAGATTTAACCCTAGATGTTACAGCGGTGACGAGGTGTAGCGGTGGAGATGGCGGTGTAGATGGTGGAGATGATGATGATGATGATCCCAATGATGTCCGGCTCGATGACGGTGGCGATGGCGTCGATTTCCCCCTCCGGGAGGGAATTTCCCCGGCGGAATCCTGCCCGCCGGAGAGCTCTTTTCTCTCTGGTGTCTCTCCGCCCCGCAGAGGCAGCTATGTCTATTCTCCGTATCCCCCAGTGCCTTAGGTTTTCGGGACGAAAAAGTACGCGAAGGAGAGGCGGCCGAAGGGGGCTGTGGGCCCCCTCCCCACAAGGCGGCGCGGCCAGGCCTGGGCCCGCGCCGGCCTATGGGGGGGCCCATGGCGGCCCTCCTCGGTCCCTCCTTTTGGCTGGCTTCGTCTTCTGGAAAAATAGGATGTTCTGTATAATTTTCGTCAATTGTTGATCTTCCGAAATATGGTGTCCTGACGGTGCTTTTTTCAGCAGAATCCTGACTCCGGTGAATAATTCTCCAATAATCATGAAACATGCAAAATAGGTGAAATAACATAAGTATCATCTCTAAATATGAAATATATCAATGAATAACAGCAATTTATGATATAAAATAGTGATGCAAAATGGACGTATCAATAGGTCGTCCAGAAAATAGCACAACTGTCAACAAAGTAGACATACGAACTTGGGTCTCCAGTAAAACCCAACAAAAGTCTGAGTCTGTGCCACTGACCTCAAAGAAAAACTGAAACTACTCAATCATCAAATAAGATAAGTCATCATATCTCCTGTGGTGCCTGAACGAGCGGATAGCTCATAGTGCAACATCTTGGTGCACATAACATTGTGAAGAACTCATCTCATGTATTCTGAACGTGCTACAAATAGAAAGCACAAACCTCGGCAAAAATACTTATACAAGAGCATATGGTACGAAGGGCATCACGTACACCAAAAACTGCCGACTTCAAATGGTTAATGAAAATCCATGACATGGTCAAAAACTATCTCTGTAGAACAATTGTCGGATGAAGGAACCGCAACATGCAATGGAGCTTCAACTATGCAATAGACCCCTCTTGAAAGAGCATAGACAACTGAATTGTACTGAAACTTACAGTACTAAATGTTGTAGTATCTAGCAGAAAACAATCTCCTTGCACCTCAAATAATCTTCATCACGAACTTGACTAACAAAGCAAAACCTTCACATGCATAACAGCAAAAACTCGGAGAGCAAAGAGTATAATGCTGGCTACCAACAGGCATAAAAATTACCTCCTCCATATTTTTCTGATAACTGAATTGTGTTCTTCATATAATTGCAGCGATATAATATCTCAAATTTGCATGCATAATATCTCCCGATAGGCTATGATTCAACAAACTCCACCTTAAACTGACAACTATAAAACGATGATCATACCAGTGACAAAACATCGAACATAGGTGGAGCAAGATCCTTTGTTTTCTCCTCATCAGTCCAAACAGCAGCATGCTTATTTCCAAAAACTATCCAGTGTATCCTTATAATCGGTTTGCGCTAACAAACGCCCGCATCTTAACTTGCCATAGAGAAAACCTTTGTCACCATCTAGCTGCGAAATATCCAACTTCATAGTAGCTATGAGTAGATTAATCTATGGTGCAAAGTAGTACAAGTCCAACAGAAATATTCTTTAAATTTGCGGAACGATAGACATGAAATAGATAGCACCTGGTTTATCTTTGACGTGGACGTAGAAATCGGAGAATCATAGAACCAAGAAGTGAACCAAGAAACAAATCTGAACTAGTATACCGATAGTCTTCACGTGAACTAGCAGACGCCTTTTATACCTTTGCCTGGGAACTTGATCCGTTGATAGATGTATGACTGGTGACCGATCTATACTGCTGCTTCGGTTGATCCGCAAATCAGCAAGGAAGAAATCCTATCGAACACGGCAGAGTAGCGCAGGACGGAAACGCGCTATAGATTGCCCGACGGAAATCCCGTCTATCTTGACGCAGACAGATCTCCAAGGCTGCGCTCACAACGCCGACAGAAAATCTGTCAGATCTTGCAGATTGAATCTCACGAAGATGGTTCTGATTCGGTGATCGCCGCAAGCTGCGGGTGTTAATCCAAAACGGCGCGGTGCTGCCCCAGGAGCACAACGGAGAAGTCTCCCGGGGCAGCGGATCGTTGATTCTGAAGCCTTGAGCTCTAATACCACTTGTTACAAAACCGCACAAATAAAAGTAGATTAAACTAAGAGCATGAAACTAGATTTTTACGTGAAAAACCCAAATGAGAAAAACCACAAAACGCACGACGGCGCTCTCACTATAATTGGAGGAGTATTACAATACACGAGAGGACAAACCCTCTACGTGCTATCAATATGCGTATCTTTCTCTCTCATCTATTCTATGACTACTTTGAACTATATATATAGGGGCAAAACAAGTCTCTTTCTTGGCAGACACGAAATATAGCTGTAGATGTGCTACGTCTAGCATGGTTGGCACGCCGTAGTCTTTTAGGACTCATTTCATAGTACAACAGGTAAATAGATTTCTGATCATATTCAACAGGATGCGTGCCGAAGCGACGGCCGGACATTTGGTTTACATCTCATGGGTGGTGATCCTCGTGAATTGAGTTAGATGGTCCAACCACTCCGTTTTGGTATTCAGCTTGTCCTCTAGTTTTTCATTTCGTTTCATAATATATGCAAATATGCAATGTCGAACGTCTCGCCATGCATACAGGTAACATGAGGGTTCGGACGATTCTTTTTCTGCAACTAGCTTTTGAAGCGATGAATATTTGGAATTTTGTATATACCTATCCAAATTTGAGCAAGTTTAGAAAGTGTAGTTAGCGCTCCATAGCTAACATGATAAACCGGCTAGTCCAAACACAGCCACCATTCATTGCCCAAGGGTAGAGAAAGACGATTTCTACATCAAAAACAACAAAAACTAGCGCAAACATGTAATAGCGTATTTAGAATTCTAGCCAAGCTTCCCCCATGGGTTCTATACCCGATTCATAACTAGAAAGCTTCTCCGGTCCTTCACTAATCGGGGCTAAAAGCCCTGAAATCCAAAATGCTAAAATAGGAATAAGACTTGATAAATAATAACAACGCAAAAAAGTATATCCTAATTTGAACACTAAAGATGCGTCTCGACCGATGTCGATCACCGTAGCTAAGAACAAAAGCTTCACCCAAATTCCCCTTGTGACGCACCATCCTCTCTTGATTCCGAAAAGGAGGTGGCAAAAGAACAGCGGGGCATGGTCGAACCCAAGAAGGTATCATCTTGGTCTTTCCGCCGATGACGTACAATGCGTCCCGGAGGATCAGCCTTGGACAACGGCAAGCATCGGGGGAAGCAACAACGAACTAAAGCCATGTCTCCAAACGTGATGATCCCAACACAGGAACAACGTTGAGGAAGCTGCCATTATGCCAATCCAACTCTAGACCTATGTTTTCGCCCGGAGACATTTACCAAACTGAAATGAAAGTCGGGGAGTGCCGACGCAAGTTAAGTCGGTGATGCATCTAAGGAGGGGAACGACATCCACTGACGCCGTTGTCACAAGCACCATCCGAAGACGAGAGCAAGTCTTTCATTCGCATGGCCGTGCACCACCCACCATACTCACGGGAATGGGGAAACCATCCATGTTGTTTACACCAAATGAATAACTGGAGCAGCCCGATCACCCCCTAGCACCACGGGCGAAATGTCTCGCGTATTATCTGAAAGAATAATGACACCGTGCACAGTAGCAACCTGCCGTGTAATTAGGCACACGGAGCACCAAAGATTACTTGCCCAGCAGCCAGCATCCACACGATCGATACTCGATAGCAGAATGCAAGGGAACCAGCCAGCCGGCATAGTCCTCATCCTCGCGGCCATTCTCCACCTGGCATGTGACGCTCCGGTCGCCGCCGCCGCCTAGTACAGCGGCCGAGTCGTCACCGGCCACGCCGCAGCAGAGGCGAGGGCTAGTGCTCATATCGACGTACGCACCTGGCGTTCACGAGGCGCATGGGGACGAGGTGGCGCCGGAGATGATGACTTGGGCGGCCAGCCTCGCAGGCGGCGGTGGCATCAGCCCCCCACTCAACGCGAACAAGCAGGCGTGCGGGGGCTCTTGCGCTGGCAAAGGTCGAAATCAGCCCTACACCCGAGACTGCAAAATGGTTTACGGATGCGGTGGAGGTAGCTACCACGATCTGATGTACAGTAGTACATGCAACTGCTCGGGCTCTGAATAAACGCAAGCATCCAATCCAATCAAGCCATAATCTTTGAGTTTCATGCATCCTCTCTGCAGATTGGCTTGTGCTTTGCAAAAAACATACTACTACTATCATTTTTTCACCAGGAAAAAGAATCGGTGTTTGGGGCAAGTGAATGTCAGAACTCACCCGTATAATCAGTGTTTAGGATAAGTAAATTGACATCAGAAACCCCTGCACTAAGAGCATCTCCAGCCGTTGGGGCTTCCGGCCGAAATCCAGCGCTATTTAGCGCCGGATTGGACGAAAGTTTGGTCCGGGGAGCGCCGAAGTTTCAGCCGTCTCCCCGGTAGACATCCGGGGTTTGGCGTTTTTGACCAGTTTTGCCAACATTTGGCTTATTTAATGCATAATTCGGCGAATTTGACCAGTTTTGCCAACATTTGGCTTATTTTTACAAATAAATGTTACAGTTTAACAAAACAAGATCAGTTTTCAAACAAATCAAATGGAAACTAGTTGGTGTTGCCTCGAAGCGTCCATATGTGCTCCACCAGATCATCCTACAGCTGTTGATGCATTGTGGAGTCTCGAATCTCCTGACCCATAGCGATGAACGCAGCCCACGATGTCGGCACCTGGTGGTTAGGCTGTGCAAGAGGACCCTCTCTGTCATATGGTGCAGCTTGTTTGCTCGGAGGGACCGGATGCTTCCGCTCATCCTCGATAATCATGTTGTGTAAGCACACACAACAGTTCATCACCTCCCACATTTGATCTTTGGACCAAGTCAAAGCGGGGAGAGAGCAATGGGAGGGGAGGAGGGATTTGCGTCGACAAAGTGGTGGGGTTCATCTGTTCTCTCGCTGACAGAGCAGGCCTGTCCCCGCTTTTCTCTCGTCCGGAGTCCCCAAGCACACCCCAGGGGGCCGGGGATGGCCTGGGCTCTCCGGACGGATGAAAGGCCTAATCCGGACGAAAACGAGGAGCCAGGGGCACGACTGGACCGTTTTCGTCCATCCGAATGAAAAAAGACATCCTTGGGGCCTCGTCGGGGAGACGGCTAGAGATGCTCTAAGGTTCAGGATTGATGGCCGTGTTCAGCAGCAGCTTGTTACTCACACTGTCTCACTTGGCCTTGTTCCAGTGTCGGCTGCCGGCCGGAGACGCGACCGGTTGGGCATTATCTGTACGGCCCGAAATACTGTTGAAAGTTCTTGTGTTGAAATAACACAAGTAAATCAGCAGAGAACAAAGCAGGCATGAAATATGTTGCAAATTGATTTTGGCAAAACTGCAATATACGAATTGAGGTTATTATTGTAATATACTCCATACATGTTTTCGTTGAAAAAGTACGGAATTTATGTGAAAATATTTTTTTTAGAGTGGGTTAATGTTGGATTTATTAATATTTTGTTGAAAACAATGGTAATTATTGGTGTAAGTCAATATAATATGTTGCAAAGAGTTTTCAGATGGGATTAATGTTGATCAAAACACTGGTAATAATTGTTGTAAATGACTCTAAAATACGCTACAAGTGCAGATCGCACCGGTCCAGCTGCTGATCATGGCTTGGATCGCATGAGAGATCCAATAGCAGGCCGTGTCGATCACGCGGTTGCTTCCCCTCCACTAGAGGGGCCCCCGTGTTTTGGCCTGCCTAGTGACCTCGTGTTTCCCGCATCACGTGTACCCCTGGTCAGGTGTAGGGCCCGGCCCATTTTCGTTTTCTGTTTAATCTTTTCCTTTCTTTTGTGTTTGTTTTTCTAATTTCTTTTTTATGTTTATTTTCCTTTTATGTTTTTTTTATTTTTCAAATTCAAAAAAGTTTATATTTAAAAATTATTCACATTTTAAAAATGTTCAAATTTTAAAAATGTTTAAATTTGAAAATTGTTTAAATGTAAAAACTGTTCAATCTAAATAATCAAATTTTTTAAAATTGTTCTATCTCAAAAATGATCAAATGTTTAAAAATGTGCAATCTCAAAAAATGTTCAAATTTAGAAAAACATCAAACTTTTTAAAATGTTCATTATGAAAAACTATTAAATCTTCAAAAAAAAATTAGTCTATAAAAAATTTAAAATTTAAAATTTTCCTATTTCGAAATTTTTAATCTCAAAAAATGTTCAAATTTTGGAATTTTTTATAAAATGTCCAAATACTTGAATTTTTCATTTCTGAAAATGTTGAGATTTAAAAAAAGAAAAAGAATAAAATAGAAGCAGCAGAAATGAAAAAAAGGAAAAAATAGAAAAAGAAAAAGAAACTAGGCCAGCTCGACATACCGACCTGCGGTGTGCGATGGGTCGTACACACCAACCAGGTCGGCATATAGGACGGCCCACCACCAAGCGACAACGCGTCGCCCTGCTCACATGCCTCCACCTCGGGTCCAATGTCTTTGCTCGACAAGGACCCAACCTCGCATGCGTTTGAGGCTTCTTCTGTTGGGCTCGCGGACACGCCAGAATCCATGTCGGCCACTCTTGAAGCGCCACGACAGCTGGTACACCAGATGCGCACTCTTGTTTCGGGATGCTCGGGATGTTCGGGTGTAGAGATTACATGAATTTTCTGAAATAAATTCGGATAATCGAAACAGCTTCCTGAATATGTGTTCGGGTTTTTCGGGTTCGGGATATACGGGTTCAGGATTCGGGTATCGGGATTTATGCCCGGAGTGAATACTCCGTACCAGAGCATTGATGGTTCATCTATGGATGGTACGGTCAAGTACGACCCACGGCAATGTGGTTTCCCTGACTAGATAGATAACTGCGCCCAATGAGCCGGGTACACTTGCCGAGGCCCTCGCTTGAGCATGTCCACTCGTTGGCGCTCCCTACGGCCAAATCCGGCGATATTTTTGTCAGGATTGAAGGAAAATTTGGTCTGGGGAGACCCATTTTTTCAGCCGCGAGCCCAGGATGGATGTAGCGTATACGGCGAATTCATATAAAATTTGGCGAGTTCGTTCAAACATAAGCGAAATTTAATGATATTTAACATATAGAGGCGAGTTCGTACATAAATAGGCCGAATTCGTACATATATTTGAATTCGGCGATTGGCAAACTAAAACCTAAACTAAAAAGCGGCATCCTACATGCCGAAATGGCGGTAGAAGACCGTGTAGTCGCCGCCGTCGTCGTCGTCGCTCGAGCCAGCGTCGTCCTGGGGCGGCGGCGCCTCGTACCAGCGGCTCGTGCCCTGGCCAGCGTCGCCGGCGCGTGGCGGCGACGGACGGTAGATGTCGTCATCGCTGCTCTCCTCGAGCTTGACCACCTCCCGCAGCGCGGCGTTCCTACCGGCGGATGGTGCGGCGGCGCGAGCGGCGAGTTGACGCGCGGCGGCCAGATCCAGCAGCCGTCGCTCCTGCTCCGCCTCCTCGCGCTCCCAGTCGCGTCTGGACCACTCCAGTGCGGCGTCGATGGGGAGGCTGTTGTCGGCGGGCACCAGGTCCTTCAGCGAACTGGCGATCGCCTCCGCCACCGCGGCGTCCTCCGCGCGCTTCGCCTCCTCCTCGACGAGCTGGTTGGCAGCGGCCGCGGCGGCCTCCTTCTTCGCTGACTTCCTCTTCCGCCCGCGCTGTGGCGAGGAGGGTTGGTCGCGGATGACGAGGGCGCCGCTGCTGCGCCCTCTGTTCGGCGGTGGAGACGCCGACTCCTTCTTGACGCGCGCCGATGTCGACGGAGACGCCGGCTCCTTCTTGACGAAGACCGACGTGGACCCACCGGACCTGGACGCCGACCTTGACCCAGAGGAGGAGGAGGACGGCGCCATCCTCCTCGGCAGCCATGAGCTACCGCGCCGGCGCGTCACAGTAGGTCTCTGAATGTGGCGAGCACTGCTTCGATCTCGGCGTCCATGGCGGCGGGATCGGCACGCCGCCCGCGCTAAGTCTCCATCCTCCCGGCGCGCGAAAGTCCGGCGGCGCCGAGTAGCCCGCCGTGTGGAGGAGCCGTCCCTCCCATTGGTGGAGAGAGCGGCGGTCGAAGCCGTTGTTGGCCGCACCGTCGTTCGCCATTGCTTGTTCGTTCGAGTTCTGGGAAGATTTGGGGGAAGGCGAGTGAGGTGAATGCGGGGCAGACGCGGTAGTTCGTCGATAAATAGAGGTAGGCGCGCGTGAAACCGAGGCGACGGCATTAACTCGCCGCGTGGAAGCTACGCAGCCGGCGAATACTGACCGGCGGCATGCTTTTAAAGCGCGCGGAAGACGATGCGATGAGGACGACGATCAGTGTCTCTCGCGGACAAGTTGGGGCCACCAGACGCGCGGGAAGTTTCCTCGGAGTTTCCCGCGCTTTCGTTTCCTCCGGACTCCCCAAGCGCTCCCCGGGGGCCGGGGATGGTGTGGGCTCGCCGGATGGATGAAGGGCCAAATCCGGACGAAAACGGGAAACCGGGGACGCGACTCGGCTGAATTTTGCCGTCCGGATGACAAAACGCGGTCCTGGGGGCCTCGTCGGGGAGACGAGTGGGGATGCTCTTATGTTTATTTGGCAACTGCTATGCATGATGAGTTCCAATCTCTCCAATCCAAAAAAGACTTGGAATTTGATCCGCTCTTCTGCTGGTTGCAATCTTATTGACTGCATATGGGTCTAAAAGCTCAGAGTGCAAATAGCTCAATCGTACAAGGCATGCTTGGTTGCTAAAGGTTATAAGAAATGGTATGGCATTGGCTACGAAGATACCTTCCGTTACCTAGTTTTACCTCTTGTTGTTTCTCGTGGTTGGATGCTTCGACGCCTTTATGTCCAGAACGCCTTTCAACGTGTTGTTCTGTAAGAGGATGATTTCATGTGTTCACCGCCTGGTTTTGTGGATGAGCGCTTTTCGCAACATGTTTGCAAACTAGACAAGGCTCTTTATGAACTGAAGCACTTTCATTGAGCTTGGCATTTTCGCCTTAGCTCCCGGTTACGGGAACTTGGTTTTGTACCCTCCCGGGTAGGTTTACATCTCTTTCATCTACAATCATGGCAAAGTTGTCACTTATATGTTGGCGCGCTGCGCCGACGGCCGTGGCGTACGCCGACGGCCGTGGCGTACGCCGACGGCCAAATGTCGGGGCCGTCGGCGTACTGCCCGGTCAGCCCAGCTGCTCGAAGCGCCCCTCGGCGTATAGCCACCCTCGGCACATGACACGCTATGCCGAGGGTGGCCCTCGGCGTATCGGCGGCCCTCGGCATAGGTTGAGGGTACGACCCCGTCCCGTCGCCCCGCGGCCATGCCCTAACTGGACATTGACGGCGTGAAGCCTATGCCGAGGGCCCCCGTCGGCGTAGCTGAAGCCAATTTCTCCCGCCGAATCCTCCCGCCCCTCCCGCCAAAATGACGTCAGCTGTTTAGCCTATGCCGAGGGGCACCGTCGGCTTAGCATCCATCTTTTTTTTCCTTTTTCCCGCCCATTTCTCCCGCCCAATCTTTCCCGCCAATTTTTCCCGCCATTTTCTCCCGCCAGCTTTTCTCGCCGTTTCAGCCCCTCGCCTCCCTATATATACCCATGTGTTCTTCTCCAACAAAACACCACCACCAGCATGGTGTGGTGTTGTTTGTCTAATGTTGTACCCCCGGGGTCTTTCGGCTACACGCACATGCGCTGACGGCACTTAGGCATGTCCTGGACGTATAGGGCAGAACTCACCGGTGGGGTGAACCGGAGGAAAACCTTAGATAGCATGGATCCATACTTGCCACCACATGACCTAAAACAAAGGAAAAAAGTCCATTGCTAACCCTAACTCTAACCCTAACCCTAACCCTAGGGGTAGATTTGCGGGGTCCCCGCCCCCTAGGGTTTCCCTAGATACAAACCACCGGAGCGTCCGAATCGCTGGAAACTCCTGCTACGGCTCATCCGGGGCCTATTTCATTCCAAACCTATGGTTTCCATGTGCATATGTCCTAAACAAAGCAAAGAAATTAAAAAAATCCATTGGTGAACCCTCGCACGGAAAAAGCTATAGGGGTAGATCTGCAAGGTCCCCGGCCTAGGGTTTCCCAAGATACAGATCACCGGAGCGTCGGAATCGCTTGAAAACTTGCATTTGTCCCTAACATATGTGTACAAGTGTGATGTAAGGTTTGTCTAACCTTGCATGTACCCCGCGTTGACGATTTCCGCATACATGGGCCGACACTTGGTAAAATCCAGGATCTGTATGTGGAAACTCTCGCCACGGCTCAAATGGAGCCTATTTTATGGTGAAGTATGCCCAACCTATGGTTTCCATGTATACATGCCATATGCGCGCGGAAGCCATCTGGGAATCCCACCCGCTTCCTGCGGTGCCCCGCCGAATCCGCTGGAAACTGTCCGGATTTGAACTGGGGCGACACTTTCCGTCGCTCAATAAATGGAGGGAAAAATGTTTTTAGGTCTAGGACGCGTTATTTTATGTGCTAAATGTTTTCCGTTTCGCGCGTTGGCGGACGGGTGCACGCGCGCGCCCGGTACGGCCATACCGCATGTCCCGGCGGCCCCGTTTTGCGCAGTTGGCAAAGCAAACGGAGCCAAAAAATCGAGCGGAGCCGCGTGGCGTCATTTTATGTGTCCTAGTAACCACTGCAAAAGACGGAACTGGGATACGGCAATTATCTTGGAGAACCCTTCACGAACAGGGCTATCTCGTCCGGAGTTCTATGGCTTTTAGGGGAAATGAGTAGGAAACGGCCCGTTTCACCACATAGTTTGTCGGAACGAGGCCATATTTGGCACGTGCGTGGGCCTTAGGATGGGAAGCAAGGCCCCGGTCGTGGATTTCCAATCCGAACCACGGGCGACGGTTTTTTCATTTTCGGGGTGCCGGAAGGGCTTTTTTTTGTGAAGCAGGTACATGGCGCGCATTTCAGTATCGCGCGGGACCTCCGCGCGGCGGTAGGATACCTCCTACGCACCACCTATCACATGCCATATGCGCGCGGAAGCCATCTGGGAATCCCACCCGCTTCCTGCGGTGCCCCGCCGAATCCCGGAAACTGTCCGGATTTGAACTGGGGCGACACTTTCCTTCGCTCAATAAATGGAGGGAAAAATGTTTTTAGGTCTAGGACGCGTTATTTTATGTGCTAAATGTTTTCCGTTTCGCGCGTTGGCGGACGGGTGCACGCGCGCGCCCGGTACGGCCATACCGCATGTCCCGGCGGCCCCGTTTTGCGCAGTTGGCAAAGCAAACGGAGCCAAAAAATCGAGCGGAGCCGCGTGGCGTCATTTTATGTGTCCTAGTAACCACTGCAAAAGACGGAACTGGGATACGGCAATTATCTTGGAGAACCCTTCACGAACAGGGCTATCTCGTCCGGAGTTCTATGGCTTTTAGGGGAAATGAGTAGGAAACGGCCCGTTTCACCACATAGTTTGTCGGAACGAGGCCATATTTGGCACGTGCGTGGGCCTTAGGATGGGAAGCAAGGCCCCGGTCGCCGATTTCCAATCCGAACCACGGGCGACGCTTTTTCCATTTCGGGGTGCGGAAGGGCTTTTTTTTGTGAAGCAGGTACATGGCGCGCATTTCAGTATCGCGCGGGACCTCCGCGCGGCGGTAGGATACCTCCTACGCACCACCTATCACATGCCATATGCGCGCGGAAGCCATCTCGGGAATCCCACCCGCTTCTGCGGTGCCCCGCCGAATCCATTGGAAACCGTCCGGATTTGAACTGGGCGACACTTTCCTTCGCTCAATAAATGGAGAGAAAAATGTTTTTAGGTCTAGGACGCGTCATTTTATGTGCTAAATGTTTTCCGTTTCGCGCGTTGGCGGACGGGTGCACGCGCGCGCCGGTACGGCCATACCGCATGTCCGGCGGCCCCGTTTTGCGCAGTTGGCAAAGCAAACGGAGCCAAAAATCGAGCGGAGCCGCGTGGCGTCATTTTATGTGTCCTAGTAACCACCGCAAAAGACGGAATCGGGATACGGCAATTATCTTGGAGAACCCTTCACGAACAGGGGCTATCTCGTCAGGAGTTCTATGGCTTTTAGGGGAAATGAGTAGGAAACGGCCCGTTTCACCACATAGTTTGTCGGAACGAGGCCATATTTGGCACGTGCGTGGGCCTTAGGATGGGAAGCAAGGCCCCGGTCGCGATTTCCAATCCGAACCACGGGCGACGGTTTTTCCATTTTCGGGTGCGGAAGGGCTTTTTTGTGAAGCGAGGTACATGGCGCGCATTTCAGTATCGCGCGGGACCTCCGCGCGGCGGTAGGATACCTCCTACGCACCACCTATCACATGCCATATGCGCGCGGAAGCCATCCGGGAATCCCACCCGCTTCTGCGGTGCCCGCCGAATCCGGCCGGAAACCGTCCGGATTTGAACCGGGCGACACTTTCCTTCGCTCAATAAATGGAGGGAAAAATGTTTTTAGGTCTAGGACGCGTTATTTTATGTGCTAAATGTTTTCCGTTTCGCGCGTTGGCGGACGGGTGCACGCGCGCCCGGTACGGCCATACCGCATGTCCGGCGGCCCCGTTTTGCGCGATTGGCAAAGCAAACGGAGCCAAAAAATCGAGCGGAGCCGCGTGGCGTCATTTTATGTGTCCTAGTAACCACTGCAAAAGACGGAACTGGGATACGGCAATTATCTTGGAGAACCCTTCACGAACAGGGCTATCTCGTCCGGAGTTCTATGGCTTTTAGGGGAAATGAGTAGGAAACGGCCCGTTTCACCACATAGTTTGTCGGAACGAGGCCATATTTGGCACGTGCGTGGGCCTTAGGATGGGAAGCAAGGCCCCGGTCGCGGATTTCCAATCCGAACCACGGGCGACGGTTTTTCCATTTTGGGGGTGCGGAAGGGCTTTTTGTGAAGCAGTGTACATGGCGCGCATTTCAGTATCGCGCGGGACCTCCGCGCGGCGGTAGGATACCTCCTACGCACCACCTATCACATGCCATATGCGCCCGGAAGCCATCTCGGGAATCCCACCCGCTTCTGCGCGGTGCCCCGCCGAATCCGCTGGAAACTGTCCGGATTTGAACTGGGGCGACACTTTCCTTCGCTCAATAAATGGAGGGAAAAATGTTTTTAGGTCTAGGACGCGTCATTTTATGTGCTAAATGTTTTCCGTTTCGCGCGTTGGCGGACGGGTGCACGCGCGCGCCCGTGCGGCCATACCGCATGTCCCGGCGGCCCCGTTTTGCGCAGTTGGCAAAGCAAACGGAGCCAAAAATCGAGCGGAGCCGCGTGGCGTCATTTTATGTGTCCTAGTAACCACTGCAAAAGGCAGGCCGGGATACGGCAATTATCTTGGAGAACCCTTCACGAACAGGGCTATCTCGTCGGAGTTCTATGGCTTTTAGGGGAAATGAGTAGGAAACGGCCCGTTTCACCACATAGTTTGTCGGAACGAGGCCATATTTGGCACGTGCGTGGGCCTTAGGATGGGAAGCAAGGCCCCGGTCGCGGATTTCCAATCCGAACCACGGGCGACGGTTTTTCCATTTTCGGGGTGCCGGAAGGGCTTTTTTTTGTGAAGCAGGTACATGGCGCGCATTTCAGTATCGCGCGGGACCTCCGCGCGGCGGTAGGATACCTCCTACGCACCACCTATCACATGCCATATGCGCGCGGAAGCCATCCGGGAATCCCACCCGCTTCTGCGGTGCCCGCCGAATCCGCCGGAAAGCGTCCGATTTGAACGGGCGACACTTTCCTTCGCTCAATAAATGGAGGGAAAAATGTTTTTAGGTCTAGGACGCGTCATTTTATGTGCTAAATGTTTTCCGTTTCGCGCGTTGGCGGACGGGTGCACGCGCGCGCCCGGTACGGCCATACCGCATGTCCCGGCGGCCCCGTTTTGCGCAGTTGGAAGAGCAAACGGAGCCAAAAATCGAGCGGAGCCGCGTGGCGTCATTTTATGTGTCCTAGTAACCACCGCAAAAGACGGAACTGGGATACGGCAATTATCTTGGAGAACCCTTCACGAACGGGGCTATCTCGTGAGGTGTTCTATGGCTTTTAGGGGAAATGAGTAGGAAACGGCCCGTTTCACCACATAGTTTGTCGAACGAGGCCATATTTGGCACGTGCGTGGGCCTTAGGATGGGAAGCAAGGCCCCGGTCGCGGATTTCCAATCCGAACCACGGGCGACGGTTTTTCCATTTTCGGGGTGCCGGAAGGGCTTTTTTTTGTGAAGCAGGTACATGGCGCGCATTTCAGTATCGCGCGGGACCTCCGCGCGGCGGTAGGATACCTCCTACGCACCACCTATCACATGCCATATGCGCGCGGAAGCCATCTGGGAATCCCACCCGCTTCCTGCGGTGCCCCGCCGAATCCGCTGGAAACAGTCCGGATTTGAACTCTCGCGACACTTTCCTTCGCTCAATAAATGGAGGGAAAAATGTTTTTAGGTCTAGGACGCGTTATTTTATGTGCTAAATGTTTTCCGTTTCGCGCGTTGGCGGACGGGTGCACGCGCGCGCCCGGTACGGCCATACCGCATGTCCCGGCGGCCCCGTTTTGCGCAGTTGGCAAAGCAAACGGAGCCAAAAAATCGAGCGGAGCCGCGTGGCGTCATTTTATGTGTCCTAGTAACCACTGCAAAAGACGGAACTGGGATACGGCAATTATCTTGGAGAACCCTTCACGAACAGGGCTATCTCGTCCGGAGTTCTATGGCTTTTAGGGGAAATGAGTAGGAAACGGCCCGTTTCACCACATAGTTTGTCGGAACGAGGCCATATTTGGCACGTGCGTGGGCCTTAGGATGGGAAGCAAGGCCCCGGTCGCGGATTTCCAATCCGAACCACGGGCGACGGTTTTTCCATTTTCGGGGTGCCGGAAGGGCTTTTTTGTGAAGGTGTACATGGCGCGCATTTCAGTATCGCGCGGGACCTCCGCGCGGCGGTAGGATACCTCCTACGCACCACCTATCACATGCCATATGCGCGCGGAAGCCATCTGGGAATCCCACCCGCTTCCTGCGGTGCCCCGCCGAATCCGCTGGAAACTGTCCGGATTTGAACTGGGGCGACACTTTCCTTCGCTCAATAAATGGAGGGAAAAATGTTTTTAGGTCTAGGACGCGTCATTTTATGTGCTAAATGTTTTCCGTTTCGCGCGTTGGCGGACGGGTGCACGCGCGCGCCCGGTACGGCCATACCGCATGTCCCGGCGGCCCCGTTTTGCGCAGTTGGCAAAGCAAACGGAGCCAAAAAATCGAGCGGAGCCGCGTGGCGTCATTTTATGTGTCCTAGTAACCACTGCAAAAGACGGAACTAGGATACAGCGGATTCGGTCAAAGGGGTAGACCGCCAGATCTAAAGGGTAGACCGCGCACTCAAGTTAA
This sequence comes from Lolium perenne, assembly GCF_019359855.2. NCBI lineage: Eukaryota > Viridiplantae > Streptophyta > Magnoliopsida > Poales > Poaceae > Lolium > Lolium perenne. Next base: position 52,484,704 of record NC_067248.2, on the reverse strand, counting down.
TGTCGACGTGGTAAAAAAGGTAATCTGGACGTAATATAATATATACTAGTAAAAAAATTATATACTAGTAAAACAATGAAAGAAAAAAATTAAAAAAAATGAAAGAAAAAAAATTAAAAAAAATACGTTATGCCGAGGGGGGCCCTCGGGGTAACGTTGGCCCTCGGGGTATCCAAACCCTAGCCGCGGGTGGAAAACACTTGGTCGGCCGCCGCGGGTCCACTCAATGGATAAGCCGAGGGTGGCCCTCGGGGTACCGTTGGCCCTCGGCGTAGACCTCCGCGAAAATCACCTGGTCGGCCCGAGCCGCGCGTTTTCCCCAAATCCCCCACATCTTATTTTTCTCCCGCCCGAGCCGCGCGCCGCCGCCTGAGCCCCGCGCCGCCGCCGCCTGAGCCCCGCGCCGCCCCCTCCTCCCGCCGCCGCTTCCTCTGGCCCCGGACCCCTCCTCCCGTCGCCGCCTCCAGCCCGCCTCCTCGGCCCCCGCCCTTCCTCTGGTCGCCACCTCGTGCCCGCCACCGCAGCCGACGCGCGCCGCCGCCTCCTGCCCGACGCCGCCCTCCTCGCCCCACCGCCCTCCTCCTGCAGCCGCCACCTGCCGCTCCTCCCTGCCCTCCTCCCGTCCCCGTCCTCCCTGCCCTCCACCCCTCCCCATCCTCCTCGCCCCGCCGCCCTCCTCCCGTCGCCGCCCTCCTGCTCGCCCTAGCCTCCTCATCGCCCCGGCCATCCTCCCGTCGCCGCCATCCTCAGCACCCCTCCCAGTACCCGGGTATGGTAAGCAATTGGCTTTTTTTTTCATTTTTGTATTCCTTTAATTGTTGTAATAGAAATTGAAGTATTTGAAATTTGGAAATGTGTAGTTGAAATTTGGAAAGAAATAGAACTGCAAATGTGTAGTTGAAATTTGGAAAGAAATAGAACTGCAAATTGAAATTTGGAAACAAATAGAACTGCAAATTGTTGTAACAGGGACATTTGGAAAGAAATAGAAACGTGTAGTTGAAATTGAAATGCTATGTTTAATAATGTAAATAGAAATGCAAATGTGAATTTCTTCTAATAATATGTATTTGTAATAGGCCATGCCGTGACCGCCTCGTCTTGAGCACCCCGGCGTGACGATACCGGATCTTGACGCGCTTCTCGACGGTCGCCGACATCGACACTCGGTTGTTCGACTACTTCCTCTACAGCCGAGGGTGAGCAAAATTTCCAACTTCTTCTCCGCATTTTATTTATGTCACTAGATTCATTTTCCAAGTCAAGTTGCGTCACCTAGGTGTCACTTCCCGTCCTCAAGCGTTACGCGGATAAATATGCATTAGTGGTCGGCATATTTTCAACCGTAACGCTTGCGGCATTTACGGGACAGTCGGCGGATCCGTAGTTGGGTACGTTCTCCATGCTCTGCTCCGGTCCGAGTCAGGATTTCGGCAGCGCCTCACCGTTGTTCTCCGGATGCACATCCTCTTGTCTTTTTGGCGAGACGTGTATCGGGAGAGCAGCGGGGAGGTGCTGCCGAAATTTTGACTCGGACCGGGGTAGAGCATGGAGAACGTACTCAATCTACGGATCCGGCGGCTGCTAGGAGCCCACCTAGTAGAGATGTAGGTTGATGCATTCGTTTTGCCTGTTAAAAAAATTAAAATATGATGCATTTTCCTATTTGATATAAATGCTATGCTTGTCGTTTGGCTTCCAATAGAGCAGAGGATGGCTGATAATGGATGGATGTACACCGGCCGTGTTAGTGCGACTAATAAAACAGATGAGTGGATAAGGAAGACTTGGCATTTAGTGAAGGAGTTGGCGCGTGGTACAAAACAGAAGGTTCAGCCACTTTGCCCGTGCAATCGTTGCTTGAAGCATCACCGTCGTGGAAAGGATGACATGTTTAAACACCTTCTGCAATATGGGTATATGCCTCGTTACGTCACGCAGATCGACTTTGATGAGCACGAACGTGACAGAGGTGAGGTGATGCGGCAGCGGCTCAATGGCAATGAGTACGATGGGGTTAGAGACTTTCTAGATGATCTTGTCGATGCCCACATGCCAGAGTCGCCACCTTCACGGGAGGAACCGCCAGAACCGGAGGAACCTCCAGAACCGGAGGAACCAGAGCCAGCCGCGAAGGCCTTCTATGATATGATAGCCGCTGCTAAGACGCCTCTGTACGATGGCGCCGAGATTTCTCAGCTCGATGCCATCTCCCAATGTCTAGCCGACAAGACCCGGTACAACACCACCCGTGACGGCTTCGAAGCAAGTCTGAAAACAACTGGTAACATGTTGCCCAAAGGGCATTGTCTGCCTAAAAGCCTGCACGAGACGAGGCAACTCATGTCGGCGCTCAACATGGATTATCAAAGGATAGACTGTTGTCCAAAAGGCTGCGTTCTCTTCTGGAAACAGTTTGCGGAGGACAAGTACTGTCCCATTTGTAAGGCCTCTAGGTATGAAGAGGTAACGGGAAAGGATGGTCAGGTGAGGCAGTCAAAAATCGCAAAGTCGATTCTTCGGTATCTCCCATTCATAAAAAGAATCCAGCGGCTTTACTTGACTGAGGAGACCGCCAAACAGATGACGTGGCACAAGATGGGGACTCGAATAAAGGACAATCAGGGCCGGGCGAAGATGGGACATCCATCTGATGGCAATGCATGGAAGAACTTTGATAGAAAATACCCCCAAAGGGCAGCAGATGCTCGGAATGTCAGAATTGCAATAGCTACAGATGGCTTCAATCCATATGGTATGTCGACTGCCAATTACAGTTGCTGGCCCGTGTTTGTAATTCCGCTCAATCTCCCTCCCGGAGTCCTAATGACGAGGAAGACCATGTTTCTGTCGCTGATCATTCCAGGGCCCGATTACCCGGGGAAGAACTTGAGTGTCTACATGCAGCCAATTGTGGATGATTTGAACCACTCTTGGCACCACGGGACGTTGACGTACGACCGAGCATCGAAGACAAACTTCTACATGAAAGTTTGGTTGCAGTATACCATGCATGACATGCCCGGGTACGCCCTAACATGCGGTTGGTGTACAGCTGGTAAATGGCCATGCCCAGTGTGCAGGCATCGACTTGAGTTCCTTTGGCTAAATAAGGGTCGCAAGTATGTTGCGTTTGACACGAATCGGCAGTACCTCAAACGGAGGCATCCGTTCAGAGAAGACAAAAAGAACTTCAAGAAAGGCAAAGTTGTGCATGAAGTAACAGAGGTGCCAAAGTTCGATGGTATAGCTGTTGATGCCGAGCTACGTGCTCTCGTGCCAGCGGCATCGGAATCTGGCCATCAATTTGAGGGATATGGTGTAACGCACAACTGGACTCACGAGGCAGCCTTAACGAAGCTCGAGTATTACAAGGACCTCGAACTTCCCCATAACATCGATGTGATGCACACCGTAAAGAATGTCGCGGAGTCCTTATTTCACACGTGCCTAAACATTCCCGGGAAGTCAAAGGATAATGTCAAGGCTAGAGTCGATGTTGAGAAGCTCTGTGATAGGAAGAAATTACACATGCAACGTCCTACTGGCCGTCAAAAGAATTGGTTCAAGCCGCACGCCGACTTCTGCCTTGATTCCATCCAAAAGAAGGAGGCATTCAAGTGGCTAAAATACGTCGTGATGTTCCCTGATGGTTATTGTTCGAATATGAGCAAGGGAGTCAATCTTTCGACGGGAAAAGTCACCGGGCTCAAGAGTCACGACTATCATATATGGATTGAGCGGCTGATGCCGGTGATGCTTCGAGGGTATCTCCCGAGAAAATATGGCGAGTGCTCGCGAGTTGAGCCATTTCTTCCGCACGCTCTGTGCTAAGCAGATATGTCCTAAGGTTATTGAGAAGCTGCAAGTTCAAGTGCCGGAGTTGCTATGCAATTTGGAGATGATCTTTCCGCCAGGCTTCTTTACTCCGATGGCACATCTCATTGTGCACCTCGCAAACGAGGCACTATTGGGTGGCCCAGTGCAGTTTCGGTGGCAGTTTTGTATTGAGAGAGAGTTCAAGTATATTCGGAAGATAACTGGAAACAAAGCCAAGATTGAAGCATGCATAGCTGAGGCAACGTGCCTTCGGGAGATGGCAGATGCCGCAACAACGTACTATCTGATGAAGTTCCCACTCTGCATAACCCGGTCTCTCGTTACAATGTCGACGTGCCCATGAATGACCCCAAGCTTCAACTATTCCAATGTCCCGGTGGCAAGGCTGGTAAAGGACAAAAATATAGATTGGAGAGGGAAGAGAAGGATTGCATAATGCTCTATGTGCTTATGAACATGAAGGAAGTGGTGGGGGGGGACGACGACGATGGCGGTCACGATTTCATTAGGTAACATGGTGTAATGCTTATTGTATCTAGTTTCGATCACCTACACTCAACTCGGTCTAATGCTTATTGTATCCTTTCAGCGAATTCACGGATGAACAGTGGTGGCTTCCGCGCGATCCCACGGGCGCGGAGTTGGAGACTCTACTGAAAGAGGGTGCTCCCGAAGTAAAAATAAACTTTGTGTCTTGGTTCATGAAAAAAGTAATGTCTAAGCTGTCCCTCTTACCTACCAATATGTGACTTGTCCCTGTTATTCCACGTAACTAATGCACAAAACAAATTTGAACCGTGCTTGTAGGGAGCTGATGCAAACGTTGAGATGACAGATGAGTTGAGATGTGTTTCCCAAGGTTGTAACCGTGACGTCATGAAGTATGAGAAGTATGACGTGAATGGGTTTCGATTCCATACAGAGACACACCAGAAGGGCCGGGCGAATCCAAAAACGATAAATACTGGTGTCTTCACTAAAGGATCCGATACCTTTGATTACTACGGGAGGTTAGAGAATGTATACGAGCTGACCTTCAACCGTACAAACAAACAACTCAATCTCGTTGTGTTCAAGTGTCATTGGTTCGACCCAAGAGGTGGACAGAGAATTACCAAGTCCATTGGGTTAGTTGAAGTTAAGCCTTCCACCACCTATACCGGAGCCGATGTCTATATTGTTGCTCACCAAGCCAAGCAAGTTTATTATTTGCCGTACCCATGCCAGAAAGCGGCCCTCAACGGCTGGGAAGTCGTGTTCCAGGTATCGCCACATGGTAACCTACCGATTCCCTCCGAGGACGATTACAACAACATTGACCCTGTAACATACGAGGGAATTTTCTATCAAGAGGAAGAGCACTTCGGGCACTTTGAGTTAGAATGTGTTCTTGAAGAGGACCTCAGAAACGATGCAGAAACTCGTGGTGAGTCAGTGGTGGATCTAAAGGACATAGATATGCTCGAGAAGTTACAAGTGGAAGATGATAGCGATGATGAGCCTCCACCCGTCTATCAAAATCCAACTTACTACTCAAAAGATAGTGATAGTGATAGTGGCAATGAGAAACAAAATGAGATTGACGATGAGATTGATGACGGCTGGTGAGGGTCTTTTATGTGTTTATATTTCAACATGCTTCTTATTTGTTTAGTATCTTTATGCTTAGTATTTATATTTTTTTCAACATGCTTCTTTATTGTTTAGTATCTTTATGCTTAGTATTTATATATTTTTGAACATGCTTCTTAATTGTTTAGTGTCTTTATGCTTACTATTTATATATTTTTCAACATGCTTCTTAATTGTTTTCTCTTTCTCAATGCAGGTGATTGAACAATATGAGCGGCGGCAAGGAGGACTCGTCGACCGTGCTTAAGAAGATGCAACAGCGCAAGGCCAATGTTAGAAGGAGTGAGAGGGCACCGCGTCGCAATCCGCGTTACGAGGACGGCGCGGGAGGAGGAGGAGGAGGAGGACGAGGACGAGGACGGGGACGAGGTGGTGGAGCTGGAGGTGGCTTGGGAGGAGGTGGAGGTGGAGGTGGAGGTGGAGGTGGAGGTGGCTGGGGAGTACCGGACTTTGAGCCACCACCCTCGGCTTCAGGCGACGTTGCTTCCGGGTTCTTTTTGGAGGGGCCGTCTACAGAGGAGGCGGAGACGGAGTCTAGAGCCGAGGGGGACTCTAGCCGCGGGTTTGAGACTCCGGAGGAGGATGGGCGGCCGAAGCCACTGAAGATTCGTGGGGAAGCGAGAGTCCCCGACGAGAGGAAGGAGCCTAAGACCCATGAGGCGAAGACCCTTATTATTCCTGCTGGCCCTGAGTAAGTGTACTAATTTGGCAATTTCGATTTTCATGTACTAATGTTTGATTTTCATGTGCTAATGTTTGATTTTCATGTGCAGCAATTGGACATTTCCTCCGGGGGTCAAGGCGCGCCAGCCTAGCAGCATGATTGGAGCTTTGCTTAGGAAGTTCTGGCCGGGCAAGTACTATCCCCTCGGCACTGTCCCAGCTGGCGAGAAGAAGCTAGCCACTACTTGGACGGACTACGAGAGTGCCCCTGGCGTAGGCTTCCCGACGGCTGCTGAGGCCGTGATGAGAAAGTTTTGGGTAAGACATATTTTCTCGAGCTTCGTTCATATTTGATGACCCCAATGTTCTAACTCATGACTCTCACAATTGTTTTTTTGCATGATTGAAGTGTTTTTATCGTGTGGCGCCCGAGGTTGAGGAGACGGCCGCGAACAGGACTTTGCGGGCGACTTGTGAGAGGTTGACACCGCAGGTGTGGTACAACCAAAGGATCACGTCCGCGGGTCACTTCTGGGCACAGAGAGGCGAGAGGGTCCAGAAGCCGGACATTGTCGGTAAGAATGCTAAGGCCGAGTACGAGATGACGGTGGAGGACTACATGTCGGTGAGTAAAATGTCAATGAGATTCTACATTGCTACTAAGTTGCGATTGCATTAGATTGAGTTGAGTATTGCATTTTCAGGTTATCCCCGATTGGGCCGAGCCGCATGCCGAGGCATGGGAGGAGATGGTTAGGACGAGGTGGCTCAAGATGGACGAGGACTTTGCAGCCGTGGCGAGGCGGAACGCGGAGAACCGAGGCGACGGTGGCACACACTGTGGGGGAAACCTCAGCTACGAGCGCTACAAGGGGAAGACGGTATGTATACATTTTATTTTCCGTCAGGTTCAAAGTTGGTACTCACAACATTTCCTTTCGCGATGCAGAGGGCCGCGTTAGGACCCGAGGAGGAGATGTCTGACCTCGAGATATACAACAAGATGCGGCTTAAGAAGCCCGATCTCTCGCAGCCTCAGCCCTCGCTCCCTGAGTACTTCGGCACCTACGCCGAGGACGTCGACAACTACTGCGCGATGGTGAGGCATCGTCACCCGGAGGTGGATGACCCCATGAGCGCGGAGGTCGACGAGGAGTCGTTGGTCCTGTCGTCCGGAGGGTTGCCGCATGGCCGTCTCACCATGATGAACAAGGCCGTCAAGCATACCCTCACCACGACCTTCACGCGTCTCAAGGCGGGCCTCACCAAGGACAGCCCCCCTCTCCCGCCTCGTCGCCGGGCTAAGCAACCCGCATACGACGTAAGTTTCTCTCATTTCCATCCTCTTTCCGACTTTCGTTCATACATTGCTAAGTGCTAACGAGACATGAATTTGTGAAATTGTAGCCTGACTTCGAGGCGGCCTACGTGGCCGCTCATCAAGAATATCAGGTGGCCTTCAACCAGCACCAGCAGCAGTTCTTGGAGTACATGGCATATATACATGTAAGTTCCAACCTTTGTTTTCGCAAATGATGACAAGTCCCACTTTCCCCTAGTTTGATGCTTCATTTCTGCAAAGACTGACATGTAAACTATCTTGCAGGCGTCGTTTGTGGGCAATCAAACTGGACAGACAGCGGATTTAGGGCCGATGCCTCCCTTTCCGGGGCCGGCGCCAAACATGCCATCGAAGGAAAATTTCGCTGAGGAGTACTATGGGAGAACAACGGTAAGTTCTTCGCCAAACCGAATACTACGGCTTTCCTTTGCCTCGCAAATTGCTAACATCTCGGGAACATGTGTGTAGGGAACAGGATGTTCCGGAAACCAGGGTGGTGGGAGGGACATGACACCGGTTCATCATGGTGGTCCTTCTCCCGGTGCTACACCCGGTACTTCTCCCGGTACTTCTCCCGGTCCTTCTCCCGGTGGTTCTTCCGCAGCTTCTACCGGAAGGAATCGGCCCGGCCCGGTGTTTAGCGGCGACGAGCTCCTCTAGTTGTCCCATGTATCTTATCGACACTATGCCACCATGTATGCACACTATGGCACCATGTATGCACATTATGGCACTATGTATGCACTATGACACTATGTATGCACTTCATGTTATGTGTATTTGCACTTCATGCGAAGTTCCTGTGAATTTTATGTGCTTTTATTATCTGCCAAATCTGGAAAACAGCAAAAAAACCAAAAAAAATGACCAAATGGTCCAAGCTACGCCGACGGCTTCCCCCTCGGGGTAGCGTCGACATGGACCAAATGGTCCTGGCTACGCCGACGGCTTACCCCTCGGGGTAGCTTGCGCCAGGCGAGCCAGGAGATGCCACGTGGCGCGCTGTGCCGACGGGGCGGCGCTCGGCGTAGACGCTCGCCAGACGAGCCAGGAGATGCCGCGTGGCGCGCTGTGCCGACGGGGCGGCGCTCGGCGTAGACGCTCGCCAGGCGAGCCAGGAGACGCCGCGTGCGCGCTATGCCGACGGGGCGGCGCTCGGCGTAGACGCGGCGTTGATGCCACCAGGGAAGCCACAGGCACGCCACGTGGTGCGCTATGCCGACGGTGTGCCCCTCGGCGTAGCACAAACGGCCGTTAGACGGACGGCTCCGGTCACTGTGCTACGCCGAGCGCCGCTACGCCGACGGGTGGGGCCAGCCGTCGGCCCTCTGCGGCTACGCCGACGGCGACGTCTACGCCGAGGGTCGCCTCTGCTCTGCCGAGGCCGACCTTCCCCGAGGAGCTACGCCGAGGGGCACCGTCGGCGTACCATGTGCCGAGGGCAACCCTGTGCTACGCCGAGGGCCGGCGGCCGTCGGCATATCACCAGATTCCTGTAGTGGGTATATGTGGATGATATTGTTGTTACTAGCTCCTCTCCGTGGGCCATTACTCAGTTTATGACCTTTAGACTGAGTTCGCACTCAACGATCTTGATGATCTCCTCTACTTTTTTGAGTATTTAAGTGTGATGATCAAGGGAGGAGATTGTGTTGTCTCATCAAACCAAGTATTCATCTTATATAGTTTGGAAGGCAGGTATGCTTGTTTGTAAAATGGCGGCCACACCAATGTCTTCCCCTAAAAAATTGTCCAAGCTTGAAGGTGCTACTAAGTACCGGAGCACTGTTGGAGCATTTCAGTATCTTACCTCACCAGGCCAGAAATCTCAGATACAGTTATTAAAGTTTGCTAGTTCTTGCGCAAACCCACTGACGTTCATTCGACAACGGTTCAGAGAAGAGGATATTGCGATATATACAACATATTAAAGATGATGGGCTTCAAATTCGCAAATCTTCGGCCACTCTTGTCAGTGCTTTCTCAGGTGTAGATTGGGCAGACTCAGCTGATGACAAACACGGTCCACTAGTGGCTTTGCGGGTTTTATTTGGTCCCAATCTTATTTCATGGAGTTTCATAAAGAAGGCTACTATGGCAAGGTCAAGTACTGGTGTTGAATACAAGGCACTCGCAAATGCTACAACAGAAATTACTTGGATACAGTTGCTATTGGGTGAACTTGAGTTTATCAAGGTCAAGTCCCTATGTTGTGGTGTGAAAATCTTGAAGCTAATTATCTTATAGCTAATCCAGTGTTTCACGCATGCACAAAGCACAAAGTGGATTTCCACTTTGTTCATAAGAGGGTGGCTCAGAAGGACTTGGATGTTCGATTTGTTCAATCCCCAGATCAACTCGCCGACAGTTTTACTAAACATATGAACAAGAAACAACTTTGAAGCCTTCAACACAATCTCCATCTAACAGGTTGTGATTGAGGAGTGTTAAATGGTAATCATATATAGGTTGTTGGTGTGTGGTCCGTATCCTATCTAAGCCTTCGACACAATCTTCATCTAACAGGTTGTAGAATGTTGTGTATGGAAAGTTCATCAACGAGTATATATGCGAGATAGGCCACCTCTGGTGAGGTGTGTGGTTCGATGGTTAGGAGGGCAGTGTCACCCTAGCCCAACAGGGATCATACCCTAGATTTGACTTTTTGGTGCCTCGTACAAAAGGCGGAATATTCTTTCAGTGAAAGGCAATGTTCCTGTCGATAGAGAGACGCTTGTGGTGACTTCGTCATTCTCAAAACCCGCCGGATCAATTTCTCAGACTCAGTCTCACCAAGATGCTTAGAGCATCTCTAACAGAACCTGTAAATGCCGCTGGAACTGAATTTTTCCGACGGATTTACGGGTTCGGGCCGAAAGTGCTGCAGAACGGAGCCCGAATTGGTGTGCCGGCCCGTAAAATTTTCTCGGGGGCCCGAGAAACATGAGCGTCGCCCCGTATAAATACAGGCTGCAGAGGGGAGTAGGGTTCCGAAACCCTACTCCCGCCGCCGCGTCCGCTCCTCCGCCGCGCACGCGCTTGGACTTCCGGCGAGCAATCGCGCCGCTGCCGCCGATGCATCTCCACTTCCTCCACCACCACCGTGACCGCATGACTTGCGCGGGCAGCGGCGGGAGGGGAGGCGGGCGGATTGGCGGAGCAAAACTCGCCCCCCCTCCATCTTCCACTCCGAGGCCGAGCGGCAGAAATGGAACCGCTCGGAAGGCGCCTGTAAGCGCAGTGCGCGGTGCAAGACCAACTGGGGCCTGACGCCGCTGGGGAAAATCGCCCGCTACGCCAATAGCGGCGAGGGGTCTTCCTCCGGCGCGTCCGGCCGTGCGCTAACGCCGCCACTCGCCGACGGTAGCAGCGAGGAGGAGGAGGAGGAGGCGCCGGTGCGCACCGTCCTCCATTCGGGGGACTACGTCCTCAATGACGAGGAAGAGGCGACAGCGATCCAACAAGTCTCCGTCATCTCGGTGGCCGAGGCGCGCGCGCGCTTCTGCCGCGAGGAGGCGGAAGCCATCCGTGTCGTGCGCGCTTACGAGGCGGCGCAGAAGGAGGCAGTCGTCAGCCGCGTGAAGCAGGAGGTCGTCGACCTCGACTCGGAGTAGGCTGCCGACGGCGTAGTCCTCCGCCGCGCGTACAGTAGGTCGCCGCCGGGCGAAATTAGTTAAGTTTAGGAGCTGGTCGCCGATGACCAGCTCAAATGTAGTCTCTTTTGCGATCGAAACTATCGAAATATGGAACTACTATGTTTGAATTTCACTTTTATAACTTGTTTGCGATGATCAGTTTACCGGTAAAATTTGAATTCGCGTTTTTTTGGTTCCGAATACGGGTGCTGTTCTGCACCACCTCCTAAACCGCTCGCATTTTGATTTTCGGGAGACTTAACTTCATTTTTCAGTTCCCAAGAATAAGGGCTCTGGTAGAGATGCTCTTATAGATGTAGGAAATGCATGAGTACGTTCATAGGGATGGGTGTATGTACGAATTTGTTAGCGTCTATATTGTTCTTTGCAAAGAAAAAAAGAGCCATCCTTCCTGTTTTATCACACGAAGTATCCGAGATGAAAAAACCTTGTGGAGAAACAAATAACAGGTAAATCAAGAGAGGAAGAAAGCATGCATGGGAAGGTTACGTACATCGTCGACTGGTTCCTTCTGCCAGATAGTAGTATCACGGGACACTCCAAATGATCTGGTCGTGGTACTGTGGTAGCCTATGTCGGCGCCCGCGCACTTGCATAGGTGAGACGCACGCATCAGCGTTGCGCCCGCTGCTTGTTCCCATTAGCCACACCAAATGAATAATTGCAACAGTCCAATCCCTCTAGGCTCTAGCACCTCGGGCGAAATCTCTCTTGTATTATTATCTGCCTGCCGTATCCTATGTGCGTGAGAGCTTGGAGCATCCACACCCACCACTCCTCTGCAAACTATATAAACACTGGTGTCCTCTCCTGTAATCAGGCACACACCGAGCACCAAAGATAGTTGCCCAGCGACAAGAATCCACACGATAGATAGCACAATGCAAGGGATCCGGCCGGCCGGCGTGCGTCTCCTTCGCCTCGTCATCGCCGTTCTTCTCCTTGTGGCATTTGCCGCTCCAGCTCCCGCCGCGGGCCACATTAGTACCGAGTCCCTCACACCCGACAGTCAGGCGTGCGGGAGCCCTTGCGCTGGTCATGGACAACCCTACACCGGCCGTGGGTGCCAACTTATATACCACGACAGGTGCACGTAGTGACAGCCGGTTGATGGATCCATCAAGCTGCCATGCATGCATACTTTCGTGTACGCAGCATGCATGCCATCCGATCGACCACGGTGGAGATAGCTAGCAGCCTAGCTTTCACCGTGAAATGTATGTGCAGCTACTCGGGTTCTGAATAAAAAGAGAGCATCTCACGCTCAATTGAGTTTCGGTCCATATTTCCTCTTCGTTGCAGATTGGGCTGTACTTTGCTAAAAAAAAATGGTTGATGTTACATAGAAACATCAGGTGCCTAGCTGTGTTTGGATGCACAGAATTTAGCCGTGGAATTGAATTGTGCTGAAATTCCAAATCCAAGGTGGAAAGAAAATGACCTCCATTTCAATTCTGCTGTTTGGGTGTACAAGGTATTTGTTGTTGGAATCAAAGGGTGGCACCGAATTCTAAATCGTGTTTAGATGCAACCTCAAATTGGAATTGGAAAGGGGTAGGGAGAGGGGCAGGAAGAGGACACTGCCCTGGCGCTGTTCCCCTACCGGATAGGGACATGCCACTGCACGGCGCCGCGCCGTCCCCCTACCGGACAGGGAGAGGCACTGTCCGGCGCCGACGGAGATGCAGATGGGGCGAGGAGGGCGGGGAAGGGGAGAGGAAGGCGCGGAGCTCGGATGACGGAGGGGACTCGGAGGTCGGAGACCACGCGGCGGCGGCGTGGGATGCGGAGCTCGGAGGACGGAGGGGACGCGGAGCTCGGTGGCGGGAGATGCAGAGCTCGGCGGCGGCGGGGGAATATCGGCCGGTGGCAGGGCCATGCGACGGGGGAACGGCGGCAGGCAGCGGGGCCACGTTGCGGGGGAACAGCGGCGGGCGGCGGGCGGGGCCACGCTAGGGGGGAACGGCGGCGAGCGGCGGGGGAACAGCATGAGGCGGAGGACCTGTCAGGAGAGACGCGAGTATGGTGACGGGCCAAGAGGTACGCTCGTTTCCGAGCGTTTCCGAGCTCGCTCGCTCGAAAAGTTTGGCCAGCTATTTGCACAGCAGGATTCCGAGCGCGGAATTTTGTTGGGTTTCCACGTGAACATTTCAAGCGCAAACCAAACGGCGGAATTGGCCCATTTGGCCCAAATTCCAATTCCACGCTCCAATTCTGTGCATCCAAACACAATTTTTTTCTTCTTCTCTCGCGTCAATAAAAATAGCAGTACTTAAGCAAGGTTGAAATAAACTAGATGGACCCCGCGCGCTCTGCCGCGCCATCCTCTCCTAATAGCGTTTAGGTTTTGCGGTGAGCTATTTAGCCGTTGTGTATGCTTTTATTTTTGGTTGGCTGTGGTCTGGACTTGGCTAGAGTGGAACCATATATCTTGTGAGACAATGATCTATCCAAAACAAGATAAATAGAGGAAATTAACATTACCTACCAGTCCACAAAGGTATTCTCTATGGGCCACGCATCAACGCGATGGGCTCTCCCCGCAAGAGGATCGATCGAGTAGTCAACCCTATGAGACCGGTGTCAGTTGTGCAAGTTCCATCAGTTGTACGATAATATCTTCCTTTAACCTACAATAGGTCCGTGAGAATTCACCAGCTTGATCCCTAAATCACATTTTACAATAATAAATATCGGTTTTCTGCTTATTTTGTAGTAACAGAATATTCAACTTATATTATGATCCAAACATTCACAACTCAACATGACTAAACCTGGGTCCTCTTCTAGTAAAAAACTATAAGAGATGTGTACTTTCAATTCTGACAGAAACAACACTTAGAGCATAAGGATATGGTTCAGTACATATTCAATAACAGTTGCTTAACAAAAAAATATTAACATGTTGACAAACGAGAGAACCTTGTAAATATCCTAGAATAGCATACAGATTGCATGACCATAGCATGGCCCCAAATGCTAGTTAACTATGAAGACATACATGTTCTAGCTGCATGAAATAGCTATGGTCTGCAAGTTTTATAGGGCACGTTCAATAATTGTATTATTCTTTCTAGCTGAACTATTGAAATAATGAGCAGTTGAGCAGTACATCAAACATTCACAAGATACAGAAAAAGTATCAAAATAGCATCGGTTGACCTGAACAACAAACTGTCATGTTCCACCAGCAGCTGCTGTAACTAAAACAACTTGCCCGTGTGTCATTTGACCTACTTAAAGGCAACACAAGTCAATTAAGATAAGAACATGAAGCAATTTATATTCTAAACCTGAGCTTAAAATGTATTTGATCAAGTATGAGGCCCAAGGCACACGATAAACTACCAAAAAATAATTGTATATCAAGATAACATTTTCAGTCCTGACATTAGCATAGCAACAACCTTGGGGTATGGTCTTGTCATAGGAAGACATTTGGCTGGAACCTTTCATCAAGATGTATAGAAAAAACTGTAACTGATAGACAGAGCTAATAATAATTAGAAGTAAAACCTCAAAAGGCTAGAGACAATTTCACTGGAAGGAAGACACGGCCAGAAATTGAACAACTACGCTTGAGTTCCACTAGGGTATTTCTAATAAGGTAAGAAAAGCCCTAGAGTGGCGGCTATAATTGTTGAAAATTTTATGTGGCCGGGCTTATCTTTTTTACTTCTTAGGTGATTCATGTCAAATAAAGCCACATTTTGCACGGAGAAGAAGACATTTGTACTTGTTCTTTATCCAAGAACATGGAATGCAATGGAGGCAGCATAGTACATTTTTTCACATGAAGATAGCTGCACTATCTAACAAAATGCAGACTTTGAATAACAAAATGATTCATTGCAAGAATATAGCTAATAACTTAATTTGGAATTTAAATATTGCTTTATGCCTTACAATTAGGCTCTCCGAGAGTAGTTCCCCTAATATCAAAATCTGACTGATTCTTTCTTTTGTGTTGTCAATTGAATAAGTGCATGATTAATTAAAAATGAATTAGAATATGCAAACAGGTTCATGTAGTAAAAGACACTTCAGAAGAATCTCATGTATACTGGGTTTCCTCGAGAAGTAGCAATTCTAATCAGCTAGTTTCAAGTAATAGAACATTAAAAAGATCATGCAACACAACTAACTAAAGTACAAAACCTAGGGTGGGAGAAAAAAGCTAGAACATGAGATGCTTGTAATCTAAGAAACTCCTTGACTAACACAATAGTAGATCAAATTTTGGATGTTGTAGGAATGAAAAACATTTAACAATTTGAAATAATAAATGCACGCCGTCAGGTGTCATCCGTCTCCCAGGTCAGTGTAAACAAATCACACAGCTATGCACTCGGCTAATTGTTCTCGGCTATCTAATCCAATTACTTTGATCTATTTCTCTTCGTATTCATGCATTGGGCAATATTATCTTCTACCTGATGTTGCATGCGTAATTAGCACAGAAGCAAAGCAATAGCCATGGGGACGGGGAGGGAACCTGGTATTGCCTAGGCTTGTCACAGCCGGATCAATGGATGGATGACGACGATCTAAGAACCGGAGCAATGAGGAGGCTCGTTGAGGAGGGCGAATAGTGCATCCTAGAATCCTGCAGGGGGTGGACGACGCCATGGACGGCTGCCTCTGCGACCTGCGCCTCACACCTGGCTGATCTGCCTCGTTTGGGGAGATTAAAAAGGGGGGAAGGCCACCGACGGAGCTGACCTCAGGGAAAGGAGAAGGGACGACGGCGACGGCCATGTTGACCACCGGATCCAGCGTCCCCCATGATCCATGCGTCGCTGCGCCGCTCCTGTGTGCTCCTCCTTGCCGCCTTCCATGGCGACTCAACGGCGGCTGCGACGACGCCAAGATGTAGGCACTGCGTGTGTTCTTCCACCTCGCGAGATCAATGGGGGCTGGTTTGGAGGAGGCAGAGTGTGCACTAGACGGCCGTGTTTCCACCGGTCATCCCTCATCTCGCCGTTTTTCCGCTGGGCGTTGCTCCCCACGCGAGGATCTGAAGGAAGGAAACAGGAGCTACTGATGGGTCGGCGCTCGGCGGTGAAACAATAGAGCAAACCGATAGGATTCTCCCCCTCACGTTTTTCGTTTTGACCCCAATCCCCCTAACGAACCGACTCTGAGAAATCGAAACCGAAGGTAGCTGGGCACGTAGCCCCGTTCGTGGCACCACGCGACGTCACGAGCAAAATTCAGAACGGAACCGCTCATAGGGCTTCAGAACCCTGGGAGCTTAGTGCTCTTAGAAGATAACGTTGCTGGTCTCGATCGATGCAGAGGCCAGGGCTATAGAAGATGCAAACACGACACAAGATGTAGGATACAACTCTCTCTTTTTTACATCAAGATCTTCAAAGAGAATATACATGTACAATGTATTGGGTCGTGTATCTGGAGGTGTGTTGGCAGCTCAGAAGTCTGGCATGTGTGACTGATACGTCTCCAACGTATCTATAATTTCTTATGTTCCATGCTAGTTTTATGATAATACCAACATGGTTTAGTCATACTTTATAATGTTTTTATGCATTTTCCGAGACTAACCTATTAACAAGATGCCGCAGTGCCAGTTCCATTTTTCTGCTGTTTTTGATTTCAGAAAAGTTAGTTTACGAATATTCTCGGAATTGGACGAACGAAAAGCCAACGGTCCTATTTTCCATGGAGGCTTCCAGAACACCGAAGAGGAGACGGAGAGGGGACGCGAGGCGGCCACACCATAGGGCGGCGCGGCCCCACCTCTGGCCGCGCCGGCCTATGGGGTGGGCCCCTCGGGCGCCCCTGATACGTCCAATTTGCATCACTATTTTGTATCATAATTTGCTGTTATTCATTGATATATTTCATATTGGGACACAATACTTATGTTATTTTCATCTATTTTGCATGTTTCATCATCATTGGAGGATCGAGCACCGGAGCCAGGATTCTGCTGGAAGAAGCACCGTCAGAACGCAATATTTCGGAAGATCAACTGTGGAAGGGAATTTCGCGTAAATTCCTATTTTTCCAGATGACGGAGGGAGCCAGAAGGGGAAGAAGAGAGGAGCCACTGTGGGCCCAGACCATAGGGCGGCGCGGCCCATGGCCTGGCCGCGCCACCCTGTGCTCTGGGGGCCCCACAGCCCCTTTCGCCTCCTTTTCTTCGCGTACTCCTTCGTCCCGAAAACCTAAGCCACAGAGAGGACCTCACGAGGGGTTACAGCCGCCTCTGCGGGGCGGAGAACACCAGAGAGAAAAGAGCTCTCCGGCGGGCAGGAATCCGCCGGGGAAATTCCCTCCCGGAGGGGGAAATCGACGCCATCGCCATCGTCATCGAGCGGGACATCATCTCCATCATCATCATCATCATCTCCACCATCTACACCGCCATCACCACCGCTGCACCTCGTCACCGCTGTAACAATTCGGGTTAAATCTTGATTGTTTGATAGGGGAAACTCTCCCGGTGTTATTCTATACTTGTTGTAGATGCTATTGAGTGAAACCATTGAACCAGGGTTTATGTTCAGATTGTTATTCATCATCATATCACCTCTGATTGTATTCCATATGATGTCTCGCGAGGAGTTCGTTTAGTTCTTGAGGACATGGGTGAAGTCTAAATGCTAGTAGTGAATTATGGTTGAGTAATATTCAATGTTATGATATTTAAGTTGTGGTGTCATTCTTCTAGTGGTGTCGTGTGAACGTCGACTACACGACACTTCACCATTTATGGGCCTAGGGGAGTGCATCTTGTATTCGGTTGCTAATTGCGGGGTTGCCGGAGTGACAGAAACCTGAGCCCCCGTTAGTATATCGATGCAGGAGGGATCGCAGGATCTCAGAGTTTAAGGCTGTGGTTAGATTTATCTTAATTACTTTCTTGTAGTTGCGGATGCTTGCAAGGGGTATAATCACAAGTATGTATTAGTCCTAGGAAGGGCGGTGCATTAGCATAGGTTCACCCACACAACACTTATCAAAACAATGAAGATTATTAAACCACATGAAGGGAAAGTACTAGACTAAAATCCCCGTGTGTCCTCAGGAACGTTTGGTCATTATAAGTAAACAAACCGGCTTGTCCTTTGTGCTAAAAAGGATTGGGCCACTCGCTGCAATTATTTCTCTCGCATTTTATTTACTTGTACTTTATTTATCTGCAATATCAAAACCCCCTGAATACTTGTCTGTGAGCATTTATAGTGAATCCTCCATCGAAACTGCTGCCAACACCTTCTGCTCCTCGTTGGGATCGACATTCTTACTTATCGAAGATACTACGATACACCCCCTATACTTGTGGGTCATCAAGACTATTTTCTGGCGCCGTTGCCGGGGAGTGAAGCGCTATTGGTAAGCGGAATTGGTAAGGAAATTTACTGTTTGTGCTGATTTTATTTCTGCCTGCTGCTATAAATCATTATGGAGAGATCTTCTCTTCAATTTCTATTTGGGAAATCTACTACTACTGCAACGGTAGTGGATGAAGCGCCAGGTGAGGAAGTAGTACCATATAATATACCTATGAAAATTATTGAACGTGTTATGGATAACCGCTATGAAGGGGATGGAACTGTCCATCCTGGTGATCATTTATTGTTTTTGCATGAATTATGCGGGTTATTCAAATGTGCAGGTATTTCTATGAATGAAGTTAGGAAGAAACTATTCACTATATCGCTGTCTGGTAAAGCGGCGCACTGGTATAAATTGCTGAAGAATGGTGATTCTATTGATTGGGAGGACATTGTGCCTTTATTTTATTCCAAATTTTATCCTCCAAGTGAAATTCACAAAGATCGGAACCGCATATATAATTTCTGGCCTCATGATGGAGAAAGTATTGCCCAAGCTTGGGGGAGATTGAAGTCTTTAATGCTCAAATGCCCCATTCATGAGCTTCCTGGTAATGCTATTATTGATAATTTCTATGCAAGACTTTCTTTTCAAGACAAGACCTTGCTGGATACTTCTTGTTCTGGATCATTCTTGATCGGATCCAAGAAAATACTGAAGGATGGGAGAATGACAAAGATAGAGAATCATGTATAATTTATGATTATAAATGCATTGAAGCTTTTATGGATACTGATAAATTTCGTAATATGAGTGCTACATATGGTCTTGATTCCCAAGTTGTTGCAAATCTTTATAAAGCTTTTGCCTCTCATTATGAACTGCCTAAGAAGAATTTTGATAAGTACCATGAACCGTATAAAGATAAATTTGATTCATCTGTAAATAAATGTGTAGTGATTGAAACTGTTGATAATGTTATTCCTGAAGCTTATATTGAAAAAACTCCTTTCCCTGCTAAAATGAAGGAGTATTCTGTCATATCTAGTGCGGTTAATAAAAGTGAAAAGAAACCTAAAGAACCTGAAGAACAAATTAAAATTGAACCTGCTGTTGCAATAGTTAAAGATCTTGTGACTGAAAATGTGGAGGATGGTCATATTATTTTCTGTGAAGATGCTTCTAATATTGTTTCACATCCTAATAAATCCAAACAAGTTAGTGTTCCTATGCTATCTGTTAGAATTGGTGATCATTGCTATTATGGTTTATGTGATATTGGTGCAAGTGTTAGTGCTATTCCTTATGAGCTTTACACGGAGATTATGCACGAAATTGGTTCTTGTGAACTTGAAGATATTGATGTGGTTATTCATTTGGCTAATAGAGAAACTATTTCTCCAATTGGTATTGTTCGAGATGTGGAAGTTCTATGTGGTAAGATTAAACATCCTGCTGACTTTTTGGTACTTGGTTCTGCTGCTAGTGATCATTGTCCTATCATTTTTGGTAGACCTTTTCTAAATACTTGTGGAGCTATTATAGATTGTAAGAAAGAGAAAATTTTGACTAGATTTGCTGGTGAACCTTATGAATTTAACTTTTCTAAATTTACCAAAACTCCTTATAAAGTTGACTTGCCTAGTAATGATTTTAAAATGGAGCAGTGTGCATCTATTGTTCTTGTTCCTAATAATCCTTTGCAGCAACATTTGGAGAATAGCGAAAGTGAAGCTTTTAGGAAAGAAAGAGATGAGCTTGAGGGAATTTTTCTTCGTCAACCTATTCTCAAGCATGATTTACCGGTGGAAGATTTGGGTACAACACCGCCACCAAAGGAAGATCCTGTTTTTGATCTAAAGCCTTTACCTGATAATCTTAAATATGCTTATATTGATGACAAGAAAATATATCCTGTTATTATTAGCTCTAAGCTTTCAGAGATTGAGGAAGAAAGGTTATTGGAAATATTGAAGAAACACCGAGGAGCTATTGGCTATACTCTTGATGATTTGAAAGGGATTTCTCCTTCTATTTGCCAACATGCTATTAATATGGAAGAAGATGCAAAGCCTGTTGTTGAACATCAACGTCGTCTAATTACGAAGATGAAAGAGGTGGTAAGGAACGAGGTATTAAAACTTCTTGAAGCTGGTATTATATATCCTATTGCTGATAGTAGATGGGTTAGTCCTGTGCATTGTGTTCCTAAGAAAGGAGGAATGACTGTTGTGCCTAATGATAATGATGAGCTTATTCCTCAAAGAATAGTTGTAGGTTATAGAATGTGCATTGATTTTCGAAAAGTTAATAAAGTTACTAAGAAAGATCATTACCCTTTACCCTTTATTGATCAAATGCTAGAAAGGTTATCTAAAAATACTCATTTTTGCTTTCTTGATGGTTATTCTGGGTTTTCACAAATTGCTGTTAAAGCTAAAGATCAAGAGAAAACCACGTTTACTTGTCCTTATGGAACTTATGCTTATAGGCGTATGCCTTTTGGTTTATGTAATGCTCCTGCTACTTTTCAAAGATGCATGTCTGCTATTTTTCATGGTTGCTGCGAAAGTATTGTAGAGGTTTTCATGGATGATTTTTCTGTCTATGGGAATTCTTTTGATAATTGCTTGCGAAACCTCGATAAAGTTTTGCAGAGATGTGAAGAAACTAACCTTGTTCTTAATTGGGAGAAATGCCACTTTATGGTTAATGAAGGAATTGTATTGGGACATAAAATTTCCGAGAGAGGTATTGAAGTTGATAGAGCTAAAGTTGAAGCAATTAAGAAGATGCCCTATCCGAGGGATGTTAAAGGTATTCGTAGTGTTCTTGGTCATGCTGGGTTTTATAGGAGATTTATTAAAGATTTCTCTAAAATTTCAAAGCCTCTTACTAATCTTCTTCAAAAAGATGTACCTTTTGTTTTTGATGATGATTGTAAGGAAGCTTTTGAAACTCTAAAGAAAGCCTTAACAACTGCTCCTGTAGTTGAACCTCCTGATTGGAATTTGCCTTTTGAAATTATGTGTGATGCTAGTGATTTTGCTGTAGGCGCTGTTCTTGGACAGCGGGTAGATAAAAAATTAAATGTTATTCATTATGCTAGTAAGACTCTTGATGCTGCTCAAAGAAATTATGCTACAACTGAAAAGGAATTGTTAGCTGTAGTCTTTGCTTGTGATAAGTTTAGACCCTATATTGTTGATTCGAAAGTCACAATTCATACTGATCATGCTGCAATTAGATACCTTATGACAAAGAAAGATGCTAAGCCAAGGCTTATTAGATGGGTACTTCTGTTGCAAGAATTTGATTTACATATTATAGATAGGAAAGGTGCTGATAATCCTGTTGCTGATAATTTGTCTAGATTGGAAAATATTTCTTATGATCCTGTTCCTGTTAATGATAGTTTTCCAAATGAACAATTGGCTGTAATAAAGGTGAGCTCGCGAGAGAGCCCTTGGTATGCAGATTATGCTAACTTTATTGTTTCGAAGTATTTGCCTCCAACCTTTTCAGCTCAGCAACGGAGGAAATTCTTTTATGACTTGAGGCATTATTTTTGGGATGACCCACACTTATATAAAGAAGGAGTAGATGGTATTATGCGAAGATGTGTTCCTGAATATGAACAACAGGAGATATTGAATAAATGTCATGGAAGTGTTTATGGAGGACATCACGCTGGAGATAGAACCGCGCAAAAGGTTTTACAATCAGGTTTTTATTGGCCAACACTCTTCAAAGATGCAAGGAAATGTATTCTATCTTGTGATGAATGTCAAAGAGTTGGTAATATCTCCAGACGCAATGAAATGCCTATGAATTATACTCTTGTTATTGAACCATTCGATTGTTGGGGATTCGACTTCATGGGTCCTTTCCCTTCTTCAGATGGTAACACTCATATACTTGTCGTTGTTGATTATGTTACTAAATGGGTAGAAGCTATACCTACAAAGAGTGATGATGGTGAGACCTCTATAAAAATGCTTGTAGATGTTATATTTCCTAGATTTGGAGTACCTAGATATATTATGACTGATGGAGGTTCTCATTTTATTCATGGAGGTTTTAGAAAAACTCTTGCTAAGTATGGTATTAATCACAGAATTGCTTCTGCTTATCACCCTCAAACTAGTGGTCAAGTAGAATTATCAAATAGAGAGATAAAGCTATTTTAGGAAAGACTGTTAATAAATCTAGGAAGAATTGGGCTAGAAAATTGAAAGAAGCACTATGGGCTTATAGAACTGCTTATAAAAATCCTATGGGAATGTCACCTTATAAAATGGTTTATGGAAAAGCTTGTCATTTACCTTTAGAACTAGAGCACAAAGCTTATTGGGCTGTTAGAGAACTAAATAAAGATCCTAAATTAGCCGGTAATAAGAGGTTGTTGCAATTAAGTTCTCTAGATGAATGGAGAAGTGAAGCTTATGAAAATGCTAAACTCTTTAAAGAAAAAGTTAAGAAGTGGCATGATAGAAGGATCATTAAAAGAGAATTTAATGTTGGAGATAAAGTTCTATTGTATCGGTCTCGTCTCAGATTCTTTGCAGGAAAATTAGCTCTCTCCAAGGCAATGCCACACAAGTGGTGAATGGACAAAGACTCAAGCATTATATCTCGGGTGATTCTTATAATGTTGATATTGATATTATTCAAGTGGAAACACCGGAGGCTTTCATCAAAGGACAAATTGACAGTCCGCCAGAACTGGACTTTGAATAGGTAACAGTACAGGTAATAAAAAGTCCGCGTTTACCTTTCCGAACATTATTTCTGCTGTTTTTAGAAAATATGAAAAATTACGGAACCGAAACGGAGTGGAAAAGACGCGCGAGGACCCGTCACCACAGGCCGGCGCGGGCCCCACCCTGGCCGCGCCGACCTATGGTGACGGCACCTCGGCGTCCCGTTTCCACTCGTTTTCGGCCTGGAACCTTCCTTTTGTCGTAAAAATATTTGCTATATAATCCCCCGGACCCCTGGAGGTCCGTAATATCGTTTTCTCGTCGTGTTTTGTTTCGAGCTGTTTTCTGCCAGATTTGTTTTGATCTAGAAGCACCATGGTCTCCAACAACAAGGACAAGGAACCTTTGAAGGAAAATATTCAAGACCCGGAGCTGAAGAAAGAAGATGCAAGAGAGGATGAGGAAGAAGTGGAGGAAGCTCCGCAGGAACACCAACAAGCCACCGTCGCAAGTATTGGCGTGATACCAAATCCGTCCAACATCAAGAGGAGTGCACGAATCGCTACCGGAGGAGCGGTTCCACGTCATTACTTGGCTCCAAGGACATCTTCTCCGAGCAATTACAACCCTTACCGCAATCTAATCTACGATCGTCAAACTGAAAGGACCCCCAAGGTAGTGTTGCCAAGTAATTGGGATATAAATCGTTCTGACAATGCAGGAGAGATGAAATCTGAAGCTGAAGGATGGGGAAACAATTCTAAGAGTTGGGATTCACCACCGGACATGATTATGAGCCGCGTTGAGCACAACTCGGAGATGATTCGCAACCTCACCTATGAGATTGAAGGTTTACAGGAGCTTGTCAGGAAGCTTGTCGAGAAGAATCCATCACCATCATCACCGAAGGAGTAATTCATCATCAGTATTGGCATCCCCTTGGTTTGTTCCAAGCTTGGGGGAGTGCCGCGGTATCACATCATCACTACCTTTATCTTTTACTATCAAGTAGTGTCATATCATGAGTAGGGAAGTTATCATATGGAATAGTATGCAATGTGGAAGTATCTCTCTTAGTTAGTTATCTATGTATCCGTTGGTGTGAGTTATCGTTATGGAATATTAATGAGAAGTCTTATCATTTACTTTTTGCACACCTTATTTTAGTTTGCAATCTCCATTATATGATTACTCTTGACATGAGTATTGATATCACTTTGGGAACATCAAGTAAATCTATTTGGTTTTGGCAAACTTAGCATTGGTCAATAGCAACAACACCCTGATGTTTTAATAAAAGAGATAAATACACTTAGATACATTACTCCATTATCTCTATGCTTAGTATTCTTAAGTTAAAATTGCTTGTGCTTATGAGAAAGATGCATGATTGTTTCTATCATATGTATATTTGTTTGTTTCCCTCAACCTTTATGCTTGCTATCAAACCTTGCTAGCCAAAGACCTGTATCGAGAGGGAATGCTTCTCATACATCCATAACCTTAGACCAAACCTATGCCATTTGTGTCCACCATACCTACCTACTACATGGTATTTTCTGCCATTCCAAGTAAATACTTCATGTGCTACCTTTAAATTATTCAAATTACTACTCCTTATTTGTGTCAATGATTTATAGCTCATGAGGAAGTATGTGGTGTTTTATCTTTCAATCTTGTTGGGCGGACTTTCACTAATGGACTAGCGGCACATCCGCTTATCCAATAATTTTGCAATAAGAGCTGGCAACGGGGTTCCCAGCCCCAATTAATAACTTTCATTAATAATTCTCTTCACATGTTTTGCTCTGAGTTATCAGTAAGCAACTTAATTTTGCAATAGACACTCCTCCATGGTATGTGAATGTTGGAAGGCACCCGAGGATTCGGTTAGCCATGGATTGAGAAAGCCAAGGTTGGGGGGGGGGAGTGTCATCCTTAATAAAACTAAAATACATGTGTAAACAAAAGAGAAGGGGGATGATCTACCTTGCTGGTAGAGATGCCGTCCCTCATGGGAGCCGCTCTTTGAAGGTTCGTTTGGCAAGGGGGTTAGAGTGCCCGCTACCATTCGTTGACAACAACAAACACCTCTCAAAATCTTACTTTTATGCTCTTTATATGATTTCAAAACTTGAAAAGCTCTAGCACATGATTTAATCCCTGCTTCCCTCTGCGAAGGGCCTGTCTTTTACTTTTATGTTGAGTCAGTAATCCTATATCTCTCTATCTCAAGCAAGCAATTGAGTTGTTGTGAACCAATCATTTATGCTATGATTCAGTTAATCATGTCTCTTATACTTTCTTGTTTAGTACCAATTTTATCTGAATGAATATGACTTTGAAGTTATCAATGATTATGAGGAGATTGTTATACTTAAATATGAAGGCTCAGCTATAAATTCTAATATGAAAGCTTTGCTTAGAAGTACAATCCGTTAGTAGTTCTCTGACCAAGAACGAAGTTTGCCATCACCAACTATGATTTCTTATGCACCTTTACTTGTGATTTCTCTTTACCTATTTCAAGATGAGTTATATGAGGAAGTTGTTTACTAGAATGTCTTGTGTGAATGAATATGATGCTTCTTGTCCGTATTTTATTTATCGACTCTTCACTCCATAAACATGTGGTCTTGTTTATCGAGCTCAGTTTCGCTTGGGGACAAGCGAGGTCTAAGCTTGGGGGGAGTTGATACGTCCAATTTGCATCACTATTTTGTATCATAATTTGCTGTTATTCATTGATATATTTCATATTGGGACACAATACTTATGTTATTTCATCTATTTTGCATGTTTCATCATCATTGGAGGATCGAGCACCGGAGCCAGGATTCTGCTGGAAGAAGCACCGTCAGAACGCAATATTTCGGAAGATCAACTGTGGAAGGGAATTTCGCGTAAATTCCTATTTTTCCAGATGACGGAGGGAGCCAGAAGGGGAAGAAGAGAGGAGCCACTGTGGGCCCAGACCATAGGGCGGCGCGGCCCATGGCCTGGCCGCGCCACCCTGTGCTCTGGGGGCCCCACAGCCCCTTTCGCCTCCTTTTCTTCGCGTACTCCTTCGTCCCGAAAACCTAAGCCACAGAGAGGACCTCACGAGGGGTTACAGCCGCCTCTGCGGGGCGGAGAACACCAGAGAGAAAAGAGCTCTCCGGCGGGCAGGAATCCATGGGAAATTCCCTCCCGGAGGGGGAAATCGACGCCATCGCCATCGTCATCGAGCGGGACATCATCTCCATCATCATCATCATCATCTCCACCATCTACACCGCCATCACCACCGCTGCACCTCGTCACCGCTGTAACAATTCGGGTTAAATCTTGATTGTTTGATAGGGGAAACTCTCCCGGTGTTATTCTATACTTGTTGTAGATGCTATTGAGTGAAACCATTGAACCAAGGTTTATGTTCAGATTGTTATTCATCATCATATCACCTCTGATTGTATTCCATATGATGTCTCGTGAGTAGTTCGTTTAGTTCTTGAGGACATGGGTGAAGTCTAAATGCTAGTAGTGAATTATGGTTGAGTAATATTCAATGTTATGATATTTAAGTTGTGGTGTCATTCTTCTAGTGGTGTCGTGTGAACGTCGACTACACGACACTTCACCATTTATGGGCCTAGGGGAGTGCATCTTGTATTCGGTTGCTAATTGCGGGGTTGCCGGAGTGACAGAAACCTGAGCCCCCGTTAGTATATCGATGCAGGAGGGGTCGCAGGATCTCAGAGTTTAAGGCTGTGGTTAGATTTATCTTAATTACTTTCTTGTAGTTGCGGATGCTTGCAAGGGGTATAATCACAATTATGTATTAGTCCTAGGAAGGGCGGTGCATTAGCATAGGTTCACCCACACAACACTTATCAAAACAATGAAGATTATTAAACCACATGAAGCGAAAGTACTAGACTAAAATCCCCGTGTGTCCTTGATGACCCACAAGTATAGGGGATCGCAACAGTCTTCGAGGGAAGTATTACCCAATTTATTGATTCGACACAAGGGGAGACAAAGAATACTTGTAAGCCTTAACAGCGGAGTTGTCAATTCAGCTGCACCTGGAAACAGACTTGCTCGCAAGAGTTTATCAGTAGTAACGGTTTTATGGCAGTGGAAATAGTGAAATAACAGCAGCAGTGAAATAAAGACAGCAGTAGTGATTATAGTAAACAGCAGGATTAAAATACTGTAGGCACAGGGACGGATTTAACGGGCGTTGCATGGATGAGAGAAACTCATGTAACAATCAAAGCATGGGCATTTGCAGATAATAATAAAACGGTATCCAAGTACTAATCAATCAATAGGCATGTGTTCCATATTTAGTCGTACGTGCTCGCAATGAGAAACTTGCACAACATCTTCTGTCCTACCAGCCGGTGGCAGCCGGGCCTCTAGGGAAACTACTGGAAATTAAGGTACTCCTTTTAATAGAGTACCGGAGCAAAGCATTAACACTCCGTGAACACATGTGATCCTCACATCACTACCATCCCCTCCGGTTGTCCCGATTCTTGTCACTTCGGGGCCATTGGTTCCGGACAGCGACATGTGTATACAACTTATAGGTAAGATCATAAACAACGAATATCTTCAAGAATCAATAACATGTTCAGATCTGAGATCATGGCACTCGGGCCCTAGTGACAAGCATTAAGCATAACAAGTTGCAACAATATCATAAAAGTGACATCTACGGATACTAGGCACTATGCCCTAACAATCTTATGACTATTACATGACCAATCTCATCCAATCCCTACCATCCCCTTCAGCCTACAGCGGGGGAATTACTCACACATGGATGGGGGAAACATTGCTGGTTGATGGAGAGGCGTTGGCGGTGATGGCGGTGAAGATCTCCTCCAATTCCCCGTCCCGGCGGAGTGCCAGAACGGAGACTTCTGGCTCCCGCGACGGAGTTTCGCGATGTGGCGGCTCTCTGGAGGGTTTCTGGCGATGTCGACTTCTCCCCGTGCGTTTTTAGGTCGAACCCGATAAGTAGTCCAAAGGGGGGCGTCGGAGGCCAGCCGAGGGGGCCACACCATAGGGCCGCGCGGGCCCCCCCTGGGCCGCGCCGCCATATGGTGTGGGGCCCTCGGGCCTCCACCTCCTTCGCCCTTCTGGCTCCGTCAATATTTTGGTAAAATAGGGCCATCTGAAGAAATTCCGAGGATTTTCCCGAAAGTTGGATTTCTGCACAAAAACGAGACACCAGAGCAGTTCTGCTGAAAACAGCGTTAGTCCGTGTTAGTTGTATCCAAAATACACAAATTAGAGGCAAAACAATAGCAAAAGTGTTCGGGAAAGTAGATACGTTTTGGACGTATCAACTCCCCCCAAGCTTAGCTTATTGCTTGTCCTCAAGCAATTCAGTTAACAACTGAGCGATAAAAGAACTTTCACGAACACATTTGCTCATATGATGTATATATTCTCATGCTATGGCTAATACTTAAGCAGTTCATAATGAGATACATGCAAATAAGATCATCCAACAGCTATGTCAATCATGGAGAAGTACCAACAATTAATAATAAGCATCATGAATCATGTATGTAAGCAAGATTGCAATGTTCATAAGAGAATATGGTAAAGTGGTATCTTGCTTGCCTGTATTTGATCGGCAAAACATAAATGCCGAGGCACCTCTTGAGTTCATAGAAAGACTAGAAGTAGTGATCGTCAAAGATAAAAGCATCAAAGTTATACCACAATCAATCATATTTTGAGACAAGCATATTATACTAAGAATGACAGTTGTGCTCTCAAGACAGTGCTCAAAGAAAGAATGGAGACACAACATAAAAGTAAAAGATTGACCCTTCGCAGAGGGAAGCAGGGATTAACATGCGCTAGAGCTTTTCATTTGTAAAGCAGGAGTAAAATTATTTTGAGAGGTGTTTGTTGTTGTCAACGAATGGTAATGGGTACACTAACTACCTCATCAACCGGACTCACAAGAGCGGCTCCCATTTATTTATTTTTGGTTGGCACTCCTTCCAACCTTTCTTTCACAAACCATGGCTAACCGAATCCTCGGGTGCCTGCCAACAATCACATACCATGAAGGAGTGCCTTTTTATTTAAGTTTTATTATGATGATGACACTCCCCCCAACCTTTGCTTACACAAGCCATGGCTAACCGAATCCTTCGGGTGCCGTCCAACAATCACAAACCATGGAGGAGTGTCTATTTAAGTTAATTAATTTGGGACTGGGAATCCCATTGCCAGCTCTTTTTGCAAAATTATTGGATAAGCGGATGTGCCACTAGTCCATATGAGAGTCCGTCAAAAGTAAATGACAAGGTTGAAAGCTAAACACCACATACTTCTTCATGAGCTATGAAACATTAACACAAATTGAGAAGCATTTTGAAAGTTTTAAAGGTAGCGCATGAGAATTTACTTGGAATGGTTTGAAATGCCATGCATAGGTATTTATGGTGGACACTTTTGGAACAACTTGGTTTTCAGGTGTTTGGAAGCACGAGCGGCGTCACCGCTCAGTACAAGTGAAGGCTAGCAAAAGACTAGGGAGCGACAAATCAAGAGAGCAGTAACTGTCATAATTATGCTTGCGGCAAAATAAATTAACGGAGGCATAAAAGTGATACAATAACTCTGAAGCAATATAAATCATCGAGGCTTAATTGACTTTTTTGTTCAGTCATATGCATGCGTGAGCATGTGCCAAGTCGATATAAATGAATTATTCAGAGGAGGATACCACAATGCCATACTTACTTATGAATAAAACAATGCAAGCAAACATCTATGACATGCTACTCATATTAATAAATTGGAACTAAACATGAGAGATCATGAACTACTAGACTTTCTCAAATAACATATACCTCACATGAACCAACTAAGCATGCTCATATGGATGAGTATATGTACAAAAATGAAAGCAAATAGAGTTCATACCAGCCTCTCACCACAATCAGATTGTCGTAGATCGTCATTATTGCCTTTTCACTTGTGTAGCTTGGATAATATGAAATGAAAACCACGCTCCAGCCACCGAAGACCATTGAACTCATGATGAACTTTACAAACCAAAGAAGAACAGCAAATATTTTTGGTGTTTTCGAATTAGAAACAAGAACGAAAGAAAACAAGCAAACAAAGCAAAATCTTTTTGGGTTTTCTTATAGCAAACTAACGATAGCGAATAAAGTAAACTAAGAGCAAGGTACCAAATAAACAAATGGTGAAGAGAAACTACAGAAATATTTTTGTTCTTTTTGTGTTTTAGGAAAGAAACAAAGTGAAAACAAAAAAATGCAAACTAACAGAAACACAGAAAAGCAGGATGACAGAAATCTGCCAAATCCTGACAGCAGTACAGAAATCGAATTTAACAAAAATCTTCCATTGCTCAGACCAAAAAGTGTTCAACTAATGAAAGTTAGATAACAACCTGGGGAACATGCTCAAAAATTGGCAACTCAAAATAACGTTCTGGCTGTGCGTACGAATATTTTTTGGTAACAGCACAGAATCTGTTTTTGGACAGCACTTCCCCAAATATCATCTCCCTCTCATTAGAAGACCACTCTAGAGACTAAACAAGTATGTACAAGTATCCAGCAATCATAATATGCAAAGAATGAGTGATGCCGGTATACCTCCCCCCAAGCTTAGGCTTTTGGCCTAAGTGGAGTTCATTCCCACGGTCCCCATGAAGTGGTGTCTTCGTAATATGACGAAGAACGACCCGGTTCCATGTATGTGCTGGAGGAGACGTCGGGGTACGTGACGGTGGAGTCGTAGGAGGGCTCGGCGTTCTCGGAGTCATGTTGCTGGTGGAATTCTTGTATCTTCATATGCTCCTCCACCACCTCCTTTGTTAGCGACCATGATTGCCTGTCAATATTAAACAAACCCTGCTGGGGAAGAGGGATTTCTTTCTCATTCCCATCAGCAAACAACATTTTATAGACAATATTATCTATAGTGGAGTTAGTAGTAACAAAATGATGGCTCTTCATAGCAGCAATATCTAGCTTCCTAGGGGTTAATGGTACATCATTAGAATCAAGAGGAATATCTAGATGTGTTAGAATGCGTGATGCAATAGTTCCTCCAAAAATAGGCCCCCTGCTAGACAAGCGGCGAGCAATAAGAGAACCAAGATGATAAGGTGTCTCTCCAGTAAGTGCAACATTCAAGAAAGCAAGATGGTAGCTAGAGATGTTACTAGTATTTTCTCTACCCAAAATGCTAGTACCAATGTAATATGCGAAATACTTAATAGCGGGGAGTTGAATGTTTCTTATCTTCCCTCG
Source organism: Lolium perenne (assembly GCF_019359855.2). Taxonomy (NCBI): domain Eukaryota; kingdom Viridiplantae; phylum Streptophyta; class Magnoliopsida; order Poales; family Poaceae; genus Lolium; species Lolium perenne. The sequence goes on along the minus strand of NC_067248.2, from coordinate 52,453,257 downwards.
CTGGATGGTGCGGCAATCATCCCCGGTGATCCCTCGGTAGAGCTCCAACAAGTCCCGAGGGTTGTCATCAATCCTCCTTGCTGTACCTACAGGGGCAATACCCAATGCAAAACAAAATTCCTCCAATTTCATGGTAACAGGAATATCATAAATCTTGAATGCGACTGTCGGCTCATATTCCGTGTTGTGGAACTCGAAGCTCTCAACGAAAACTTTGGTGAGCCTGTAATATTGTCCCCTCTCGTCTCCCACGTAGGTGGCTAGGCCTGCCCTGTTGACGAGGGTGAAGAAGTCATCCAATATCCCTGCATTGGTCAGAAACTCATAACAAGGGAAGGATGAAGCATTAGGAGCCCCATGGTCCTCCTCGGGCGCGAAGCTAGGCGCGATGACATCCTCATTGTAGGATCGCCTAATTTGAGTAGACGCCCTTGAGGGCCTACCGGTGCTGGTTGTTGCTTTCTTGAACAACTCTCCAAACTTGAATTTCTTCATCTTCCCCTTCTGAAATTTTCAACAATCATTATAAAATTTGATTTCAAGGTGTGTAATTGAAGGGAACTACTATAGGAACTTGCTAGAGTACTACACATGCATCAAAACTAATTTCTACCACTTAGAACAAGCATGCAAGCTCACTAAACATGTTATCTACAGCAGCAAAATATTCAAGATATACTCAACCAAATGAAATTCTAATTGGACAATCAAAGGAGTCACATACCAAGGAGTAAATGTGCCAAATTTCAGACAGAAATCTGGGCTGAGCAAGGAGATCGAAAAATCGCGAGTTCTTGAGCAGAAACACGAGTAAGAGAAACTTGGTACGAGTTTTTTCGGGAGAGAGAAGGTGCTGGGAGGAAGAGATGGTGTAGTGGGGCAAGGGGTGGCCCACACCACATGGTGGCGCGGCCCCCTTGCTGGCCGCGCCGGCCTATGGTGTGGCACCCCCTGGTGCCCCACAGGTCATCCTCTGGTGCTCCCAGGTGCCTCGTCGAAAAATAGGACCAACGGTGTAATTTTTGTAATTTTTAGAGAACTTTGAAAAATGCACATTTCTGGGTATTAAATTAATGATTACTGCGCAGGAAAATGATTTCTAAAATCTTAAATGACCTAAGCATATTGCAAAACAAAAGTGCTACAGCAAGTAAAATAGGTGAAGGGAGAGAGAAAGAAAGAAATGTTGTTTAGCTCCTTTATGCAATAAAATATACTTGTTAACAAGGTTGATCAAGTCTTGCTATCAAATAAATTTTATATGACAGAAGAAGAAATAAACCTCAAATCAATCATGTTACCTTATATTGAATTGATATGGATCCAATCACAAGAGTTTGATATTCTTCTTTAGGCTCATATATAGGACAATCAATGGATCCCACTTTGATAGTTTTCACATTAAAAATTGTATTGACTCCACATACTTTATCAATCCTCTTGGGAAAATAGACAGTGTGTTCTTTATCATCAACATTGAAAGTAACCATGCCTTTATTGCAATCAATAACAGCCCCTGCAGTATTAAGAAAGGGTCTTCCAAGAATAATGGACATATTATCATCTTCAGGCATTTCCAACACAACGAAATCAGTTAATATCAAGCAATGCTGAGTAACTTGAACAGGAACATTTTCACATAAACCAACAGGAATAGCAGTAGATTTATCAGCCATTTGCAAAGATATATCAGTTGGTATCAATTTATCTAAATCAAGTCTCTTATAAAGAGAAAAAGGCATTAAACTAACACCTGCTCCCAAATCACATAGAGCAGTTCTAACATAATTATTCTTGATGGAACAAGGAATAGTCGGTATACCTGGGTCGCCCAACTTCTTTGGAACCTTACCATTGAAGGAATAATTAGCGAGCATAGTAGAAATCTCCTCATTGGGGACTTTCCTTTTGTTAGTAACAATATCTTTCATATACTTTGAATAAGGAGGCAATTTAATAGCATCAGTCAAAGGAATTTGCAAAAATAAAGGTTTCATCCAATCACAAAATTTATTATAATGTTCCTCTTCCTTTGATTTTAGTTTCTTAGCAGGAAAATGCATTTGCTTTTGAACCCAAGGTTCTCTTTCATTACCATGTTTCTTTGTAATAAAATCTTCTTTAGTATACTTTTTATTTTTAGCATGCTTTTCAGGTTCTTTTTCAATTTCTTCTTTATCAGGAGTATCATTCTTATCATTATCTTCCTCATGTTCATTACCACTTTCAGTTTCAGCATCAGAAATAGAAATACTATTAGGATCACTAACAGGTTCAGAGGATTCTACAACATTCTTATGTTTCTTTTTCTTTTTCTTAGATGGAGCACTAGTTTTAATTAGTTGAGAATCTTGTTCAACTCTTTTGGGATGCCCTTCAGGATATAGAGGATCCTGGGTAGAAGCACCGCCTCTAGTTGTTACTTCACAAGCATGTTTTTCTTTAGAATTATTTCCCAACAAGTCATTTTGCACTTTAGTAAGTTGATCAATTTGAGTTTGAACCATTTGAAAATGTTTAACAAGTATCTTAACATCATTGGAGGTTCTCTCCACAATACCATGCAATTCACTAATAGCTCGGGAATTTTCCATTAAATGATTCTCTACTCGCATATTAAAGTTTTCTTGCTTAACAATATAATTATCAAATTCATCTAAGCATTGAGCAGGAGATTTTGAATACGGAATATCTTCCCTAGTAAAGTGTTGAAGCGAGTGTACCTCAATCATGGATGAAGGGGGAATTGTCTCACATATATCTTCTATAGGAGGTAAATTCTTCACATCTTCAGGTTTAATACCCTTCTCTTTAAGAGACTTCTTGGCTTCCCTCATATCTTCATCATTTAATTTAATCATACCCCTCTTCTTCACTATCGGTGTCGGGGTTGGTTCAGGTGTAGACCAATCATCATGATTCCGGCCTATTTTAGCCAATAATTCTTCAGCGTCTTCTGGAGTTCTTTTCCTGAAAACACAACCAGCACAACTATCCAGGTATGCCCTAGACTCAATAGTTAGTCCACTATAAAATATATCAAGTAAATCATGCTTTTCCAAATCATGGTCAGGCTGAGCTCTAATAAGAGAACAGAATCTCGCCCAAGCCTCAGGCAATTTCTCTCCATCTTCCTGGTCAAAATTATAAATTCTCTGCAACGCAGCATGTTGAGCACTAGCAGGAAAGTATTTTCGAAAGAAAACATCACGCAAATCAGTTGGACTTTTAAGAGAACCAGGAGGCAAATTATTATACCAAGTTTTAGCATCATCCTTTAATGAGAACGGAAAAATTTTAGCGACAAAATAAGTACGCATCTTGACATCATCAGAAAACACGCCACTAAGAGTAGATAACTCAGTCAGGTGTTCAACAGCACTTTCTTTTTCAGTACCACAAAAGGGTGTTTTCTCAACAATAGCTATATGAGATAGATCAAGAGAAAAATCATAATCTTTATCCCTAATGTTTATAGGAGATGTGGCAAATTTAGGATCAGGAGATGGTGTATATCTAACAGCATGTTCTGCAAGCAACTTTTTAATTTTTCTTGCATCAGTAGTAGCCTTGCATTTTTCAATAAAATCATTATCAAGCTCTACATAATCTTCATCAAGATCATCACTAGAATAATCAACAGACTCAGGTGAATTAACAGGTGTAGCAGCATTAGGAGTTTCAGTATTTTCAATTTGTCTAGACTTAGCAATTGTAGCATCTAGAAAAGATCCCAATGAACCACTATCATCAAGCACAGCAGAAACATTATCAATATTATGAGAATTTTCAGATTCAGCAGAAGTACCAGCACGCGAAGCATGTGGCGGTGAAACAAGTTTATCAATCACAGAGGGTGAATCAAGAGCAGCAGAGGTACTCAGAGTTGTACCTTTTCTTGTAGAGGATGGTAATATGGCGATCTTAGTATCGCGAGGTTTACCCATAATGGAGAATTTGCAGCGAACAATATCAATCCAAGTGAACTTCCAAATAAAGCTATGCTCCCCGGCAACGGCGCCAGAAAATAGTCTTGATGACCCACAAGTATAGGGGATCGCAACAGTCTTCGAGGGAAGTATTACCCAATTTATTGATTCGACACAAGGGGAGACAAAGAATACTTGTAAGCCTTAACAGCGGAGTTGTCAATTCAGCTGCACCTGGAAACAGACTTGCTCGCAAGAGTTTATCAGTAGTAACGGTTTTATGGCAGTGGAAATAGTGAAATAACAGCAGCAGTGAAATAAAGACAGCAGTAGTGATTATAGTAAACAGCAGGATTAAAATACTGTAGGCACAGGGACGGATTTAACGGGCGTTGCATGGATGAGAGAAACTCATGTAACAATCAAAGCATGGGCATTTGCAGATAATAATAAAACGGTATCCAAGTACTAATCAATCAATAGGCATGTGTTCCATATTTAGTCGTACGTGCTCGCAATGAGAAACTTGCACAACATCTTTTGTCCTACCAGCCGGTGGCAGCCGGGCCTCTAGGGAAACTACTGGAAATTAAGGTACTCCTTTTAATAGAGTACCGGAGCAAAGCATTAACACTCCGTGAACACATGTGATCCTCACATCACTACCATCCCCTCCGGTTGTCCCGATTCTTGTCACTTCGGGGCCATTGGTTCCGGACAGCGACATGTGTATACAACTTATAGGTAAGATCATAAACAACGAATATCTTCAAGAATCAATAACATGTTCAGATCTGAGATCATGGCACTCGGGCCCTAGTGACAAGCATTAAGCATAACAAGTTGCAACAATATCATAAAAGTGACATCTACGGATACTAGGCACTATGCCCTAACAATCTTATGACTATTACATGACCAATCTCATCCAATCCCTACCATCCCCTTCAGCCTACAGCGGGGGAATTACTCACACATGGATGGGGGAAACATTGCTGGTTGATGGAGAGGCGTTGGCGGTGATGGCGGTGAAGATCTCCTCCAATTCCCCGTCCCGGCGGAGTGCCAGAACGGAGACTTCTGGCTCCCGCGACGGAGTTTCGCGATGTGGCGGCTCTCTGGAGGGTTTCTGGCGATGTCGACTTCTCCCCGTGCGTTTTTAGGTCGAACCCGATAAGTAGTCCAAAGGGGGGCGTCGGAGGCCAGCCGAGGGGGCCACACCATAGGGCCGCGCGGGCCCCCCTGGGCCGCGCCGCCATATGGTGTGGGGCCCTCGGGCCTCCACCTCCTTCGCCCTTCTGGCTCCGTCAATATTTTGGTAAAATAGGGCCATCTGAAGAAATTCCGAGGATTTTCCCGAAAGTTGGATTTCTGCACAAAAACGAGACACCAGAGCAGTTCTGCTGAAAACAGCGTTAGTCCGTGTTAGTTGTATCCAAAATACACAAATTAGAGGCAAAACAATAGCAAAAGTGTTCGGGAAAGTAGATACGTTTTGGACGTATCAGTCCTCAGGAACGTTTGGTCATTATAAGTAAACAAACCGGCTTGTCCTTTGTGCTAAAAAGGATTGGGCCACTCGCTGCAATTATTTCTCTCGCATTTTATTTACTTGTACTTTATTTATCTGCAATATCAAAACCCCCTGAATACTTGCCTGTGAGCATTTACAGTGAATCCTCCATCGAAACTGCTGCCAACACCTTCTGCTCCTCGTTGGGATCGACATTCTTACTTATCGAAGATACTACGATACACCCCCTATACTTGTGGGTCATCAGCCCCCCGACGCTGCCCCTTCGCCTATTTATTCCTTCCATCGCGAAAACCCTAGTACCGAGAGCCACGATACGGAAAAAGTTCCAGAGACGCCGCCGCCGTCAACCCCATCTCGGGGGGGGGGGGGGGGGTCAGAAGATCGCCTCTGGCACCCTGCCGGAGAGGGGAATCATCACCGGAGGGCTCTACATCACCATGCCCGCCTCCGGACTTATGCGTGAGTAGTTCATCCTTGGACTACAGGTCCATAGCAGTAGCTAGATGGTTGTCTTCTCCTCTTGTGCTATCATGTTTAGATCTTGTGAGCTGCTTATCATGATCAGGATCATCTATTTGTAATGCTACATGTTGTGTTTGTTGGGATCCGATGAATATGGAATACTATGTCAAGTTGATTATTGATCTATCATATATGTCATTTATGTTCTTGCATGCTCTCCGTTGCTAGTAGAGGCTCTGTCCAAGTTGATACTTGTGACTCCAAGAGGGAGTATTTATGCTAGATAGTGGGTTCATGTATCCATTGAATCTGGGGGAGTGACAGTGATGCGCGTAGATGTACACGTCTGTTGGGAACCCCAAGAGGAAGGTATGATGCGCACAGCGGCAAGTTTTCCCTCAGAAAGAAACCAAGGTTATCGAACCAGTAGGAGGCAAGAAGCACGTGAAGGTTGTTGGTGGAGGAATGTAGTGCGGCGCAACACCAGTGAAACCGGCGCCAACGTGGAACCTGCATAACACAATCAAAGTACTTTGCCCCAACGTAACAGTGAGGTTGTCAATCTCACCGGCTTGCTGAAAACAAAGGATTAAGCGTATCGAGTGGAAGATGGTGTTTGTTTGCAAAGAACAGTAAAACAGTAGAATGTATTCAGATGTAAAAGAATGGACCGGGGTCCACAGTTCACTAGTGGTGTCTCTCCAATAAGATAACTAGCATGCTGGGTGAACAAATTACAGGCGAGCAATTGACAAATAAAGATTCAATACATATCAACGATGATTACTATGTGATTTAATCAGGGCATTACGACAAAGTACATAGACCGCTATCCAGCATGCATCTATGCCTAAATAATCCACCTTCAGGTTATCATCCGAACCCCTTCCAGTATTAAGTTGTAAACAACAGATAATTGCATTAAGTATGGTGCGTAATGTAATCAACACAAATATCCTTAGACAAAGCATCAATGTTTTATCCCTAGTAGCAACAGCACATCCACAACCTTAGAACTTTCTGTCACTGTCCCAGATTTAATGGAGGCATGAACCCACTATCGAGCATAATTACCCCCTCTTGGAGTTACAAGTATCAACTTGGCCAGAGCCTCTACTAGCAACGGAGAGCATGCAAGAACATAAACAACACATATATGATAGATTGATAATCAACTTAACATAGTATTCTCTATTCATCGGATCTCGCCAAACACAACATGTAGCATTACAAATAGATGATCTTGATCATGTTAGGCAGCTCACAAGATCTATAACAATGAAAGCACAAGCGGAGAAGACAACCATCTAGCTACTGCTATGGACCCATAGTCCAAGGATGAACTACTCACGCATCAATCCGGAGGCGGGCATGATGATGTAGAGCCCCTCCGGTGATGATTCCCCTCTCCGGCAGGGTGCCGGAGGCGATCTCCTGAATCCCCCGAGATGGGATTCGCGACGGCGGCGTCTCTGGAAGGTTTTCCGTATCGTGGCTCTCGGTACAGGGGGTTTCGCGACGGAGGCTTTAAGTAGGCGGAAGGGTAGGTCAAAGGGCGGCACGAGGGGGCCACACACCAGGCCGGCGCGGCCAGGGCTTGGGCCGCGCCGCCTTGGTGTGTCCCCACCTCGTGGCCTCACTTCGTCTCCCTTTCGGTCTTCTCGAAGCTTCGTGTAAAAATAGGCCTCTAGGCGTTGATTTCGTCTAATTCCGAGAATATTTCCTTACTAGGATTTCTGAAACCAAAAACAGCAGAAAACAGCAACTGCCGCTTCGGCATCTTGTTAATAGGTTAGTGCCGGAAAATGTATAATAATGCTGTAAAGTATGTATAAAACATTCAAGTATTGTCATAAAAGTAGCATGGAACATAAGAAATTATAGATACGTTTGAGACGTATCAGACAGCAACCCCTAAGGTTGTGGATGTGCTGTTGCCACTAGGGATAAAATATCAATGCTTTGTCTAAGGATATTTGTATTGTTTACATTACGCATAGTACTTAATGTAATTGTCTGTTGTTTGCAACTTAATACTGGAAGGGGTGCGGATGCTAACCTGAAGGTGGGCTTTTCAGCCATAGATGCATGCTGGATGGCGGTCTATGTTCTTTGTCGTAATGCCCTAAGTAAATCTCATAGTAGTTATCATGATATGTATATGCTTCTATATTTATCAATTGGCCAAGTGTAATTTGTTCACCCAACATGCTATTTATCTTATTGGAGAGACACCACTAGTGAACTGTGGACCCCGGTCCATTCTTTTACATCTGAAATACAACCCACTGCAATCATTGTTCTCTTTTGTTTTCTGCAAGCAAACATAATTCTCCACACCATACGTTTAATCCTTTGTTTCAGCAAGCCGGTGAGATTGACAACCTCACTATTAAGTTGGGGCAAAGTAGTTTGATTGTGTTGTGCAGGTTCCACGTTGGCGCCGGAATCACTGGTGTTGCGCCGCACTACACTCCTTCACCAACAACCTTCACGTGGCCTTCATCTCCTACTGGTTCGATAAAACTTGGTTTCTTACTGAGGGAAAACTCGCTGTTGTACTCATCATACCTTCCTCTTGGGGTTCCCAACGGACATGTGCTTTACCGTTACAAGGAGCTGCCTCCCACGCTAGCAGCAACTTTTTTGGCGCCGTTGCCGGGGAGATCAAGACACACTGCAAGGGGAGTCTCTCACATCCAATCTCTTTACTTTTTTATTGTATTGCGTTATTTTATTTTCTGTCTTGTTTGCTTTCTTTATATCAAAAACAAAAAAAAATAGTTACTTGTTTTACTTTATTTAATTCGGTTTTACTTAGTTTATTTTTATTACTACTAAAATGGGTACTCCTGAGAATACTAAGTTGTGTGATTTCACTAGCACAAATAATAATGATTTTATATGCACTCCTATTGCTCCACCTGCTACCACAGCAGAATTTTATGAAATTAAACCTGCTTTACTAAATCTTGTTATGAGAGAGCAATTTTCTGGTGTTAGTACTGATGATGCTGCTGCCCATCTTAATAATTTTGTTGAACTTTGTGAAATATAAAAGTATAAGGATATAGATGGGGATATTATAAAACTGAAATTGTTTCCTTTCTCCTTAAGAGGAAGAGCTAAAGATTGGTTTCTATCTTTGCCTAAAAATAGTATTGATTTATGGACTAAATGTAAAGATGCTTTTATTGGAAAATATTATCCTCCTGCTAAAATTATATCTTTGAGAAGTAGCATTATGAATTTTAAGCAATTGGATAATGAACATGTTGCCCAAGCATGGGAGAGAATGAAATCTTTGGTAAAGAATTGCCCTACACATGGACTAACTACTTGGATGATCATCCAAACCTTTTATGCAGGATTCAATTTTTCTTCAAGTAACCTATTGGATTCAGCTGCTGGAGGTACTTTTATGTCCATCATTTTAGGTGTTGCAATAAAGCTTCTTGATGATATGATGATCAACTACTCTGAATGGCACGCTGAAAGAACTCCTCAAGGTAAGAAGGTAAATTATGTTGAAGAAACCTCTTTCTTGAGTGATAAGATTGATGTTATTATGTCTATGCTTGTTAATGGTAGATCTCAAGTTGATCCTAATAATGTTTCTTTAGCTTAATTGGTTGCTCAAGAAGAGCATGTTGATGTGAATTTTATTAAAAATAATAATTTCAACAACAATGCTTATAGGAATAATTTTGGTAACAACAACTATAGGCCATATCCTTCTAATAGTGGTAATGGTTATGGTAATTCTTATGGTAATTCTAATAGTAGAAATGTACCCTCTGATCTTGAAGTCATGCCGAATTTATTAGTACACAAACTGCTTTTAACAAATCTGTTGAGAAAAAGTTTGGTAAAATTGATGTTCTTACTTCTAAGGTTGATAGTCTTGCTCTTGATGTTGATCTTTTGAAACTGAAAGTTATGCCTAATTAAGTTAAAGATACTAAGTCATTTGCTAAAACAAATGCTATCCAATTTCGAATTAATGACAATATTAGAATGATGGCTGAATTGCATGCTAGGTGGGAAAGAGAAGAAAGAGAAGAAAAACTTGCTAAAGAGAATAATATAGTTAAAGTTTGGACTATTACCACCACTAGTAATGTTGATGCTTCACATGTTGCTAAACCTCCTACTATCAATGGTAAAATAATTGGTGTTGGAAATGTCTCTACTTCTACTACAAAGTGTGCAAAACTGCCTGAAACTGCTGAAACTGTTTGTGATAAAAGTGCTGAAATTTTTCAGAGTGTTGGGGACAATGGTCCCATTGCTGTAGATCATAATGGTTTTGATTTTGATAATTGTCATATTTCTGAAGTTATTAAGTTCTTACAAAAACTTGCTAGAAGTCCTAATGCTAGTGCTATAAACTTAGCCTTTACAAAACATATTACAAATGCTCTCATTAAAGCTAGGGAAGAGAAATTAAAACTTGAAACTTCTATCCCTAGGAAGTTGGAAGATGGTTGGGAGCCCATCATTAAGATGAAAGTCAATGATTTTGATTGTAATGCTTTATTTGATCTTGGTGCAAATATTTCCGTTATGCCTAAGAAACTTTATGATATGCTTGACTTGCCACCTTTGGAATGTTGTTATTTGGATGTTAATCTTGCTGATAATTCTATAAAGAAACTTTTGGGGAGAATTGACAATGTTCACATTACGGTTAACAATAACCTTGTCCCCGTTGATTTTGTTGTTTTGGATATTGAATGCAATGCATCTTGTCCTATTGTTTTGGGAAGACCCTTTCTTCGAACTGTTGGTGCTATTATTGATATGAAAGAAGGAAATATTAGATATCAATTCCCTCTTAAGAAAAGTATGGAACACTTCCCTGGAAAGAGAATGAAGATGCCTTTTGATTCTATTATTAGAACAAATTATGATGTTGATGCTTCTTCTCTTGATGTTACTTGATTTGCACTTTCTGCGCCTAACTGAAAGGCGTTAAAGAAAAGCACTTATGGAAGACAACCCATTATTTTATTTCTGCAATTTTTGTTTTATATTTGAGTCAAGGTGCTTTTTACTACTTTAGCAATACCTTTGTATCTTTATTTTCTTGCATTGTTGTGCCAAGTAAAGTCTCTAATAGAAAGTTGATACTAGATTTGGATTTCTGCCCAGAAACAGATTTCTTAGCTGTCATGAATTCGCGTTTTTCTCTCTGTAGAAGAATCTAAAAATTCTGAACAAATTCATGCGTGATCCTCAGATATGTATGCAACTTTCATTAGTTTTGAGTTTTCTGATCTGAGCAAGTTAAGTGCCTCGAAAAATTTTGTCTTTACAGACTGTTCTGTTTTGACAGATTCTGCCTTTTATTTCGCATTGCCTCTTTTACTGTGTTTGAGTGGATTTCTTTGCTCCATTAAATTTCAGTAGCTTTGGGTAATGTCCAGAAGTGTTGGTAATGATTGTGTCCTTGCTGAACATGTGAATTTTTGATTATGCACTAATCCTCTAATGAGATTGTTTTAAGTTTGGTGTGGAGGAAGTTTTCAAGGATCAAGAGAGGAGGATGATATGATATGATCAAGAAGAGTGAAAAGTCTAAGCTTGGGGATGCCCCCGTGGTTCATCCCTGCATATTTCAAGAAGACTCAAGCGTCTAAGCTTGGGGATGCCCAAGGCATCCCCTTCTTCATCAAAACTTATCAGGTCACCTCTAGTGAAACTATATTTTAATTCCGTCACATCTTATGTGCTTTACTTGGAGCGTCTATTTGCTTTTATTTTTGTTTATGTTTGAATAAATTCGGATACTAGCAATCCTTGTGTTCGAGAGAGACACGCTCCGCTTTTGAAGCGATGAATATTTGGAATTTTGTATATACCTATCCAAATTTTAGCAAGTTTAGAAAGTGTAGTTACCGCTCCATAGCTAACATGATAAACCGGCTAGTCCAAACACAGCCACCATCCATTGCCCAAGGGTAGAGAAAGACGATTTCTACATCAAAAACAACAAAAACTAGCGCAAACATGTAATAGCGTATTTAGAATTCTAGCCAACCTTCCCCCATGGGTTCTATACCCGATTCATAACTAGAAAGCTTCTCCGGTCCTTCACTAATCGGGGCTAAAAGCCCTGAAATCCAAAATGCTAAAATAGGAATAAGACTTGATATATAATAACAACGCAAAAAAGTATATCCTAATTTGAACACTAAAGATGCGTCTCGACCGATGTCGATCACCGTAGCTAAGAACAAAAGCTTCACCCAAATTCCCCTTGTGACGCACCATCCTCTCTTGATTCCGAAAAGGAGGTGGCAAAAGAACAGCGGGGCATGGTCGAACCCGAGAAGGTATCATCTTGGTCTTTCCGCCGATGACGTACAATGCGTCCCGGAGGATCAGCCTTGGACAACGGCAAGCATCGGGGGAAGCAACAACGAACTAAAGCCATGTCTCCAAACGTGATGATCCCAACACAGGAACAACGTTGAGGAAGCTGCCATTATGCCAATCCAACTCTAGACCTATGTTTTCGCCCGGAGACATTTACCAAACTGAAATGAGAGTCGGGGAGTGCCGACGCAAGTTAAGTCGGTGATGCATCTAAGGAGGGGAACGACATCCACTGACGCCGTTGTCACAAGCACCATCCGAAGACGAGAGCAAGTCTTTCATTCGCATGGCCGTGCACCACCCACCGTACTCACGGGAATGGGGAAACCATCCATGTTGTTTACACCAAATGAATAACTGGAGCAGCCCGATCACCCCCTAGCACCACGGGCGAAATCTCTCGCGTATTATCTGAAAGAATAATGACACCATGCACAGTAGCAACCTGCCGTGTAATTACTAGTTCGGCACACGGAGCACCAAAGATTACTTGCCCAGCAGCCAGCATCCACACGATCGATACTCGATAGCAGAATGCAAGGGAACCAGCCAGCTGGCATAGTCCTCATCCTCGCGGCCATTCTCCACCTGGCATGTGACGCTCCGGTCGCCGCCGCCGCCTAGTACAGCGGCCGAGTCGTCATCGGCCACGCCACAGCAGAGGCGAGGGTTAGTGCTCATATCGACGCACCTGCCATTCACGAGGCGCATGGGGACGAGGTGGCGCCGGAGATGATGACTTGGGCGGCCAGCCTCGCAGGCGGCGGTGGCATCAGCCCCCCACTCAACGCGAACAAGAAGGCGTGCGGGGGCTCTTGCGCTGGAAAAGAGCGGTATCAGCCCTACACCCGCGGCTGCAAAATGGTTTACGGATGCGGTGGAGGTAGCTAGCACAATCTGATGTATAGTAGTACTCCCTCCGTCCCGTGGAAAGTGTCGTAGCAGCAGAATAGGGAGCCACCGGAATTTCCGATCCACCGAAATGGAGCCTCCAGAGCTGCGGGAGGGAGCAAAGGTGGATGCGGGAGAGGAGCCCGTCGTGGGAGAGCGTGTTGAACCGGTCCTCAAGGTGGCGCCAGTGCTCGGCGGCCTCGACGGAGCCGGTGGTGCGCGGCTGATGAAGCGGAGGCCCTTAAGCGCCAGTGCTCGGCGGCCTCGACAAGCCGGTGGTGCGTCAGTTGACCCGCGGGGTTGCGGGAGAGAGCGGCTGTGGCTGGGGAGTGGGGGTGGGGGGAAGCTGCGAGGCCCGCGGGCGGCGGCGAGCGGCGGGCGACGCTGCGGACATGGACGCGAAGACGGTGGAGAGGAGAGACTCACGTGCTTGTCAGGAATTCGTGGAGGGTCTTTTTGAAAAAACGTCCGTCCGACACTTTCCACGGGACGGAGGGAGTACATGCAACTGCTCGGGCTCTGAATAAACGCAAGCATCCAATCCAATCAAGCCATAATCTTTGAGTTTCATGCATCCTCTCTGCAGATTGGCTTGTGCTTTGCAAAAAACATACTACTACTATCATTTTTTCACCAGGAAAAAGAATCAGTGTTTGGGGCAAGTGAATGTCAGAACTCACCCGTATAATCAGTGTTTTTTTTTAGAGCAACCACATATTTCATTAATCGAAAATCAACTTACATGAAGCAACACATGTGGAAACTAAAAGACAAACCGGGATAAAATGATTATCCTGAATTTGCAGATAAAATTCTAAAAGATCGAGAAATACAAAACGATCCCTAGGATTTCCTGCAACCACCGTAGCCAGCGGCGGTCGTCCAATTCCAATGCCGCCGAGACGAACGCAAGAAGAAACGCCGAGCCTCCACCATTGCAAGATCCAAAAAAGCACCATCGCCAACGAGGCTTTGTGAGTCGATGAACAGGCCTGCTGCAAGCAGCGAGGCACATGTCGCTGTGGCACGTCGACCGGGGGAAGTCCCCGTGCTGTCTTGGACCAAGATACGCCGCCTCCCATCGACGAAGTCGGAGAAGAACGACATATCCACCACCTCCGGACCAACATCTTCGCACCAGAAGAACCACCTCGCCCCGGCTCCCAGCGCCATCGTGGACAACGACAAACACCAGTGACACGTCGAGAAACAGATCTCGCCAGATCTGAAGAACGGCGAGAAGACCAAGCTGCCGACCTGAAAGATCGACAAGCACACGTTGCCAACAACTCCGAGACGCCGCCGTGAAGGTCGCCGCCGGTGTAGGAGTGGAGTTGAGGCAGATTTATTTGCCCGGGCGCCGCTCCCACCACCCCAACGACGCGCCACAGCAGACAAGCCCTAACTACAAAACGGAGGAGGAACGAGGTCCCCTCCCCCTCCTACCGCCGGAGCGGCAAGCGGAGGGAGAGGGGCCTAGAGCTCAAGCCGATGGAGATGGGATCTGGCTGCCGCCCCCTGGGGAGAGAGCAGGGACAAAACCCGTTTAATCAGTGTTTAGGATAAGTAAATTGACATCAGAAACCCCTGCACATATTGCAACACTGCGTCCATTCTGAACGAAACTAAGAGCATCTCCAGCCGTTGGGCTCCCTGGGCCGAAATCCGGCGCTATTTAGCGCCGGATTGGACGAAAGTTTGGTCCGGGGAGCGCCGAAGTTCCAGCCGTCTCCCTGGTAGACACCCGGGGTTCGGCGTTTTTGACCAGTTTTGCCAACATTTGGCTTATTTCATGCATAATTCAGTGAATTTGACCAGTTTTACCAACATTTGGCTTATTTTTACAAATAAACGTTACAGTTCAACAAAACAAGACAAGTTTTCAAACAAATCAAATGGAAACTAATTGGTATTGCCTCGAAGCGTCCATATGTGCTCCACAAGATCATCCTGCAGCTGTTGATGCATTGTGGAGTCTCGAATCTCCTGACGCATAGCGATGAACGCAGCCCACGATGCCGGCACCTGGTGGTTAGGCTGTGCAAGAGGACCCTCTCTGTCATATGGTGCAGCTTGTTTGCTCGGAGGGACCGGATGCTTCCGCTCATCCTCGATAATCATGTTGTGTAAGCACACACAACAGTTCATCACCTCCCACATCTGATCTTTGGACCAAGTCAAAGCGGGGAGAGAGCAATGGGAGGGGAGGAGGGATTTGTGTCGACAAAGTGGTGGGGTTCGTCTATTCTCTCGCTGACAGAGCAGGCCCGTCCCCGCTTTTATCTCGTCCGGAGTCCCCGAGCGCACCCCAGGGGGGCTGGGATGGCCTGGGCTCTCCGGACGGATGAAAGGCGTAATCCGGACGAAAACGAGGAGCTGGGGGCGCGACTGGGCAGTTTTCGTCCATCCAAATGAAAAAAAAAAGCGTTCTTGGGGCCTCGTCGGGGAGACGGCTGGAGATTCTCTAAGGTTCAGGATTGATGGCCGTGTTCAGCAGCAGCTTGTTACTCACACTGTCTCACTTGGCCTTGTTCCAGCGTCGGCTGCCGGCCGGAGACGCGACTGGTTGGGTATTATCTGTACGGCCCGAAATACTGTTGAAAGTTCTTATGCTGAAATAACACAAGTAAATCAACAGATAACGAAAGCAGGCATGAAATATGTTGCAAATTGATTTCGGCAAAACTGCAATATATGAATCGAGGTTATTATTGTAATATACTCCGTACATGTTTTCGTTGAAAAAGTACGGAATTTATGTGAAAATTTTTTTTTTAGAGTGGGTTAATGTTGGATTTATTAATATTTTGTTGAAAACAATGGTAATTATTGGTGTAAGTCACTCTAATATGTTGCAAAGAGTTTTCAGATGGGATTAATGTTGATCTTGTTGAAACACTCGTAATAATTGTTGTAAATGACTCGAAAATATGCTGCAAAGAGATTTTTCAGGTCGGGTTAACGTTTAATATTTTTGATAAAAACGAAGTTTATTGGTGTGGTAAATTTTGTTGCATTGAGTTTTGTCTTCAACGGTGTTGGGGTCCACGATCAATTTATGCAGCTTGATAGAGTATGCATGATGGAGATTTTCCCCCAAATTGTTGCAAAGAGTTTTGTCTTCAACGGTGTTGGGCGAATGGCCAAATGGGACCCATCAGGCGTGGGATGGAGATTTTCCCCCAAATTGTCGCTCACCGCTAGCGCGGCCTGGAAATATCCATATGGTCCAAAGTGTTAAGCGATAAGCATAGGTAGTTAGCGTATACTTAGTTTCCTATCTAACCTAGTTGGTATAGCCGTAGCACGTCATGTGTGGTACGTTTTAATTGTACCTGTCGTGGTGGTTATCTTGTAGTCATCAACGAGTATACAAGACAGAACACCCTGGTGAGGTACTTATTCCAAACCATCTCTCTTTCTTGTTTTACCACATGGTATGAGAGCCATCACTCTAGATCATGCCCATGTCAACTTCTGGAACCACTCCTACCCTTCCAGGCATGTCCAATGCCACAGCTCCCGTCATTTCGGATGCCAATCTACTGGTGACATCTGTTGGACCTATCTCCACGACAACCATCTTTACGGGCGCCTCTACGCCGATCTCGGCTCCGCTGCCCTACGGGACGATTAAACCCTGGCTCAGGCCATATCGCAGGTCTGGTGACGCCGCCTGTCAACACCCGGATTTTTAAGTCCAGATGCCTATTATGTCATTCATCGCAATCTCAGGAATAATGTTGTTGCGAGACATAACAGTTGATATCATAAGTCATCATTCATTACAAACCATAATTGTCTTACACAAATAGATCACATGATCCAATATTAAAACCATAGTTGATCTACTGATCAACGAACAACATAAATAGCGGAAGCGTAACGGAAGTGGACTATCTAATCCACAGGCCAACGCTTGACGTTAGGCGAACTCCTAGTTGTTGTAGACGTCCTGCTGGCCGTCATCTTCATACTGCTGCTCCTCTTCATATTCTGGCCATTTGAATATATAGGGAGACAGCCGTGAGTACTTTAAAGTACTCGCAAACTAATACTATTGTAATTGCTATCAATTTTATTAAGGGGGTGCTAAGCTCTAGGTTTCTTTGCATAAAGCCAGTTTTAGTTCATAAGCATTTCATAAAGACTATTCATATGCTAACTAACTCAAGTGGGAGCATTAGTGTCATTCCCACAACACAGTTGTGTTTCAAATTCAAGTCCCCCTTTCAAATTCAACCATTATTTTCAAGAGGAGATCTAATGACGGAATAGTATGGCCTTTCCAATTGTCTGTAACCGTGGACACGGCTATTCGAATAGTTTTACACTCTGCAGAGGTTGCACACTTGTGCCACACATTTGATTACATCCGTCAGGGATAACCCTGAATACTCGTAACTCAGTACGCAGATCATCAACCATAACCTTTAACTTACACATCCTAGTACAGGCACCTCTCCCCATGAGCTTGGCCTCCCAGTGAAGACAAATCGTCAGCCTGGAAACTGCACAGGGCTTGGGCCGGACAATTCACCTCATTCACGTCATTTCACATCATTTCACATTTAACGGAGGCAGCCTCGGCATAACCCCTATGACGCTTGTTTAGAGGTAACCCATACTAAGACATATAAACTTCTAGTTAGACCCTACCCATAATCAGGTGTTGTGGGGGTACTTGTAAATTGGAATGGTATCGCATCCGAACCCAACCATTAGTTTTTAGCAAATTCACCAAGTCATTCATTTCATCCAAGTCATATTCACCTTCAAATCCTTCAAAGTCATTTCATTTCACAATGTTCCCATCTAGAGTAGTCAATTTTATTCATTTAGCACTAGCCACTAGTCATGAGGGGTGCTACTTAACTTGTAAGCTTTTTAGGCTAAGTTTGATACTCTTGCTCTACTCTATACTTAGACCAAAGTTAACTATAAAAGTAACCTTTGATAAACAAAGTAAAAGCTTGAATGATAAAACTTGGGATGGGATCATTGCACATAAAGTAAGGGAAAGGTTGCCTTGCTCAAGAGAGCTTTGCATTTGCAGGAATATTAGCTTGCCTTGAGTGGTGTACTGGTCAAAGTGGTCTTCCTCTCCTTGGAAGTAGACCTCCTCCTCCTCTTGGTATTCCTCGGTACTAGCGTCTAAATACGAATACAATACACACCATCACCACACAAAGTTTAAGTACTATACTAAGCACACACATGAGTCACTCAAACTAAACTATCATCACGACATGCTTATTATTGTAGTTGACTTTGTTTTATTCTTAAGAAAAATAATTTCCTCTCATTACAAATATTAATTAGGGTGTCTATTTAATTCTTGAGAGAAATAATTTCCTCTCATTGAATCTAATTAAGATTTAATTTCCTCCATTAATAACATATGACCTAGGTTGACCAAAGTCAACCTCTTCATAATTATCAATTGGGAAAATGATTTAAATGAGGTGATGCACCTCATGCATTTTAATAACACATGGTAATGATTTATTGTCATCAACTAATTCAATCTGGGACTTAGTTGACCATGGTCTCTACCTCATGTTGACTTAGTTAAGACAAGATTTAAAGGAGAGAGGAGCTCTCATACCTTTTAATAAAGGAATATGTATATTAAAAAAATGAACTAGAAATAGCCATAGGGCCATTTTTTTAAACTAAGCCATGATCATACAAACAACTATGTAATATTTTTACAGATTTAGATAGACAATGTGAAATATGATTTTTGAGAGTTGGAATCAACTCAAAAGCATTTTTATTCAATTTTTAATAATTGATTGAAGTGGCAAAAGGCCCTACCTTGTTTATTTTGTCACATTTATTCTACCACTAATCTAAGGTTGAGACCAGGGTAGTTTTGTAGATATTTTAACAAGGTTTCCAAATATATAAAATTTGTCAAATTTGGTTTGGTGGATTTTATCCTATTTAATTTTGAAAACAGCATCTGAGAGTATTTTAGGAAATTCGAAAATTCCAGTTTGAACTAAACGGGCTGGCGGGAAAACCTAACGGGCTACGCAGAGAGGAAGGGAAATGGGCCGGCCCAGCAGTGCGTCTAGCGCAGCGGGCCAGCTGACAGCATGGGGTCCACGCGTCAGTGGGACTTAACCCAGCGAATCGGTACGCTGAGCGTGAGCCGCACGATTAGGAGAGGATCGCACGGCCCAGGGACGTCGTCGTCTCCGGCGAGATGGGGGCTTACTGGCGATGGCGGTAGGGGGTCGGCGAGCACGTCGGAGCTCCGGCGGTCGTCGGAGATGTGCGCCGCAACGTTGTCGACGATGACGAAGCGCCTGGTAGCAGTGGCGTCTCCAGGGGCGGCGTCTAGCTCCGGCGATCTTCTGCGACTGAGAGCGGCGGTGAGGTAGCAATTGGTGAGCTCTGGTGGGCAATGGGGAGCGGCGAGATGGCTAGGCTACTCAGGGAGAAGAGGGGAGGCGAGGTGTGTGCTCAATTGGGAGCGAGGAGCGGTCCTTTTATAGCTGTGAGGAGAGGCCGCGGGTCTGAGGTGAGGTAAGCCATTGCGTCAGCGGTAGGGTGGCGCAGGAGCACTGGGGATGATGCACGCGAGCATGCGAGGTACTGGCGATGCTGTAGCGCTTGATTGCGGGGAAAACGGGGCACGGATGCGACGGTGAGCTTGACGGAAGCTTGCAGGTCCGTGGCGAGTCACGTCGACGGTGACGACGGCCACAGCCCTCCCGCGGTCCAACGGTTATGTCTACGAGTCTCCTGGTGGTCTCGCGCGGTGACTGGCGAGCGGAGCTAGCAAGTGGAGGCGAGGTGCGTCGGGCGTCGTCACGCTCTGGCGTGCCCGTGGCGTTCGCCGTGCGCGCTCTGTCGCGTGCGTGCACGTCACTGGCACGTCTGGGCGCGGCTCGGTCTGGTCAATGTGGTGCGAGATTTCGTCGAGGCTGGAGTCTGGCACGATCAAGAGAGTGAGAGGGAGCTAAAGGGCATGGTGGTGCAGGGTGGAGGTGACCAGAGAGGAGGGTGGCATGGTGGTGCATGGCATGCCACGGCATGGGCTGGTTTTGGTCATGGTGACCAACATCCAATGCTTGCAGAGGCTTGGGCTGGTGCTGATGGGTGAGGTGAGCAGATATGGTCAGGGTTGGACTTGGTCCAATGTAAAAATTCAGTATGGACTTCAATTTCATCCCTTTCTCCTTTTATTTTTCCTTTGGTTTGGATTGCTCAAATGACATTGTACTAGGGTTTTAGCATCATGGTTCACTCCTAAGCAATCATCATGGCAAATGCATACTTAACACAAAAGTAATTATGAGGTTTATGCATAGCACTTATGAGATTTAAAAAGTTTTTGTTGGTTCTCAAATTTGCCTTTTGGAAACTCTCTCTTTATCTCTTTATTGAATTTTTGGGATGTTACACCGCCATCCTCGAGCGTGCGGTTTACCCTAACGCAACCCCCAACCCATGGCACCGCACGTCGTGCCCACAACCATGATGAACCATACGGGCCTTTGGTGGCTTCTGGTGTGATGTCGCCACCCTCCTTCAGCTAGTCATCGTTCGTCTGCATGGTCACTTTCAAGCTCGCCCCACGACAACCACCTCCTTTGGAAGGAATACATGATGCATGTTCTGGGTGTTGCATGATGTCTACGCATACTTCTATTCTTGTAGGCAGTGTTGGGCCTCCAAGTGCAGAGGTTTGTAAAACAGCAGCAGTTTCCCTTAAGTGGATCACCCAAGGTTTATCGAACTCTGGGAGGTAGAGGTCAAAGATATCCCTCTCAAGCAACCCTGCAATTACGATACAAGAAGTCTCTTGTGTCCCCAACACACCCAATACACTTGTCAGGTGTATAGGTGCACTAGTTCAGCGAAGAGATAGTGAAATACAAGTAATATGGATGGTTGTGAGTAGTAATTGCAATCTGAAATAAAAATGGCAGCAAGCAAACATGTAGCAGAGCTGGTTGTAAACGGAGTTTCAATACTTGGAAACAAGGCCTAGGGATCATACTTTCACTAGTGGACACTCTCAATAATGATACCATAATTGAATACATAGATATTATCACTTCACTACGCTACCCTAAACCACTCTCCGGTTTAATAATAAACACAAATTTATTGCGTAGGTCTGCATAACCATTCCCAAAGTTCGCATTCCAATCTATGGACACCCCACGCAGTCACTTTGAGCATACAAAGATGGTACTAACTAGTCACCACAATTCATAAGTATTTCTATAAATTAAGCATAAGAAACAAATACGGTGTGCATACTGTCACCTTCACACCGTTGGACAAGGTGTCACTGGAGATCACATAATAAAACCACTTGAGTAGCACAATAGTTGAAGAATAACTTCTACTTATTCAACAAGATTACAAAGCTCATGATCACATAAAGATCATACATGAAGATATAGCTTATAGATAAGTTTGAGACATATCATTGTGCACTAGATGGGCATCGCGAATGTGACAGAGGCCACACCGTCGTAGATGTCGGCATCGACGGCATCACCCCGAACAATGAATTTGTCCTACCTCACTTGTCTTCCCCGCGACTAGAATTGTCTCAGCTTCTTGCTTCTTATTGTCGACTCTCGTGTCGTACAACCTGTGTCTAGTGATCTTCCAGTCCACTGCTGTGTCGCCAACTTGCTACACTACAAAAGCCGGAGATGCCCATGGTGGAGTACTTCATCAAAGTAAAGAGCCTCACCAATGCGTTAGCAGTTGCTGGCAAGGAGCGAGACAATGAGGAATTCATCATCGACCTGATGACCAGCCTCAAAATCTCATATGACGCCTTGCGTACGTCGGTCAGCACACATGTTGACCTGATGAAGGTCAACGACCTCAACTCGCACCTCCTGAACTAAGAGCTTCATCACAATGTCAACCAGGTGTAGCTCCCTGGGTGAGGCTCCTCCATGCACAATGTGTAGCGCGGCGGCGGTGGCTATAGAGGCGGACGTGGTGGTGGCGGTGGCGTCCATGGAGGATAAGGTGGAAGAAGCAAGGCAGTGCTGCAAAGCCGAAGGTGACATGCCAACTTTGCAAGAAGGATGGATACGCCTCCTTCAAGGGCCTCAAGCGCTTCAACTGATATTTCTAGCAGGAAAAGGACTCTGCCAACAATGTCCGTCGACCCGACCTGGTGCACCGACAGTGGTGCAACAAACCACATAACAAAGGGACCTCAACAACTTGACCATGAAAGAGTGGTCGACCTGGTGCACCGACAGTGGTGCAACAAACCACATAACAAAGGGACCTCAACAACTTGACCATGAAAGAGAGGTACTCCGGGAAGGAACAATTTCATGCTGCAAATGTATCAAGTTTTCCAATTGCTAATATTGGTACTTATAATATTCATACACCTCACAAATGTTTCATTCTTAAAGATGGTATGCATGTTCCACACGCCATTAAATGTTTTCTTTTCGTTCGTAAATTTTCTAATGACAACAATGTCTCTGTTGCGTACCACCTGAACAATTTTCTTGTTAAGGATTGGTGTAAGAGTAGGGTTCTTGTTCGCGGTCTCAGTGATGGTTGAATCTATCCCATTCATAGTCAGTCATCAAGCAAACTTCCCAATAAAGGCTCTCTCCGCTGTCAAACATGGTTCAGATCATTGTCATTTGTGTTTAGGATAGTTTAGGACATATGTCTTGTCCCGTAGTGGATTAAACTCTCCATGCTAGTAGTTTGCCTTTTTCAAATGAGTTGACTAAAACCTATGTATGTGATACATGTCAATAGGTTAGAAGCCATCAGATTCCTTTCCCTAGTTTATCTTGTGTGTCTCATTATCCTTTGGAGCTTGTATACTCTCATGTCTAGAGCCTGCGTGCACCTCTTTTGGTAGATTCAAATGTTATGTAAGATTTATCCATGATTTTAGCCAGTTTACATGGCTTATTGTCTTAGGACTAAAGCTGATGCATTCCATATTTTTCGTCAATTTCAGTCTCACACGTTGAACCGTTGTTAATCACAATATTCTTTGTAGTGCAAACATATTGGGGTGGCGAGTATCAAAAACTCCATGCCATCCTTAAAGTGGTACGAATTTCCCACCATGTCTCATATCTATACACATATCAACAAAATGACGATGCAGAGCGCAAGCATTGTACATTGGCCTCCCTCCTAGAATATTCTTCCATGTCTGTTCGTTTTTGGGATGACGTGTTTATCACCGCATGTTTCTGTTGGGGTTCGTAGCATAGAAACAAAAAAATTCCTACCGCGAGACGAATAAATCCAAGATCTAATCTATGGAACACCCAAGATCTAATCTACAAGATCGGAGCAACGAGATTGATAAGATACTAACCCTTGAAGATTTCTAAAGCCTACGAGATCAGATCTCGTTGTTGATGTAGACGATCGTCCCCGGTGCTGCAATCCGGCAGCACTTCCGTACTCGGTCGCGCGTACGGTGTCGATGAAGCCCTTTCTCTCCCTGTTCCAGCGGGCAGCGGAGGTATGGTAGATCCCCTCGGAATCCCGGCAGCACGATGGCGTGGTGGTGGTGGTGGAGGAGAATCTCTGCAGGGCTTCGCCTAAGCCGCAGCAGAGAGAAAGAGGAGGGAGGAGAGGTGGCGGCTAGGGTTATGGATGGGGGCCTTGGCCGGCCACCCCCTCCCCTCTTTATATAGGTGGGGGGTCGGCCCCTAGGGCCCACCCATCCCCTTTGGCCGGCCATGGGAGGGGCAAACTCCTCCCCCAAGTCTTCCCCCTTATCTCCTAATTTAAACGCTTTATTTTAGGAGATAGATCCACTACAAGGAAAAGGCCTACCGCCGGCGAACCTAAATGGCCCATTGCCGGCGCACCAAGAGCCCGCCGGTGCGAACGGGCCGGTGATAACTGGCCATTGCCGGCGCACCACGCAGTTCGCCGGCGATAGTGTGCTTACTGCCGGCGCGCCAGCGCTGATTCGCCGGCAAAGGAAACGTTCCACCGGCGCGCCAGCAGCTGCGCCGGCAGTAGTGCGTCGAGCAATGGCGCATGCCTTGTGCGCCGGCAGTAGGTCATTTAGGTGCGCCGGCAATAAATTCGAAAATTGTTTTTTCAGCTTTTTTCCAGCATATTAGAATACATATTTGACAGCAGTATATATGTACAACACAGTTCATATTTTGACAGCAGAACATGCAATATGAGAAGCACATAGAGAGCCAAGTCTCATTTCGGTATCAATACACAAATACGCTAGTCTCGTTTCGGAATGGTGATTCATACAACATGTGCATATGCAACACCAAAGGACTAAGTTTCACAAAGTTAGAAGTCTCGGTAGTCGTCACAAGTGTCGTCATACACCTCACAATGTAGCTCCTAACCTAAACTACAATCACATAGAACATGAACAACATGGTCACAATGACCATCATCACGAAGGCCATGGTCTTCATCCGGTTCCTCCTCATGTCCCTCATCTCTCCCGCTAGATAACGGGCGTATCTTCCTTCCGCCTCCACCCTAGTGGGGTATCCCTTGAAGCTGTTGCCGCTGAAGCGGTGCACCTGTCTCCGACAGTCCTCCCAGTCGTCGTAGACTCCAGGAACCCTCCCCTTGTACACGACATATGTCGTCGGCATCTCCATGCACAACACAAGTAAAACGTTAGTACCAATGCAATGAACAAGTTCCAACTCAAATAAGAGACAAGTAGTATGAACTAAATAGCATGTGCCTCATACTTTGTTGGTCGAAATAAATAATAACATACAGGGATGGGGTCAGCGAGGCTAGGTAGGATGCACAATATATTGATATTTGTGGCCATCACACCAAGCCTCACTGGCCCCACCCCGGAGTGTACAAGTGACCAAACATTTTAATCATTGGCCAATGCAATTAAGAAGTGCGAACTCAAATAAAAGAAAAGTAGTACGAATTAAATAGCGTGCCTCATACTATGTCGGTCGAAACACATATTAACATCCAGGGATGGAGTCAGTGAGGCTAGGTAGGATGCACAATAGATTGATACTTGTGGCCATCGCACCAAGGCTCACTGGCTCCACCCCCGAGTGTACTAGTGACCGAACATTCTAATCATCAGCGAACTCCAAATACGAGGCAAGTAGGGGTCGAGTAAATGCAAATAATTATTAAGGTATCTACGGCATAATCTTGAAATATATAGCAAACTAAATGAAACTATAGACACCTGTTCACATGCACATCCATACAACTAAATAAAAGCAACAAGTCGATATTATGGGAATATGTAGCAAGTATTACAATACGGAAGTTCAAAGACATATCGTTCAAGCTTTAGCAATAGTGTTCCCGTCGTAGGATCAGGTTGTACGCCTAGGGGGGAATGGACGGCAGCCCTCAAGCGTGTTGAACGGCCTCTCATCACGCGACATCTCCAAGCGGAGTTCTATCTCGTCATTAGGTGGTAGACCGTAGCCGTAGAAGAACTCGCCAGACCTATTGTTGACATCATGCACGATTACCGTGCAAATGAACTGCTGGATGCGACCCCAGTTCTTTCTAATCTCTCTATCAGGGGCATCCGCCATGTTTAAAAACCTCTCTCTGAGACTCTCTGGCAACAACATGTCATCTGCGTACTTTATGTACTCCTGCATCTGAAGGATGGCGTACCACGCGTCCATCCCATTGTCTTCATTCGACTGCCTGAGGCAGGGGAAGTTGGTTGTGTGGGTTAAGACCAAGCCTCCTCGGGATTTCCTCTCTACTTTGAGGGGGCCTGCCTTGTTGGCGAAGCCGGTGAGAGCATCATTGAGAAGGGCCTTGATGTTGGTGTAGTCTTTCTTCTTGTCCCTACCCGAGTCGAGATAGACTGCATGCGAGTGTTGCGGGTGCACGACGATGAGGGTGCAGTACATGTCTCTGCGGAAAACACACAGATTAACCTTTGGAAATGCAAATGGAGATATAGGATAGAATGGTGATGGGGACTAGCGAGTGATTACTTACTCAGGGAAGTAAGGGATGAGAATTGCGCCCTTCTTAATGTTCGCCAGCATGAAATCCTCGACCTGCCGGGTGGCAATCGTCCGATCCCCAGCGTTGCAGATGATGCTCTCCCGCATATAGAAGGGGTCCATTATCGCGATGGTCGGCGTCCCCTCCTTAACGATCTGGGAAGACAAGCTAAGAGCAACTAGGCGAACCACACTAAAGTGGAGCATTTGCATGCGATAGATGCTGAAGATGTCATTGAACCGGATGAAGCACAAGTCCGCGGGGTACTTCTCGACGAAGTTCATGCCAGTTGGCACCTTCGCCACGAAGAGAGGGTAACTAGGATTTTTTGATTTGAGAAGCTGCCTCTCCAAATACTGGACTTGGTTATGCAAGCTCGCCATATCCCCGGTGAGTAACTTGAGGACATGCTCCGGCAGCATCGGTTCACCCAAGTGATGCAGAGGTCGCCAATTGTTTGGCAACTTGTCAAGGAGTGCCACCTTGTCCTTGTCTTTGGCCGCCGCCTTGTCTTTGGCGTCCTTCTTAGCTGGCCTCTTCCTCTTCTTGGGTTGTAGTACTGGACCATCTCCCACCGCCGTAACCGTAGCACGGAGTGTGTTAGGGCTCAGCATCTTCTTGACGGCGGCGGCGGCGACCTCCTCAGGATTTTCCTCCTCAGCCGTTTCTTGAGAATCGAACAGCTTCTTGGAGCACCCATATTTTGAGGCCGGCTGATCCTCATGGACAACTTGTGAAGACGTAGGAATATCCCATTGGAAGTCGTCATGTTCGTATTCCTCGGCCTCTGGCGCCGCTGGCTGTTGTGGTGGGGCGCTGACCACCGGCGCCGCTGGCCGTTGTGTTGGGGCGCTGACCTCTTGTGCAGCTGGCCGTTGTGGTGGGGCGCTGACCACCGGCGCCGCTGGCTGTCGTGGAGGGACGCTGACCTGTGGCGCCGCAAGGTGCTTGTCTTTGCTTGCCGTCGACCCCGAGTAGGTGTTGATCCTAATTAGGGTCTTCGGCCATAGCAGTACCCAACCCTTCAGTGAGGCAAGATTCAACGGGTCTTCGTCATCGGCACCATGCGGTTGATTAGGAGGAAACAAATCCTCATAGCCCGATAACGCCCGATCCACTTCAACCCGGTAAACGTCATCCTCCATATCTCGTGTGTGCCACTTCTTATCCAGGGGCCGAAGGATGGACCCCCTCGCGACGTCTTTGAGTTCGCCGTTTACTCTCATCAGGAAGGTGCATGGCGTTGAGAGCGCCTGCGAGAACATGTGTATGGCGTTAGAGAGAGGGCAAGGATGACGAAACTAATATATTAACTTGATGTAC
Organism: Lolium perenne; assembly: GCF_019359855.2. NCBI lineage: Eukaryota > Viridiplantae > Streptophyta > Magnoliopsida > Poales > Poaceae > Lolium > Lolium perenne. The sequence continues at coordinate 52,425,744 of NC_067248.2, read as the reverse complement.
ACATGGGTTAATTACCGTGAGGGCGTTGAGCTCGGCTAATGTCGACGGGCCGGCACATGCGGCGGCAGGCGTGCAAGTGACGGAGGGGCTGCTACCCGGCATGGACGGTGAATCCCTAGCACCAGCGACATTGCCGGCGGCCGGAGGAGTCTCCATTATAACATTGTCATTGCCGGCGGACGGCGGCGCCATCGAGTTGCTGCCGTCGAAGCTAACCACTTGCATTTTCGGGGGGGGGGGGGCTTGTTTGCCACCCTCATACCACGCGTGTAGAGCGTTGAAATCTGCTTGGACTGAAGCGGCGACTTCAGCATTGACTTCAGGTACGAGCGTAGCTTTGAGTTGTGGTACCAGTTGCGGTACCAAACCAGCTTGGACTTCGGCTAGGATTGACTCCCTCATTTCCTCCGCCTCCCGCTGCTTCCTCTCACTGCGCGCATTTTTATCGTCCGCAGACGACAAGCCATAGTGACCATGCTTGTAGCCTGTACCGGCGCCAGCCACACGGCCTCTATGCGGCCTTCTCGTCGGTGAATGCTCATTAACGATGTTTAGCGCCCGTACGAGAGGCTTGTCCCAGGCTACCCTGCCCGTCGACGCCTGGGAGGAGGAGCCTTCGTCACATTGAGAAAGTTTTTGTCTTTCTTCTTCCTGCGGAAGAAACGCGAACCATTTAGAAATGTTGCTACTATTATATGAACGATACTTGATCTAATTAAACCGGTAAATTGCTTACCAGTTTTTTCTCCAACGCCAGGACCTTCTTGTCGTTCGTGAACCAAATTATGTCGGTTACGACCTTCGGGTCCGTGACAAGTTCCCCGGTTAGTTTCTTCTTATGGTACCGGGACCTGATGAATCTTCTTTCAAGCGGGTCCTTGTACTTGAGCCAGGGTTCTCAATGCCGGCATTTACATACGCCTCGTCCTCCTTCGCCCAATAGGGCTCCTTTCCCTCGTACCCACGGCTCCCAAGGTTGTGGTTGCCGATGTTAAGCTCCCGCATTTCCTTCCCCCACAACTTGCGATTCTTGGTTGCTTGTAGCTCTTCATTGGCCACAAAAGCATCAAAGTCCGCCTGGGAGACATGCGGAAAGGCGGAGTGGACCTCTTCGAAACCTTTGCCCTCAGCAATCAGCTTCCGCACCATGTACTTGTAGCTGCTGAGGTGTTTGGTGAACTTCAGGAGGGCTTGTGAGTTCACAATGTTATTGGTTTGATCAGTGGAGGCGTAGTCGCCTAGGAACTTGTATCGTGAGTGCAACCTCGCAATGAGCTGGGCTCCCAGAGGCGCTTTGCTCTCAGCTCGGAGGTCCGTCTCGTTGAGATTGACGACCTCTCGGAGGATACATGCCAGTTGGTTGCCGTACCCCTTGGCAACATCCTTAGGCTCCTTCGGCAATCCACTGGCGGGGTCCACCTCTTTGACTGTGTCTCTGCCGGTGCCGACCGTGTTTTGGCGCCTTGCCTTCCGCGGCCTCTTGGAACCACTTGTCCCGGTGCCACTACTCCCGGCGGCGCCGCTAGGATCGTCGCCGCTTGTCTCGCCGCCACCCCCGGCGGCGCCGGTTGCCTCGTCGCCGCTTGGCGCGTAGGTACTACCCCCGGCGGCGTCGCTTGCCTCGTTGCCGCTTGGCTCGTCGCCACTACCCCCAGCGTCATCCTCCATCTCATGATCCTCGTCGCCGCCAACACCAGCGGCCTCGGCATCCTCCTCCGTCCTAAAGAAGTGCCTATTGTAGTGCTCCTCTAATTGTTCTTCAGACGCCATGGTGGCTTGCACTAATAGAAGATGAAAGAGTTAGAATTCACGGAAAAATTCGGCATGACCTTTGCTAAAAATTGGTCATGCCGAGTGCTAGAATTGCCGGAACGGAAATGAATCGACATTCCGGCACTCAATAGCAACTCAATCCCTGTAACAGAAATGCAAGCATCTTGACAACACATGTAAATATTTACAGACATGTAAATGTGTAACATACATCAACTAAGCAATATTTACTAAATCTGAACATGTATACAGTATCTTTATTTTTTTACCTTTCAGCCAGCCAGCACACTTACAGAGAGCTAGCTAGACCTTGGCATTTTGCTATATCTTGGCATTTACAGAATTTGTACAGAATTTACAGAATCTTTCTATGCCCACATGATGAACCAAAACATCTTTCTATGCACAAAATGAACCAAAACCAGAGAACAATATCCTGGTTATGTTGGAGTACTAGAAACAACTATAAACTACAAATATTTTCATTTTCATCATAAACCATAGCATAAAAAGCCCCTACTGCCTAGCTACCTAGGTACTGCAAGTTTATTTCATTAAAGCAGTAGCAGTTTTATCTCACTGCTTAAACCAACCATGAATTAAACTAGCTGGCTGTTTGATGGTTAACTAGGTGACAAAATTTCATCATGCTAGCCCACTTATACAAAATACACTAGGTACCTTATCATTTTCATTTTGTTTTAAATGAACCAGATAAGGAACATAGCACCAATTTTCATTCTCTTTTAAATGAACCAGAGAAGCTCACATGTGTCATTTTAGCAAACCAGAGAGCAAAACCAGAGAGCATTCTTTTTTGGCAGTGAGCATGAGCATGAGCAGTAGCATTTCAAAACCATTTCAAAATCTTTATTTGCAACCAGTGAGCATCAACATGAGCATTCATTTCATTTCCATTTCCATTTTAAATAGTGAAGTAGCAATAGTGAACTAAACCAGAGAACTATTTTAAATGAACCAGTAGCATTTCCATTTCATTTACACTATAATAAAAAACCCCAACTCAATTTCTTTTTTCAACAGAACTTAGTATATAAAGCATTTTATTAAAGCATTTTATTTTTATTGCTAACATAATTTGACAGTAGCATCAGCATGAGCGTGAGGTTTTTTCACAGTAGCATTTCACCATAACCATCATTTTCATTTTGTTTTAAATGAACCAGAGAATGAATTAAACACTAAAGTGCTCATTTCACCATTTTTTAAATGAACCAGAGAATGAAACCTACACTAAACCAGTAGCTACAACATTTTTAATTAGGGTTTACCACTAGGATATCTCATGTGCTTATTGTAATAAGCAATAGTAAATATTACCCAGTCCATTATACCCTAAACATACTACCTCTGTTCCATAACGTAAGCCGTTTTAGCAAATTAAAACAGAGTGATACTTTTAAAGCAAACCTATCAGCACAAATTTCTGTGTAGCCTCTAACAGAATAAGATCTAACCATAGATTTCACAGTACAGATGCACTGGCAGCTAACAGCATACAGAAAAAAGTAACTCCAAATCTACATGAGTCGAGTTGAATTGTCCCTCGAACAAATAAGCATCTTCCTATGGGCTATGGCATGTACTACAAATTCAGTTGAGCAACCTTTCACTGAACTGCTACAGGACTTGTCAATTGTTTCAGAAATTGGCAGGTTCAATTATGCATACCATCGGTATATGCTTAGTTACACAACATGATCGGATCCCCAGCCCATCCTATGTGATACACAAAATTTAGTAGCAGAACCAGCACTATCATATCATGTATCCCAATAAAACATGGCAACACTCTAGCGATGTAGTTCAATTTTTAACCCAGCAGATCGACTTATGGCGCATACTATTCAGCAATTCAACAGGAGAGTACTGCATACGGATTGGATTTGGCGGCCCATCCTACTGGTTTTCTGATCCAAACTAGGCGGCTATATGGATTTGGCGGCTATGTGAAACAATCAAGCAAAATTGCGTTAGGCAAGGAATCGCAGGTAGATCGAGCGAGCGATCCCAGCGACCAAACAAAAGGTACCTTGAGGTTGTAGGGGGACGAGGCGGAGGCGGCCCTGGAGCTGGAATCGAGGGGCCCTGGAGGCGGAGGCGGAGTCGGCGATTGCTCCTGTCGGCGACGGTGGCCCGCGCGACACCTCCTCCTCTCGGCGACGGCGTTCTCTTCCTCGCGGCGGCGTTCTCCTCCTCTCGGCGGCACGGGGGCTAGCTAGGGTTCGTGATGAGAATGGGGAAAGGGAGAAAGATAGCACGCGCAGCGGTTAAGTCCCAGGTATAGCTGGGCTCACCTTATTGCCGGCGCACCACATGTTTGGTTCGCCGGGGACAACTATACCCCCGGCGACCCACACATGTGGTGCGCCGGCAATAAGGTGAGCCCAACTATACCTGGGACTTGTCCCCCCACCTGGCTGGCCATGTCTTTTTATTCTTTTCTTTCTTTCTTTTCACTTTCTTTTTTATTCTTTTATTTTTATTCTTTTCTTTATTTCTTTTCACTTTCTTTTATGTTTCTTTTCTTTTCCCACAAATCCTATACTATTTTATTTCCTTCTCTTTTCAAGATAATAACCAAGCAATATGAGTTATGCATTGCAAAAAATATGAGTTATATACATGCATGCATACAATATTGACGAACACAATATTAATTATTCATACATAAAATATTGGCCATGACCATATGAGTAGTTATGAATTACACAAAATATGAGTTATAGATTGCAAATAAAGTTTTACATCATCGATTGAGAAGAGTGTTTCGCTTTCTTCTTGCTTTTCTTGCTCGTCGTTGAATAATTTAGCCCCGTGTCGTGACTTCTTCTTTTGAAGGGTCGACCTGACCTCGGTAGCGTGGTCCTGCTTCTTCTTGTGGTGTATGTTGTGTCTTCGTCCTCGGATTCTTCCATCATTGGGTCTCCGACTTGTCCTTCGAAGTCTTCCTCGTTGGCGACTCCATCCATTCCGACGATGGTCCTCTTGCCTCTCCTCACGATAACACGGCTAGGCCTGGATGGGTCGGTTATGAAGAAGCATTGGTGCACGTGTTCTGCCAGTACCCATGGCTCATTCTGCGCGGTGGCGTTCGTGGACTTTGATTTGTTGGCTTCGGGTAGAAACATGGTGGTGAAATACCGGTCTTCTTTTGTGACGTTCTTAGCCCATCCGATACGGAACATCGGCACTTTCTCCCCGGCGTAGCTAAGCTCCCGCATTTCCTCGATTCTTCCGTAGTATCTAGTCTTTACGTCACCCGTCCAGGAATCCATCGTTACCCCGAGTTACGTAAGCACTGTTCTTGTCTTTTTCTTCCGTGTAGAATGTGTACCCGTTGATATCGTACGCTTGGTAAGTCATGAGGTTGGGCGCGGGGCCATGTGACAAGGCCAATACTAGTTTATCCTTGTCAGAATCCATTGGTGGGGGATTAGCATCAATGTGGTCTTTGAACCAGCGCGCGAAAGAGGAGTTGTGCTCTCTGTATATTTCTGCTTCCGTCATCATCGGCTTGCCACTGTTCTCTATCATGGTTTTGTGCTCTTTCAACCAAGGATCGATCAAGTCAATGTGTTGTAGCGCTACTAAGTTGGCCCTGTCAAAGTCGGAAGTCCGACCAGACATGTGCACGTGCAGTTCCTTCCTTCCATTTTTGTGGCCTACTCCCTCGAACCTGCGGAGGTGCTTGTTTTGAGGCAAACCAACAAGGTCCTCGATGTCTAGATAATTCGTGCAGAAAGAGATGCACTCTTCGGTGAGCCAGCCCTGTACGATGCTTCCATCCGGATGTGACCTGTTACGAACGTATCCTTTAATGACCCCATTCATTCTTTCAAACGGCATCATGTTGTGTAAGAATGCCGGCCCTAGACTGACGATATCATCCATGATATGGACCAACAGATGGACCATCACGTCAAAGAATGCAAAGGGAAGTACATCTCAAGCTCACATAGGATCACCACGATCTCTTCCTGGAGCCTTGCGAGTTTCTTCACGCTTATCGACTTCCGAGTTATGACGTCGAAGAAGTTACAGAGCCCAGTCAGCGTTGCACGGACATGGTCGGATTGCAACCGGAAGAATTTGCGTCATCATCACGTGACAGTCATGAGACTTCATGCCGCTGAAGTTTCGTTTCTTGGGGTCCATGTATCTGCTTATTAGCCCGGAGTAACCGAAGGGCACTCTGACTCCTAGAAGGCAATTGAAAAATTGATCGACCTCGGCCGGACTAAAAGTGAAGCAGGAGGGGGGACAGTAATAGTTTGGCTGCTTAATCCTTTTGCGCTTCTGACCGCCGTCCGCCTCCTCCTCCGACTGTCCCTCTTGGGCCGCCGGGATCTGAAGCTCTTCCCTGATGCCCAAAACTTTCAGGTCGTGTCTTGCTTTCGGCCCATCTTTGGTCCGGTCCGGCATGTTGAGAAGAGTGCCAAGCAAGCTCTCTCACACGTTCTTTGTAATATGCATGACATCAAGGCAGTGAGGTGTATCGAGAATTTTCCAGTACGACAAGTCCCAAAACACGGACCTCCTTTTCCATACACCAATGAGCGGCGTCGCCGTTGCCTTTTTCTTCTTCTTCTCTCCAGGCTTTTGACGTATCTTTCCCGGCGGAGGGCACTCCTTCCAACCATTCAGTAATGTATCGATCTCTTCGCCGCTCTTCTTCCGTGGAGGTCCTCGGGGTTCATTTGTACCATCGAACAGATCTCCACGCTTTCTCCACGGGTCAGTCTTCTGTAGCCACCTTCGATGCCCCATGTAAACTGTTTTCGAAGAGCCGGGATCCTTACCAAGCTGCAAAAACATCGTCTCTTCCATGCACCTGACACATGCCTTGTGTCCATGGCACACCTGGCACGAAATGTAACCGTATCCGAGGTAGTCCTGCACCGTCGTGATCAACGCGGCTCTCAAAGGGAAATATTCTTCCGCGACGGCGTCCCATGTATCTACCCCTTCCTCCGCCCACAACGTTTCAAGCTCCTCCTTTAATAGTTCGAGATACATGTTGATATCGTTTCCTGGCTGTGTCGGCCCTTGAATTAGCATACTCATATGTATGTACTTCCTCTTCATGCACAGCCAGGGCGGGAGGTTGTAGATCCATACAAACACGGGCCATGTGCTATGTGTGCTGCTCTGGTTTCCGAACGGATTGAATCCGTCCGTGCTCGCACCCAACCTGATGTTTCTGGCTTCTGCCCCAAAACTTCCGAATTCATTGTCTAATGCTTTCCACTGGCTTGCATCCGAAGGGTGTGTCAGCACTGGGTGCTCAATCCGATCTTCATCATTCAACACTGCCTCCTTTCTTTCAGCGTGCCAGCGCATGAGCTTTGCTTCCTTGCGGTCCGCGTAGAACCGTTGCAGCCGGGGGGCGAGCGGGAAGTACCACACAACTTTCCGAGGAGCTTTCTTCTTCCCTTTCTTGTACCGTTCAGCGTCACACACAGGACATTTGGTCTTGTCCACGTGCTCCTTGCGATACATGATACAGTCGTTGATGCAGGCGTGATACTTTTCGTGGGGTAAGTCGAGAGGGCACGTGATTCTCTTGGCCTCGGCTAGACTACCAGGACACGTGTTCCCGGCAGGAAGGAGATCTTTCACGTATTCCAGGATGTCGTCGACGCTTGTGTCCGTCCATCCGTGTTTCGCCTTCATCTGCAGCACATCGAGAGCTACTCTCAAGCGAGACTCCCCCAACCCGCGACCTGAGTCGTACAATGGAGTATTCGAGTCTATCTCCAGTTGCTCAAGCTTTGATTTCCGCTTGGCGCCCTTCGTCTTTTCGAGAAGCAGATCTTGAAGATGAGGGTCCCGCACGACTGAAGCTAGCGGCACCTCTTCGTCGTCGTCAAGGTTATTGTCATCGTCAAGGTTATTATCGTCGTCAAGGTTATCGTCTTCTGCGACAAACTCTTCATCGTCATCAATGTCATGATGCCCTCCTTCTTGCCGGCCATTATTACCACCTGCTGCCGTCGCCCCATTGACCTCCGCGCCATCATCGCTCATCCATTGAGTGTGTCCATGCATGAAACCATTAGTGAGCAGGTGCCCCTGCAATTTTCCTGAATACGGGTCAAACCATTTCCCTCGTTTGCATCTCCGGCACGGACACAATACCTCCGTGCGTTTATTTTCATACATGTCGATGATCGCGTGTTTCAGATATCTCATCACGATGCTTTCACTCATCTCGATAACCATTCTCACCTGCATGGTAAGATTACATAATTTATTAGAACCATGCATCCGTCGGTAGTTTTCACGGAAAATTTCGGCATGACCTTCCTACACGGTAGGACATAGGAGCGCCAGAAATGTGCCGAAACGGAAACTTGAAGAATCAACATTTCGGCGCAACGTTGGCAACTCATTTTCAACGCCAACACACACACAAGCACAAGCACAACATATATATATGCCACACACGAGAGCTAGCTTTGCTTCAAATGTCCAACATACGTCGATTTCATTCCTTAATTTGTTCATTAATCACCTATTTGTTTGATATATTTGTCGATGAGATCGAGACGAAGCGCCGCGACAATGGCGTATGGAAGCCGACTTTCTAGATCTAGATCTAGATTGAGCGGTCAATGCGGGATATTAGATCTAGATCTACATAGGGGGATGTGGGAGATGCATGTAGGAAGGGAAGATTTGCTCAAAAAATATGATTTTGTTTGGTCAAATTGGTGAAATTGGGGATAGAAATGGGCAAAAATGAGCTGGGTTGGGAGAAGGCTCGGGTTTGTGTGGAGGAGTGGAGTGGTAGTAGAGTGGGGGAGTGGTTGTTGAGCAGAAATAACTGCCCAGGTTACTGCCGGCGCACCATGGCACGGGCGCGCCGGCAGAACATACCCTTTCGGCTATATCACCCCCGGGCCAGGCCCAAGAATCATTGCCGGCGCACAGGCCCAGGGGTGCGCCGGCAATAGCAAATTTTCCACCAGCGCACCACTGGGCCGGTGCGCCGGCAATGATTCTTGGGCCTGGCCCGAATCGGCCGGGGCCATGCCAGGAAATAGCGCCGGCGAGTCTTTTCCCAAGGTGCGCCGGCAGTAGTCCTTCATCGCCGGCGCGGCTGAATTGTGGTGCACCGGCAATACTTTCCACCGGCGCATGTCCAAGGTGGTGCGCCGGCACCACTTGCCTCCACCTATAGGCTTTTCCCTAGTAGTGATCTTATCTCTATTTTAAACCATTTAAACTAGAGATAGATCTTATCTCTAAGGGGGGGCCGGCCTGGGCCCACATGTCATGGTGGGCAGGACCCACTATGCCATGTGGCGCCTATGTGGCCTCTCCCGGGGTGGTGGGCCCACTGGTGGCCCTCTAGAACCTTCTAGAAGCTCCGGTCAAAACACCGGACTTTTTCCCGAACCCCGGAAAATGACTTCCCATATATGAATCTTATTCTCCGGACCTCCTCGTGATGTCCCGGATCCCATCCGAGACTCCGAACAAAAACTTCGGACTCCAACTCATATTCCGAATCTACTTATGCGACATCGAACCTTAAGCGCGTCACCCTACGGTTCGCGAACTATGCAGACATGGTCGAGACTCCTCTCCGAGCAATAACCAATAGCGGGATCTAGAGATCCATAATGGCTCCCAAATATGAACGATGACTTAGTGATCGATTGAACCATTTACATACGATGCCAATTCCCTTTGTCACGCGGTATTTTACTTGTCCGAGGTTTGATCATCGGTATCTCCATACCTTGTTCAACCTCGTTACCGACAAGTACTCTTTACTCGTACCGTGGTATGTGATGTCTACGGGAGCTTCTATTCTTGTAGACAGTGTTGGGCCTCCAAGAGCAGAGGTTTGTAGAACAGCAGCAAGTTTCCCTTAAGTGGATTACCCAAGGTTTATCGAACTCAGGGAGGAAGAGGTCAAAGATATCCCTCTCATGCAACCCTGCAACCACAAAGCAAGAAGTCTCTTGTGTCCCCAACACACCTAATAGGTGTACTAGTTCGGCGAAGAGATAGTGAAATACAAGTGGTATGAATGAATATGAGCAGTAGTATGGCGCTAGAAAATAGCTTGCTGGCGTGCAGTTGATGGTAGTAATATTGCGGGAAGTAAACATGCAGTAGTAACGCAGCAGTAGTAACGCAGTAAAACAGTAACAAGCAGCGATAGCAGTATTTAGGAACAAGGCCTAGGGATTAGACTTTCACTAGTGGACACTCTCAACATTGATCACATAACAGAATAGATAAATGCATACTCTACACTCTCTTGTTGGATGATGAACACATTGCGTAGGATTACACGAACCCTCAATGCCGGAGTAAAACAGTAACAAGCAGCGATAGCAGTATTTAGGAACAAGGCCTAGGGATTAGACTTTCACTAGTGGACACTCTCAACATTGATCACATAACAGAATAGATAAATGCATACTCTACACTCTCTTGTTGGATGATGAACACATTGCGTAGGATTACACGAACCCTCAATGCCGGAGTTAACAAGCTCCACAATTAAATGTTCATATTTAAATAACCTTAGAGTGCAAGAAAGATCGAAACGACTAAACCAAGTACTAACATAGCATGCACACTGTCACCTTCATGCTTATGTAGGAGGAATAATACACATCGATACTATCATAGCAATAGTTAACTTCGCAATCTACAAGAGATCATGATCATAGCATAAACCAAGTACTAACACGAGTGCACACACTGTCACCATTACACCGTGTAGGAGGAATAAAACTACTTTAATAACATTGCTAGAGTAGCACATAGATAAATTGTGATACAAAACACATTGCAATCATAAAGAGATATAAATAAGCACTTCACTATGCCATTCATAACAGTGAATAAGTATTCTGTGAAATATAGCCTAAGAGACCCACACGGTGCACACACTGTCACCTTTACACACGTGGGACAAGGAGTCTCCGGAGATCACATAAGTAAAACTCACTTGACTAGCATAATGACATCTAGATTACAAGCATCATCATATGAATCTCAATCATGTAAGGCAGCTCATGAGATTATTGTATTGAAGTACATAGGAGAGAGATGAACCACATAGCTACCGGTACAGCCCCGAGCCTCGATGGAGAACTACTCCCTCCTCATGGGAGCAGCAGCGGTGATGAAGATGGCGGTGGAGATGGCAGCGGTGTCGATGGAGAAGCCTTCCGGGGGCACTTCCCCGTCCGGCAGGGTGCCGGAACAGAGACTCCTGTCCCCCAGATCTTGGCTTCGCGATGGCGGCGGCTCTGGATGGTTTCTGTGGGTTTCGTCCTCCGTATCAGGGTTTTCGCGACGGAGGCTTTAAATAGGCGAAGAGGCAGCGCAGGAGGGTCGAAGGGGTGACGACACCATAGGCTGGCGCGGCCAGGGCCCAGGCCGCGCCAACCTATCATCTGGGGCCCACAGGGCCCCCCTCTGGCGTCTCTCGGGTGTTCTGGATGCTTCCGGGCAAAATAGGAACCTGGGAGTTGATTTCGTCCAATTCCGAGAATATTTCGTTACTAGGATTTCTGAAACCAAAAACAGCAGAAAACAGGTACTGGCACTTCGGCATCTTGTTAATAGGTTAGTTCCAGAAAATGCACGAATATGACATAAAGTGTGCATAAAACATGTAGGTATCATCAATAAAGTAGCATGGAACATAAGAAATTATCGATACGTTGGAGACGTATCAGCATCCCCAAGCTTAGTTCTGCTCGTCCCGATCAGGTAAAACAATAACAAAGATAATTTCTGAAGTGACATGCCATCATAATCTTGATCATACTATTTGTAAACATATGTAATGAATGCAGCGATCAAAACAATGGTAATGACATGAGTAAACAACTGAATCATATGACAAAGACTTTTCATGAATAGTACTTCAAGACAAGCATAAATAAGTCTTGCATAAGAGTTAACTCATAAAGCAATAATTTCATAGTATAGGTATCGAAGCAACACAAAGGAAGATTAAGTTTCAGCGGTTGCTTTCAACTTATAACATGTATATCTCATGGATAATTGTCAACATAGAGTAATATAACAAGTGCAATATGCAAGTATGTAGGAATCAATGCACAGTTCACACAAGTGTTTGCTTCTTGAGGTGGAGAGAGATAGGTGAACTGACTCAACATAAAGGTAAAAGAATGGTCCTTCAAAGAGGAAAGCATCGATTGCTATATTTGTGCTAGAGCTTTGGTTTTGAAAACATAAAGAGAGCATAAAAGTAAAATTTTGAGAGGTGTTTGTTGTTGTCAACGAATGGTAGTGGGCACTCTAACTACCTCATCAACCAGACTTTCAAGAGCGGCTCCCATGAAGGACGTTATCTCTACCAGCAAGGTAGATCATCCCTCTTCTCTTTTGTTTACACATGTACTTTAGTTTAGTTTTTCTTTATTTATGGATGACACTCCTCCCAACCTTTTGCTTACACAAGCCATGGCTAACCGAATCCTCGGGTGCCTTCCAACATTCACATACCATGGAGGAGTGTCTATTTGCAAAATTAAGTTGCTTACTGATGAATCAGAGCAAAACATGTGAAGAGAATTATTAATGCAAGTTAATTAATTGAGGCTGGGAACCTCATTGCCAGCTCTTTTTTGCAAAATTATTGGATAAGCGGATGAAGCCACTAGTCCATTGTGAAAGTCTGTCAAAAGTAAATGACAAGATCGAAAGATAAAACACCACATACTTCCTCATGAGCTATAAAACATTGACACAAATAAGAGGTAATAACTTTTGAATTGTTTAAAGGTAGCACTCAAGCAATTTACTTTGGAATGGCGGAAAAATACCATGTAGTAGGTAGGTATGGTGGACACAAATGGCATAGTGGTTGGCTCAAGGATTTTGGATGCATGAGAAGTATTCCCTCTCGATACAAGGTTTAGGCTAGCAAGGTTTATTTGAAACAAACAAAAGGATGAACCGGTGCAGCAAAACTCACATAAAAGACATATTGTAAACATTATAATACTCTACACCGTCTTCCTTGTTGTTCAAAACTCAATACTAGAAATTATCTAGACTTTAGAGAGACCAAATATGCAAACCAAATTTTAGCAAGCTCTATGTATTTCTTCATTAATGGGTGCAAAGTATATGATGCAAGAGCTTAAACATGAGCACAACAATTGCCAAGTATCACATTATTCAAGACATTTTAGAATTACAACATGTAGCATTTTTCCAATTCCAACCATATAACAATTTAACGAAGAGGAAACTTCGCCATGAATATTATGAGCTAAGAACACATGTGTTCATACGAACCAGCGGAGCGTGTCTCTCTCCCACACAAGGATGAACTTATTCAGAGAACTAAGATAACAAAACAAAAATAAAAGCACACACAGACGCTCCAAGTAAAGTACATAAGATGTGACTGAATAAAAATATAGTTTCACTAGAAGAAACCTGATAAGTTGTCGATGAAGAAGGGGATGCCTTGGGCATCCCCAAGCTTAGATGCTTGAGTCTTCTTAAAATATGCAGGGATGAACCACCGGGGCATCCCCAAGCTTAGACCTTTCACTCTTCTCGATCACATTATATCACCCTCTTCTATTGACCCTTGAAAACTTCCTTCACACCAAACTTCAAGCAAACTCATTAGAGGGTTAGTGCATAATCAAAAATTCACATGTTCAGAGGTGACACAATCATTCTTAACACTTCTGGACATTGCACAAAACTTCTGAAAGTTAATGGAACAAAGAAACTCATTCAACTTAACAAAAACGGCAATGCGAAATAAAAGACAGAATCTGTCAAAAACAGAACAGTCCATAAAGACGAATTTTAAAATGGCACCAGACTTGCTCAAATGGAAAAACTCAAAACTAATGAAAGTTGCGTACATATCTGAGGATCACGCACGTAAATTGGCAGATTTTTCTGAGTTTCCTACAGATAAATAAGCCCAGATTCGTGACAGATAGAAATCTGTTTCTGCGCAGAAATCCAAATCTAGTATCAACCTTCGATTAGAGGCTTCACTTGGCACAACAAAACACAAAACTAAGATAAGGAGAGGTTGCTACAGTAGTAAACAACTTCCAAGACACAAATATAAAACAAAGTACTGTAGCAAAATAACACATGGGTTATCTCCCAAGAAGTTCTTTTCTTTATAGCCATTAAGATGGGCTCAGCAGTTTTAATGATGCACTCGCAAGAAATAGTATTTGAAGCAAAATAGAGCATCAAGAGGCAAATTAAAAACACATTTAAGTCTAACATGCTTCCTATGCATAGGAATCTTGTAAATAAACAAGTTCATGAAGAGCAAAGTAACAAGCATAGGAAGATAAAACAAGTGTAGCTTCAAAAATTTCAGCACATAGAGAGGCATTTTAGTAACATGAAAATTTCTACAACCATATTTTCCTCTCTCATAATAACTTTCAGTAGCGTCATGAGCAAACTCAACAATATAACTATCACATAAAGCATTCTTACCATGAGTCTCATGCATAAAATTATTACTCTCCACATAGGCATAATCAATTTTATTAGTTGTAGTGGGAGCAAATTCAACAAAGTAGCTATCATTATTATTCTTATCATCAAATATAAGAGGCAAAGTATCATCAAAGTAAATTTTCTCCTCAATGCTTAGGGGACTAAAAATATCATGCTCATCAAAGCCAGCTTCCCCAAGCTTAGAATTTTCCATAGCATTAGCAACAATAGTGTTCAAAGCATTCATATTAATATGTTCCATGGGTTTTTTAATTTTCGCATCAAACCATCCATGTCTTAAATCAGGAAATAGAATAAAAAGGTCATTGTTGTCCATTATGCCTAACCAGTGTAAACAAGAAACCAAATGTCGTAATTGCAGAGTCTAAAGGAAATAGCTTTGAGCACACACACAATGGCGCCAGAAAAGTACTGTTACCTGGAACCGGAGTATGAGTGCCTTTTACCTTTCCTCCCCGGCAACGGCGCCAGAAAAGTACTTGATGTCTACGGGAGCTTCTATTCTTGTAGACAGTGTTGGGCCTCCAAGAGCAGAGGTTTGTAGAACAGCAGCAAGTTTCCCTTAAGTGGATTACCCAAGGTTTATCGAACTCAGGGAGGAAGAGGTCAAAGATATCCCTCTCATGCAACCCTGCAACCACAAAGCAAGAAGTCTCTTGTGTCCCCAACACACCTAATAGGTGTACTAGTTCGGCGAAGAGATAGTGAAATACAAGTGGTATGAATGAATATGAGCAGTAGTATGGCGCCAGAAAATAGCTTGCTGGCGTGCAGTTGATGGTAGTAATATTGCGGGAAGTAAACATGCAGTAGTAACGCAGCAGTAGTAACGCAGTAAAACAGTAACAAGCAGCGATAGCAGTATTTAGGAACAAGGCCTAGGGATTAGACTTTCACTAGTGGACACTCTCAACATTGATCACATAACAGAATAGATAAATGCATACTCTACACTCTCTTGTTGGATGATGAACACATTGCGTAGGATTACACGAACCCTCAATGCCGGAGTTAACAAGCTCCACAATTAAATGTTCATATTTAAATAACCTTAGAGTGCAAGAAAGATCGAAACGACTAAACCAAGTACTAACATAGCATGCACACTGTCACCTTCATGCTTATGTAGGAGGAATAATACACATCGATACTATCATAGCAATAGTTAACTTCGCAATCTACAAGAGATCATGATCATAGCATAAACCAAGTACTAACACGAGTGCACACACTGTCACCATTACACCGTGTAGGAGGAATAAAACTACTTTAATAACATTGCTAGAGTAGCACATAGATAAATTGTGATACAAAACACATTGCAATCATAAAGAGATATAAATAAGCACTTCACTATGCCATTCATAACAGTGAATAAGTATTCTGTGAAATATAGCCTAAGAGACCCACACGGTGCACACACTGTCACCTTTACACACGTGGGACAAGGAGTCTCCGGAGATCACATAAGTAAAACTCACTTGACTAGCATAATGACATCTAGATTACAAGCATCATCATATGAATCTCAATCATGTAAGGCAGCTCATGAGATTATTGTATTGAAGTACATAGGAGAGAGATGAACCACATAGCTACCGGTACAGCCCCGAGCCTCGATGGAGAACTACTCCCTCCTCATGGGAGCAGCAGCGGTGATGAAGATGGCGGTGGAGATGGCAGCGGTGTCGATGGAGAAGCCTTCCGGGGGCACTTCCCCGTCCGGCAGGGTGCCGGAACAGAGACTCCTGTCCCCCAGATCTTGGCTTCGCGATGGCGGCGGCTCTGGATGGTTTCTGTGGGTTTCGTCCTCCGTATCAGGGTTTTCGCGACGGAGGCTTTAAATAGGCGAAGAGGCGGCGCAGGAGGGTCGAAGGGGTGACGACACCATAGGCTGGCGCGGCCAGGGCCCAGGCCGCGCCACCCTATCATCTGGGGCCCACAGGGCCCCCCTCTGGCGGCTCTCGGGTGTTCTGGATGCTTCCGGGCAAAATAGGAACCTGGGAGTTGATTTCGTCCAATTCCGAGAATATTTCGTTACTAGGATTTCTGAAACCAAAAACAGCAGAAAACAGGAACTGGCACTTCGGCATCTTGTTAATAGGTTAGTTCCAGAAAATGCACGAATATGACATAAAGTGTGCATAAAACATGTAGGTATCATCAATAAAGTAGCATGGAACATAAGAAATTATCGATACGTTGGAGACGTATCAGTATGTCATCTCTTATGATCCAATCATATGCTTGCAAGATAATCAGACGACATTCCACCGAGAGGGCCCAGAGTATATCTATCCGTCATCAGGATGGACAAATCCCACTATTGATCCATATGCCTCAACTCACACTTTCCAAATACTTAATCCCATCTTTATAACCACCCATTTATGCAATGGCGTTTGATGTAATCAAAGTACCCTTCCGGTGTAAGTGATTTACATGATCTCATGGTCGAAGGACTTAGGCAACTATGTATCGAAAGCTTATAGCAAATTGAACTTAATGACTTGATCTTATGCTATGCTCTTTTGGGTGTGTGTCCATTATATCATTCACCTAATGACATAACCTTGTTATTAATAACATCCAATGTTCATGATCACGAAACCATGATCATCCATTAATCAACAAGCTAGTTATACAAGAGGCTTACTAGGGACTCCTTGTTGTTTACATAACACACATGTATCAATGTTTCGGTTAATACAATTATAGCATGAGATGTAAACATTTATCATGAACACTAAGATATAACAATAACTAATTTATTATTGCCTCTTGGGCATATCTCCAACAGTTTCCAATCAACCGCCTACCTAGCCAAACTATCCAAAACAATACACTGTTACACCGTTTATTTCGTAGGTGCACCTGACTATTCCTTTTTTCTAACCTTCAGATGTGCTTTTTAGCCATGTCTACATCCTTACAATAACAACAAGCTTCAGTTACGATCTAAAATGTGTGGGTTCCTAGGCTATAGTCCTAGTCATAAGGGTTACAATTGTCTGCATGTGTCTTCAGGACGCATCTACATCTCTCGAGACGTTGTGTTCGATGAAAATTGTTTTCCATTTTCTACTGATAGTCCTTCACACCATTAGATCTCCTTGCAAAAATTTCTGCTACCCCTCATTTGGATCATCCGAGTTTTATGGATAGTATAAATCTGATATTAATACGGAAGTGCAGATTGCACCGGTCCAGGTGCTGATCATGGCTTGGATCGCATGCAAGATCCAATAGCAGGCCATGTGGATCACGCGGTTGCTTCCCCTCCACTAGAGGGGCCTCTGCGTTTTGGCCTGCCTAGTGACCTCGCGTTTCCCGCATCACGGGTATCCGACTTACCAAGCACCGCACACTCTGGTCAGGTGTAGGGCCCGGCCCATTTTCGTTTTCTGTTTATTCTTTTCCTTTATTTTGTGTTTGTTTTCTAATTTCTTTTTTATGTTTCTTTTCCTTTTCTGTTTTGCTTTATTTTTTAAAATTCAAAAAAGTTTATATTTAAGGGATTTCTATTTTCGTGCCCTCGGGTCGTTAGTTGTACTCAGTTTTTCCCAGCCCTTTAGTTTTTCCTCAGTTTTCCCCAAGCCTATGTCTGAAACCCGCAGAAGGAGCTCAGACGGAAGGAATCCGTTTATTTGGACATTCTGTGCTGGCGTGTTGCGCCGCGTCGTCTGTGGGGCCGCGTCGTGTGGGGCCGCGTCGCGTGGGGCTGGCAGAAAGGGACCGCGTGGGACAGGACGAGAAGCGTTTGGTTGCACGTGAGCAGGAGCTGGGTTTTGTCTCTCTCGGCCCAAATTGGCATTTTTAAGAGCACATTTTCCCCTCTTTCTCTCTCTATCTTTTTCACCAAATTAGTATCAAATCTAGAGAAGCTTCTATTTCTGTCTTTCTTCAATATGGCAGCAAATCTAGTAGCAAATCTCTGGGGTTATTTATGCCTTTTGGCCCTCGTTTTTTGCCCAATATGGCAGCAAATCTAGTAGCAAATCTAGAAGCTAGTATATGATAAATTCACAACAGCATAATCAGAAAACTAAGTATAATACATAGGGAAACTGCATACAGCAGCCAAAAGCAGCCAATAACGTTGTAATATACAAGACGCACGCAATGTATGGACAAGAAGAAGATTAGGATGAATGAATTTGTTCTTCATTCCTCCCCATATATTTCTTCGTCGCTCCAGTCGTGCATTACCCCAAGGAAATATTCATTGAACTCCTTCCGTCTGCAGTGTGCGGCCAATACATTCTCCAAACGGTATGGCTTGTGTTTATTTCTCATACCGTAGCTTCCTATTCTATCCACGTACTGCCCACTCATCACAGGCCTTTGTATCATGAGAGTACTCTCTGATATAACCCAAATCCGTGTAGTAGATGCAGCTAGGTCGAAGTGTCGGGTACACTCTGGTGTCGACGGAGATACACCGGATATAATTCACGAAGAAGCATTACTGCCAATGTTACTGACCGGATGGAGAGAGCGGCTCTGAGTGTCCACACGGTACACCAATGGTCTGCCCGCCAAAGCCACGCTGACCAACAACACAAGCAGCAGATCACCATCCGACTTCACAAGGTAGAACTTCTGATGTCCAAGTTCTGGAAATGAAATTAGTGTCTCCATCTTGACAGTGCTCGCGCGCTGCTGCAACTGTACATTGGTGCACACTATTCTTCCGTTCTCAAAATTGTCCATAGCTACTGCATACAGTTCACCATTGAACGGGGTAATGCAACGCAGACAATGGTTCTTGATCTAAAATCTTTCTTCTCCCCAATGTTCATGTATATCCTTAGTTGGAGTGCTCTCATCGACCCAACCAATTTCCGACGGGTAATGTGCGGCAACGAAGACCATAGTCGGGGATTTGATAACAGCGACTGATTTCAGACAAACAGATGGCATCTGCGCCTCAAACATAGTGTTCGATTTCTTTGTGAGTGGGTTCAGAAGCCGTATCTTGTGCGGCGTGTTCTTCTGGGCAAGCACGATGACGCCACGGCAAAATCCGACGAAGTAGTATCTGGGCAAGCACGATAACATTCAGCACTAAAGATGTTTAAGATTGAAAATAAAGAGGTAGATATGGAGGAAGTTGAACCTTGTATGAACTTCCGATAGATCTATGGTGACGTAGCTTGATGTGCCGAGTTGGAGGAAGGTGAACTCAGCGACGCGTGGAAGGGCGTGGTCTAGCATGATCCATTCGTCCAGGTGCACGTCGGGCTCAGGCAAACCTGAGCGCCAATTTCTACAGACTTGCCTCATGGCAGAGTAGGTGTCGGCGTACTCCTCGTTCGCTAGCAAGCATTCGCCGATCTTGTGAAGTGGTCCATCAGCCGAGAGAGAGGCCTAGTTCACGGAGGAGCCGCGCTTGGATGCGCCGCCCTCGGAGGCGACGCGCTCGGCGGCGACGGGCTCGGCGGCGATTGGCTCGGCGGCGACGGGCTCGGAGGCGACGGGCTCGGAGGCGACGGCCGCCGGCGCATTCTTCTTCTCCATCGCCGGCAGGGTAGCGTGCGTACGGCGGTTGGGGTTTTTTCGATTTGGAGAAGTTGATGGGACGTGAGAGGGGTGGTTTCGTGCGTGAGCGAGAATGAGACGACTGTGTGCAGAGGGAGGGAGGGAGGGGCTTACGCGTCCTAAATGCGACCCGCGTCCTACGCGTCCACTATTTGCACGTCTGCACCGCGACACGCGTCAACAATGGCACGTCTTCCACTTCTGCACCGCAACACGCGTCCTCGAGTCTAACCCTGAAAATTTAGATATACTCAGGTATACCCTCGAGTCATATACTAGCATTTTTTGTGTGCTCAGTTTTCTCCTTGAGTGCTAATACTGGCTAGTGCAATATACTCAGTTTTACCCTCAAGTGGCTGGTCAACAGAGAGTCAACAAATGGGATTAACTAGTTAAATGAGTTATTTAATGTGCAAAAAATTCCGAAAAAGAGTGGCACTTACTCATGGAGTCTTTACCACAAATTGCCACTTCTCAAATCATAGATAAATCATAGATAAATCAAGTTTCACCACAAATTGCCACTTCTCAAATCACATAGTAGCTATGAAGGTGCATGGTTTTCCATAATAAGCCCTACCCAAAACAGCTTTCCCCAAAACATACTTTGTCTGAATGAGGCCATAATTTTCACACTCATGTAGATTTGTATTGCAAATAGTTTGAGGTAGGCCAAGATGGGTTTCATTGTACAAAACACGCATTTTCCAATTTTTAAATCTCATATTTGAATCTCTTAGTCTGTTTACTACTCACTCGCCCTTGGTTTCTTGATACTACTCAGGTTTGCCCTCTCCCTTCACAAACTCTCACAGACGCCCAACATTGCCCTGATTGGTCTAGCCCATATCACGCGGATCGTGCCCGACGACCGTTGATCATATGATCTAACGGGCAGGATAACCCCTATCTCTCTCTCTGGTCGGGGCCACCACCCTCTCTCTCGCTGTCGTCTGTTAGCTTCCACCCTCTAAGTATGCGAAAGGGCGGTTACCCAGTATGCTAAAGTTTGGTTTTCTGCATTATTTTTCACGAGCTAAATTATAAACTCTTTTTAGGCATTACTTTTCACGCAAAAAATGATAAACCATCACCGATTTGTTGTAGACATTACTTTTCACGCAAAAAAATGATAAACCATCACCGATTTGTTGTAGCCATTACTTTTCACGCAAAAAAATGATAAACCATCACCGATTTGTTGTAGCCATTACTTTTCACGCAAAAAAATGATAAACCATCACCGATTTGTTGTAGCCATTACTTTTCACGCAAAAAAATGATACGCCATCACCCATTTCTTGTAGCCATTACTTTCCACGCAAAAAATGATAAACAATCACCGATTTTGTTGTAGCCATTACTTTTCACGCAAAAAAATGATACACCATCACCCATTTCTTGTAGCCATTACTTTCCACGCAAAAAACGATAAACCATCACCGATTTTGTTGTAGCCATTACTTTTCACGCAAAAAATGATACACCATCACCCATTTCTTGTACCCATTACTTTTCACGCAAAAAACGATAAACTATCACCGATTTTGTTGTAGCCATTACTTTTCACGCAAAACAATGATACACCATCACCCATTTCTTGTACCCATTACTTTTCACACAAAAAACGATAAACCATCACCGATTTTGTTGTAGCCATTACTTTTCACGCAAAAAATGATACACCATCACCCATTTCTTGTAGCCATTACTTTTCTTTTAGGCATTACTTTTCACGTTAAAATGATAAACTATATCACGAAGTTCCATTTCCGTCAACATAGTCCGCATTACTTTTTTGTTGAGATATATACCCCCACAACGGTCGTCTCCTCCTTAATTTATTGTGTATAAACCCCCACAACGGTCATCTCCTCCTTATTTTATTGTGTAAACCCCTACAACGGCCATCTCTCCCTTATAAACACCCACACGGCCATCCCTTGTGTCAATAGGTTCTGCCTCTCTCTTCTTCGTTCACATAAACTTGATCCATTGCCATGGCTTCCACGTCTCGGACGCGGACCGGAAGGGGAAGGGGAAGGGGAAGTGGATCATCATCAGTGCCACCACCACCGTCAACACCGCCACTGATCATAGAGGAGTTCTTCATCGTCGTCTATGAAGACCCTTTGGTCAAGAAGGTACGTACGCGTTTCCACATATATGATGCATGTGATTAATTATGGGCATGTTCTAAAAAACCTTTAATTTCAAGGGTTCCCTAATTTCAAACGATCGGCGCTCGATCTCTTTGCAGGAACTCCCAAAAAAAATTGCGGACTATCTTAACGGCAAGGAGCCAACTAAGGTGTATCTGCGAGCAGCTGACTGCGGTCCTCGTCTCTGGACCGTGGAGGTCCTATTTGACGGACAAGGCCGGATGTACCTCGACAAGGGCTGGGAGAAATTCGCCATCGCGCACGGTGTGGATTTCGGCTCCTACGTACACTTCAAATATGAAGGCGATGATGTGCTCACAGTGAAGGTGTTCGACGGAACAATGTGCAGGAGGTACTACTACTCAGACGACGAAGATACTGACGATGAAAGCGACGACGACGTGAAGCCATGCATCCATCCCCTTTAGATAATTAAGGGGATTATGACCAAGAATATATATGTAGCTTCATATGCATCGATTTAGAGATCTAGCTATTTTCTATATATTATGCATGTAAAAAATAATATCGCATTTCCACTATTATTCGAGCACCACATCCTCCAAATGATGCCGATGCCGATATCGGCATGGTCAGAACGGCTATGCTCACCGCCACTGCTAGGTTAACGTCGGGATGCACAATGTTTAGCATAAGAGTCACTTTAGATTAAGCTGCGAAAATAGTCACCTATCATGGGCTGAGGCGGCCCCTACAGAGCGGCTCTATATTATATTCTCTAAATAAAATAGACGACCACAGCGGTCATTGGCTGCAGAGGCCCCACAGAGCGGCAATATAAATAAATAGACGACCCACTGGTCATTGGCTGCGGCAGCCCCATAGAGCGGCCCCATTTGTCATTGGTAGCACCGCGTATACAATCAGGAAATAAAACGGCCCACGCGTCAGCGGTAGATGGATGGATACCCGTCAGCACGAGACGGTCAGAGAGGAACTGACCTCACGGTAACGGTAAGGCCTCTGACCTGACGGCAACCGCGTCTTCGAGGGGTTTCAAACTAGAGGGAGGGGAAAACTGAGGAAAAACTAACGAGCTGGGGAAAACTGAGTACAACTAACGAGCAGGGGCACGAAAATAGAAATCCCTATATTTAAAATTACTCACATTTTAAAAATGTTCAAATTTGATAATTGTTTAAATGTAAAAACTGTTCAATCTAAATAATCAATTTTTTATAAAATTGTTCTATCTCAAAAATGATCAAATGTTTAAAAATGTGCAATCTCAAAAAATGTTCAAATTTTGAAGAACATCAAACTTTTAAAAATGTTCATTATGAAAAACTGTTAAATCTTCAAAAAAAATTAGTCCATAAAAAATTCAAATTTAATTTTTTTTCTATTTCGAAATTTTTAATCTCAAAAAAGTTCAAATTTTGGATTTTTTTAAAATGTCTAAATACTTGAATTTTCATTTCAGAAAATGTTGAGATTTAAAAAACGAAAGAGAATAAAATAGAAGCAGCAGAAAATGAAAAAAAAAGAAAAAACAGAAAAAGAAAAAGAAACTAGGCCAGCCCAACATACCGACCTGCGGTGTGCGGTCGGTCGTACACACCGACCAGGTCGGCATATAGGACGGCCCACCACCAAGCGACAACGCGTCGCCCTGCTCACATGCCTCCACTTCGGGTCCAATGTCTTTGCTCGACAAGGACCCAACCTCGCATGCGTTTGAGGCTTCTTCTGTTGGGCTCGTGGACACGCCAGAGTCCACGTCGGCCACTCTTGAAGCGCCACGACAGCCTGCTCTGGTACACCAGATGCACACTCTTCTGTGCAACCATACTCCGTACCAGAGCATGGATGGTTCATCTATGGATGGTGCGGTCAAGTACGACCCACGGCAATGTGGTTTCCCTGACTAGATAGATAATTGCGCCCAATGAGCCGGATACACTTGCCGAGGCCCTCGCTTTTGTTTATGCATGATGAGTTCCAATCTCTCCAATGCAAAGAAGACTTGGAATTTGATCCGCTCTTCTCCTGGTTGCAATCTTATTGACTGCATATGGGTCTAAAAGCTCAATCAGAGTGCAAATAGCTCAATCGTACAAGGCATGCTTGGTTGCTAAAGGTTATAAGAAATGGTATGGCATTGGCTACAAAGATACCTTCCGTTCAGTTCTAAAGTCTATAACTAGCTACCTAGTTTTACCTCTTGTTGTTTCTCGTGGTTGGATGCTTCGACGCCTTTATGTCTAGAACGCCTTTCAACGTGTTGTTCTGTAAGAGGATGATTTCATGTGTTCACCGCCTGGTTTTGTGGATGAGCGCATGTTTGCAAACTAGACAAGGCTCTTTATGAACTGAAGCAGACTCATTGAGCTTGGCATTTTTGCCTTAGCTCCCGGTTACGGGAACTTGGTTTTGTACCCCCCCCCCCCCCCCCCCCCGGGTAGATTTAGATCTCTTTCATCTACAATCATGGCAAAGTTGTCACTTATATGTTGGTATATGTGGATGATATTGTTGTTACTAGCTCCTCTCCATAGGCCATTACTCAGTTCATGACCTTTAGACTGAGTTCGCACTCAACGATCTTGATGATCTCCTCTACTTTTTTGGGTATTTAAGTGTCATGATCAAGGGAGGAAATTGTGTTGTCTCATCAAACCAACTATTCATCTGATATAGTTTGGAAGGCAGGTATGCTTGTTCGTAAAATGGCGGCCACACCTATGTCCTCCTCTAAAAAAAAATTCCAAGCTTGAAGGTGCTACTAAGTACCGGAGCACTGTTGGAGCATTTCAGTATCTTACCTCACCAGGCCAGAAATCTCAGATGCAGTTATTAAAGTTTGCTAGTTCTTGCACACACCCACTGACGTTCATTCAACAACGGTTCAGAGAAGAGGATATTGCGATATATACAACATATTAAAGATGATGGGCTTCAAATTCGGGAATCTTCGGCCACTCTTGTCAGTGCTTTCTCAGGTGTAGATTGGGCAGGCTCAGCTGATGACAAACACGGTCCACTAGTGGCTTTGCGGGTTTTATTTGGTCCCAATCTTATTTCATGGAGTTCCATAAAGAAGGCTACTATGGCAAGGTCAAGTACTGGTGTTGAATACAAGGCACTCACAAATGCTACAACAGAAATTACTTGGATACAGTTGCTATTGGGTGAACTTGAGTTTATCAAGGTCAAGTCCCTATGTTGTGGTGTGAAAATCTTGAAGCTAATTATCTTATAGCTAATCCAGTGTTTCACGCATGCACAAAGCACATAGAGGTGGATTTCCACTTTGTTCATATGAGGGTGGCTCAGAAGGACTTGGATGTTCGATTTGTTCAATCCCAAGATCAACTCGCCGACAGGTTTACTAAATATATCAACAAGCAACAACTTTGAAGCCTTCGACACAATCTCCATCTAACAGGTTGTGTTTGAGGAGTGTTAAATGGTAATCATATATAGGTTGTTGGTGTGGTGTCCGTATCCTATCTAAGCCTTCGACACAATCTCCATCTAACAGGTTGTAGAATATAATGTTGTGTATGGAAAGTTCATCAACGAGTATATATGCGAGATAGGCCACCCCTGGTGAGGTGTGTGGTTCGATGGTTAGGAGGGCAGTGTCACCCTAGCCCAACAGGGATCATACCCTAGATTTGACTTTTTGGTGCCTCGTAAAAAAAGCGGAATATTCTTTCAGTAAAAGGCAATGTTCCCGTCGATAGAGAGACGCTTGTGGTGACTTCGTCATTCTCAAAACCCGCCGGATCAATTTCTCAGACTCGGTCTCACCGAGATGCTTAGAGCATCTCTAACAGAACCTGTAAATGCCGCTGGAACTGAATTTTTCCGGCGGATTTACGGGTTCGGGCCAAAAGCGCTGCAGAACGGAGCCCGAATTGGTGGGCCAGCCCGTAAAATTTTCTCGGGGGCCCGAGAAACGTGAGCGTCGCCCCCTATAAATACAGGCTGCAGAGGGGAGTAGGGTTCCGAAACCCTACTCCCGCCGCCGCGTCCGCTCCTCCGCCGTGCGCTAACGCCGCCACTCGCCGACGGTGTGGCCGAGGCGCGCGCGCGCTTCCGCCGCGAGGAAGCGGAAGCCATCCGTGTCGTGCGCGCTTACGAGGCGGCGCAGAAGGAGGCAGTCGTCCGCCGCGTGAAGCGGAAGGTCGTCGACCTCGACTCGGAGTAGGCTGCCGACGGCGTAGTCCTCCGCCGCGCGTACAGTAGGTCGCCGCCGGGCGAAATTAGTTAAGTTTAGGAGTCGGCGACCAGCTCAAATGTAGTCTCTTTTGCGATCGAAACTATCGAAATATGCAACTACTATGTTTGAATTTCACTTTTATAACTTGTTTGCGATGATCAGTTTACCGGCAAAATTTGAATTCGCGTTTTTTCGGTTCCGAATACGGGTGATGTTCTACGTCACCTCCTAAACCGCTCGCATTTTGATTTTCGGGAGACTGAATTTCGTTTTTTCAGTTCCGAAGAATAAGGCTCAGAGATGCTCTTATAGATGTAGGATATGCGTGCATACGTTCATATGGATAAGTGTACGCACGAATTTGTTAGCGTCTATACTGTCCTTCACCAAAACAAAAAAAACAGCCATCCTTCCTGTTTTATCACACGAAGTATCCGAGATGAAAAACCTTGTGCAGAAACAAATAACAGGTAAATCAAGAGAGGAAGAAAAGCATGCATGGGAAGGTTACGTAGATCGTCGACTGGTTCCTTCTGCAGATAGTAGTATCACGGGACATTGCAAATGATCTGGTCATGGTAGTCTATGTCGGCGCGCGCGCACTTGCATAGGTGAGACGCACGCATCAGCTTTGCGCCCGCTGCTTGTTCCCATGTGTGTGAGAGCTTGGAGCATCCACACCAAATGGCGGCCACACCAAATGAATAATTGGAACAAGGGCACCTCACCCGCAAAAAAAAAAAAAAAAAAAACCCGCAAAAAAAAAACAAGGGCACCTCGGGCGAAATCTCTCTTGTATTATTATCTGCCTGCCGTATCCTATGTGCGTGGGAGCTTGGAGCATCCACACCCACACACTAGCTAGCACCACTCCTCTGCAAACTCTATAAACACGGGTGTCCTCTCCTGTAATCAGGCACACACCGAGCACCAAAGATTACTTGCCCAGCGACAAGAATACACACGATAGATAGCACAATGCAAGGGAACCGGCCGGCCGGCTTGCTCCTCCTCCTCCTCCTCGTGGCATTTGCCACTCCAGCCGCCGCCGCCACCACGTACAGCGGCCGGGTCGTCGCCAGCCACGCAGGAGCGGGGACAGGAGCTAGCGCTCATCTCGACACGCTGGCGTTGACTAGGCACATAGAGGACGGTGTGGCGCCGGAGCTGAATTGGGCGGCCAGCCTCCAGGGGGCAGGCCCCGGCGGCATCGGTTACGACACCTTGAAATCGAACAAGCCGGGGTGCTTACAGTCATGCGCTGCCAATTCAGGACTGGCCTACTCCCGCGGATGCGGAAAGATATACGGTTGCAAGTCGGGGAATTAGCTAGTGACGGCTGGCCGGTGGAGGTAGCTAGCACAATCTGCAGCTTCCCCTGGTTCTGAACAAATGCAAGCATTCAGAGTTCTGATGTATCCTCTCTGCAGATTGGCTTGTGTTTTGCTAAAAGATTTACTCCATATGGTTATTCCACAAGGAAAAAAGGAACACATTAATTCGGGTCTTCCTCTTGACCTTGGTTGCCGGTGCGCGGCCCTATGCAACCGAACCTCTGTTTCGGTCTGCTAGAACACTACGAAATGAAAAGTGAAAACCCTAACCTAGTGGCCCTACTCTTCTCACGTATCGCGAGCTTGGACCGTTCCCCTCCTATCGCTACAGTAAAAGGAGGCGATTTCTTGGGCTCTTCCTCTCCTCCCACCTCGCCGCCGGCGATCCGTGTGATTCCTCACCCTCCGGCCGGATCCCGGCGTGTATATAGCGTAGGCAGCAGTAGGGTGCTAGCCGGCGGCGCTGCGGAGATGGAGGCGTGGCCGGAGTGGCTTTTGCAGATGGGGGTCTTCTCCTCTGGCGTTGGTGCTCCGGTGGAGGCCAGCTTCGGATCCGCCGTCCCTGCATCGCCCGCGTCTCGTCGGAGGCGCTGTGCGTGCTTTCCCGCGCCGGAGTCCAAGTAGTGATGGTTCCGGTTTTCAAAGATCTGGAAGTTTCGTTTGCAGGTATCCAAGCTGCCGTCGCCGGTCGCTTTGCATGGTGGAGGTGCTCGCACCGAGGAGCGTTCGACTCCCTGGCCGTTCGGGGGTCCTCTCAGTCCAAGGTTTGGAGGATGAGCGGCACGTTTCGCCGGCGTGGCGTCGTGCTTGGCGGAGACGACGACAGGTCCAGGAGGGCTTATCTGTATTTTTCTTTTTTCCTGGACTTTTTTGTAAGAAATTTGGATAATGCAATCAGGTCCTTCCCTCGCAAAAAAAAACCTAGAGGCCCTACGCAACGGGTCGACGACGTGAAGTGACCCATTCCTAGCCAAAAATTGGGCTGAAAATGTGACAACCACCGCCCGCGTTCGCGCATGTCCTCCTCTTCTCCTCTCCGGCACTGCCCGCCAGTCTCACACAAGCCACTCGACCCCAAAATCGTGCCCCTCGCCCTCAGCACGCAAGCATACCGTGACATAGCCGCACCTCGCCATTGCTGGTAGCATCCGTTTTGGCCGCTACTCGCCGCAGGCCAATCCTGTGGCGTCCTTCCGCGCACTTGGACATGTCCAGTTCACCGCCCGTCTCCTCGGACCCGCCCACTAACAGCGAACACACCAAAGATTACTCGCCCAACGACAGGAATCCACGCGATACATAGCACAATGCCCGGCATGCGTCTCTTTCGCCTCGTCCTTGCCCTTTTTCTCCTTCTGGCATCTTTCCCTCAGGTTCACGCCGCCGTCCACATTGGCCCTCGTCGAGCCCGCTTTAGCACCAAAGAGGCAATGGCATCTCGCCTCCTCGGGATGGAGCTTTTGACTTCAGCCTCGGCGTCATCAGCGTCCGGTCGGTTTGTCCCGTAGCTCTAGCAGCACGTTCTCCTCGTCCTTGCGGGTGGGGACCACGAAGGTGGTGTTCGATGCTTCCTTGGTTGATCTTATCGTATTCAAAGGAGATCTCTGATGTGGATAAGCTGTTGGCTCGGGGACCTCCGCGAGGGAGTTTCTCCTCGAGCATGTCTTCCACTCCAGCTTGGTGTCTCCATGAGGGTGTTATGCCTCGTGGAGCCTCACTCGGAAGTAGCCTCCTCGAGTGATTGCTTCCGAGTAGCTACGATGGGCCCATCAACCGTAGGTTCATGGCACACTGGTCACCAGGGATCCCACAGTCACCAACCAAGCGCGCGGGGGGGGGGGGGGGGCGGGGTAGTACTGGCCGGGGAGGGGCGGTACTACCGGCCGGAGCAGGAGGCGAGCGGAGCGAGGCTGAGCTGATGAGGAGGGTCGGTACCACCGGTACGGGTACCGGTACCAGTACTTGTTTTCGACGCACAACCCCGGGAAGATATCTGCGAGTTGAGGAAGGCTGCCAGTACCACTTGCGGGACCGTTCGCGGTGCTACCGGCCCAACTTTTTCTTTTTCTTTTAAACCAAAGGCAAACTTAAAACCGCAATATCTAGAATTTGGAAACACCGATAAACATGAAACCAATTTTGTTGGAAAGAGGATGACAAGAGCAGCGGCAGGAGAGCTGCGGTCGCGAGCAGTAGCCAAGCACGCGAGGGCCTGGTAGTACCGTCCGGGGAGGCCCGGTACTACCGGCCGGAGCAGGAGGCGAGCGGAGCGAGGCTGCGCTGATGAGGAGGGACGGTACCACCAGTACTAGGACCGGAACCAAATACCGGTTTTCGAAACACGACCGCGGGAAGAGATCTGCGAGCTAAGGAGGGCTGCCGGTACCACTTGCGGTACCGATCGCGGTGCTACCGGCCCAACTTTTTCTTCTTCTTTTAAACCAAATGCAAAATTAAAACCGCAATATCTAGAATTCGGAAACTACAACACGAAACCAAATTTGTTAGAAAGAGGATGACAAGAGCCACGACAGGCGAGCGGCGGTCGCGGGCAGTAGCCAAACGCGCGGGGGAGGGGGCGGGGGTGGTACTAGCCAGGAATGCCTGGTACTACCGGCCGGAGCAGGAGGCAGGTGATGTCTACGGGTGCTTCTATTCTTGTAGACAGTGTTGGGCCTCCAAGAGCAGAGGTTTGTAGAACAGCAACAAGTTTCCCTTAAGTGGATCACCCAAGGTTTATCGAACTCAGGGAGGAAGAGGTCAAAGATATCCCTCTCAAGCAACCCTGCAATCACAAAGCAAGAAGTCTCTTGTGTCCCCAACACACCAAATACACTTGTCAGATGTATAGGTGCACTAGTTCGGCGAAGAGATAGTGAAATACAAGTAGTACGGATGTATATGAGTAGTAATAGCAATCTGAATAAAATATGGCGGCGAGTAAACATGCAACAAAACAGTAAACAAACGGAGATTCGATGCTTGGAAGCAAGGCCCAGGGATCCTGCTTTCACTAGTGGACACTCTCAACAATGATCACATAATAGAACCACTCTACACTCTTTTATTGGATGATGAACACCACTAACTGTGTAGGATTACACGAACCCTCAATGCCGGAGTTAACAAGCTCCACAGTATTCGATATTCATGTTTAAGTAACCTTAGAGTGCAAGATAGATCAACACAATTACACCAAGAACTAACATAGCATGCACACTATCACCATCACACTATGAAGGAGGCATAGATCACATCAATACTTATCATAGCAATAGTTAACTTCATAATCTACAAGAGATTACAATCATAGCCTACACCAAGTACTACACGAAGCACACAATGTCACCATTACACCGTGCAGGAGGAATAGAGTACTTTAATAACATCACTAGAGTGGCACATAGATGATATTCAACTAGATCACATAAAGAGAGAGATGAACCACATAGCTACAGCGGAGCCCTCAGCCCCGGGGGTGAATTACTCCCTCCTCATCATGGAGACAGCGATGGCGGTGAAGATGGCGGTGGAGACGGCGGTGGAGATGACTCCGGGGGCAATTCCCCGTCCCGGCGGCGTGCCGGAACAGAGACTTCTGTCCCCCGAATCTTGATTTCGCGATGGCAGCGGCTCTGGAAGGTTTTCTCGGGTTTCGTCAAAACGTATCGGTGTTTTAGGTCAGGAAGGCCTTTATAGGCGAAGAGGCGGAGTCGGAGGGGCCACGGGGCTCCCTCCCCATAGGGGGGCGCCCCCCTGGTTGCGCCGCCCTGTGGGGTGGGGCCCTCCTGGCTCCCCTCTGGCCCTTCTTCGGTGCTCTGGAAGCTTCCGGGAAAATTAGGATATTGGGCGTTGATTTCGTCCGATTCCGAGAATATTTCCTTTCTAGGATTTCTGAAACCAAAAACAGCAGAAAACAGCAACTGGCCCTTTGGCATCTCGTCAATAGGTTAGTTCCGGAAAACGCATAATAATGACATATAATGTGTATAAAATATGTAGGTATCATCAATAAAGTAGCATGGAACATAAGAAATTATGGATACGTTTGGGACGTATCAAGCATCCCCAAGCTTAGCTCCTACTCGCCCTCGAGTAGGTAAACGATAACAAATGATAATTTCTTAAGTGACATGCCATCATAACCTTGATCATACTATTGTAAGAATATGAGATGAATGCAGCGATCAAAACAATGGTAATGACATGAGTAAACAAATGAATCATAAAGCAAAGACTTTTCATGAATAGTACTTCAAGACAAGCATCAATAAGACTTGCATAAGAGTTAACTCATAAAGCAATAATTACATAGTATAGGTATCGAAGCAACACAAGGGAAGATTAAGTTTCAGCGGTTGCTTTCAACTTGTAACATATGTATATCTCATGGATATTGTCAACATAGAGCAATATAACAAATGCAATATGCAAGTATGTAGGAATCAATGCACAGTTCACACAAGTGTTTGCTTCTTGAGGTGGAGAGAAATAGGTGAACTAACTCAACATAAAAAGTAAAAGAATGGCCCTTCGCAGAGGGAAGCATTGATTGCTATATTTGTGCTAGAGCTTTGATTTTGAAAACATTGATACGTCTCCAACGTATCGATAATTTCTTATGTTCCATGCTACTTTATTGATGATACCTACATGTTTTATGCACATTATATGTCGTATTTACGCATTTTCTGGAACTAACCTATTAACAAGATGCCGAAGTGCCGCTTCTTTTTTGCTGTTTTTGGTTTCAGAAATCCTAGTAAGGAAACATTCTCGGAATTGGACGAAATCACCGCCCAGGGTCCTATTTTTGCACGGAGCTTCCAGAAGACCGAAGAGATAACGAAGTGGGGCGACGAGGCGCCGCCACCATAGGGCCGCGCGGCCAGAGGGGGGCCCGCGCCGCCCTATGGTGTGGGCCCCTCGTCAGCCCCCCTGACCTACCCTTTCGCCTACTTAAAGCCTCCATCGCGAAAACCCCAGTACCGAGAGCCACGATACGGAAAACCTTCCAGAGACGCCGCCGCCGCGAATCCCATCTCGGGGGATTCAGGAGATCGCCTCCAGCACCCTGCCGGAGAGGGGATTCATCTCCCGGAGGACTCTACACCGCCATGGTCGCCTCCGGAGTGATGAGTGAGTAGTTCACCCCTGGACTATGGGTCCATAGCAGTAGCTAGATGGTCGTCTTCTCCTAATTGTGCTTCATTGTTGGATCTTGTGAGCTGCCTAACATGATCAAGATCATCTATCTGTAATACTATATGTTGTGTTTGTCGGGATCCGATGAATAGAGGATGCTATGTTATGATGATTATCAATCTATTGTTTATGTGTTGTTTATGATCTTGCATGCTCTCCGTTATTAGTAGAGGCTTTGGCCAAGTTTTTACTCTTAACTCCAAGAGGGAGTATTTATGCTCGATAGTGGGTTCATGCCTTCATTGACACACAGGCGATGTGAGAAAGTTCTAAGGTTGTGATGTGCTGTTGCCACTAGGGATAAAACATTGATTCTATGTCTAAAGATGTAGTTGTCGATTACATTACGCACCATACTTAATGCAATTGTCTGTTGTTTTGCAACTTAATACTGAATGGGGTTCGGATGATAACCTGAAGGTGGACTTTTTAGGCATAGATGCAGTTGGATGGCGGTCTATGTACTTTGTCGTAATGCCCAATTAAATCTCACTATATTTATCATATCATGTATATGCATTGTTATGCCCTTCTCTATTTGTCAATTGCCCGACTGTAATTTGTTCACCCAACATGCTTTTATCTTATGGGGGAGACACCTCTAGTGAACTGTGGACCCCGGTCCTATTCTTTACATCGCATACAATCTACTGCAATACTTGTTTTACTGTTTTCTTGCAAACAATCATCTTCCACACAATACGGTTAATCCTTTGTTACAGCAAGCCGGTGAGATTGACAACCTCACTGTTTCGTTGGGTCAAAGTACTTGGGTTGTGTTATGCAGGTTCCACGTTGGCGCCGGAATCCCTGTTGTTGCGCCGCATCACATTTCGCCACCATCAACCTTCAACGTGCTTCTTGGCTCCTCCTGGTTCGATTAAACCTTGGTTTCTTTCTGAGGGAAAACTTGCTACTGTGCGCATCATACCTTCCTCTTGGGGTTCCCAACGAACGTGTGAGTTACACGCCATCAAGCTCTTTTTCTGGCGCCGTTGCCGGGGAGATCAAGACACGCTGCAAGGGGAGTCTCCACTTCTCAATCTCTTTACTTTGTTTTTGTCTTGCTTTATTTTATTTACTACTTTGTTTGCTGCACCTAAACAAAACACACACAAAAATTAGTTGCTAGCTTTACTTTATTTACTGTCTTGTTTGCTTCATATCTAAAAACACAAAAAAAAATTAGTTACATTACTTTCTGTCTTGTTTACTAGTTCTATATCAAAAACACAAAAAAATTAGTTACTTGCATTTAATTTATTTTGTTGTCATGTCTAGTCTTGTACTTGTTTTTATCTTCACTAGTTAAGCATAATGGAAAACAACAAAAAAATTAGAGATCTTTATGAACTTTATCTTGAATTAGGACATGATGTGTTTGAAGAGAAAATTAAAAAACCCATGGAACTTTGTTTGCAAAATAGTTGTAGCAATGTTATTAGCATGAACTCTTTGAACACCATTATTGCTAAAGCTATGGAAGAATTAAAGCTTGGGGAAGCTGGTTGTGATATTTTTAGTCCCCCAAGCATGGAGGAGAAAATTTACTTGGATGATACTTTACCTCCTATATATGATGATTGCAATGATGAATATGATATTTTCAGTCCACCTACTATTGAGGAGATTATGCCTCCTATATATGATGATTATGGTGATGAGAATAATTATGATAGCTATTTTATTGAATTTGCTCCCACTACAACTAATAAAATTGATTATGCTTATGTGGAGAGTAATAATTTTATGCATGTAGCTCATGACAAGAATGCTTTATGTGATAGTTATATTGTTGAGTTTGTTCATGATGCTACTGAAAATTATTATGAGAGAGGGAAACATGGTTATATGCATCTTAATAATATTAAGTTTCCCCTCTTTATGTTGAGAATCTTGAAATTACTCGTGTTTTATCTTTCTATGCTTGTCACTTTGTTCTTCATGAATTTATTTATGTACAAGATTCCTTTTCATAGGAAGTGTGTTAGGCTTAAATGTGTTTTGAATTTGCTTCTTGAAGCTCTCTTTTGCTTCAACTCTTATTTCTTGCGAGATATCATTGAAATTACTGAGCCCATCTTAATGGCTATAAAGAAAGAACTTCTTGGGAGATAACCCATGTGTTTATTTTACTACAGCAATTTTTGTTTTGTTGAGTCTTGGAAGTTGTTTACTACTGTAGCAACCTCTCCTTATCATGTTTTTGTGCCAAGTAAAGTTTCTATGTTATAGTTGATGTTATATTTGGGATCGCTGCGCAGAAACAGCATTGCTGTCTGTCACGAATCTGGGCACAGGTCTCTGTAGAAAATTCAAAAAAATCTTCCAATTTACGAGCGTGATCCTCAGATATGTACGCAACTTTCATTAGTTTTGAGTTTTTCCATTTGAGCAAGTCTGGTGCCATCTTAAAATTCGTCTTTACGGACTGTTCTGTTTTTGACAGATTCTGCCTTTTATTTCGCATTGACTCTTTTGCTATGTTGGATTTATTTCTTTGATCCATTAATGTCCAGTAGCTTTATGCAATGTCCAGAAGTGTAAAGAATGATTGTGTCACCTCTGAATGTGTGAATTATTAATTGTGCACTAACCCTCTAATGAGTTTGCTTGAAGTTTGGTGTGAAGGAAGTTTTCAAGGGTCAAGAGAGGAGTATGATATACTATGATCAAGAGGAGTGAAAGCTCTAAGCTTGGGGATGCCCCCGTGGTTCACCCCTGCATATTT
This sequence comes from Lolium perenne, assembly GCF_019359855.2. NCBI lineage: Eukaryota > Viridiplantae > Streptophyta > Magnoliopsida > Poales > Poaceae > Lolium > Lolium perenne. The sequence goes on along the minus strand of NC_067248.2, from coordinate 52,390,269 downwards.
TAAGAAGACTCAAGCGTCTAAGCTTGGGGATGCCCAAGGCATCCCCTTCTTCATCAACAACATCATCAGGTTCCTCCCCTGAAACTATATTTTTATTCAATCACATCTTGTGTTCTTTACTTGGAGCGTCGGTTTGTTTTTGTTTTTGTTTTTGTTTTTGTTTGAATAAAATGGATCCTAGCCCACTTTGTGGGAGAGAGACACGCTCCGCTGTTGCATATGGACAAATATGTCCTTAGGCTTTACTCATAATGTTCAAGGCGAAGTTTCTTCTTCGTTAAATTGTTATATGGTTGGAATTGGAAAATGCTACATGTAGTAATTCTAAAATGTCTTGGATAATGTGATACTTGGCAATTGTTGTGCTCATGTTTAAGCTCTTGCATCATATGCTTTGCACCCATTAATGAAGAAATACATAGAGCTTGCTAAAATTTGATTTGCATATTTGGTCTCTCTAAGGTCTAGATAATATCTAGTATTGAGTTTTGAACAACAAGGAAGACGGTGTAGAGTCTTATAATGTTTACAATATGTCTTTTATGTGAGTTTTGCTGCACCGGTTCATCCTTGAGTTTGCTTCAAATAACCTTGCTAGCCTAAACCTTGTATCGAGAGGGAATACTTCTCATGCATCCAAAATCCTTGAGCCAACCACTATGCCATTTGTGTCCACCATATCTACCTACTACATGGTATTTCTCCGCCATTCCAAAGTAAATTGCTTGAGTGCTACCTTTAAAATTCCATCATTCACCTTTGCAATATATAGCTCATGGGACAAAATAGCCTTAAAAACTATCGTAGTATTGAATATGTACTTATGCACTTTATCTTTTATTAAGTTGCTTGTTGTGCGATAACCATGCTTCTGGGGAACGCCATCAACTATTGTTGAATATCATGTGAGTTGCTATGCATGTCCGTCTTGTCTGAAGGATCTATCACCTTAATGATTGGAGCATGCAAATTGTTAGAGAAGAACATTGGGCCGCTAACTAAAGCCATGAATCATGGTTGAAGTTTCAGTTTTGGACATATATCCTCAATCTCATATGAGAATAATAATCATTGCTACATGCTTATGCATTTAAGAGGAGTCCATTATCTTTTGTCCATGTTGTCCCGGTATGGATGTCTAAGTTGAGAATAATCAAAAGCGAGAAATCCAAAATGCGAGCTTTCTCCTTAGACCTTTGTACAGGCGGCATGGAGGTACCCCTTTGTGACACTTGGTTAAAACATGGCATGCAAAGATCCGGTAGTCCAAGCTAAGTAGGACGAGGTGCGGGCACTATTAGTATACTATGCATGAGGCTTGCAACTTGTAAGATATAATTAACATAACTCATATGCTTTATTACTACCGTTGACAAAATTGTTTCATGTTTTCAAAATAAAAGCTCTAGCACAAATACAGCAATCGATGCTTTCCTCTTTGAAGGACCTTTCTTTTACTTTTATGTTGAGTCAGTTTACCTATCTCCCTCCACCTCAAGAAGCAAACACTTTTGTGAACTGTGTATTGATTCCTACATACTTGCATATTGCACTTGTTATATTACTTTATGTTGACAATATCCATGAGATATACATGTTATAAGTTGAAAGCAACCGCTGAAACTTAATCTTCCTTTGTGTTGCTTCAACACCTTTACTTTGATTTATTGCTTTATGAGTTAACTCTTATGCAAGACTTATTGATGCTTGTCTTGAAGTACTATTCATGAAAAGTCTTTGCTTTATGATTCACTTGTTTACTCATGTCATTACCTTTGTTTTGATCGCTGCATTCATTACATATGTTTACAAATAGTATGATCAAGATTATGATGGCATGTCACTTCAGAAATTATCTTTGTTATCGTTTTACCTGCTCGGGACGAGCAGAACTAAGCTTGGGGATGCTGATACGTCTCCAACGTATCGATAATTTCTTATGTTCCATGCTACTTTATTGATGATACCTACATGTTTTATGCATATTATATGTCGTATTTACGCATTTTCTGGAACTAACCTATTAACAAGATGCCGAAGTGCCAGTTGCTGTTTTCTGCTGTTTTTGGTTTCAGAAATCCTAGTAAGGAAACATTCTCGGAATTGGACGAAATCACCGCCCAGGGTCCTATTTTTGCACGGAGCTTCCAGAAGACCGAAGAGATAACGAAGTGGGGCGACGAGGCGCCGCCACCATAGGGCCGCGCGGCCAGAGGGGGGCCCGCGCCGCCCTATGGTGTGGGCCCCTGATACGTCTCCAACGTATCGATAATTTCTTATGTTCCATGCTACTTTATTGATGATACCTACATGTTTTATGCACATTATATGTCATATTTACGCATTTTCTGGAACTAACCTATTGACAAGATGCCGAAGAGCCAGTTGTTGTTTTCTGTTGTTTTTGGTTTCAGAAATCCTAGTAACGAAATATTCTCGGAATTGGACGAAATCAACGCCCAGGTTCCTATTTTGCCCGGAAGCATCCAGAACACCCGAGAGCCGCCAGAGAGGGGGCACAGGCCCACCAAACCACAGGCCGGCGCGGCCAGGGGGGCCCGCGCCACCCTATGGTGTGGGCACCCCTTCGACCCTCCGAGGCTGCCCTTCCGCCTATATAAAGCCCCTGCATCGAAAACCCTTACGGAGGAAGCCACGGTACGCGAAACCTTCCAGAGCCGCCGCCATCGCGAAGCCAAGATCTGGGGGACAGGAGTCTCTGTTCCGGCACCCTGCCGGACGGGGAAGTGCCCCCGGAAGGCTTCTCCATCGACACCGCTGCCATCTCCACCGCCATCTTCATCACCGCTGCTGCTCCCATGAGGAGGGAGTAGTTCTCCATCGAGGCTCGGGGCTGTACCGGAAGCTATGTGGTTCATCTCTCTCCTATGTGCTTCAATACAATAATCTCATGAGCTGCCTTACATGATTGAGATTCATATGATGATGCTTGTAATCTAGATGTCATTATGCTAGTCAAGTGAGTTTTACTTATGTGATCTCCGGAGACTCCTTGTCCCACGTGTGTAAAGGTGACAGTGTGTGCACCGTGTGGGTCTCTTAGGCTATATTTCACAGAATACTTATTCACTGTTATGAATGGCATAGTGAAGTGCTTATTTATATCTCTTTATGATTGCAATGTGTTTTGTATCACAATTTATCTATGTGCTACTCTAGCAATGTTATTAAAGTAGTTTTATTCCTCCTACAAGGTGTAATGGTGACAGTGTGTGCACTCGTGTTAGTAGTTGGTTTATGCTATGATCATGATCTCTTGTAGATTGCGAAGTTAACTATTGCTATGATAGTATTGATGTGTATTATTCCTCCTACATAAGCATGAAGGTGACAGTGTGCATGCTATGTTAGTACTTGGTTTAGTCGTTTCGATCTTTCATGCACTCTAAGGTTATTTAAATATGAACATTTAATTGTGGAGCTTGTTAACTCCGGCATTGAGGGTTCGTGTAATCCTACGCAATGTGTTCATCATCCAACAAGAGAGTGTAGAGTATGCATTTATCTATTCTGTTATGTGATCAATGTTGAGAGTGTCCACTAGTGAAAGTCTAATCCCTAGGCCTTGTTCCTAAATACTGCTATCGCTGCTTGTTTACTATTTTACTGCGTTACTACTGCTGCGTTACTACTGCTTATTTACTTCCTACAATATTACTACCATCAACTGCATGCCAGCAAGCTACTTTCTGGCGCCGTACTACTGCTCATATTCACTCATACCACTTGTATTTCACTATCTCTTCGCCGAACTAGTACACCTATTAGGTGTGTTGGGGACACAAGAGACTTCTTGCTTTGTGGTTGCAGGGTTGCATGAGAGGGATATCTTTGACCTCTTCCTCCCTGAGTTCGATAAACCTTGGGTAATCCACTTAAGGGAAACTTGCTGCTGTTCTACAAACCTCTGCTCTTGGAGGCCCAACACTGTCTACAAGAATAGAAGCACTCGTAGACATCAGCCCCTCGTCAGCCCCCCTAACCTACCCTTTCGCCTACTTAAAGCCTCCGTCGCGAAAACCCAGTACCGAGAGCCACGATACGGAAAACCTTCCAGAGACGCCGCCGCCGCGAATCCCATCTCGGGGGATTCAGGAGATCGCCTCCGGCACCCTGCCGGAGAGGGGATTCATCTCCCGGAGGACTCTACACCGCCATGGTCGCCTCCGGAGTGATGAGTGAGTAGTTCACCCCTGGACTATGGGTCCATAGCAGTAGCTAGATGGTCGTCTTCTCCTAATTGTGCTTCATTGTTGGATCTTGTGAGCTGCCTAACATGATCAAGATCATCTATCTGTAATACTATATGTTGTGTTTGTCGGGATCCGATGAATAGAGGATGCTATGTTATGATGATTATCAATCTATTGTTTATGTGTTGTTTATGATCTTGCATGCTCTCCGTTATTAGTAGAGGCTCTGGCCAAGTTTTTACTCTTAACTCCAAGAGGGAGTATTTATGCTCGATAGTGGGTTCATGCCTTCATTGACACCGGGACGATGGAGAAAGTTCTAAGGTTGTGATGTGCTGTTGCCACTAGGGATAAAACATTGATTCTATGTCTAAGGATGTAGTTGTCGATTACATTACGCACCATACTTAATGCAATTGTCTGTTGTTTTGCAACTTAATACTGAATGGGGTTCGGATGATAACCTGAAGGTGGACTTTTTAGGCATAGATGCAGTTGGATGGCGGTCTATGTACTTTGTCGTAATGCCCAATTAAATCTCACTATATTTATCATATCATGTATATGCATTGTTATGCCCTTCTCTATTTGTCAATTGCCCGACTGTAATTTGTTCACCCAACATGCTTTTATCTTATGGGAGAGACACCTCTAGTGAACTGTGGACCCCGGTCCTATTCTTTACATCGCATACAATCTACTGCAATACTTGTTTTACTGTTTTCTTGCAAACAATCATCTTCCACACAATACGGTTAATCCTTTGTTACAGCAAGCCGGTGAGATTGACAACCTCACTGTTTCGTTGGGGCAAAGTACTTGGGTTGTGTTGTGCAGGTTCCACGTTGGCGCCGGAATCCCTGTTGTTGCGCCGCATCACATTTCGCCACCATCAACCTTCAACGTGCTTCTTGGCTCCTCCTGGTTCGATTAAACCTTGGTTTCTTTCTGAGGGAAAACTTGCTACTGTGCGCATCATACCTTCCTCTTGGGGTTCCCAACGAACGTGTGAGTTACACGCCATCAAACATCAAGAGAGTATAAAAGTAAAGTTTTGAGAGGTGTTTGTTGTTGTAAACGAATGGTAGTGGGCACTCTAACCCCCTTGCCAGACAAACCTTCAAAGAGAAGCTCCCATTTTATTTTTATTTTTGTGTGGCACTCCTTCCAACCTTTCTTTCACAAACCATGGCTAACCGAATCCTCGGGTGCCTGCCAACAATCTCATACCATGAAGGAGTGCCTTTTTATTTTAGTTTTATTTAGATGACACTCCTCCCCACCTTTGCTTTCTCCAGCCATGGCTAACCGAATCCTTCGGGTGCCGTCCAACAATCACATACCATGGAGGAGTGTCTATTTTTGTTAATTAATTTGGGACTGGGAATCCCATTGCCAGCTCTTTTTGCAAAGTTATTGGATAAGCGGATGAAGCCACTAGTCCATTGGTGAAAGTTGCCCAACAAGATTGAAAGATAAACACCACATACTTCTTCATGAGCTATAAAACATTGACACAAATCAGAGGTGATAACTTTTGAAATGTTTAAAGGTAGCACTCAAGCAATTTACTTTGGAATGGCGGAGAAATACCATGTAGTAGGTAGGTATGGTGGACACAAATGGCATAGTGGTTGGCTCGAGGATTTTGGATGCATGAGAAGTATTCCCTCTCGATACAAGGCTTAGGCTAGCAAGGTTGTTTGAAACAAACACAAGTATGAAGCGGTGCAGCAAATCTCACATAAAAGACATATTGTAAACATTATAAGACTCTACACCGTCTTCCTTGTTGTTCAAACGTTTTACTAGAAATTATCTAGACCTTAGAGAGACCAATTATGCAAACCAAATTTTAGCAAGCTCTATGTATTTCTTCATTAATAGGTGCAAAGTATATGATACAAGAGCTTAAACATGAGCACAACAATTGCCAAGTATCACATTATCCAGGACATTTTACCAATTACCACATGTAGCATTTCCCGTTTCCAACCATATAACAATTAACGAAGCAGTTTCAACCTTTGCCATGAAAATTAAAAGCTAAGAACACATGTGTTCATATGAACCAGCGGAGCGTGTCTCTCTCCCAAACAATCATTTATTCAAACCAAAACAAAAACAAAAACATACAGACGCTCCAAGTAAAGTACATAAGATGTGACCGAATAAAAATATAGTTTCAAGAAAAGTGACCTGATAAGTTGTCGATGAAGAAGGGGATGCCTTGGGCATCCCCAAGCTTAGATGCTTGAGTCTTCTTAAAATATGCAGGGATGAACCACCGGGGCATCCCCAAGCTTAGACCTTTCACTCTTCTCGATCACATTATATCCCCCTCTTCTATTGACCCTTGAAAACTTCTGCCACACCAAACTTCAAGCAAACTCATTAGAGGGTTAGTGCATAACTAAAATTCACATGTTCAGAGGTGACACAATCATTCTTAACACTTCTGGACATTGCACAAAACTTCTGAAAGTTAATGGAACAAAGAAACCCATTCAACACAGCAAAAGCGGCAATGCGAAATAAAAGGCAGAATCTGTCAAAAACAGAACAGTCCGTAAAGACGAACCTGGAAGGGGCACTTAACTTGCTCAAACGGAAAAACTCAAAACTAATGAAAGTTGCGAACATATCTGAGGATCACACACGTAAAGTTTTAGATTTTTTTGATTTTTTTACAGAGACTTCTGCTCAAATTCGTGACAGACAGCAAATCTGTTTCTGCGCAGCAATCCAAATCTAGCATCAACTTTACCATAGAGACTTTACTTGGCACAAAAACATGATAATGAGAGGTTGCTACAGTAGTAAACAACTTCCAAGACTCAAATATAAAACAAAAGTTCTGTAGTAAAATAAACACATGGGTTATCTCCCAAGAAGTTCTTTCTTTATAGCCATTAAGATGGGCTTAGCAATTTCAATGATGATGCTTTCATAAGGATGAGAGTCGCAGCAAAGAGAGTATCAAAAAGCAAGTATGAAGCAAATTTAAGCCTAACCCTCTTCCTATGAAAAGGAATCTTGCACACAAATAGATTCATGAAGAACAAAGTGGCAAGCATAGAAAAACAACACAAGCACAATTTCAAGATTCTCAACATAAAGAGGGGAAACTTAATATTATTAAGATGAATATAACCATGTTTCCCTCTCTCATAATAACTTTCAGTAGCATCATTGATGAAATCCACAATATAACCATCACTTAAAACATTCTTATCATGGTTCATATGCATAAAGGTATCATTATTTTTTTCATAAGAAAAACTCTTCTCATTAATAGTAATTGGAGCAGGATCATTATCAAGAATTTGAACATGGTAAACAAGTTGCATACTAAGGGAATGGTTTTTGGCAAGCCCATCATAACTATGCCAAGTTTCATAAGGATAATTGTAATATGTGTCATATCCATCTCTATAGCGATTATCTAAACCCGAATATGTAATATCATCATTTTCACTAAAACTAGAGGTCTCAAATATAGGATCTTCAAGCACAACATGCCCAAGCTTGGAGTTTTCAATATCATCGTTTAAGGGGACATGAATAATGCTATCATCATTACTTTCATAATCAGTACCAAAGAGATTTCCAATATCAAAGGTAGTGTGCTCATCCAAATCATGATCACTAACATGGGTACATGGCATAGGAAGATCATCGTACTCAGATTTATTATCATAATAATCATTAGGCGCAACATACTTACGGTTACCTATTGTTACCTCATACACGCGGGGATATGCCATTGCCTCTTTCTCTTTATTCTCCTTCTTCTTCTTCTTCTTCTTCGTTCCCTTCTTCTTCTTCTTTTCCTTCTCCTCGTTCCCTTCTTTAGGAGAAAGAGGCTTGAAGGGTGGCTTGTCCGCATAACCTGATTTACTTTCAGAAACAATAGAAGAAACTTGGGAGGATCCCTCCTTTTCATTAATTAATTGAAAACACACAGCGGTCCTATCATATTTTGGCAAGGTGTCATCTTCTAAAATATTTTGTATGTAAGTGTTTGTATGGCTATTATCAATGCAATAAGAAAAACACCCATGCAGGACATCATCAATATCAAGATCACTCATATGTAACAAAGAGATTTTTCTTGAGAGCTCTTCACACCACAAAAATAAAGTAAGTTCATCATGTTGATTAGGAGAAATTTCATCATCACAATACAAATTTGCAGCACTCATTGGGTTCAAATTATCATTGGAGGAGCATTGAAAATTAAAATGACCCACTTCATGGCAAACTTCACAAATAAAAGGATAGAGGGCACACACTTTTTTACCTAGATCAACTAGAGCCCTAGCCCACTTTCTAGTTTTTTCATTAATATGGTGGATACAATATTCATCTTCGATTTGATTAATTACACAAGGTCTATGCATTCCACAAAAATTAACATGCTTATAGGAAATAGCATTCTTAGGAGTTTGAGCATGCTTATTGCAATCATTAACAACAATTTCATTCTTCATGCAAGCCTCTTTAAAAGGTTCATGATACTTATCAAAATTCTTTTTAGGCAATTCAAAATGAGAAGCAAAGGCTTTATAAAGATTTGCAGCAACTTGAGAGTCAAGACCATAAGTAGCACTCATATCTCGAAATTTATCAGTATCCATAAAAGTTTCAATGCATTCATAATCATAATTTATACCTGACTCTTCACCTTTGTTGTTCTCCCATCCTTCAGCGTTCTCCTCAATCTGATCAAGAAGATCCCACCTAGCTTCAACCTCCTTGCTTGTGAAAGATCCCTCCGAACAGGCATCCAGATAGTCCTTGTGTTGTCATGAAATCCTCGCATAAAAATTGTTAACAATAACATTACGGGGGAGCTCATGGATGGGACATTTGAGCATTAGTGACTTCAATCTCCCCCACGCTTGAGAGATACTCTCTCCATTACGAGGATAAAAGTTATAAATGTAATTCCTATCAATATGCACTTCATGAGGAGGATAAAATTTAGAGTAAAAGAGAGATACAATTTCCTCCCAACGAAGAGAATGACTATTCTTCAACAATTTATACCAATGCGCCGCTTTACCAGACAGCGAAACAGAGAATAGCTTCTTCCTCACTTCATCCATAGAGATACCTGCACACTTGAATAACTCGCATAATTCATGCAAAAACAGTAAATGATCTCCAGGATGGACAGTTCCATCCCCTTCATAGCGGTTATCCATAACACGTTCAATAATTTTCATAGGTATTTTATACAGAATACTTTCAGCAGGTGGATTTAAAATATCAGAAGCATCATTAGAGTTATCGCATATGGGAGATAAAGCATTATCAGAGCAAAATATTTCTTCCAAAGCGGAGGAGCAAAAAAGATCATTTTTATGTAAACTAGCTTCCCCAAGCTTAGACTTATCCATAGCATTAGCAGTGATTGCGTTCATACTAATAATATTGCTACTAGCATGCAATTGAGGCTCCATAGGTTTTTTAATTTTCGCATCACACAATTCATGTCTTAATTCAGGAAATAAAATAAGAAGCTCATTGTTGTCCATTATGCCTAACTAGTGTAAAACAAGAAACAAAAAGATGCAATTGCAGGATCTAAAGGAAATAGCTTCGAGCACACACACAATGGCACCAGAAAAGTACTGTTACCTGGAACCGGAGTATGAGTGCATTTTACCTTTCCTCCCCGGCAACGGCGCCAGAAAAGTGCTTGATGTCTGATACGTCTCCGACGTATCGATAATTTCTTATGTTCCATGCTACATTATTGATGATATCTACATGTTTTATGCACATTATATGTCGTATTTACGCATTTTCTGGAACTAACCTATTAACAAGATGACGAAGAGCCAGTTGCTGTTTTCTGCTGTTTTTGGTTTCAGAAATCCTAGTAAGGAAATATTCTCGGAATTGGACGAAATCAACGCCCAGGGTCCTATTTTTGCACGAAGCTTCCAGAAGAACGAAGAGGGAAGGAAGTGGGGCCACGAGGCGCCGCCACACTAGGGCGGCGCGGCCTGGCCTTGGCCCGCGCGGCCCTAGCGTGTGGGGCCCTCGTGTGGCCCCCCGTGTTGCCCTTCCGCCTACTTAAAGCCTCCGTCGCGAAACCCCCAGTACCGAGAGCCACGATACGGAAAACCTTCCAGAGACGCCGCCGCCGCGAATCCCATCACGGGGGATTCAGGAGATCGCCTCCGGCACCCTGCCGGAGAGGGGATTCATCTCCCGGAGGACTCTACACCGCCATGGTCGCCTCCGGAGTGATGAGTGAGTAGTTCACCCCTGGACTATGGGTCCATAGCAGTAGCTAGATGGTCGTCTTCTCCTAATTGTGCTTCATTGTTGGATCTTGTGAGCTGCCTAACATGATCAAGATCATCTATCTGTAATACTATATGTTGTGTTTGCCGGGATCCGATGGATAGAGAATACTATGTTATGGTGATTATCAATCTATTACTTATGTGTTGTTTATGATCTTGCATGCTCTCCGTTATTAGTAGAGGCTCTGGCCAAGTTTTTACTCTTAACTCCAAGAGGGAGTATTTATGCTCGATAGTGGGTTCATGCCTTCATTGATACCTGGGACAGTGACAGAAAGTTCTAAGGTTGTGTTGTGATGTTGCCACTAGGGATAAAACATTGATTCTATGTCTAAGGATGTAGTTGTCGATTACATTACGCACCATACTTAATGCAATTGTCTGTTGCTTTGCAACTTAATACTGAATGGGGTTCGGATGATAACCTGAAGGTGGACTTTTTAGGCATAGATGCAGTTGGATGGCGGTCTATGTACTTTGTCGTAATGCCCAATTAAATCTCACTATATTTATCATATCATGTATATGCATTGTTATGCCCTTCTCTATTTGTCAATTGCCCGACTGTAATTTGTTCACCCAACATGCTTTTATCTTATGGGAGAGACACCTCTAGTGAACTGTGGACCCCGGTCCTATTCTTTACATCGCATACAATCTACTGCAATACTTGTTTTACTGTTTTCTTGCAAACAATCATCTTCCACACAATACGGTTAATCCTTTGTTACAGCAAGCCGGTGAGATTGACAACCTCACTGTTTCGTTGGGGCAAAGTACTTTGGTTGTGTTGTGCAGGTTCCACGTTGGCGCCGGAATCCCTGGTGTTGCGCCGCACTACATCCCGCCGCCATCAACCTTCAACGTGCTTCTTGGCTCCTCCTGGTTCGATAAACCTTGGTTTCTTTCTGAGGGAAAACTTGCCACTGTGCGCATCATACCTTCCTCTTGGGGTTCCCAACGGACGTGTACATCTACGCGCATCAAGCACTTTTTCTGGCGCCGTTGCCGGGGAGATCAAGACACGCTGCAAGGGGAGTCTCCACTTCCCAATCTCTTTACTTTGTTTTTGTCTTGCTTTATTTTATTTACTACTTTGTTTGCTGCACCTAAACAAAACACACAAAAATTAGTTGCTAGTTTTACTTTATTTACTTTCTTGCTCTCTATATCAAAAACACACAAAAAATTAGTTACTTGCATTTAGTTTACTTTTGTTATCATGTCTAGTTCTGTACTTGTTACTTCTTCACCTAAGGAATTAGTTTTTACTTTTAAACAAGGGGATGAGGAAAGTTTTAAAGATGCTTGGTCCAGGATTTTTACTTCTTATCGTAAAACTGAACCTCAAATGACTCTAAGTTTGCTCCTTAGTAATTTTTATTTTGGTCTTATGATTTGCTATAGATATGCCTTGGATGCTCTAGTGGGAGGAGATTTCCTTCATTGTAATGGGGATCAAGCTTTTAATGCCATAAAGAAGTTGGTTGCATCACATGATTCAGCTAATAACTTTGATTCAGCCCTTATTAGCATTTATAATAGATTAAACACTCTTGAAACAAGTGCATCTCGCCTAAATGAAAAGTATGGATATATTCGTAACCGTCTTGATCAAGTTTTAGTGAACTCTGAACCTTCATTGTGGGATCCTACTATTAAAATTGTCATAGGTAACCAAACTCTTCATGCTAATTGTGATATTATGACTGAATTTTGCCTAATGCCTAAGAGTATTCATAAATCATTGAAACTTTGGGAATTCGCTGAAGGAGGAGAAGGAATAACTCTTATTGATAACTCTGTTATAATTCCTAAAGGGATAGCTGCGGGTGTGCATACAACCATTCTTGGGAGAAAAATATCCATTGATTACCTTGTCATTGAATGCGCAGGAACAGGACAAATCACACTCGGAAGATCCCTGCTGAAACTATTGGGAGCAGTCATAGATGTGAGAGAAGGCACCTTAAAATTCACCTCTACACCCGGGTGTAGCCATATATTCCCTAAGCCAAAGAGTAAGAAAGAGGACAAGAAAGGTAAGGGTAAAGCCCAAGGTAATGTCGATGTTTCATCACTTGATAATACTTGATATACACTTTCTGCGCCTAGCTGAAAGGCGTTAAAGAAAAGCGCTTATGGGAGACAACCCATGTTTTTACTACAGCAATTTTTGTTTTATTTGAGTCTTGGAAGTTTTTTACTACTGTAGCAACCTCTCCTTATCATGTTTTTGTGCCAAGTAAAATTTCTATGTTAAAGTTGATGTTATATTTGGGATCGCTGCGCAGAAACAGCATTGCTGTCTGTCACGAATTCTGGCACAAGTCTCTGTAGAAAATTCTACAAAATCTGCCAATTTACGAGCGTGATCCTCAGATATGTACGCAACTTTCATTAGTTTTGAGTTTTTCCATTTGAGCAAGTCTGGTGCCATTTTAAAATTCGTCTTTACGAACTGTTCTGTTTTTGACAGATTCTGCCTTTTATTTCGCATTGCCGTATTTGCTATGTTGGATGAATTTCTTTAATCTATTAATGTCCAGTAGCTTTATGCAATGTCCAGAAGTGTTAAGAATGATTGTGTCACCTCTGAATATGTGAATTATTAATTGTGCACTAACCCTCTAATGAGTTTGCTTGAAGTTTGGTGTGAAGGAAGTTTTCAAGGGTCAAGAGAGGAGTATGATATACTATGATCAAGAGGAGTGAAAGCTCTAAGCTTGGGGATGCCCCCGTGGTTCACCCCTGCATATTTTAAGAAGACTCAAGCGTCTAAGCTTGGGGATGCCCAAGGCATCCCCTTCTTCATCGACAACATCATCATGTTCCTCCCCTGAAACTATATTTTTATTCAGTCACATCTTGTGTTCTTTACTTGGAGCGTCGGTTTGTTTTTGTTTTTGTTTTGTTTGAATAAAATGGATCCTAGCATTCACTTTGTGAGAGAGAGACACGCTCCGCTGTTGCATATGGACAAATATGTCCTTAGGCTTTACTCATAATGTTCAAGGCGAAGGTTGAAACTTCTTCGTTAAATTGTTATATGGTTGGAATTGGAAAATGCTACATGTAGTAATTCTAAAATGTCTTGGATAATGTGATACTTTGCAATTGTTGTGCTCATGTTTAAGCTCTTGCATCATATACTTTGCACCCATTAATGAAGAAATACATAGAGCTTGCTAAAATTTGGTTTGCATATTTGGTCTCTCTAAGGTCTAGATAATTTCTAGTATTGAGTTTTGAACAACAAGGAAGATGGTGTAGAGTCTTATAATGTTTACAATATGTCTTTTATGTGATTTTTGCTGCACCGGTTCATCCTTGAGTTTGCTTCAAATAACCTTGCTAGCCTAAACCTTGTATCGAGAGGGAATACTTCTCATGCATCCAAAATCCTTGAGCCAACCACTATGCCATTTGTGTCCACCATACCTACCTACTACATGGTATTTCTCCGCCATTCCAAAGTAAATTGCTTGAGTGCTACCTTTAAAATTCCATCATTCGCCTTTGCAATATATAGCTCATGGGACAAAATAGCCTTAAAAACTATCGTAGTATTGAATATGTACTTATGCACTTTATCTCTTATTAAGTTGCTTGTTGTGCGATAACCATGCTTCTGGGGACGCCATCAACTATTCTTTGTTGAATATCATGTGAGTTGCTATGCATGTCCGTCTTGTCTGAAGTAAGAGAGATCTACCACCTTAATGGTTGGAGCATGCATATCGTTAGAGAAAAACATTGGGCCGCTAACTAAAGCCATGAATCATGGTGGAAGTTTCAGTTTTGAACATATATCCTCAATCTCATATGAGAATAATAATTGTTGCTACATGCTTATGCATTAAAGAGGAGTCCATTATCTGTTGTCCATGTTGTCCCGGTATGGATGTCTAAGTTGAGAATAATCAAAAGCGAGAAATCCAAAATGCGAGCTTTCTCCTTAGACCTTTGTACAGGCGGCATGGAGGTACCCCTTTGTGACACTTGGTTGAAACATGTGTATTGCGAAGATCCGGTAGTCCAAGCTAAGTAGGACAAGTTGCGGGCACTATTAGTATACTATGCATGAGGCTTGCAACTTGTAAGATATAATTTACATAACTCATATGCTTTATTACTACCGTTGACAAAATTGTTTCATGTTTTCAAAATAAAAGCTCTAGCACAAATACAGCAATCGATACTTTCCTCTTTGAAGGACCTTTCTTTTACTTTTATTGTTGAGTCAGTTCACCTATCTCTCTCCACCTTAAGAAGCAAACACTTGTGTGAACTGTGCATTGATTCCTACATACTTGCATATTGCACTTGTTATATTACTTTATGTTGACACTATCCATGAGATATACATGTTATAAGTTGAAAGCAACCGCTGAAACTTAATCTTCCTTTGTGTTGCTTCAATACCTTTACTTTGATTTATTGCTTTATGAGTTAACTCTTATGCAAGACTTATTGATGCTTGTCTTGAAGTACTATTCATGAAAAGTCTTTGCTTTATGATTCATTTGTTTACTCATGTCATTACCATTGTTTTGATCGCTGCATTCATTACATATGTTTACAAATAGTATGATCAAGATTATGATGGCATGTCACTTCAGAAATTATCTTTGTTATCGTTTTACCTGCTCGGGACGAGCAGAACTAAGCTTGGGGATGCTGATACGTCTCCGACGTATCGATAATTTCTTATGTTCCATGCTACATTATTGATGATATCTACATGTTTTATGCACATTATATGTCGTATTTACGCATTTTCTGGAACTAACCTATGAACAAGATGCCGAAGAGCCAGTTGTTGTTTTTGCTGTTTTTGGTTTCAGAAATCCTAGTAAGGAAATATTCTCGGAATTGGACGAAATCAACGCCCAGGGTCCTATTTTTGCACGAAGCTTCCAGAAGACCGAAGAGGGAAGGAAGTGGGGCCACGAGGCGCCGCCACACTAGGGCGGCGCGGCCTGGCCTTGGCCCGCGCGGCCCTAGCGTGTGGGGCCCTCGTGTGGCCCCCCGCGTTGCCCTTCCGCCTACTTAAAGCCTCCGTCACGAAACCCCCAGTACCGAGAGCCACGATACGGAAAACCTTCCAGAGACGCCACCGCCGCGAATCCCATCTCGGGGGATTCAGGAGATCGCCTCCGGCACCCTGCCGGAGAGGGATTCATCTCCCGGAGGACTCTACACCGCCATGGTCGCCTCCGGAGTGATGAGTGAGTAGTTCACCCCTGGACTATGGGTCCATAGCAGTAGCTAGATGGTCGTCTTCTCCTAATTGTGCTTCATTGTTGGATCTTGTGAGCTGCCTAACATGATCAAGATCATCTATCTGTAATACTATATGTTGTGTTTGTCGGGATCCGATGGATAGAGAATACTATGTTATGGTGATTATAAATCTATTACTTATGTGTTGTTTATGATCTTGCATGCTCTCCGTTATTAGTAGAGGCTCTGGCCAAGTTTTTACTCTTAACTCCAAGAGGGAGTATTTATGCTCGATAGTGGGTTCATGCCTTCATTGATACCTGGGACAGTGACAGAAAGTTCTAAGGTTGTGTTGTGCTGTTGCCACTAGGGATAAAACATTGATTCTATGTCTAAGGATGTAGTTGTCGATTACATTACGCACCATACTTAATGCAATTGTCTGTTGCTTTGCAACTTAATACTGAATGGGGTTCGGATGATAACCTGAAGGTGGACTTTTTAGGCATAGATGCAGTTGGATGGCGGTCTATGTACTTTGTCGTAATGCCCAATTAAATCTCACTATATTTATCATATCATGTATATGCATTGTTATGCCATTTTCTATTTGTCAATTGCCCGACTGTAATTTGTTCACCCAACATGCTTTTATCTTATGGGAGAGACACCTCTAGTGAACTGTGGACCCCGGTCCTATTCTTTACATCGCATACAATCTACTGCAATACTTGTTTTACTGTTTTCTTGCAAACAATCATCTTCCACACAATACGGTTAATCCTTTGTTACAGCAAGCCGGTGAGATTCACAACCTCACTGTTTCGTTGGGGCAAAGTACTTTGGTTGTGTTGTGCAGGTTCCACGTTGGCGCCGGAATCCCTGGTGTTGCGCCGCACTACATCCCGCCGCCATCAACCTTCAACGTGCTTCTTGGCTCCTCCTGGTTCGATAAACCTTGGTTTCTTTCTGAGGGAAAACTTGCCACTGTGCGCATCATACCTTCCTCTTGGGGTTCCCAACGGACGTGTACATCTACGCGCATCAATGTCTACGGGTGCTTCTATTCTTGTAGACAGTGTTGGGCCTCCAAGAGCAGAGGTTTGTAGAACATCAGCAAGTTTCCCTTAAGTGGATCACCCAAGGTTTATCGAACTCAGGGAGGAAGAGGTCAAAGATATCCCTCTCAAGCAACCCTGCAATCACAAAGCAAGAAGTCTCTTGTGTCCCCAACACACCAAATACACTTGTCAGATGTATAGGTGCACTAGTTCGGCGAAGAGATAGTGAAATACAAGTAGTACGGATGTATATGAGTAGTAATAGCAATCTGAATAAAATATGGCAGAGAGTAAACATGCAACAAAACAGTAAAAAAACGGAGATTCGATGCTTGGAAGCAAGGCCCAGGGATCCTGCTTTCACTAGTGGACACTCTCAACAATGATCACATAATAGAACCACTCTACACTCTTTTGTTTGATGATGAACACCACTAACTGTGTAGGATTACACGAACCCTCAATGCCGGAGTTAACAAGCTCCACAGTAATCGATATTCATGTTTAAGTAACCTTAGAGTGCAAGATAGATCAACACAATTACACCAAGAACTAACATAGCATGTACACTATCACCATCACACTATGAAGGAGGCATAGATCACATCAATACTTATCATAGCAATAGTTAACTTCATAATCTACAAGAGATTACAATCATAGCCTACACCAAGTACTACACGAAGCACACACTGTCACCATTACACCGTGCAGGAGGAATAGAGTACTTTAATAACATCACTAGAGTAGCACATAGATGATATTCAACTAGATCACATAAAGAGAGAGATGAACCACATAGCTACAGCGGAGCCCTCAGCCCCGGGGGTGAATTACTCCCTCCTCATCATGGAGACAGCGATGGCGGTGAAGATGGCGGTGGAGACGGCGGTGGAGATGACTCCGGGGGCAATTCCCCGTCCCGGCGGCGTGCCGGAACAGAGACTTCTGTCCCCCGAATCTTGATTTCGCGATGGCGGCGGCTCTGGAAGGTTTTCTCGGGTTTCATCAAAACGTATCAGTGTTTTAGGTCAGGAAGGCCTTTATAGGCGAAGAGGCGGAGTCGGAGGGGCCACGGGGCTCCCTCCCCATAGGGGGGCGCCCCCCCCCTTGGCCGCGCCGCCCTGTGGGGTGGGGCCCTCTTGGCTCCCCTCTGGCCCTTCTTCGGTGCTCTGGAAGCTTCCGGGAAAATTAGGATATTGGGCGTTGATTTCGTCTGATTCCGAGAATATTTCCTTTCTAGGATTTCTGAAACCAAAAACAGCAGAAAACAGCAACTGGCCCTTTGGCATCTCGTCAATAGGTTAGTTCCGGAAAACGCATAATAATGACATATAATGTGTATAAAATATGTAGGTATCATCAATAAAGTAGCATGGAACATAAGAAATTATGGATACGTTTGGGACGTATCAGCAGGCGGAGCGAGGCTGAGTTGATCAGGATGGCCGGTACCACCGGCCTGGGTCGGCAGGTACCACCGGTATTGGTACTGTTACCAGTACCGGTTTTTGGCGCGCGACCCCGGAAGACATCTGCGAGTTAAGTAGGGCTGCTACTACCACTTGCGATACCGATCGCGGTGCTACCGGCCCAACTTTTTGTTTTAAACCAAAGGCAAACTTACAACTGCCATATCTAGATTTGGAAACTCCTATCGACACGAAACCAATTTTGCTTGAAAGAGGACGACAAGAGCAGTGGCAAGCGAGTGGCGGTCACGGGAAGCAGCCAAGCGGGCGGGGGCCCGGTACTACCGGCCGGACCAGGAGGCGAGAATAGCGAGGTTGCGTTGATGAGGAGGGCCGGTACCACCGGCCTGGACCGGCCGGTACCACCGGTATTGGTACCATTTTTCGACGCGCGACCGAGGGAAGATATCTACGAAATGAGGAGGGTTGCCGATACCACTTGCGGTACTGGTCGCGGTGCTACCGGCCCAACGTTTTCTTTTTCTTTGAAACCAAAGGGAAAATTAAAACCGCAATATCTAGAGTTTGGAAACTCCGATCGACACGAAACCAATTCTGTTGGAAAGAGGACGAAAAGAGCAACGGCAGGCGAGAGATGGCAGGCGAGAGACGGCCACGGGGAAGCAGCCAAGTGCGCGGGGGCCCGGTAGTACCGGCCGAGGAGGCCTGGTACTACCGGCCGAAGTAGGAGGCGAGCGGAACGAGGCTGATCTGACGAGGAGGGTCGGTACCACCGGTACTCGTACCGCTACCCGTACCGGTTTTCGACGCGACCCCGGGAAGACATCTGCGTGTTGAGGAGGGTTGCCGGTACCACTTGTGGTACCGGTCGCGGTGTGATATGTCTCAAACGTATCTATAATTTCTTATGTTCCATGCTACTTTTATGACAATACTTGAATGTTTTATACATACTTTACAGCATTATTATACATTTTCCGGCACTAACCTATTAACAAGATGCCGAAGCGCCAGTTGCTGTTTTCTGCTGTTTTTGGTTTCAAAAATCCTAGTAAGGAAATATTCTCGGAATTGGACGAAATCAACGCCCAGGGTCCTATTTTTACACGAAGCTTCCAGAAGACCGAGGGGGAAAGGAAGTGGGGCCACGAGGCGCCGACACAACAAGGCGGCGCGGCCTGGCCCCTGGCCGCACGACCCTGTTGTGTGGGGCCCTCGTGTGGCCCCCTGACCTACCCTTCCGCCTACATATAGCCTTCGTCGCGAATACCCCTGTACCAAGAGCCACGATACGGAAAACCTTCCAGAGACGCCGCCGCCGCCAATCCCATCTCGGGGGATTCAGGAGATTGCCTCCGGCACCCTGCCGAAGAGGGGAATCATCACCGGATGGGCTCTACATCATCATGCCCGCCTCCGGATTGATGCGTGAGTAGTTCATCCTTGGACTATGGGTCCATAGCAGTAGCTAGATGGTTGTCTTCTCCGCTTGTGCTGTCATTGTTTAGATCTTGTGAGCTGCCTAACATGATCAAGATCATCTATTTGTAATGTGATACGTCTCCAACGTATCGATAATTTCTTATGTTCCATGCTACTTTATTGATGATACCTACATGTTTTATGCACATTATATGTCGTATTTATGCATTTTCTGGAACTAACCTATTAACAAGATGCCGAAGAGCCAGTTGCTGTTTTCTGCTGTTTTTGGTTTCAGAAATCCTAGTAACGTAATATTCTCGGAATTGGACGAAATCAACGCCCAGGGTCCTATTTTTGCACGAAGCTTCCAGAAGACCGAAGGAGAGTCGAAGTGGGGCCACGAGGTGGCCAGACGACAGGGCGGCGCGGCCCAGGCCCTGGCCGCGCGGCCCTGTCATCTGGGCCCCTCGCGCCGCCTCTTGACCTGCCCTTCCGCCTACTTAAAGCCTCCGTCGCGAAAACCCCAGTACCGAGAGCCACGATACGGAAAACCTTCCAGAGACGCCGCCGCCGCGAATCCCATCTCGGGGGATTCAGGAGATCGCCTCCGGCACCCTGCCGGAGAGGGGATTCATCTCCCGGAGGACTCTACACCGCCATGGTCGCCTCCGGAGTGATGAGTGAGTAGTTCACCCCTGGACTATGGGTCCATAGCAGTAGCTAGATGGTCGTCTTCTCCTAATTGTGCTTCATTGTTGGATCTTGTGAGCTGCCTAACATGATCAAGATCATCTATCTGTAATACTATATGTTGTGTTCGTCGGGATCCGATGGATAGAGAATACTATGTTATGGTGATTATCAATCTATTGTTTATGTGTTGTTTATGATCTTGCATGCTCTCCGTTATTAGTAGAGGCTCTGGCCAAGTTTTTGCTCTTAACTCCAAGAGGGAGTATTTATGCTCGATAGTGGGTTCATGCCTTCATTGACACCTGGGACAGTGACAGAAAGTTCTAAGGTTGTGATGTGCTGTTGCCACTAGGGATAAAACATTGATTCTATGTCTAAGGATGTAGTTGTCGATTACATTACGCACCATACTTAATGCAATTGTCTGTTGCTTTGCAACTTAATACTGAATGGGGTTCGGATGATAACCTGAAGGTGGACTTTTTAGGCATAGATGCAGTTGGATGGCGGTCTATGTACTTTGTCGTAATGCCCGGATTAAATCTCACTATATTTATCATGTCATGTATATGCATTGTTATGCCCTTATCTATTTGTCAATTGCCCGACTGTAATTTGTTCACCCAACATGCTTTTATCTTATGGGAGAGACACCTCTAGTGAACTGTGGACCCCGGTCCTATTCTTTACATCGCATACAATCTACTGCAATACTTGTTTTACTGTTTTCTTGCAAACAATCATCTTCCACACAATACGGTTAATCCTTTGTTACAGCAAGCCGGTGAGATTGACAACCTCACTGTTTCGTTGGGGCAAAGTACTTTGGTTTTGTTGTGCAGGTTCCACGTTGGCGCCGGAATCCCTGTTGTTGCGCCGCATCACATTTCGCCACCATCAACCTTCAACCTGCTTCTTGGCTCCTACTGGTTCGATTAAACCTTGGTTTCTTTCTGAGGGAAAACTTGCCACTGTGCGCATCATACCTTCCTCTTGGGGTTCCCAACGGACGTGTACATCTACGCGCATCAAGCACTTTTTCTGGCGCCGTTGCCGGGGAGATCAAGACACGCTGCAAGGGGAGTCTCCACTTCTCAATCTCTTTACTTTGTTTTTGTCTTGCTTTATTTTATTTACTACTTTGTTTGCTGCACCTAAACAAAACACACACAAAATAGTTGCTAGTTTTACTTTATTTACTGTCTTGCTCTCCATATCAAAAACACAAAAAAATTAGTTACTTGCATTTACTTTATCTAGTTTGTTTTATTTACCGTTGCTAAAATGAATACCTCTGAAAATACTAAGTTGTGTGACTTCACAAATGCAAATAATAATGAATTCCTATGCACACCTATTGCTCCACCTGCTACTACAGCAGAATTCTTTGAAATTAAACCTGCTTTACTGAACCTGGTTATGAGAGATCAATTTTCTGGTGCTAGTTCTGATGATGCTGCTGCCCATCTTAATAATTTTGTTGAACTTTGTGAAATGCAAAAGTATAAGGATGTAGATGGTGATATTATTAAATTGAAAGTGTTTCCTTTCTCATTAATAGGAAGAGCTAAAGACTGGTTGCTATCTTTGCCTAAGAATAGTATTGATTCATGGACTAAATGTAAGGATGCTTTTATTGGTAGATATTATCCTCCCGCTAAAATTATATCTTTGAGAAGTAGCATAATGAATTTTAAGCAATTAGATACTGAACATGTTGCTCAAGCATGGGAGAGAATGAAAACTTTGGTAAAGAATTGCCCAACCCATGGACTGACTACTTGGATGATCATCCAAACCTTCTATGCAGGACTAAATTTTTCTTCGCGGAATTTATTGGATTCAGCTGCTGGAGGTACCTTTATGTCCATCACTTTGGGGGCGGCTACAAAACTTCTTGATGATATGATGATAAATTACTCTGAATGGCACACGGAAAGAGCTCCACAAGGTAAGAAGGTAAATATGTTGAAGAAACCTCTTCCTTGAGTGATAAGATCGATGTGATTATGTCTATGCTTGTGAATGGTAGATCTAATGTTGATCCAAATAATGTTCCTTTAGCTTCATTGGTTGCTCAAGAAGAAAATGTTGATGTGAATTTCATTAAAAATAATAATTTCAACAACAATGCTTATAGGAACAACTCTGGTAATAACTATATGCCATATCCTTCTGCTAATGGTAATGGTTATGGTAATTCTTATGGGAATTCTTACAACAATAATAGGAGTGTACCCTCTGGTCTTGAAGCCATGCTTAAAGAATTTATTAGTACACAAACTGGTTTTAACAAATCTGTTGAGGAAAAGCTTGATAAAATTGATATTATTGCTTCTAGAGTTGATAGACTTGCCTCTGACGTTAATCTTTTAAAATTGAAAGTTATGCCTAATAATGATATTGATAATAATATTACTACTACAGCAAATGCCATCCAAGTTAGAATTAATGAGAATATAAGATTAATGGCTGAATTGCGTGCTAGGTGGGATAGAGAAGAAAATGAAAAACTAGCTAAAGAGAATAATGTAGCTAAAGTTTGGACTATTACCACCGTTAGTAATGATAATGATTCACATGTTGCTGCACCTACTACTATCAATGGTAAAATAATTGGTGTTGGCAATGTTTCTACTCCTAGTGCAAAGCGTACAAAACTGCCTGAAATTGCTAAAACTGCTGAAACTGCTTGTGATAAAACTGCTAAAATTTTTTCCAACCTTGGGAACAATGATCCCATTGCTGTAGCTCATAATGATTTGGATTTTGATGATTGCCACATCTCTGAAGTTATAAAGTTCTTACAAAAACTTGCTAAAAGTCCTAATGCTAGTGCTATAAATTTAGCCTTTACAAAACATATTACAAATGCTCTCATAAAAGCTAGAGAAGAGAAACTAAAACTTGAAACTTCTATTCCTAGAAAGTTAGAAGATGGTTGGGAGCCCATCATTAAAATGAAATTCAATGACTTTGAATGTAATGCTTTATGTGATCTTGGTGCAAGTATTTCTGTTATGCCTAAAAAGATTTATGATATGCTTGACTTGCCACCATTGAAGAATTGTTATTTGGATGTTAATCTTGCCGATAATGTTAAAAAGAAACCTTTGGGGAGGATTGATAATGTGCACATTACGGTTAAAAATAACCTTGTCCCCGTTGATTTTGTTGTCTTGGATATCGAATGCAATGCATCTTGTCCTATTGTGTTGGGAAGACCTTTTCTTCGAACCGTTGGTGCTGTTATTGATATGAGGGAAGGTAATATTAAATATCAATTTCCTCTCAAGAAAGGTATGGTACACTTCCCTAGAAAGAGAATGAAGTTGTCTTTTGATTCTATTATTAGAACAAGTTATGATGTTGATGCTTCTACTCTCGATGTTACTTGATTTGCACTTTCTGCGCCTAGTTGAAAGGCGTTAAAGAAAAGCGCTTATGGGAGACAACCCATGTTTTTACTACAGTACTTTGTTTTATATTTGATTCTTGGAAGTTGTTTACTACTGTAGCAACCTCTCCTTATCATGTTTTTTGTGTCAAGTAAAGTTTCTATGTTATAGTTGATGTTATATTTGGGATCGCTGCGCAGAAACAGCATTGCTGTCTGTCACGAATCTGGGCACAAGTCTCTGTAGAAAATTCGAAAACATCTGCCAATTTACGAGCGTGATCCTCAGATATGTACGCAACTTTCATTAGTTTTGAGTTTTTCCATTTGAACAAGTCTGGTGCCACTTTAAAATTCGTCTTTACGAACTGTTCTGTTTTTGACAGATTTTGTCTTTTATTTCGCATTGCCTCTTTTGCTATGTTGGATGAATTTCTTTGATCCATTAATGTCCAGTAGCTTTATGCAATGTCCAGAAGTGTAAAGAATGATTGTGTCACCTCTGAATGTGTGAATTATTAATTGTGCACTAACCCTCTAATGAGTTTGCTTGAAGTTTGGTGTGAAGGAAGTTTTCAAGGGTCAAGAGAGGAGTATGATATACTATGATCAAGAGGAGTGAAAGCTCTAAGCTTGGTGATGCCCCCGTGGTTCATCCCTGCATATTTTAAGAAGACTCAAGCGTCTAAGCTTGGGGATGCCCAAGGCACCCCCTTCTTCATCGACAACATCATCAGGTTCCTCCCCTGAAACTATATTTTTATTCAGTCACATCTTGTGTTATTTACTTGGAGCGTCGGTTTGTTTTTGTTTTTTGTTTTTGTTTGAATAAAATGGATCCTAGCATTCACTTTGTGGGAGAGAGACACGCTCCGCTGTTGCATATGGACAAATATGTCCTTAGGCTTTACTCATAATGTTCAAGGCGAAGGTTGAAACTTCTTCGTTAAATTGTTATATGGTTGGAATTGGAAAATGCTACATGTAGTAATTCTAAAATGTCTTTGATAATGTGATACTTGGCAATTGTTGTGCTCATGATTAAGCTCTTGCATCATATACTTTGCACCCATTAATGAAGAAATACATAGAGCTTGCTAAAATTTGATTTGCATATTTGGTCTCTCTAAGGTCTAGATAATATCTAGTATTGAGTTTTGAACAACAAGGAAGACGGTGTAGAGTCTTATAATGTTTACAATATGTCTTTTATGTGAGTTTTGCTGCACCGGTTCATCCTTGATTTTGCTTCAAATAACCTTGCTAGCCTAAACCTTGTATCGAGAGGGAATACTTCTCATGCATCCAAAATCCTTGAGCCAACTACTATGCCATTTGTGTCCACCATACCTACCTACTACATGGTATTTCTCCGCCATTCCAAAGTAAATTGCTTGAGTGCTACCTTTAAAATTCCATCATTTACCTTTGCAATATATAGCTCATGGGACAAAATAGCCTAAAAAACTATCGTAGTATTGAATATGTACTTATGCACTTTATCTCTTATTAAGTTGCTTGTTGTGCGATAACCATGCTTCTGGGGAACGCCATCAACTATTCTTTGTTGAATATCATGTGAGTTGCTATGCATGTCCGTCTTGTCTGAAGGATCTACCACCTTAATGGTTGGAGCATGCATATTGTTAGAGAAGAACATTGGGCCGCTAACTAAAGCCATGAATCATGGTTGAAGTTTCAGTTTTGGACATATATCCTCAATCTCATATGAGAATAATAATTTTTGCTACATGCTTATGCATTAAAGAGGAGTCCATTATCTGTTGTCCATGTTGTCCCGGTATGGATGTCTAAGTTGAGAATAATCAAAAGCGAGAAATCCAAAATGCGAGCTTTCTCCTTAGACCTTTGTACAGGCGGCATGGAGGTACCCCTTTGTGACACTTGGTTGAAACATGGCATTGCGAAGATCCGGTAGTCCAAGCTAAGTAGGACAAGGTGCGGGCACTATTAGTATACTATGCATGAGGCTTGCAACTTGTAAGATATAATTTACATAACTCATATGCTTTATTACTACCGTTGACAAAATTGTTTCATGTTTTCAAAATAAAAGCTCTAGCACAAATACAGCAATCGATGCTTTCCTCTTTGAAGGACCTTTTATTTTACTTTTATTGTTGAGTCAGTTTACCTATCTCCCTCCACCTTAAGAAGCAAACACTTGTGTGAACTGTGCATTGATTCTTACATACTTGCATATTGCACTTGTTATATTACTCTATGTTGACAATATCCATGAGATATACATGTTATAAGTTGAAAGCAACTGCTGAAACTTAATCTTCCTTTGTGTTGCTTCAATACCTTTACTTTGATTTATTGCTTTATGAGTTAACTTTTATGCAACACTTATTGATGCTTGTCTTGAAGTACTATTCATGAAAAGTCTTTGCTTTATGATTCAGTTGTTTACTCATGTCATTACCATTGTTTTGATCGCTGCATTCATTACATATGTTTACAAATAGTATGATCAAGATTATGATGGCATGTCACTTCAGAAATTATCTTTGTTATCGTTTTACCTGCTCGGGACGAGCAGAACTAAGCTTGGGGATGCTGATACGTCTCCAACGTATCGATAATTTCTTATGTTCCATGCTACTTTATTGATGATACCTACATGTTTTATGCATATTATATGTCGTATTTACGCATTTTCTGGAACTAACCTATTAACAAGATGCCGAAGAGCCAGTTGCTGTTTTCTGCTGTTTTTGGTTTCAGAAATCCTAGTAACGAAATATTCTCGGAATTGGACGAAATCAACGCCCAGGGTCCTATTTTTGCACGAAGCTTCCAGAAGACCAAAGGAGAGTCGAAGTGGGGCCACTAGGTGGCCAGACGACAGGGCGGCGCGGCCCAGGCCCTGGCCGCGCGGCCCTGTCATCTGGGGCCCTCGCGCCGCCTCTTGACCTGCCCTTCCGCCTACTTAAAGCCTCCGTCGCGAAAAGCCCAGTACCGAGAGCCACGATGCGGAAAACCTTCCAGAGACGCCGCCGCCGCGAATCCCATCTCGGGGGATTCAGGAGATCGCCTCCGGCACCCTGCCGGAGAGGGGATTCATCTCCCGGAGGACTCTACACTGCCATGGTCGCCTCCGGAGTGATGAGTGAGTAGTTCACCCCTGGACTATGGGTCCATAGCAGTAGCTAGATGGTTGTCTTCTCCTAATTGTGCTTCATTGTTGGATCTTGTGAGCTGCCTAACATGATCAAGATCATCTATCTGTAATACTATATGTTGTGTTTGTCGGGATCCGATGGATAGAGAATACTATGTTATGGTGATTATCAATCTATTGTTTATGTGTTGTTTATGATCTTGCATGCTCTCCGTTATTAGTAGAGGCTATGGCCAAGTTTTTGCTCTTAACTCCAAGAGGGAGTATTTATGCTCGATAGTGGGTTCATGCCTTCATTGACACCTGGGACAGTGACAGAAAGTTCTAAGGTTGTGATGTGTTGTTGCCACTAGGGATAAAACATTGATTCTATGTCTAAGGATGTAGTTGTCGATTACATTACGCACCATACTTAATGCAATTGTCTGTTGCTTTGCAACTTAATACTGAATGGGGTTCGGATGATAACCTGAAGGTGGACTTTTTAGGCATAGATGCAGTTGGATGGCGGTCTATGTACTTTGTCGTAATGCCCGGATTAAATCTCACTATATTTATCATATCATGTATATGCATTGTTATGCCCTTCTCTATTTGTCAATTGCCCGACTGTAATTTGTTCACCCAACATGCTTTTATCTTATGGGAGAGACACCTCTAGTGAACTGTGGACCCCGGTCCTATTCTTTACATCGCATACAATCTACTGCAATACTTGTTTTACTGTTTTCTTGCAAACAATCATCTTCCACACAATACGGTTAATCCTTTGTTACAGCAAGCCGGTGAGATTGACAACCTCACTGTTTCGTTGGGGCAAAGTACTTTGGTTTTGTTGTGCAGGTTCCACGTTGGCGCCGGAATCCCTGTTGTTGCGCCGCATCACATTTCGCCACCATCAACCTTCAACGTGCTTCTTGGCTCCTACTGGTTCGATTAAACCTTGGTTTCTTTCTGAGGGAAAATTGCCACTGTGCGCATCATACCTTCCTCTTGGGGTTCCCAACGGACGTGTACATCTACGCGCATCATAATGCTACATGTTATGTTTGGTGGGATCCGATGAATCTAGAATACTATGTTAAGTTGATTATCAATCTATCATATATGTGTTGTTTATGTTTTTGCATGCTCTCCGTTGCTAGTAGAGGCTCTGGCCAAGTTGACACTTGTAACTCCAAGAGGGAGTAATTATGCTCGATAGTGGGTTCATGCCTCCATTGAATCTGGGATCGTGACAGTAGGTTCTATGTGTGGATGTGTTGTTGCCACTAGGGATAAAACATTGATGCTTTGTCTAAGGATATTTGTGTTGATTACATTATGCACCATACTTAATGCAATTATCTGTTGTTTACAACTTAATACTGGAGGGGGTTCGGATGATAATCTGAAGGTGGATTATTTAGGCATAGATGCATGCTGGATAGCGGTCTATGTACTTTGTCGTAATGCCCTGATTAAATCACATAGTAATCATCATTGATATGTATTGAATCTTGATTTGTCAATTGCCCACCTGTAATTTGTTCACCCAGCATGTTAGTTATCTTATTGGAGAGACACCACTAGTGAACTGTGGACCCCGGTCCATTCTTTTACATCTGAATACATTCTAGTGCAATCATTGTTCTTTACTGTTCTTTGCAAACAAACACCATCTTCCACTCGATACGTTTAATCCTTTGTTTTCAGCAAGCCGGTGAGATTGACAACCTCACTGTTACCTTGGGGCAAAGTACTTTGATTGTGTTGTGCAGGTTCCACGTTGGCGCCGGTTTCACTGGTGTTGCGCCGCACTACACTCCTCCACCAACAACCTTCACGTGCTTCTTGGCTCCTACTGGTTCGATAACCTTTGTTTCATACTGAGGGAAACTTGCTTCTATACGCATCATACCTTCCACTTGGGGTTCCCAACGAACGTGTGCATCTACGCGTATCAAGCTAAATTTCTGGCGCCGTTGCCGGGGAGATCAAGACACGCTGCAAGGGGAGTCTCCACTTCCAATCTCTTTACTTTGTTTTTGTCTTGCTTTACTTTACTTTATTTTCTGTCTTGTTTGCTTCATATTGAAAACACACAAAAATTAGTTACTTTATTTACTGTCTTGTTTACTTGCTCTATATCAAAACACAAAAAATTAGTTACTTGCACTTATTTTATTATCATGACTAGTCCTGTAGCTGTTGCTCTATCACCTGAGGAATCGATCTTTACTTTTAAACAAGGGGGTGAGGAGAGTTTTGAAGAAGCTTGGTCTAGAATTTTTGATTCTTATAGTAAAACCGAACCTAAAATGCCTCTAGTTTGCTTCTTAGTAACTTTTATTTTGGGCTTATTCTTCGCTATAGATATGCCTTAGATGCTGTAGTGGGAGGAGATTTCCTTCATTGTGATGGAGATCAAGCTTTTAATGCCGTAAAAAAATTGGTTACATCGTCTAGCTCAGCTAGTAACTTTGATTCATCTCTTGCTAGCATTCTTAATAGATTAAACACTCTCGAAACAAATATATCTTGTTTAAAAGAAGGGTACAACCATATTCGCGAATATTATGATTATGTTCCATTAAGCTTTGAACCTTCAATGTGGGTGCCTACTATTAAAGTTACCATTTGTGGTGAAATTTTTTATGCCCGCTGTGATATTATGTCTGAGTTCTGCCTTATGCCTAAAAGTATTTATGAATCTTTGACACTTTGGGAACTTACTGAAGGAGGAGAAGGAATAACTCTTACTGATAACTCTGTTATAATTCCTAAGGGAATAGCTGAAGGCGTGTTCACAACCTTTCTTGGAAGAACGGTATCCACTGATTATCTTGTTGTTGAATGTGTAGGGACAGGACAAATCACACTTGGAAGATCCCTGCTGAAACTCATAGGAGCAATCATAGATATGGGGAAAGGAACTCTAAATTTTACCTCTACACCCGGATGCGGTCATGTATTCCCTAAACCAAAGAGTAAGAAGAGTAGGCTCAAAGTCTCTGGTAAGAATGTTAATGCTCCATGATGCGCGTAGATGTACACGTCCGTTGGGAACCCCAAGAGGAAGGTATGATGCGCACAGTGGCAAGTTTTCCCTCAGAAAGAAACCAAGGTTGATCGAACCAGGAGGAGCCAAGAAGCACGTTGAAGGTTGATGGTGGCGAAATGTGATGCGGCGCAACAACAGGGATTCCGGCGCCAACGTGAAATCTGCACAACAAAACCAAAGTACTTTGCCCCAACGAAACAGTGAGGTTGTCAATCTCACCGGCTTGCTGTAACAAAGGATTAAACGTATCGAGTGGAAGATGATTGTTTGCAAGAAAACAGTAAAACACAATTGCAGTAGATTGTATGCTATGTAAAGAATAGGACCGGGGTCCACAGTTCACTAGAGGTGTCTCTCCCATAAGATAAAAGCATGTTGGGTGAACAAATTACAGTCAGGCAATTGACAAATAGAGAAGGGCATAACAATGCATGTACATGATATGATAAATATAGTGAGATTTAATCCGGGCATTACGACAAAGTACATAGACCGCCATCCAACTGCATCTATGCCTAAAAAGTCCACCTTCAGGTTATCATCCGAACCCCATTCAGTATTAAGTTGCTAAGCAACAGACAATTGCATTAAGTATGGTGCGTAATGTAATCGACAACTACATCCTTAGACATAGCATCAATGTTTTATCCCTAGTGGCAACAAGACATCACAACCTTAGAACCTCATCACACGATCCTGTGTGTCAATGAAGGCATGAACCCACTATCGAGCATAAATACTCCCTCTTGGAGTTAAGAGCAAAAACTTGGCCAGAGCCTCTACTAATAACGGAGAGCATGCAAGATCATAAACAACACATAAACAATAGATTGATAATCACCATAACATAGTATTCTCTATCCATCGGATCCCGACAAACAAAACATATAGTATTACAGATAGATGATCTTGATCATGTTAGGCAGCTCACAAGATCCAACAATGAAGCACAACAAGGAGAAGACGACCATCTAGCTACTGCTATGGACCCATGGTCCAGGGGTGAACTACTCACTCATCACTCCGGAGGCGATCATGGCGATGAAGAGTCCTCCGGGAGATGAATCCCCTCTCCGGCAGGGTGCCGGAGGCGATCTCCTGAATCCCCCGAGATGGGATTCGCGGCGGCGGCGTCTCGGAAGGTTTTCCGTATCGTGGCTCTCGATGCGGGGTTTTCGCGACGGGGCTTTAAGTAGGCGGAAGGGTAGGTCGGGGCGGCGCGAGGGCCCACACCACGTGCCGGCGCGGCTGTAGCCGGGCCGCGCCGCCTATGGTGTCGGCGCCTCGTGGCCCCACTTCCTTCCCTCTTCGGTCTTCCGGAAGCTTCGTGCAAAAATAGGACCCCGGGCGAAGAGTTCGGCCAAGTCCGAGAATATTTCCTTACTAGGATTTCTGAAACCAAAAACAGCAGAAAACAGCAACTGGCTCTTCGGCATCTTGTTAATAGGTTAGTTCCAGAAAATGCATAAATATGACATATAATGTGCATAAAACATGTAGGTATCATCAATAAAGTAGCATGGAACATAAGAATTATCGATACGTTGGAGACGTATCAGCATCCCCAAGCTTAGTTCTGCTCGTCCCGAGCAGGTAAAACGATAACAAAGATAATTTCTGAAGTGACATGCCATCATAATCTTGATCATACTATTTGTAAACATATGTAATGAATGCAGCGATCAAATCAAAGGTAATGACATGAGTAAACAAGTGAATCATATAGCAAAGACTTTTCATGAATAGTACTTCAAGACAAGCATCAATAAGTCTTGCATAAGAGTTAACTCATAAAGCAATAAATCAAAGTAAAGGTGTTGAAGCAACACAAAGGAAGATTAAGTTTCAGCGGTTGCTTTCAACTTATAACATGTATATCTCATGGATATTGTCAACATAGAGTAATATAACAAGTGCAATATGCAAGTATGTAGGAATCAATGCACAGTTCACACAAGTGTTTGCTTCTTAAGGTGGAGGGAGATAGGTAAACTGACTCAACAATAAAAATAAGGGATTTCTATTTTCGTGCCCCTGCTTCGTTAGTTGTACTCAGTTTTCCCCAGCTCGTTAGTTTTTCCTCAGTTTTCCCCTCCCTCTAGTTTGAAACCCATCGAAGACG
Organism: Lolium perenne; assembly: GCF_019359855.2. Classification (NCBI taxonomy): domain Eukaryota; kingdom Viridiplantae; phylum Streptophyta; class Magnoliopsida; order Poales; family Poaceae; genus Lolium; species Lolium perenne. The sequence goes on along the minus strand of NC_067248.2, from coordinate 52,358,184 downwards.
CGGGTTGCCGTCAGGTCAGAGGCCTTACCGTTACCGTGAGGTCAGTTCCTCGCTGACCGTCTCGTGCTGACGGGTGGATCCATCTACCGCTGACGCGGTGCTGCCAATGACAAATGGGGCCGCTCTATGGGGCTGCCGCAGCCAATGACCAGTGGGTCGTCTATTAAATTATATATTGCCGCTCTGTGGGGCCTCCGCAGTCAATGACCGCTGTGGTCGTCTATTTTATTTAGAGAATATAATATAGAGCCGCTCTGTAGGGGCCGCCTCAGCCCATGGCAGGTGACTATTTTCGCAGCTTAATCTAAAGTGACTTTTATGCTAAACATTGTGCATCCCGGCGTTGACCTAGCAGTGGCGGCGAGGATGTGGTGCTCGAATAATAGTGGAAATGCGATATTATTTTTTACATGCATAATATATAGAAAATAGCTAGATCTCTAAATCGATGCATATGAAGCTACATATATATTCTTGGTCATGATCCCCTTAATTATCTAAAGGGGATGGATGCATGGCTTCACGTCGTCGTCGCTTTCATCATCAGTATCTTCGTCGTCTGAGTAGTAGTACCTCCTGCACATTGTTCCGTCAAACACCTTCACTGTGAGCACATCATCGCCTTCATATTTGAAGTGTACGAACCAGCCGAAATCCACACCGTGCGCGATGGCGAATTTCTCCCAGCCCTTGTCGAGGTACATCCGGCCTTGTCCGTCAAATAGGACCTCCACGGTCCAGAGACGAGGACCGCAGTCAGCTGCTCGCAGATACACCTTAGCTGGCTCCTTGCCGTCAAGATAGTCCGCAAATTTTTTTGGGAGTTCCTGCAAAGAGATCGAGCGCCGATCGTTTGAAATTAGGGAACCCTTGAAATTAAAGGTTTTTTAGAACATGCCCATAATTAATCACATGCATCATATATGTGGGAACGCGTACGTACCTTCTTGACCAAAGGGTCTTCATAGACGACGATGAAGAACTCCTCTATGATCAATGGCAGTGTTGACGGTGGTGGTGGCAATGATGATGATCCACTTCCCATTCCCCTTCCCCTTCCCCTTCCCCTTCCGGTCCGCGTCCGAGACGTGGAAGCCATGGCAATGGATAAAGTGTATGTGAACGAAGAAGAGAGAGGCAGAACCTATTGACACAAGGGATGGCCGTGTGGGTGTTTATAAGGGAGAGATGACCGTTGTAGGGGTTTACACAATAAAATAAGGAGGAGATGACCGTTGTGGGGGTTTATACACAATAAATTAAGGAGGAGACGACCGTTGTGGGGGTATATATCTCAACAAAAAAAGTAATGCGGACTATGTTGACTAGTTTATCATTTTACGGTGAAAAGTAATGCCTAAGACTACTCATAGTGGAAGTAACTTGGGTAGTAACATAGAGCTATGTTACCATAACATCACATTTTCCAAGATTAGATGAGTCTACAACCTAATTAATATGGCTTTGCATGACACTACACATATGTTACTTCCCACTATGAAGGTAGTAACATAGAGTAGTAACATGTGCATGTTACTACTCTATGTTACTCTCCACTATGACTAGTCTAAAAGAAAAGTAATGGCTACAAGAAATCGGTGATGGTTTATCGTTTTTTGCGTGAAAAGTAATGGGTACAAGAAATGGGTGATGGTGTATCATTTTTTGCGTCATAAGTAATGGGTCCAAGAAATGGGTGATGGTGTATCATTTTTTGCGTCATAAGTAATGGGTCCAAGAAATGGGTGATGGTGTATCATATTTTTGCGTGATAAGTAATGGCTACAACAAAATCGGTGATGGTTTATCGTTTTTTGCGTTGAAAGTAATGGCTACAAGAAATGGGTGATGGTGTATCATTTTTTGCGTGAAAAGTAATGGCTACAACAAAATCGGTGATGGTTATCATTTTTTGCGTGAAAAGTAATGGCTACAAGAAATGGGTGATGGTGTATCATTGTTTGCGTGAAAAGTAATGGCTACAACAAATCGGTGATGGTTTATCATTTTTTGCGTGAAAAGTAATGCCTAAAAGAGTTTATAATTTAGCTCGTGAAAAATAATGCAGAAAACCAAACTTTAGCGTACTAGGTAACCGCCCTTTCGCATACATAGAGTGTGGAAGCTAACCGACGACAGAGAGAGAGAGGGTGGTGGCCCCGACCAGAGAGAGAGATAGGGGTTATCCTGCCCGTTAGATCATACGATCAACGGTCGGCGGGCAAGATCCGCGTGACATGGGCTAGACCAATCAGGGCAATGTTGGGCGTCTGTGAGAGTTTGTGAAGGGAGAGGGCAAAACTGAGTAGTATCAAGAAACCAAGGGCAAGTGAGTAGTAAACAGACTAAGGGATTCAAATATGAGATTTAAAAAATGGAAAATGCGTGTTTTGTACAATGAAACCCATCTTGGCCTACCTCAAACTATTTGCAATACCAATATACATCAGTGTGAGAATTGTGGCCTCATTTAGACAAAGTATGTTTTGGGGAAAGCTGTTTTGGGTAGGGCTCATTATGGAAAACCATGCACCTTCATAGCTACTAGGTGATTTGAGAAGTGGCAATTTGTGGTGAAACTTGATTTATCTATGATTTATCTATGATTTGAGAAGTGGCAATTTGTGGTAAAGACTCCATGAGTAAGTGCCACTCTTTTTCGGATTTTTTTGCACATTAAATAACTCATTTAACTAGTTAATCCCATTTGTTGACTCTCTCGTTGACCAGCCACTTGAGGGTAAAACTGAGTATATTGCACTAGCCAAGATTAGCACTCGAGGAGAAAACTGAGCACACAAAAAATGCTAGTATATGACTCGAGGGTATACCCGAGTATATCTAAATTTCCAGGGTTAGACTCGAGGACGCGTGTTGCGGTGCGAAGTGGAAGACGTGCCATTGTTGACGCGTGTCGCGGTGCGTACGTGCAAATAGTGGACGCGTAGGACGCGGGTCGCATTTAGGACGCGTAAGCCCCTCCCTCCCTCTCGCACACGTCGTCTCATTCTCGCTCACGCACGAAACCACCCCTCTCACGTCCCATCAACTTCTCCAAATCGAAACCCCAACCGCCGTACGCACGCTACCCTCGCCGGCGATGGAGAAGAAGAATGCGCCGGCGGCCGTCGCCTCCGAGCCCGTCGCCTCCGAGCCCGTCGCCTCCGCGCCCGTCGCCGCCGAGCCGGTCGCCGCCGAGCCCGTCGCCGCCGAGCCAGTCGCCGCCGAGCCCGTCGCCGCCGAGCCAGTCGCCGCCGAGCGCGTCGCCTCCGAGGGCGGCGCATCCAAGCGCGGCTCCTCCGTGAACTGGGCCTCTCTCTCGGCTGATGGACCACTTCACCAGATCGGCGAATGCTTGCTGGCGAACGAGGAGTACGCCGACACGTACTCTGCCATGAGGCAAGTCTGTAGAAATTGGCGCTCAGGTTTGCCTGAGCCCGACGTGCACTTGGACGAATGGATCATGCTAGACCACGCCCTTCCACACGTCGCTGTGTTCACCTTCCTCCAACTCGGCACATCACGCTACGTCACCATAGATCTATCGGAAGTTCATACAAGGTTCAACTTCCTCCATATCTACCTCTTTATTTTCAATCTTAAACATCTTAGTGCTGAATGTTATCGTGCTTGCCCAGATACTACTTCGTCGGATTTTGCCGTGGCGTCATCGTGCTTGCCCAGAAGAACCCTCCGCACAAGATACGGCTTCTGAACCCACTCACAAAGAAATACACTATGTTTGAGGCGCAGATGCCATCTATTTTCCTGAAATCAGTCGCTGTGATCAAATCCCCGACTATGGTCTTCGTTACCGCACATTACCCGTCGGAAATTGGTTGGGTCGATGAGAGCACTCCAACTAAGGATATAGATAAAGATTGGGAAAACAGATTTTCGATCAAGAACCATTGTCTGCGTTGCATTACACCGTTCAATGGTGAACTGTATGCACTAGCTGTGGACAATTTAGAGCACGGAAGAATAGTGTGCACCAATGTACAGTTGCAGCAGCGCACGAGCACTGTCAAGATGGAGACACTAATTTCATTTCCAGAACTTGGACATCAGAAGTTCTACCTCGTGAAGTCGGATGGTGATCTGCTGCTTGTGTTGTTGGTCAGCGTGGCTTTGGCGGGCAGACCATTGGTGTACCGTGTGGACACTCAGAGCCGCTCTCTCCATCCGGTCAGTAACATTGGCAGTAATGCCTTCTTCGTGAATTATATCCGGTGTATCTCCGTCGACACCAGAGTGTACCCGACACTTCGACCTGGCTGCATCTACTACACGGATTTGGGTTATATCAGAGAGTACTCTCATGATACAAAGGCCTGGGAGGAGTGGCCAGAACGTGTGGATAGAATAGGAAACTACGGTATGAGAAATGAACACAAGCCATACCGTTTGGAGGATGTATTGGCCGCACACTGCAGACGGAGGGAGTTCAATCAATATTTCCTTGGGGTAATGCACGGCTGGAGCAACGACGAAATATATGAGGAGGAATGAAGAACAAATTCATTCATCCTAATCTTCTTGTTGTCCATACATTGCGTGCGTCTTGTATATTACAACGTTATTGGCTGCTTTTGGCTGCTGTATGCAGTTTCCCTATGTATTATACTTAGCTTTCTGATTATGCAGTTGTCAATTTATCATATACTAGCTTCTACATTTGGTACTAGATTTGCTGCCATATTGGGCAAAAAACGAGGGCCAAAAGGCATAAATAACCCCAGAGATTTGCTACTAGATTTGCTGCCATATTGAAGAAAGACAGAAATAGAAGCTTCTCTAGATTTGATACTAATTTGGTGAAAAAGACAGAGAGAGAAAGAGGGGAAAAGGTGCTCTTCAAAATGCCAATTTGGGCCGAGAGAGACAAAACCCAGCTCCTGCTCACGTGCAACCAAACGCTTCTCGTCCTGTCCCACGCGGTCCCTTTCTACCAGCCCCACGCGACGCGGCCCCACACGTCGCGGCCCCACAGACGACGCGGCGCAACACGCCAGCACAGAACGTCCAAATAAACGGATTCCTTCCGTCTGAGCTCGTTCTGCGGGTTTCAAACTAGAGGGAGGGGAAAACTGAGGAAAAACTAAGGGGCTGGGGAAAACTGAGTACAACTAACGACCCGAGGGCACGAAAATAGAAATCCCTAAAAATAAAAGAAAGGTCCTTCAAGAGGAAAGCATCGATTGTTGTATTTGTGCTAGAGCTTTTATTTTGAAAACATGAAACAATTTTGTCAATGGTAGTAATAAAGCATATGAGTTATGTAAATTATATCTTACAAGTTGCAAGCCTCATGCATAGTATACTAATAGTGCCCGCACCTTGTCCTACTTAGCTTGGACTACCGGATCTTTGCATGCCATGTTTCAACCAAGTGTCACAAAGGGGTACCTCCATGCCGCCTGTACAAAGGTCTAAGGAGAAAGCTCGTATTTTGGATTTCTCGCTTTTGATTATTCTCAACTTAGACATCCATACCGGGACAACATGGACAACAGATAATGGACTCCTCTTAAATGCATAAGCATGTAGCAATGATTATTATTCTCATATGAGATTGAGGATATATGTCCAAAACTGAAACTTCAACCATGATTCATGGCTTTAGTTAGCGGCCCAATGTTCTTCTCTAACAATTTGCATGCTCCAACCACTAAAATGATAGATCCTTCAGACAAGACGGACATGCATAGCAACTCACATGATATTCAACAATAGTTGATGGCGTTCCCCAGAAGCATGGTTATCGCACAACAAGCAACTTAATAAAAGATAAAGTGCATAAGTACATATTCAATACTACGATAGTTTTTAAGGCTATTTTGTCCCATGAGCTATATATTGCAAAGGTGAATGATGGAATTTTTAAAGGTAGCACTCAAGCAATTTACTTTGGAATGGCGGAGAAATACCATGTAGTAGGTAGGTATGGTGGACACAAATGGCATAGTGGTTGGCTCAAGGATTTTGGATGCATGAGAAGTATTCCCTCTCGATACAAGGTTTAGGCTAGCAATGTTATTTGAAGCAAACTCAAGGATGAACCGGTGCAGCAAAACTCACATAAAAGACATATTGTAAACATTATAAGACTCTACACCGTCTTCCTTGTTGTTCAAAACTCAATACTAGATATTATCTAGACCTTAGAGGGACCAAATATGCAAATCAAATTTTAGCAAGCTCTATGTATTTCTTCATTAATGGGTGCAAAGCATATGATGCAAGAGCTTAAACATGAGCACAAAAATTGCCAAGTATCACATTATCCAAGACATTTTAGAATTACTACATGTAGCATTTTCCAATTCCAACCATATAACAATTTAACGAAGAAGAAACTTCGCCTTGAACATTATGAGTAAAGCCTAAGGACATATTTGTCCATATGCAACAGCAGAGCGTGTCTCTCTCCCACAAAGTAAATGCTAGGATCCATCTTATTCAAACAAAAACAAAAACAAAAACAAACTGACGCTCCAAGTAAAGAACACAAGATGTGATTGAATAAAAATATAGTTTCAGGGGAGGAACCTGATGATGTTGTCGATGAAGAAGGGGATGCCTTGGGCATCCCCAAGCTTAGACGCTTGAGTCTTCTTAGAATATGGAGGGGTGAACCACGGGGGCATCCCCAAGCTTAGAGCTTTCACTCCTCTTGATCATAGTATATCATACTCCTCTCTTGACCCTTGAAAACTTCCTTCACACCAAACTTCAAGCAAACTCATTAGAGGGTTAGTGCACAATTAATAATTCACACATTCAGAGGTGACACAATCATTCTTTACACTTCTGGACATTGCATAAAGCTACTGGACATTAATGGATCAAAGAAATAAATCCAACATAGCAAAAGAGGCAATGCGAAATAAAAGGCAGAATCTGTCAAAAACAGAACAGTCCGTAAAGACGAATTTAAAGCTGGCACCAGACTTGCTCAAATGGAAAAACTCAAAACTAATGAAAGTTGCGTACATATCTGAGGATCACGCTCGTAAATTGGCAGATTTTTTCGAATTTTCTACAGAGGCCTGTGCCCAGATTCGTGACAGACAGCAATGCTGTTTCTGTGCAGCGATCCCAAATATAATATCAACTTTGACATAGAAACTTTACTTGGCACAAAAACATGATAAAGAGAGGTTGATACAGTAGTAAACAACTTCCAAGACTCAACAAAACAAAAAATTGCTGTAGTAAAAACATGTCTTGTCTCCCATAAGCGCTTTTCTTTAACGCCTTTCAGCTAGGCGCAGAAAGTGCAAATCAAGTAACATCGAGAGTAGAAGCATCAACATCATAGCTTGTTCTAATAATAGAATCAAAAGGCAACTTCATTCTATTTCTAGGGAAGTGTTCCATACCTTTCTTGAGAGGAAATTGATATTTAATATTACCTTCCCTCATATCAATAACAGCACCCACGGTTCGAAGAAAAGGTCTTCCCAGCACAATAGGACAAGATGCATTGCATTCGATATCCAAGACAACAAAATCAACGGGGACAAGGTTATTGTTAACCGTAATGTGCACATTATCAATCCTCCCCAAAGGTTTCTTTTTAACATTATCGGCAAGATTAACATCCAAATAACAATTCTTCAATGGTGGCAAGTCAAGCATATCATAAATCTTTTTAGGCATAACAGAAATACTTGCACCAAGATCACATAAAGCATTACATTCAAAGTCATTGAATTTCATTTTAATGATGGGCTCCCAACCATCTTCTAACTTTCTAGGAATAGAAGTTTCAAGTTTTAGTTTCTCTTCTCTAGCTTTTATGAGAGCATTTGTAATATGTTTTGTAAAGGCTAAATTTATAGCACTAGCATTAGGACTTTTAGCAAGTTTTTGTAAGAACTTTATAACTTCAGAGATGTGACAATCATCAAAGTCTAAATTATTATGAGCTACAGCAATGGGATCATTGTTCCCAAGGTTGGAAAAAATTTCAGCAGTTTTATCACAAGCAGTTTCAGCAGTTTTAGCAATCTCAGGCAGTTTTGTTCGCTTTGCACTAGGAGTAGAAACATTGCCAACACCAATTATACCATTGATAGTAGGAGGTGCAGCAACATGTGAAGAATTAGCATTACTAGTGGTGGTAATAGTCCAAACTTTAGCTACATTATTCTCTTTAGCTAGTTTTTCATTTTCTTCTCTATCCCACCTAGCACGCAATTCAGCCATTAATCTTATATTCTCATTAATTCTAACTTGGATGGCATTTGCTGTAGTAGTAATCTTATTGTCAATATCATTATTAGGCATAACTTTCAATTTTAAAAGATTAACATCGGAGGCAAGTCTATCAACTCTAGAAGCAATAGTATCAATTTTATCAAGCTTTTCCTCAACAGATTTGTTAAAAGCAGTTTGTGTACTAATAAATTCTTTAAGCATGGTTTCAAGACCAGGGGGTACACTCCTATTATTGTTGTAAGAATTCCCATAAGAATTACCATAACCATTACCATTAGCAGAAGGATATGGCCTATAATTATTACCAGAGTTGTTCCTATAAGCATTGTTGTTGAAATTATTATTTTTAATGAAATTCACATCAACATTTTCTTCTTGAGCAACCAATGAAGCTAAAGGAACATTATTTGGATCAACATTAGATCTACCATTCACAAGCATAGACATAATCACATCAATCTTATCACTCAAGGAAGAGGTTTCCTCAACAGAATTTACCTTCTTACCTTGTGGAGCTCTTTCCGTGTGCCACTCAGAGTAATTTATCATCATATCATCAAGAAGTTTTGTAGCCGCCCCCAATGTGATGGACATAAAGGTACCTCCAGCAGCTGAATCCAATAAATTCCGCGAAGAAAAATTTAGTCCTGCATAGAAGGTTTGGATGATCATCCAAGTAGTCAGTCCATGGGTTGGGCAATTCTTTACCAAAGTTTTCATTCTCTCCCATGCTTGAGCAACATGTTCAGTATCTAATTGCTTAAAATTCATTATGCTACTTCTCAAAGATATAATTTTAGCGGGAGGATAATATCTACCAATAAAAGCATCCTTGCATTTAGTCCATGAATCAATACTATTCTTAGGCAAAGATAGCAACCAATCTTTAGCTCTTCCTCTTAATGAGAAACAAAACACTTTCAATTTAATAATATCACCATCTACATCCTTATACTTTTGCATTTCACAAAGTTCAACAAAATTATTGAGATAGGCAGCAGCATCATCAGAACTAACACCAGAAAATTGATCTCTCATGACAAGATTTAGTAAAGCAGGTTTAATTTCAAAGAATTCTGCTGTAGTAGCAGGTGAAGCAATAGGTGTGCATAGGAAATCATTATTATTTGCATTTGTGAAGTCACACAACTTAGTATTTTCAGGAGTATTCATTTTAGCAACGGTAAATAAAATAAACTAGATAAAGTAAATGCAAGTAACTAATTTTTTTGTGTTTTCGATATAGAGAGCAAGACGATAAATAAAGTAAAACTAGCAACTATTTTTTTTGTATTTTGATTTAGTGCAGCAAACAAAGTAGTAAATAAAATAAAGCAAGACAAAAACAAAGTAAAGAGATTGAGAAGTGGAGACTCCCCTTGCAGCGTGTCTTGATCTCCCCGGCAACGGCGCCAGAAAACAGGCTTGATGCGCGTAGATGTACACGTCCGTTGGGAACCCCAAGAGGAAGGTATGATGCGCACAGTGGCAAGTTTTCCCTCAGAAAGAAACCAAGGTTGATCGAACCAGGAGGAGCCAAGAAGCACGTTGAAGGTTGATGGTGGCGAAATGTGATGCGGCGCAACAACAGGGATTCCGGCGCCAACGTGGAATCTGCACAACAAAACCAAAGTACTTTGCCCCAACGAAACAGTGAGGTTGTCAATCTCACCGGCTTGCTGTAACAAAGGATTAAACGTATCGAGTGGAAGATGATTGTTTGCAAGAAAACAGTAAAACACAATTGCAGTAGATTGTATGCTATGTAAAGAATAGGACCGGGGTCCACAGTTCACTAGAGGTGTCTCTCCCATAAGATAAAAGCATGTTGGGTGAACAAATTACAGTCGGGCAATTGAAAAATAGAGAAGGGCATAACAATGCATGTACATGATATGATAAATATAGTGAGATTTAATCCGGGCATTACGACAAAGTACATAGACCGCCATCAACCTGCATCTATGACTAAAAAGTCCACCTTCAGGTTATCATCCGAACCCCATTCAGTATTAAGTTGCTAAGCAACAGACAATTGCATTAAGTATGGTGCGTAATGTAATCGACAACTACATCCTTAGACATAGCATCAATGTTTTATCCCTAGTGGCAACAGCACATCACAACCTTAGAACCTACTGTCACGATCCCAGGTGTCAATGAAGGCATGAACCCACTATCGAGCATAAATACTCCCTCTTGGAGTTAAGAGCAAAAACTTGGCCAGAGCCTCTACAAATAACGGAGAGCATGCAAGATCATAAACAACACATAAACAATAGATTGATAATCACCATAACATAGTATTCTCTATCCATCGGATCCCGACAAACACAACATATAGTATTACAGATAGATGATCTTGATCATGTTAGGCAGCTCACAAGATCCAACAATGAAGCACAACAAGGAGAAGACGACCATCTAGCTACTGCTATGGACCCATGGTCCAGGGGTGAACTACTCACTCATCACTCCAGAGGCGATCATGGCGATGAAGAGTCCTCCGGGAGATGAATCCCCTCTCCGGCAGGGTGCCGGAGGCGATCTCCTGAATCCCCCGAGATGGGATTCACGGCGGCGGCGTCTCTGGAAGGTTTTCCGTATCGTGGCTCTCGGTACTGGGGTTTTCGCGACGGGGGCTTTAAGTAGGCGGAAGGGTAGGTCAGGGGGCGGCGCGAGGGGCCCACACCACAGGCCGGCGCGGCCAGGGCCTGGGCCGCGCCGCCCTATGGTGTCGGCGCCTCGTGGCCCCACTTCCTTCCCTCTTCGGTCTTCTGGAAGCTTCGTGCAAAAATAGGACCCTGGGCGAAGATTTCGTCCAATTCCGAGAATATTTCCTTACTAGGATTTCTGAAACCAAAAACAGCAGAAAACAGCAACTGGCTCTTCGGCATCTTGTTAATAGGTTAGTTCTAGAAAATGCATAAATATGACATATAATGTGCATAAAACATGTAGGTATCATCAATAAAGTAGCATGGAACATAAGAAATTATCGATACGTTGGAGACGTATCACTCCATCTCTTGAAAATACTTGATTTGCACTTTCTGCGCCTAGCTGAAAGGCGTTAAAGAAAAGCACTTCTTGGGAGATAACCCAAGTTACATTTTATTTACTGTATTGTTGAGTCTTGAAAGTTGTTTACTACTGTAGCAACCTCTCCTTATCATGTTTTTGTGCCAAGTAAAGTCTCTATGCTAAAGTTGATGCTAGATTTGGATTGCTGCGCAGAAACAGCATTGCTGTCTGTCACGAATTCGTACAGATTTCCCTGTAGAAAAATCAAAAAAATCTGCAAATTTACGAGCGTGATCCTCATATATGTACGCAACTTTCATTAGTTTTGAGTTTTTACATTTGAGCAAGTTAAGGGCACGTTTGGTTTTTGCCCAACTCAGCCCCGCCAACGCATTGGCAGCCAAAATATTGGCGTGGCTTTCTGCCACCCACATCTAGCCAAATCATTGCCGTGAAGTTGTACTAGATGGCTGAAGCAACCGTGGGCACGCCAAAAAATTGGTTGCAATCCAAACAACGTCCATCTACCTGGTCAACGCCAATTATTTGGTTTGGCAGCCCCGGGCTTCAATCCAAACGCACCCTAAGTGCCCCTGCCAAATTCGTCTTTACGGACTGTTCTGTTTTTGACAGATTCTGCCTTTTATTTCGCATTGCCGCTTTTGCTATGTTGAATGAGTTTCTTTGTTCCATTAACTTTCAGAAGCTTTGTGCAATGTCCAGAAGTGTTAAGAATGATTGTGTCTCCTCTGAATATGTGAATTTTTGATTATGCACTAACCCTCTAATGAGTTTGCTTGAAGTTTGGTGTGGAGGAAGTTTTCAAGGGTCAAGAGAAGAGGATGATATACTATGATCAAGAAGAGTGAAAGGTCTAAGCTTGGGGATGCCCCGGTGGTTCATCCCTGCATATTTTAAGAAGACTCAAGCATCTAAGCTTGGGGATGCCCAAGGCATCCCCTTCTTCGTCGACAACACTATCAGGTCACTTCTACTGAAACTATATTTTTATTCCATCACATCTTATGTTCTTTGCTTGGAGCGTCGGTTTGCTTTTATTTTTGTTTGAATAAATTTGGATCCCATCATCCTTATATTGGAGATATTACGCTCCGCTTTTTCATATAGAACACTTGTGTTCTTAATTGTGCTTTAATGTTCATGGCGAAGGCTGAAATTGCTTCGTTAAATTGCTATTTGGTTGGAATCAGAAAATGTTGCATATGGTTTGGATTAACTTGGCAATTGTTTGAGCTCTCATAGATCATGTTTAAGCTCTTGCATCATGTAGTTTAATCTATTAATGAAGAACTACCGTAGAGCTTGTTTAATTTGGTTTGCATGATTGGTCTCTCTAAGTCTAGATATTTTCGGGTAAAGTGTTTGAACAACAAGGAAGACAGTGTAGAGCCTTATAATGCTTGCAATATGTTCTTGTGTAAGTTTTGCTGTACCGGTTCATACTTGTGTTTGCTTCAAACAACCTTGCTAGCCCAAACCTTGTACTGAGAGGAAATGCTTCTCGTGCATCCAAACACCTTGAGCCAAAACCCATGCCATTTGTGTCCACCATATCTACCTATTATGTGGTATTTTTCTGCCATTCCAAAGTAAATTACTTGAGTGCTACCTTTAAAATTTCATTCCTTTATCTTTGCAATATATAGCTCATGGGACAAATAGCTTAAAAACTATTGTGGTAATGAATATGTAGTTATGTGTCTTAATTCTTATAAGTTGCTTGTTGAGCGGTAACCATGTTTCTGGGGACGCCATCAACTTTTTACCTTTGTTGGATATCATGTGAGATGCTATGCATGTTCGTCTTGTCTGAAGTAAGCGCGATTTCATGATCAAATGGTTTGAGTATGCATATGTTAGAGAAGAACATTGGGCCGCTAACTAAAGCCATGTATCATGGTGGAAGTTTCAGTTTTGGACATACAACCTCAATCTCTTATGAGAATATTATTTGTTGTTGAATGCTTAAGCATTAAAAGAGGAGTCCATTATCTGTTGTCTATGTTGTCCCGGTATGGATGTCTAAGTTGAGAATAATCAAAAGCGAGAAATCCAATGCGTGCTTTCTCCTTAGACCTTTGTACAGGCGGCATAGAGGTACCCCTTTGTGACACTTGGTTGAAACATGTGTTATGCGATGATAATCCGTGTTTTCCGAGCTAATTAGGACAAGGTGCGAGCACTATTAGTACTCTATGCATGAGACTTGCAACTTGTAGGAAGTATTATGCATAGCACATATGAATTATTACTACCGTTGACAAAATTGTTTCTATGTTTTCAAAACAAAAGCTCTAGCACAAAAATAGTAATCCATGCTTCCCTCTGCGAAGGGCCATTCTTTTACTTTATGTTGAGTCAGTCTACCCACTTCTTTCTATCTTAGAAGTAAACACTTGTGTTAACTGTGTGCATTGATTCTTACATGTTTACTTATTGCACTTGTTATACTACTCTATGTTGACAAATATCCATGAGATATACATGTTACAAGTTGAAAGCAATCGCTGAAACTTAATCATCCTTTGTGTTGCTTCAATGCATTCTACTTTGAATTTATTGCTTATGAGTTAGCTCTTATGCAAGTCTTATTGATACTTGTCTTGAAAGTCTATTCATGAAAAGTTTTGCTATATGATTAATTTGTTTAGTCATTATCTTTGTTAGCAATCTTTTGTTCAGATCACTCCATTCATCTCATATGCTTTACAATAATGTTGATCAAGATTATGTTGGTAGCATGTCACTCCAGAAATTATTTGTAGTGTTATCGTTTACCTACTCGAGGACGAGTAGGAACTAAGCTTGGGGATGCTTGATATGTCTCAAACGTATCTATAATTTCTTATGTTCCATGCTACTTTTATGACAATACTTGAATGTTTTATACATACTTTACAGCATTATTATACATTTTCCGGCACTAACCTATTAACAAGATGCCGAAGCGCCGATTCTTGTTTTCACTGTTTTTGGTTTCAGAAATCCTAGTAAGGAAATATTCTCGGAATTGGACGAAATCAACGCCCAGGGTCCTATTTTTACACGAAGCTTCCAGAAGACCGAGGGGGAAAGGAAGTGGGGCCACGAGGCGCCGACACAACAAGGCGGCGCAGCCTGGCCCCTGGCCGCGCGGCCCTGCTGTGTGGGGCCCTCGTGTGCCCCCCTGACCTACCCTTCCGCCTACATATAGCCTTCGTCGCGAATACCCCTGTACCGAGAGCCACGATACGAAAAACCTTCCAGAGACGCCGCCGCCAATCCCATCTCGGGTGATTCAGGAGATCGCCTCCGGCACCCTGCCGGAGAGGGGAATCATCACCGGAGGGGCTCTACATCATCATGCCCGCCTCCGGATTGATGCGTGAGTAGTTCATCCTTGGACTATGGGTCCATAGCAGTAGCTAGATGGTTGTCTTCTCCGCTTGTGCTATCATTGTTTAGATCTTGTGAGCTGCCTAACATGATCAAGATCATCTATTTGTAATGCTACATGTTGTGTGTGGTGGGATCCGATGAATCTAGAATACTATGTTAAGTTGATTATCAATCTATCATATATGTGTTGTTTATGTTCTTGCATGCTCTCCGTTGCTAGTAGAGGCTCTGGCCAAGTTGATACTTGTAACTCCAAGAGGGAGTAATTATGCTCGATAGTGGGTTCATGCCTCCATTGAATCTGGGATCGTGACAGTAGGTTCTAAGGTTGTGGATGTGTTGTTGCTACTAGGGATAAAACATTGATGCTTTGTCTAAGGTCATTTGTGTTGATTACATTACGCACCATACTTAATGCAATTATCTGTTGTTTACAACTTAATACTGGAGGGGGTTCGGATGATAACCTGAAGGTGGATTATTTAGGCATAGATGCATGCTGGATAGCGGTCTATGTACTTTGTCGTAATGCCCTGATTAAATCACATAGTAATCATCATTGATATGTATTGAATCTTGATTTGTCAATTGCCCACCTGTAATTTGTTCACCCAGCATGTTAGTTATCTTATTGGAGAGACACCACTAGTGAACTGTGGACCCCGGTCCATTCTTTTACATCTGAATACATGCTACTGCAATCATTGTTCTTTACTGTTCTTTGCAAACAAACACCATCTTCCACTCGATACGTTTAATCCTTTGTTTTCAGCAAGCCGGTGAGATTGACAACCTCACTGTTACGTTGGGGCAAAGTACTTTGATTGTGTTGTGCAGGTTCCACGTTGGCGCCGGTTTCACTGGTGTTGCGCCGCACTACACTCCTCCACCAACAACCTTCATGTGCTTCTTGGCTCCTACTGGTTCAATAACCTTGGTTTCATACTGAGGGAAACTTGCTTCTATACGCATCATACCTTCCACTTGGGGTTCCCAACGGACGTGTGCATCTACGCGTATCACGGTGCTACCAGCCCAACTTTTTATTTTTCTTTGAAACCAAAGGCAAACAAAAAAACCGCAATATCTAGAGCTTGGAAACTCAGATCAACACGAAACCAATTTCGTTGGAAAGAGGATGAAAAGAGCAGTGGCAGGCGAGCGGCGGTCGCGAGGCAGCAGCCAAGCACGCGGGGCCCATAGTACCATCCGGGGAGGCTCGGTACTACCGGTCGAAGAAGGATTGATAGGACAAAGATGGCCGATCTTTCGATGAGAGTATGATAGCGTCGATTTGTTGGTGGAGTTCGTGCTTGACGATCCGACTACACGTGCAAAGCTCGTGCGCCAATGCAATCGCTAGGACAATCTCCGGGAGTTACTGATCTTGCGGATGGACGATCAGCCTGACCAGCGAGGGTCTTAATTCCTACCTGAAATCGAGAATAAGTAAGAACTAATATTGCAATCAAAAGTATTGCGGATATAGATGAAAGCTTTATTGAAAAGGTGGGATTCCGAATAGTCGGTCTTGTTCTAGGCGTTGGCCTCAAAAGAAGTACACGAGAGTTGCAGCAATGGCTAACTTTTAATCTAATCAAAATCCGAGTCTAAACGTGACGGCTATGGGGGTATTTAAAGGAGGAAAGGTGGGGTTTCGGCCAGCCATGCATATGGTGGCCGAACCAAACCCTAGAAGGCCTTTCCCCCTTCAATACGGACTCTAAAAAGTGGCTGACTTAAATCCTGCGAAAATTACATGGGTCTGGCCCAAAACTAATGGTGTCGCAGCACCATGGACTCATGTGGACGAAATTATGAAGTGGAGAACTCTATATTTCGTCCATGTCTTCATCTCCAATTATGGTGGCTTCAAAGTTCTGAAATCTCCACTCGCAGCGTCTTCTTCGATCCTCATATGTTTGATGCCATCTCCTCCATGTGTGATCATGCTCCAATGCTTGTCCCTCTCATCCATGCTAGGTCCATCATTCCTAAGAGTAACAAACACATCTGATTTAGGCAGCATCATATTCTCATGTATGTGAGGAATAGTTCCAAGAAACGAAAGTACCTGATAGTTAAGTTGTTTGGCACGAGCTCGAGTGATTGGTCCTTGGATTTTTGTGGCTGTAGGTACAGCGGTTGTATCAATAGATGGGATGTCCTCATCATGCTCCCCTTCTTGAATTGAAGTCGTCCTCGACGCGATCTCATCTTCTTCACCAAAGTAAGGCTTCAAATCTGCAATGTTAAATGTAGGACTAACCGGACCCAATTCTGCAGGAAGCTCAAGTTTATATGCATTATCATTTATTTTCTCTAACACCTTAAAAGGACCAGCGGCACGTGGCATGAGCTTAGACTTGCGCAATGCAGGAAAACGATCTTTGCGCAAATGCAACCAAACAAGATCACCAACATCAAACACAACATGCTTTCTTCCTCTATCCCCAGCAATTTTATACTTAGCATTCATGCGTTGTATGTTGTCTTTAGTAGTCTCATGCAATTTTAAGATCAATTCAGCTTGTTGTGTAGCATCCAAATCATTTTGCACCGAAGATGGTAAAGGCAATAAATCAATAGGTGCACGTGGAACAAAACCATACACAATCTCAAAAGGGCACATCTTAGTAGTAGAATGCAGCGAACGATTGTAAGCAAATTCAATATGAGGTAAACATTCTTCCCACAATTTTAAGTTCTTCTTCAAAACAGCCCGCAGCATAGTAGACAATGTTCTATTGACTACTTCAGTTTGTCCATCAGTTTGGGGATGACATGTAGTACTAAACAGAAATTTAGTCCCCAACTTAGCCCATAAACATCTCCAAAAGTGGCTAAGAAACTTAGTATCACGATCAGAAACAATAGTATTTGGCACACCATGTAAACGCACAATTTCGCGAAAGAACAAATCAGCGACATGTGTAGCATCATCAGTTTTGTGATATGGAATAAAGTGTGCCATCTTAGAAAACCTATCCACAACAACAAAGATACTATCCCTCCCCTTCTGTGTACGAGGCAAACCCAAAACAAAATCCATAGAAATATCCTCCCAAGGTACACTAGGAACAGGAAGAGGCATATATAAACCATGTGGATTAAGTCGAGACTTAGCTTTTTGACATGTTGTGCAGCGTGCCACAAATCTCTCAACATCTCGACGCATACGTGGCCAAAAGAAGTGTGCAGCAAGTACATCCTCCGTCTTCTTCACACCAAAGTGACCCATCAATCCTCCTCCATGCGCCTCCTGTAACAACAAAAGACAAACGGAACTATCTGGGATGCATAGCTTGTTAGCACGGAACACAAATCCATCATTGAGGACGAATTTGTTCCATGTTCTACCATCTTTACAATTCAGCAACACATCTTTAAAATCAGCATCATGCAAGTATTGTTCCTTTATAGTTTACAATCCAAAAATCTTGAAGTCAAGTTGAGATAGCATGGTATAACAGCGCGACAAAGCATCAGCAATAACATTATATTTACCCTTTTTGTGTTTGATAACATAAGGAAAAGACTCAATAAATTCGACCCACTTTGCATGGCGACGATTCAACTTAGCTTGACTACGAATATGCTTCAAAGATTCATGATCAGAATGTATAACAAATTCTTTAGGCCATAAATAATGTTGCCAAGTTTCTAATGTCCGAACCAGCGCATATAATTCTTTATCATAAGTAGAATAATTCAGACTAGGCCCACTCAATTTCTCACTAAAATATGCAACAGGTTTTCCCTCTTGTAATAACATACCTCCCAAACCAATTCCACTAGCATCACATTCAAGCTCAAAAGTCTTATTAAAATCAGGAAGTTGGAGTAATGGAGCATGTGTTAACTTATCTTTCAGAATCATGAAGGCTTCTTGTTGTGCATCGCCCCACACAAAGGGCACATCCTTCTTTGTAAGCTCATTCAGTAGCGCAGCAATGGATCCAAAATCTTTCACAAAGCGCCTATAGAAACCAGCGAGGCCAAGAAAACTCCTCACTTATGTGACCGTCTTTGGCTGCTGCCAACTCTCAATTGCCTCAATCTTGGCTGGATCAACTTCAATTCCCTGCGCAGTAACAACATAGCCAAGAAACGCAACTCGATTGGTGCAAAAGGTGCACTTCTCAAGATTACCATACAAACGTGCATCACGTAAAACATTGAAAACAACACGTAAATGATCCAAATGTTCCTCCAAAGATTTGCTATAAATCAGAATATCATCAAAGTATACCACCACAAAACGTCCAATAAAAGCACGTAAAACTTCGTTCATCAGTCTCATGAAAGTACTAGGTGCATTAGTTAAACCAAAAGGCATTACTAACCACTCATATAAACCGAACTTAGTTTTAAATGTTGTTTTCCATTCATCTCCTAATTGCATACGAATCTGGTGGTAACCACTACGCAAATCAACTTTAGAGAACATAATAGAACCACTCAATTCATCAAGCATATCGTCTAAACGAGGTATAGGATGACGGTATCGAATGGTAATATTATTAATAGCTCTACAATCAGTACACATGCGTGAAGAACCATCCTTCTTAGGTACCAAGATAATAGGAACAACACATGGACTAAGAGACTCACGAATGTAACCTTTATCTTGGAGAACCTGAATTTGTCGCTGAATCTCTTTGGTCTCTTCAGGATTGGTACGATATGGTGCACGGTTGGGCAGCGAAGCTCCTGGAATCAAGTCAATTTGGTGTTCTATCCCACGAATAGGTGGTAATCCAGGTGGAACATCTTGTGGAAACACATCAATAAATTCCTGCAAAAGGTTAGCAACCGCAGGTGGCAAAGAAGGAGGCATATCCTCAAATGAAAACAGAATTTCTTTGCAAATAATAGCATAGCATTGAGTAGTGTTCACATCAAGTTCAGCAATATCAGATTTGCTAGCAAGCAAACAAGGATTTTTCAAACGAATTTCAGTAGCATGGTTTGAATCAGATTTAGTATTAGTCTTATGTGGCACAAAATCTGCAGCAACAATCTGATTTTCACTCTTAGTTTTCTCCTCGTTTTTTACTCTACTAGCTCTAGCAAGATCATCTTTTAATATTTGTTCAGGAGTCATAGGTTTGAGACCAATTTTCTTTCCATCATGCATAAGAGAATACTGATTAGTTCTACCATGATGAACAGATTCTCTATCAAATTGCCAAGGTCTACCAAGTAACAAAGAACAAGCTTGCATAGGTACAACATCACAATCAACAAAATCAGAATATGTACCAATAGTAAAATGCACACGTGTAGTTCGTGTTACCTTGAGCTTCCGAGAGCTCTCAAACCATTGAATGTAGTATGAATGTGTGCGCTGTCTTGTAGGGAGAGAAAGCTTCTCCACCATGTCAACGCTAGCCAGATTATTGCAGCTCCCTCCATCAATGATGATCCGTATAGCTCGCTCTTTTACAACGCCTCGTGTTTGGAACAGATTGTGGCGTTGATCATGCTCAGCTTTGCTCAATTGCACGCTCAACACACGCTGTGCAACTAAGCTCCTGTACTGATCAGCAGTGTCAGCTTCAATTACCTCCATCTCTCTCTCAGAATCAGAATTGGCACCATCACGTGCAGCAATAAGGGCCAAGGTATCTTCATCAAAGTCACTTGCAGAATCATATTCTCCATCTTCACGCACAAACATCACACGCTTGGTTCTGCATTCTCTCTCTATATGACCAAATCCCAAGCATTTGCGACATTGAATGTCGCGCGTCTTCCCCGTGGAGGCCGTGGAAGATGAACTCCGAGGAGGACCAGCAGATGGTGGTGGAGTAGCAGCCGGTGGTGCTCGTGATGCAGGCGCGGTGTACTTGGAGGTAGTAGGCGCTGGTGCAGCCCCACGAGATGGTGGTGCTGATTGTCGCGGAGACCATGACGATGTACGACCTGCAGAAACATTAGCTCTTCTCCATGGTGGTTGACGATCCTGCACTTCACGTTCAGCTTTGCAAGCAAGATGAAACAAGCGAGTAATAGTGTTGTACTCCTTATAATCTAAAATATGCTGAATCTCTTTATTGAAACCACCAAAGAAACGTGCAAGCATAGCCTCATTATCCTCTACAATACCACAGCGAATCATGCCAGTTTGCAATTCTTGATAATAGTCTTCTACAGAATTTTTTCCTTGTTCTAAGCGAGACAATTTCTTTAGCAAATCACGTTGATAATGTGGAGGAACAAAACGAGTACGCATAGCAAGTTTTAAACCAACCCAAGTAGTAGGAATATTAGCATGGTGTACTCTACAATGCTCAGACCACCAAATAGATGCAAAATCTGTGAACTCACAAGTAGCAGCACTTACACGCAAATGATCAGGATATCGTAAACATGCAAAGCGTTGCTCTACTTCCAATTCCCATGTAAGATATGCATCAGGATTATATCTACCCTCAAATGGCGGAATATTCAATTTAAGTTTAGCAACATGATCATCATCACGTACCGGCCGTGAAGGTGGGCGAGCGTTGCGGTTCAGTTGTCGTGGACGACCAGGTGCAGGTTGTTGGACCTCCTCATCATCCAGCACGTTCTCATCTACATGCTCGTCCTCGTTCCCTCCATAATCCTCGTATCCTTCATCAGAAGGCGCATCAGGTGCGGCTGCTGCAGCAGGAGCGGTACCCGTAGGCACATCCGCAATAGGGACGCGGCGTGCGCGTCGTCGCACGTTGTCGCGAGGTGGCGGCAACCGAGTCAAGAGCTCCTGGAACTTGGCGTCGAGCTTGGAGTTGAAAGCTGTCTCGAGACCATCCAGCTTGTCCAGCGCGTCGGTGAGTTTGGCGTCAACATCACCAATACGCGCATCGACGTCGCGTGCGTATCCGCCCAAAAGGTGGGTGAAATGAGCATGCAACTGCTCACTAGTCATCTTGGCCGGGTCAACAGCGGCCGGATCAACTGGTCCTGACATGGTTAATACAGAAAAGCACAAATGTATATGCCTACAAAACTACGGAATATGGTGGTTCACGCGCAATTCGCCAAGCAAAATGCAAAGCTCTTACAAGTTCTTACCAAACAGGAGGGAGGCGATGTAACAACCAGCAAGGATCAGCGTCTCCAAGGATTGCCAAAGCGATTACCAGGGGTCGACACCAAGCACGTGGAGACAATATGAGGAGCTGTAGGAAGGCTAATATGGTAGCAAAACAGCAATTGTCAAAACAGCGATGCAGTATTGAAAGTATGCTCAACAAGGGTACTGTGCTGGTCCTAGGCTAGATCGTACTAGAGACGCGAGCCTAGAACACAAACGAGGTCACAGCGCGGCACACAAGCAACTAGCAGCGATGAGGTGGCGATGATGTGGCGACCCGAGATGCGAAAAATCACTATGATGGCGAGTGTCTCAAACTGATCCCCGAGGTCTAAAAACAGTATAGCCTCAGAAAAAAAAATTGTCAAAATTTCGGAAGTGCTCTGGAAAGCGCGCAGGCGCCCAAAAAATGTCGCTATAACGGCCAGTGGCGAAAAATGATCTCCACGGTCGAAAACCAATGTAGCCAGAAAAATTTTTTGGAGGCGTTTCCAGACTTTTTTTTTGCTCTCCTTCACAATTCTTTCCTGGCGGCCGAAACTTATCTCACGGAATTTTTTTCTACAGCACAGACGGAATTAGAAGGCAACAACTAAGAGGGAAAAACAAATAAAACCTAATTCTACTCGGACTCTGTCACGGTAGAGAAACAGCAACAAACCGTGTCGCGATAGGAAACGGGGTATATGGTGGATACGGATGTATACTGCGATGGCGGAAGTATATGGCAGGGTGTATATGGCAGGGTGTTTATGGCAGAGTGTATATGGCAGGGCATATATGACAGGGTGTATATGGCAGGTTGTATATGGCGATGATGGTGGTGATCTGCGTATGGTGCGAGCGGCGGCGGCGACGGCGTAACTAATATGACCAGAACTCGAAACTCTAAAGGAACTAGACGCTAAGACCAGCAACTCGACACGAAGATGCAGACACAAATTCAACTATGCAAAACTGAAAAGACAATGCAAGGCGTGGTAGGGGGTTTATGGGACGATGATCTAAAACCCTAACAGTATTTTTTTTGGCTTTTTCGTGGTTTATGAGTATGATGGCAGATGCAATCTAAACTAGGAAAACTGTAAAATCTCACCGAGCAACCTGAAATCTGATACCACTTGATAGGACAAAGATGGCCGATCTTTCGATGAGAGTATGATAGCGTCGATTTGTTGGTGGAGTTCGTGCTTGACGATCCGACTACACGTGCAAAGCTCGTGCGCCAATGCAATCGCTAGGACAATCTCCGGGAGTTACTGATCTTGCGGATGCACGATCAGCCTGACCAGCGAGGGTCTTAATTCCTACCTGAAATCGAGAACAAGTAAGAACTAATATTGCAATCAGAAGTATTGCGGATATAGATGAAAGCTTTATTGAAAAGGTGGGATTCCGAATAGTCGGTCTTGTTCTGGGCGTTGGCCTCAAAAGAAGTACACGAGAGTTGCATCAATGGCTAACTTTTAATCTAATCAAAATCCGAGTCTAAACGTGACGGCTATAGGGGTATTTAAAGGAGGAAATGGTGGGGTTTCGGCCAGCCATGCATATGGTGGCTGAACCAAACCCTAGAAGGCCTTTCCCCCTTCAATACGGACTCTAAAAAGTGGCTGACTTAAATCCTGCGAAAATTACATGGGTCTGGCCCAAAACTAATGGTGTCGCAGCACCATGGACTCATGTGGACGAAATTATGAAGCGGATAACTCTATATTTCGTCCATGTCTTCATCTCCAATTATGGTGGCTTCAAAGTTCTGAAATCTCCACTCGTAGCGTCTTCTTCAATCCTCATATGTTTGCTGCCATCTCCTCCATGTGTGATCATGCTCCAATGCTTGTCCCTCTCATCCATGCTAGGTCCATCATTCCTAAGAGTAACAAACACATCTGATTTAGGCAACATCATATTCTCATGTATGTGAGGAATAGTTCCAAGAAACGAAAGTAACTGATAGTTAAGTTGTTTGGCACGAGCTCGAGTGATTGGTCCTTGGATTTGTGTGGCTGTAGGTACAGCGGTTGTATCAATAGGTGGGATGTCCTCATCAAGGATGCAAGCGGAGCGAGGCTAAGCTGATGAGGAGGGCCAGTACCACCGGCCTGGGTCGGCCGGTACCACTAGTACTGGTACCAGTACCATTACTGTTTTTTGACGCGCGACCCCGGGAAGACATCTACGAGTTAAGGAGGGATATGGGTACCGGTCGCGGTGCTACGGGCCCCAGTTTTTCTTTTTCTTTGGAAACTCCTATCGACAAAAAACCAATTTTGTTGGAAAGAGGACGACAAGAGGAGCAGCAGGTGAGCGGCAGTCGCGCGGGGGCCCGGTACTACCGGCCGGAGCAGGAAGCGAGCGGAGCGAGGCTGAGCTGATGAGGAGGTCCGGTACCACCGGTACTGGTACCGGTACCAATACCGGTTTTCGACGCGTGACCCCGGGAAGACATCTGCGAGTTAAGGAGGGCTGCCGGTACCACTTGTTGTACCGATCGCGGTGTTACTAGCCCAACTTTTTCTTTTTCTTTTAGACCAAAGGCAAACTTAAAACCGCAATATCTAGAATTTGGAAACTCCGATCAACACGAAACCAATTTTGTTGGAAAGAGGATGACAAGAGCAACGACTGGCAAGGGGCGGTCGCGGGGCAGCAGCCAAGCGCGCGGGGGCCTGGCAGTACCAGCCAGGGAGGCCTGGTACTACCGGCCAGAGCAGGAGGTAGGCGGAGCGAGGCTGAGCTGATGAGGAGGGCCGGTATCACCTGCCTGGGTCGGCCGGTACCACCGGTACTAGTACTGGTACTGGTACTGGTACCGGTTTTCAATGCGCGACCCCGGGAAGACATTTGTGAGTTAAAGAGGGTTGTTGGTACCACTTGCTCGGAAGGCGCCCGTAAGCGCAGCGCGCGGCGCAGGACCAACTGGGGCCTGACGCCGTCGGGGAAAATCGCCCGCTACGCTAATAGCGGCGAGGAGTCTTCCTCGAGCGTGTCCGGCCATGCGCTACCGCCGCCACTCGCCGACGGTAGCAGCGAGGAGGAGGAGGAGGCGCCGGTGCGCACCGTCCTCCATTCGGGGGACTACGTTCTCAATGACGAGGAAGAGGCGACGACGATCCAACAAGTCTCCGTCATCTCGGTGGCCGAGGCGCGCGCGCGCTTCCGCCGCGAGGAGGCGGAAGCCATCCGTGCCGTGCGCGCTTACGAGGCGGCGCAGAAGGAGGCGGCCGTCCGCCGCGTGAAGCAGGAGGTCGTCGACCTCGACTCGGAGTAGGCCGCCGATAGCGTAGTCCTTCGCCGCGCGTACAGTCGCCGCCGGGCGAAATTAGTTAAGTTTAGGAGCTGGTCGCCGACGACCAGCTCAAATGTAGTCTCTTTTGCGATCGAAACTATCGAAATATGGAACTACTATGTTTGAAATTCACTTTTATAACTTGTTTGCGATGATCAATTTACCGGTAAAATTTGAATTCGCGTTTTTTCGGTTCCGAATACGGGTGCTGTTCTACACCACCTCCTAAACTGCTCGCATTTTGATTTTCGGGAGACTTAACTTCATTTTTCAGTTCCCAAGAATAAGAGCTCTGCTAGAGATGCTCTTATAGATGCAGGATATGCGTGCGTACGTTCATAGGGATGGGTGTATGTACGAATTTGTTAGCGTCTATATTGTTCTTTGCAAAAGAAAAAAGAGCCATCCTTCCTGTTTTATCACACGAAGTATCCGAGATGAAAAACCTTGTGGAGAAACAAATAACAGGTAAATCAAGAGAGGAAGAAAGCATGCATGGGAAGGTTACGTAGATCGTCGACTGGTTCCTTCTGCCAGATAGTAGTATCACGGAACACTGCAAATGATCTGGTCGTGGTACTGTGGTAGCCTATGTCGGCGCCCGCGCACTTGCATATATAGGTGAGACGCACGCATCAGCGTTGCGCCCGAAATGAATAATTGCAACAGTCCAATCCCTCTAGGCTCTAGCACCTCGGGCGAAATCTCTCTTGTATTATTATCTGCCTGCCGTATCCTATGTGCGTGAGAGCTTGGAGCATCCACACCCACCACTCCTCTGCAAACTCTATAAACACTGGTGTCCTCTCCTGTAATCAGGCACACACCGAGCACCAAAGATAGTTGCCCAGCGACAAGAATCCACACGATAGATAGCACAATGCAAGGGAACCGGCCGGCCGGCGTGCGTCTCCTTCGCCTCGTCCTCGCCGTTCTTCTCCTTGTGGCATTTGCCGCTCCAGCTCGCGCCGCCGGCCACATTAGTACCGACTCCCTCACATCCGGCCGTCAGGTGTGCGGGAACCCTTGCGCTGCCTATGCACAACCCTACACCGGCCATGGTTGCAAATTTGTATACCACAACAAGTGCTAGTAGTGACGGCCGGTTGATGGATCCATCAAGCTGCCATGCATGCATACTTTCGTGTACGCAGCATGCATGCCATCCGATCGACCACGGTGGAGATAGCTAGCAGCCTAGCTTTCACCGTGAAATGTATGTGCAGCTACTCGGGTTCTGAATAAAAAGAGAGCATCTCACGCTTAACTGGTGCTTGAGTTTCGGTCCATATTTCCTCTTCGTTGCAGATTGGGCTGTACTTTGCTAAAAAAAAATGGTTGATGTTACATAGAAACATCAGGTGCCTCGGTATGCCTTAATTTTTTTTTTCTTCTCTCGCAGTGTCAATAAGAATAGCAGTATTTAAGCAAGGCTGAAATAAATAGGTTGCTGGTCTCGATCGATGCAGAGGCCAGGGCTATAGTGTTGGAAATAATCTAAACTTTGGTAAGTTTGGGTTAATTTCCTAGGTCTCATGTGAGTCTGTCCGGGTCGTTTTGGGTCTAAGCTAGCTGGGTGCGTGGTTGTTTTCTGCCACAGTTAGTTTAGGCCACGTTTAGTGTCTAATCTGAATAGGAGTTGTACGTACTTGGTTACGTGAGTCTTAGTACTAGTGTTTACACGTGAGTCAGCTAGCTGAGTTCTAGTCGAGTTAGATGGCATCTGTTGCCGTGTGTGCGTCCAAGTAGAGTCTCTGTAGGACTAGGTTTAGTTGTTTGAGTTGGTTGTGTGTTCCCTGGCCGTGTATAAATACACACCAGGACCCTACGTGAGTTGTACCGAGAAAAAAGAGAAAATAAAGAAAAAGAACGGGCACGACACGTGCCCTTGGCGATAAGATTTTCTTGTGCGTGTTTTCGTCTAGTTCATGTGATTGATCCATGGGCAAATCCTAACAATTGGTATCAGAGCGAGGTTGAAGATTTGAAGCTACGCTTGCCCCGGGGAGGCGACCCTACTAGCGCCTCGGGGCGGGCGACCGTCGCTCGGCGGAGCGGCCGGGTGGAGATGGCGAGCAAGCTGTCGTCAACATGGCGGAAGGCGATCGTTGCTCATCGGAGCGACACAGAAGGGATGGCGGGGTGTTCTTGTCGGCGAGGCGGTGGACGATCGTTGATGGGAGAGGTGGTGCCGAGCTGCGGTACATGAGTCTCATCAAGATCGTCATCCGGGAGTTTCGTCAAGGTCATCTTCGAAGGTGTTCGATGAGTCAAAGAGTCAAGTGTGTGCACGTCTACACATGCGGTCGTCGTCGAGTCTGTAAGTCGTCGTTGTGTCCCAGTGCTTGTTTCTGTGAGGATCCGTGCAGTTGAAGCGCTTCATGTTCGAGGAGTTGCCCGGGAGCAAGGATCAACGTGGGCGAAGACAAGGTGGTGAGGAGGCCATCTGCGTGTCTCGGCGAGGAGATCAAGCTTTGCGTATAGTGGGACAGTGACCAGTTAAATTAGTAACGACGTGAAGACTGATGGTGCGTCCAGTCTTGCACGTTGCACGCGAAGATGCGACCGTGTGGGCTGGTAGTCCGGATCATGCGTTGAAGTTGAGTCGACAAGCCGCGAATCTGCAAGGAGTCAAGACCAGAAGAAGTACGAGAAGATAACAAGTTTAGATTAGGGAGAGATTGTTGGAAATAATCTAAACTTTGGTAAGTTTGGGTTAATTTCCTAGGTCTCATGTGAGTCTGTCCGGGTCGTTTTGGGTCTAAGCTAGCTGGGTGCGTGGTTGTTTTCTGCCACAGTTAGTTTAGGCCACGTTTAGTGTCTAATCTGAATAGGAGTTGTACGTACTTGGTTACGTGAGTCTTAGTACTAGTGTTTACACGTGAGTCAGCTAGCTGAGTTCTAGTCGAGTTAGATGGCATCTGTTGCCGTGTGTGCGTCCAAGTAGAGTCTCTGTAGGACTAGGTTTAGTTGTTTGAGTTGGTTGTGTGTTCCCTGGCCGTGTATAAATACACACCAGGACCCTACGTGAGTTGTACTGAGAAAAAAGAGAAAATAAAGAAAAAGAACGGGCACGACACGTGCCCTTGGCGATAAGATTTTCTTGTGCGTGTTTTCGTCTAGTTCATGTGATGACAGAAGATGTAGGATACAACTCTCTCCTTTTACATCAAGATCTTCAAAGAGAATATACATGTACAATGTACTGGGTCATGTATCTGGAGGTGTGTTGGCAGCCCAGCAGTCTGGCATGTGTGACGCCCCTAGAAAGTTTGGCAATGTATTGCTACGTGCACGCTCGCAGACACTAAAGTAGTCAAGCAACATCAGCAAGAGTACCAACACTAATATACCAGGGAAAAATAACCGAACAACTTGATTGACGTTGTTGGAGAGCCGAGAAGACGAATCACCATTCTTGAGGACGTAGCAGTCGAGACAAATATTGCCAGGATAATTTTCCTCATCGCAACCTTGAGAAAAGATCCAAAATTGATCTGGCGAAGTAAGATCTGAAGGTCCATACCTAGAGAACTTTAATCTTTCAACACCACCATTGACGTCGGGAAGAAGATCTCGCCATCGAACAAAGAGTTGAAGATCACTTATTGTAAACGATATCATCTTCATTGGGGTAGAGACCAAGAAGAATACAACAATCAAACTCTAATCTAATATATGAAAATACTACTTTAATCAAAAACTCCACGCATAGATCGGGTTCCCCACCCCTCCTGACGCCAGGGAGGCCGGCCGGAGGAGGGGGAACCAACCTATCGTGGAGACGGAGGTGAAGGAGATGCTAGGGTTTCAGGATGCGGCGCTGGGCGTCTTGTCTGGTGTGTATAATAAAACTAGAATTAATTATGTTTACACAACATATCGTGCCATACACAATAACATATACATAGTAGTATATAAATCAGGCTAGCTAGCTCTAATACACATCAATGCAGGCGTGTTCCTCACAACATCTCTACCGGTGGTTCCCAAATAGGCGCCGACACGTGTTTATGAGTGGCGCCGGCATGACCTCCCTAACTATAGGGACGGCCGACCCACACCGGCGTCCCCCAAAAAATTTCATACAATAATAATTTAAATTTTATTGAAACAATAATTATTCATACAATAATTTAACATAGTTTCGTACAAATACAAATGGAATTATTCATAAAATAATTTAAATTTTAAATCATGCGTTGGCGGTGTAACATCCCAGAAATTTAAAACAAAATAAATAAATTCCCCTAGTTCCAAATTTTGGAACCAACAAAAACTTTTGTTAAATTAAGTTTGGTACATAATAATCTTGCTTAATTCTTGTGCTATTGCCATGATTGCTTGTTATGAGTATCTGAAATAATCTTAAACCCTAAAACCTCACCCCTCTTCTCACCATCCTAGTTAAAATAAAATAAAAGGAAATTAAATGAGAAAAAGGCATATGTGCCTATGGCTATAATCATAAATCTTTACCCTAGACCTTTCCACTTCATTTAGAGGATTGGAAAAGCTTTATAAACCTTATATAATACTTCTTAAATCATTTCCAAGTTGAAACCAAAGAAATTA
Source organism: Lolium perenne (assembly GCF_019359855.2). Lineage (NCBI taxonomy): Eukaryota > Viridiplantae > Streptophyta > Magnoliopsida > Poales > Poaceae > Lolium > Lolium perenne. The sequence continues at coordinate 52,328,584 of NC_067248.2, read as the reverse complement.
AAAAGAAACTAAAAATGCCATAGAGGCATATGAGAGTAAAATAGCAAATATGGGAATTTAAGAAAATTGACCCTAGGACTTGTTGTGAATGGTTGGATCATCTCCATATATCATTTCAACAATCCACAACACCATTTGAATCAAACCAAGTCAAATTAAAAATCAAATGCAACATATGCATAAAGTCATATGTGACACATAGCCATTTCACCCAATTTTACCCTATGACTCTAAACCTTGACTAAATGATGTGAAACCATCTCTCAACCTAATATAACACTAAATTGACCCTAACCCATGTCCAAGTAAAGCAAGATCCACCATTTACAAGTTTAGTAAAATTTGACACCTCATCTCTTATGTATTAAGGCCAAATTTACAAATCTTTGAACAAGACCATTTGAATTGGTTTCAATGCTCTTAAAATGTTTCTAAACTAATAAGAACCACATTAGAGTCAACAAAAGTCAAATCAAATAGAGAGAATTCAAATGGTGAGATAATTCCATTTTTACTCACATACACATTATGCCAAATAGCAAATCTTCACCAAAGGCCACCATTACTTGATCTCTTGCTTGTGTAATACTTAAATATGATAAACTAACACAAATGCATCATTGGATCAAGAATCAAACACAAGGAAATCAAGATTTCTTCATACATGTGATAATGGTCAAAAGTGAGTTTTATAAAATGTCCCTCACTTAACCCCTCTGGTTTTCTCAATTCTTAAACTAAACTTGGTCAACTTTTGCCATGTCATCCAAGACCAAGTGAAAGTGAACAACTTTCATGTTGACCAATAGTGCTAATGTTGACCAGGTTGACCAGTAGGGTTTTGGCAAGTGGAGACTTTGAAACTATGTGAAGATCAACCCCATTTTGAAATCTCACAAACCTTAACCAAATCCACCACCACCACCACCACCACCAATCTTTCACATTATTTATATATTTGAGCTCCACCAAAAAGAATTCCAAAATTCCAACATTTTGTTCATGCGGCCATTTCATCAAACACCTTGCAGGCATGATTCTGGTTTTGTAAAACACCTCTTTACACACTGGTTTTTAGCCTACACTCCTTTTGGTTTGTGATCATCAATCTCCTTTTACCCCCTCTGCCTCATCCCATGTACTGCAGCCCTGCTAAAAGTGAAGAAATGATCAACATCTCCACCATGCCGAGCTCAAGGACACCACCATGCCACCCCTGGTCTCTCCCTCTCTCTGGCTACTTTCACTTTGTCATTTGGGCTCACCAGGAAGTACCACACCTGCCAGACATGATGCCCATCCAAACCATGCACGACAACGCCCTGGCCGCAACGTGATCACCACGCCTGGGCGCGCCAGAGCGTGCACGGGCACGTCTCTGGACACGACAGAGCGCACGCTCGCCTGGTCGCCCTCGTCATCCCCCTGCATGCCTACCTCTGCATCGCGCGTTGCCAACCTCTCCTCTACACCCTAGACATGCTCGAACGCCTGCGCGTGCACCCTAGCCGTCGCCATGATCGCCACTCTGCCGCCACGGTACTACGAGCACTTGATCGTTGCCAGCACGCTCCCGTCCTTCCCCTGTCGTCCCTTCACGCGCGCTAGCTCCGCCTAGACGTCGCCTACGCCCTGCGCCCCCTAGCTTGCCCCTTCGCGCCCTGGAGCGCCATGGCCGTCGACGACCTCCACGGCACCCTCACAGCACCTCGAGCATCTATAAATAGAGCCATTCCCGGGCTTCCTTCTCCACACCAAACTCGCTCCTCTCCTTCTCCTCGATCTCATCGACCTCTGCTCCACCTTGATTAAGCTCTAGTTAGCTCCAATTGCGCCGTCGATCGCCGGAGCCCGCCACAGATCAATCCGTTGATCCACGCCGCCCCGAGCTCCGCCACGGTACCAGGGACCTCTACACCCTCGGCAACACCGCCTCGACACATTCCCTCGACCGCCGGCGACCTCCAGCGCCCTCCGACCCCCTACCTCGCCGGCGCAGCAGGCTCTCCTCCCCCGTCGACAACGACGACGGTCGGCCGTGCGATCCTCGCCTGATCCGACGGCCCTCATTCGCAGGTACCGATTCGGTAGTTAAAGGCCACTGACGCGTGGGACCCCATGTCAGGCGGCCCGTGGCGTGTGAAACGTTACTGGGCTAGGCCAGTTTCGCAATTTAAACCATTCTGGCCCATTTCCTTTCCCGCCTAAGCCCGTTAATTCAATTTAGAATTATTCAGTTTAGCCAAATTCAATACTGATGCTTTACTATAAATTGAATAGTTTAAAATCTACCAAACCAAATCTAGAAAATTTTATATATTCGGAAAGCTCATGAAATTATCTAAACAATGCCACTGGCCTCATGTCCAAATTCGTAATTAAATTCAAATGATAAAAATAACAAGGCAAGGCCTTTTCTGACTTCAAATAAATATTAGAAATTATCTATAAATGATTTTAAGTTGATTCCAACTCTAATAAATCACATTTGACATAATCTAATTGTTTATGCAAAAATATAGCATAGTTGTTTTGCATGATCATGGACTAAAAGTCAAATAATGGCTATGGAGCCATTTCTAGCCCATTTAATACATACACATAAACTTATTTAAATAGTATGGGGGCTTCTCTCTCATTTAAATTGTGATCCTAAGTAATTCAACTAGAGGTACTGACCTTGGTCAAGTAAGTCTCATGCTTGGTTACTTAGAGATTTTTAAATCATTTAGATGATAGTTTAACTTATATGAGGTGTAGCTTCTCACTTAAATCATTACTCCAAATGGTTCAATGAGAATTGATAACACATGTATTAATGACCCATAGGCTCCTATTGAAAATATTAAATCATCCTCATAAGTAGTATTTAAATTTTTCAAAACCTATCTATTAAATCATATGAGATACTTGGTCTCATTTAAATCTTGCCTCAACCAAATTAATATGAAGTAGATCCCATGGTCAATTAAAACTCACCCTAGATTAATTAATGATATTAAACCATTGCAAGGTGTTATTAAAATAGTATGAGGTGCTCACCTCATTTAAATCATCTTTCTCAAATAAAATGAAGTAATGTATTGACCTTTAATTTCCTAGGCTCATACTTGCTCACTTATAGATCTTAAATCTAAATAGTATTTAAATTTTCCAAAGATTTATTAAACCACATGAGATGATGAATCTCATTTAACTCACTTTTCTCAAATACTAAGTGTGAAGTGTTGACCTTGGTCAACATGGGATCATCCCTGGTTATTTGAGAATATTAAATCACCTCAATAATAGTCCTTTAAATTAGTTACAACTATGTGTTAAATCATATGAGAGATATTCCTCTCATTTAAATCTTGTTCTCAAGTAATTCAATATGAGGTAGTGATCATGGTCTATGTAACCTCATATTGAATTATTTGGTGGCATTAAATCACTACCATGTTAGCATTAAATTGCATGAGGTATGGAACCTCATTTAAATCATTGTCTCAAATGATAAGTATGAAGAGGTTGACTTTGGTCAACCTAGGTCATATATTATTCATAAGAGAAATTAAATCTTAAGAAAATTCAATGAGAGGAAATTATTTTCTCACAAACTAAAGAGAAACCCTAACTCCATTTTCAATGAGAGGAAATTATTTTCCTATTACTAAATAAGGAAACCCTAGCATAATCTTGTGATAAATGTTAAGTAGTGATGCTAGATCATTGTGTGAGCCACTAAGGCTAATTAAGAGTACTTAAGTATTGATTGGTGATTGTATCCTCGTATTCGTTTATAGACGCTAGTACCGGAGACTACCAAGAGGAGGAGGTATTCTACCAAGAGGAAGAAGAAGAACACTTTGATCACCTCACCAATCAAGGCAAGCTATTACCCATACAAGCAAGATAATACTCTTGCAAGCTAATATTAATGCCAGCTATTACCAGTGCAAGCTAATAAACTTGCTAACCATCATGGTGCAAAGCTCTACCAGAGCAAGGCATCATTACATTTTACTTTATGAACCTATCCCAAAGTTTTTACTTTACAAGCTTTACTTGATTTTATTTATCAAAGTTACTTTTTGATTTATGATTCACTTGGTTGAATTATAGAGTAGTACAAGAGAATCACACTTAGCCTAGCAAGCTCCAAGATACTTAGCACCCCTCATGAAATAGTTGCTAGCGCTAATCAATTAAAATTGGACTACTCTAGATGGGAACATGTGACTTTGAAATGAAGTTGAAACCTTGGAATGATGGTTCATTTCATTGAATGACTTTGAAGGTGAATATGACCAAGAGAAGATGGTGATTTTTGATATAAAACTGATGGTTGGGTTCGGATGCGATACCATTCCAATTTTGAAAGTACCCCCACAATACCCAATATGGGTAAGGGCTTAACTAGAAATTTATGTGCTTTAGTATGGGTTCCCTCTAAACAAGCGTCATCGGGGTTATGCCAAGGGCTGCCTCCAAAGAAATATGAGATGATATGAAATGACGTGAAATGAGGTGAATTGTCCGGCCCAAGCCCTGTGCAGTTCCCAGGCTGACGGTGTGTCTTCACTGGGAGGCCAAGCTCATGGGGAGAGGTGCCTGTACTAGAGTATATAAGTGAAAGGTTATGGTTGGTAGTCCGCATACGGAGTATGATAAATCAGGGCCAGTTAACCCTGACGGATTATTGCAAATATTGTGGCACAAGTGTACGACCTCTGCAGAGTGTAGAACTATTCGAATAGCCGTGTCCACGGTTACAGACGATTGGAAAGGCCATACTGTTCCGTCATCAGACCATTTTCAAAAATGTGACATATGACTGGTGACTTAAATTTGAAAGGTGAATGGTGATTTTGAATTGAATCACAACAGAGTTGTGGGAATGACACTAATGTTCCCACTTGAGTTAGTCTAGGGATTCAAGCATCTTTACTAAATGTTTATGAAATAAACTTGGCTTTATGCAAATAACCTAGAGCTTAGTATCCCCTTACCACAATTAGTAGTGAGTACACTAGTATTAGTTTGCGAGTACTTTAAAAGTACTCATGGCTTTGTCCCTGGCTATTCAAATGGCCAGACTATGAAGGTGAACAGCAGTACGAGGAAGATGGACAGCAGGACGTCTACGACAACTAGGACCGCTCCTGACGTCAAGCGTTGGCCTGTGGATTAGATAGCCACTACGACTTCGCTTCCGCTCTTTGTAAGGTTCGTTGATCAATAGATCAACTACTATTGTAATATTGGATCATGTGATCCATCTTTGTAAGACAATTATGTGTTGTAATAAATGATGACTCTATGATATTCAACTATTATGTCTCGCAACAACAATATTCCTGGGATTGCGATGTACGGCATAATAGGCATCTGGACTTAAAAATCCGGGTGTTGACAGGCGGCTTCTCTCCTCGCCCACAGATGCACAACCAGATCCACCTGAAGTTGAGCATGAACATCTGCATCTTGGATTTCTGCATGCATGTCAAGAAACACCGCGGACTCTTGGGCACATGCTCAGCTTGAGCAAGAGGCCCTTGATAATAAAATGGTTGATCATCATCTATAGGTGAGTCACGCTCGCTCTTAATGATCATGTTGTGCATGATCACACAAGCGTTCATCACCTCCCACATCTGAGATTCCGACCAAATGAGAGCAGGGTACCTGACAACGGTGAAACGCTGTTGGAGCACACCAAAAGCCCGCTCAACATCCTTGCAAGCTTCTTATTGACATATCGCAAAATAAGCGTCCCCATCTCTGAACCTGGATCAGGGATTGTCTTCACAAATGTAGCATACGTTGGATAGATACCATCGGCTAGATAATACCCCTTGTTGTATGCGTTGTCGTTGACCTCAAAGTTCACTGCAAGAGCTTGTCCCTCAGCTATCCTGGTAAACACCGGAGGGCGCTGCAACACGTTGATATCATTGTGAGTTCCTGCCATGCCAAAGAAAACATGCCAAACCTAGAGATCATAGTCTGTCACCGCCTCAAGAATGACACTACACTGATATTTATGCCCCTTGTACCAGACAAAAGGGCAATTCTTCCAACCCCAATGCATGCAATCGATACTTCCAAGCATCCTAGGAAACCCTTGAGCGGGATTTTGTGCCAGGATCCAAATTGTATCATCTGCCGTCGGTGCTCTCAAATAATCTCCAGCAAACACCGCTATGACGGCTCAGCAAAACCTATTGACAGTCTTGAAGCATGTCGACTTCGCCATGCGCAGGTAGTCATCAGCTGCATATGGGGGGCTCCATATGCAAGACAGCGCAATGCAGCAGTGCACTTCTGGATTGAGGAGAAGCCCCATATACCGGTGCAATATTGCTTGCACATGAAGTACTCGCCGTATTCCCTGACGTCGAAGACAATCTTCATGAATAGATCCATGTTCATTCGGAACCGGCATCGAAAATACTTTGGCGTGTGAGTTGCATCGTCGGCGAAGTATTCAGAGTCAAGCAGCAACGCACAGGTTTGACGATACCGCTCCTTGTTCTTCTTCTTGCCAAACCTTGAACCGTCGCGTCGAGGTGCGGCCAAGGCCACAATGGATTGGCGAAGGCGGAGGAGGCTCGCCAGCATCAGCTGCTGCTGGTGCCGCCGGACGGCGACAGTGTTCTCCTCCTCCATGAACAGCTACTACGCCAACATCTCGTCGTCGTTGTTCATTGCTGCAAAATCCACCGAACACCTTGCGGACCGGACGGGGGTAGGAGGCGGACCGGACGAGGGTAGGAGGTGGGGGAAACACGCGCGTTAAGCCCCGCAGACGTTTTCCTATGTGGACAATTTTTTTTGTTAGGGTATATTTTTTTCACAATCCAAACATGCACTGTACACAAACATGTTTTATTGGAGTGAAAATTCTGTTATATTTTTGGGTGAAAATTTTGAAAACTAGAAAATACGACGACTATGCAAGATGCAAACTTTAGTTTGCCCAAGCTGACATCTTGTTTTGGCCAAACAGTCCCCTCCCTTCACCCAAGCAGCCAAGCTCTCCGCCGACTCCAAGGCTCGAACCCCCCCCCCTCTTCCTCGTCGTCGGCGTGGAGCGGAGGCCCAATTCCTCCAGCCTGATTGCAATTCTTCCGTGGGTAATCCCAATTCATCCCTCTTTCCCCTCTCCCGCGAGCAATCGAATCAAAACCCTCACCGGTTCGTGCAGGAATCCGGCGGGGGCAGCGGCGGCGGCGGCGGCGATGGACATCTACAACGTCGAGGCCGCCGAGATCCTCGCCAACGAGGCACTTGTAAGCCCAACCACCACCCATTCACTTCTCTATCGCGCCTGCCCTTTCCCCCCTTTTTCCCCTTCTGACCTATGCTGGCGAGTTGCCTGAGGTAATCCTGGCCTTCCCTTCCTCCAGCTGCTCCCCATCGCCGAGGCGGCCCCCATCTACGAGAAGCTGCTCGCCACCTTCCCCACCGCGGTGAGTCCACTTGAATTTTCCACCAGATGTTCATTTGCCCGTACTGCTGCTCTATCTTATGATCCCTTTGCCAATCCTCCGGAGCTGAGACTTGAATCTGCGTACAGGTGAAGTACTGGAAGCAGTATGTTGAAGCTTACATTGCCGCGAACGACGAGGAAACCGCCAAGCAGATATTCAGCAGATGCTTGCTCACCTGCCCTCACATTAATCTCTGGTGAGGGGATTCCACATTTTATTATGATGATATATGTGTCCACATGCCCTAGTTCGCTTTCTTTGTTACGCGAGAAATTCCTTCGCTGTCGCTCCAACATGTTCTTCCCTTAATGTCGCACGCGAGGTGTCAACTTTCTTTCATTTTGCCTAGTCTTGCCACCAGTCACCAGTGCCCTATTGTCCGATCATTTGTTGAGTTCATCTTCATTGTTTTGTTTGTGTCCATCGCCGTCTGCACCTCGTATTGCTCTTAGCTATGACTGACATACTCTTCCCAAAATAAGTTTTCCAGTTTGCCAGCAACTCCAATATTGACATGAGCTTATAGGGATGGGTGTTACTTGCAGGCGTTGTTACATCAACTTTATTAAAAGAGTAAACAGTAAAAGGGGCTCTGAGGGTCAGGAAGAGACAAAAAAGGCTTTTGACTTCATGCTGAACTATGTTGGTAAGTACAAAAAACTTCTAGCAAGCGCTGACCTCTGATAATAGGCAAGTGCCTTGTATTATGCCACTTTTGCAGTGGATTTTTGAACTAAGAAGCTTAACTCTGCCAGGCAATGATGTTGCGTCTGGCCCTGTCTGGATGGAGTACATTGCATTCTTGAAATCAATGCCGGTTTGTATTTCTTCATTTTCCTGTTCAAGCATTGTGTTCATTTGACCGTGTTTCAATTATTTGCGGTTCCTTGTTTGAAACTCTTTCAGGTTGTGACGCCCCAGGATGAGTCACGTCGCATGACTACTATAAGGAAAGTATACCAGAAGGCAATTTTGGTTCCAACTAGTCATGTCGAGCAGCTGTGGAAGGATTATGATAACTTTGAGAATTCCGTTAGTCGCACCTTGGTAATTGCGTTTACATTTCGATCCTTGGTCATTTTTATAAGCAGCTAGCATATAAACTTCAGTCATTCGGCATAAAGACGGGTCTGTAGTTCTCCTTTTGTAGTGTGAAACTTCACAGTTTCAGTACATTGATGTGTCAGTAGTGTTTACTGAACTCCACCATTTATATACTTTGCTATTTTATTTTATTAAATCTCAAGACAATGGAAACCCTGTCTTGTGTGTATTTCATATGGACTCATCATAATATATCCATTTTCCAGGCAAAAGGCTTGCTATCTGAATATCAACCAAAGTTTAACAGTGCTAGGGCGGTATATAGAGAACGTAAGAAGTACATTGACGATATCGATTGGAGCATGCTGGCCATCCCCTCTACAGGCTCCTACAAGGTAAACGGTTGATCAGGCCCTAACGCCGATTTACATTAGGTGTGGCAGTCTACAATACTGACTTTACAAAATGGTTGTGTTTTGTTGATAATTATTTCTATTTCGCAGTTACAAAAATTCACCATTATAGTTGTCGTACAAGTTGTCTTATACATTTTCTTATTGTCACTGTTGAATCTTGTAGGGAAAACAGTAGGGTAAAACAAAACCGTGTCTTTTGATTGCAAACTTAGCAATTGGGTGTTCTAGAAAAGCTGGATGACAAGATTTATCTATCTCATTGTCGAACTGACCTACCTGAAGATTCAGCATCCTTACCCCCCACTCCAGTGTACAAATTTAAACGTTACCTTTTGTATGAATATGGTAGTAAATTTGTAAAAAAGTACAGTAAAAGTATGTTCAATCGCAAACCTAGTGATTCTGTCTGCACCTTCATATTTTAGTTGTCAAAGATAGAGAAGTTTGACTGCACCCTTTCGAAAATATCATCGATTTTTGAACGAGGTAGTTTTCTAAAAGATATCTGCTTAGTTTGAATAAACAACTCATTGTACCAATTTGAAGTGAACACAATTGAATTTCCCCTCCATATGCTTTGAGACTTAAAACTAATGTTTTCTCTTTCCATACTCGGCTTTATTCTATCATATTGTTTAGTTTATTGGTCATGCCCACTGAATAGGTATTTGAAAAGTACATTTATTTTGTTATGTATTCTGGTAGAGTGGTAGATGCATGACCAGTATTTAACTGGCAGGTAACTTGCTAATCTATTTGACAGGAAGAGCAACAGTGTATGGCATGGAAAAGACTTCTGACATTTGAGAAGTGAGTAAACATCTGTGTCAAATATGCAAGTGTAATCATGATTCAAAATTTCAGCAGAAGATTTTTGTTTGTTCTAATTCTTTAAGGGACATTTTATTTCTTTGTTGTAGAATGTAGATATAGAGCAGGTAATATTTGTTTTTCATTTTTTTCCTCTGCCCTAGAAGACTATATTTTGTTTATCATCTCCCTAATTTATCTGCATCCTCTCCTTGAGCTCTTTATTTCCTGGATTAGATCCTATGGGGGCAAGTTATTGAGTATGCCATGTTTCTTAATTCTAACTTGATATCAGTTTGTCACCTTCTACCACTCAGTTCTCTCCGAGATTACTCCCCACATTTCTGCTAACACAAGTATTTTGTTTACTGTAGGGGGAACCCTCAAAGAATCGATGCTGCAGCTGCTAATAGGCGTATTACATTTACTTATGAGCAAGTAAGCCAACATCTCGTACAATCGGATTCACTCTGAAATAGTGATGATTGGCATAGTATTCCAGTTAGGCATTCTGATACATTGTGGTCAACTGATCACATGGAGGCATGTCTAAACGTGCCATGTATAGTTTTTTTTTCCTTTTGTGGTTGAAGTTTTTTGAGCTTTCTTGCCCAAGATATTGGAAATAATAGTTCACATACATACGAAGGTGCAATGCTCAACCACTCCATGACCATAACCATATCAAGTTGATTGCGATAATCAGAATGTTGCTTATGGATATCAGCTCGATATGGTTATGGTCGTGGAGATTTATATCGTGGTTGAGCATTGCGTCTTCATATGCATGTGAAATATTCTTTGTTTGTCACAAATATCCTTATGAACAGAGGGGCCTCAAGATTAATTTCCCTGTGTAGTGTACATTGGTCGCATTACAATGGGGACATACTAACCAAGTGTACGACTTGTTCTTACTTTCAGTGCCTAATGTATCTTTACCATCATCCTGATGTATGGTATGATTATGCTACGTGGCATGCAAAGAACGGTTCTACGGATTCTGCAATCAAAATATTTCAGCGCGCTGTAAAAGCACTCCCTGGTAAATTGAATATCCTGCGAAATTCTCTTGATCAATTCAGTTATGCTGTCCACTTCTGTAGTCAGTGCATCCTCGTGGAAGCTAGTGTCGATCTGATTTACTGAGAGATTGTGAGCATGCTATCAGAATTGTAGAAAGATCCGCAGGAAAACAAACTTATGGAATTACGATTTCGCTCTTGTTCGATCACTTGATTCGTTTATATATATTTTTCGATAAAGGGTGTTTTATTACTTAAAAGGTTCGATAAAGGATTCGCTTATATCTAACAACCTTAGCTCTGTTTGGATGAGCCAGGGTTCGATGAGCATTAAACTTGCTACTAATTTGAACTGGATCAGGCCCAATCCCAGTTCACCTAAAGAATGTTGACTGACTGAAATTAAATAACTGATTGGTAATTGGTATGTACTCTGGGGCGGCAGTCCCTAGGATGATATAAAGGAAAGTTAAGTACAACTTCCAGGAAGGCTGAACACATTTCTAAGGAGAATATCAAGTTATAATCCCCAGGACCAACTATGTGAATATGTGATGAGAGCTGACATGTCAGAATTCGTCACAGTTCAGTTCACATCTTAGATCAAGACATATACCCTCGTATTATATATGTAATTATATACATTTGATCATATGCATGTGTGAAAGACAGATACTTGCATCTTGGTCTATGCGATCCTTTTAATGATTTGCGCGAATGTATTCATGCGTGCACACAGTATTGATATCCAGTTCGGTAGTCAATGATTGTTATGTGAGGCTTATTTATTTCCTGATGTGTTGTTAAATTGGATTGGTAGCTGCTGCTCCTAGTTCCTGTTTATCTCTTGTACTGATATAACCAGCAACTCTTAACTTTGTCAATAGATCAGCAAGATTTTGTCTGATTCGGATTGGTAGCAGCTCGTCATAGTTACTTATGTGTATTCTGTGACTGACGTAACTACTAAATTCCAACTTCATGTGATAGGCTATAATAATTTGAATGTTAGGTAAAATGAACATTAATTCATCATCCAGACACACACCATGAATGACATCGTATCCACAGTATTGTACAACTGATTCTGTGTTTTTTTTGCTAATTATTTTGTTATCATAACAATTCTCCAGTTTAAATGCCAGTCATGTTTGCACTTTGCACTGAGTTGTGAGTACTAGAGTACAACACTAGTTACTTTAGATGGCTGTTTTAACTGAAATGTACTGTAGCACTTTCCGGACCTGATTATTTTGCCTATTACTTTTTGTAGGTTCTGAAGTACTAAAATATGCCTTTGCTGAACTGGAAGAGTCTATTGGGGCAATTCAGGTTCATTTGCTTGATTTTTTCTCTACAATGTGTATCTGAGCACTTGCATACTTTTACAGGTACTCTTAAGATGATCATTAATTTTCTGACATGGCATGTGTTGCAGCCTGCTAAGACGATATATGAGTCTCTTGTAGCTGAAAATGCAAGCATGACATCACTTGCACATATTCAGGTTTGTTACCATTACTATTTTACATGTACTCATGATTATGGCTACAGTGTCTGGTATCTTTAGTGTTCTGTTATTTGTATTGCAGTTTATTCGGTTTCTAAGGAGAACTGAAGGCATTGAAGCGGCTCGCAAGTACTTTTTGGAAGCTCGGAAGTTGCCAAGCTGCACCTATCATGTGTATGTTGCTTATGCTACAATGTCATTTTGCCTCGACAAAGATGCGAAGGTTGTTAACTTGATGACATATGTGCATACACTTTTTCCTTTACCAAACAATGTTAGTTTAAACCTTTGGAACTTTGTGCCAGGTAACTTGTCATCCTAACTGGTACAATGCAGTTACATCCATTCTTTGATGGTACTTAGGGGAACACCCTTTTGTATTCTGTCCATCTCAGTTAGTTTTCCAGCTCATGCAGAGAGGATCAAGTAGGCATGGCATACCCTTCTTTTTGTGCTATGAAGTACCTTACCAACCATCGAAAAGGGTTTGGTAAAGATTATCAGAGGGTTGAGGTGGACACTTAGACCTGCTTAGAATGGTGGTATTTGACGCCAGCACCCTAGTTTTTGCTGGAATTGCCCTCAGTTTGTATGTATCCCTGCCTGCAAATAGCATGGGGTATAAGTTGGCCACAGTGGCAGAGCCAGGAATGAAGCAAGACGGGTGCTAACTTATGTCATGCAAAAAATATTTTATTGCATGTAAAAATCGTACATTACCATGACACTAACACACATACTCTAATAAAAATGACAATTGAAAATCTTTGAAAAATTCCAGATACAAAATAGATGGATTTTTTTTTGAAAATTGGGGAATGAGCGCATTGGAGGGAAGCTGATCGCCGGAGAGGACACAGAACGGAGCGGCAGACCTGCACTCTAGGGGGAATTGATGTCGCAGCACTTGACATTTTCAGAGGAGACAAAGAAGAGCGAGAGAGGTGGAAGGGATTTTGTGACCTAGGAGTCTAGGACATCAGCTATCGGTGACAATCGAATGTGTGTTGCACGGGAGAGACGGAGACCCTTGAGAACACCCACCAAGCAATCTCCTCCAGTGGGCCATGTGCTGCAGTAGGCCAACTGATTCTCATAGATTTTCTATTAGCTGGACCTTCGCACTCAGTGTACGCTTTTATAAACTTTGCTGGACCGGTGTTACTGCCCGGGTAGCACCGGCCACAGCTCCGCCCCTGGTTGGCCATAAAGGTGCAATTCGTAACTTGCATACTTCAAACTGCCAGTTGCCATCATAGTAATGAAAACATAATGGCTGAATAATAAGGTCTAATATATTAATTTACGCTGCAGTTTTTCACTTGTATTTCGCTTCTTCCAGTTTGCAGTTACTCACTTATCGTGTACGTGTAGTATCTGCTAAATAGCATTCCCATGTAGGTGGCTCAAAATGTTTTTGAAGCTGGTTTAAAGAAATTTATGCAAGAGCCAGGATACGTTCTTGAGTAAGTATCCATTCAGCTTAACAGAAACTTAAATTTATTGTATTTTGGTTCACGAGCATGAACCAAATGTCTGCCCACTAGTTATTTTATGCTACTTATTTTGTTTTCATCTATTGGCAGTTGAAAAGGGTTCATTTCAGTCATGTTAAATACAAGTCAAATTGTTTAATTATTGAGATTCTTGCTATGATTCAGATATGCCGACTTCCTGTGTCGCTTAAACGATGATAGAAATGTACGTGCTTTGTTTGAGCGAGCTCTGAGCTTACTTCCTCCTGAGGAATCCGTAGAGGTAAATATTTTGTTCTATTTGATCGCAAGTTACTCAGTATTTCTATATTATGAGAAGGTGCTGCGCACTTTTCAGAAAATATCTTAATTGGCATTAGTGTCCCAGGCTCCCAGCAGCAGCAATAGCAATAATATAGAACATTTCCACCTTTTTTTGTGGTGCACTGCATAGCCTCGGGAGCTCATGTTGTTGGATATTTGTTATAGAGGTGCAACATGCAAATAGATATAGATTCATATGTTTGTCTATTAGTTGTCTGAATATATGTTGTTATTCTCCTGTAGGTATGGAAACGGTTTGCTCAATTTGAGCAGATTTACGGGGATTTGTCAAGCATGTTAAAGGTACGAAAATTTAAGCAAAGTGCACATGGTTGTTATCATTGCATTAGTTTGAATTAGAGTGCATTTTATCTTTAGATGGTTTATATTTAACTAAATCTAATTTGTTATGTTGTTCATTGCAAATTTGCAAGTTGCAAATAAAAGTTTCTTATGTTTGCATTTATCCGTGAATGACTTAAGTCCTAGTGAGGGTTCCCTCCCTTTCAAATCTGCTGTCCATGCTCTCCTTGGCACCAGTAGTAGATGATACCTATTGCAATTACATTCTTTGAGGTCTTACAACTGACCTGCTCAATACTTTGGTTTGGAATTGCCACCTACTGAACCTTACAGCACTTTCTGCAAAACTTTCGTCTAAAGGAATAAGGCAATATTATAATATGCATGTACAGCAATTAAGGTTCCTGCCAGGTTTGGTAGAGAGCAGTAGACCATCCTATGGTTCTGTCAATTTTGGAAACACAAGCAAACTTTGCAAAAGCTCGAAACCAAAGGAGGGTCTGTTTATTTTTGTATTTGCAGTTCTGTACTATCATCTTATGCTCTTGTTCCTTACCTGGCCAATTCACTGTATGGTCAGTTGCTGCAGATGAACGCATGTATAATAGCCGTTTTCATTTCCTTTTTTATGTTTATGAGTTTTTCTTGGGAAAAAACTGCAGCTTTTTTATGGATTTTTATTTATATAAAATTTGTTTTCTCAGGTGGAACAAAGAAGGAAGGAGGCTTTATCTAAGACATCAGAAGATGCCTTATCGTCCTTAGAGAACACACTATATGACGTTGTTTCTCGATATAATTATATGGATCTTTGGCCATGCTCATCAAAAGAATTGGATTATCTGTCAAGACAGGAGGTATATTGACCATTCTATATCAAAAAAATTGCCTTAGCCATGTATTTCTAAGCCTAACATGCCTTCTTGATTCCCTGATTGCTGAATGACTCCTTATTGAATGAACTATGAACTTCATAAAAATCATTGAATCTGCGTAAAAGATACATTTGCGTTTTTGACACATGGCATTGATTTGCAACTTCACAGCAGCAATTGCAGGACATGCTTTTCAAGCATGCCCATAAATAATAAGCTGCATGACATCATTTGGTACTGATATTATACCTAAATTGGATGTACCCCTCAAGTTCTCTTCTAATTTGGCCAAAGAATGCAATTGCGCCATTACTTTATGTTTCTGATGCGGGCTATATTTTTGTGGAACTTCAGAGTCCATGTTTGGTTTCCATTGACAAATCTTGCGTGTAATGCTTTCTTTGTGTTGATATCGCAGTGGCTTGCAAAGAACATGTCTAAGAAGAGTGACAAGTCAGTTATGCTAACTAGTGTTGTTGGCCCTACCTTAGGTAATCTGCTATCTGTTAATTGTTTTTGGCAACAATAGTAAAGTGGTTGCTGACTATACCTACATTTTTGGCTCAGATAAAGGCAATGCTGGGGGTGGTGCGAATGCAAAGTTATTACCCTTGTCTGCAAGAGTTGTTCGTCCCGAGACTTCTCGAATGATTATTTATGATCCTAGACAGATAAAAGGTATGAATGGCTGCATAATTATTATTTTTTATAGAAAATGGGATGCATAGTTATTTGATGAGAAAGAACCGGATGCATGGATATTCCAGTTGCAACTGCATCAACTGTTCAGTTGCATTTGCCTATCTCACTCATGAGGCAGTGTTGTTAATTTATCAGGACCAGTGATTACAGCCACATCCAGTGGGTACACAAAGGAGGTTGACGATATATTCAAAATGCTTTCTCCACCAATAATGTCCTTCATCACGAATTTGCCTGCTATTGAAGGTACGGTTGCATGACTGCATGAGTACTCATTGTCATCTCTTGCATAGCCACTAAGAACGATGTAAACGGAAACGTAATCGAGTGACACCTTCAATGTAAACGGTATCGACAAATAACGTAAACTGTTTGGTTATGACAGTGGTAAAGCCTGTAGTTGGTTCAAACTGGTCGAAGGAGCCGCAACTTTTTAGATCTGATCGAAGGAGTAGCCAGGCCTCTCAGCAGTAAATGAGGGTAGGACACTGCGATCGACCGGTGCGATCTCTGAATCCGCGCTTCGGGAACGAGGGAAGCTGGGGATAGAATCATTCATGCCTTGGGGGAAATTGGAGATCGGGCACTTGAGGCTGGGGAAGGAGAAGACCAAGGTGGTTGCCTGTGGCGGGCGTCTGAAGCATGGACGGAGATGTCGTGGGGAAGAAGGCGATAAGCTAGAGAGAGAGAGAGATGGTGTTATCGTGATCTGATTACGCCCTCTATGTCCTGGAAACGGATTTGCACAGGGGAGGGATCTGATACCGTGTTATCAAATTACAGAGCTTACTAAACAAATAAGATTTAACAGTACCTGTTACCAGAGTTATCAGATAACTTTACAAACCCACCAACCAAACACCTTCTAAAATCTTTGCCAGATGCTATTATATTTAGAGCATGGGAACCGGTCCATGCTTAATCAAGACACTAGCATAGGCTTGATGCATGTAGTGCGTTGGTTGAGAAATGTTCAGTAGTTTAAACTACTTGTGAGCATGCTCTTTATTGTCTAATGGAGAACATGGTTATGAAATAAAAAATCACAATCTTGAATATTGATCTGCCAAAATATTGCTGTGCTGAATTTGTATTATTCTCTTAACAGGTCCATCACCAGATATAGACATTGTGCTTGGCGTCCTACTG
This sequence comes from Lolium perenne, assembly GCF_019359855.2. Lineage (NCBI taxonomy): Eukaryota > Viridiplantae > Streptophyta > Magnoliopsida > Poales > Poaceae > Lolium > Lolium perenne. Next base: position 52,311,476 of record NC_067248.2, on the reverse strand, counting down.
CAAAGCACATTGCCAGCAGGACATGATGTTGGCAAACCTTCTGGTCCGGTTCCTGGCGCTACCACTACTGACCTCTCGGGTCCTCGGAACCAGAATGGATCAGTTCATAGACCTCCAAGAGATGGGCAGCCCACGAAAAGGAAGGCCATTGAAAGTACTCTCCCTCCCCTCTCCAATCTTTTTGTTGTCCAGAAAGCCGATGTTACGTTTGCATGTTAAGCTCAAAGGGCATTTTTTGAGCTATTTACAAGTGATTCATGTTGAAGTTTTATAGTTCACTACGGACGGTCTAACCAACACAGATATGAAGGGACATTTTGGGTCCGTAGTCTAATCGGTGTTGAATTATGCAGGGCAAGAGGAAGAAGATGCAGCAGCGGCGGCGCAGAACCGAGCGATGCCCCGAGACATATTCAGGCTCAGACAGATCCAGAGGAGCCGGGGTGTGGCTCCTGCTCAGTCGGGATCCACGGCGATGTCCAGTGGAAGCATGTTTTCTGGGGAGCAATCAGCCAACAGCTCAAGCTAGTACACTTGATGTGTAGCTAGTTCTCTGGCTGCATGTAGCTACTAATATATGATATACTCCCTCCTTTCCATGAAATTTGTCTGAGATTTGTCAAAATTTGGATGTATCTAGATGCTATTTGGTGTTTAGATGCATCCGAATTTAGACAAATCTCATACAACTTTCATGTGATGGAGGGAGTATATCACATGTAGAAAGATGGAACTAAAATGACATAGCACTTGCTAGGGCCAGGCTTAGTTAGTTAATGTTAGCCAGCCTTGGCTAAAACAGATCTTAGCTGATCAAGCAGTTGGCGTGAGAATAGAGCTTCTCCTGTCTTCCAGACTGCAGTGTTATGTTCTGAGTTACGAGATGTTAACAGCGCTTTGTTGAATTGATGAATATCAGTTAATAGAGAACACAGCCAACGGTTCTGACTGCAGATTTTCATACTGACGACCTTTTTTTAATGTGAAATTAACCTCTGTATTCTTGACAAATACGTGCCTGTAGTTGAATCCTTAGATGCCAAAAATATAGTTCCATTGAATCCTTGATGCGAAAAGTATAGTTCCAAATTTGTTGGGTCAAACTGGCCTACTGCATTCGCTCACTACATCAACTGAAATCGAATTGAGAATTTTGTACTACGTACAAGTCTCATCCTGATGACCACGATCGAATAATTTTGATTTGAACTCATCTTGTCTTCAAAACGCTTATTTATTGCTAAGAAACGATGAACAATTGGCATGATCTAAGACTGGCCGAAAAGAAGTGAAATTACGACAGTAGCAACGGCATTACATTTCTGATCAGCTAGACTAGAGTGAGAGAGAGAAGTGAAGCTTCCAATGAAGAAGAAGAAAACTAAAGATGTGCAAGGAACAAGCGCCATCGTTGTGTTTTTGGATGTCGGGAGTGCAACAAAGAAAGCAACCAGCAATGGCCGCGGCGGGGCAGTCACCGGCCGTTCATGTCGCCGGGCGACCAGCGGCGGCAGGAGGAGCCGACCTGCTCGAGGAACTTGGTGAGGCGCGCGTGCTTGGCCGCCCACTGCTCGGCCATCTTCTGCTCCTTGAGCTCAGCGTCGCGCCGGAGCCCGGCCACCTTGTCCCGGTACTCCGCCTCCAGGCGCTCCGCGGCGGCCGCCTGCTCCTCCCACAGCGCGCGCATCTTGGCCTCGAACTCCTCCGCAGCCTCGCGCCGCCGGCACGCGCGCTCCGACTCCAGCTGCAGCTCCACGCGCTTGAGCCGCCACGCCGCCTCCTTCCGGTGCGCCGCCCACGCGCGGTGCCCCTCGTCCAGCTCCCGGCAGCACTCGGCCAGCTCCGCTAGAGGAGGGGGAGGAGCTTCCGCCATCATGGCAGTGGAAGGCGGTGGCGGCCTACCGTACCCGAACGCGGCGCCGCCGTCGTCCATCATCTGCTGCTGCGGCATCCACGGCGCGGATGGGGCCGGGGGCGCGGCGACCGCGGACGCTAGACTGAGCGTGACGGACGGCGAGGGCGTCGGCGGGGCCGGAGCGACGGCCGCGCCGCCGTTTGCGGACGACATCCATGGCGGCAGCATGGGGGCGGCCATGAGGGGGTGGTGGTCACCGCCAACTCCAACCAGCTGCTGCCTCTCCTTGACGAGCTTCTCGGCGAAGTTCTCGAGCAGCCACTCGTACCTTCCCCTCTCGTCGGGGCTGGGCTCCGGGTTGGGGCGGCGGCTGTCCCTGATCTCCCGCTGCTGCTTCTCCTTGAACACCTCCCACCACTTGCCGAGCCGCTTGGCGGTGCGCCCCGGCACCTCGGCGGCGATCTTCTTCCACTTGTTGCCGTGCTTGGCCTGGAGGCGGATGACGAGGCGCTGCTCGTCGTCGGTGAGGGAGCCCTTCTTGATCCCGGGGCGGAGGTAGTTCTTCCAGCGCTCCAGGCAGGACTTGGCGTCGCGGTCCAGGGCCACGTTCATCCGCTGCGCCACCAGGTTCCACTCCCGGGGGCCATACTGCCGGACGTAGGAGCGGAGGACGGCGTCTTCCTCAGGCCGCCACCGCTGACGCTCCTTCATCGACGACGACGACTCCATCAACGCAGGCCATCGCACATCCCACCGATTCCTCACTCCTCATAATGCACTCTGCATATCCATCCATATCCATCCATCCAATGGACACAAAAGAGAACAACATCTAATTAGCTCATTTCAATGCAACAAAAAACTTATCATGGATTGTACACACACAAACACAAAGACGATGAAACCAGGAAAATACAAGCATTGCTTCCGATTGGGATGATCTGACAGAGGCGCTAGTGTATTTTCAGTGAAGAACAAGAGCTGCTGCCGCTTCCACAAGCTGAACAGTGCTACTACTGAGCAGTGGGGTGCTACTGAGCGCCCGCTTTATTCATTGCGTTGCAGCTGCGGTGATAATCTTGAGAGGGACGAAACGAAAAAAGTAGTAACCAGAGAGAGAGATGGCTGGTGGTTAGAGGCTTTTATTCATTGCAGCATTGATAGGTCAAGGCCCAGGGATACATTGCTCTGACTTGCGTACTCTACTGCTGCTACTAGTAGTGCTACAACTGCCTCCATACGTAGGTAAGCCAATGCATGCTCGCAGCTGCTTGCATGGCACCCAAAAAATTGTGCCAAGATTGTTCTGTTGACATTGCAAAATTACTACTCCATTGTCAGGCTACAAGCAAGTTTCTTTATCTTGTTCAAATACTTCATTGAAAGTAAATGAGATTTTGTTTTTACCATACAGAATGGAATTGACAAAGAATTAACTTTTAACTACAGCCGAGTGATGAGCAAATACAAGACTTGTCATGTATCTACAGAGAGCAAAGTCGCCATCTAGCATTTAATTTGGCTGATGATCAAGGACACACTACATTAATCTTACCTAATACCGCAGGAAAAGAACAAAATGAGGGAATGTGCGAGGGAGGGCAAGGAGAAGATCCAAATCCAAATTTGTATGATGATACCAGGACCATTGCGCAACCCCACACGATGATTGCTGATTACGCGTTAAAAGGCGCAAAGTTAGGGCTAATCAGACAGCGACAGTTTGGAGTTTGTTGCGCGCTGCAATCGTTTCACTTTCTTATCTCCAGCAGAAGATAACGATATACAGTAAAAATCATCAAGATTTGCAGGCACACAAACGCAAGTGGTGTAATTATCAAAGAAATCTATGAAGCTAGTAGTTCTCAGGCACACAAACAAGAGGTCTTTGAAGATAAAGGGAAAGAGAAAAAAAACATTAAAGCCAAATACATCGATGTGGTGTTCCAGCCACTGCTACTGACAAATTCAAAGGGAGGCAGGTATGATGAAGCTTGGATCTGTGGCGCTGTTTGGTGGATTATCATCATTCAAGTAAAACCTAAAGATCAAGTTCTCATCATTCCCATCCTATGTTTGGGCGTGTTTCTCACGTCTGTCTGGATATTCTGTAGGGTGTGGAGGGAGAAACAAGAAAATATACAATCATGGAGCAATCAAGAGCAAATGATAGAAAAACAAATGGCAAATCTCTGCTACCAAAGAAGCTGGCTGGTTTATTTCTCTTGCCAAGAAAAGAAGGAAACATTCCACACAGCCTCGGAAGCACACTCTAAATAGTTGCATGATTGAGTTATGAGCAAGGGAAGAACCAAAAAGGGGAAGACCAAAAAAAATTCGAGTTTCCAAGAAAAGAAGGCAGCTATCTGGCTGGTTGAAGCAGCAAGTTAAGATCAAGAAACAGATTTCACAGGCTATAGGTGCATAAATGCTACTCCCTCCGGTCGGATTAAATTGACGCGGAGGAGAGCCAAACTTAGCCTATCCCTGTGTAAACCCGCGTCAATTAAAGAAGACCAGAGGTAGTAGTAGAGAAGATCCAAGAAGCTTATGAAAGCAAGAACGCGAAGCTCCTACCCATCTACTGCTACAATCCGCGCCAAAAAGCAGGAAAAAGGAATTCAGAGCATATAACCACCAGTCACTACATCGATCTCATCAAACAGTAAAATGAACATGACTAATTAGACCAGCAATCCTTATCACGAAAGCAGCATCTAAGCTACAACCATCCCTACCAGCACCAAGACAAGAAAGCTAGCAGGACAAAAAAAATGAAAAGGCTACTCCGGGAGAAGACGGACAGAGGCATCAAGAACACGATGAACTTGCTCAGAGGAAGAAGAGTTGGAGGAGTAGGAGACTTACAGAGGCACCACTACACCATCCTGCTCTTGCTCTGTTGTTGGGCTCTCTCGATCGAGCACACTTCCAAGAGAGAAAAGTGAGGGGGAGCCCAGAATTATTGCTAGGAGATCTCAACTGAAAGGTCCTTTTCCTCCCTCTCCTGTTGTAGGTGTGGCGTTTATGTGGGAGCGAGTGGGTTCAGAGTGTGAGTGTGTATATATGGAAGGAAGTGGGGGTGGAGAGGAAAGGTGGGGAGGAGGAGACAGGATGCAGCGAGAAATTAGGGCACGCGCGAGGTAGCAGCAGGGGGAAGAAAGAGGGAAAAGACGGGGGAGGAAAAGGGATGGGAGTGGAAAGGCGAGGCGTCCGTATTTATAGACAGCGAAACAAACACAGGAAAGGGCTTTGCCGGAACAGTTGCGAGCATCACCATGCATGCATGCATGCATGGAGCCGCAGCCACACACACACATGGACGAGCACATGGAGATGCGCATCGAGCTCGGTGGGTGGAGCTGACTTCACAGTGGCTGTGGCCTGCGGGAGCAGGGACGCAGTGGAGCACTGTTGGAGAGGAGATGGAACAATGGCGACGAGGCTGGGCTGGGCTCGGCTCAGATCAAATAATTTCCCTCGCCGCGTGATGCGTCTGGAGAAGACTGTAGCGGGCGCCATTTTTCTGGCAGATGCGTGCTTCCTTTGCCTCTCCCTTTAATTTCACTTTCTTCACAGTGAACGCACCATGAAACTTACTGGTGCGCGCGAGGCTCTCGATCGGCCGCGCGCGTTGCACTTGCACCCACGCACTGTGCTGGAAATTTCCTTTGAGATGATACGGTACGCGGGAAATGGTTGTGCCACGCCTGTATCATACCCCCAAATATGGCTCCTACACTGTGCTTCACTTCAAGCCATGCATGTGTGCTGCCGCACAGGACCTCAAGAGAAAAACTGTGGTAACAACATCGAAAATTTCTAAAACAATGGAACGAGTTAACAATGTATCATCACATGCACGTGCATGCACATTTTTTTTTCTTGAATAAAGGACGGTAATTATTATTTACAAATTTAAGCATTACAGCGTTATAGCTGAGATGCACACATCCGCAACAAAATTCAGCAACAAAAGAAAAAATTGAAATAAAAGTACTCATCTAGAAATAGTCGCTTAGGGTGATGGATGGTCAATTCGTAAATCACACAAGTCATCCATGTTTTGTAAAAATATCTTTTACCCACATAGACATCTCTATAAACAGGTCTCGATTCTCAAAATGGAACACGGGTAGATGACCTTCATGAGAGATCTTTTTTTTTTTATTAAAACACGGGTAGAATCTACTTGGATGACTCACCATATAGAACGAGAAAATTGACATTGCAATAACGAGTTTTTTGATTGTCTCATCGTGATGAAAAAACACGCTTCATATGTCCTTGCCAATTAATTGTGTTTTACAAGACTATCTTTGGTGAGGATCATTTCTTTACCAAGATCCCACGCAAAGATTTTCAGCGATATCTTCACATGCGCTGATGCGCACACACACATGCATATGCATATTTTTCATAAGATAATGGCAAGCCCAACAATGGGTCCATCGAATCGTGCTTAACCAAATGGATCAAATTCGATCAAGTCACCGTTTAGTTGTTACTAGAAGTTGAAGTGTTGTACGGAGTACTAAGAGCATCTCCACCGGCGCCCCTGATAGCGGTCCCGATAGCATTTTGGGGGCCGGCATAAAAAATGGACTCGCACCGGTGCGCTCCAAACGGCGCCGGCCAATTTTTGAGCCCAATAGAATCGTCGGCAACTCCGTGCCGGCCCCTTCGCTAAGGGCGCGAATCGGGCGCGCCTACACCTCGTGGCACGTCTAAAAACGAGCGTGGGCTCCGCCTGGCAGCCAGACACACCGATTTCCCACCTCCTACACACGCCCGAGCCGACTCCCACCCCTCTAGATCACCACTGTCGCCGTCGCCGCCGCGCCCCCCTTCTTGCAATAGACACCGCCGACTGTCTAGAAACCGCCGTCCATCGACACGGCCGACATCCCCTCGACCGGCGGCCGCTGTTTCGCCCGGAACAGAGCTCGCCGCCACCGCAATAGTATCGCACCGCCCGCAAGGTGTTCGTCCGATTGCCGCGATGCGCGATGGACAACAACGACGAGATGATGGTGCAGCTGTTCACGGAGGAGCAGAACGCTCAGGCTGTTCGGCGGCAACAGCAGCAGCTGATTCTGACGAACATGCTGCGCGTTCACCAGCCTTTCTTCGTCGTGCCTCGGCGCGGCGGCTGAAAGCCTGGCAAGAAGAGGAACATCAACCGGCATCGTGAAGCCGACGCAATGTTGCTTGATGCCGACTACTTCAACGACGACGCGACTCATTCGCCAAAGGAATTTCGACGCCGGTTTAGGATGAACAAGGAGTTGTTCTTGAAGATTGTTCACGGCATCAGGGAGTACGACGAGTACTTCATGGCCAAGAAAGATTGCACATGTTTGTGGGACTTCACCTCAATTTAGAAGTGCACTGCTGCAATGCGCTGTCTTCCATACGGAGCTCCTCCAGATACAACCAATGACTACCTACGGATGATAGAGTCGATATGTATAGAGACTCTCTACAGGTTCTGCCGAGCCGTCATAGCGGTGTTTGCTAAAGACTATTTGAGAGCACCAAGACAAGATGATTGATGGCGTGTAACTCACACGTTCGTTGGGAACCCCAAGAGGAAGGTATGATGCACACAGTAGCAAGTTTTCCCTCAGAAAGAAACCAAGGTTTAATCGAACCAGGAGGAGCCAAGAAGCACGTTGAAGGTTGATGGTGGCGAAATGTGATGCGGCGCAACAACAGGGATTCCGGCGCCAACGTGGAACCTGCACAACACAACCAAAGTAATTTGCCCCAACGAAACAGTGAGGTTGTCAATCTCACCGGCTTGCTGTAACAAAGGATTAACCGTATTGTATGGAAGATGATTGTTTGCAAGAAAACAGTAAAACAAGTATTGCAGTAGATTGTATGCGATGTAAAGAATAGGACCGGGGTCCACAGTTCACTAGAGGTGTCTCTCCCATAAGATAAAAGCATGTTGGGTGAACAAATTACAGTCGGGCAATTGACAAATAGAGAAGGGCATAACAATGCATATACATGATATGATAAATATAGTGAGATTTAATCCGGGCATTACGACAAAGTACATAGACCGCCATCCAACTGCATCTATGCCTAAAAAGTCCACCTTCAGGTTATCATCCGAACCCCATTCAGTATTAAGTTGCAAAGCAACAGACAATTGCATTAAGTATGGTGCGTAATGTAATGGACAACTACATCCTTAGACATAGAATCAATGTTTTATCCCTAGTGGCAACAAAGACATCACAACCTTAGAACTTTCTCCTTTGTCCCAGGTGTCAATGAAGGCATGAACCCACTATCGAGCATAAATACTCCCTCTTGGAGTTAAGAGCAAAAACTTGGCCAGAGCCTCTACTAATAACGGAGAGCATGCAAGATCATAAACAACACATAAACAATAGATTGATAATCACCATAACATAGTATTGTCTATCCATCGGATTCCGACAAACACAACATATAGTATTACAGATAGATGATCTTGATCATGTTAGGCAGCTCACAAGATCCAACAATGAAGCACAATTAGGAGAAGACGACCATCTAGCTACTGCTATGGACCCATAGTCCAGGGGTGAACTACTCACTCATCACTCCGGAGGCGACCATGGCGGTGTAGAGTCCTCCGGGAGATGAATCCCCTCTCCGGCAGGGTGCCGGAGGCGATCTCCTGAATCCCCCGAGATGGGATTCGCGGCGGCGGCGTCTCTGGAAGGTTTTCCGTATCGTGGCTCTCGGTACTGGGGGTTTCGCGACGGAGGCTATTTGTAGGCGGAAGGGCAGGTCAAGAGGCGGCACGAGGGGCCCAGGTGACAGGGCCCCGCGGCCAGGGCCTGGGCCGCGCCGCCCTGTCATCTGGCCACCTCGTGGCCCCACTTCGACTCTCCTTCGGTCTTCTGGAAGCTTCGTGCAAAAATAGGACCCTGGGCGTTGATTTCGTCCAATTCCGAGAATATTTCCTTACTAGGATTTCTGAAACCAAAAACAGCAGAAAACAGCAACTGGCTCTTCGGCATCTTGTTAATAGGTTAGTTCCAGAAAATGCGTAAATACGACATATAATGTGCATAAAACATGTAGGTATCATCAATAAAGTAGCATGGAACATAAGAAATTATCGATACGTTGGAGACGTATCAGCATCCCCAAGCTTAGTTCTGCTCGTCCCGAGCAGGTAAAACGATAACAGAGATAATTTCTGAAGTGACATGCCATCATAATCTTGATCATACTATTTGTAAACATATGTAATGAATGCAGCGATCAAAACAATGGTAATGACATGAGTAAACAAGTGAATCATAAAGCAAAGACTTTTCATGAATAGTACTTCAAGACAAGCATAAATAAGTCTTGCATAAGAGTTAACTCATAAAGCAATAAATCAAAGTAAAGGTATTAAAGCAACACAAAAGAAGATTAAGTTTCAGCGGTTACTTTCAACTTATAACATGTATATCACATGGATATTGTAAACATAAAGTAATATAATAAGTGCAATATGCAAGTATGTAGGAATCAATGCACAGTTCACACAAGTGTTTGCTTCTTAAGGTGGAGGGAGATAGGTAAACTGACTCAACAATAAAAGTAAAAGAATGGTCCTTCAACGGGGAAAGCATCGATTGCTATATTTGTGCTAGAGCTTTTATTTTGAAAACATGAAACAATTTTGTCAATGGTAGTAATAAAGCATATGAGTTATGTAAATTATATCTTACAAGTTGCAAGCCTCATGCATAGTATACTAATAGTGCCCGCACCTTGTCCTACTTAGCTTGGACTACCGGATCTTCGCAATGCCATGTTTCAACCAAGTGTCACAAAGGGGTACCTCCATGCCGCCTGTACAAAGGTCTAACGAGAAAGCTCGCATTTTGGATTTCTCGCTTTTGATTATTCTCAACTTAGACATCCATACCGGGACAACATGGACAACAGATAATGGACTCCTCTTTAATGCATAAGCATGTAGCAACAATTATTATTCTCATATGAGATTGAGGATATATGTCCAAAACTGAAACTTCAACCATGATTCATGGCTTTAGTTAGCGGCCCAATGTTCTTCTCTAACAATTTGCATGCTCCAATCATTAAGGTGATAGATCCTTCAGACAAGACGGACATGCATAGCAACACATGATATTCAACAAAGAATAGTTGATGGCGTTCCCCAGAAGCATGGTTATCGCACAACAAGCAACTTAATAAGAGATAAAGTGCATAAGTACATATTCAATACTACGATAGTTTTTAAGGCTATTTTGTCCCATGAGCTATATATTGCAAAGGTAAATGATGAAATTTTAAAGGTAGCACTCAAGCAATTTACTTTGGAATGGCGGAGAAATACCATGTAGTAGGTAGGTATGGTGGACACAAATGGCATAGTGGTTGGCTCAAGGATTTTGGATGCATGAGAAGTATTCCCTCTCGATACAAGGTTTAGGCTAGCAAGGTTATTTGAAGCAAACTCAAGGATGAACCGGTGCAGCAAAACTTACATAAAAGACATATTGTAAACATTATAAGACTCTACACCGTCTTCCTTGTTGTTCAAAACTCAATACTAGATATTATATAAACCTTAGAGAGACCAAATATGCAAATCAAATTTTAGCAAGCTATATGTATTTCTTCATTAATGGGTGCAAAGTATATGATGCAAGAGCTTAAACATGAGCACAACAATTGCCAAGTATCACATTATCCAAGACATTTTAGAATTACTACATGTAGCATTTTCCAATTCCAACCATATAACAATTTAACGAAGAAGAAACTTCGCCATGAACATTATGAGTAAAGCCTAAGGACATATTTGTCCATATGCAACAGCGGAGCGTGTCTCTCTCCCACAAAGTGAATGCTAGGATCCATTTTATTCAAACAAAAACAAAAACAAAAACAAACCGACGCTCCAAGTAAACAACATAAGATGTGACTGAATAAAAATATAGTTTCAGGGGAGGAACCTGATGATGTTGTCGATGAAGAAGGGGATGCCTTGGGCATCCCCAAGCTTAGACGCTTGAGTCTTCTTAAAATATGCAGGGATGAACCACGGGGGCATCCCCAAGTTTAGAGCTTTCACTCCTCTTGATCATAGTATATCATACTCCTCTCTTGACCCTTGAAAACTTCCTTCACACCAAACTTCAAGCAAACTCATTAGAGGGTTAGTGCACAATTAATAATTCACATATTCAGAGGTGACACATACATTCTTTTCACTTCTGGACATTGCATAAAGCTACTGGACATTAATGGATCAAAGGAATTCATCCAACATAGCAAAAGAGGCAATGCGAAATAAAAGGCAGAATCTGTCAAAAACAGAACAGTTCGTAAAGACGAATTTTACAGTGGCACCAGACTTGCTCAAATGGAAAAACTCAAAACTAATGAAAGTTGCGTACATATCTGAGGATCACGCTCGTAAATTGGCAGATTTTTTCGAATTTTCTACAGAGACTTGTGCCCAGATTCGTGACAGACAGCAATGCTGTTTCTGCGCAGCGATCCCAAATATAACATCAACTATAACATAGAAACTTTACTTGGCACAAAAACATGATAAGGAGAGGTTGCTACAGTAGTAAACAACTTCCAAGACTCAAATATAAAACAAAGTACTGTAGTAAAAACATGGGTTGTCTCCCATAAACGCTTTTCTTTAACGCCTTTCAGCTAGGCGCAGAAAGTGCAAATCAAGTAACGTCGAGAGTAGAAGCATCAACATCATAACTTGTTCTAATAATAGAATCAAAAGGCAACTTCATTCTCTTTCTAGGGAAGTGTTCCATACCTTTCTTGAGAGGAAATTGATATTTAATATTACCTCCCCTCATATCAATAACAACACCAACGGTTCGAAGAAAAGGTCTTCCCAACACAATAGGACAAGATGCATTGCATTCGATATCCAAGACAACAAAATCAACGGGGACAAGGTTATTGTTAACCGTAATGCGCACATTATCAATCCTCCCCAAAGGTTTCTTTTTAACATTATCGGCAAGATTAACATCCAAATAACAATTCTTCAATGGTGGCAAGTCAAGCATATCATAAATCTTTTTAGGCATAACAGAAATACTTGCACCAAGATCACATAAAGCATTACATTCAAAGTCATTGAATTTCATTTTAATGATGGGCTCCCAACCATCTTCTAACTTTCTAGGAATAGAAGTTTCAAGTTTTAGTTTCTCTTCTCTAGCTTTTATGAGAGCATTTGTAATATATTTTGTAAAGGCTAAATTCATAGCACTAGCATTGGGACTTCTAGCAAGTTTTTGTAAGAACTTTATAACTTCAAAGATGTGACAATCATCAAAGTCTAAATCATTATGAGCTACAGCAATGGGATCATTGTCCCCAAGGTTGGAAAAAATTTCAGCAGTTTTATCACAAGCAGTTTCAGCAGTTTTAGCAATTTCAGGCAGTTTTGTACGCTTTGCACTATGAGTAGAAATATTGCCAACACCAATTATTTTACCATTGATAGTAGGAGGTGCAACAACATGTGAAGGATTAACATTACTAGTGGTGGTAATAGTCCAAACTTTAGCTACATTATTCTCTTTAGCTAGTTTTTCATTTCCTTCTCTATCCCACCTAGCACGCAATTCAGCCATTAATCTTATATTCTCATTAATTATAACTTGGATGGCATTTGATGTAGTAGTAATCTTATTATCAATATCATTATTAGGCATAACTTTCAATTTTAAAAGATTAACGTCAGAGGCAAGTCTATCAACTCTAGAAGCAATAATATCAATTTTATCAAGCTTTTCCTCAACAGATTTGTTAAAAGCAGTTTGTGTACTAATAAATTCTTTAAGCATAGCTTCAAGACCAGAGGGTACACTCCTATTATTGTTGTAAGAATTCCCATAAGAATTACCATAACCATTACCATTAGCAGAAGGATATGGCCTATAGTTATTACTAGAGTTGTTCCTATAAGCATTGTTGTTGAAATTATTATTTTTAATGAAATTCACATCAACATTTTTTTCTTGAGAAACCAATGAAGCTAAAGGAACATTATTTGGATCAACATTAGATCTACCATTCACAAACATAGACATAATCACATCAATCTTATCACTCAAGGAAGAGGTTTCTTCAACAGAGTTTACCTTCTTACCTTGTGGAGCTCTTTCCGTGTGCCATTCAGAGTAATTTATCATCATATCATCAAGAAGCTTTGTAGCCGCCCCCAAAGTGATGGACATAAAGGTACCTCCAGCAGCTGAATCCAATAAATTCCGCGAAGAAAAATTTAGTCCTGCATAGAAGGTTTGGATGATCATCCAAGTAGTCAGTCCATGGGTTGGGCAATTCTTCACCAAAGTTTTCATTCTCTCCCATGCTTGAGCAACATGTTCAGTATCTAATTGCTTAAAATTCATTATGCTACTTCTCAAAGATATAATTTTAGCGAGAGGATAATATCTACCAATAAAAGCATCCTTACATTTAGTCCATGAATCAATACTATTCTTAGGCAAAGATAGCAACCAATCTTTAGCTCTTCCTCTTAATGAGAAAGGAAACACTTTCAATTTAATAATATCACCATCTACATCCTTATATTTTTGCATTTCACAAAGTTCAACAAAATTATTGAGATGGGCAGCAGCATCATCAGAACTAACACCAGAAAATTGATCTTTCATAACAAGGTTCAGTAAAGCAGGTTTAATTTCAAAGAGTTCTGCTGTAGTAGCAGGTGGAGCAATAGGTGTGCATAGGAAATCATTATTATTTGCGTTTGTGAAGTCACACAACTTAGTATTTTCAGGGGTATTCATTTTAGCAACAGTAAATAAAACAAACTAGATAAAGTAAATGCAAGTAACTAATTTTTTGTGTGTTTTTGATATAGAGAGCAAGACAGTAAATAAAGTAAAACTAGCAACTAATTTTTGTGTGTTTTGTTTAGGTGCAGCAAACAAAGTAGTAAATAAAATAAAGCAAGACAAAAACAAAGTAAAGAGATTGAGAAGTGGAGACTCCCCTTGCAGCGTGTCTTGATCTCCCCGGCAACGGCGCCAGAAAAAGAGCTTGATGGCGTGTAACTCACACGTTCGTTGGGAACCCCAAGAGGAAGGTATGATGCGCACAGTAGCAAGTTTTCCCTCAGAAAGAAACCAAGGTTTAATCGAACCAGGAGGAGCCAAGAAGCACGTTGAAGGTTGATGGTGGCGAAATGTGATGCGGCGCAACAACAGGGATTCCGGCGCCAACGTGGAACCTGCACAACACAACCAAAGTACTTTGCCCCAACGAAACAGTGAGGTTGTCAATCTCACCGGCTTGCTGTAACAAAGGATTAACCGTATTGTATGGAAGATGATTGTTTGCAAGAAAACAGTAAACACAAGTATTGCAGTAGATTGTATGCGATGTAAAGAATAGGACCGGGGTCCACAGTTGTGTCTCTCCCATAAGATAAAAGCATGTTGGGTGAACAAATTACAGTCGGGCAATTGACAAATAGAGAAGGGCATAACAATGCATATACATGATATGATAAATATAGTGAGATTTAATCCGGGCATTACGACAAAGTACATAGACCGCCATCCAACTGCATCTATGCCTAAAAAGTCCACCTTTAGGTTATCATCCGAACCACATTCAGTATTAAGTTGCAAAGCAACAGACAATTGCATTAAGTATGGTGCGTAATGTAATCGACAACTACATCCTTAGACATAGAATCAATGTTTTATCCCTAGTGGCAACAGCACATCACAACCTTAGAACTTTCTGTCACTGTCCCAGGTGTCAATGAAGGCATGAACCCACTATCGAGCATAAATACTCCCTCTTGGAGTTAAGAGCAAAAACTTGGCCAGAGCCTCTACTAATAACGGAGAGCATGCAAGATCATAAACAACACATAAACAATAGATTGATAATCACCATAACATAGTATTCTCTATCCATCGGATCCCGACAAACACAACATATAGTATTACAGATAGATGATCTTGATCATGTTAGGCAGCTCACAAGATCCAACAATGAAGCACAATTAGGAGAAGACGACCATCTAGCTACTGCTATGGACCCATAGTCCAGGGGTGAACTACTCACTCATCACTCCGGAGGCGACCATGGCGGTGTAGAGTCCTCCGGGAGATGAATCCCCTCTCCGACAGGGTGCCGGAGGCGATCTCCTGAATCCCCCGAGATGGGATTCGCGGCGGCGGCGTCTCTGGAAGGTTTTCCGTATCGTGGCTCTCGGTACTGGGAGTTTCGCGACGGAGGCTATTTGTAGTCGGAAGGGCAGGTCAAGAGGCGGCACGAGGGGCCCAGGTGACAGGGCCGCGCGGCCAGGGCCTGGGCCGCGCCGCCCTGTCATCTGGCCACCTCGTGGCCCCACTTCGACTCTCCTTCGGTCTTCTGGAAGCTTCGTGCAAAAATAGGACCCTGGGCGTTGATTTCGTCCAATTCCGAGAATATTTCCTTACTAGGATTTCTGAAACCAAAAACAGCAGAAACAAAGAATCGGCTTCTTCGGCATCTTGTTAATAGGTTAGTTCCATAAAATGCGTAAATACGACATATAATGTGCATAAAACATGTAGGTATCATCAATAAAGTAGCATGGAACATAAGAAATTATCGATACGTTGGAGACGTATCAATGATACAGCTCGGATCCTGCAAAAGAATGTAGCAAGAGGGTTTCCTGGGATTCTCGGAAGCATTGACTGTATGCATTGGGGATGGAAGAATTGCCCTTTTGCTTGGCAGGGGATCTACAAGGGGCATATTGGTGAGTGCAGTGTCATTCTTGAGACGCTGGCAGACCATAAGCTTTGGATTTGACATGCATTTTTTAGCATGGCAGGAACAAACAATGATATCAACGTGATGCAGCGCTCTCCGGTGTTTGCCAGGTTAGCTGAGGGACAAGCTGCTGCCGTGAACTTTGAGGTAAACGGCCACGCATACAACAAGGGGTACTATCTAGCTGATGGTATCTACCCGACGTATGCTACATTTGTGAAAATAATTCCCTCTCCATCAAACGAGATGGAAGCCTATTTTGCAACATGCCAGGAAGCAGCACGCAAGGATGTTGGGCGTGCTTTTGGGGTGCTTCAGCAGTGTTTCGCCATTGTCAGGTACCCTGATCTCACTTGGTCTGAGGCACAGATGTGGGAGGTGATGAAAGCCTGTGTGATCATCAACAACATGATCATTGAGAGCGAGCGCGACGCACCTATGCAGGATCATCCATTTGATTATCAAGGGCCACTAGCTGAGATATAGCATGTACCCCAAGAATTTGCTGCTTTTCTTTATATGCACAATGAAATTCAAGATGCAGGTGTCCATGCACAGCTGAAGGCGGATCTAGCTGCGCATTTGTGGGCGAGGAGAGAAGCAGCCAACAATGCATGATTTTATTTCTATTTGTTTGTCTGTATGAATAATTTAAGTACTATTTGTTTGTTGGGTTGTATGAATAATTTAAATACTATTTGTTTCATTGATTGTATGAATAATTTAAGTACTATTTGTTTGATTGATTGTATGAATAATTCAATTCTATTTATGTGATTGCATGAATAAAATATGATTGATATGTTGTTTCAAAATATTGTAAAAAGAAAAAAAAGTGAGGGTTCGCCGTTTGGGAGGCGTCGGTGTGGGAACAACGTCCCCAAATAGAGAATGCACTGTTCAGCGCCCCTATACAACAGTACCGACGCCCCTGCCGGCGACTATTTGTGGACCGTCGGTGGAGATGGTATAAGGAAGGGGTTCGTGTGGATTCTACAAACGGTGATCGTTGCATGGAAGCAGTGCATGTGCACCCGTCTAGTCGTGTCGTGGCAGCGACATGTATATATGTTTGTTGTCTAGTGTAGTAAAAGCTGTGGGGAGAATAGAAAAGGGTGTCCCCGGTTGAGCATGCTCTCGGATCTCTTTGTGAAGTTGTAACGCACTTTTGAGGCAGGATTTAAGATTACTACTACGGCTACATGGTATCCTTAAAAGTGGCTCCCATGGATGGAGCACGAATCAACATGCCACCTGACCAAAAGTGGGAGAGAGAGAGATGTTAGAAAGAAAAGGAGATGCACAGTTTCAACTAAAAAGAAGCACATACTCTCCAGGGATTGGATGGATCGAGCAGGCGTTAGGAGATGAACAGAAGCGGTATATATAAAAAGAAAAAAAGGAGAGATTAATTGCCATTATAGAAAGTTTAGATATCAAAGCTGAAACATGCCCTCTAAATACATCGGGGAGAGAGACATGTTAAGAGATGCAAATGACAACAACAAAAAAACTCCCGTGTCCCTCGTGTGTCGCCCCCGCGTGGCGACCGGGGGCAAACCCTAATCTCCGCCGCCGCCGGGCTTCTCCTCCCCTCCCCCCTCCCTCGCCGCCGCCTGAGGGCGTGGCCGGGCAAAGCCCGGTCGGCGCCGGCGGCGGCGAGGCTCTCTCGTTCCCTTGCTCGCGAGGGTGGGCGCGGGGAGCACCCTCCGGGCCAGGGCGTGGCGCGCCCGTCGGGTACCACGGCGGCCGGCGCGCGGGCTTACCCGCTGCCTCAACGTGACGGGCGGCGGTGTGGTGGTGGCGCATCCCGGAGGTCGACGGCGTCGGTTTCCCTAGATGGTGCGGGCCATGGGCGGCGTGGGCCGTGGTCGTCTGCCTTTGCAGTAGCGGGTGGAGGCGGCGCCGTGGTGGTAGGTGGTCGGCCGACCTCTGCGTAGGAAGAAGGGGCGGCTCGATGGCGGGCTGGCTTGCTGGGAGGCCGGCGGCGAGGTGCGATGCCATGTTGTGCTTGCTGCAGGCCGGATCTAGGCCAGGCGGGCCGGGATCTGCCGGCGGCGGTGCGACGGGGTCCTCTTGGCGGTGCTGGCCACGGAGAGGCGGCGATGGTGGCTCAATCTGGGGCGACGCGAGCTGGTGAGCGGCAGGCGGGTGGTGACGAGATCCCTACGTCGAGGTGTGATGGTGCGGGTTGCTGGACAAGAGGAAGGCGGAGGCGGCGGCTACAGCGAGCTTGCGGGTTGGATCCGGGCCAGGCGGGCCTAGATCTGGCTATTGCTTTACGGGCCTTGTTGGGCCCGAGCTTTGCGGGCCGTTTTGCGGCTGCCTTTCCTGCGTCTAGCGACTGGCGTACCCTACCACCTCTGCGGATGGACCCCGTGGGCTCCTAGGCTATGGATTTCCGGGGGTTGGTGGTAGAGGGGTTCGGGTGAAATCCTTGTCGGGTAGTCCGACACCGATGCGGCCACCTGCGGGTGTCGCCTTTCCTTCTTGGAGGTCATCGTGGAGCCCCGGTACCACCTAACCCCGAGTACCGGGGGAAACCCTAGGTCCAGTTCGCTGGTCCGGGCAGCAGCGGCGTGTTGACGTCGTATCCCTTCCTGAAGGTGCTGCCTTGGTACTTGGTGATCCCTGGTGCATGTAGCGTGGTGGAAATCTTCGGAGGGCGTCGACAGTTGCGGAGTGCCATCGCTTAGTCGATCTGCCATTAGCTTCCTTTGTATCTTCCCTTTTAGTTGGGCATGTTTCTGCTGTTGCCCCAGCTTTTTTTCTTTGTTTCAGCTCTGTGGTTGCTTTATTTATAAAGCGGGGCGAAAGCCTATTTCGAGGAGAGATGCAAATGACAAGTTAACAAAACTTCGTCATGAATAGGAATTTATGTGGGCATGGAGAGCCGAAGTTTAACATGTGCAAGAATGAGAAAATGATACAAAATGCATTCACCTTATTGCAAATAGAAAACATAGGAAAAGAAAAAAATTCAATTAGAACAAGATGAAGGGGTCATAGAAGGTGATGAAAATCTAAAAGTGTATATTACAGATTACTATACAAAAAAAATTGGGACACCAGCAGTGGCACAAAGTAATTTTCTATGCAAGAAGATACATATCAAATATACCACAAATTTCTAATATGTAGAATACTATTCTCACAACTAATTTCACAAAGGATGAGGTTTTTAGGATATTTCTCAAATGGTACACACTAAAGCTTCGGGACCAGACGGGTTCCTAACTGAATTCTACAAAAAAAAAATGGCATGTTATCAAGAACATTCTCATGGCAATGTTCAGTTGCAACAAGGAGATTTGTCACTGTACAACTCAAACTTCGGTGTGATCACTTTTCTTCCTAAAAAGAAAGATGTGGTCCAAATCCAATAGTATAGACCCATTTGTTTTCTTAATGCAAGCTTTAAGATTTTCATGAAAGTGGGGAAAAATCACATTACAATTATAACTCACAAAGTTATTAGACCCACCCAAACAAGTTTTATGCCAGGATGACTTATCCTAGAGGGGTAATTATTTTGTGTAAAATAATCCATTAAATTCTTAGGAAGAAAATAGGTTACGTTTTGCTTAAGATCGATTTTGAAAAGGCGTGTGGCGGAGTAAAATGGTTCGTAGCAGACATAGGGAATGAAAGCATTTTACCAAAAGTGGTGTGATCTCATTACTAGCTTTGTCCAACGTGGGCAGTGGGAATACATGTTAATAATAACATCGGCCACTATTTCCAAACAAGGAAGGGCCTAAGATAGGGAGATCCCTTACCGCATATATTGTTCAACATAATTGCAGATATGCTAGCTATTCTTATTGCAAGGGGAAAAGAGGGTGGTCAAGTTGGAGGCCTCATTCCTCATCTTGTTGAGGGTGGAGTATTTGTTCTGCAATATGCCAAATGACACTATTTTATTCATGGAACACAACCTAGAGAAGGCCATCAACATGTAATTGATCTTGTCTATCTTTGAACGGTTATTGGTGCTAAAGATAAACATTCATAAAAGTGATTTTTGTTTTATTTTCGCAAAGCTATAGAAATGGAAGAGCAATACAAGAAAATCTTGGGTGTGAGGCTTGTTCTCTTCCTTTTCGATACGGAGTATCTAGGAATCTCAATTCATTATATAAAATTATTAAACAAGATATGGAACCTAGTGGAGAATCAGTTTGAAAAGAAACTAGGAAGCTGACAAGGAAAGCTACTCTCATACGGGAATAGGCTGGTACTTATCAATTGTGTTCTTACGAGACTCCCTGTGTTTATGCTATCCTTTTTTAGAGATACCTAACGGTTTAATGAAAATGTTATACTTTTATTGGTCAAGCTTCTTCTGGGAAAGTGATCAACACAAGCGTAAATATCAACTAACCAAGTGGAACATTATTTATAGACCCAAAGATCAAGGGGGCTTACAAATTAAGTAAACAATAGGTATCTACCAATTAAATCGTTGTTCAAAATTCACAATGAGGAGAGAGTGTGGCAAAAGCTACTTCATAATAAGTACCTTAAAAACAAGACTCTCTCACAAGTGATAGCTAAACCCATAGATTATTCTCAATTCTGAAAGGGTCTAGTGAGAGTTAAAACTGATTTATTTGATAGAGGGTCTTTTATTATAGGGAATGGACAAGCTACATTTTGGGAAGACACTCTTTACAATGTGGTGCGCTGAAAAAAATGTTTTGGTTTCTGAAGTTCTCACACAATTTCATTTGAATGTGATTTTTTAAAGGTTTTTTACCTAGAATAAGTGTGAGGCTTCTATTCATTTGGTACAACGACTTATGCTCATTAACCTAACAAACGTAAGATGACAAATTCATATGCAAACTTACTAATTCACGAGTTTTTTACTGTGAAATCTATATATGTGGACTTATGAACGGGCATACAACATTTTTGGGCATATATATTTGGAAATTGAAAGTACTATTAAAAATTAAGATCTTTCTATGGTTCCTACATAATAAAGTTATTCTTATAAAAGACAAATCTCGCAAAGCGTAATTGGAATGATTGTAAGAAATGTGCTTTCTACGAACTCGGAGGAGTCAATCAACCATCTATTTGTTGACTGTCCTTTTTTGCTACACTTGTTTGGAGAGTGGTTCACTTTATTTTTAATATTGCCCCACCATCAAATATCACGAATATGTTCAGGAATTGGCTGAATACTTTTAGTATGGTCTCTACGGAATTGCAGGAATGATATTATCTTTAACAAGGCTGAAACTATTAATTTTTTATTGGTAATCGATATAATTAGCTATAATCTGGTTCCACAAGTGGTCTTTTCTGCTTCCACAAGAGCAGCAAACACCTATGGATTTTGGGTGCACCAGTCTGGAGAAGGTTGTGCAAGATATTTTTTTTGACACAAAAACAGTAGGGAAGGCCCCTACTGTGTCATTTTATATATTTATAAAAACAGAACAAACACAAAAGGCAGTTCTAGTACTTTACAAGGTGTCCAGCCACTCAGTCATACCCTCCAGAAGACTAGGCTTAGCTCTATGTCTTACAAGTTCAAAAGATTCTTTAAAGAAATTAAAACAGACTTGAAGATTAATCTGCTGATTGTCAAATATGAATTTATTTCTATGGTTCCAGATACTCTAGTAGCCAATAATGAGGGATTCCTTGAAGCAGGAAAAACCATATCTCTGTTTGGCATCAATGAGCATGTCAATATACCCAATTCAGTATTCCTTTCCGTATTTAGCTTCCACCAGAACCTTTGACCAAAATCACAGGAGAAGAAAATATGCATGAATTCCTCTTCTGTCCCATCAGCACATAAGACACAATCATGGGATTGAATGTGGAAGTTTTTCCTGGTCAATAGATTTCTGGTATTAAGCCTGTCCTGTAAAAGCAGCCAGAAGAAGAATTTGTGTTTTGGCATCACACATGATTTCCATATCCATCTCATGGGGGCTGGCGCCAAGTCATGGTTGTTCAAAGCATCATATACTCTCTTACTAGAATATTCTTTGTTTCCATCTGTTAACTTCCAACTGTCCATGGCTGTATGAACAGAATAAGGAGAAATAACAGGCTCAAGCTGATTACATTGATCTGATGCAATGATGGATAAGGGGAGATGAAAGAGATCGTAAATTTCCTCATTGCAGCAAACAACCACTGCTTGCTTAAGTGTAATGTCTTGGTCCTTGGCAAATGAACATAACTGAGGGAATTTGTGCCTTAAACTGCTCTCAGACCAATTTTCCATCCATAATCTAACTGTAGCTCCATCACCTGGTATACATGATGCAATTTCAAGGAAAATATGGAGCAGCTTTAGGCAATCCTTCCACCAGAAAGATCCACATGGATTCGAACTCTGTGGTATTTTTCCATTAGCATAGTGAGCCTGCCAAATCAGATGGACCCATGGGGCATCATGCCTATTTATGAAATTGAACAGATTTGTTATAATTAAGGCAGTGTTCTGTGTTCTAAGATCAAGCACACCAAGCCCACCAGCTTTCTTTGGTTTACATACTTTTTTCCATTTAACTAGGCACTTACCCCTCTTTTCTATCTCCTTCCCTCTCCAAAGAAAACCTCTGGCTGAACTTTCAACATGATCAAGAAATCCCAGAGGGAGACTGAGAGTACACATAGCAAAATTTGGGATAGCAGATACAATAGCTTTGACCACAACCAGTCTGCCATCATAAGACAAAGTATCAGCAATGCCAACAAGCCTTCTGGCAATCCTTTCTAGAATGCCTACAAGATGTTCCATTCTCGGTTTTGTGGTGCCCATTGGCAGGCCAAGATAAGTAAATGGCAGGGATTCTACTTTGCACCCGAAGCTTGATGCCAGCTCTGCACATTTCTCACTACTAATATTGATTGGCACCATAGAGGATTTATTATAGTTTATTTTCAATCCAGTGGATAAAGAGAAATTCTGTAATAAACCTTTTAGCCGTAGCAGCTGGATTGGGCAGGCAGGCAGAATAAGCAGTGTGTCGTCAGCATACTGTACAATAGGATAATCCAAACCAAATGAGTGTTCCAGAGGCAGGTTAATCAAACCACTATGCCAGGCATCATTAACAATGTATTGGAGAAGTTCAGCTGCAACAAATAACAAGGAAGAGAGAGGGTCACCCTGTCTGACTCCTCTCTTGCATATGATTTGCTTGCCAGGAACCCCATTCAATAAGACTGCAGTAGATCCAGTTTGCAAGATAGAGGAAATCCATTGAATCCATGTCTCATTGAAGCCCATGTGCTTGAGCATAAGCAAAATAGCATTATATTCCACTCTATCAAATGCTTTTTCAAAGTCAAGCTTGATGATGACAATCTCCTTTTTTATTTATTTTTGAAAGATCCAGCAATTGCTGGCTTCCATTGATAAGAAGGCGGAAAACTTTACATATGCGTGCCCGAAAATGAAAGATCATCACGGGACGGGCGGAAAAGGGAGAGAACTAGGAAGAAGGAAAAAGGAAAAAGGGGCTGCGAAGCCAAAAGCTTCAGGGAGGATCAAACATGAGCTCTCTTAGTGCTTTGGCATTAGCAAATGCCCACTCTCTGGCCTCATCCCTGATGCATGCGATGATGGCCGACTTACGCGCTAGCTTCCTCTTGAAAATGCGGGAGTTTCGTTCCCTCCAAATGGCCCATCACACCAGGGTGAAGATGGACTTGGTTCCGTTCATGTGTCGTGGCTGCGCCGTTGCGAAGATCTTGTGCCATAATGCTGAGATGCTCTTCTCAAGTGCCCAAACTGACGGAGCCAAGGAGCCACAGTTTCTCCATGATGCCACGCCTTCCCAGATCTGTTGGGCGAAGGGACATTCGAAGAAGAGGTGCCATGAGGTTTCAAGGTTCCTCACACAAAGCGGGCAGAAGTACTCGTTTGAGCACTGTCGGCGTTGAAGACGGTCGGCGCACCAGAGGCGGTCTTGAAGCAGGAGCCAAAGGAAGAGCTTGCATTTTGCCGGAGCCCACTGCTGCCAGACTATTGCAGGAGCCTCCGAGCGGACCTGCCCCTCAAAATGGATTTTGTACGCAGAGCTGGCTGTATAGGAGCCTTCTTTGGAGAGCAACCAGGTGATGGCGTACGGGATGTTCCATCGAAGCGTCGTCGTGTGCACTAATCTCCACAACCTGATGAAATCATGCAGGAGATGTGTGGGAAAATCTCTGCCAAAGTCAAGGACCCAGCTGTTGTTGCAAGTGGCGGCAGCGACGGTCTTATTCTTCCTGCGGGAGGCGGCCTAGAGCCCAGGAAACTGCTGATCAAGGGGAGCCGTCCCAAGCCAGGAGGAGCGCCAGAAAATGGCACGCTTGCCATCTCCGATTGTGACCCTAGTAGCCGCGTGGAAAAGAGCCCGATGCCCTTCATCGCAAGGTGTTGGAGAACCGAGCCAGGGCTGATCCTCATCGCTCCACTCCAACCAGAGCCAACGTAGACGAAGCGCGCGGCCGAAGAGGGGAAGATTGGGAAGGCCGAGCCCTGCGTGTTGCAGCGGAGAACAAATCTTCTTCCAACTGACCTTGCACTTTCCACCCGCAGTCGCGTTGTCCTCGATGTCCCATATGAAGTTGCGTCTAATCTTGTCGAACTCCTTCAAGAAGCTTGGGGGGATTTTGAGCATGGTCAGGGCAAAAATAGGAAGGGTACTGAGCACCGAGGAGACCAGGGCCTTTCGCCCTCCCGCGTTTATCTACCGTCCTTTCCACGAGGCAAGGTGTGATCTCGCCCGATCCAAGATGTGCTGCAGATGGACGTGGCGGATCCAGCCCAGGCTTAGCGGAAGTTCCAAGTAGCGGATGGGGAAGTTCACTCGCTCTCCCGCGAAGGGAGCGAGCACAAAGGTCAAGTCCACATTGTCGCAACGGATTGGATCCACATAGCACTTGGCTATGTTGATGTGAAGCCCCGTCGCCAAGCCGAAGCAGTGGAGGATGCGTAAGGCCATCGCCAGCTCGTCGGCGATCAAATTTAGAAAGATAATTGCGTCATCCGCATAGAGGCTCGGTCGGAATTTTGCCTCGCGCACCGGAAGGGGGGAGAGAATACCCGAAGTAGTTGCAATTTGGAAGATCTTCTGGAGGGGGTTGATGGCGATGATGAAGAGGAGCGGGGACAGAGGGTCCCCCTGCCGGAGCCCGCGCTGGTGGTAAATAGGGGGTCCGGTGGCGCCGTTGAGGGAAACAGCAGAGGTGGTCGTGGACAGGAGAAGGGCAATCCAACCCCTCCAACGTGGAGAGAAACCTAAGTGCTGTAACAGATCCAGCAGGTATTCCCAAGACACCGAATCGAACGCCCTCGCAAAATCCAATTTGATGAGGAGAGCCGATTTCTTCTTGCGGTTGAGGGAGCGGGCTAGGTTTCTGACATACAGAAAATTGTCATGTATCGTGCGCGTCCCCTCTGAGCCGGCGAGATCAAGCCGCCGATGACCGTAGAGAGACGCCGAGCCAGTACCTTTGCGAAGAGCTTGGCAATGGAGTGGATCAAACTGATAGGACGGTAGTCGCTGGTCGAGGAGGCACCGTCCTTCTTCGGCAGGAGGCAGATGAAGGCACGGTTGAGCGTGGAGAAATCCCCACTAGCCAGATGGAAGACGTGGTGGAAAACCTCCAGGATGTCCTGCTTGATTATGCTCCAGCACTGGCGGTAAAAGATGGATATATTCAAAAGACCATGCAAGACAGTCATGTATTGTTCTGCTCTTAATAAAACCATATTGATTCTTATGGATGGCTGGAATGATAACTTTCTGCATTCTGTTTGCTAGCAGTTTGGTGCAGGATATTTGCAAACACATGATAGTTGGCGGCTTTCTAAACGATTGCATGTTGCATGGACGACTTGTTGTTTTCCTAGTTTTTTGTTGGTTGATTTTTTATGTATACAATGTGTGACCCATGAAATGTAAACTCTATGTACAAAACCTATGAACCTCTGGAATAATTAGGATGTCTGCAATCGATGCAGAGGCTAGCGCTACGTCCCTAGTGCGGAAAAAATGTGTTAAGAGGAAAAAAGAAGAATTCAAGTACTAAGAACTTGCTAGATGTAAGTATGTAAGGTACTGTCTATACACTTGTCAAGTGGGGTAGATTGGGTAGATTTAATCTAAATCATGTCTGGAGCGATAATCTCATCCATGTGATTAGCCCTCCCGGACGTGATTTTTGACCAAATCTACCCTGCATGACAAATTTGTGGAATATTCCATTACATACCACAACCTAGTCGACAAAAGTAATAAATCAAAACAAATGGACAAATCTGTGTACCTCAAGTGCAATTACCTCATTGGGATGAGAAACGTTGGCATATGCGACAGACCCCTTCAATAGTGAAGTAATAGATATTAAAAAAGCTATACAAAGATTACTTACATGTATTTGGTAGGATCAATATGCAATTGGGATCATAGTTAATTATATTCTATTGGCATTTTCTATTTTTTTGAACTCGCATGTTGAATTTGAAATGTTTACAATGGCAATTTCTATATGTGTGTGTGCGATAACGATAAATTCCTTATGAAAATGCTTTCAAAATTTGGCATCATTTGCTCGCGTTTTGATATATCTATTCTTTCTAAATATGCCCAAAGTTCATGTGTTCTATGGGGCACTTTTTTCGAGCATAAGCATGCAATGTTCATGTGTTCGCAACTAGGTTTTTTGGTGGCGGAGCTAGGATTGACGTTGAGTGATATCAAAAGCCCAAAATGAGTAAAAAAATTAGGATATTGAGGTCAACATCTAGTAGTAATAGTCAAAAGTTGTGTATGTATAACTAACATAGTGATGCTAACAAAATTTATGTGATGTCAATTGACATCACAAAGTACATGCAGCTCCACCACTGGGTTTGTAGATGGATACATTTTTTCTCCAAACCAGAGCTTGAAGATGAAATTTCCGAAAGGCGTCCAAAATTTAGGTATCAGGCGTCCTTTAGAGGTAGAATTTCTATGGATTTAAATCCTCCAAAAGTCCTAATTCAGAGAAGCCCGACAAAAGATGTACTTTTCGTAGCTAGCTTGCCCATACATTACCAAATCATGCAATGCAAGAGTTACATGCATGATTGATGGAAGGGGCGAAATTTTTCTCACGGTTTGAGCGAGTCAATCGCCAACTCGCCCATATGCATAGACAAATACATAAGCGCAACTGTTGGTCCCCGATACACGGTGACAAAAGAATGATGGGATCTCTAGAGAGCGCTGTTGCAAGTATAGGGCCTCCTGCATTATTGAAGGGACCTTGGCCCCTCCCCTTCGTATATCACTGTAGTGTAGGTGATCCTTGGCACTAGTGCTTAGCAAGTTCCAAGTGAGGCGCATGTACTCATGTTTACAGGTAGAGGGTAGCCAGGAAGATGCTGTGTGTACTGTGTGGTCACCAACCGGAGGATGCATGGGAACACGCATGACAAAACTCTCTTCGCCATGTCTCGCTTTCTCTGTACAATGATGCACTTTGCGAATATCATTAGGAAGTGAGCCTTACCTAGGTGTACCATAGCGGGTTCTGAAATTGTTCAGGCATGAGTAGAAACTCTAGAAGGACTTCTTCCAATTGTAAGGTATCCATTGCAAATTTGCAATGTCGGAAAGTCATTTTTGGCTCCCCGAGCACCAGTGCTGCAATTTATTCCGCTGAGCACACAACTAATCTATTATATACTAAAAGCACAATACATGGTTTTTAAATAGAAACGTCACGTTAAGCCACATTATTTTAATTATTTTGTCAGTTAGATCTAAAATTTACGGCTAGGATTTTACATTTTTACGTAACACGTACATGCACGTATTGTTTTAGATGTACCAAACTGTCACGTTTGTGGACCCACACATTTGTTATAGGTAGGAAAAACATAATTAATTTATTATCTATACCTAATAATAAAGGGAGAAGCGTTTCCGCGGTTTGGTCCGTTTAGTTTCCGTCGTCCGTCCCTGGTGTTTTGCTTCGTCCTTTGAGCGCGAGAACGTATCGTTTCTTTTCGTACGAGCTCTGGTCTCCGTTCTGGTCCCGGATAAGAGTTCGGGTGGATGTACGGTACCCTATTTAATCGTTCAACGCTTATATATACACACACACGACTAGACAGGCTTTTAGGAATCGATCGGCAACCGGACGGCAGCGCTTCTCGCACGAACAGCCGAGCATCGAGGAAGACGGATCGGAAAAACAGGGAGGCGTTAGAATCGTGCAGCGGCGCTGGCGATTTGGGTCAGCATAGATCGGTCTTCACAACGGAAGGATCGGGAAAAAAAGAAGGCTCTAGAATCGTGGGGCGGCTGGCGAATCGTGTCACCGACGAAGTAAAGCATTGCGATTCTGGAGAGAGTAGAGAAACACAGCAGAAGGAAGAAAGGAGGCGGCGCCCGCGGCATGGTGCATGTGGCGGTGTACTCATCTCCATGACTCCATTGACGCCGCCTCAACAGCTGCATTGCCACGGCCGTCAACTTGTCACCGCCCGCTGCAGCCTGCAGGAGTTCGTGAGGTATAGGACACGGGAGTATGGACTATCTATACGGCCAGCGACGTGAAATCCAGAGAAGCCACTCAATACAGCAGCCTAATCGATCACATGGATTCTGATGCTCTCGCAGCCCTGGCGTAACCACTCAAGGAAACTTCAGCTAATGAAACACGTATGCTCCGCAATCAGTTCAGGCCATTGTCGTGCATCTGGCGGCCCTTAGCGCGTCCGCGGCAACGAAGAAGCTGCAGCGCGTCGGCATCCCAAATGATCAGGTCCTGCATACCACCAAGCTGATCTGCTAGAACCTTCCTTAAATGTAGTAA
Source organism: Lolium perenne (assembly GCF_019359855.2). Lineage (NCBI taxonomy): Eukaryota > Viridiplantae > Streptophyta > Magnoliopsida > Poales > Poaceae > Lolium > Lolium perenne. The sequence goes on along the minus strand of NC_067248.2, from coordinate 52,282,960 downwards.
TTCATGCAAAAGAGCAGGACTATTATTTTATGGTGGCTGATCAGATCATTAAACTGCAGCATGAGCGCTGGCTTGTAATTCTGAAAGAGTATAGTAATATTTCTCAATCCTGATAGGCAAAAGAACAGAGAAGTAAAGTCCATACACAATGACTAAGAGACACGATGAATTGCAGACCGCATATCCAATTCAATTAGATATCTTCATGTTACGCATATTCCTACTGGACTATTCGTAATGATCAGAGTTGACAATGCCTATGAAACGGAAGGGCATATGGCTCCTGATTTGGATTATTGCCTAATCAGATTCGGTCTCAAATTTCCTTCTAGAGATATAGCCGCAGTGGAAGCATCAAATTACATAAGCAGCTTTATATTAACGGACACCAATAGGAGTCCCACTCCTCCCTTGAAAAGAGGCGTAGGGGTAAACATGCGTTTGGTTCGTGACAAGAAAATATGGATGATCTCATCTCAAAAGCCGAATATTTCTGAGAAAGGCTAGACCATATGATCCGCGAATTTCATGACTAATCTCACCAGCCGCCTGAGAATCCATGGCCGTCGACACGACTCCGACACCTGCCACCGTCGTATGTGTGGCTCCCCAGCTCGGCGGCGAGCAGCGGGCTTGCTTTTCCGCGTGGTTCCCCCGCTCGGCATCGGCGGCCTCCAGGGCGCGGTGAGCGGCGGGCTTGATTTTCAACATGGCTCCCCAGCTCGACGGCGGTGGCCTCCATGGCGTGGCGAGCATTGAGCTTGCTACGTCTGCGCGACACCCAGTCGACAGAAACGGCCTCGCTAAATAAGTGTGGGCGGTGACCTTGCTAGGCACGGGCCGGCGGCGGCCCCGCTAGGTCCGGACTCCACCACGAAGGGGAAAGGACCCATTAATTACATATTAACCAATGTGTTAATGGCATATTTATCCTTTTCTATTAATAGTTAATTAAACATATTTTATCCCATCCCATCCCGTATATATTTGCCCATGAACCAAACACACACGTTAAGTCAACCCACGAAGTGGTATCAGTAGATCCTAGCCGTCCAAACAGAACAAAGTTTAGGGGTGGGGGGGCACCGAAGCAAAAGCCCCTTGAGAAAGGCTGCACCATTAACAAAAGTAGTTTCTCCCGATGCAACGCACGGGCTCTTTTGCTAGTTATATCTAACGTAAAAGGCAGTCTTTTTAAAAAGTTACATACCCATTTTGATTCACGCGTGGAATGATTCTGAACATGGTGTAATGACATGAAAATAAAAAGACTCGCGTGAAATAGAAGAGATTTGCCTCTACACGCTAGGTGCAATATATATCAACTAAGCAGAGTATCACGGTTGTACGTTAGATATGGATTAAAAAACAGATTTTAATAATTTTCAAAGATCGCGATGCACACAGCTTCAGCATTAATACTTCATCCTATTCACCACCTTTACAAAATAATATTTCTGCCACCATGCGAGTCAAAAATTCATCGATACGTGCCACCGGCTGCCGGAAAACATGTTCCAGACGAGTCACTCATTTTTTTTAAGAAACACAGTACAAACGCAGATACTCATATATACGCGCATACACTCACCCCTATAAAAAACACACGCACATCCTACCTCTATGAGCATCTTCGAAAGACTGTGCCAGCGGACAGGGCCGACCCTATATTTTTCGGGGCCCTTGGGCGAAGTCGACAAAAGGGCCCTTGTCGACAATTACACTTCAATGCTTAACAAAAAAGCTTATTCTTGCATTCCTAGATGAATCATTGGGAACAATTTCAAGAATCCTAAACTGATTATATAGCTTTCTCGCTTTCTTTTTCGCGGCACCGGACCGAACAATTGTTTTGGCATTATAACACCTATAATCATGAAAAAAAATTACATTAAATTAGGACCCTGATTATTAAAAATAAATCATGGATTACATGAAAAATTAGATGAGATATTTAATCATGGACCTACAGAGAAGCATGATGACCTGAGACGAGAAACGAATGATCGGGCGATCGGTAGTTCCTAGCAGTCGGTCGAGGCGATCGATCAGACAAGTGCAGGCGCTCAAGAGACGAACAGATGGAACAGCCAAGCAATCAACCGATCGTCTTAGTCTATCTTATTTTTTTTCAAGGGAACCGATCGAGGCCTCGTGGAAGACTCCCGTGGACCGATCGAGGCCTCGTGGAAGACTACTTCTTCCATTTTCTAACTGATCCAGTTCACCAGTTTTTTTTTCCATCCCATGGTAAAAAATCCCTGATCTTGGGCCCCTCCCTGGCATGGGCCCTAGGCAGCCGCCCATGGCTGCCATGGGTCAGGAACGGCCCTGCCAGCGGATTGGATCTTGAAATTGACGAAGTCACCACAGGCGCCTCGCTGTCGACGGGAACGTCACCTCACACTGAATGAATATTCCGTTTTTATAAGACACGCAGATGTTAAATCTATGGTTTCAACTCTGTTAGGCTGGGGGTACAGCCACCCTCCTAACCACCCAACCTCAGGTTGGTTCTCAGACGAGTCACTCATTTATCAAGGAAAGCTACATAAGTTCATCGGCCTCATCATTAGACTTATTTCCAACATTGGGCATATAATTTATGGCTATAATTTTGGCAAATTGTGAGATGAGCGTGCACGAGTGTAAATTGATTCTATGGAGGAAGCTATCTAGATCACGTACATGAAAAAAAATCCCAAAATTGAATGAAATAGAGCAGTTTAAAAAAATTTAACGCTAGAGTTTAGAATGAAAGCCTTGCATCTAAAATAAGGAAATCGTCCCCCCTCTCATTTCTTCACACGCCATACTCTCCGCCATTGAGTTCCCACGAAAGAAATAATACGACCTCCCTTTCATGTTCCCTCACCTATCCATGTTGCCAGCGTTGACCTCGCCTACCCTCAGCCGGCCGGCTGGTTGACTGCGATGATTTTAGTCCGTGCAATTGCATATTGGCAGCCTAATGTTAAACCCTATAACATGGATGTAAGTATAAGATCGATTGAAGACTGATGGTGGGAATGCACTGACTTATTTTTCGACGGAATGCACGAATAAGTCAGATCCTCAAAATGAATCACATGATCTAACTCGACGAGACGACACTGAGCGAGCAATACCCCAAGGACCACATAATGTATGCAACTAATTTCAGCTCTATTGGTCGTGGAGGAAGAGAAATAAGATTTTGATTCATCCATGCATGCAGTGGATGGTTTCCTCCTCTTGGTTTAGACTTTACATCCCATCAAACATTACCGTGGAATCTAGACAGATTTTATGGGAATGCGAATAAATCTGGAGTAGCATTTCTTGCTCATATACTATTTGCCAATCTCAAAGCACAACTCAGCTGTCGTGTGGATATGATAGATCCCGTACATTCGTATTTCCGTAGACAATAATGTACAATAAAAAAATAAATACACTACATACTGCCCGTGCATGCGACGACATTTTCTCTTACAAAGTCAAAAAAGGTAAATTCACCATTCCAACACATTCATAGTATATGGGTCTATAGAACATTAAATTTAAAACGGATCAGGTTCTATCAATGTATTAATGTAGATTAATTCATACACGGTATGGTGAATACTAAATTATAATATTTTTAATTATATAATTTATATGTTGAGAACCAACATTTATTTTTCGAACACATTGAAGATGATGCCCTCGCATTTGTGAGGGCCACCTTGCTAGTTTTGATTAAATGTAGTACTCAAATTATATAAACTGCTTCACTCTGGCTCCACTTTCATAGAATTTCGTAGGAATTTCAACAATGAGCGCTAGCTTTTTCTTGTGTCATGATTATATCCAAGCATGTGTTTGTGCCATTTTCATGTTCTTGTATCCTTTTTTTGCTTACATTACCAAATTCTTGCGACTTTTATTTCACTGAGTATTTTTATTCTTACTGTGAAAACGGCACCTAGCAACCTTTATACTCCTACGTCGAATCTAAACGTATCCATGGACGGAGTGAGTAAAGCTCTGCCGTGTTGGTGTCAAGGTCGAATGCGGCGTATGTTTTTCGTACCGTGAAATTATTATGAGTGAAAGATGCGCCCTCACTCACTAGAACATGTGTACTATGTTTAGCCCCTAGCTATAATCTGGGGTCCCTAATCTAAGAATCGACCTGCATGTGGTTATTGCCATGCACCGACGATCGAGCAACATACCATGGCCCGGTTATATTTTGTGTCTGCAAGTAAGCTAGTCGGTTATACATGTACTAGCATTACCAATAGAAATGACATGTAGCCCTAAATTGATGGCACGTAGCCGTTTAGGGCCGATGAGCTAGAGAGAGCTCCTCCAGCTCGCAGGCTACGTAGCTTGGATCCACCACCATAATGGCACCAAGCCGCCGATCGAGAAACTCGGCCGGCCCCTCGTCTCGTCGTCGCATGCAGCGGCGTCTCTGTCCTGTGCTGCGCTGCGCAGCGCACGCTGGAAGAAGATCTCCCCCCCCAACCCGGATCTTCGCCCGCAGACCGCTGCCGGAGTATTCACTCCGGCCGGCGTCGTCCCACACCTCGGTCAGAGCGCGCGGCGACGCCCTAGCTGGCTGGCTGGCTAGCTAGCTGCTGCGGCCTGCGGGGAAGAGGAAATTCAGTGGTTGGCCGGGTTTGGCTAAACATGGCAGCATTTAGGAGCGGGGATCACAAGTTGCCCAGAGACGCAGGAGACGTCGGAGCGGAAAGGAAGCCACATCGAAGGAAGACGCTGCCCAACACGCAACCGATGCCAGAGTCCACAGCTAGCAGAGCCTAGCTCTGCTCGCTAAGCTAGCATGTGGCCTGCCACGTGGCGCTGGCTGGGGCCGCAGCTCCATGACGTGTGCGCGGCCATGCGTGTACGTATACGTATGTAGGCGTGTAGACTTGTATGCATACTTGCATGTGTTGTAGAGCACTGACTAGGTAGGTTCAGCTCAGCAGTACTGTGTTTGTAGTAGCATACATACGGCTGTGAGTGATGGGATGCGACGCCTGCTCTCGATCGGCAACTGTATCCTTCTCTCTTGTACACAGTGCGTTTTTACATGTATTGTTTCCTACTAGTGATTTTACGCTGTCCTTTTTTCAGTTTACTGTGGTTTTCTAAGCTTAGAATGGAGGGTGGACACTTGCTACAACTGGGCCGGCCGGCCATGGTACATCGTTCCTCGGTGCAGGGTATTTACTACGGAGTTGACACTGGACTGAGCGTGTATACAGAAGGCAGGGGCCGGGCACCGAGAGGAACACGCTACATGCATGCTAGTGACCGATGGCATCGAGTCATCGACCCTCGTTCTCACGCCTTCTCCATATCTGTACCCGCTTCACTTCATGGCGCAAGTGCAAGGAGTACGATGGAGAGGCAAGAGACCAAGGATAAGAAAAATTAATGGTGTGTACGTGTTTGTTCTTAGCAAAACATGGATTAAGTTTTCCCTTAATACAGTGAGAAAAATAGCTCCTGCCGTCCATTGTTTCCTGTTAGCCAACATTGGCAAGAAAATAAACTATACACGTCAAGTAGACATTGCCAAACAAATTGTACTGTACGATTTGGCCACCATCTAAACTCAAATCTAGTCTAGATTATTACGGTGTTCGTCATCTTTCATCGGCTATTGTGCTACTCCGTACGATCTATAATAATTACTAGTGGTTTAATTCAAATTTAAGCTAAAACCCTGTCACTTATTGTAGATCGGTGAGACTAGTAATTATCGTCATCACAAAGTCCTCTTGTTTACAATTTCATATGAATGTTCCTTAATTGGTCATCATGGTTCTCTGTAATGTTTGTCTTGCCAATTTGGTTGTATGTGATTGACATGAGTCAGTTTTGGTTGTATCTCATACAATGAGACTGGTATTTGGCGGGATACTATCTTTGAACAATTTAGTCGATCTTCCAACAACAAGTTTTTCACTATAGTTCATGCATCACTTCTTGGATGTGAGCATCATTATTTGAAACCAACAATTATGAGTATGGTCCGCCTTCCACCTTTACTGCCAAGCTATTCAACCGACATCACATTTACATGATGGGATAGGAAACGTAAGTTCATTTGCAAAGGATAAAACTCTTGGGATGCAAGATTTATGAACAAAAATACTATTTTAAGAAGTAATATTTCTATACCAGATTTTGCATGCGATAATTTCTTTATATATGAGCGCAAAAGGAAATAAATTTACGGTTTTGATGATTCTTAGTCGATTGAGACTGTTTTAGGTCTAAACTCAATTTTTAGAAGTGCGACCTCAATTTAGTGAAGACCGCAAATTGATAATTTTGTGATGTGATTGAAAATAGAAGTTCCAATAAATGCTCAAGCTACTACTAATTTATAAAATGCATTATTATCATGTATCACTATGTTCTACAATATAAGCTAGCTTATATTATGGAACAGCGAGAATAATGCAAATCAGTATAATCAGGTACATGAAAAGTATTTTAACATGATATCTATATAATATTATAGTTATTAATAGTTTTTTCTGAAAGTTTGATCAAAACGTATTTAGCTTGATTTTTTTCTGCATAATGTAAAATTAGATACATCATGAAATGTATTTAATTTTAAATCTCCATAATATTATAGTTGATAATATTTTTTTCAAAAAGTGTGATCAAAGCTTATTTAGCTTGATTTTTTAGAAGATAACGAAGGAAGCATATACAATCACACAAAGAGATAAACACATAAGACCTCGCATTTGTTTTCCTCCAATATTCGTGTGAATATAGCCCGTGGCACTAATAAATAAAAAAATATTTAAAAAACAACGTGGCCACTTTGAAGAAGGGGCGGGCGTACATTTATTCATACGGCGTGCATATCGGTCTGGACAAGTTTATCGCCAGGCTACGGGTCCCAGTAATATCGATCCGTGGCTCCAGATGTCAGCCACATTTCATGTGGCGCGTGAACGTTGGTGACGTCGATCCATATCGCCAACCCGGTATCGACGGGATCTCCTGCTCCTCTTTTCGAATACCTCCATGAATTGGCAGAGAGGTAACGATGGATAGGAGGGAGATGTGGCAGAGAAGAGATAGGCTGCTGCGACAAAGGCTAGCCAGCTATTGGCTCTAGCTATTTATGCTACTGGCTATACATACCAGTACGTAGAGTAGGAGTCCTTTGGAACATGATTTGATTTGACATGGCCATGCCGTTGGCCGTTTCCTCTCGTCACAGTTGACTTTATCACGTATAGTTCGGCTGAGATTTGGCAGTACACGGCGGAAACCGATCGCGGAAATACTACAAGTGTTTCATATATATATAATTTTGTGAGTTGTTTGGAACTATTACTTCTGTTCTTTAGATGAGAACGAAATGCCTGAAATAAGTCGGACTTTGAATTGATAAAGGCATCGACCGGTCAGAAGTGTAACACGCAAACACAAGCAAAGAAGGAAAAGAACAGAAGACTACATCGAATAACCAACCCGAGCAAAAGCGGGAGTTGACCGAGCCTTGACACCAACAAATTTCACCACGGCCACTTGACGACGGGCCAACAACCTAGCAACACGTGAAGATCCAAAGGAGCAGGAGAAGGGGGGGGGGGGGTCTTGCGGCGATGGCTCCAAAAAGTTGAACGATGTGAAAACGCGTCATCATCGCCATCACAAACCGAAATGCTGCAAGGTCCAGACCCCAAACCACCAACTCAAACGGCGAAACCAAACATAATACATCATCCAGTGGCGTTCAGAAGAAAGCATCGGTATCAATTGTTACCTGACGCCAACCTAGCAAGCCCACTAGACGCTAGGAAGGCTGCCAGCAACCAGAGTGACACCTTGTAGAAGCAGCCAGACCTTCATTCCAAGAGGACTGCGAATCTAAAGAGAGGTCAAAGGGTAATCCACAAGGCACTATAACAAAAGCTTGCCCCAAGCGAGGTCACCAGGACTAGCAACATGAAGCGGATGGATGGAGTCAATCAATCTAGAAATAGAGGATCATCATCGGACTCCTTCAGCATGGGAACAACAACCGGAGGGAACGCGATCGTCGACATTGTTGGCCCTAACCATGCACAACTTTCGTTGGGACCCACCCATCCAAAATCCAGTTGCTACCGCGAGGAAGTAGAGAAGACACAACATACATCATTGCCGCTCTACCTACCCTAGAAGCATTGTGGTCTAGCCCCAAGTAGACTCACATGCATGCCACACAACACACACCATCCTGGTAGGCCCAACCCAACCCGGCCCGACCTAGACGCCACCAACAACACTAGATGCAGAGGCACCATGATAGCTATATATACACCACCACCAGCGCGCATACCGACCACACCTTCATCAACACGACCAAGATGGCCGGAGTATAACCACGCCCGCAAGGGCAACATGCCTAGCATGTACGCTAGATCCACCCAAAGATCTGGATGCCCCACTTCCGAGCAGGGCTCACATCGGGCGGCGCAGCACGACGAAGGACCGTAGTAGACTAGTAGTGAGGCGCCGATGCAGCAAGGTGACCAGGACCTGTGCGGCAAGGCGACGAGGCCATCGCAACAATGGATCTAGCGTGGAGGTGCCATGCGCCCGAGCGGAGGGATGGAGACGGGAAGGAGGGTTGTTGCAAACGGGTGCCGAGCCGCCGCCGACGATGGGGAGGGTTTGGGAGGAACTAGCAGCGTGGGGCAGGGGCGCTCGACATGACCTCTGTTGCCTTAGTTCTAAAATTTAAGCTTTTTCTTTAAATTTTTTTGTTAGGGTGGCTAGAGGCCTAGAGTGCAAAATAGGAACTAGCGGTGTGGGGCAGGACTGCTCCATGGGACGTGCCCGGGCTTCCTTCTGTGCAGTGAGTGTCGAGTTCGACTCGATTGGCTACTCAAGGGCTGAAGAACAAACTGGCCGTGAGACCGTGACCCCTGAATGAGGGTGGCCCAATCCACTAGCACTAGCAGAACAAAGCCATGTTTCTCAAAAACAAAAAAAAACAAAAAAAGCAGAACAAAGCCATGTAACTAACATGTTGTGTACCGACAGTTTATCAGCAAGTACAGACGTGCTTTGATGCTGGTTTTCTTTGAAAATAATAAAAATATTATCCATTGCTAGTAAGGTAGCTACTAGCTTTGTTGGTCAGTTTAGAACATCACGCATCATTGCTAGCACGTATGATTTTTTTGTTCGAAATCTACAGCTATCTATTTGAGAGTATGATTGATATTTTAACTTCACTTTTCCCAAAAGTTCTTAGATAGTTAGTAAAAATAAATTGTCCCTCATAGCTATTTATTTATAGCTCTGCCACTGGACGCACCAAACGACAAAAGCGACTCAAATTGATCTCATCTTCATGTCTTGGCTTTTCCAAATAATCCCAGAGCACGGCTTAAAACTCTACGGACATAGGTGTGCCAATCTACTCGCTTAGAAACCCTTGCCCCAACTACGAGAGGCTATGACCGTCGACGAATATCCGCGATGTTAAGGCGGCTGCAAGCGCCGGCAAGACGGGCAGATGGTGGCTCTGGCTCCGGCAAGCATCGACTCGTCGGGCTTGACTCAACATCCCTTATAAACTTTGAATGTGCCGTAAACAAACAAACATTCAAATGTGTAGAACTTATAAACATTTGGATGTGATATTATCTTTTAATGTATTTTTTCATGTTTCGGTAAAAAATTAGCGTGAAAATAATATTTGCTCCATGTGATACATACATTTATCCGAGAAAAAAATTAGCTGCCTTACGGTGCGCCCAAGGCTTCGACAATTTCCTGGGTGGCCACTGTCCACATTGACGCAAAGCCAGTGCATGATGGATCATTTTAACGCGGTCCATCAGTGTGAGGGAGAGAGAAGGTGCGTTGGTTCATGCATGCATGCCGCTCCCCGCGTCCCCGGCTGGTGCGGAAAGGGATCGAGACCAGACGATCAAGCTAGGGAGATGGGTGTACCTTGTCAGCTGTAGATTAGGCAAGAATCAACTGGACGGCCGTATAGATAGCCCGTGGCCATGGGAACGGATGCTCGTGTGGCACTGCACGCGGGTCCCGATTTGAGGTACACGAAGGGTTCGTGCAATTTCACGAGGGGTTTTGTACTTTGTACCGGGCTGCATGCGCTAAACAGCCAAAAAAAACCATTACGAAAAGAGAGAGAGAGAGAGAGAGTAGTCCGCTTTTCGCGGCACGATGTGGCAGCACTTCATGGCTGCAGGCCTCTCCCTCTGAACTCTGAAGCTGGTGGATCAGCGCGCGGCCGGCCTAGCCAGGCAGCAACTGTCGTGCACCGGGTCAGTGAGAGAGCGCCTGACCGCCCAGACACTGGTACCGTTTCTCTTGTTCTGTCTACACTTGATTTACTGCTCCTGCTTATTATTACCGTAACATTTATCAACATCCTCCTAATTCATAATGTAATCCCTTTGGTAATAAACATCTGCATGTAAGCCTTTGGAAAATGTGTGTATATTTTGTTTTGCGGGAAAAGATTTGTGTACTTGTAGTTAGATGCAACATTTCATGCCATTCGTGTTCTCTCGATCACTTGCACACTACCCTGGACCAAAATGTGTACATATACCCACAACTACCCAAATTTATAACAAGATACACCTATCTTTGTCAGTTGTCACGGTTTTCTCGTTCACACGTTTCGAACCGACTGCCAGAGATGTAGCTAGCGTCGATCGAATTCGAGCCAATGGTTCCAAACGCCCTTAGGACATCGCAAACTCCGGGGAGATATTTAAGCGATATAATAGTTGATCTTATTCTCACAAAGCTCTCAGACAACGATGTGACCCGGCCGAGGACGGTTAGAGTCCGTGCAACAAGTCGAGATTCTTGGCTCCCGAGCACCAATGATCAGTTATTTTTAAAACATATTAAAATTTTTGTTTACAAGTTTTCAAAAAAAGTTGAAGAAATATTGCAGGCGCATGCAAGCTCGGGAGGCAAAGGCACTTTTTGGGAAGGAACCGCATACGCTTGTAAGATTTTTTTCCTTTTTGAAGGTGCTGGCTACTTGATCAATATTTTCTTTTTAAGTTGTGCAAGTTGTACATCATGTATCAAGTTAAGGTGTTCTCTAAAAGCCTGTGAAATCGCACGTACTTACTTGTTCGATCGTTACACCAAAACTATCTAGAAGGAAGCTGGGAGGTGCCGGTTGAGCAGTTGACATTTCCCATTCATGTGCTCAAGCGCCAGGGACCAAGGGAGATGGTGAATCAGGGCAGGGGGGAGCAAGGAGAGAAAAGAGCGGGAGAGGGCCAGGACCACCGCCTACCTATAGCCATAGCTAGAGAGGTCCGGCTTCCGGTGGGAAGGAGTGAGAGGCGGATCGAGGAGCAAAGCAACAAATTTGTTGTCCACGTCCATGAACCGCACGAGATGCATGTATGGAGAAGCGAAGCTGATTCTAGTCTGGTCCCGTACCCGCTCGTCTTGTGCGGCATGCACTCAAGCGGCTGCAACGGGCAACGGCATAGTGCTCTGCACCGCGCGCACTGGGCTGGGCTAGCCCTGACTACTGTAGCAGCGTCTCGCACTGGCCGCCGTTGGCCTCTTTGTTCTGTTGCCCATGGTCTCCTCCTTTCGTTTCGTCGAGTGCCGCAGGTGCGAGATCAGATTTAATTTCAGATGCCGCGCGCGGCAGGGGAGGGAGCAAAGTGCAGTGGAGCGTGGAGGTGGTCTACCTAATGCGGTGGAGCGTGGAGCCAAATCTTCTGCCGGCGGCGGCGCCAAGAAGGTGGCCAAGCCGAAAAAACTCGCCAAGAATTTGACACCGAATGAACGTCTAGTTGAGTGGATGAAGTACACAACTCGGACAGAAACCGCTAGAGCTCAGGCAGCGGACGCCAAGCTCGAAGACAAACGACAGAAAGAGAACGACTGCATCCTCGCCGTGCAGGCTGAGGTCAGGGACGACTTGCTGGCAAAGAAAGCCACCTAGCAGGTCATCATGTTGATGAAGCAAGAGGCGCCGAATGTGGCATTCGGCCAATGTGTGGTTCCGCCACTGGCTAACTCGATCACATCGACGCCGAATGGCCGGCCCCCTCTTCAACCTAGGATGCCATACCTGTATACGCCATCTCAGGATGACGGACAAGAAGAGCCCGGATGCGCGCCCTCCCGGCTCGGCGATCCTCGGTCCATGTTATCAGAGACATCAGGTAATATCATCGACCCCTCAACCACACTTCCACAACTAGCATCGATAGAATGGGCCGGATCGATGGAACAGGCTGGACCACAACCTGTGAAATATGGTGGATGAGCAACCGGTCCTGCTAGGCAGCAACTGTACGTCTGTACCTCACACTTCATGCATCGTGTCACTGAGGTAAAGAGAGCAACGTGCCACCGTGGCGCCGTTTCTCTTCTATGTACACTTTGTTTAGTGCTCCTGCTTTTTTTTTTGAACGGGAGAGACCCCGAAGGGTCCGGAAACTTGTATTAATCAAAGCGGTCGGTACATATTACAAACAGGCCCCTTAAGGAAATAGAAATGCAATACAGGCCTTCAGAATTACAACTAGGACCCTGAAGGTTTTTGCGAAAACGTGATCCAGTCCTTAGTTGTCGCCGCCGGTCAGAGACCTCCAGCTTCGGGCACCATCGTCGCCACCGGGGAACTTGCCACTTGGGGCGTCGCTGGCGTTGCTTCCCGGTGTGGGGTCGGAGAAGATCCTCGCGCACAGGAGAAATAGCCGACGAACTCGTCAGCTTGGAGTGGCTCCAAACGCCAAAGATAGAGCCGACGAAACCTGGCCGACGCTCATGAACTCAAGCAGCTACATCTTTCAGCGTGCGGTGCGCTTGCTCGCCGTCTCCCTACCGAACTCCAAATCGAAGAGCTTTGGGCAGCTCCTCTCCCCCTATCTATCACCACGACCACAAGGGGGGATTAGAAGCTTCCTCAGATCTTTGCGATTTGGAGGCTGGCGCTCGAGTTTTATTGATAGGGATGAAGGGGGAACTTCATTCGTCGTCATCTCCAGCAGCCGGAGCTCAGCAACGAGCGAAAGCAGCACCCTCTTCCAGCCGGAGCACCTCGCGAGCTCCCGCCGAATCCACCCCACCGGCATAACGCCATATTGGCACCTAGATCAACAACTACTACTACACCTAGAGTAATATACATATCAGCCTCATCTCCCTCTCTAACTCCGGCCGGCGAGGCCGCGAGAGAGGGGAGGGAGAGGAGTCGTTCCCCGCTTGGCGATTCTCGAGGTAGGCTACTGTTCACTCTTGAGAGCGGTGCGGGGAGGGGGGAGGGGGATGAGCTGTCCGACTTTGCTCCTGCTTGTTACCTTACCATTTCTACGCATCCCCCTTATTAACAGTGTAATCCCTTTGAGAACAAATATGCGCATGTAAGTCTTTGGAAAATGTGTGTATTTTTTCTTTGCTGTAAAAGATGCATGTACTTGTAGTTAGATGCAACATATCATGCCATCGTGTTCTCTCGATTATTTACTCAGTACCCTGGATCTACATGTATACATACACGCACAATTACACAAATATATACACGATAGACCTATCTTTGTCGTACGGTGTTGCAACATAGTTTGCTTCTAAATTGGGGTGTTGGCGTAGTAAAATGTTGTCGTACGGTGATAGGTTGGTCTTGATTAATTCGGTTCTTACAAGCCTCCCTATGTTTATGCTCTCTTTCTTGGAAATCCCAATTGGGGTGAGGAAGAGGTTAGATTTTTATAGATCCAATTTTTTCTGGCAATCTAATGAACACAAAAAGAAATATAGATTATCTAAATGGAATATCTTGTGTAGACCAAAGGATCAGGGTGGGTTGGGTATTGAGGTTCTGGAATTAAAAAACAAATGCTTATTAAGCAAATGGCTGTTTAAACTTTTGTCGGAGGAGGGTATGTGGCAGCAGCTCTTAAGTAACAAATACCTTAAAAATAAAACATTATCACAAGTAGAGGTTAAGCCGTCTGATTCACCTTTTTGGAAGGATCTTATGCATGTGAAAGCAGATTTCTTTCAGAGAGGTTTCTTTAAATTGGGGGATGGTATATCTGTTAGGTTCTGGGAGGATGTGTGGCTGGACGACAGGCCATTATCTCATCAATATCCAACATTGTATAATATCATTCAACATAAAAATGTGTTAGTATCGGCTGTTTTCGCCACTGAACCTCTCAATATTTCTTTTAGAAGATGGCTGAATGATAATAAGTGGGTACAATGGTTACATCTTTGCCAACGTGATAAGTTTATTTGGAAGCTTACCCGGTATTTTTTCAGTTAAGTCTATGTACCTTGATTGGATGAATGGCCATGCTGTCTATCTTCGTACGTATCTATGGAAGTTGAAGCTTCCGTTAAAAATAAAAAAATTCATGTGGTTTCTTAGTAATAAGGTGCTTCTAACTAAGGATAATTTAGCTAAACGGAAGTGGAAGGGATGTCAAAATTGTTGTTTTTGTGATTCCATAGAAACCGTTAATTATTTGTTTATTGAATGCCCTTTTGCAAAGATAGTGTGACGAATGATGTACCTTACTTACAACATTCCTCCGCCAGCTAATATTACTAATATGTTTGGTAGATGGCTGAATGGGGTGAGGAAAGATGATAAATTGAAAATTCGAATTGGTGTTCCAGCCTTATGTTGGGCTATATGGAGAACTAGAAATGATATTATCTTTAACAAACAATCTGGAACAAATTTTTTGCAGGTTATCCGGCGAGCTGCTCATTCAATTCAGCAATGGGTTTACCTTCTCCCAGTGGAACAGCGGGAGGCTATGGTTATTGGATGCAACCGGATGCTCGCGGTTGCTCAGGACTTCTTTTTCGATGTACTGGGTGGCGGCATCTTCATAGGATTGCAAATGCATAGCTCTTCTATTTGCCATATCTTCAGCTGGTTGATTCATGTATCGATCCTAGCTTTTCCGTGATTGTAATAAGTGATTCTGGATACGTTGTGACTTGATACTTCGTTTTTAATAAAACAAGCCGTGTGCATCTATTGACGCAGAGGCTGGGGCTGTGCTCCTTTATCGAAAAAAGACCTATCTTTGTCACGGTTTCCCCGTTGACACGTTTTGAAGAGACCGAGATGTAGCGTAGAGTAAATTCATGCCAATGGTTCCATCGCAAACTCTTTGATATGATATATAAACATGTACAATGCAAGATTCTTAGATTGATACTTAGAATATTAAATTATTTTTTGTCTAAGCTAGCATTTCTGCTTATATATAGTTAAAAGATACTCTAAACCTCTTGTAAAGAAATAAGCACTGATGCTTAAGAAAAATCTAATTTATTAATCTGATTTATTTTTATAAGTACCTCTCTAAGCGATGTAGGTAATGCTACTATCGCAACCTTTTGGCAGCGATGTAACATGTCAGATTTATTTTGGTGCTACAATATTATTTTTTTACAACTTTTAAATATTTGGAACCGTGTACACTTGTAATTCCTTTTTTTTTGTAAGCGGGGCTTGTAAATGTGTGGAGGTGGTCGCTACTTGATCAATATTTTCATTTTAACTTGTGCAAGCTGCACATCATGCATCAAGTTAAGGTTTTCCCTAGAAATCTGTCAAGTCACATGCACTTACTGCTCTGATCATTGTATGCAAAACTGTTTACGTACGTAGAGAGTAGAAGAAAGTTGGGAGCAGTTGACATTTCCTCTTCATGTGAGCAATCGGCAGGGACCAAGGGAGATGGTGAAGCAAGGAGAGGAAAGAGCGGAAGAGGGCAAGGACCACCCGCCCATTGGGGAGGTCCGGCCTCCGGAGGGAGGGTGTGACGGTGTGAGTGAGAGGTGTAGGTGCAAAGCAACAAATTTCCGTCCCCATCCATGAACCGCACGAGATCGATGGGGATGCGAAGCTGATCCTAGTCTGGTCCCGTGCCCTCTCGTCTACGTCTAGTGCGGCGGCAACGGGCAATGGCATACTGCTCTGCACCGGTCTGGGCTACTGTTCCGGCGTCTCGCAGTCGCCGCCGTTGCCCATCCTTTCGTCTCGTGCCGCTGGCACTGGCAGGAGCCCCTGGTCTCGCTCGCTGCTGCTCCGTTTGGATGGACGCATCTGGATCGTCCGCCGTTTAATGCCGCGCTCGCGCTGCTGCGTGTGGGCGCCCTCCGTGCGTGCATGCATGCATGCGCTGCCACGATCGATCCCCCACTGGCTTCAGGGCTACGTGCGCGCGACACGCGCGCGGCTGGACGGCCGGCTGATCCGGCAAGATAGTCGCGTCTTTTCTTCACTCCTCGCCGCGCCGGCAGTGGCACCTCTCGTGCCGTTCGCTTGGAACGCTAAAAAAGTTGCTCGTGTTTCTCACTTGCATATACTTCCTCCCTTCCATATAGTACATTTTATATATAGATACATCTGAATCAATGATAACTAGTATAAGACAGATGGAGCATTCTACCGCGAAGTTCAACTTCTCTACTATTAAGAAGGCCTACAATTTCTAGCACAAACTATTTTGTTTCACCCGTCAAATGTACTCTAAAAGTGTAAATAAATATGTATATCATGGCAAAATGATTGCACTTTACTGGAAGCATTTTGATTAAATGTGTTTGGTTGTTTTCAACTATGATAAATAAAAGATTGGTATCATATACTAGCATGTTTACAAATACCACTACCTCCAATCAAAAGTAAATGTCAATGCTTTAGTTTAAATATATTGAACCAATGGTCCGATCCAAGGGAGTACCTAAATGCGTCCCTCTCCCCTCAAATTCAAACTCATCAATAGTAAATGTACACAAGATTCACATCTACTAATCCAGTACAAAAGAGGTGAATCTACATAGCTAGAAGCTAAACATAAAAAAGACATGGCATATGAGAGCAATAGATTTAGTCAAATACCAACATACTATAAGCACTTCATATGAATGACACAACACATGGAAAACTTAGCCAAATATGTCCTACCACAGCTATGCTACATTCGGACCCTACAAACCCTAGATCACATATGAACAACACTACACATGGAAAACCTAGCCAAATATGCCCTACGACACCAAGATCTAACCCCATCATACAAAGTTGGAGGTGTGGTTACTTATAATCATCGGTGGAAGCGTAGTAGAACTCTACAAAACAGCGAAAGTAGCTTGGCCACTTACGTCATCGCTGGCTGGAGACAGGACCATTGTTTACTTGCTCAGTGACCTGGCAATGGAGCTGAAGGGGTAGGGGTGGAGGGTTTGGAATCGGGCGGTGATAGTGGAGGGTAGAAATAGGTGAGGCATTTCCCATCTCCGGCTCCAAGATAGATTATGGGCGCGAGGACAGGTAGGCAGCTGGGTATTCGTGTGTGCATGCGCATGGGAGATGGCGAACTGGTAGGAAAAGTGGGTGGAGCGAGGAGGAGGGACGCGGTGGATGCTCTTGCTAGAAGCTAGAAGGAATGGGTTTTGTCTCTCTAGAGAGCTCCAAGTTGAGTATATTTAGGGTTTAGACAACAGGAGGAGGGATCGGCTAGGTGCAGTTTACACTATAAAATGAATATTTTACTCTAACCGGCTTAAAGGGATCAACTAAAGATGCTCTTACATTAGCAAATTATTGCACTTTTTTTATTTTTTTTAGAATACGTCATAGAAGACGCATCAATGACAAAGACGAAGAGGCCGACGACCGATACAACACCATAATGCTACAACTCCAGGTGCACAAGTCGATACATTGCCGACGAGTACGTAGAAGGCATGATCCTTCAGACTTGTGGAAGGCGTCAACTAGGCTACATCCACCATGTCGTACAATGCGCCTCAGAGACCCATGTCGTGGCCATCAACCAAAACCGACAGTGTATCGCACTGCCCCAGCCTCCAGTTATCACATCGGCCTCTCCCAAGAAGCCTCGCGACAATGTCTTCTAGAAGAGAACGACGATGTGGTGTCGCTTCTGCCTTGTCCAGTGGACCGGACATAGGGTTTCCCCTAGCAACAGAGGAGAGGAAAGACACGGTTGGAGGCAGGGAGGGGAGCCGGCCAGCGGCACTAGGGTTTAATAAGAGACGGTATCATGTTGGTGTCATGGTCGAAGGCACCGTCTCTTATTCGTACAGTATAAAATTATTATATATGGACAAAACCTAGAATCGATCACTATAACTTGTACTATACTTATCTGTGGTCCCTAACCTAGAATCGATCGACTTGCATGTGACTATGTAGTTAGTACCCTGCACCGACGAACTACCATGGCCCGGTTATATTTTGCGTCATGTACTAGCACTAGTGACAGATGTGACCATGCATCATCAATCGAATGAAGAAATCGCAATACTCTACGTACCCAAAATTGATGGCACGTAGCCGTTTACGGCCGAGAAGAGAGCCCATACTTTACACGCGGATGCATCGCACTGCTGAGGGGCGAAGCCGCTATCCAGCGGTCACTAGCGTCCTCTCTCTCGGTGCCCGGCCGGTCCTTGCACGCGTTCTTCATGCACGCTCTGTCCAGTGTCCACTCCGTACGTACGTAGTAAATACCCTGTGCCGAGGAACAACGTACCATGGCCGGCCCAGTAGTAGCAAGTCATCCCCGTCCTCTTAGAGCATCCCCACTCGTTGGCGCTCCCCACGCCCAAATCCAGCGATATTGTTGTCCGGATTGGAGGAAAATTTGGTCTGGGGAGGCCCATCTTCCCAGCCGCAAGCCCAGGATGGATGTAACGGACTTCGGCGAATTCAGAAAAATTTGACGAGTTCGTTTAAACATAAGCGAAATTTAATGATATTTAACATACATAGGCGAGTTCGTACATAAATAGGCCGAATTCGTACATATACTTGAATTCGGCGATTGGCAAACTAAATTTAAACTAAATAGCGTCCTACTACATGCCCAAATGGCGGTAGAAGGACGTGTAGTCGCTGCCGTCGTCGTCGTCGTCGCTCGAGCCGGCGTTGTCCTGGGGCTCGTACCAGCGGCTCGTGCCCTGGCCAGCGTCGCCGGTGCGTGGCGGCGACGGAAGGTACATGTCGTCGTCGCTGCTCTCCTCGAGCTTCACCACCTCCCTGGGCGCGGCGTTCCTAGCGGCGGATGGTGCGGCGGCGCCAATGGCGAGTTGACGCGCGCGGCGGATCCAGATCGTCGGCGTCGGCCGCTCCGCCTCTGGCGCTCCCGATCCACGCTCGGACCGATCCGGTGCGGCGTCGTCCGCGCGCTTCTCCTCCTCCATGTCCTTCAGCGACCTCGCGATCGCCTCCGCCATCGCGGCGTCCTCCGCGCGCTTCGCCTCCTCCTCGGCGAGCTGGTTTGCGGCGGCCTCTTTCTTCGTCTTCTTCCGGCCGCTGCGAGCGAAGGCTGGTCGCGGATGACGAGGGTGCCGCTGCTGCGCCCTCTGGTCGGCGGTGGCGACGCCGCTTCCTTCTTGACGGTCGCCCACTCCTGCTTGACGGTGGCCGCCGTCGACCCGCCGGACCTGGACGCCGACCGCGAGCCAGACGAGGAGGAGGATGACACCATCCTCCTCGGCATCCACGAACTACCGTGTCGGCGCGACACGGTAGGCGCCACCGGCGGCGGCATCCCCAGGACGGGGGAGTTCCCGTTCTCGATGTGCGCGAGCACATTTTCGAGGGTGCGGCCAGGCGCGCTCCACCATCGGCGGCGGCCGGCGGCGTTATTCCTTGCCGGAGGTGGAGGAGGTCCGTCGTACGCCTGGATTTCGCGTTCGTACCTGCGCCGGAAGAACGCGATCCACGATTCGTGGTTGTCGGGGAAGAACCGCGGCACCTCGTTGATCGCCGTTTCGAGCAAGCACCCCCCCCCGGTTGGCGGCGGCGGGATCGGCACGCCGCCTGCGCTCAGCCTCCATCCCCCCGGTGCGCGGAAGTCCGGCGGCGCCGGGTAGCCCGCCGCGTGGAGGAGCCGTCCCTCCCATTGGTGGAGAGAGCGGCGACCGAAGCCGTTGTTGGCCGCACCGTCGTTCGCCATTGCTACCTCTTCGAGTTCGGGGGAAGATTTGGTGGAATGCGAGAGAGAGGAGAGGTGAATGCGAGGCAGACGCGGTAGTTCGACGATAATAGAGGTAGGCGCGCATGATACCGAGGCGATGGCATTAACTCGCCGCGTGGAAGCTACGCGGCCGGCGAATGCTGACCGGCGGCAGGCTTTTACAGCGCGCGTAAGACGATGCGATGAGGACGACGATCGTCGTCTCTCGCCGACAAGTTGGGACCACCAGACGCGCGAGAAGTTTCCTCGACGTTTCGCGCGCTTTCGTTTCGTCCGGAGTCCCCGGCCGCTCCCCGGGGGGCCGGGGATGGCGTGGGATCGCCGGATGAATTTAGGCCCAAATCCGAACGAAAACGAGGAACCGGAGGCGCGACTGGATCGAATTACGCCGTCCGAATTGGAAAAACTTCCATCAGCCGGGGAGAGGAGTGGAGATGCTCTTACCCTCCATTCCAAGCTTACAAATCCACAGTAAACAAAAAAAAATGGGTAGAAAAAGGACAGCGTAAGATCACTCGTAAGGAATACAATACACCATGTAAGAAAGCAGCGTCGCATCACTATCACTCATGTGTACAGGCAGACAAATACATGCAGCTCAGATATATTGTACGGTAACAAATTGCTGCAGAGCTGAGCCTAGTCACCGCTATACAACAACACATGCAAAGTATGTTGTTTCAAAAAAAAAAAAAAACACATGCAAAGTATGTAGTCTGTACACGCCTACACGCCTACGGACACGTCATCGAGCAGCCCAACCCGTGCGGGGCCCACGCAGCGCCACGTAGCTGCCACAGGCTAGCAGGCAGAGCTAGGCTCTACTAGCCGTGGACTCTGCGTCGCGTCTGGTCTCTGGCATGGCTTGTGTTGTGTGACCTTGCGTGTTGGACGGGGCGTCTTTCTTCCTTGGGTCCGGGGGTCTGTCTTCCTTTCCGCTCCGACGTCTCCTGCGCTCTGGGTAACTTCTAACTTTGTGATCCCCGCTCCTAAATGCTGCCGCGTTTAGCCAAAGCCACTACTATCCAGCTAGGTAGGGTTTCACTGATGGAGGTGGGACGTCGCCGGCGGGAGTGAATTCTACGGCAGCGGCCTGTGGGCTTCGGGCGAAGATCCGGGTGGGGATCTTCTTCCGGCGTGAGCAGCACAACACAGATATGCTGCTGCCAGCTGCATGCGACGAACGAGACGAGGGGCCGTTTTCTCGATCAACTGTTTTTTCGATCAACTGTTTTTTCAGCAATTGGTAGCTAAAAATGCAGCTCCAACGACATTTGTATAAGTGATCCCCTACCAAGAATTATACATAGTTTGGTAAAACTTCTCCTCCACTTTGCATATTTACGAAATCAGTGGGCACTTTGTATAACTCACGCACATGCCAAACCGCCCATACGCGGATGTTTCCCGATATTAGCAATGGCTGTTAACGTGTACCTTTGTCTCGGCCACGGTTTCATGTTATATAGGGCACACAATGCCAGAGTTTGTACAGAAAACGTGTTACAGAAACGCACACAAACTCAGCCCGTATGAGGCCCAAACACATATGATATAAACCTCTAATACATATTCTAACACCATCCCTTAATCTAAACCTGTCGAAAGGTTGAGATTACGCTTGAATTCATCGAGCTTCTTGACTGGTAGAACCTTTGTAAAACCATCTGCCACTTGATCCTTGCTAGAAATAAAATGAATAACTAGTCTATTTTTATCTACTCTCTCTCTAACAAAATAAAAATCAATTTCAATGTGCTTGGTGCGAGCATGAAACACTGGATTTGCAGACAAATAAGTAGCTCGTAGATTGTCACACCAAAGACTTGGTTTTTGTATCAGCTTTACTCCAAGTTCAGTAAGAAGAGGTTCACCCCAAATTAACTCAGCTGTGGCATTAGCTAAAGCTTTATATTCTGCTTCAGTACTTGACCGAGACACTGTTTCTTGTTTTTTAGCACTCCAAGAAACCAAGTTTGGACCAACAAATATAGCAAAACCACCTGTAGATCTCCTATCATCCAAGCAACCAGCCCAGTCTGCATCTGAGAAAGCACTTAAAAGTGTGGAAGACGACCTTGTAAACGTGATGCCAAGTTTCACTATATCCTTCACATATCTAAGAATACGCTTAACAGCTGTCCAATGTTCTGTAGTTGGGGCATGAAGATACTGACAAACCTTGTTTACAGAAAAGGCTAAATCAGGCCGTGTCAGGGTTAGATACTGAAGAGCTCCAACTATGCTTCTATACTGAGTACAGTCTTCAGAGCCAAGAGGTGTACCATCTGTGAGAGATAACTGTTCAGAAGAGGACAAAGGTGTAGGAGCAGGCTTACAATCATGCATACCAACTTTGCTTAGTAACTCTGTAGCATATTTTTCCTGTGTCAAAAGCAGACCATTGGGTATCCTCTTCACTTCAATACCAAGGAAAAAATGTAAGTCTCCCAAATCCTTGATAGCAAAGTTCACATTTAAATCTCAAAGAAGAGCAGTAATGGCATGATCGGAAGAGCCAGTAACTATGATATCATCAACATAAATTAACACAAACATAGTGATACCTGACTTTCTCAAAAAGAACAAGGAGGTATCAGCCTTGGACGGTGTAAATCCAAGTTCACATAGCTTAGAGCTCAATCTAGAATACCAGGCTCGAGGTGCTTGTTTCAGACCATATAAGCCTTTGTCAAGTTTGCAAATGTGATGCGGAGCATGGGGACTTTCAAAACCTGGAGGTTGTCTCATGTAAACCTCTTCTTCCAGAACACCATGAAGAAACATGTTCTTGACATCTAGCTGCCGTAAGCTCCATCCACAAGAGACAGAGAGACAAAACAATTCTGATAGTTGCAATCTTCACTACAGGGCTGAATGTATCCTCATAATCAATGCCATATCTCTGCTTAAAACCTTTTGCAACCAGTCTCGCTTTATATCTATCAATAGATCCATCTGCCTTCTTCTTAATTTTGTACACCCACTTGCAATCAATCAAGTTCTTGTTTCTACTTGCAGGGACAAGGTGCCAAGTCTTGTTCTCAAGAAGTGCATTGTATTCCTCTTCCATAGCCTTGCGCCAGTTTGAGTCATTCAAAGCCTCTGTAAGTGTATGCGGTTCACATGTAGAGGACAACATACCGTATCGAACCGTACCATCAGTATATTGTTTGGGATTGCGTATACCTTTCTGCAGTCGAGTACGGACTCCAGGTGGTGAAGGAGGAGGCGGAGAATGTTCATTTGAATCATCATCTGAGGTGGCTGAATTTTCTTCTTCTCCCCCAGCAGCAGCCGCAGCAGAGACCGCACCAGAGCTTGATGCAGAGGATCCCGCGCCTGGGGAATCGGCGGCAGACAACGAGAAAGAGCTCCCGCGCGGAGAGCCAGCACTGCCACGCGGCGGCGAAGCACTGGGTGCATGTGCGTGCGGTCCCGCGGGTGATACGCGTAGATGCACACGTCCGTTGGGAACCCCAAGTGGAAGGTATGATGCGTATAGAAGCAAGTTTCCCTCAGTATGAAACCAAGGTTTAATCGAACCAGTAGGAGCCAAGAAGCACGTTGAAGGTTGATGGTCGCGAAATGTGATGCGGCGCAACACCAGGGATTCCGGCGCCAACGCGGAACCTGCACAACACAACCAAAGTACTTTGCCCCAACGAAACAGTGAGGTTGTCAATCTCACCGGCTTGCTGTAACAAAGGATTAAACGTATCGAGTGGAAGATGTTTGCAAAGAAAACAGTAAACACAATTGCAGTAGATTGTATGCTATGTAAAGAATAGGACCGGGGTCCACAGTTCACTAGAGGTGTCTCTCCCATAAGATAAAGCATGTTGGGTGAACAAATTACAGTCGGGCAATTGACAAATAGAGAAAGGCATAACAATGCATATACATGATATGATAAATATAGTGAGATTTAATTGGGCATTACGACAAAGTACATAGACCGCCATCCAACTGCATCTATGCCTAAAAAGTCCACCTTCAGGTTATCATCCGAACCCCCTCCAGTATTAAGTTGCAAAGCAACAGACAATTGCATTAAGTATGGTGCGTAATGTAATCAACAACTACATCCTTAGACATAGCATCAATGTTTTATCCCTAGTGGCAACAGCACATCCACAACCTTAGAACTTTCTCATCCTTTGTCCCGAGATTCAATGGAGGCATGAACCCACTATCGAGCATAAATACTCCCTCTTGGAGTTAAGAGTAAAAACTTGGCCAGAGCCTCTACTAATAACGGAGAGCATGCAAGATCATAAACAACACATGAACAATAGATTGATAATCACCATAATCATAGTACTCTCTATCCATCGGATCCCGACAAACACAACATATAGAATTACAGATAGATGATCTTGATCATGTTAGGCAGCTCACAAGATCTAACAATGAAGCACAACAAGGAGAAGACGACCATCTAGCTACTGCTATGGACCCATGGTCCAGGGGTGAACTACTCACTCATCACTCCGGAGGCGACCATGGCGGTGTAGAGTCCTCCGGGAGATGAATCCCCTCTCCGGCAGGGTGCCGGAGGCGATCTCCGTAATCCCCGAGATGGGATTCGCGGCGGCGGCGTCTCCGTAAGGTTTTCCGTATCGTGGCTCTCGATGCGGGGTTTCGCGACGGAAGCTTTAAGTAGGCGGAGGGTCAACGCGGGGGCCACACGAGGGGCCCAGGGATAGGTCGGCGCGGCCAGGGCCTGGGCCGCGCCGGCCACCCCCCTGGCCTCCTCGTGGCCCCACTCCGTTAGGTCTTCGGTCTTCTGGAAGCTTCGTGCAAAAATAGGACCCTGGGCGAAAGTTTCGTCCAATTCCGAGAATATTTCTTTACTAGGATTTCTGAAACCAAAAACAGCAGAAAACAAAGAATCGGCTCTTCGGCATCTTGTTAATAGGTTAGTTCCGTAAAATGCATAAATATGACATATAATGTGCATAAAACATGTAGGTATCATCAATACAGTAGCATGGAACATAAGAAATTATCGATACGTTGGAGACGTATCAGCATCCCCAAGCTTAGTTCTGCTCGTCCCGAGCAGGTAAAACGATAACAAAGATAATTTCTGAAGTGACATGCCATCATAATCTTGATCATACTATTTGTAAACATATGTTAATGAATGCAGCGATCAAAGCAAAGGTAATGACATGAGTAAACAACTGAATCATAAAGCAAAGACTTTTCATGAATAGTACTTCAAGACAAGCATCAATAAGTCTTGCATAAGAGTTAACTCATAAAGCAATAAATCAAAGTAAAGGTGTTGAAGCAACACATAGGAAGATTAAGTTTCAGCGGTTGCTTTCAACTTATAACATGTATATCTCATGGATATTGTCAACATAAAGTAATATAATAAGTGCAATATGCAAATATGTAGGAATCAATGCACAGTTCACACAAGTGTTTGCTTCTTAAGGTGGAAGGAGATAGGTAAACTGACTCAACAATAAAAGTAAAAGAATGGTCCTTCAATGAGGAAAGCATCGATTGCTGTATTTGTGCTAGAGCTTTTATTTTGAAAACATGAAACAATTTTGTCAACGGTAGTAATAAAGCATATGAGTTATGAAAATTATATCTTACAAGTTGCAAGCCTCACGCATAGTATACTAATAGTGCCCGCACCTCGTCCTACTTAACTTGGACTACCGGGTCTTCGCATGCCATGTTTCAACCAAGTGTCACAAAGGGGTACCTCCATGCCGCCTGTACAAAGGTCTAAGGAGAATGCTCGCATTTCAGATTTCTCGCTTTTGATTATTCTCAACTTAGACATCCATACCGGGACAACATGGACAACAGATAATGGACTCCTCTTAAATGCATAAGCATGTAGCAATGATTATTGTTCTCATATGAGATTGAGGATATATGTCCAAAACTGAAACTTCAACCATGGTTCATGGCTTTAGTTAGCGGCCCAATGTTCTTCTCTAACAATTTTGCATGCTCCAACCACTAAAATGATAGACCTTCAGACAAGACGGACATGCATAGCAACTCACATGATATTCAACAATAGTTGATGGCGTTCCCCAGAAACATGGTTATCGCACAACAAGCAACTTAATAAAATATAAAGTGCATAAGTACATATTCAATACTACGATAGTTTTTAAGGCTATTTTGTCCCATGAGCTATATATTGCAAAGGTGAATGATGGAATTTTAAAGGTAGCACTCAAGCAATTTACTTTGGAATGGCGGAGAAATACCATGTAGTAGGTAGGTATGGTGGACACAAATGGCATAGTAGTTGGCTCAAGGATTTTGGATGCATGAGAAGTATTCCCTCTCGATACAAGGTTTAGGCTAGCAAGGTTATTTGAAGCAAACTCAAGGATGAACAAGTGCAGCAAAACTCACATAAAAGACATATTGTAAACATTATAAGACTCTACACTGTCTTCCTTGTTGTTCAAAACTCAATACTAGATATTATCTAGACCTTAGAGAAACCAAATATGCAAATCAAATTTTAGCAAGCTCTATGTATTTCTTCATTAATGGGTGCAAAGTATATGATGCAAGAGCTTAAACATGAGCACAACAATTGCCAAGTATCACATTATCCAAGACATTTTAGAATTACTACATGTAGCATTTTCCAATTCCAACCATATAACAATTTAACGAAGAAGAAACTTCGCCATGAACATTATGAGTAAAGCCTAAGGACACATGTGTCCATATGCAACAGCGGAGCGTGTCTCTCTCCCACAAAGTGAATGCTAGGATCCATCTTATTCAAACAAAAACAAAAACAAAAACAAACCGACGCTCCAAGTAAAGAACACAAGATGTGATTGAATAAAAATATAGTTTCAGGGGAGGAACCTGATGATGTTGTCGATGAAGAAGGGGATGCCTTGGGCATCCCCAAGCTTAGACGCTTGAGTCTTCTTAAAATATGCAGGGGTGAACCACGGGGCATCCCCAAGCTTAGAGCTTTCACTCCTCTTGATCATAGTATATCATTCTCCTCTCTTGACCCTTGAAAACTTCCTTCACACCAAACTTCAAGCAAACTCATTAGAGGGTTAGTGCACAATTAATAATTCACTCATTCAGAGGTGACACAATCATTATTTTCACTTCTGGACATTGCATAATGCTACTGGACATTAGTGGATCAAAGAAATAAATCCAACATAGCAAAAGAGGCAATGCGAAATAAAAGGCAGAATCTGTCAAAAACAGAACAGTCCGTAAAGACGAATTTAGAAATGGCACCAGACTTGCTCAAATGGAAAAACTCAAAACTAATGAAAGTTGCGTACATATCTGAGGATCACGCTCGTAAATTGGCAGATTTTTTCGAATTTTCTACAGAGAATTGTGCCCAGATTCGTGACAGACAGCAATGCTATTTCTGCGCAGCGATCCCAAATATAACATCAACTTTGACATAGAAACTTTACTTGGCACAAAAACATGATAAGGAGAGGTTGCTACAGTAGTAAACAACTTCCAAGACTCAACAAAACAAAAAATTGCTGTAGGTAAAAATATGGGTTGTCTCCCATAAGCGTTTTTCTTTAACGCCTTTCAGCTAGGCGCAGAAAGTGCAAATCAAGTAACATCGAGAGTAGAAGCATCAACATCATAGCTTGTTCTAATAATAGAATCAAAAGGCAACTTCATTCTCTTTCTAGGGAAGTGTTCCATACCTTTCTTGAGAGGAAATTGATATTTAATATTACCTTCCCTCATATCAATAACAGCACCAACAGTTCGAAGAAAAGGTCTTCCCAACACAATTGGACAAGATGCATTGCATTCGATATCCAAGACAACAAAATCAACGGGGACAAGGTTATTGTTAACCGTAATATGCACATTATTAATCCTCCCCAAAGGTTTCTTTTTAACATTATCGGCAAGATTAACATCCAAATAACAATTCTTCAATGGTGGCAAGTCAAGCATATCATAAATCTTTTTAGGCATAACAGAAATACTTGCACCAAGATCACATAAAGCATTACATTCAAAGTCATTGAATTTCATTTTAATGATGGGCTCCCAACCATCTTCTAACTTTCTAGGAATAGAAGTTTCAAGTTTTAGTTTCTCTTCTCTAGCTTTTATGAGAGCATTTGTAATATGTTTTGTAAAGGCTAAATTTATAGCACTAGCATTAGGACTTTTAGCAAGTTTTTGTAAGAACTTTATAACTTCAGAGATGTGGCAATTATCAAAATCTAAATTATTATGAGCTACAGCAATGGGATCATTGTTCCCAAGGTTGGAAAAAATTTCAGCAGTTTTATCACAAGCAGTTTCAGCAGTTTTAGCAATTTCAGGCAGTTTTGTACGCTTTGCACTAGGAGTAGAAACATTGCCAACACCAATTATTTTACCATTGATAGTAGGAGGTGCAGCAACATGTGAAGAATTAGCATTACTAGTGGTGGTAATAGTCCAAACTTTAGCTACATTATTCTCTTTAGCTAGTTTTTCATTTTCTTCTCTATCCCACCTAGCACGCAGTTCAGCCATTAATCTTATATTCTCATTAATTCTAACTTGGATGGCATTTGCTGTAGTAGTAATCTTATTATCAATATCATTATTAGGCATAACTTTCAATTTTAAAAGATTAACATCAGAGGCAAGTCTATCAACTCTAGAAGCAATAGTATCAATTTTATCAAGCTTTTCCTCAACAGATTTGTTAAAAGCAGTTTGTGTACTAATAAATTCTTTAAGCATAGCTTCAAGACCAGAGGGTACATTCCTATTATTGTTGTAAGAATTCCCATAAGAATTACCATAACCATTACCATTAGCAGAAGGATATGGCCTATAGTTATTACCAGAGTTGTTCCTATAAGCATTGTTGTTGAAATTATTATTTTTAATGAAATTCACATCAACATTTTCTTGAGCAACCAATGAAGCTAAAGGAACATTATTTGGATTAACATTAGATCTACCATTCACAAGCATAGACATAATCACATCAATCTTATCATTCAAGGAAGAGGTTTCCTCAACAGAATTTACCTTCTTACCTTGTGGAGCTCTTTCCGTGTGCCACTCAGAGTAATTTATCATCATATCATCAAGAAGTTTTGTAGCCGCCCCCAATGTGATGGACATAAACGTACCTCCAGCAGCTGAATCCAATAAATTCCGCGAAGAAAAATTTAGTCCTGCATAGAAGGTTTGGATGATCATCCAAGTAGTCAGTCCATGGGTTGGGCAATTCTTTACCAAAGTTTTCATTCTCTCCCAAGCTTGAGCAACATGTTCAGTATCTAATTGTTTAAAATTCATTATGCTACTTCTCAAAGATATAATTTTAGCGGGAGGATAATATCTACCAATAAAAGCATCCTTGCATTTAGTCCATGAATCAATACTATTCTTAGGCAAAGATAGCAACCAATCTTTAGCTCTTCCTCTTAATGAGAAAGGAAACACTTTCAATTTAATAATATCACCATCTACATCTTTATACTTTTGCATTTCACAAAGTTCAACAAAATTATTGAGATGGGCAGCAGCATCATCAGAACTAGCACCAGAAAATTGTTCTCTCATGACCAGATTTAGTAAAGCAGGTTTAATTTCAAAGAATTCTGCTGTAGTAGCAGGTGGAGCAATAGGTGTGCATAGGAAATCATTATTATTTGCATTTGTGAAGTCACACAATTTAGTATTTTCAGGAGTATTCATCTTAGCAACGGTAAATAAAACAAACTAGATAAAATAAATGCAAGTAACTAATTTTTTTTGTGTTTTTGATATGGAGAGCAAGACAGTAAATAAAGTAAAACTAGCAACTAATTTTTTTGTATTTTGATTTAGTGCAGCAAACAAAGTAGTAAATAAAATAAAGCAAGACAAAAACAAAGTAAAGAGATTGAGAAGTGGAGACTCCCCTTGCAGCGTGTCTTGATCTCCCCGGCAACGGCGCCAGAAATTTATTTGCTGGCGTGTAGTTGACGTGGGAGTTAGAAATCTTTGTGGTGTAACTTTTCTTCAGATCCCCGGCAACGGCGCCAGAAATTTAGCTTGATACGCGTAGATGCACACGTCCGTTGGGAACCCCAAGTGGAAGGTATGATGCGTATAGAAGCAAGTTTCCCTCAGTATGAAACCAAGGTTTAATCGAACCAGTAGGAGCCAAGAAGCACGTTGAAGGTTGATGGTCGCGAAATGTGATGCGGCGCAACACCAGGGATTCCGGCGCCAACGCGGAACCTGCACAACACAACCAAAGTACTTTGCCCCAACGAAACAGTGAGGTTGTCAATCTCACCGGCTTGCTGTAACAAAGGATTAAACGTATCGAGTGGAAGATGTTTGCAAAGAAAACAGTAAACACAATTGCAGTAGATTGTATGCTATGTAAAGAATAGGACCGGGGTCCACAGTTCACTAGAGGTGTCTCTCCCATAAGATAAAGCATGTTGGGTGAACAAATTACAGTCGGGCAATTGACAAATAGAGAAAGGCATAACAATGCATATACATGATATGATAAATATAGTGAGATTTAATTGGGCATTACGACAAAGTACATAGACCGCCATCCAACTGCATCTATGCCTAAAAAGTCCACCTTCAGGTTATCATCCGAACCCCCTCCAGTATTAAGTTG
This sequence comes from Lolium perenne, assembly GCF_019359855.2. Lineage (NCBI taxonomy): Eukaryota > Viridiplantae > Streptophyta > Magnoliopsida > Poales > Poaceae > Lolium > Lolium perenne. The sequence continues at coordinate 52,252,312 of NC_067248.2, read as the reverse complement.
CAAAGCAACAGACAATTGCATTAAGTATGGTGCGTAATGTAATCAACAACTACATCCTTAGACATAGCATCAATGTTTTATCCCTAGTGGCAACAGCACATCCACAACCTTAGAACTTTCTGTCACTGTCCCAGATTCAATGGAGGCATGAACCCACTATCGAGCATAAATACTCCCTCTTGGAGTTAAGAGTAAAAACTTGGCCAGAGCCTCTACTAATAACGGAGAGCATGCAAGATCATAAACAACACATGAACAATAGATTGATAATCACCATAATCATAGTACTCTCTATCCATCGGATCCCGACAAACACAACATATAGAATTACAGATAGATGATCTTGATCATGTTAGGCAGCTCACAAGATCTAACAATGAAGCACAACAAGGAGAAGACGACCATCTAGCTACTGCTATGGACCCATGGTCCAGGGGTGAACTACTCACTCATCACTCCGGAGGCGACCATGGCGGTGTAGAGTCCTCCGGGAGATGAATCCCCTCTCCGGCAGGGTGCCGGAGGCGATCTCCAGAATCCCCCGAGATGGGATTCGCGGCGGCGGCGTCTCTGTAAGGTTTTCCGTATCGTGGCTCTCGGTACTGGGGGTTTCACGACGGAAGCTTTAAGTAGGCGGAGGGTCAACGCGGGGGGCCACACGAGGGGCCCAGGGGATAGGTCGGCGCGGCCAGGGCCTGGGCCGCGCCGGCCACCCCCCTGGCCTCCTCGTAGCCCCACTCCGTTAGGTCTTCGGTCTTCTGGAAGCTTCGTGCAAAAATAGGACCCTGGGCGAAAGTTTCGTCCAATTCCGAGAATATTTCTTTACTAGGATTTCTGAAACCAAAAACAGCAGAAAACAAAGAATCGCTCTTCGGCATCTTGTTAATAGGTTAGTTCCAGAAAATGCATAAATATGACATATAATGTGCATAAAACATGTAGGTATCATCAATAAAGTAGCATGGAACATAAGAAATTATCGATACGTTGGAGACGTATCAGCGGGCATGTGGCCAACACGCGCGGACACTGCAGGCGAGGCCTGCTGTTCGCTGTCGGAGGCTGTCCGCGTCTGGCGAGGCGAATCCACCTCGGTCCGCGGCGTCTTGGGATCAGCGCTGGCAGAAGAATGTTCAGGAAAAATTGCGCCGTGTTCTGTGCTCGTTTCGTCGTTTTGTGACTGGTTTTCAGCAGCAGATTCAGCACTGATTTCTTCACTGTTTTCACCAGGATTTTCTTCAGAACTTGTGGTATCCTGCAACACATTAGGAACAGACACAATAGGTACAACATGGTTATTGCAATTTTGTGCACTCTCATGGGAAGTGGAGGTGGATGACGGAAGAAGGAGAATTTCCTTCTTAAGAAGAGCACCGGCATTTGGATGAAGAGATGCAAATGGGAAGACATTTTCATCAAAGACGACATCACGGGAAATATACACACGACCTGTAGAGATATCTAGACATTTGACACCTTTATGGAGAGGACTATAACCAAGGAACACACATCGTGTGGAGCGAAACGCAAGTTTCCGCTTGTTATAAGGACGAAGATTGGGCCAACAGGCACAACCAAAAGTTCTCAAGGCATCATAATTTGGGATGATATGAAGGAGCCGTTCAGTGGGAGTTTCAAAATCAAGCACTTTGCTGGGAAGTAAATTAATGAGAAAGGTTGCAGTGATAAAAGCTTCATCCCAGAATTTAAGGGGCATGGAGGCATTGGCAAGCAAAGCAAGACCAACTTCGACGATATGACGATGCTTTCTTTCAGCGGAGCCATTTTGCTGATGAGCATGAGGGCAAGAGACATGCATGATGTGTAATGCCAACTTTCTGAAAGAAACCATTTAATTTCTCATATTCACCTCCCCAGTCAGTTTGCATAGTAACAATTTTCCTATCAAACTTACGTTCAACATACTGTTGATAGTTAAGAAAAGCTTGATAAACATCAGAACGCTTTTTGAGCAAATAGATCCATGTAAATTTACTTAAATCATCGATGAAGCTTACATAATATGCATGTTTTCCCACAGAAAGAGGGGCAGGCCCCCATACATCAGAAAATACTTGCTCCAAAGGAGCAGTGGAAACACTAGAAGAAGTGGGATATGGTAGCTGGTGACTCTTTGCCAACTGACAAGAGTCACAAACATAAGGAGTACTTTCTGGGGTGTAAGCTATTTTATTCTTCCTAAAAACTTGTTGAACCACGAACGAAGATGGATGTCCTAAGCGGCGATGCCATGTAGCGGATGATGGCTTTATTGTGATGAAGGCGTGCTTGGCAGTCTCATGAAACATAGGCACCAAGGGATAGAGACCACCCCAGCAGGGGCCCCTAAACAGTGTCCTTCGAGTTGCTTGGTCCTTGATTAAGAAGAAGAAAGGATGAAATTCAATAAAGACATGATTATCAAGAGTAAAGCGGTGAACAGACAAAAGATTCTTTGATGCACTAGGAACATGAAGGACATTATTGAGATCAAAGGAGCCATGAGGAGTGCACAAAACTGAATTACCAATATGACTAATGTGCATACATGAACCTTCAGCAGTGCGAACTCGATCTTGCCCATGATACTTGTTGGCTATAAGAAGCTTGTTCAGTTCACTGGTGATGTGGTCAGTGGCCCCTGTATCAGTATACCAATTTGTATCAACACCATATGACGCAAGGTTTGCTCCCTTCTCACCATCATCCCTGTCTTTCTTGTCATCCGAGTAACGCCACCAGCACGCATTGGCGGGGTGACCATGCTTCTTACAGATTTGACACTCTGTATCAACATAAGGAGTAGGGACGTGATCTGAACGACGTCCATCAGAACGTCGACCACCACCATTATCTCTACGGAGATCATCACGACGGTCACCTCTACGATCATCACGGCGCCAATTGTCATCACGGCGCCAGTTTCCATTGCCCCGGCTATCATCACGGCGCCAGTTTCGGCTGTCATCATCACGGGTATTGCCACCACCACGGTAGGGACTGCGAGCCCGTGGCGGAGGAGGAGAGCGATCACGGGGTGGTGGAGTTCGAGCACGAGATCATGGATCACCACGACGGGCAAGATTGGCGGATGATACAAAGGAGCCATTTTCTTCCACTCCGTTCCGCATGTCATAAGAGCACAGTTGTTCATAAAATTCATCAAGAGATGTACCCGGGTTTCCATTCACCGTGGGGATGAGTAAATTGTATTCTCCCTTATCAAGCCCATGCAACAGGTAGCTAAGGAGTTCATCATCTTCGACAGGTTTTCCAAGAGCAGATAACTCAGAAGCAAGGCCTCTCATCTTGGTGTAGTATTGGTCAGCGGTCAGCGACAATTTCTTGGTGTCATTGAGTGCACCACGAAGATGTTGTGCCTTGGTGCGAGACGCTGTCTTGAACATGGCGTTGATAGCAGCCCAGGCCTCGGCAGTGGACGTCACCTCAAGCAAATGTGATAGCACATCGGGCGAGAGGGTGTTGAGGAGAAACCGAAGAACTTGTTGATCCTTGGCCATCCAGTCAATGTACGCCGAGTTGGGGACCATCACCTTCTTCTTCTCAGCATCTTCAACCTCAATAGTCTTGGGAGGAGCACGATCCGAACCATCCAGAAGTTGCATGACATTGGCACCATGGAAGGCAGGGAGAACAAGAGCCTTCCAAAGCAGAAAATTGTTGCGATTCAGTCGTTGGGCCGGTGGTGTTCCCAAGGCAGCAGCGAGAGCAGAACTCGACATGGCGGATGAGCTTGACGCCCTCATGATGGTAGACCTGAAAACAGAAGCAAACTTAGGGTTTTGGGCTTGTGGTGGGTGTTTGGTGGAGGTGGCTGGCGGCTAACGGATCTAGGGTTTTGATCGGCGAGGATTTTAGGGTTTTGTTTGTGACGCGGCTGTGACGGTGGCTGGAGAAAGCAACGGCGGCTGCGGCAGGTGTATATCTGTAGGGGTTTTGTGATGCGACGGCGGCGGCGGCTGAGAACCAGCAACGGTGGCGGCGGCAGAGTTGTGTCAGTGTGTGTCTTGGAGCGATTTTGAAGGGCGCGACGGCGACAGCAGACAGCTGCGGCGGTGGCGCGGTTGTTGGTTGTGGTGGCGGCTGGGAACAGCGGCGGCGGCGGCGAGGCAGCTAGGTCGTGGAAGAAGTTCGCTCTGATACCATATTAGCAATGGCTGTTAACGTGTACCTTTGTCTCGGCCACGGTTCCATGTTATATAGGGCACACAATGCCAGAGTTTGTACAGAAAACGTGTTACAGAAACGCACACAAACTCAGCCCGTATGAGGCCCAAACACATATGATATAAACCTCTAATACATATTCTAACACCCGAGTGTGCCCTTCCCGCCGGCCACCGCCCCGCGTCCTTCCCTGTCGCCATTCTGCCCGGGAGCTGCCACATCCACATCCTCAAGCTTCTCCGCCGCCTCGCCCCTAGTTTTCTGGCCGGCACGAGCTTCCTTGCCTTCCAAATCGAGGCCGCCAGCCCGCACCCCGCCCCATATTTCCGGCCGGCGCGCGCTTCCTCGCCGGCGTCACTGCCAAATCGAGGTCGAAGTCCCGCATTCTCGCCGTCCAATTCATACAGGAGGAAGCCGGCACGAGCGACTCCGGCTGCGGGGGTGCTCCGGCGCCGGAGAGTCCGGCGTGCGTGGGACAGCGGTAGGCGTACGCGGCCGGTGGGCGTGGACATGCGGTTTGCCAGCCATGCCTTGGCGGAACTGGTCGGAAGTAGAGGAATAGAGAAGAGATGAAAAAAGAGAGAGAAAAAAGAAAGGAAAAAAGTTTAACCCACTAACATGTGGGTCCTATGTGTCATTGTCAGTTTTGAATTTCTATAATAGGAAGGCTAGTAAAGCAATTTTTTGTATGAACTTGTATACCTTCTATCTTCCCTTTTTGTACCAAAATTATAGCAATCCAATATGGTAATGCTATTGGAGTTGCTCTTAAGATGGTGGCGCCAAGCTACACTGCGCCATGTGGACCATGGAGGTTATGCATAGTTTTCAAAATTGGCCCGGTGAGTGAACCGGACAAAGGACTGGTTTACTGGTCCAACCACAGCTTCAGCCAGTTTGATTGCCACAAAAAGGAGGAATTTTGGTTAATATTTTGCTAAGTCCATGGATAACGACCATAAATAATTATTATATTATGTGTACATCAATGTATTATCACAAACCACCTAGTCAGAAGGTTCATATGGCCATCTAACTTTTCTGGATGGATGAAACGGGCTCGTTGTTGGTGTGGTCACCTTTGTGTCCTAACTATGCACATGACAAGACCACATGTGCTAGCTTCATCGAGCTCACAAGAGAGCTATGAAAATCCAAGCTATTGAGGTCGAGCCCCAATTGCTCGTGGAGGAGAACCGAATTATGGAGCCAAAAAAAGGCTTGGTTCGAGAAGAAGTAATCCGTCATCCATCAATGCGATGCATGATCGCACTATTGCGTGTGAATTATGTGATTCCCTAATTACTAGTTATTTATTAGCACTATATTCAGTTTTGTGTGGCCTTTTTCATTTATATATTTGCATATTTGGTGAAATAGGGGAACCATAAATCAACATTGCCAGGGCTGACCAAAATACGTCGGGCCACTAGGTCTCCAGAGGCCCAAACGGTCAAAGGAGGTGAGACGGACGATTTTGTGTCTGTTGACCGATCCAAACAAACCAAAATAAACACTTTTTGTGTCGAGGATAAGTCGGGCAGCTAAAGATGCCCTAACAAAACTCATAGATGTGAGGATACAAAATCTCAACTGAATTAGCTTAGAGAAGTAAATCTTACCAAATTCAGGTATCTAGTTTACCATGGAATATTTGTAACCTCCAAGATCATGGGCCAGAAAAAGCTAATTAAAAACCAAAGTTGAACAAAATTAAAATTCATTAAGGCTGAATGATGACCTATAAATTTAAAAATAATATTTTGAATTTCGAAAGTAGCAGCGCACGAGTTGTACACTTTCTTTTGAAACAAGCACGCACGCACAGACTTTATTCATAGTTTTAAAAACCGGACCAAACCACCTGGACAGAAGGTTTGTGATATTTTTGCACCATCAATGCGCTATGCTTCCGCTTCCTCGGTTTTCCTTCGGATCGGACAATGTCACACCGACAAAAAAATTACAATAAAGTTTTATGAACATTATTTAAAAACTAAGGTAAGCAAAAATAATGAGAAAAATAAGCGAAATAAATGTCTACAAGGACAATGTTTGAAAACTGAGATAAGCCAACAATAATAACATCTACAAAATAATTATAACAACCAAACGCATAAACGGTAAATATATTAATTTTAATCTTCACATGCCAAGTTTTACTAGATCTAGAAGTAAAATTAACTCGATCTACAATTAACTAGACTATAATATATTATGCATTTGAAAACGACAATAACAATACCAAGACCTACCTACACTTGGCAAGATTGACCCCAAATCAAATACCATAACTCTAACTAGCAACCAAACACAAAGCCCACAAGACTATACAAATTTCGAAATTTTGGATGAACTAGGGTTTCACCAATACTAGAAAAAATAGAATTTAATGAGACAATTTTTGCGGATAAAATTGATGGAGTCAAAGAAGAATACCTAAGGGATGGATACCAAAATCCACGAAGCTATGTTTGAATTGGGAAATTTGGGGGGAAGGATTTCAGAGGTAAGAGAGAGGTGGGCGCCCCCTTTCCGTTTCATGTCAGGTTCTGAGAGTGGTAAGAGCATCTCCAGCCGCGTCCCCCAAAGCGCCCCCCCCCCCAAACGGCGCCGGATCGAGCGTTTGGGAGACGTGATTCATTCGTGCCGCATTTGGGAAACGTTGCTCCCTAGCAGTGTCCCCCAAACAAAATTTCAGATATTTAAAACTTAAGCGAATTCATTCAAACTTGCTATATATTACACAGATTCGAACGAATTTCGATGAAATTTAAACTAAACACTAATCTAGTAGTACTTGCGGTGGCCAGAGGCGTCGTAGTACTGGTGGAAGTTGTACATGTCGTCGGTGACGACCTCCTGCTTGACGCGCTCGTCGGGCTCGTCCTTCACCGCACCGCTTGGTCCAGCCTCGCAGTCGTCGGTGAGGTCGACGGGCGGCTTCCCGGTGTCATGGATGTACATGGCAACCGCCGCGTCGTGGTCGCCCCTCCAGTCGTCCTTGTCATTCAGTGATGCCGCGAACGCCGCGTGCAGACCTGGGACCTCCTGCTTGACGCGCTCGTCGGGCTCGTCCTTCACCGCACCGCTTGGTCCAGCCTCGCCGGCGTCGGTAAGGTCGACGGGCGGCTTCCCGGTGTCATGGATGTACATGGCGACCGCCCCGTCGTGGTTGCCCCTCCAGTCGTCCTTGTCGTTCAGTGGCGCCGCGAACGCCGCATGCAGACCTGGGCAGTCCTCGGGGTCGTCGCTGCTCGCGATGAGACGATGTTGCCGCTTGTACTCCGCCAACAGCGCCGCCTTCCCGGCTGCCTCTTCGTCCTGCTCCTCCTTTGACGAGGGATTAACTCGTCAATGCCTATGGATTGTAGACTTAGGGTTTCATAGAAAGTAGAGGGCAAGTAGATCTCGAAGGTTTCAGCCGAACAAAGGTGCTCAACTAAATATTACGGTGGCTAGGGTTATAATGATTCGGTCCCTCTTTCGACCTCAACGTCCCCTTTATATAGGAGGAGAAACCGAGTACTATCTTTCGAGCTACATTGGTATTTTCCCGATATTAATACAAACTTCTATAATAACTAGACCTTTCCTAATCTGATCATCTCCAATCTGCTGGGCCTCCAAAGCTTCGAGCCAATGGGCCTCCGGCCATTTCAATTAACCAGGGGTATATCTGTGACATACTCCTTAGGTATGCCTATTTCATCCTTCACCTCCGGCTTCGGGATGAGGAGGGCGCCGCCGGCGCGCCTTTGCTGTTGTCGGCTGCCGCTGCCGCCGCGCCTCGGATTGACGGGCGGCAACGCGAACTCCGGCTCCTCCTTCACCTCGCGCTTGGGGACGGTGTAGGGCGCGGCGCGGTGCGACGAGAAAGGCGTCGATCGCGTCGGCCCTAATGAGGAAGAGTTGGAGGAGGACGAGTACATCCTCTTCGGCTTCCAGCGCGCTGCGGGAGATGGAGGCGACAACGACAGCGTCTCCAACCTCGGTGCACCGTTCTGGATGCCGTCGACGACGTGCTCCGGGGTGTGCCCCGGAACGTCCAAGAAGAGTATGCGCCCCGGAACGCCCTAGAAGAGGATGCACCCATCCTTGTTCCAGTTGTTCTGCCGGCTGATGAGGCGGGCGGCATTGTTCATCTCGACGTCGTGCTGCGCCTAGAAGTAGGAGACCCACCAGGTGTCGTTGCTGATGGCCACCCAGGTTGGATTGGCCCGCTCCTCGGCGGTGAGGCGAGAACGCCGGGCCCTGATCTCATCCCTCCAGTGCTTCGTGCCCGGCAACAGCGGCAGCGGGATGCCTATGCCGTTGATAGCCATCCTCCACCCGCCGCTGCTTAGCAGGCGCATGTCCGGCGGGACGGGATATCCCACGTGGTGCGCCCACGCCTCCTCCATGGTGAGGTTGCTAATGTCTACGCACGCTTCTATTCTTGTATACAGTGTTGAGCCTCCAAGTGCAGAGGTTTGTAAAATAGCAGCAAGTTTCTCTTAAATGGATCACCCAAGGTTTATCGAACTCAGGAAGGTAGAGGTCAAAGATATCCCTCTCAAGCAACCCTGCAATTACGATAGAAGAAGTCTCCTGTGTCCCCAACACATCCAGTATACTTGTCAGGTGTATACGTGCACTAGTTCGGCGAAGAGATAGTGAAATACAAGTAATATGGATGGTTATGAGTGGTAAATGCAATCTGAAATAAAAATGGCAGCAAGCAAACATGTAGCAGAACTGGTTGTAAACGGTGTTTCAGTGCTTGGAAACAAGGCCTAGGGATCATACTTTCACTAGTGGATACTCTAAACAATGATATCATAATTGAATACATAAATATTATCTCTTCACACATGCTACTCTGAACCACTCTCCGGTTGAATAACAAACACAAATTCACTGCGTAGGGTTGCATAAGCACTCCTTAAAGTTGGCATTCCGAATCTATGGACGCCCCACGCTATCACTTTGAGCATACAAAGATGGTACTAACTAGACACCACAATTCGTAAGTATTGGGACAAACACGGTATGCACACCGTCACCTTCACACCGTGGGACAAGGTATCCCCGGAGATCACATAATAAAACCACTTGAGTAGCATAATAGTTGAAGAATAACATCTACTTATTCAACTAGATTACAAAGCTCACGATCACATAACGATCACACCATGGGAGAGAGAGATTAACCACATAGCTACCGGTAAAGCCCTCAGTCTCGGGGGAGAACTACTCCCTCCTCATCATGGGAGGCAGTAACAGTGATGAAAATGGCGGTGGAGTCGATGGAGATGGCTCCGGGGGCAATTCCCCGTCCCGACAGGGTGCCGGGACAGAGACTTTTGTCCCCCGAAACTTGTCTACGACGGCAGCGGAGCTACGAAACTTTTTGTGGACGGAGGCTTATTGATTTAGGGTTTTCGCGTCGGGGGTCTTCTTACAGGCGGAAGGGCGAGGCCGGTGGACGCCAGGGGCCCCCACACCACCCCATGGCGCGGACAGGGGTTGGGTCGTGCCAAGGAATGGTGTGGCCCCTCTCTAGCCCTCCTCCATCTTTGCTCTGGACGCCGTCTTCGTCCCGAGAAAAATTGGAGGTTTGGCTTTTGTTTCGTCCAATTTCGAGATATTTCCTGTACAACTTTTCTGAAATACAAAACAGCAGAAAACAGGCAACTAGCACTGTGGCATCTTGTCAATATGTTAGTTCCAAAATATGCATAAAAGTGCCACGAAGTGTAAACAAAACATATAGCCATTGGTGTAAAACAAGCATGCAACATCAAAAATTATAGATACGTTTGCAACGTATCAGCTGCCGCAACCGAAGCCGCTCGTCACGAAGATGTTGTGGGAGGACGACGACATTGGTGAGGGAGGATGAGATTTGGGAGCGGCAAGAGATTGGGATGGGAAAGGCAGTGGGGCGTTGGACACAATAACGCCGGCGCAGATGGCCATGCGGCCATGCACGATGAGACGCGTCCTTGCGTCGTCTGGGAAAGCTGTGACGCCATTAACATCGCTGGACCAAAGGTACGCGACGTGGTTTTAGGATTCTGAGCCGCTGACACGTCGGGCCCGCGTCTCCTGGCCTCGCATTTCGTTGTGTCCGGCGTCCACGGAGCATCCCCTATGTAGCAAGGACAGGCTCAGGGCGCCGGACACTGTATTGGGCCATGCCGGACAAAAAGAGGTTTTAGGGCGTGCGCTTGGAACAATTTTTTGTCCGGCGGCTGGAGATGCTCTGACACAAATTACAGCTGATGCTAGAACTGAAAAGAGAACAGGAGGAAGGAGATAAGAAATAGAGATACTATTATCGAAGTATTTTTTCTTCCCAGTTTTATACATTCTTAACCTGATAAATGCGGAAAGTTTCAACAGAGATCCAGACAAGGAACACATAATCCATACAAGAATAATGCTTCATACAAATTCCTACTCAGAATAATGCGGAAGTTTCAATAGTGATCCATACAAGAAACACATAATCCATACAAGAATAATCTCAGCTAGGTGAATACCGAACACCAAACACAAACAGTGTGATAATATAACCGCTACTCGACAAATTCAAGTACGAGAAATGCCATGGCAGCAGCCATCGATCCCAACAGCAGTATCCTCGCAGTCCACCAGCAGTTGCCCTTACCTTGGGACCAGAGGTGGAGCTAGGTACAAGTCAGGGGGGGGCACCGCCCCCCCCCCCCCCCCCAAACTTTTTTGAGAATTACTGAAGGAAAAAATTTACAAGGCTTAGAAGAGAAAAAAAATTAGCACTTTGCCCTCCCAGATATATATATTTTGTGTTTTGCCCCCCACCCCCATAATTCCTTGGAAAGCTCCACCACTGCTTGGGAGGATGCAAGTCCGGCGGCGGAGAGAGCAACGGTTGTCATCGCCGTGACAACTGCGAGCTTGGTGGGTCCGTTGGCCGGAGGGGCGATGATTGCGATGATCGGGAAAGACGTGCCCGCCGCGTATGCCATGAGGACGATGGCGGTTGCTTGAGCCTTCAGCTTCAACGTCATTCGGACCCGTGCAGGTACCGTGATTTGTTGCACCATCCACGTGTCATCGAGCCCAAGAAGAAACTCGCTTGCGCAAGGTGTGAGTATAGCACTTGGATTCCAGTTGAGGCTGATTGCCCCGAGTGCAGCTGCAGCGACAAAAGTTGCTCCGCGCGCCGCTGCAGCGGCGGCGTGGAGGCGCATCATTTTGTCCATGTCCCGCTTCGGAATTAAAGGTTTTTTCTGGTTTTTGGCTCCCCACGCACCTCCACCCCCCCCCCCCCGTGGATCGCCTTTTTTAGCGCTGTAAAATAGAAAATAAAATGATAGAAAATTCAAAAAAAATAAAATGTTTTTTGATTCTTGTATGTTATGCAACCTAGTATTAGGGAAAATTCAAACAAATAAAATGTTTTTTGATTGTTGTATGTTATGCAACCTAGTATTAAGTTGTGGATGCGTGCCCCAAGCTTTGTGTAAGTCCCGGTTTTCGCCTCGAAGGAAATCCCTTAGTGGAACCGAACCTAGGACTTTGTGGCGAGAGGGTCACCGGAGAATAAGGTGAGGCGCCTTCGTGGCGCTCGGTGCGTGGTGTGAGTACCGCATCTTGGGGTGAGGCCTTCTTTGTGGCATTGGTGTGCATCGAGCAACCACACCACAAGGTGAGGCCTCTTGTGGCGTTCAGGAGCACTAAGCCACCGCACCTCTCCAACGGAGATTAGCACTCGCAAGTGTGAACTTCGGGATAAATCATCGTCTCCCGCGTGCCTCGGTTATCTCTATACCCGAGCTCTTTACTTATGCACTTTATTTTGTGATAGCCATCGTGCTTGAAGTTATATATCTTGCGATCACCTAGTTGCTTATATTGCTTAGCATAAGTTATTGGTGCACATAGGTGAACCATAGTATGTAGGCTTTGGGTTTGACAAAGTAAACGCTAGTTTTATTCCGTATTTGTTAAGTCCATCTCGTAAAAGGTTTGAACCGCATATTCACCCCCCTCTAGGCGACATCCGTGTCCTTTCAATTGGTATCAGAGCAAGGTCTCTCATTCTTAGGCTTCACCGCCTTGAGAGTAAAGATGTCGGTTAGGGGATTAGCGCACAATGACTTGTTTATATTTGATGGCAAAAATTATGATCTATGGAAAATTTATGTGCTTAATATTTTGCGGGGTATTTCCCCGGACATGGAGAGAATTCTTGACATGGGTTTTTCTTCTCCTAAGGATCCCCAAAATTTATCTTATGAGGAGAAGAAAAACTCTTGCCTCGATGCTCTTGCTTCTCATGTGTTTTCCATTGTTGTGAGCAATAAAGTTACTTCTTCAATCATGCCTTTTGGGAGCGCTCATGAATTATGGACAAAACTTCAAGATAAATATGATGTGTCCAATATTATTGAGGATGATTGTATTGCTTCCACTTTCGGCCGTGATGAGTTCTCATCTTCATCCACTTCACCAATGTGTGGCAAGACACAAGGTAATGATATTGTGAGTGGTGATGGAAATTGCAATGTTCATACTGAGCTTACTATTGATGATTCTTCATCGCTATCTGAAATGCTTCATCTTTGGACGTAAACACATCTAGCACTATAAATCATCTACATGCTTGTGTTGATAGTCCTTGCATATCATGTGTAAGTTGCTTGAATAAATCTCATGATGATATGCGTACTTTGTCTTGTGGCCATGATAAAAATGCTTCGATTTCCTCTAGTTCTTGTGTGACTAACAATGTAGAGGAAACCAAAGATTCTATTGGTCAAGACAAGATCTTGAAAGGTGCCTCAAGTAACTCCTCATGTTTATCTCACGGTTCTCATATATGCCTTATGGCCAAGGGTTCCACGGTATCTCCTACCATGGAACCTAATATTTCTCGTGGTGATAAGGATGAGGATGAGTATGAAGAAGAGGATTGGGTTGTCTCTCTACACGATAAGGGTAAGAGTTTATTCAAGGTTCTTTACAAAGATAAAATTGCTAGCTCTCACTTTATTGAAATCTTGACTACCGCTATTGAGAGCCAAAAACTTATTTGGATGCGTGAGAACACCATTGATAAAATAGGTGCTCTTGAACGAGAGTATGCCAATGATGTAGCATCCCTAAAGAATGATCTTGAAGAAGAACAAGAGACCGTAGCATCTCTTGAGGAGCAACTTGAAACCCTTGAAGTGTCTCAAAATGAAATATTTTCTAAACTCAATAAGGAAAGAGACCATGCTAAAGCTAAATTAAAAATGCTTAAAAATTAAAAGTCCAAAGTTGGTGTTGGTCATGATAAACTTGTTAAGGATCTAGATGATCTAGACAAGGCCCACAAGGCCTTGGAGAGCGAACACTCTATCCTCACCAAGTCACATGAGCAACTAGAAGCTTCATATTTAAAAGATCATGCTATGTTACCCTCTCTTCTTGTTATGCCTTGTGATGATGCTTGTGCTACTAACTCTACTTCTTGTGAAGCATCTATCTTGAAGGAGAATGTTGAGCTAAGGGCTCAAATTTAATTGCTAACTAGCAATTATGGGAAATTGGAAGAAAATAATGGAAAGCTTTATAGCTCCCATGAGGATCTTGTAGCCTCCCATGATAGGCTGAAGTTAGCACATGAGGCTATCATATCAAAGGCAACACCTTGTGAGCCTCATGTGAATACTAGCACTAGTACTCAAAATGCTATATTGCCACGTGCTAGTCCTAGTAATTCATCCACTCATAATATTGCTAAATCTTGTGATGAATTATCTTCCTTGCCTTGTTGCTTGATACGTCTCCAACGTATCTATAATTTCTTATGTTCCATGCTACTTTTATGACAATATACACATGTTTTATACATACTTTATATCATTATTATGCATTTTCCGGCACTAACCTATTAACAAGATGCCGAAGCGGCAGTTGCTGTTTTCTGCTGTTTTTGGTTTCAGAAATCCTACAAAGGAAATATTCTCGGAATTGGACGAAATCAACGCCCAGGGTCTTATTTTTCCACGGAGCTTCTAGAAGACCGGAGGGGATACGAAGTGGGGCCACGAGGTGGCGACACTACAAGGCGGCGCGGACAAGGAGGGGCCCGCGCCGCCCTATGGTGTGGGCCCCTCGGGCACCCCCCCTGCGTTGCCCTTCCGCCTACTTAAACTCTCCATCGCGAAAACCCTATTACCGAGAGCCACGATACGGAAATACTTCCAGAGACGACGCCGCCGCCAATCCCATCTCGGGGGATTCAGGAGATCGCCTCCGGCACCCTGCCGGAGAGGGGAATCATCACCGGAGGGCTCTACATCACCATGCCCGCCTCGGACTGATGCGTGAGTAGTTCATCCTTGGACTATGGGTCCATAGCAGTAGCTAGATGGTTGTCTTCTCCTCTTGTGCTATCATGTTTAGATCTTGTGAGCTGCCTAACATGATCAAGATCATCTATTTGTAATGCTACATGTTGTGTTTGGTGGGATCCGATGAATATAGAATACTATGTCAAGTTGATTATCAATCTATCATATATGTGTTGTTTATGTTTTTGCATGCTCTCCGTTGCTAGTAGAGGCTCTGGCCAAGTTGATACTTGTAACTCCAAGAGGGAGTATTTATGCTCGATAGTGGGTTCATGCCTCCATTGAATGCGGGACAAAGTGTGAAAGTTCTAAGGTTGTGGATGTGCTGTTGCTACTAGGGATAAAACATCAATGCTTTGTCTAAGGATATTTGTGTTGATTACATTACGCACCATACTTAATGCAATTGTCTGTTGTTTGCAACTTAATACTGGAAGGGGTGCGGATGCTAACCTGAAGGTGGACTATTTAGGCATAGATGCATGCTGGATGGCGGTCTATGTTCTTTGTCGTAATGCCCTGATTAAATCTCATAGTGATCATCATGATATGTATTGAATCTTTATTTGTCAATTGCCCACCTGTAATTTGTTCACCCAACATGTTATTTATCTTATTGGAGAGACACCACTAGTGAACTGTGGACCCAGGTCCATTCTTTTACATCTGAAATACAATCTACTGCAATCTCTGTTCTCTGTTGTTCTTTGCAAACAAACATCATTCTCCACACCATATGTTTAATAATTTGTTTTCAGCAAGCCGGTGAGATTGACAACCTCACTGTTACGTTGGGGCAAAGTATTTTGATTGTGTTGTGCATGTTCCACGTTGGCGCCGGAATCACTGGTGTTGCGCCGCACTACACTCCTCCACCAACAACCTTCACGTGGCCCTTGACTCCTACTGGTTCGATAACCTCGGTTTCTTTCTGAGGGAAAACTTACTGCTGTGCGCATCACACCTTCCTTTTGGGGTTCCCAACGGACGTGTGCTTCACGCGCCATCAAGACTCTAATAATGAAGGTTCTGCTTCCTCTAGTACTTGTGTTGTTACTAACCATGTAGAGCACTACAAGAAAAGTTGCCATAGCCGACGAAGTTGAAGTCGCGCCGTGGTTGCTGGTGTACCATGGCCGACGATTTTGGTCCCTCCGTGGTGCATGTCAAAACTTTTTTTTTTCTCGTTTTTGAGGCCACCTAGCCCGACGAAAGCGGCCAAAACGTCGCGTATGGTGGCCCGGGACGTGGTGCATCTCGAAATCTCGGGTTCGCCGGCCGAGTCAACGCAAATCCGCACTGCCGAGGGATGTAGGGCCCAGATGGCAGCCTCTCTGGCATTGTTTTTTTTCTAGATCGCGCCATCTCGTTCAACGTTCTCCGATCGAGCCGTTTACGATGCAGGATCATGGGTCCCGCATGTCATCCTCTATGAACCAAAATTCTTTCTATTCTTGGATTTTTTTTGACCCCCTGATTTCTGGCTACTTCCTTTTTCTTTTGATCCCTTGCCGCCTTGGAAACGTTGAGACCGCTGCTGCTAAATGGGACCCGCATGTCATCCTCTATGTGCAATCAACTTTCTTTTCTTGGAGTTTTTTTTGGCACCTCAAATTTGGTCACTTGCCTTTTTCTTTCGATCCCCTGCCGCCTCTCAAACGGTGATACCGCTGCTGCTAACTAGGACCCGCATGTCATCCTCTATGTACTATAAAACTTTCTTTTCTTGAATTATTTTTGGCACCTCATATTTGGTCACTTACCTTTTTCTTTCGATCCCCTGCCGCCTCTCAAACGGTGATACCGCTGCTGCTAAATGGGACCCGCATGTCATCCTCTATGTACTATAAAACTTTCTTTTCTTGGATTTTTTTTGGCACCTCATATTTGGTCACTTGACTTTTTCTTTCGATCACCTGCTGCCTCTCAAACAGTGATACCGCTGCTGCTAAATGGGACCCGCATGTCATCCTCTATGTACTATAAAACTTTCTTTTCTTGGATTTTTTTTTGGCACCTCATATTTGGTCACTTGACTTTTTCTTTCGATCTCATGCCACGTTTGAAACGTTGAGGAACCTGCAGGCTCATGGGACCCGCATGTCATCCTCTATGTACTATAAAACTTTCTTTTCTTGGATTATTTTTGGCACCTCATATTTGGTCACTTGACTTTTTCTTTCGATCCCCTGCTGCCTCTCAAACAGTGATACCGCTGCTGCTAAATGGGACCCGCATGTCATCCTCTATGTACTATAAAACTTTCTTTTCTTGGATTTTTTTTGGCACCTCATATTTGGTCACTTGACTTTTTCTTTCGATCCCCTGCCGCCTCTCAAACGGTGATACCGCTGCTGCTAACTGGGACCCGCATGTCATCCTCTATGTACTATAAAAGTTCATTTTCTGGTTTTTTTTCACCCTCTGATTTTTGGCAATTTCTTTTTTCTTTTGATCCCCTGCCGCCTCTCAAACGGTGATACCGCTGCTGCTAAATGGGACCCGCATGTCATCCTCTATGTACTATAAAACTTTCTTTTCTTGAATTATTTTTGGCTCCTCATATTTGGTCACTTGCCTTTTTCTTTCGATCTCATGCCACGTTTGAAACGTTGAGGAACCTGCTGGCTCATGGGACCCGCATGTCATCCTCTATGAGCAATCAACTTTCTTTTCTTGGAGTTTTTTTTGGCACCTCATATTTGGGCACTTGCCTTTTTCTTTCGATCTCATGCCACGTTTGAAACGTTGAGGTACCTGCTGGCTCATGGGACCCGCATGTCATCCTCTGTGTGCTATAAAAGTTTCCTTTGTTGGTTTTTTTTTCACCCTCTGATTTTTGGCTTGCCTTTTTCTTTTGATCCCCTGCCCCCTTTGAAACGTTGAGTAAGCTGTTGGTTCAAGGGACCCGCATGTCATCCTCTATGTCCATCAACTTTCTTTTCTTGGATTTTTTTCACCCCCTAATTACTAGCTACTTTCTTTTTCTTTTGATCTCAAGCCGCATTACAAACATTGAGACCGCTGCTGCAAAATGGGACCCACATGTCATCCTCTATGTACAATAAATCTTGGATTATTTTTGGCTCCTGATATTTGGTCACTTGTCTTTTTCTTTCGATCTCATGCCGCCTTTGAAACGTTGAGTAAGCTGCTGGCTCATGGGTCCCGCATGTCATCCTCTACGAACAATAAAATTTTCCTTTCCTGGAGTTATTTTTTACCCCTAATTTCTGGCTATTTGCCTTTTTCTTTTGATCCCCTGCCCCCGTTGAAACGATGAGGACGCTGTTGGCAGGTCGGTCCCACATGTCATCCTCTATGAACAATAAAAGTTTCCTTTGGTGGATTTATTTTTGACCCCTAATTAATTTCTGTCTATTTCCTTTATTTTTCTTTTGATCCCACCGCCGCCTTGGAATTGTTGAGAATCTTTGCTGCCTCATTTTTCTTTTGGTCTGTGCCGCCTTGGAAACGTTGAGACCGCTGCTACAAAATGGGACCCGCATGTCATCCTCTATGTACAATAAAGTTTCTTTTCTTGGATTATTTTTGGCTCCCGATATTATGTCACTTGCCTTTTTCTTTCGATCTCATGCCGACTTTGAAACGTTGAGGATGCTTGCCTCATGGGTCCCGCATGTCATCCTCTCGTAACGATAAATGTTTTCTTTTCTTGTATTTTTTTACCAACTGATTTTTGGCTTTTTTTATTTTCGATCCCTGCCGCCTTTGAAACGTTGACTCATTTCTTGGCTCATGGGTCCCCGATGTCAGCCTCCCGTACAAGAAACATGTGATATTTTATTTTGCGGACAATAAACGTTGTATTTCGCTACGAGCTATTGCAAACGGATAAATTAAATCTTTATATCTACATAAACAAACTTATATGTTGAATCTCCTTGTTTTTTGTTTTTGCGAAGCATAGGACTTTCTGTTTTTTTTTTTGAGAAAAATCCGACCTTTCTGTTTTGGAGTGGGCTGAAATTGTACGAGTCAAAAGGCCCAAAGGTATAGTTCGAAGGCCGAGATGTCCGAGATACAGCCCAATTGAAATCTTTCTTTTCATGGATTTTTTTCACACCACGATTTCTGGCTACTTCATTTTTCTTTCGGTCCCGTGCCGCCTTGGAAGCGTTGAGACCGCTGCTACAAAATGGGACCCGCATGTCATCCTCTATGTACAATAAAGTTTCTTTTCTTGGATTATTTTTGGCTCTGATATTATGTCACTTGACTTTTTCTTTCAATCTCATGCCGACTTTGAAACGTTGAGGAAGGCTGTGGCTCATGGGTCCCGCATGTCATCCTCTATGAACAATAAAAGTTTTCTTTGTTGGATTTATTTTTTTCCCCCTAATTTCTGGCTATTTGTCTTTTTCTTTTGATCCCCTGCCCCCTTTGAAACGATGACGACGCGGTGGCAAGTCGGTCCCACATGTCATCCTCTATGAACAATAAAAGTTTCCTTTGATGGATTTATTTTTGACCCTAATTAATTTCGGCTATTTCCTTTTTATTTTGATCCCTGCCGCCTTGAAATAGTTGAGGATGCTGCTGCCTCATGGGTCCCGCATGTCATCCTCTCGAAGGTAAATGTTTCTTTTCTTGAATTTGTTTACCAACTGATTTTTGGCTTATTTTTTCTTTCGATCTCCTGCCACCTTTAAAACGTTGACGATGCTTTGGCTCATGGGTCCCCAATGTCAGCCTCCCCATACTGCAAATCCTCTTTACGCAAAGGTTGTATTTCTAGATAGATAAGGTGGATTCGAATCTGCCATGGTTCTGTGCAGCTCGGGTAAGCCTTCTTGCACTAATTAATGGAAGTAGTGTATCGCAAGGTCAAGACATGTGGCTCGGTGTAATGAATCTATATGAATCATGTTGTGGGTTCAATCGATAGTTCTCTAACAGGTCAGCCAAAATAGAAATTAAGTTTTTTTCTAAAAGGGAAATGCAAATTAAGATGAACACAAACATTAGTTATCATAATAGCCGATCATACATACATACTTGCTAAGAGCAAAAGCTTGCGAGTTTTACCACCCATACAATTAATTAGCGATTCAGATAAGATAACCTTATATAAGTATAACTACAAATGCATTTGCTAAGGGCTCATGGGACAACGAGAACTAGACAACCGCGAACTTTATGACCAGCATGTCACGGCGGCATCGAAAGATCTTGACCTTCAACTTTGATCCAATGCGAAGTTTGGCACCGTCAATGAACTTTTTCCACCTGGAAGTAACAGCCAAGCGGCCATCTGTGGACCGACAGAGTACCGTCCCTCCACGGTGAGACCTTCACTCTCCATGACGAGGGATATCTTGCCCCTTCGGCCAGCATTGAGATCCTTGGAGATACTTTTAGGCAATTTCTGATTCAAAGCAAGAGATACCACCAAAAATTAGTCAATGGCACCAATGCACTGAACCATGTGAGACTTTGAGCAGAGAAGACATCAAGATAAGAGCAGTTATGCTGTCATATACTCACGAACATAGCCTTCAGATGTGTCCTGGTCACCACACGGGTGGCCACAAGAATGAGCTGAGACCTCGGTGATACGGTGGGCGGGTGCATGATCTGAGGCTGGTACACGAGCTGAGTGCGATGCGGAGACTTCGGGCAGTGCGATAAACGGTTCCTCTAGAGGAACCGGTGCTGATACGAGACTGTTGGGCAGGTGCGATTAAACGGTGCAACTAGAGGAACCGATCTTGATGCGGGAGCACTGCTTGGGCATGTGTAGTATATGGGGCCTCTACAGAACCAATGCTGATGTAGGGGACTGCTGGGTAGATGCAGATAAACGGAGCTGGTACAGAACCGGTCTTGATGCGGAGAGTGGGAAGCCGGTGCCGGATCTTTGGTGTGGTTGCCCTTTGTGACATCCGCTCTGTTCCGTCGGGGATCCGCAGCTTTGATCATGTTAAACCCAGCAAGCTAGAACAGAGGGAATGGTTTAGAACAACTGCTCGTAATGCGGTTATCAAAAGATATGAGTAGAAAAAAGTTACATATTATATATTTGGAAGTGTCTCCAACTCTGTAGCGATTACGTATATCTGCCCGTTTGAGTTTCGATCCTCGGCTCGTCGCCCTTCTTCGCACCGTAGTCAAAAGCAAACTTTCTCCAATCATGTCCATACAAATATGTGATGGCTGCGTCTTGTAGACATACACCTCATAGACCGTGTAGGTGTTCATCAATTTGCCATTGCCATGCATAGTGAAAGATCCTTCATGCGGACACATCCGGTTAATCATTGGACGAAGTTCACAAGGTACGATCTGCATGTGAAAATTGATACAAATGTAAGAAGCGGAAGACTAAAAACAAGACTTTACTATATGCCAATTCATGCTAAACCACTGAGAATACATACCTGTAACTCTGTGAAGGAGCTACTAGAAAGGTAGATAGAGCCATAGGAGGTGTTATATGCGGGGTATGTACATGGGCCCGCCATATTCCCGCAAGCTCGGCATCGGGATGGTGAAGGAAACATGGGAGGTACTACTGGTGCGTAGCGCTGAACGTAAGTGGAAGAATTAGGTTGTGTAAAGTGCATAGTTCAGAGCAATGCAAATGTTGACAAGCAAGTGCATAACACTATGTTACAAACTGAACAGTGAAAAATTAGTGTATGATGAATATAAGCATGCTAATTTGGTGTTTCCGAATTCCAAAAAGCATTAGACAGAGCCAGTGATAATATCAGACATAAATCATGGCATGTATATGTGGCTTAAGAAAATATACCCGAACCCTTGGATGGTTACGGCCCGGCTGATCCTTGGACTTGAGCTTATATAAGCATCCGAAGGTGGGGGTGTGATAACTTGGTGGCAGCCTCTGCAGATGCCTCATCGGCAGGCGGTTGCAATCCTTTTGACCAATGAAGGCTTAGCGGTTTCGATGCGCATATAAAAATTGAAGAGCAACGAGACATCAGCGAGTGATATATAAAATGAATCTATGAGACACCGATGCATATAGTCTTTGGATGTAAGTGGAAGAATAGGTGTGTGTGTTTCTGAACTATTGGTAAGCATTAGACAAAGCCGGCAATAAACAGACAAAAATCAAATCATGTATGAGGATTAAGAAAATATACCTGCTTACTGAAAAGGGTACCACCCAGCTGGCCCGTGGCCTTGTGCTTGAGGAGGTTTTCAGAAGATGGTGGCAGCACCATCGTCTTCACAGCAGCCTCATCAGGATCATTTTTTATCCATTTGAGTAGAGGAACAGAAGTTTCATCCTGCATATGAATAGCAACAGAACTCATCATTGATATTTAATAAATGGGATTTCTATTTTCGTGCCCTCCGTTCCTTAGTTGTACTCAGTTTTCCCCAGCTCCTTAGTTTTTCCTCAGTTTTACCCAAACGTTTGTCTGAAACCCGCAGAAGCAGCTCAGACGGCAGGATTCCCGTTTAGTTGACCGTTCTGTCACGTGTGGGGCCGCGTCGTGTGGGGCCGCGTCGTGTGGGCCCGCGTCGCGTGGGGCTGGTAGAAAGGGACCGCGTGGGACAGGACGAGAAGCGTTTGGTTGCACGTGAGCAGGAGCTGGGTTCTGTCTCTCTCGGCCCAAAATTGGCATTATTAAGTGCACATTTTTCCCCTCTTTCTCTCTGTCCTTTTCACCAAATTAGTATAAAATCTAGAGAAGCTTGCATTTCTGACTTTCTTCAATTATTTGTGCCTTTTGGCCCTCGTTGTTTGCCCAATATGGCAGCAAATCTAGTACTCCCTCTGGTCCATATGTATGTAGTTAAATCTAGAAGCAAATATCCAGGATAATGTACGATAAATTCACAGTCATAGTAAATCAAGAAAACTAAGTACGGCCAACAAAATATAGTAGACTAGGGATAGATAATCCCTAGATAATATGGATAGATAATAGGCTGCATACACAGCAGCCAACATAGTAACAGGTTCTTCACAGCACCATCATACTAACATAGCAAGGGATCCCTAGCTAACAACAAAGGGATCCCAACAACAAACTAGGAGGCAGCAGCAGCAGCAGCACACGTCAAGGACTCCGCCTACCCCATCTGGCTCTGCCTCCACTTGTTGCTCTTGCTCCCCTTGGGAGCCTTGGGCTTGAGCGGAGGCATGCGCCCGGCGGCGATCTCCACCCGCTGGAAGCTGCGGAGGTGCATGCCGAGCGCCCTGTGCTTGGCGCGGAAGGAGTGGACGTTCACCGTCGTGCCGACGTTGGGGAAGGTGTTGCTGATGTTCTCAGCATGCGTGACGAGGCAATTGAAGTCCGTGGCGCCGAGTCTCCTGGTGCAGAAGGGGCACCTGTACACCCCCTTGGAGAAGTAGGAGATGTACTGGCCGACCTGCAGCCTCCGCAGCACTTGGCGAGTCTTGACGTCCTCCTCCTCTTCGTCGCTGCCGACGTCGCTGCCAGACATCTGATCCATATCAAACAGAAACTAGTGAATGAGGGGCACCGAGGACTAACGTACATGATAACAAAGTTAAGAAAAACAGAGTCAGCCTCAGTTAGAGTGGACATGATTATATATCTACAGGGAAGGAGTTAGCGAACTAAAGCTCATGCACAACAGATTTGTACACAGCAATGGTTCGCTGAACCCTCCCTGTAAAAATTTGTGCCCAACCATTCATCATAGGCAGAGAAACAGATTCTAGATCTGAACTAGATCTGAACTTGAACACATTCGAGATTATTTGCAAAATTAAACGGTTGATATCTTTTGATTAGTGCATAAAATAACTGATTGAGATCCCATGATTACTTGCATAAATTAACTGATTGAGATCCAATATTACTTGCATAAATTAACCGAACAACCGAACCCCAAATCTTAAACGAAATCAAGAAGTGATCAAAACAAAATGGAATAAAATCGGCGCAAATATTAGCCCAATACTCATCCATCTACAGATCCATCTACACCAGCAAAAATAGGGTTCAAAAAGGAATGGGGAACAAAAAAGGAAGCAAACCGTAGTTACCTCGTTCCATGGGTCCTCCAGGGAGGTGTCGTAGGGGTTCGGGGGCGGGACGTACGGCACGGGGTCGTAGGGGTCGTCCCATCCCGCCGGGATCTGACTGCCACCGGCGGCAGCAGCCTCCGATGCACCGGCGACGGCGGCGGCGGCGTCGTCGTCCGTAGAGGGGACGGCGCCGAAGATGGAGGCGTCGCGCTTTGAGCCAACCTCCTTGTCCATCTCTCCGGCGGAGGAAGAGGAAGAGGGAGAGGGAGAGGGTTTTTTGCTTTGGAGAAGATGATGGGACGTGAGAGAGTTGGCGATGCGTGAGCGAGTGAGAGTGACAGAGAGAGTGCGAGGAGGCGTCTATAAAGGCGAGGGGTGGTTAATGCGACCCGCGTCCTACGCGTGCACAGTGCACGTCGCACGTCTTGGACTTCGCAGCGCGACACGCGTCCACGATTGCACGTCTCGACTTCTCCACCGCGACCCGCGTCTACGCGTCAACAATTGCACGTGTCCTCGAGTCTAACCCTGGAAATTTAGATATACTCAGGTATACCCTCGAGTCTTATACTAGCATTTTTTGTGTGCTCAATTTTCCCCTCGATTGCTAATACTGGCTAGTGCAATATACTCAGTTTTACCCTCAAGTGGCTGGTCAACAGAGAGTCAACAAATGGGATTAACTAGTTAAATGAGTCATTTAAAGTGCAAAAAAATCCAAAAAAGAGTGGCACTTACTCATGGAGTCTTTACCACAAATTGCCACTTCTGAAATCATAGATAAATCATAGATAAATCAAGTTTTACCACAAATTGCCACTTCTCAAATCACCTAGTAGCTATGAAGGTGCATGGTTTTCCACAATAAGCCCTTCCCAAAACAGCTTCCCCCAAATCATACTTTGTCTAAATGAGGCCACAATTCTCACACTGATGTATATTGGTATTGCAAATAGTTTGAGGTAGGCCAAGATGGGTTTCATTGTACAAAACACACATTTTCCATTTTTTAAATCTCAAATTTGAATCCCTTAGTCTGTTTACTACTCAGGTGCCCTTGGTTTCTTGATAGTACTCAGTTTTGCCCTCTCTCTTCACAAATTCTCGCAGACGTGCATCATCGCCTGATTGGTCTTGGCCATGTCGCGCGGAACGTGCCCGGCGTCCGTTGCTCGTATGATATAGGGAACGGGCAGGATAACCCCTCTCTCTCTCTGTTGGCGGTTAATTAGCTTCCACCCTCTAAGTATGCTGAAGGGCGGTTTTCTGTATTATTTTTCACGCGCTAAAAATTATAAACTATTTTAGGCGTTACTTTTCACGCAAAAAAATGATAAACCATCAACAATTTGTTGTAGCCATTACTTTTCACGCAAAAAAAATGATAAACCATCACCGATTTGTTGTTGCCATTACTTTTCACGCAAAAAAATGATAAACCATCAACAATTTGTTGTAGCCATTACTTTTCACGCAAAAAAAATGATAAACCATCACCGATTTGTTGTTGCCATTACTTTTCACGCAAAAAAATGATAAACCATCAACAATTTGTTGTAGCCATTACTTTTCACGCAAAAAAAATGATAAACCATCACCGATTTGTTGTTGCCATTACTTTTCACGCAAAAAAATGATAAACCATCAATAATTTGTTGTAGCCATTACTTTTCACGCAAAAAAATGATAAAGCATCAACAATTTGTTGTAGCCATTACTTTTCACGCAAAAAAATATGATAAACCATCACCGATTTGTTGTTGCCATTACTTTTCACGCAAAAAAAATGATAAACCATCACCTAATTTGTTACAAAAGCTGGTTTCAGTGAGACCTAACCAAGTTTGGCATACATGATGGCATACCTATAACAACAAGGAATATCTAAAAGGGAAAGTTTCAGAAAATTTGAAATTTAGGGTGAAATGATGCCATACATGATGCTGTTTTTCGAGGTTTTGACCTGAAAATCAATTGGGTATTATAAAGGGAAATAAAAAGTTCGAAAAATGTAAAAACGAAACAATCTATCTATCTATGTATAGAAGATCAGCTGTATGAAATTTGAGGTTATTTAGAGAAGGTAGAAAAAATCACCTTGTTAGAAAAGCTGGTTTCAGCGATACGAAACGGCATGCGCTTAAGCAAAGTGATTTTTTCGAACATCTCCAAATGACCACAAATTTTCCATACACGATGCCATACGTGTAACAACAAGGAACCCTATCTAAAAAGTGTCAAAAAAGTTTGCCCAACCGTATAGCTCTATCAAAAAGAACCTCACCATGGCGCTAGTATAATTTTGGGATAGTTACAAACTTTCGTTACCTAACCTTCAACATGAAACTTGTTTCAAATTCATTTTGGCCTACGAGAAACAAATCCCAACTTGATTCGAGCACCACAGCCTCCAAACGATGCCGATGCCGATATCGGCATGGTCAGAACGGCTATGCTCGCCGCCACTGCTAGGTCAACGTCGGGATGCACCCTCAATCCCGTCCCCTCATTCGATCACTGACACACCAGAGATACCGCCGAGGCCAATGCCGAACGTACATGCTGATGCCAATGCCGAACATGCATGCACGCCGCTGTGGGCACGGCCACGCCGACCCGCTATGCTGGACGCCACAGACCGCCGCGAGGTCTTTCCCTTCGCCACCACACTCTCCTAGCACCCACCTATACACGCCAGAAAGGAGAGACACTAATTTTCTCTACATTGCTCGTGTTCGTGTCCGACACGGTCAGTCAAAGTTTTGACGTAGTCTTCGATGTCGTCGACCATTTCTTCTCTTCTTTGCATGGTTAAACGCGTCTAGTTCATATCTATCTAATGCGTCTGGTCTCGCCTCATGCAGTTCTTTGTGGACGTCGATCTCATCTCGGCACCCTGCATGCCACCTCCTCCGTGCCATCGCTGTAGAGCTCCATTTAAAAATCTAATCCTACCCGTGTATTGCCCCTTGTATCAGCGTCATGGCCCCACTTGTCATTCGATATACCGAAGCCCCACTCGTTCGCGTTTTGGTCAGGGATACAGCGATGCTTACGGTCAAACAAAGATGGATGGTCTGACGTGTCTTTGCGGGCTCTACGTGGCCCCACTAGTCAGAAGATAACGGTCAACCGTCGGGCAACCGGCCGTTACATCACGTGTGATGGTTTCAGACAAACGTTTGGGTAAAACTGAGGAAAAACTAAGGAGCTGGGGAAAACTGAGCACAACTAAGGACCCGAGGGCACGAAAATAGAAATCCCTTAATAAATCTATGAGATAGACTGATGCAAATAGTGCGGGGTGTAAGTGGAAGAATAGGGTTGTGCATAGAGAACAGTTGACAACAATGCAAATGATTACAAAAGAAGCCAATGGAAATCAACAGTTTATATACTGGATGAGACAGACTGAAAAGTGAAAAATTAGTGTATGATGATTGTAAGCAAACGCAGTGTTTCTGAACTTTTGGTAAGCATTAGACAAAGCCAACAGTAATTAAACAGATAATAATGAAATCATGTATGTGGATTAAGAAAATATACCAGATTCATTAAAAGGTCACCACCCAGCTGGCCCATGGCCTCGTGCTTGTAGAGGTTTTCGGAAGATGGTGCCGGCACCATCGTCCTCACAGCAGCCTCATTAGCCCCATTTTGCATCCACTTGAGTAAAGGCGCAGCAGTTTCAGCCTGCATAAGAATGGGAACAGATCTCAGCAGTGATATTGAATGACTCTGAGACAGACTGATGCATATAGTGCTAGATGTAAGTGGAAGGGTATGGCCGTGTATGGACAACAGTTCACAACAATGCAAGGGTGTGTTCGGTTCTGAAACAGCGTGGAATGGAATGGAAGGGTTCCATTTCAGAGGAATGGAATGGTTACATTTTTGTTCGGTTGGGAAAAATGGAGAGCAGAAGAGATCGAGGTTAAACTAACCAATTGTCTCAAAATTGTAATTAACAATTGCAAATGACATTTTAATCTCAAAGTCGTAATTAACAGCGCCTAATGGTGCTCTTTTAATCTAAACATCGAAATTAACATCATTTTATGTTGGGTTAGGGGAACTGGAGTAGATGAACATTACTGTATGATGATTGTAAGCAAACGAATTTGGTGTTTCTAAACTTTTGGCTTCGAGATCTTATGGGTTTCAACTCTAGCCTACCCCAACTTGTTTGGGACTGAAAGGCTTGGTTGTTGTTGTTGTTGTTGTAAACTTTTGGCAAGCATAGAAAAAACCGACAATAAACAGAGAAAAATCAAGGCATGTTTTGTGGATTAAGAAAATATACCATATTCATTAAAAGATCACCACCCAGCTGGTGCGTGGCCTTGTGCTTGTAGAGGCATTTAGAAGATGGGGGCGGCATCAACATACTGGCAGCCTGATCAGCCGCAGTTTTGATCTTCCTTTTGAGTAAAGGCCCTAAAGTTTCAGTCTGCATATGAATAGCAAAACAAAAGGCAGACCTCAAAGTGATATTGAATTACTGTATGAGATAGACTGATGCATATAGTGGATGCTCTTAGCCTTTTGCAGCGTGAACACTAGCTATGGACAGACAAAAAAACTAGTTAACTCAGCTTTGTCTAGATATGAATGTACTACCACCATCCAAAAGCTTAAGCCTTATTTATTTTTGAGAAATCAAAACAAGCAAAGTTTGACCAAAATTTTAGAACATTCTATCAACAAATATAATACTATGTAGATACCGTAGGAAAATATATTTTATTATCTATTTAATGATATTAATTTTATATTTTGCATGTTATTGATTTTTGGTAAAAGCTTAGTCAAACATGGTATAGTTTGACTTTCTAAAAATAATATAAGCCCAAAGCTTTGGGATGGAGGCAGTAGTATCTAGAGCTAAAACACATCTAGATACATCCGTATCTACAGATAGTTGAGTCAATTAATTTGGATCCGAGGGAGTATCGATTCAGACTACATCATGGTAAGTTGGTTAAAAAATTACCCCTGGGCGGTCCCCGCCCACTCGGCGATGGCATTTCGCTTCTTGTGCTGCAGATCGGGCCATGCTCCTGCAGCAGGTGGGGCGCTATTCTCGTTCCCCATAGCCTCAGCACGGAACCTGGAGGTACCAACCTGATACAGAGAATATAGAGCATGGTGTCACAGAGGCTTTACGCACAAACAGCTAAAGACATGTGCTACTTTAAGCATATTCCAGAACAGGAACAGATTGAGGATGCAGAGACCAGAGAGACACTTAAAAGGTAAAGAGTGGATAAGCAAACGGAGTACCTGCTTCGCGGGGCTGGGGACGCAGCTCAGGCTCAGCCAACTGCCCACATGCGTGGTGGCCTTACGCTCCATTGCCCCCACCGCCGAGGTCTTACCTTTCTGTACAAGCCGACAAAAGATACGGTGAGGATCGGCGAAACTACAAAGGTTGCAAATGTCGACAAATAAAGGAAGAACACCCCAATCCAAGCAAAGGTAGCCCCCGCCGCCCACCCCCATCAATCACTCCCAGCTCGAGGGTGACCAGAAAGACACCCCTTTGCCCAGAATAGGAAAGAGATGCGCAAGATATCGAGGAGAGGAAAAAAGAACCTATCTCGAGAAAGGAGAGAACATTACTATTCCTACCTAATCCGCTTGGGCTAGATGCAGCTTGCCCCTCCAAGATGGATGCCTGGACGGTGGAGGCGAAAGGAGGGGATCGAGCTAGCGGCTTGCATCCGTCGGCAATCGGCACTCGATCGGGAGAGAAGGGGTGCTACATAAAGGGGAGGGGTAACATATTTTATTACACAGTGAACTTACTGATGTGACTAGTCATTACATGTCTCACTGAAACTAGGGCCCATAGTGTGGCACCCCAAATTTACTTGAAGCTGCCCGGCGGGACGCATTGGCGCGTCAAGAAACCCCCGAATTGTAGCGGGGAAATGAAACATTTCACAAAAATTCGAAATTCAAGCACACCGCCACGCGCCAAGCACGCGGCTGTTCCTTCCTCTTCCTCGGTTCCTCCTCCCCTATCCGAAAAAACCCCAAATCCCAAGCTCAAACCAAAAAAAACAAAAAACAAATCCCCTGGCCGCCATGCATGTCCTCGTTAACCCGCTGGAGATCGTTCCGGACGATGCGGACCACCCGCCCGAGATCCGGAATTCCGTCCACCTCGAGGCACCGCGTGCTGTCTCGCAGCCAGCCGGCTTGAGGGCGCTGAAGAGGAAGTTCCGCCGGAAAGTGCTCATGGCAACCGTGCAAGCTCACCGGCGTGCTGTATCCCGAGAGGAACTGGTCAAAGCTTTGCTATTCGCCACACAAAAAAAAATGCGGGCCAAGATCTGGTCAAAGCTTCGTCGATGGCTTGCCGCGAGAGGCTTGGAGTCCAGAGTCAATAAACTAGCTGCTCGAGGACTTGGGCGGTTTACACGGATTCATATTAACTGACTCAAGTTTGTTAGTCTAGTTAACAAATGCATCTAGATACATCCATATCTAGACAGAATTGAGTCAATTAATATGAATCAGAGGGGAGTACCTGAAAGTGTTTCATGCTACCAACTAATGCGCCTGGCAGGAATCGTCGTAGAAGTAATTGTGCTACTACTCGTACGATGAACTGATTGTGTGGGTGTCGAATTTTGCAACGCGATCATCCACTGAATGCTTAATCTAGCGCCAAAGGCGTACAAATCATAACATACTACAGCACCAGAACATAAGATTACGAATCATAAAGTAGCTCAACATTTTGCATCAGGGCTGGGTGGTCCTGAGACTACCGGGACGCCCCGATGATCTCCGGTGTGCATCCTCTTCAACGCAAAGCTGTGTACTCGGTCCACGGCCTCCTTCGTAGGCTGGATAATCTCGTGTGCAGGACCTTCGTCTATGAGAGGCTCTTCATCAGTACCATCCACAGGTGCATCAGGGCTGGGTGGTCTTGAGACTACCCGGACGCCCGTGATGATCTCCGGGCGTGCATCCACTTCAACGCAAAGCTGTGTACTCGGTCCACGGCCTCCTTCTGTAGACTTGATAATCTCAGGTGCAGGACCCTCGTCTATGAAAGGCTCGTCATCGGTACCATCCACGGGTGCATCAAACTGAGATTCATCTTCAAATCTCCCATCAAACCGAGAGACCTCTTTAACTCTATGCTTCGCAATTAGTACATCAACCGATTAGACAAACATCTAAGGGATGCAACCTGAAAAAATGCCGTTTTACATATTTACCTTCTCATCCGGCACAAAGCACATGTCCCAGCTGAAACCCGTTTCTGAAGCAAGCGTTTTTTCTCTCCTTCCCGTCCATCCATCTGCAACAAGTTAAATTTGAGTACGTAACCTTGCACAACAATGCAAACTATTGATTGAAACAATGGCAGCATCAATATAAATAATTAACTACATATGCCAACACACATACGGTGTGAGCAAGATCTGCTTCTCCTGCTAAAGGATCATTATATGGTTCACCATGCTAAACCCGCCTAACATATGTGCGGTCCATCCCAAAAATGTGTAAATGATCTGCCACTACAGGGTGAGGCCTCTTCTCACCATTCATACATGTGCAGCGCGGGCAATACACGTCCAGGTTGTGACCATCATGAGCTCTAATAAACCCCATAAAGGGTTGAACACCATTTATATATGAAGGGGAACATAAGTGTCCATGCGGTTTCAAGTTACGTCCATCTTGTTTAATTATGAGATACAATGGTTGGTGATTAATTTAAGGCGAAGTAGGAAATGTATATCCATCGAGTACAAAACTATACTACATGATTATGCATTTCAGCAATCATGTCGAGTACAAAACAAAAAATGCCCATCGACATTTTAGCAAACAGATCGTGTACAAAACTCAGCAATGGCATAACAGCAAATTAACGGATCGAGTGCAGAACTGACTCTATATGCCCACGCAAATGAACAAATTGATCGATGACAAATCGAGCGGAAAACTATAAAGTGCCAATTAGTTCGAGCATACTGACGAATTTTTTTAGCAGCATCAAGAAAATATAAATCGTTAGGCTGTCTTGCCCGATACATGATTGAGCTAGAGATAGCAGCCCTACCGTGGATCAACTTGACCGCCGGTGCGTCTCGAGAAGAACGACGGGGAGGGGAAGCTTCTTCTTCGCACGGACGGGACGGGGAGGGGAAGCTCTTCGCACGGACGGGGATAAGTTGTGTACGGGTGGGTGGGGGGTCATGCGGCCGGGCCGCCGGGGTGATAATTAAGGTCGGTAGGTGGCGTTTAATGGAGTTGCGTGTGTAATTTGCCGTGCACAAGGTTGAGGAATAGGCGGTTCCCTTTGCCGCGCGCACAATTCAAACTATCCCGCCCATGTAGTTTAAATTCGCCATATTTTCGTTAAATCGACATAAAGTCATGTGAGTGGGGGAAAATTAGCAAAGTTGCTTGAAAAATAGTAAAACTCTGGAATTATCCTTTAAATATGCTCTACTTCGTGTGAAAATGGGGTGTGGAAGCATGTTGAGCTGTTTTATTTGTACTTTCTTCATTAAAACTCCCATTTTATGCACTTTGGATGGAAAGAAATCATTTGTACATAAATTTTGACAATGCCATTTGCAAACACTAATTGTTTACATGCCAAGATGCACCCATCCACCAAATATATATGTGGCAAAAGTTTATCACAATCTAGCAGATATGCATAATTAGTGAGGGACCCCTTTTGATTTTGTGCAATTTCCACTAATTAGGTAGAGATCGAGAAGGGTTAATTAATTAGGCCATGTTAGGGGTTATGTGTTTTAGATTAGGTTGTGTGGATTCAAATACAACTTCTTTATTTGTGTGCTATGATTAATCAAAACTAGATCGATCGACTGCGCACACATTATTAGAGGCGCATGCCTTTGCGCACAAAGTGCATGTGTGTGTTGTTGGCCACCAACGAGAGAGAGAGAGAGAGAGAGAGAGAGAGAAAGAGAGAGAGGTAGAGAGAGCTACATACGAGAGAGGGATTGAAATCCCCAAATTAAACACATATATATGCATGGCACATTTAATTTAATTAGAGGACCGCGAGGCACCCCTGGCCTGCTTGATGCATAATTAAGTGTCATTGGCCTATATATAGGGTTTAATTAGGGTTTAGGGTTTAGGGTTAGGAGGTTAGGGTTTAGGGTCTAGGGTTTAGGGTTTAATGTTTATGGTGTTTAGGGTTTAGGGATTAGGGATTAGGGTTTATTTAGGGTTTAAGGTTTAGGGATCATCGATCGAGTGCGCACACACACATTATTAGAGGCACACACGCCTTTGCGCATAAAGTGCATGCGTATATGTGTGTGTTTTTTGGC
This sequence comes from Lolium perenne, assembly GCF_019359855.2. Classification (NCBI taxonomy): domain Eukaryota; kingdom Viridiplantae; phylum Streptophyta; class Magnoliopsida; order Poales; family Poaceae; genus Lolium; species Lolium perenne. Next base: position 52,219,415 of record NC_067248.2, on the reverse strand, counting down.
CACCAACGACATATAGATGATCGAGAGAGAGAGATTGAAATCCCCCAAGAATATGTTCAAATATATATTAAAATATATGCACGAATTAATGCATGCATGGTAGGCCATGCATGCACACTAATTATATATATATTATGAGGAAACTTAATCAAATGTGTTTTCATTCGAGAGAACTTGTCAAAATTCAAGTTAATTAATTTATCATCGATAATTATATAATTAATTAATGAATCTCAGGGAGATGTTATACAACATATGATCGATATATAGGCCATGTATATATTAATTGGTTTTAATCTACCGTTTAATTTGCTAGCTAGCTGCATGCTATATATAGAGCATGTTTTTATTAGATCGGGTTATAGCTAGTATAGTTTAGGGTTATGTGTTTTAATTAACTAGGGTTTGATTAGCTAGGGGTTAGTTATATATATATGGTTTAGGGTTAATGCATGTCACATTTAATTTAACTAGAGGACCGCGAGGCACCCCTGGCCTGCTTGATGCACAATTAAGTGTCGTTGGCCTATATATATAGGGTTTAATTAGGGTTTAGGGTTAGCTAGCTGGGTTTAGGGTTTAGTGTTTTGGGTGTTTAGCTAGGGTCTAGGGTTTAGGGTTTAGTGTTTACGGTGTTTAGAGGGTCTAGGGTTTAGTGTTTAGGGTGTTTAGGGTCTAGGGTTTAGGGTCTAGTGTTTAGGGTCTATGGTTTAGGGTTTAATTAGTGTTTAGGGTGTTTAGGGTTTAGGGTTTAGTGTTTACGGTGTTTAGGGTCTAGGGTTTAGGGTTTAGTGTTTAGGGTCTAGGGTTTAGGGTTTAATTAGTGTTTAGGGTGTTTATAGGGTTTAGGGTTTAGGGTTTAGGGTTTAGGGTTTTAGGGTTTAGGGTTTAGGGTTTAGGGTTTAGGGTTTAGGGTTTAGGGTTTAGGGTTTAGGGTTTAGGGTTTAGGGTTTAGGGTTTACGGTGTTTAGGGTCTAGGGTTTAGGGTCTAGGGTTTAGGGTTTAATGTTTAGGGTGTTTAGGGTCTAGGGTTTAGTGTGTTTAGGGTGTTTAGGGTTTAGGGGATTAGGGATTAGGGTTTTAGGGTTGTTTAAGGTTTAGGGATCATCGATCGAGTGCGCACACACATTATTAGAGGCACCCGCGCCTTTACGCATCAAGTGCATGCGTATATATGTGTGTTTTTTGGGCCACCAACGATATATAGATGATCGAGAGAGAGAGAGATTGAAATCCCCAAGAATATGTTCAAATATACATTAAAATATATGCACGAATGCATTGTAGGCCATGCATGCACACTAATTATATATATATTATGAGGCAACTTAATCAAATGTGTTTTCATTCGAGAGAACTTGTCAAAGTTCAAGTTAATTAATTTATCACGATAATTATATAATTAATTAATGAATCTCAGGGATATGTTATACAACATGATCGATATAGGCCATGTATATTTTAATTGGTGTTAATCTACGGTTTGCTAGCTAGCTGCTATATATAGAGCATGTTTTTATTAGATCGGGTTATAGCTAGCTAGTATAGTTTAGGGTTATGTGTTTTAATTAAGTAGGGTTGATTAGCTAGGGTTAGTTACATATATATGGTTTAGGGTTAATGCATGGCACATTTAATTTTATTAGAGGATCACGAGGCACCCATGACCCGCTCGATCGATGCACAATTAAGTGTCGTTGGCCTATACATAGGGTTTAATTGGGGTTTAGGATTAGCTAGGGTTTAGGGTTAGGGTTAGGGTACGTTTAGGGTCTAGGCCAGGGTTTAGGGTTTAGTGTTTAGGGTGTTTAGGGTTTAGGGATTAGGGATTTAAGGTTTTAGGGTTGTTTAAGGTTTAGGGATCATCGATCGAGTGCGCACACACATTATTAGAGGCACCCGCGCCTTTACGCATAAATTGCATGCATATATATGTGTGTTTTTTGGGCCACCAACGATATATAGATGATCGAGAGAGAGAGAGATTGAAATCCCCAAGAATATGTTCAAATATACATTAAAATATATGCACGAATGCATTGTAGGCCATGCATGCACACTAATTATATATATATTATGAGGCAACTTAATCAAATGTGTTTTCATTCGAGAGAACTTGTCAAAGTTCAAGTTAATTAATTTATCACGATAATTATATAATTAATTAATGAATCTCATGGATATGTTATACAACATGATCGATATAGGCCATGTATATTTTAATTGGTGTTAATCTACGGTTTGCTAGCTAGCTGCTATATATAGAGCATGTTTTTATTAGATCGGGTTATAGCTAGCTAGTATAGTTTAGGGTTATGTGTTTTAATTAAGTAGGGTTGATTAGCTAGGGTTAGTTACATATATATGGTTTAGGGTTAATGCATGGCACATTTAATTTTATTAGAGGATCACGAGGCACCCATGACCCGCTCGATCGATGCACAATTAAGTGTCGTTGGCCTATACATAGGGTTTAATTGGGGTTTAGGATTAGCTAGGGTTTAGGGTTAGGGTTAGGGTTAGGGTTAGGGTACGTTTAGGGTCTAGGGTTTAGGGTTTAGTGTTTAGGGTGTTTAGGGTTTAGGGATTAGGGATTTAAGGTTTTAGGGTTGTTTAAGGTTTAGGGATCATCGATCGAGTGCGCACACACATTATTAGAGGCACCCGCGCCTTTACGCATAAATTGCATGCATATATATGTGTGTTTTTTGGGCCACCAACGATATATAGATGATCGAGAGAGAGAGAGAGATTGAAATCCCCAAGAATATGTTCAAATATACATTAAAATATATGCACGAATGCATTGTAGGCCATGCATGCACACTAATTATATATATATTATGAGGCAACTTAATCAAATGTGTTTTCATTCGAGAGAACTTGTCAAAGTTCAAGTTAATTAATTTATCACGATAATTATATAATTAATTAATGAATCTCAGGGATATGTTATACAACATGATCGATATAGGCCATGTATATTTTAATTGGTGTTAATCTACGGTTTGCTAGCTAGCTGCTATATATAGAGCATGTTTTTATTAGATCGGGTTATATCTAGTATAGTTTAGGGTTATGTGTTTTAATTAAGTAGGGTTGATTAGCTAGGGTTAGTTACATATATATGGTTTAGGGTTAATGCATGACACATTTAATTTTATTAGAGGATCGCGAGGCACCCATGACCCGCTCGATCGATGCACAATTAAGTGTCGTTGGCCTATACATAGGGTTTAATTGGGGTTTAGGATTAGCTAGGGTTTAGGGTTAGGGTTAGGGTTAGGGTACGTTTAGGGTCTAGGGTTTAGGGTTTAGTGTTTAGGGTGTTTAGGGTTTAGGGATTAGGGATTTAGGGGTTTTAGGGTTGTTTAAGGTTTAGGGATCATCGATCGAGTCCGCACACACATTATTAGAGGCACCCGCGCCTTTACGCATAAATTGCATGCATATATATATATATGTGTGTGTTTTTTTGGCCACCAACGATATATAGATGATCGAGAGAGAGAGATTGAAATCCCCAAGAATATGTTCAAATATATATTAAAACATATGCACGAATGCATGGTAGGCCATGCATGCACACTAATTATATATATATATTATGAGGCAACTTAATCAAATGTGTTTTCATTCGAGAGAACTTGTCAAAATTAAAGTTAATTAATTTATCACGATAATTATATAATTAATTAATGAATCTCAGGGATATGTTATACAACATGATCGATATAGGCCATGTATATATTAATTGGTGTTAATCTACGGTTTGCTAGCTAGCTGCTATATATAGAGCATGTTTTTATTAGATCGGGTTATAGCTAGTATAGTTTAGGGTTATGTGTTTTCATTAAGTAGGGTTGATTAGCTATGGTTAGTTACATATATATGGTTTAGGGTTAATGCATGGCACATTTAATTTAATTAGAGGACCGCGAGGCACCCCTGGCCTGCTTGATGCACAATTAAGTGTCGTTGGCCTATATATAGGGTTTAATTAGGGTTTAGGGTTAGGGTTAGGGTTTAGGGTCTAGGGTTTAGTGTTTAGGGTGTTTAGGGTTTAGGGATTAGGGATTAGGGTTTCAGGGTTGTATAAGGTTTAGGGATCATCGATCGAGTGCGCACACACATTATTAGAGGCACCCGCGCCTTTGCGCATAAAGTGCATGCGTATAGTTTAGGGTTATTTGTTTTAATTAAGTAGGGTTTGATCAGCTAGGGTTAGTTACATACATATGGTTTAGGGTTAATGCATGGCACATTACATATAGTTTAAATCTCAAGAATGTTTATAAATGATAGGCCATATGTGCAAAGGAATTTTTTTCCTCGTGAACTTGTCAAAATTCAAGTTTATCAGTGCCAATGGAAACTAGTCCAAAAAATTACATAGAGGACCAAAAGTACTAGACAATAACTAATAGAACCTGCAACTTTACAAAAAGGACCCCAAAACATATAGAAGAAAATCAATCGAGTCCTTCTCGACCGCACATCGATCTCTCGCTCCGCATCCTTTCCAAGCAACTCCGTCGCCGGGACGCACCACTTGGGACGGTGTCGCCGGTAGTCGCCAGGACGAAGGAGAAGAAGGGCCTCAGCAACGGCATATTGGCTCTGAGAAGGGTCGCTGAAAGTCCAAGATGTGCACGGGCAAGACGGATGACGCCGTCGTATGCCCCGAGCTTGTGAACTTTAGCATCTTGACTTCCCCATTGGCCAGATCTGAAGCACTGACCAAAGCAAGCCTCACCGTTAGCGCCATCACATTGATGGCACCAGATCGGGGTTTGGCCGGCAAGATCCGCCAGATTCACCATAGGCCAGATCTGAAGCCGATGACGAGATCCCCGACTCCATTGCGCCATTCTGCTCATGGGAAACACTGGATCTAAGCTTACAACAACACTAACTCCCTCGGATCCAAATTAGCTGACTCAACTTTGCTTATCTAAATATGGATGTATCCACACATGTTTTTACTCTAGATACATACACGTCTAAGGAAAGTTGAATCAATTAATTTAGTTCGGAGGGTGTACAATATACAGAGAGAAGTCGGCCTCGTCTCCGGCCGGCGAGGCCGCCGGAGAGAAGGGGGAGAGGAGCCGGGGGAGTGGGAGAGACTCGAGAGAGAAAGAGAAGAGGAAGAAATGAGAGCTCCCTGGGGAAGAACATTATTTTTGTCGTTCTGCTCGTACTGTAGCTTGAAACTGAAAATTTCGGCCACGCGCCAAATCATCCCGCCGCATCCATTCGAAAATCCCGTGACCAGTTTTACCCTGGTCCGGAAGCTACAACCCACCGACCATGGAGGGCTCATTCGGTAACAATGAAATATCTTGCCTAGATCCCGAACCCTCCCCACAGGCCCACACCCACCCACCAACCATTCGCCCCATTAGCTCAAAAATACTCTCACACGCCAAAGCTCTGACTCTCTACAGTACTAGATCTGCTTCGCCGCCGGCATACTCCTCCACAGCGTAGCCTTGATCGTGTTGGCTGTCCACCCACCTGATCCGCTCCCCGCCGCCCTCGTCACCGACGGATCTGTTTCACCGCCGACCTCGCCACCGACGGATCTGCTTCACCGCCGACCTCGCCACCGACGGATCTGCTTCACCGCCGACCTCGCCACCGACTACCTCGCCGCAGCGGCTGTATCAACTTCACCGAATACCTTGCCAGCCAACCAGATCTGCTTCACTAACGCCCGCTTCTACTGAAACAGGGTCGATTCATCGTCTCCCGCGTTCGCCGCCGCTGGAATGCAAGTTGCCGCCCCCGTCCACCCCGCCGCAGCTTGGTTAGTACGCTGGCCCGTTAGATCGCGGTGTTTCTTTAGCCATGTTTTGTGTAGTTATTTGCAGATCTCATATGCCTTTAACTTTCTTGATGTGTTGCTTCGCATGAAGTTTGTTTAAATGTTGTACAGTACAAAAGCATTATCCGGTCGCTACCATCCTGTTCATTCTATCGACACTGTGTGCATCCACATATTTATAGCCTTGTACCCATTCATTTGCTGCCAATTGTTTTTGTCTTGCATGCTATTGTCGCACTGCTTTTATAGTCGTGCTATGGGCATTTCCAATCTGCTTGTTCTTATACCACGTCATTAGCTCACCGCTAGCTGTTTTCTCGTGTCTGCTATTCTCACACTGCTTTTATAATCATGCTATGTGCATTTCCAATCTGCTTGCTCTTATACCTCGTCTTTAGCTTATATAGTTATTGCTGCGTGCATGTCTGGTCTTTGTATTATCGTAGACTGACTTGTCAATGTTATTTTTCCTAGGGATTGATCATGCGAACCACTTATTAGAACATCCAACATTAACAGCGGGGACGCTAGGTAAGGTTGGAATCTGAGTTCGTGGTTGGTAATTTTGGCAGTTTACTTCCGTTATTATCTATAACCTATATGCATTGTTCCTTATGCAAGAGATTAACACTTGGAACCCTGCCATAGCAATGCCATTCATGCTTTACTATGTTTCTGCCTATTTGATATGCTTGTCTTGGAGAAACTTCGAGGGTGATTTGAACTCGACATTTGGTCATTCTTAATGCCGCTTTACTTTATGTGTAAAACCTTGGCATTACCCTACTCTAAATCTGAATGTCTGAAATTCGTATCTCATGCAAAGCAACATCTAGTTGGTTTTAATCGATATCTGGTAACTATTGGCTTATTCATTTGGCAGCTCAAGTTTTTTGTTATTTGAAACCAGTGACTTGGTCTTAAATGTGATATCTAAACACAGATTAAGGACAATGGAGCAGGAGGATTAGCATTTCACTTGATGGCTGAACCTAAAATGATAGGCATGTTGACCACGACTAGTGCACGCAAGAGAAGGACCTGCAGTGAGCCAGTATGTGCTTAGTACATGCATCTTATCTTATCTTGTGCTTATTTCTGCTACATGCTGTTATCTGATCTCTACATTGCGTAATACATGTTTGAATAGTTAATTGTTGTAACTATGTTTACAATGTTACCAGAATGCAGTTTTAATGAAGCAGTCATCATTAGAAGATAGTCGCCAAAAAAGGATCTGTAGCGACCCTGTGCAACATTATGATGTAAGTTTGTGCTTAGTACAAGTTCCATACATGTCTTATTTATGCAACTTGTTATTATCTTATATCTACATTGCATAATAAATGTTTGCATAGTTCATCGTTTAACTCTTTTTGCATTATTATCAGAATACAGTTGTGATGAAGCAATCTTCATTACCGGTGAGGCCCACAAAAAGTTGATCTTTCTGATGCATCTTCTCATAGCCGTCAACCTAGACCATTTCTTTCATCAGACAGTAAATATCTCAAGGCTGTACTTTATAAAAGACATGGTATTGCTGCTTTAAGATCTGTAGCTGATATGTTGACAAAGAGTACACAAGATTCAATCAAGGCGATTGCCAAATGTCAACGTGTTATTGATGATGCTAATAGAAGTCCTCAATGATTCTATGTAATTTTTTTATTTGGGCACATTAATTGCCTTGTAATTTTCCTATTTGTTTTATTTGTGTATGTACTTGTGTGTATCATTGAAATCAGATTTTAGGCTCATGAAATTTAATGCAAGTTGACTAGTCAAACAAGTAGGGCCCTACAACAGATTGGGCCGGCCCACTTACAGTAGTGTGGGACCCACTTTCATTTTGGGCCGGCCCACTTCTTTAGTAGGCCGGCCCGGTTACACGATAATGGGCTCCACATGCTTATTGGGCCGGCCCACTTGCTCTATGGTGGTCCCACATGGTAAATGGGCCGGCCCTTTAATAGGAAGGTGGGACCCACCTGTGTTTTTGGCCCGGCCCACTATCTTGTTGGGCCGGCCCACTTTCTATATGGTGGACCCCACACACCAAATGGGCCGGCCCTTTAATAGGAAGGTGGGACCCACCTGTGTTTTGGCCCGGCCCACTATCTTGTTGGGCCGGCCCACTTTCTATATGGTGGACCCCACATACCAAATGGGCCGGCCCATTAACAGGAATGTGGGACCCACCTGTGTTTTTGGCCCGGCCCACTATCTTGGTGGGCCAGCCCACTTGCTATATGGTGGGCCCCACATACTAAATGGGCCGGCCCTTTAACAGGAAAGTGGGACCCACCTGTGTTTTTGGCCCGGCCCACTATTTTGTTGGGCCGGCCCACTTGCTATATGGTGGACCCCACAAACTAAATGGGCCGACCCTTTAACTGGAAAGTGGGACCCACCTGTGTTTTTGGCCCGGCCCACTAGCTTGTTGGGCCGGCCCACTTGCTATACGGTGGACCCCACACACTAAATGGGCCGGCCTTTTAACAGGAAAGTGGGACCCACCTGTGTTTTTGGCCCGGCCCACTTGCTTCTTGGGCCGGCCCAGTTGCTGTAAGGTGGACCCCACATGTTAAATGGGCCGGCCCATTTAAGTTTTGACCAGTCAACCTTAGAGGTTAGGCCCGGCCCACGTAACTAATGGACCAGCCCAGCTATATAGTTGACCGGTCAAACTATGTCATCTGGCCCGGCCCGCTTAAGACGTGGCAGGCCTCGTGTGGGCCTACCATCTACCACGGGGTTTCAGCCGGTTAACGCCGTTAACTGGCAGTTAACGGCGTCTGCCACGTGTCAGTTTGCATGACGTCAGCAGTCAACGGGCTCCCGAAAACACTTCCGCAACGGTCCGATTTTCCGTGGCGGAAGGGCGCCCAAGTGCGACGGACCGAAAAAATCGTCGTTGGACTTTGCCTGACGCAGTTTCGACAACGGAACCCATATCGTCGGGTTAGGCCCATAGGCGACGAAAAATGCCCCTTAGTTGATGATTTTGGGACGTTGTCTATCAGAACTTTTCTTGTAGTGGAGGAAATCAAAGAGCTCAAGGCCCAAGTCACTTCTTTGAAGAATGACTCGGTAAAGAGTCATCAAGGGAAATGCAAACTTGACATGATGTTGAGTGTGCAACAATCCCCCAATGATAAGAGTGGACTTGGATTCAAATCCAACAACAAGAACAAGTCCAAGAACAACAAGAATAAGAAGGGCCAAGTACAAGTCAAAGACCCGGCCAAGATTGTTTGCTTCAAGTGCAATATTGAAGGGAACCATGTTAGATCTTGCGCTTTGAAGAAGAAGCAAACAGGGAAGCGGCCTCAAGCTCAAACTCATATTCAACCACAAGTTGAAGAAATGCCACTTCCCAGGAAGAAACAAGCCAATGCTCCCATTGTGGAGAAATCTAGTGAGAAGAAGGAGAAGAAAAGAACTTGCTACATATTGTGACATCCTGGCCTAGTGCTTAATAGGATTGATAGAATACTCATAACAACAAGCTGCAACTTCTTTTCCGGAAGCTCATCAGCAAAGAACTCCGAGGTTAAACGTGCTTGGACCGGAGTAATTGAGGATGGGTGATCGACCGGGAAGTAGTTCCCGGGTGCGCACGAGTGAGGACAAAGTGTGCAGAAAAGACATGTGTTGGTCTGTGGGGCTAGTCTAGAGATCCTAGAGAGGTGCCAGGGGTGACATGCTCGGCCGGGGGTTGGCCGGGGTGTTACACATATGCCGTGAGAAGGGCCACATCTCCTCCTTTTGCACTATTGGTACCTCATCCAACTCTATCACCATTGATGATGTTTATTCTCTTCGTAAGGATGAGGGTGGCAATGTGTTTGCCAAATATGTTGGTGCTCAAAGTGGTGTCAAGAAAAGAACCATTTGGGTTGCCAAGCCTATTGTGACTAACCTCTTAGGACCCAACTTAGTTTGGTACCAACAATCCAAAACTTGATCAATAGGTGCTTGTTGGAGGGCATTGGTGACTTGGCTACACCATGAAGAATTAAGGGATCTTCATTAGTTATATTATATCAAGCCAAGTCTTTTGGTTATCTTTCTTCTATCATATATCCAGTGTTCCTCCTTGCGGTAACATGTACTCAACTCATTTATATTGAAAGTTACTCGCCCCTTTGCATGTGTTAGTTTTGTTCCTAGCATGTGCTTGTATATGTTGTGCTTCCTAATTGCTTTTCTTGAGAAATCAAGTCTATGTATGTTGGGTTGCACACCATGTATTTGTGTTTGTCTTCGAGCCTCTTTGCATCTTGTTGTATCTTATATGGCTCTTACGAGCGATTAATGGACTATCCCATTTTGGGGGAGTGATATGCCTTTGGGAATTTCCCAATCCTAACAATGTGTGTACATGAGGAATATCACTTAGAATTGATATTGCAAGATTATCTAGTCTCTATGTGGTATATCATCGTCATGAGAAATTCAAATTCTAATGTCCATTAATTATCTCTAGTTGGATCTTATTTTCCTCTTGTGAAAATAAATTCTTTATCACATTATGGGGGAGTAATAAGCTTTGTGCATATTACAAGCCTAGGAAATGTGAACATTTGAGGATGTGTCACATAGAATTGATATTTTAATTTATCTCTCTCCTATGTGGCACGTTTGCTTAAACAAGTTCCAATTTGTTTAAATGGCTTCATTGCTAATATGCTTGTAGATCTTATTTGTGTAAGTTTTTCTTGGCATGGTTTTTCACAATGTGTCCCTCAATACCCTTTTAGGAAACCATGTGCTTCAAGTCATTTTATTCATTGCTTTGCATGTTGGTATGAATGCTATTAATTGCTTTGCATGTTGGTATGAATGCTATTAATTGCTTTGCATGTTGGTATGACTAATTGAAGCTATCAAGAAACTCTCTTTGCATGATGGTTAACTCTTATCTTTTACCATATGCTTTATTTGTTGTAAATATGATCTTACGTATACTTACAAACTACCACCGGGAAATATTTCCTAATACCTCTTGTCCTAGGACAATTGGCAATCCACTATGAGGTAAATATTTATTGATCATATTTACATTGGCTCTTGTGTTTAATTGTCTTATTTATTGCCATGAGTTTGTTGTGCTTTTACACCCATGTGTCTTCCTTGCATCTTATGGATCTAATTTGTCTATTTAAACTTTCTTAATGTTATTAGTAGATATAAGTAGCGTGATGATCCTAGTTTTGTGCATATTGTTTTCATATGCAAAATCCTAGATAATGCACTAATCTTGGGGGAGATCTCCTATATTTGTTAGAATGTGTAACATCTCTTGATCATTATAAAGTAATTGATATTGGAAGACAAACCTTTTCTTTTTGGTACGTTGTGCCATCATAAAAATTGTTGAGGGTTTGGTTTATTTGTTGGAACCTTGCTCTCTTGGGAGTTGGTTATCTCATTCCTATGTTTTTGGATTTAATTAGCTTCTTATAATGAGATAAGTCTTTGGAGTCAATCTTGTATTTATTTGATTCTTTGATATAATTTGGACAACCATTGTTTGTTGATTTATTTTGTGTTTTATCCAAATTGTATCTTCCTTTGGTTCTTGAAAGTATTGTGCATGCATATTTAATATATATATATCTTATGGCATGTGTTACTTTCTTTGATCCAATATATAGGGTAAACTCCATCAAATCCTATTTTGGCTAAGAGGTGTATATGCACATAGTTTTGTGGAGTTTGTCCTACATGTTGTAGTGTACCTAACTACTTTGGACCCAATTAGTTTGGGAACCATTTTGTGCTTAATTTTGTTTTAGGTACAAGGAGATACATTGGATGCTTGTCTCACACTTAGGAAGAAGTGGTGACACAATGGTAATTGATGACCCACAAGTATAGGGGGTGTATCGTAGTACTTTCGATAAATAAGAGTGTCGAACCCAACGAGGAGTAGAAGGTGTTGACAAGCAGTTTCGATGAAGGATTCACTGTAAATGCTCACAGACAAGTTTTCAGGGGGTTTTGATATAACAGATGAATAAAGTACAAGCAAGTAAAATGCGAGAGTAATAATTGCAGCGAGTGGCCCAATCCTTTTTAGCACAAAGGACAAGCCGGTTTGTTTACTTATAATGACCAAACGTTCTTGAGGACACACGGGGATCTAGTCTAGTGCTTTCGCTTCATATAGTTGATTAATCTTCATTGTTTTGATAAGTGTTGTGTGGGTGAACCTATGCTAATGCACCGCCCTTCCTAGGAATAATACATACTTGTGATTATACCCCTTGCAAGCATCCGCAAATACAAGAAAGTAATTAAGATAAATCTAACCACAACCTTAAACTCCGAGATCCTGCTGATACGTCTCCAACGTATCTATAATTTCTTATGTTCCATGCTACTTTTATGACAATACTCACATGTTTTATACATACTTTACATCATTATTATGCATTTTCCGGCACTAACCTATTAACAAGATGCCGAAGCGCCAGTTGCTATTTTTCTGCTGTTTTTGGTTTCAGAAAACCTACAAAGGAAATATTCTCGGAATTGGACGAAATCAACGCCCTGGGTCTTATATTTCCACGAAGCTTCCAGAAGACCGAAGGAGATACGAAGTGGGGCCACGAGGTGGCCAGACCATAGGCCGGCGCGGCCAGAGGGGGGCCCGCGCCGCCCTATGGTGTGGGCCCCTCGCGCCGCCTCCAACCCTACCCTTCCGCCTACTTAAAGCCTTCGTCGCGAAAACCCCTGTACCGAGAGCCACGATACGGAAAACCTTCCAGAGACGCCGCCGCCGCCAATCCCATCTCGGGGGATTCAGGAGATCGCCTCCGGCACCCTGCCGGAGAGGGGAATCATCACCGAAGGGCTCTACATCATCATGCCCGCCTCCGGATTGATGCGTGAGTAGTTCATCCTTGGACTATGGGTCCATAGAAGTAGCTAGTTGGTTGTCTTCTCCTCTTGTGCTATCATGTTTAGATCTTGTGAGCTGCCTAACATGATCAAAATCATCTATTTGTAATGCTACATGTTGTGTTTGGTGGGATCCGATGAATATAGAATATTATGTCAAGTTGATTATCAATCTATCATATATGTGTTGTTTATGTTCTTGCATGCTCTCCGTTGCTAGTAGAGGCTCTGGCCAAGTTGATACTTGTAACTCCAAGAGGGGGTATTTATGCTCGATAGTGGGTTCATGCCTCCATTGAATCTGGGACAGTGACAGAAAGTTCTAAGGTTGTGGATGTGCTGTTGCTACTAGGTATAAAACATCAATGCTTTGTCTAAGGATATTTGTGTTGATTACATTACGCACCGTACTTAATGCAATTATCTGTTGTTTGCAACTTAATACTGGAGGGGGTGCGCATGCTAACCCGAAGGTGGTCTATTTAGGCATAGATGCATGCTGGATGGAGGTCTATGTTCTTTGTCGTAATGCCCTGATTAAATCTCATAGTGATCATCATGATATGTATTGAATCTTTATTTTTCAATTGCCCACCTATAATTTGTTCACCCAGCATGTTATGTATCTTATTGGAGAGACACCACTAGTGAACTGTGGACCCCGGTCCATTCTTTTACATCTGAATACAATGTACTGCAATCATTGTTCTTTATTGTTCTTTGCAAACAAACATCATTTTCCACACCATACGTTTAATCCTTTGTTTTCAGCAAGCCGGTGAGATTGACAACCTCACTGTTACATTGGGGCAAAGTATCTTGATTGTGTTGTGCAGGTTCCACGTTGGCCCCGGTTTCACTGGTGTTGCGCCGCACTACACTCCTCCACCAACAACCTTCTCGTGTTCCTTGACTCCTACTGGTTCGATAACCTTGGTTTCATACTGAGGGAAACTTGCTTCTATACGCATCACACCTTCCACTTGGGGTTCCCAACGGACGTGTGCTTCACGCGTGTCAAGCTAAATTTCTGGCGCCGTTGCCGGGGAGATCAAGACACGCTGCAAGGGGAGTCTTCCACATCCAATCTCTTTACTTTGTTTTTGTCTTGCTTTACTTTATTTTATTTACTGTCTTGTTTGCTTTATATCAAAAACACAAAAAAATTAGTTGATTTACTTTCTGTCTTGTTTAATTGTTCTATATCAAAACACAAAAAAATTAGTTACTTGTTTTTACTTTACTTTATTCTGTTTGCTTAGTTTTACTTTTATTACTGCTACAATGGGTACTCCTGAAAATACTAAGTTGTGTGATTTCACTAGCACCAATAATAATGATTTTATAAGTACTCCTATTGCTCCACCTGCTACTACAGCAGAATTTTATGAGATTAAACCTGCTTTACTGAATCTTGTTATGAGAGAGCAATTTTCTGGTGTTAGTACTGATGATGCTGCTGCCCATCTTAATAATTTTGTTGAACTTTGTGAAATGCAAAAGTATAAGGATATAGATGGTGATATTATAAAACTGAAATTGTTTCCTTTCTCATTAAGAGGAAGAGCTAAAGATTGGTTGCTTTCTTTGCCTAAGAATAGTATTGATTCATGGACTAAATGTAAAGATGCTTTTATTGGTAAATATTATCCTCCTGCTAAGATTATATCTTTGAGAAGTAGCATTATGAATTTTAAGCAATTTGATAATGAACATGTTGCTCAAGCATGGGAGAGAATGAAATCTTTGGTAAAGAATTGCCCTTCCCATGGACTAACTACTTGGATGATCATCCAGATCTTTTATGCAGGATTGAATTTTTCCTCAAGGAACCTATTGGATTCAGCTGCTGGAGGTACTTTTATGTCCATTACCTTGGGCGCCGCAACAAAGCTTCTTGATGATATGATGATCAATTACTCTGAATGGCACACTGAAAGAACTCCTCAAGGTAAGAAGGTAAATTCTGTTGAAGAAACCTCTTCTTTGGGTGATAAGATTGATGCTATTATGTCTATGCTTGCAAATGGTAGATCTCATATTGATCCTAATAATGTTCCTTTAGCTTCATTGGTTGCTCAAGAAGAAAATGTTGATGTGAATTTCATTAAGAATAATAATTTCAACAACAATGCTTATAGGAATAATCATGGTAACAACAACTATAGGCCATATCCCTCTAATAGTGATAGCGGTTATGGTAATTCTTATGGTAATTCTTACAACAATAATAAGAGTGTACCCTCTGGTCTTGAAGTCATGCTTAAAGAATTTATTAGTACACAAACTGCTTTTAATAAAACTGTCGAAGAAAAGCTTGGTAAAATTGATGTTCTTGCTTCTAAGGTTGATAGTCTTGCTCTTGATGTTGATCTTTTAAAACTGAAAGTTATGCCTGAGGAACTTAAAGATGCTAGGTTTGCTAAAAAAAATGCCATCCAAGTTCGAATTAATGATAATATAAGAATGTTGGCTGAATTGCATGCTAGGTGGGATAGAGAAGAAAAAGAAAAACTTGGTAAAGAGAATAATGTAGCTAAAGTCTGGACTATTACCACCACTAGTAATATTGATTCTTCACATGTTGCTACACATCCTACTATCAATGGTAAAATAATTGGTGTTGGCAATGTTTCTACTCCTAGTGCAAAGCGTGCAAAATTGCCTGAAACTGCTGAAACTGTTTGTGATAATAGTGCTGAAATTTTTCAGAATGTTGTAGATCATAATGGTTTAGATTTTGATGATTGTCATATTACTGAAGTTATAAAGTTCTTACAAAAACTTGCTAGAAGTCCTAATGCTAGTGCTATAAATTTAGCCTTTACAAAACATATTACAAATGCTCTCATTAAAGCTAGAGAAGAGAAATTAAAACTTGAAACTTCTATTCCTAGGAAGTTGGAATATGGTTGGGAGCCCATCATTAAAATGAAATTCAATGATTTTGAATGTAATGCTTTATGTGATTTTGGTGCAAGTATTTCTGTTATGCCTAAGAAAATTTATGATATGCTTGACTTGCCACCATTGAAAAATTGTTATTTGGATGTTAATCTTGCTGATAATTCTCTAAAGAAACCTTTGGGGAGGATTATTAATGTTCGCATTACGGTTAACAATAACCTTGTCCCCGTTGATTTTGTTGTCTTGGATATTGAATGCAATGCATCTTGTCCTATTGTCTTGGGAAGACCCTTTCTTCGAACTGTTGGTGCTGTTATTGATATGAAAGAAGGAAATATTAAGTATCAATTTCCTCTCAAGAAAGGTATGGAACACTTCCCTAGAAAGAGAATGAAGTCGCCTTTTGATTCTATTATTAGAACAAATTATGATGTTGATGTGTCTTCTTTTGATAATACTTGATTTGCACTTTCTGCGCCTAGCTGAAAGGCGTTAAACAAAAGCACTTCTTGGGAGATAACCCATGTTTTTATTTTATTACTGTATTGTTGAGTCTTGGAAGTTGTTACTACTGTAGCAACCTCTCCTTATCATGTTTTTTGTGCCAAGTAAAGTCTCTATGGTAAAGTTGATACTAGATTTGGATTGCTGCGCAGAAACATAATTGCTGTCTGTCACGAATTTGCGTAGATCTCTCTGTAGAAAAATCAAAAAAATCTGCCAATTTACGTGCGTGATCCTCCGATATGTACGCAACTTTCATTAGTTTTGAGTTTTTCCGTTTGAGCAAGTGAAGTGCCTCTGGAAAATTCGTCTTTACGGACTGTTCTGTTTTGACAGATTCTGCCTTTTATTTCGTATTGCCGCTTTTGCTATGTTGAATGGGTTTCTTTGTTCCATTAACTTTCAGTACCTTTGTGCAATGTCCAGAAGTGTTAAGAATGATTATGTCACCTCTGAATATATGAATTTTTGATTATGCACTAACCCTCTAATGAGTTTGCTTTAAGTTTGGTGTGGAGGAAGTTTTCAAGGGTCAAGAGAAGAGGATGATACAATATGATCAAGAAGAGTGAAAAGTCTAAACTTGGGGATGCCCCGGTGGTTCATCCCTGCATATTTTAAGAAGACTCAAGCATCTAAGCTTGGGGATGCCCAACACTACAAGAAAAGTTGCCATGGCCGACGAAGTTGAAGTCGCGCCGTGGTTGCTGGTGTACCATGGCCGACGATTTTGGTCCCTCCGTGGTGCATGTCAAAACTTTTTTTTTCTCGTTTTTGAGGCCACCTAGCCCGACGAAAGCGGCCAAAACGTCGTGTATGGTGGCCCGGGACGTGGTGCATCTCGAAATCTCGGGTTCGCCGGCCGAGTCAACGCAAATCCGCACCGCCGAGGGATGTAGGGCCCAGATGGCAGCCTCTCTGGCATTGTTTTTTTTCTAGATCGCGCCATCTCGTTCAACGTTCTCCGATCGAGCCGTTTACGATGCAGGATCATGGGTCCCGCATGTCATCCTCTATGAACCAAAATTCTTTCTATTCTTGGATTTTTTTGACCCCCTGATTTCTGGCTACTTCCTTTTTCTTTTGATCCCTTGCCGCCTTGGAAACGTTGAGACCGCTGCTGCTAAATGGGACCCGCATGTCATCCTCTATGTGCAATCAACTTTCTTTTCTTGGAGTTTTTTTTGGCACCTCAAATTTGGTCACTTGCCTTTTTCTTTCGATCCCCTGCCGCCTCTCAAACGGTGATACCGCTGCTGCTAACTGGGACCCGCATGTCATCCTCTATGTACTATAAAACTTTCTTTTCTTGAATTATTTTTGGCACCTCATATTTGGTCACTTACCTTTTTCTTTCGATCCCCTGCCGCCTCTCAAACGGTGATACCGCTGCTGCTAAATGGGACCCGCATGTCATCCTCTATGTACTATAAAACTTTCTTTTCTTGGATTTTTTTTGGCACCTCATATTTGGTCACTTGACTTTTTCTTTCGATCACCTGCTGCCTCTCAAATAGTGATACCGCTGCTGCTAAATGGGACCCGCATGTCATCCTCTATGTACTATAAAACTTTCTTTTCTTGGATTTTTTTTGGCACCTCATATTTGGTCACTTGACTTTTTCTTTCGATCACCTGCTGCCTCTCAAACCGTGATACCGCTGCTGCTAAATGGGACCCGCATGTCATCCTCTATGTACTATAAAACTTTCTTTTCTTGGATTTTTTTGGCACCTCATATTTGGTCACTTGACTTTTTCTTTCGATGCCCTGCTGCCTCTCAAACAGTGATACCTGCTGCTAAATGGGACCCGCATGTCATCCTCTATGTACTATAAAACTTTCTTTTCTTGGATTTTTTTGGCACCTCATATTTGGTCACTTGACTTTTTCTTTCGATCACCTGCTGCCTCTCAAACAGTGATACCGCTGCTGCTAAATGGGACCCGCATGTCATCCTCTATGTACTATAAAACTTTCTTTTCTTGAATTATTTTTGGCTCCTGATATTTTTTCACTTGCCTTTTTCTTTCGATCTCATGCCACGTTTGAAACGTTGAGGAACCTGCAGGCTCATGGGACCCGCATGTCATCCTCTATGTACTATAAAAGTTCATTTTCTTGGTTTTTTTTCACCCTCTGATTTTTGGCAATTTCTTTTTTCTTTTGATCCCCTGTCGCCTCTCAAACGGTGATACCGCTGCTGCTAAATGGGACCCGCATGTCATCCTCTATGTACTATAAAACTTTCTTTTCTTGAATTATTTTTGGCTCCTCATATTTGGTCACTTGCCTTTTTCTTTCGATCTCATGCCACGTTTGAAACGTTGAGGAACCTGCTGGCTCATGGGACCCGCATGTCATCCTCTATGTACTATAAAAGTTCATTTTCTTGGTTTTTTTCACCCTCTGATTTTTGGCAATTTCCTTTTCTTTTGATCCTGCCGCCTCTCAAACGGTGATACCGCTGCTTGCTAAATGGGACCCGCATGTCATCCTCTATGTACTATAAAACTTTCTTTTCTTGAATTATTTTTGGCTCCTCATATTTGGTCACTTGCCTTTTTCTTTCGATCTCATGCCACGTTTGAAACGTTGAGGAACCCGTCGGCTCATGGGACCCGCATGTCATCCTCTATGAGCAATCAACTTTCTTTTCTTGGAGTTTTTTTGGCACCTCATATTTGGGCACTTGCCTTTTTCTTTCGATCTCATGCCACGTTTGAAACGTTGAGGAACCTGCTGGCTCATGGGACCCGCATGTCATCCTCTATGAGCAATCAACTTTCTTTTCTTGGAGTTTTTTTTGGCACCTCATATTTGGGCACTTGTCTTTTTCTTTCGATCTCATGCCACGTTTGAAACGTTGAGGAACCTCGGCTCATGGGACCCGCATGTCATCCTCTATGTGCTATAAAAGTTTCCTTTGTTGGATTTTTTTTCACCCTCTGATTTTTGGCTTGCCTTTTTCTTTTGATCCCTGCCCCCTTTGAAACGTTGAGTAAGTTTGTTGGCTCAAGGGACCCGCATGTCATCCTCTATGTCCATCAACTTTCTTTTCTTGGATTTTTTCACCCCTAATTACTAGCTACTTTCTTTTTCTTTTGATCTCAAGCCGCATTACAAACATTGAGACCGCTGCTGCAAAATGGGACCCACATGTCATCCTCTATGTACAATAAAGTTTCTTTTCTTGGATTATCTTTTGCTCTGATATTTCGTCACTTGCCTTTTTCTTTCGATCTCATGCCACGTTTGAAACGTTGAGTAAGCTGCTGGCTCATGGGTCCCGCATGTCATCCTCTACGAACAATAAAAGTTTCCTTTCTTGGAGTTATTTTTGACCCCTAATTTCTGGCTATTTGCCTTTTTCTTTGGATCTCCTACCCCTTTGAAACGATGAGGACGCTGTTGGCAGGTCGGTCCCACAAGTCATCCTCTATGAACAATAAAAGTTTCCTTTGATGGATTTTTTTTGAACCCCTAATTAATTTCTGGATATTTCCTTTTTTTTTTCTTTGATCCCCGCGCCTTGGAATCTTTGAGGATGCCGCTGCCTCATGGGTCCCGCATGTCATCCTATCGTAACGGTAAATGTTTCTTTTCTTGGATATTGTTTACCAAATGATTTTTGGCTTATTTTTTCTTTCGATATCCTGCCGCCTTTAAAACGTTGAGGACGCTGCTGGCTCACGGGTCCCACATGTCAGCCTCTATGAACAATAAACGCCGAGGACGCCTTGCCTCATGGGTCCCGCATGTCATCCTCTCGTAACGAAAATGTTTCTTTTCTTGGATTTTTTACCAACAGATTTTTGGTTTATTTTTTCTTTCCATCCTCGCCGCCTTTAAAACGACGCTCTTGGCTCATGGGTCCCCGATGTCGGCCTCCCGTACAAGAAACATGTGATATCTTGATTATTTTGCGGACAATAAACGAGTGTATTGCGCTACGAGCTATTTCAACGGATAAATTAAATCTTTATTTTTACATAAACAAATTTATATGCTGAATCTCCTTGTTTTTTGTTTTTGCGAAGCATAGGACTTTCCTGTTTTTTTTAGAAAAATCCGAACTATCCTGCTTTGGAGTGGGCTGAAATTGTACGAGTCAAAAGGCCCAGCAGGATAGTTCGAATGCCCAGATGTCCACATGCAGCCCAATTGAAATCGTTCTTTTTTGGGATTTTTTTCACCCCCTGATTTCTGGCTACTTCATTTTTCTTTTGGTCCTGTGCCGCCTTGGAAACGTTGAGACCGCTGCTGCAAAATGGGACCCGCATGTCATCCTCTATGTACAGTAAAATTTCTTTTCTTAGATTATTTTTGGCTCCTGATATTTGGTCACTTGCCTTTTTCTTTCGATCCCGTGCAGCCTCTCAAACGGTGATACTTCTTGCTAAATGGGACCCGCATGCCATCCTCTATGTACATTCAAGTTTCTTTTCTTGAATTATTTTTGGCTCCTGATATTTGGTCACTTTCCTTTTTCTTTCGATCTCATGCCACGTTTGAAACGTTGAAAAACCTGCTGGCTCATGGGACCCGCATGTCATCCTCTATGTACTATAAAAGTTCATTTTCTTGGTTTTTTTTTCACCCTCTGATTTTCGGCTATTTCCTTTTTCTTTTGATCCCCTGCCGCCTTTGAAACGTTGAGGACTCTGCTGGCTCATCGATAAAACTTTCCTTTATTGGAGTTTTTTTTACCCCCTGATTTCTGGCTACTTTCTTTTTCTTTTGATCTCAAGCCGCATTTGAAACGTTGAGACCGCTGCTGCTAAATGGGACCCGCATGTCATTCTCTATGTACAATAAAGTTTTCTTTTCTTGGATTATCTTTGTCTCCTGATATTTTGTCACTTGCCTTTTTCTTTCGATCTCATGCCGCCTTTGAAACGTTGAGTAAGCTGCTGGCTCATGGGTCCCGCATGTCATCCTCTATGAACAATAAAAGTTTCCTTTCTTGGAGTTATTTTTGAACCCTAATTTCTGGCTACTTCCTTTTTCTTTTGATCCCGTGCCGCCTTGGAAACGTTGAGACCGCTGCTGCTAAATGGGTCCCGCATGTCATCATCTATGTACAATAAAATTTCTTTCTTCGATTATTTTCGGGTCCTGATATTTGGTCACTTGCCTTTTTCTTTCGATCTCATGCCGCCTTTGAAACGTTGAGGAAGCTGCTGGAGCATGGGTCCCGCATGTCATCCTCTATGAACAATAAAAGTTTCCTTTCTTGGAGTTATTTTTTACCCCTAATTTCTGGCTACTTCCTTTTTCTTTTGATCCCCTGCCGCCTTTGAAACGTTGAAGACTTTGCTGGCTCATGGGTCCCACATGTCAGCCTCTATGAACAATAAACACTTCCTTTCTTGGAGTTATTTTGTACCCCTAATTTCTGGCTATTTGCCTTTTTTCTTTCGATCCCCAGTCGCCTTCTAAACGTAGAGGACGCTGCTGGCTCGTGGGTCCCAGATGTCAGCCTCCATGGACAATAAACCTCTCCTTTGTTGGATTTATTCTTCACCCTCTGATTTTGGCTATTTCCTTTTTCTTTTGATCCACTGCCGCCTTGGAAACATTGAGTAAGCTGCTGACACATGGGTCCCGCATGTCATCCTCAACTTGCAAGATCTTCGAGCGAAAGAGCTTGTATTAGTGGGACCCATATGTCAACCTCTATGTACAATAAAAGTTTCCTTTCTTGGATTATTTTTAGCTCCTGATATTCGGTCACTTTCCTTTTTCTTTCGATCTCAAGCCGCCTCTGAAACGTTGAGTAAGGTGCTGGCTCATGGGACCCACATGTCATCCTCTATGTACAATAAAGTTTCTGTTCTTGGATTTTTTTTACCCCTGATTTTTGGTCACTTGCCTTGACGCTGCTGGCTCATGGGTCCCATATGTCAGCATCTATGAACAATAAACCTTTCCTTTGTTGGATTTATTGTTTACCCCTAATTTCTGGCTATTTGCCTTTTTCTTTTGATCCCCACCGGCCTTTGAAAACGTTGAGGAACCTGCTGGCTCATGGGACCCGCATGTCATCCTCTATGTACTATAAAATTTCTTTTCTTGGTTTTTTTTCACCTCTGATTTTTGGCTATTTCCTTTTTCTTTTGATCCCCTGCCGCCTTGGAAACGTTGAGTAAGCTGCTGACTCATGGGACCCGCATGTCATCCTCTTTGTACAATCAACTTTCTTTTTTTGGAGTTTTTTTACCCCCTAATTTCTGGCTACTTTCTTTTTCTTTTGATCTCAAACCGCATTTGAAACGCTGAAACCGCTGCTGCAAAATGGGACCCGCATGTCATCCTCTATGTACAATAAGTTTCATTTCTTGGATTATTTTTGGCACCTGATATTTGGTCACTTGCATTTTTCTTCCGATCTCATGCCGCCTTTGAAACATTGAGTAAGCTGCTGGCTCATGGGTCCCGCATGTCATCCTCTACGAACAATAAAAGTTTCATTTCTTGGAGTTATTTTTGACCCATAATTTCTGGCTACTTCCTTTTTTCTTTTGATCCACTGCCGCCTTTGAAACGGTGCGGATTCTGCAGACTAATACAAGCTTTTTCTCTCCAAGATCTTGCAAGTTGATAGATTAAATCATGGAATTATTAGGATATGTTTTAAATTTCAAATCCACTTTATGAATTATTAAAAATACCGTTATCCATGTGGGTATGGAGCGAACAAGGATTTTCATATTGGGCATGAGCAGTTTCAAAAATTGGAACCCAATAATTCAAAATAACTAAAAACAACTTTTATGTAGAATCTCCGCGTTTTTTTCTTTTGCCATTCATAGGATCTGTGTTTCATTAGAAAAGGGCCGAAATTGCATGAGCAGAAAGGCCCATTTGTAGTTATTGGGCTTCGACGGCCGGAGCAAGTAGGCCGAGAGCAATTACCATGTAGATGGCCGTTGGCAACCCAAAGTGAAATATTGGGCCCAACAGGGGAAGGCTGAACAGTACTATTTTCTAATTGGAAGGTGGTACATGGCGTAATCCTGCCAAAAAAAAAAGATGGACACGGGTTGCTGAAATTTGCCCATCTGCGCCTAATATCGCCGCCGCCGCCATGCCTCGTCTCGCGTCGAGCTCGCGGTACTGCCGCGTCTCGGGCACGGGGTACCGCGGCGTCCGCGCGCGCCCCAAAGGTACGTATTACGCGGAGATACGTGACGGCGGCGAGCGCATCGGCCTCGGCACCTACGAGACCGCGCACGAGGCCGCGCGCGCGTACGACGCCGTGGCGTGGCGGCTCGGGCGCCCGCGATCGTCGATGAATTTCCATGACGTGTGGACGCGCCAGCAGGCCGAGGATCTCGCGCCGCCGCCGTACATCGTTAGACAGGAGGAACAGCACCGCCGCCGCGAGACGGAGCGCCGTTTGCGCATCGCCGAGCGGGACAAGCGCGCGGCGCCCGAGTGGGCGGCCCGCTTCCCCGAGGACGTTGCCGCCGAGAACGAGCACTTCCGCAGACGGAGGGCGGAGAAGGCGACGAGGCGGGCAGCGAAGAAGGAGGACCGCGCACGACGGAGGGCGGAGAAGGCGACGAAGCGGGCCTTCATCGAAGCGCAGCTCGCCGGGCCGACCACCATTGGCGAGGACGACCCCCGTTGGATTGACCTCTTCTCGTCGGATTCGGTGTCGGGCACGACACCGGACTCGTCAGATGTCGAGTTTTAGTTTAGTTTTATCGCACTACTTTGTACAAATATGAACTACGGAGTATCTATCAAGCTAATTTTATCCTATTTTATGTCTATTTCTAGTCTTTGTTTGATCTTCTGTTTTACTGCACTCTATTTTTCATTATATTCTGTTTTTGGCGCTGCATTTATAGCGCCTCTGAAAATACGCTGTTTCAGCCCTGCATTTGGCCGCCACAGTTTGCAGCTTCCGGTGAAGCTATTGCCGGCTCCATGCGCAGCATCGGCCATTCAGCCCACAGCGCCAAAATATAGAGCCACTGCTGGAGTTGCTGTAATATGTTTGTCAGCAGGAGCTTACCTAATTAGTTAAAAAAAAGATGTTCAGCGTGGGATTCGAAAAAAAGATCTTCATGTTTTTTTCCTAGCTATCCTAGTTCGGACTTTTCATTGTGTTGGCTAGTGCATGAAGCTTGACACCTGTATTATGTGATCCTGATATGAGGATAAGAACACCTTCAGCTTGCATTGCTAATGGTGTCTACTGCAGTGATGGCTTACATTCAATGGAGACTGATGCAAGAGAGTTGGTACTGGTGAGCCTGCACTTGACATCATCGTGCCACCTGAAGTAGGTGGTGTATTGGGATTAGACTGATAAGCATAGCACCTTGCAAAGAACAAGATGATGCTAGTGTTGGTTAACGTGATTTTACGCCAAAAGTCATGTATGCTCAACAGGTGCCGTACCTAGTTTGGATATTGTGTTGTTACCCTTTTGTGGTTTGGTGTTTGTCCAACAGAGAAAGCTACTCTTTTCCCGTGTAAGTGCCTGTTTGTTTGGGCTGCGGTGAACAAGAAGCAGCTAGAGCTGGTAGGATCTGAGAAGCGGCTGGAGCTGGACAGCTGGTGAAATGTAAAATTGCTGTTTGGCAACCTGCTTTTAGGACAACTGGTGGACATATAGCTGGTGGTGATTGTCTGAAATACCCTGTATGCTGAAGATGATGTATATGTACTAATTTGATCTAATAATCTGATTATGATTTGTGTGCTAGCTCAAATTATAGGTTTATCACTTTTTAGGTAAAATAATTTTGTAGTTGTTAATAAATGATTATAATCAATTAAACCATACAGAGGTACAAATAATATTTGGTTCCATATTATAGCGAGTTTCAACATTGTATCATCTGCACACTTTGTCAATTGAATCAAGATTCAGTCCTAAATCACTGTAATATAACACAATAATTAATCATCTACACATATACACACATAACAACAAAGATTTAGCCCCTAAATCAAGTTGGGGCGGGCGGCGACCGGGAGGAGAAGTGCAGCAGCGGGCCGCCGCGAGTTGAGGGCGGGCAGAGACGTGGAGGCGGCGGATGCGCGGCGAGCGGCCGAAGAGGCGGGAGAGGCGGGTGGGGCGGCGACGGGGAGAGGAAGGGCAGCGTCCGTCGGGAGGAGAAGTGCGGCGGGGGCGGAGGCGCTGAGGCGGGCGGAGGCGGACATGGACGTGCGGCGAGCGTGTGGAGGCGGACGCACGGCGAGCGCCGGCCGGCGTGGCGACCGGAGAGGCCGGCGACCTGGAAGAACCTTAGCCGCCTCTCCCTGCCTCCCTGGTTTGCATCTCGGGACAGGTCGGGGGGGATGGGGAAAGCGGGTGAGATTTGGTGGAAGTTTTGTGAGGGGTTTCCGTATATATACCGGGTGGCATTCTGGCCGTAAATATGAAGATACAGAGTGGCATGAGTTAGCGGGAGGATTACCAGCTGCGGGAAGCTGCGGGAAGTTCCTCCAAAGGTGCTTCCGGGCTTGTAGTACAAAATGAACAAGCGCTTGTACAAGCCTGGATCCAAAAGTTAGGTGTTTGTTTGGGCTTGTGCTTGTAGGGACCCAAAAGCAGCAGAAGCACAAGCTCTAGCCCAAACAAACAGGGCCTAGTGTTATTATGTGAACAAAAGTTGTGTGTACATATATATCGGTCAGAGAACCAAGATTGCATATTCTTGCCTGGTTATAACTCATAAGTCATAATAACAATTAAAGAGAAAAGGAACATTTGCCTTTGCAATGTGATTGTGCCAAGTAGATTAGACAACCAACCACAAACATTACAGGTCAACAGCCAAACGCATGCGAAAGTCCTAAGGTAAGCTCCATAATACATGTTGAAACCAAAAGCCTAGAAACCATAAGAAAGGTAGCTCCACATCACAGTTCCACGACGCAAAGATACCGATCATAAAACATATATCAAGTCAGGACAGCTGCACCACTTTGGGTAAGCATCCATGGGGTCCGGCTCAAGAGCGAAGACTGTGTGAATGCCGCAAAATGTGGCTCTTGCCTCACCCCACCCATACATCTTATCATGGAACCTTACCAAATCAGCATGAATCATCTTGACATAAACATAGCTCCTCTCTCCATGCCGATGGGATTGAACAATGCGCCGGCTTGCGGTGCTTGACTTGTCAAACAAGATGCTGAGATGACGAAGCATGCTGGCTGGTCTTTTGTAGTGACAATGGCTTGGAGTAGCTGGTCCCGTGAACCACCCAAGCTGGATCTTTAGAGCTTGAAGGACAGTCCGTGCTATATAAGCTACCGTTGCTGACTTCAGCTCGAGAATCGGGTGAATGACGGTGACATCTTGTCCTAGAGATGCAGATCCTTCTTGATCAGATTCAGCGGAATCATCACCACTACTTACAGGTGCGTCAGGTTCAACAGAAGGCACATCAGGTACATGCTCCGGTTCATAGGAGTCGGTAGCACGGTAGAACCTAAAGGGATAGTAGGACTAGATATGTTCTCGGACAGGACCGCTTGCTGAAATCTCTACAATACCAGCTCCAGGTAGACCACTAGTCTCTACAGAGGGTAAACCACCAATATCCACTTCAGAGGATTCTCGTGGCACGACACCTTTCGCTAGAGGCTCTACCCTACCAGCTCCAGGTCCACCACCACCAAGATCGTGGGCATAGTCATGACGGGTTTTACCAATACAAAACATACTTGGTGCGGGATCATCAGTAGCAACTCCAGCATCAGCACCAGTTATATCGGTCTTGACAATAGGTAAACCGTTTTGCTCCAGTTCAGAGAATTCCCGTGGCACGACACCGTTCACTAGAGGCTCTACACTAGCAGCTCCAGCTGCACCACCAGTTTCTACAGCAGGGGGTAAACCCAATCCACAACCTTCTTCATGTGACACGATGATGCCAGGTATAGGCTCATCAGTACCAGGTCCAGTGCATCGGTCTCCATAGACAAGAACAAGGTGGCGTCGGAGGTTTAAAAGATCGGCATGCCATTTCACCTTTGTCATCGACAATATAGAGTTTTCTTCAACTCTATGTTTACGCAATAATAAGCACATGAACAGAAATTAGACCAGAGCATCTAGCCATCTAACAGGGCAGCGGCAAAACAAGCGTCGGTCCATATGTTTACCTTGTCATACGGGATATCGAACACACAGATTTAGAAGTCATTTCACATAGCATCCGCTTTTTCGTTCCTTCCCCTACGTCCATCTGGAATAAGTAATACTATTGATCACATAAAACTAATTAATCAAATATATGCATATGTTGAGAAGTTTGCACGGCAAATTGTGGATTCTGCTTTTATCACCTACGAATCGTCGTTCTATATATTTACCTTGTTATACGGGATATCGAAGTCAAAGAATGAGAAGTCATCTCACTAAGTATCGGTTTTTTCGCTCTTTCCCCTCCATCCATCTCGCAATAAGAAGTACTATTGATCACATAAAGCCAATTCATTGAATATATGCATATGTTGAGAAGTTTGCACAACAAATTGTGGATTCTACTTCCAATCACCAAGTAATCTCGTGAGAAATGCATGATCAAGCTATGTTTCTCCCTCTTGATCGACATCTCGCATCTCCATTAAGACTAATCATCGTGCGATGGTGCTAGCGCATACACTTCCAATCACCAGACAAGCAAAAAATTGTTGATTCTAGTAATGCTTAATCAGCGGTGGCCATGGAACGACCACAGATCGACCAAGCAAAAAATAAATCATCAGCCTACCGACCACCAGGCAAAACAAACTAGGCCCATACATGGCCTCACAAATCATCATCAAACGTCGATCAAACTAGCAAGTTTGAACATGGATTACTAATTTATTTTCTCGATAAAGTGAGTATATTAATATCGAAAGATATTGATTACAACGAGCCTCTCGCAACAACGCAATACCTTACTGGTAGTACGGATGCACATGGATTCCTAATACTCCCTCCGTTCGGTTTTAATTAGTCGACGCGAGGGAGAGAAGAAAATGAACTGTCGATGCTTTCAACTAGAGTCAATTAAATACGAACGGAAGAAGTACGTAGTAGTATTGACAAATATCCGGATCTAGTCTAAAAACAAATTGGCATGTAAATCCTAGTAGTCTACTAAACTAGGATCAATACCCTAGATTAGGGTTGCAAGCGGCGTCCGCGAATCGTCATAAAGCAGAAAATTAGAGCAAATAGTGGTTGAGATTAGAGCAGATTTAAAGCACTCGCACTGAAACTAGCTAGCCCGCTACCCACCCCGCTTGACACCCTGCCCTAGATGTGAATCTACACCAAATATTCAAACAAGGATGAGCAACCGCCAATAAAATTTTATCCGCACATCATCATCTCTACCATACAAAAGGGTATGGTGATTTCACATACAGCCATTGTTGCCGCGGGACGAGGATGAGTGATGCGCCGCGGAGAAGGTGCCTCACGCCTCTGTCGCCGCCGCCGTCGAAGAGGAAGTCGAAGCCGCGCGATTGTGGTCCGTCGCCGATATGGAGGTGGAGCTACTAGGGAAGAGATGGAGGTGGAGGTGGAGAGGGAGTGATGGTTTGTACTAGTGGCGGCCGGTGAGATAGTTATAAATACAGCCTCTCTCTCTTTTTTGGCAAGGAATGCAGCTTCTCTTGGAAGGCAACGAGGCAACGCACTCCAGCATTATAATAATATGGACGGAGAAATTTGGACGCATCTGTGTTGTCTTGTCAAATGAATCACCAGGATTTGCTTTTAGTACTCAGATTTGGGCGACCCAAGGAAGTAGAGATAGTAATGTACGCCATCTAGCTGCACGCTATCAAATCAAATAAATGGTCATGCCATTTACTTTTAAGATGGTGCAGCAGTTATTACGACCAAAGAAACATGCACGTCTGCTGATTATTTACGATGGGTATACATTTACCGTCCGCTAGCAAAGATTGTTTGGCACATTGTTCTTATGGCTTTCAACATCACACCCCTTAATAATATTATTAATCAATGTTTGGGCAATCAATTGAGTGTGTTAATAAAAAATTAAAACCCACAAATCCAACTGTACTATTTTTAGGGCCATATGAAGGACAAGGAATGATTTTAAATGCCATATGGAGTACCTCCAACCATGTGAAATATGGTTCTGTCATGCAGGTGATACCCATGGCTTCGCATTGGATCTGTATGTTGTCCTACATACAGTCAACTATGAAGTACCACGATTTGGTTTTTGGGTGCAACCGGCTAGAGAATGATGCACGGGTTTGTACAGCCAGTACAATTCACATTAAGATTTTACGATAGGATGTTGATGTGTATATGTAAGAATCATACACTAGAATGTCTTCTATGTTTAGATGGTTGATCTACGTTTATACTTTACGTGAACCATGAGGTTAAGACCTTTGTACTGTAATAAAGATTGCTAAATAACAGTATATATGTATGCCTCTAGGGACACTGAAACAGCCAAACAACCATGCATGTGCATAGACCGTATTTGATCAAATTAAAAGATCTAGAGATAGCCAAACATAGTCTTCTTATGTCACATAGTAAGCATTCAATTAAGTTGATAAACAAGGTCTAGAGATATATTCAAACCAGAGAAATCATGTATCTACCCCTAACCCTAAACTCTATCTCATGAAGTCAAGCATGAAGATATGTGGTTTTTGGTTTCAAACATGGAAATTTCAAAAACCCTCCCAAGAGCTTCATTTTGGAGTGACTAAGAAGGATATATGCTTAACTTTTTATATTCATGTTTTCAACTTGTTTAAATCATGGTCAAACCTAGGATTTGGCCAAGATTCAAATGGGCATAATTTAAAAAAATGGAAAATCAAGGCACATAGTCTTCTTATGTCACATAGTAAGCATTCAATTAAGTTGATAAACAAGGTCTAGACATATTCAAACCAGAGAAATCATGTATCTACCCCCTAACCCTAAACTCTGTCTCATGAAGTCAAGCATGAAGATATGTGGTTTTTGGTTTCAAACATGGAAATTTCAAAAACCCTCCCAAGAGCTTCATTTTGGAGTGACTAAGAAGGACATATGCTTAATTTTTCATATTCATGTTTTCAACTTGTTTAAATCATGGTCAAACTTAGGATTTGACCAAGATTCAAATGGGCATAAAATTAAAAAAACAATAAAATGAAAAACCAATGCACATAGTCGATCTTCTTATGGCATATATATAGTAAGCATTCAATTAAGTTGATAACAAGGTCTAGACATATTCAAACCAGAAAAATCATGTATCTACCCCTAACCCTAAACTTTATCTTATGAAGTCAAGCATGAAGAGAAGTGGTTTTTGGTTTCAAGCATGGAAATTTCAAAAACCTCCCCAAACTTCATTTTAGAGTGACTAAGAAGGATACAAGCTTCCCTTTTCATTTTCATGTTTTAAACTTGTTTAAATTATCTTGGTCAAATCTAGGATTTGACAAGATTCAAATGGGCAAACATATGATAAGTGATGCAAATATCATATTACAAGGTTTCAGAAAATTGAGCGGGGGCAGCTGCCCCCCTTGGCTATAGTCTGGATCCGCCCATGCTATAGTTTGAGGCCATTTGGATGACGTCGAAAAAAATCTTTGATTAGAAATGGGGTTGTTCGAACCCCGTAGTTGGATTTTTTTGAACCTTGATCTGTAGTACTGGGCAAAACCCTAGTTTAACCTAGTATATTTAATTATAGATTCGTAGGTCGAATTTTCTGTAGTACCTTTTTATTATTACTATGCAGCACATATGTGTTTGCCCGTCGAGTGAAACTCGGAGGAAGAGGGATCACTCGGAAGGAGAGAAGAAGGGAGAGCATTATGGTGTCTCCCCTTTTTCGGGTGATGATGTTGTGCAGGGTTTGTCAGTGAGCAGGAGGTGCGAGCGAGCGAGCGAGCGAGCGAGTCGAGCGAGGCCGAGAATGAGAGAGATTTGTTTTTTTTTGTGAGAGGGACAACCGAAGGATCCAGAAGGACCCACAGACTTCCAATACGCATCCTGATGCGTCTTCTCTTGACAAAGAAGATGGCTGGGAGTTTGCGTACCTATTGCACGTGACTTGTGCTCACTGAAGTGTGGGACCTCACGCATGGGCACCACACGTAAGTGACAGACCTGTTGGTGTAAAAACTCGGTTGATTATTATAGTGCATTAGAACAAAGTTTCCTATGGATTCAAGGGTAGGAAATCCAAGTTAACTCATTTACATGACATTATTTTTTCCATGAAGCAAAGTTAACACATCTATCAATTGGTACATTTTGGAGTGACTAAGAAGGATCCATGCTTACCTTTTCGTTTTCACGTGTAAAACTTGTTTAAATCTTGGTCAAACCTAGGATTTGACAGAGATTCAAATGGGCGGAAAATTCAAAAAAAAAACAGAAAAATGAAAAACCAAAGCACATACGTAGTTTTCTTATGTCATATAGTAAGCATTCAAGTTGATAAACAAGGACTAGACATATTCAAAACATACAAATCATGTATGTACCCCTAACCCTAAACTATGTCTTATGAAGTCAAGCATGAAGAGAAGTGGTTTTGGGTTTCAAACATGGAAATTTCAAAAACCTCCCAAAAACTTCATTTAGAGTGACTAAGAAGGATAAATGCTTCCCTTTTCATTTTCATGTTTTAAACTTGTTTAAATCTTGGTAAAACCTAGGATCTGACCAAGATTCAAATGGGCATCAAAAATAGAAAAAATCAGAAAAATGAAAAACCAAAGCACATAGTCTTCTTATGTCATATAGTAAGCATTAAAGTTGATAAACAAGGTCTAGACGTATTCAAACCAGACAAATCATGTATCTACCCCTAACCCTAAACTCTGTCTTATGAAGTCAAGCATGAAGAGAAGTTGTTTTGGGTTTCAAACATGGAAATTTCAAAAACCCTCTCAAAGAGCTTCATTTTGGAGTGACTAAGAAGGATCCATAGGAAACTATGTACTAATACAGTATAATGATCACCCGAGTTATTAGAGCAACAAGTTTGTCACTTACGTGTGGTTCCCATGCGTGAGGTCCCACACTTCAGTGAGCACAAGTCACGTAGTCTTCTTATGTCATATAGTAAGCATTCAATTAAGTTGATAAACAAGGTCTAGACATATCAAACCAGAAAAATCATGTATCTACCCCTTATATATCCCTAAATTAACCCTGACTTATGAAGTCAAGCATGAAGAGAAGAAGTGGTTTTTGGTTTCAAACATGGAAATTTCAAAAACCCTCCCCATGAGCTTCATTTTGGAGTGACTAGTTAAGACGCATACATGCTTACTTTTTCATATTCATGTTTTAAACTTGTTCAAATCTTGGTCAACAAACCTACGATTTGACGAAGATTCAAATGGGTATAAAAAAATTAAAAGCAAGGTCTGCTCATGTCATATATTAAGCATTCAATTAAATTGATAAACAAGGTCTAGACATATTCAAACTAGTAGGAAAATCATGTATCTACCCCCTAACCCTAAACTATGTCTTAGGAAGTCAAGCATGCATGAAGAAAAGTGGTTTTTGGTTTTCAAGCATGGAAATTTCAAAAACCCTCCCAAGAGCTACATATTGGAGTGACTAAGAAGGATAGATGCTTAATTTTTCATATTCATGTTTTAAACTTGATTAAATCATGGTCAAACCTAGAATTTGACCAAGATTCAAATGGGCATAAAAATTCAAAAAAAATGAAAAACCAATGCACATAGTCATCTTATGTCTCATCTAGTAAGCATTCAATTAAGTTGATAAACAATGTCTAGACATATTCAAACCAGAAAATTCATGTATCAAGCTAACCCTAACCCCAAACCCTGTCTTATGAAGTCAAGCATGAAGAGAAGTACGTGGTTATTTGGTTTCAAACATGGAAATTTCAAAAACCCTCTCAAGAGCATCATTTTGGAGTGACTACGAATGATACATGCTTAATTTTTCATATATATTCATGTTTTAAACTTGTTTAAATCATGGTCAAACCTAGGATTTGGCCAATATTCAAATGGACAAAATTTTAAAAAAAATCAAGGCACATAGTCTTCTTATGTCATATAGTAAGCATTCAATTAAGTTGATAAACAAGGTCTAGACATATTCAAACGAGAGAAATCATGTATCTACCCCCTAACACTAAACTCTGTCTCATGAAGTCAAGCACATGCATGAAGATATGTGGTTTTTGGTTTCAAACATGGAAATTTCAAAAACCCTCCCAAGAGCTTCATTTCGAAGTGATTAATTAAGAAGCATACATGCATGCTTACTTTTTCATATTCATGTTTTAAACTTATTCAAATCTTGGTGAAACCTAGGATTTGACCAAGATTCAAATGGGTATAAAAATAAAAAATAAAACAAAAAAGGTCTTCTTATATATGTTATATAGTAGGCATTCAATTAAGTTGATAAACAAGGTCTAGACATATTCAAACAAGAAAAATCAAGCATGTATCTACCCCTAACCCTAATATAAACTATGTTTCATGAAGTAAGCATGAAGATTTGTGGTTTTTGGTTTCGAACATGGAAATTCAAAAACCCTCCCAAGAGCTTCATTTTTGAAGTGACTAAGAAGCATACATGCTTACTTTTTCATATTCATGTTTTTAACTTATTCAAATCTTGGTGGAACCAAGGATTTGACCAAGATTCAAATGGGTATAAAAGTTCAAAAAAAAGGTCTTCTTATATGTTATATAGTAAGCATTCAATTAATTTGATAAACAAGGTCTACACATATTCAAACCAGGAAAATCATGTATCTACCCCCTAACCCTAAACTCTGTCTTATGAAGAAGTCAAGCATGCATGAAGAGAAGTGGTTTTTGGTTTCAAGCATGGAAATTTCAAAAACCCTCCCAAGAGCTACATATTGGAGTGACTAAGAAGGATAGATGCTTAATTTTTCATATTCATGTTTTAAACTTGTTTAAATCATGGTCAAACCTAGGATTTGACCAAGATTCAAATGGGCATAAAAATTCAAAAAAAACAATAAAATGAAAAACCAATGCACATAGTCATCTTATGTCATCTAGTAAGCATTCAATTAAGTTGACAAACAAGGTCTAGACATATTCAAACCAGAAAATTCATGTATCAAGCTACCCCTATCCCCAAACTCTCTCTTATGAAGTCAAGCATGAAGAGAAGTACGCGGTTTTTTTGGTTTCAAACATGGAAATTTCAAAAACCCTCTCAAGAGCTTCATTTTGGAGTGACTATGAAGGATACATGCTTAATTTTTCATATTCATGTTTTAAACTTGTTTAAATCATGGTCAAACCTAGGATTTGACCAAGATTCAAATGGGAAAAATTGTAAAAAAATGAAAAATCAAGGCACATAGTCTTCTTATTTTTGGTTTCAAACATGGAAATTTCAAAAACCCTCCCAAAGAGCTTCATTTTGGAGTGACTAAGAAGGATCCATAGGAAACTATGTACTAATACAGTATAATGATCACCCGAGTTATTAGAGCAACAAGTCTGTCACTTACGTGTGGTTCCCATGCGTGAGGTCCCACACTTCAGTGAGCACAAGTCACGTACGCTAGGTAAGCAAACTCCCAGCCATCTTCTTTGTCAAGAGAGAGGCATCAACACTCTCTCTCTCTCTCTCTCTCTCTCTCTCTCTCTCTCTCCAATTATCCACCTCCGTTGGCTGCCGGTTTTGGCAGGTCGTTTCTAGCTCAGCTCGTAGGCCATGGTGTGCAGGCTCTGTAGCCATGGCGATTTGGTCGCGCCAAGTGGTTCGTCCCCGGCTCCGACGAGGATCAATCCGGACGATGCCTATTAAGGACCCGATCGCATTTCTTGCTTTCAGCATGGGGTCTACCATGTAAATCTTAGGGATTTAGACGTAATTTCCTGTTTATTTTGTGTCCTGCGTAAAGCTGCGCTCGATGCGTATTGGAAATCTGGGTCCTTCAGGATCGTTCGGTTGTCCCTCTAAAAAAAACATCTCTCTCATTCTCGGCCTTTCTCGCTCGCTCGCACCCCCTCGCAAGCACCGACAACCCTGCACAACAGTCCAACATCACGAGAAAAAGGATAGACACCATAAATAAGTGGGGCCCCGTGACTGCTCTCCCTTCGTCTCCTCCCGTGTGATCCCTCTTCCTCCGACTCCCGACCTTGCGGAAAAGAAAAATGAAATGAAAGAGTTTCACTTTGGACGGGCAAACACATGTGCTTTGCCTAGTAATAATAATAATAACGTAAAAAAATCGACCTACGAATCTATTATTAAATAAGCTAAACTAGGGTTTTTCCCAGTACTACGGATCAATTTCTGAAAATCCAACTACGGGGTTCGATTTTGGCCTGCTAATATAAAATTATATAATCCGAACTAGTATTCCTCTAAAAAATCATTTTGGTATGCATCGTTTGGTACTTTTCATAGCTAGAGTGCTTAATCCCTCCATTAGCAAACAGTCTTCGTATGTCATATAGTAAGCATTCAAGTTGAAAAACAAGCTCTAGACATATTCAAACCAGAAAAATCATGTATCTACCCCCTATATATCCCTAAACCCTGACTTATGAATTCAAGCATGAAGAGAAGTGGTTTTTGGTTTCAATCATGGAAATTTCAAAAACCCTCCCAAGAGCTTCATTTTGGAGTGACTAATTAAGAAGCATACATGCTTACCTTTTCATATTAATGTTTTAAACTTGTTCAAATCTTGGTCAACAAACCTAGGATTTGACGAAGAATCAAATGGGTATAAAAAAATTAAAACCAAGGTCTGCTCATGTCATATAGTGAGCATTCAATTAAATTAATAAACAAGGTCTAGACATATTCAAACTAGCAGGAAAATTATGTATCTACCCCCTAACCCCAAACTCTATCTTATGAAGTCAAGCATGCATGAAGAGAAGTGGTTTTTGGTTTTCAAGCATGGAAATTTCAAAAACTCTTATGTCATCTAGTAAGCATTCAATTAAGTTGATAAACAATGTCTAGACATACTCAAACCAGAAAGTTTATGTATCAAGCTACCCCTAACCCCAAACTTTGTCTTATGAAGTCTAGCATGAAGAGAAGTACGTGGTTTTTTGGTTTCAAACATGGAAATTTCAAAAACCCTCTCAAGATCGAGCTTCATTTTGGAGTGACTACGAAGGATACATGCTTAATTTTTCATATTCATGTTTTAAATTGTTTAAATCATGGTCAAACCTAGGATTTGACCAAGATTCAAATGGGCATAAAAATTCAAAAAAAAAACAATAAAATGAAAAACCAATGCACATAGTCATCTTATGTCATCTAGTAAGCATTCAATTAAGTTGATAAACAAGGTCTAGACATATTCAAACCAGAAAAATCATGTATCAAGCTACCCCTATCCCCAAACTCTGTCTTATGAAGTCAAGCATGAAGAGAAGTACGTGGTTTTTTTGTTTCAAACATGGAAATTTCAAAAACCCTCTCAGGAGCTTCATTTCGAAGCGATTAATTAAGAAGCATACATGCATGCTTACCTTTTCATATTCATGTTTTAAACTTATTCAAATCTTGGTGAAACCTAGGATTTGACAAAGATTCAAATGGGTATAAAATTAAAAAAAATAAAAAAGGTCTTCTTATGTTATATAGTAGGCATTCAATTAAGTTGATAAACAAGGTCTAGACATATTCAAATAAGAAAAATCATGCATGTATCTACCCTTAACCCTAAATTCTGTTTCATGAAGTCAAGCATGCATGCATGAAGATATGTGGTTTTTAGTTTCGAACATGGAAATTCAAAAACCCTCCCAATAGCTTCATTTTGAAGTGACTAAGAAGCATA
Source organism: Lolium perenne (assembly GCF_019359855.2). Taxonomy (NCBI): domain Eukaryota; kingdom Viridiplantae; phylum Streptophyta; class Magnoliopsida; order Poales; family Poaceae; genus Lolium; species Lolium perenne. The sequence continues at coordinate 52,182,434 of NC_067248.2, read as the reverse complement.
CATGCTTACTTTCTCATATTCATGTTTTTAACTTATTAATTCAAATCTTGGTGGAACCAAGGATTTGACCAAGATTCAAATGGGTATAAAAATTCAAAAAAAAACAAGGTCTTCTTATGTTATATAGTAAGCATTCAATTATTTTGATAAACAAGGTCTACACATATTCAAACCAGAAAATTAGGTATCTACCCCTAACCCTAAACTCTGTCTTATGAAGTCAAGCATGCATGAAGAGAAGTGGTTTTTGGTTTCAAGAATGGAAATTTCAAAAACCCTCCCAAGAGCTTCATTTTGGAGTGACTAAGAAGCATACGTACGTGCTTACTTTTTCATATTCATGTTTTAAACTTGTTCAAATCTTGGTCAAACCTATGATTTGACCAAGATTCAAATGGGTAAAAAAAATGAAAACCAAGGTCTTCTTATGTCATATAGTAAGCATTCAATTAAGTTGATAAATAAGGTCTAGACACATATTCAAACCAGAAATATCATGTATCAAGCTACCCCTAACCCCTAATTAACTCTGTCTTATAAAGTCAAGCATGAAGATAGGTATGTGGTTTTTTGGTTTCAAACATGGAAATTTCAAAAACCCTCTCAAGATCGAGCTTCATTTTGGAGTGACTACGAAGGATACATGCTTACTTTTTCATATTCATGTTTTAAACTTGTTTAAATCATGGTCAAACCTATGATTTGACAAAGATTCAAATGGGCATAATTTAAAAAAACAAAAAATGAAAAACCAAGGCACCTAGTCTTCTTATGTTATATTGTAAGCATTCAATTAAGTTGATAAACAAGGTCTCTAGACATATCCAAACCAGAGAAATCATGTACCTACCCCCTAACCTAAACTCTGTCTCATGAAGTCAAGCATGATGATATGTGGTTTTTTGGTTTCAAACATGGAAATTTCAAAAACCTTCCCAAGAGCTTCATTTTGAAGTGATTAATTATGAAGCATACATGCATGCTTACTTTTTCATATTCATGTTTTAAACTTATTCAAATCTTGGTGAAACCAAGGATTTGACCAAGATTCAAATCCGTATAAAAATTAAAAAACAAAATAAAAAAAAACAAGGTCTTCTTATGTTATATAGTAAGCATTCAATTAAGTTGATAAATAAGGTCTAGACATATATTCAAACTAGAAAAATCATGTATCTACCCCTAACCCTAAACTTTGTCTTATGAAGTCAAGCATGAAGAGAAGTGGTTTTTGGTTTCAAGCATGGAAATTTCAAAAACCCTCCCAAGAGCTTCATTTTGGAGTGACTAAGAAGCATACGTACGTGCTTACTTTTTCATATTCATGTTTTAAACTTGTTCAAATCTTGGTCAAACCTATGATTTGACCAAGATTCAAATGGGTATAAAAAATGAAAACCAAGGCCTTCTTATGTCATATAGTAAGCATTCAATTAAGTTGATAAATAAGGTCTAGACATATTCAAACCAGAAATATCATGTATCAAGCTACCCCTAACCCCTAATTAACTCTGTCTTATGAAGTCAAGCATGAAGATAGGTATGTGGTTTTTTGGTTTCAAACATGGAAATTTCAAAAACCCTCTCAAGATCGAGCTTCATTTTGGAGTGACTACGAAGGATACATGCTTACTTTTTCATATTCATGTTTTAAACTTGTTTAAATCATGGTCAAACCTAGGATTTGACAAAGATTCAAATGGGCATAATTTAAAAAAAAAACAAAAAATGAAAAACCAAGGCACATAGTCTTCTTATGTTATATTGTAAGCATTCAATTAAGTTGATAAACAAGGTCTCTACACATATTCAAACCAGAGAAATCATGTACCTACCCCCTAACCTAAACTCTGTCTCATGAAGTCAAGCATGATGATATGTGGTTTTTTGGTTTCAAACATGGAAATTTCAAAAACCCTCCCAAGAGCTTCATTTTGAAGTGATTAATTATGAAGCATACATGCATGCTTACTTTTTCATATTCATGTTTTAAACTTATTCAAATCTTGGTGAAACCAAGGATTTGACCAAGATTCAAATCCGTATAAAAATTAAAAAACAAAATAAAAAAAACAAGGTCTTCTTATGTTATATAGTAAGCATTCAATTAAGTTGATAAATAAGGTCTAGACATATATTCAAACCAGAAAAATCATGTATCTACCCCTAACCCTAAACTTTGTCTTATGAAGTCAAGCATGAAGAGAAGTGGTTTTTGGTTTCAAGCATGGAAATTTCAAAAACCTCCCCAAACTTCATTTTAGAGTGACTAAGAAGGATACAAGCTTCCCTTTTCATTTTCATGTTTTAAACTTGTTTAAATTATCTTGGTCAAATCTAGGATTTGACAAGATTCAAATGGGCAAACATATGGTAAGTGATGCAAATATCATTTCCATGATTACCTTTTCATTTTCATGTTATAAACTTGTTTAAATCTTGGTCAAACCTAGGATTTGACCAAGATTCAAATGGACACAAAATTTTAAAAATCAGAAATATGAAAACCAAAGTACATAGTCTTCTTATGTCATATCGTAAGCATTCAAGTTGATAAACTCGGTCTTATGAAGTCTAGCATGAAGATAAGTCGTTTTGGGTTTCAAACGTTTAAGCCAAAAGCCCCATTTCAAATATTTTACACTTATTCAAATTTGGTTCAAATTTGAAAGACATACAAGTTATAGCACACATAGTGCATACATGTTCACACATACTGCACTAGATGCTAACCCTACAGTTTAGGGGCGGACCTAGGATAAATTTTTAGAGGGGGCAAACATATGATAAGTGATGCAAATATCATATTACAAGGTTTCAGAAAATTGAGCGGGGGCGGCTGCCCCCCTTGGCTATAGTCTGGATCCGCCCATGCTATAGTTTGAGGCCATTTGGATGACGTCGAAAAAAATCTTTGATTAGAAATGGGGTTGTTCGAACCCCGTAGTTGGATTTTTTGAACCTTGATCTGTAGTAATCGGGCAAAACCCTAGTTTAACCTAGTATATTTAATTATAGATTCGTAGGTCGAATTTTCTGTAGTACCTTTTTATTATTACTATGCAGCACATATGTGTTTGCCCGTCGAGTGAAACTCGGAGGAAGAGGGATCACTCGGAAGGAGAGAAGAAAGGAGGGAGAGCATTATGGTGTCTCCCCTTTTTCGGGTGATGATGTTGACTTTTGTGCAGGGTTTATCAGTGAGCAGGAGGTGCGAGCGAGCGAGCGAGCGAGCGAGCGAGTCGAGCGAGGCCGAGAATGAGAGAGATTTGTTTTTTTTTGTGAGAGGGACAACCGAAGGATCCTGAAGGACCCACAGACTTCCAATACGCATCCTGATGCGTCTTCTCTTGACAAAGAAAATGGCTGGGAGTTTGCGTACCTATTGCACGTGACTTGTGCTCGAAGTGTGGGACCTCACGCATGGGCACCACACGTAAGTGACAGACCTGTTGGTGTAAAAACTCGGTTGATTATTATAGTGCATTAGAACAAAGTTTCCTATGGATTCAAGGGTATGAAATCCAAGTTAACTCATTTACATGACATTATTTTTTCCATGAAGCAAAGTTAACACATCTATCAATTGGTACATTTTGGAGTGACTAAGAAGGATCCATGCTTACCTTTTCGTTTTCACGTGTTAAACTTGTTTAAATCTTGGTCAAACCTAGGATTTGACAGAGATTCAAATGGGCGGAAAATTGAAAAAAAAACAGAAAAATGAAAAACCAAAGCACATACGTAGTTTTCTTATGTCATATAGTAAGCATTCAAGTTGATAAACAAGGTCTAGACATATTCAAAACATACAAATCATGTATGTACCCCTAACCCTAAACTATGTCTTATGAAGTCAAGCATGAAGAGAAGTGGTTTTGGGTTTCAAACATGGAAATTTCAAAAACCTCCCAAAAACTTCATTTAGAGTGACTAAGAAGGATAAATGCTTCCCTTTTCATTTTCATGTTTTAAACTTGTTTAAATCTTGGTAAAACCTAGGATCTGACCAAGATTCAAATGGGCATCAAAAATAGAAAAAATCAGAAAAATGAAAAACCAAAGCACATAGTCTTCTTATGTCATATAGTAAGCATTAAAGTTGATAAACAAGGTCTAGACGTATTCAAACCAGACAAATCATGTATCTACCCCTAACCCTAAACTCTGTCTTATGAAGTCAAGTATGAAGAGAAGTTGTTTTGGGTTTCAAACATGGAAATTTCAAAAACCCTCTCAAAGAGCTTCATTTTGGAGTGACTAAGAAGGATCCATAGGAAACTATGTACTAATACGTATAATGATCACCCGAGTTATTAGAGCAACAAGTCTGTCACTTACGTACGTGTGGTTCCCATGCGTGAGGTCCCACACTTCAGTGAGCACAAGTCACGTAGTCTTCTTATGTCATATAGTAAGCATTCAATTAAGTTGATAAACAAGGTCTAGACATATCAAACCAGAAAAATCATGTATCTACCCCTATATATCCCTAAATTAACCCCGACTTATGAAGTCAAGCATGAAGAGAAGAAGTGGTTTTTGGTTTCAAACATGGAAATTTCAAAAACCCTTCCAAGAGCTTCATTTTGGAGTGACTAGTTAAGACGCATACATGCTTACTTTTTCATATTCATGTTTTAAACTTGTTCAAATCTTGGTCAACAAACCTACGATTTGACGAAGATTCAAATGGGTATAAAAAAATTAAAACCAAGGTCTTGCTTCATGTCATATAGTAAGCATTCAATTAAATTGATAAACAAGGTCTAGACATATTCAAACTAGTAGGAAAATCATGTATCTACCCCCTAACCCTAAACTATGTCTTATGAAGTCAAGCATGCATGAAGAAAAGTGGTTTTTGGTTTTCAAGCATGGAAATTTCAAAAACCCTCCCAAGAGCTACATATTGGAGTGACTAAGAAGGATAGATGCTTAATTTTTCATATTCATGTTTTAAACTTGATTAAATCATGGTCAAACCTAGAATTTGACCAAGATTCAAATGGGCATAAAAATTCAAAAAAAAATGAAAAACCATGCTCATAGTCATCTTATGTCATCTAGTAAGCATTCAATTAAGTTGATAAACAATGTCTAGACATATTCAAACCAGAAAATTCATGTATCAAGCTAACCCTAACCCCAAACTCTGTCTTATGAAGTCAAGCATGAAGAGAAGTACGTGGTTATTTGGTTTCAAACATGGAAATTTCAAAAACCCTCTCAAGAGCTTCATTTTGGAGTGACTACGAATGATACATGCTTAATTTTTCATATATATTCATGTTTTAAACTTGTTTAAATCATGGTCAAACCTAGGATTTGGCCAATATTCAAATGGACAAAATTTTAAAAAAAATCAAGGCACATAGTCTTCTTATGTCATATAGTAAGCATTCAATTAAGTTGATAAACAAGGTCTAGACATATTCAAACGAGAGAAATCATGTATCTACCCCCTAACACTAAACTCTGTCTCATGAAGTCAAGCACATGCATGAAGATATGTGGTTTTTGGTTTCAAACATGGAAATTTCAAAAACCCTCCCAAGAGCTTCATTTCGAAGTGATTAATTAAGAAGCATACATGCATGCTTACTTTTTCATATTCATGTTTTAAACTTATTCAAATCTTGGTGAAACCTAGGATTTGACCAAGATTCAAATGGGTATAAAAATTAAAAAAAACAAAAAAGGTCTTCTTATATATGTTATATAGTAGGCATTCAATTAAGTTGATAAACAAGGTCTAGACATATTCAAACAAGAAAAATCAAGCATGTATCTACCCCTAACCCTAATATAAACTATGTTTCATGAAGTAAGCATGAAGATTTGTGGTTTTTGGTTTCGAACATGGAAATTCAAAAACCCTCCCAAGAGCTTCATTTTTGAAGTGACTAAGAAGCATACATGCTTACTTTTTCATATTCATGTTTTTAACTTATTCAAATCTTGGTGGAACCAAGGATTTGACCAAGATTCAAATGGGTATAAAAGTTCAAAAAAAAAAGGTCTTCTTATATGTTATATAGTAAGCATTCAATTAATTTGATAAACAAGGTCTACACATATTCAAACCAGGAAAATCATGTATCTACCCCCTAACCCTAAACTCTGTCTTATATGAAGAAGTCAAGCATGCATGAAGAGAAGTGGTTTTTGGTTTCAAGCATGGAAATTTCAAAAACCCTCCCAAGAGCTACATATTGAAGTGACTAAGAAGGATAGATGCTTAATTTTTCATATTCATGTTTTAAACTTGTTTAAATCATGGTCAAACCTAGGATTTGACCAAGATTCAAATGGGCATAAAAATTCAAAAAAAACAATAAAATGAAAAACCAATGCACATAGTCATCTTATGTCATCTAGTAAGCATTCAATTAAGTTGATAAACAAGGTCTAGACATATTCAAACCAGAAAATTCATGTATCAAGCTACCCCTATCCCCAAACTCTCTCTTATGAAGTCAAGCATGAAGAGAAGTACGCGGTTTTTTTGGTTTCAAACATGGAAATTTCAAAAACCCTCTCAAGAGCTTCATTTTGGAGTGACTATGAAGGATACATGCTTAATTTTTCATATTCATGTTTTAAACTTGTTTAAATCATGGTCAAACCTAGGATTTGACCAAGATTCAAATGGGCAAAATTTTAAAAAAATGAAAAATCAAGGCACATAGTCTTCTTATTTTTGGTTTCAAACATGGAAATTTCAAAAACCCTCCCAAAGAGCTTCATTTTGGAGTGACTAAGAAGGATCCATAGGAAACTATGTACTAATACAGTATAATGATCACCCGAGTTATTAGAGCAACAAGTCTGTCACTTACGTGTGGTTCCCATGCGTGAGGTCCCACACTTCAGTGAGCACAAGTCACGTACGCTAGGTAAGCAAACTCCCAGCCATCTTCTTTGTCAAGAGAGAGGCATCAACACACTCTCTCTCTCTCTCTCTCTCTCCAATTATCCACCTCCGTTGGCTGCCGGTTTTGGCAGGTCGTTTCTAGCTCAGCTCGTAGGCCATGGTGTGCAGGCTCTGTAGCCATGGCGATTTGGTCGCGCCAAGTGGTTCGTCCCCGGCTCCGACGAGGATCAATCCGGACGGTGCCTATTAAGGACCCGATCGCATTTCTTGCTTTCAGCATGGGGTCTACCATGTAAATCTTAGGGATTTAGACGTAATTTCCTGTTTATTTTGTGTCCCTTTGTAAACTGCGCTACGATGCGTATTGGAAATCTGGGTCCTTCAGGATCGTTCGGTTGTCCCTCTAAAAAAACATCTCTCTCATTCTCGGCCTTTCTCGCTCGCTCGCACCCCCTGCGCACCGACAACCCTGCACAATACCAACATCACCAGAAAAAGGATAGACACCATAAATAAGTGGGGCTCCGTGACTGCTCTCCCTTCGTCTCCTCCCGTGTGATCCCTCTTCCTCCGACTCCCGACCTTGCGGAAAAGAAAAATGAAATGAAAGAGTTTCACTGGACGGGCAAACACATGTGCTGCCTAGTAATAATAATAATAACGTAAAAAAATCGACCTACGAATCTATTATTAAATAAGCTAAACTAGGGTTTTGCCCAGTACTACGGATCAATTTCTGAAAATCCAACTACGGGGTTCGATTTTGGCCTGCTAATATAAAATTATATAATCCGAACTAGTATTCCTCTAAAAAATCATTTTGGTATGCATCGTTTGGTACTTTTCATAGCTAGAGTGCTTAATCCCTCCGTTAGCAAACAGTCTTCGTATGTCATATAGTAAGCATTCAAGTTGAAAAACAAGCTCTAGACATATTCAAACCAGAAAAATCATGTATCTACCCCCTATATATCCCTAAACCCTGACTTATGAATTCAAGCATGAAGAGAAGTGGTTTTTGGTTTCAATCATGGAAATTTCAAAAACCCTCTCAAGATCGAGCTTCATTTTGGAGTGACTACGAAGGATACATGCTTAATTTTTCATATTCATGTTTTAAATTGTTTAAATCATGGTCAAACCTAGGATTTGACCAAGATTCAAATGGGCATAAAAATTCAAAAAAAAACAATAAAATGAAAAACCAATGCACATAGTCATCTTATATATGTCATCTAGTAAGCATTCAATTAAGTTGATAAACAAGGTCTAGACATATTCAAACCAGAAAAATCATGTATCAAGCTACCCCTATCCCCAAACTCTGTCTTATGAAGTTAAGCATGAAGAGAAGTACGTGGTTTTTTTTTGTTTCAAACATGGAAATTTCAAAAACCCTCTCGAGAGCTTCATTTCGAAGCGATTAATTAAGAAGCATACATGCATGCTTACCTTTTCATATTCATGTTTTAAACTTATTCAAATCTTGGTGAAACCTAGGATTTGACCAAGATTCAAATGGGTATAAAAATTAAAAAAAGGTCTTCTTATGTTATATAGTAGGCATTCAATTAAGTTGATAAACAAGGTCTAGACATATTCAAACAAGAAAAATCATGCATGTATCTACCCTTAACCCTAAACTCTGTTTCATGAAGTCAAGCATGCATGCATGAAGATGTGTAGTTTTTAGTTTCGAACATGGAAATTCAAAAACCCTCCCAATAGCTTCATTTTGAAGTGACTAAGAAGCATACATGCTTACTTTCTCATATTCATGTTTTTAACTTATTCAAATCTTGGTGGAACCAAGGATTTGACCAAGATTCAAATGGGTATAAAAATTCAAAAAAAAACAAGGTCTTCTTATGTTATATAGTAAGCATTCAATTATTTTGATAAACAAGGTCTACACATATTCAAACCAGAAAATTAGGTATCTACCCCTAACCCTAAACTCTGTCTTATGAAGTCAAGCATGCATGAAGAGAAGTGGTTTTTGGTTTCAAGCATGGAAATTTCAAAAACCCTCCCAAGAGCTTCATTTTGGAGTGACTAAGAAGCATACGTACGTGCTTACTTTTTCATATTCATGTTTTAAACTTGTTCAAATCTTGGTCAAACCTATGATTTGACCAAGATTCAAATGGGTATAAAAAATGAAAACCAAGGTCTTCTTATGTCATATAGTAAGCATTCAATTAAGTTGATAAATAAGGTCTAGACATATTCAAACCAGAAATATCATGTATCAAGCTACCCCTAACCCCTAATTAACTCTGTCTTATGAAGTCAAGCATGAAGATAGGTATGTGGTTTTTTGGTTTCAAACATGGAAATTTCAAAAACCCTCTCAAGATCGAGCTTCATTTTGGAGTGACTACGAAGGATACATGCTTACTTTTTCATATTCATGTTTTAAACTTGTTTAAATCATGGTCAAACCTAGGATTTGACAAAGATTCAAATGGGCATAATTTAAAAAAAACAAAAAATGAAAAACCAAGGTACATAGTCTTCTTATGTTATATTGTAAGCATTCAATTAAGTTGATAAACAAGGTCTCTAGACATATTCAAACCAGAGAAATCATGTACCTACCCCCTAACCTAAACTCTGTCTCATGAAGTCAAGCATGATGATATGTGGTTTTTTGGTTTCAAACATGGAAATTTCAAAAACCCTCCCAAGAGCTTCATTTTGAAGTGATTAATTATGAAACATACATGCATGCTTACTTTTTCATATTCATGTTTTAAACTTATTCAAATCTTGGTGAAACCAAGGATTTGACCAAGATTCAAATCCGTATAAAAATTAAAAAACAAAATAAAAAAAACAAGGTCTTCTTATGTTATATAGTAAGCATTCAATTAAGTTGATAAATAAGGTCTAGACATATATTCAAACCAGAAAAATCATGTATCTACCCCTAACCCTAAACTTTGTCTTATGAAGTCAAGCATGAAGAGAAGTGGTTTTTGGTTTCAAGCATGGAAATTTCAAAAACCTCCCCAAACTTCATTTTAGAGTGACTAAGAAGGATACAAGCTTCCCTTTTCATTTTCATGTTTTAAACTTGTTTAAATTATCTTGGTCAAATCTAGGATTTGACAAGATTCAAATGGGCAAACATATGGTAAGTGATGCAAATATCATTTCCATGATTACCTTTTCATTTTCATGTTATAAACTTGTTTAAATCTTGGTCAAACCTAGGATTTGACCAAGATTCAAATGGACACAAAATTTTAAAAATCAGAAATATGAAAACCAAAGTACATAGTCTTCTTATGTCATATCGTAAGCATTCAAGTTGATAAACTCGGTCTTATGAAGTCTAGCATGAAGAGAAGCCGTTTTGGGTTTCAAACGTTTAAGCCAAAAGCCCCATTTCAAATATTTTACACTTATTCAAATTTGGTTCAAATTTGAAAGACATACAAGTTATAGCACACATAGTGCATACATGTTCACACATACTGCACTAGATGCTAACCCTACAGTTTAGGGGCGGACCTAGGATAAATTTTTAGAGGGGGCAAACATATGATAAGTGATGCAAATATCATATTACAAGGTTTCAGAAAATTGAGCGGGGGCGGCTGCCCCCCTTGGCTATAGTCTGGATCCGCCCATGCTATAGTTTGAGGCCATTTGGATGACGTCGAAAAAATCTTTGATTAGAAATGGGGTTGTTCGAACCCGTAGTTGGATTTTTTGAACCTTGATCTGTAATCTTGGGCAAAACCCTAGTTTAACCTAGTATATTTAATTATAGATTCGTAGGTCGAATTTTCTGTAGTACCTTTTTATTATTACTATGCAGCACATATGTGTTTGCCCGTCGAGTGAAACTCGGAGGAAGAGGGATCACTCGGAAGGAGAGAAGAAGGAGGGAGAGCATTATGGTGTCTCCCCTTTTTCGGGTGATGATGTTGACTTTTGTGCAGGGTTTGTCAGTGAGCAGGAGGTGCGAGCGAGCGAGCGAGCGAGCGAGTCGAGCGAGGCCGAGAATGAGAGAGATTTGTTTTTTTTGTGAGAGGGACAACCGAAGGATCTAGAAGGACCCACAGACTTCCAATACGCATCCTGATGCGTCTTCTCTTGACAAAGAAGATGGCTGGGAGTTTGCGTACCTATTGCACGTGACTTGTGCTCACTGAAGTGTGGGACCTCACGCATGGGCACCACACGTAAGTGACAGACCTGTTGGTGTAAAAACTCGGTTGATTATTATAGTGCATTAGAACAAAGTTTCCTATGGATTCAAGGGTAGGAAATCCAAGTTAACTCATTTACATGACATTATTTTTTCCATGAAGCAAAGTTAACACATCTATCAATTGGTACATTTTGGAGTGACTAAGAAGGATCCATGCTTACCTTTTCGTTTTCACGTGTTAAACTTGTTTAAATCTTGGTCAAACCTAGGATTTGACAGAGATTCAAATGGGCGGAAAATTGAAAAAAAAAACAGAAAAATGAAAAACCAAAGCACATACGTAGTTTTCTTATGTCATATAGTAAGCATTCAAGTTGATAAACAAGGTCTAGACATATTCAAAACATACAAATCATGTATGTACCCCTAACCCTAAACTATGTCTTATGAAGTCAAGCATGAAGAGAAGTGGTTTTGGGTTTCAAACATGGAAATTTCAAAAACCTCCCAAAAACTTCATTTAGAGTGACTAAGAAGGATAAATGCTTCCCTTTTCATTTTCATGTTTTAAACTTGTTTAAATCTTGGTAAAACCTAGGATCTGACCAAGATTCAAATGGGCATCAAAAATAGAAAAAATCAGAAAAATGAAAAACCAAAGCACATAGTCTTCTTATGTCATATAGTAAGCATTAAAGTTGATAAACAAGGTCTAGACGTATTCAAACCAGACAAATCATGTATCTACTCCTAACCCTAAACTCCGTCTCTTATGAAGTCAAGTATGAAGAGAAGTTTTTTTGGGTTTCAAACATGGAAATTTCAAAAACCCTCTCAAAGAGCTTCATTTTGGAGTGACTAAGAAGGATCCATAGGAAACTATGTACTAATACAAAGATAATGATCACCCGAGTTATTAGAGCAACAAGTCTGTCACTTACGTACGTGTGGTTCCCATGCGTGAGGTCCCACACTTCAGTGAGCACAAGTCACGTAGTCTTCTTATGTCATATAGTAAGCATTCAATTAAGTTGATAAACAAGGTCTAGACATATCAAACCAGAAAAATCATGTATCTACCCCCTATATATCCCTAAATTAACCCTGACTTATGAAGTCAAGCATGAAGAGAAGAAGTGGTTTTTGGTTTCAAACATGGAAATTTCAAAAACCCTTCCAAGAGCTTCATTTTGGAGTGACTAGTTAAGACGCATACATGCTTACTTTTTCATATTCATGTTTTAAACTTGTTCAAATCTTGGTCAACAAACCTACGATTTGACGAAGATTCAAATGGGTATAAAAAAATTAAAACCAAGGTCTGCTCATGTCATATAGTAAGCATTCAATTAAATTGATAAACAAGGTCTAGACATATTCAAACTAGTAGGAAAATCATGTATCTACCCCCTAACCCTAAACTATGTCTTATGAAGTCAAGCATGCATGAAGAAAAGTGGTTTTTGGTTTTCAAGCATGGAAATTTCAAAAACCCTCCCAAGAGCTACATATTGGAGTGACTAAGAAGGATAGATGCTTAATTTTTCATATTCATGTTTTAAACTTGATTAAATCATGGTCAAACCTAGAATTTGACCAAGATTCAAATGGGCATAAAAATTCAAAAAAAAATGAAAAACCATGCTCATAGTCATCTTATGTCATCTAGTAAGCATTCAATTAAGTTGATAAACAATGTCTAGACATATTCAAACCAGAAAATTCATGTATCAAGCTAACCCTAACCCCAAACTCTGTCTTATGAAGTCAAGCATGAAGAGAAGTACGTGGTTATTTGGTTTCAAACATGGAAATTTCAAAAACCCTCTCAAGAGCTTCATTTTGGAGTGACTACGAATGGTACATGCTTAATTGTTCATATTCATGTTTTAAACTTGTTTAAATCATGGTCAAACCTAGGATTTGGCCAAGATTCAAATGGGCAAAAAATTTCATATTCATATTCATGTTTTAAACTTGTTTAAATCACGCATGTATCTACCCCTAACCCTAAACTCTGTTTCATGAAGTCAAGCATGAAGATTTGTGGTTTTTGGTTTCGAACATGGAAATTCAAAAACCCTCCCAAGAGCTTCATTTTGAAGTGACTAAGAAGCATACATGCTTACTTTTTCATATTCATGTTTTTAACTTATTCAAATCTTGGTGGAACCAAGGATTTGACCAAGATTCAAATGGGTATAAAAGTTCAAAAAAAAACAAGGCCTTCTTATATGTTATATAGTAAGCATTCAATTAATTTGATAAACAAGGTCTACACATATTCAAAGCAGGAAAATCATGTATCTACCCCCTAACCCTAAACTCTGTCTTATGAAGAAGTCAAGCATGCATGCAGAGAAGTGGTTTTTGGTTTCAAGCATGGAAATTTCAAAAACCCTCCCAAGAGCTACATATTGGAGTGACTAAGAAGGATAGATGCTTAATTTTTCATATTCATGTTTTAAACTTGTTTAAATCATGGTCAAACCTAGGATTTGACCAAGATTCAAATGGGCATAAAAATTCAAAAAAACAATAAAATGAAAAACCAATGCACATAGTCATCTTATGTCATCTACTAGTAAGCATTCAATTAAGTTGATAAACAAGGTCTAGACATATTCAAACCAGAAAATTCATGTATCAAGCTACCCCTATCCCCAAACTCTCTCTTATGAAGTCAAGCATGAAGAGAAGTACGTGGTTATTTGGTTTCAAACATGGAAATTTCAAAAACCCTCTCAAGAGCTTCATTTTGGAGTGACTATGAAGGATACATGCTTAATTTTTCATATTCATGTTTTAAACTTGTTTAAATCATGGTCAAACCTAGGATTTGACCAAGATTCAAATTGGCAAAATTTTAAAAAAAATGAAAAATCAAGGCACATAGTCTTCTTGTTTTTGGTTTCAAACATGGAAATTTCAAAAACCCTCCCAAAGAGCTTCATTTTGGAGTGACTAAGAAGGATCCATAGGAAACTATGTACTAATACAGTATAATGATCACCCGAGTTATTAGAGCAACAAGTCTGTCACTTACGTGTGGTTCCCATGCGTGAGGTCCCACACTTCAGTGAGAACAAGTCACGTACGCTAGGTAGGCAAACTCCCAGCCATCTTCTTTGTCAAGAGAGAGGCATCCTAAGTTTGACCAAGATTTGAACAAGTTTAAAACATGAATATGAAAAGGTAAGCATGTATGCTTCTTAGTCACTCCAAAATGAAGCTTTTGGGAGGTTCTTGAAATTTCCATGTTTGAAACCCAAAACCACTTCTCTTCATGATTGACTTCATAAGACATAGTTTAGGGTTAGGGGTAGTTACATGATTTGTATGGTTTGAATATGTCTAGACCTTGTTTATCAACTTTAATGCTTACTATATGACATAAGAAGACTATGTGCTTTGGTTTTACATTTTTCTGTTATTTTTAATTTTTGAATCTCTGTCAAATCCTAGGTTTGACCAAGATTTAGACAAGTTTAACACGTGAAAACGAATAAGTAAGCCTGTATCCTTCTTAGTCACTCCAAAATGTACCAATTGATAGATGTGTTAACTTTGCTTAATGGAAAAAATAATGTCATGTAAATGAGTTAACTTGGATTTCCTACCCTTGAATCCATAGGAAACTTTGTTCTAATGCACTATACTAATCAACCGAGTTTTTTTACACCAACAGGTCTGTCACTTACGTGTGGTGCCCGTGCATGAGGTCCCACACTTCAGTGAGCACAGGTCACGTGCAATAGGTACGCAAACTCCCAGCCATTTTCTTTGTCAAGAGAAGACGCATCAGGATGCGTATTGGAAGTCTCTGGGTCCTTCAGGATCCTTCGGTTGTCCCTCTCACAAAAAAAACAAATCTCTCTCATTCTCGGCCTCGCTCGACTCGCTCGCTCGCTCGCACCTCCTGCTCACTGACAAACCCTGCACAAAAGTCAACATCATCACCCGAAAAAGGGGAGACACCATAATGCTCTCCCTTCTTCTCTCCTTCCGAGTGATCCCTCTTCCTCCGAGTTTCACTCGACGGGCAAACACATATGTGCTGCATAGTAATAATAAAAAGGTACTACAGAAAATTCGACCTACAAATCTATAATTAAATATACTAGGTTAAACTAGGGTTTTGCCCAGTACTACAGATCAAGGTTCAAAAAAATCCAACTACGGGGTTCGAACAACCCCATTTCTAATCAAAGATTTTTTTCGACGTCATCCAAATGGCCTCAAACTATAGCATGGGCGGATCCAGACTATAGCCAAGGGGGCAGCTGCCCCCGCTCAATTTTCTGAAACCTTGTAATATGATATTTGCATCACTTATCATATGTTTGCCCCCTCTAAAAATTTATCCTAGGTCCGCCCCTAAACTGTAGGGTTAGCATCTAGTGCAGTATGTGTGAACATGTATGCACTATGTGTGCTATAACTTGTATGTCTTTCAAATTTGAACCAAATTTGAATAAGTGTAAAATATTTGAAATGGGGCTTTTGGCTTAAACGTTTGAAACCCAAAACGACTTCTCTTCATGCTAGACTTAATAAGACCGAGTTTATCAACTTGAATGCTTACGATATGACATAAGAAGACTATGTACTTTGGTTTTCATATTTCTGATTTTTAAAATTTTGTGTCCATTTGAATCTTGGTCAAATCCTAGGTTTGACCAAGATTTAAACAAGTTTGTAACATGAAAATGAAAAGGTAATCATGCATCCTTCTTAGTCACTCTAAAATGAAGCTTTTGGGATGTTCTTGAAATTTCCATGTTTGAAACCCAAAACGACTTCTATTCATGCTTGACTTCATAAGACATAGTTTAGGGTTAGGGGTAGATACATTATTTGTCTGGTTTGAATATGTCTAGAACTTGTCTGTCAACTTTAATGCTTACTATATGACATAAGAAAACTATGTGCTTTGGTTTTTCATTTTTCTGATTTTTTTATTTTGATGCCCCCATTTGCATTGAATCTTGTCAAATCCTAGATTTGACCAAGATAATTTAAACAAGTTTAAAACATGAAAATGAAAAGGGAAGCATGTATCGTTCTTAGTCACTCTAAAATGAAGTTTTTGGGAGGTTTTTGAAATTTCCATGTAGGAAACCCAAAACCACTTCGATCTCTTCATTATTGACTTCATAAGACAGAGTTTAGGGTTAGGGGTAGATATATACATGATTTTCCTAGGTTTGACCAAGATTTAAACAATTTTAAAACATGAATATGAAAAAGTAAGCATGTATCCTTCTTAGTCACTCCAAAATGAAGCTCTTAATTAGGAGGGTTTTTGAAAGTTCCATGTTTGAAACCAAAAACCACTTATCTTCACCATGCATGCTTGATTTTATAAGACAGAGTTTAGGGTTAGGGGTAGATACATGATTTTCAGGTTTAATATGTCTAGACCTTGTTTATCAATTTAATTGAATGCGCACATACTATATGACATAAGAAGATCTTGGTATTCATTTTTTTGAATTTTTATGCCCATTTGAATCTTGGTCAAATCCTAGTTTTGATCAAGATCTGAACAAGTTTAAAACATGAATATGAAAAGGTAAGCATGTATGCTTCTTAAATAGTCACTCCAAAATGAAGCTCTTGGAAGGGTTTTCGAAATTTCCATGTTTGAAACCAAAAACCACATCTCTTCATGCTTGACTTCATAAGACAGAGTTTAGGGTTAGGGGTAGCCACATACATGATTTTTCTGGTTTGAATATGTCCAGACCTTGTTTATCAACATGAATGCTTACTATATAACATAAGAAAACTATGTGCTTTGGGTTTTTCATTTTTCTAATTTTTTTATTTTTGATGCCCATTTGAATCTTGGTCAAATCCTAGGTTTGACCAAGATTTGAACAAGTTTAAACATGAATATGAAAAGGTAAGCATGTATGCTTCTTAGCCACTCCAAAATGAAGCTCTTGGAAGGGTATTTGAAATTTCCATGTTTGAAACCCAAAACCACTTCTCTTCATGTTTGACTTCATAAGACATAGTTTAGGGGTTAGGGGGTATAGATACATGATTTGTCTGGTTTGAATATGTCTAGAGACCTTGTTTGTCAACTTTAATGCTTACTATATGACATAAGAAAACTATGTGCTTTGGTTTTTCATTTTTCTGATTTTTTTATTTTGATGCCCATTTGAATCTTGTCAAATCCTAGATTTGACCAAGATAATGTAAACAAGTTTAAAACATGAAAATGAAAAGGGAAGCATGTATCGTTCTTAGTCACTCTAAAATGAAGTTTTTGGGAGGTTTTTGAAATTTCCATGTAGGAAACCCAAAACCACTTCTCTTCATGATTGACTTCATAAGACAGAGTTTAGGGTTAGGGGTAGATATATTTATGATTTTCCTAGGTTTGACCAAGATTTAAACAAGTTTAAAACATGAATATGAAAAAGTAAGCATGTATCCTTCTTAGTCACTCCAAAATGAAGCTCTTAATTAGGAGGGTTTTTGAAATTTCCATGTTTGAAACCAAAAACCACTTATCTTCACCATGCATGCTTGACTTTATAAGACAGAGTTTAGGGTTAGGGGTAGATACATGATTTTCAGGTTTAATATGTCTATACTTTGTTTATCAACTTAATTGATTGCGCGCATACTATATGACATAAGAAGATCTTGGTATTCATTTTTTTTGAATTTTTATGCCCATTTGAATCTTGGTCAAATCCTAGGTTTGACCAAGATTTGAACAAGTTTAAAACATGAATATGAAAAGGTAAGCATGTATGCTTCTTAGTCACTCCAAAATGAAGCTCTTGGAAGGGTATTTGAAATTTCCATGTTTGAAACCAAAAACCACATCTCTTCATGCTTGACTTCATAAGACCGAGTTTAGGGTTAGGGGTAGATACATGATTTGTATGGTTTGAATATGTCTAGACCTTGTGTTTATCAACTTTAATGCTTACTATATGACATAAGAAGATTATGTGCTTTGGTTTTTCATTTTTCTATTTTTTAATGCCCATTTGAATCTTGGTCAAATCATAGGTTTGACCAAGATTTGAACAAGTTTAAATCATGAATATGCAAAATTAAGCATCTATATATCCTTCTTAGTCACTCCAAAATGTAGCTCTTGGGATGGGTTTTGAAATTTCCATGTTTGAAACCTAAAACCACTTCTCTTCATGCATGCTTGACTTCATAAAGATAGAGTTTAGGGTTAGGGGTAGATATATACATGATTTTCTGGTTTGAATATGTCTAGACCTTGTTTATCAACTTGAATGCTTACTATATGACATGCAAAGACTTGCTTTGGTTTTTGATTTTGTTTTTGAATTTTTATGCCCATTTAAATCTTGGTCAAATCCTAGGTTTGACCACGACTTAAACAAGTTTAAAACATGAATATGTAAAAGTAAGCATGTATCCTTCTTAGTCACTCCAAAATGAAGCTCTTAATTAGGAGGGTTTTTCAAATTTCAATGTTTGAAACCAAAAACCACTTATCTTCACCATGCATGCTTGACTTTATAAGACAGAGTTTAGGGTTAGGGGTAGATACATGCATGATTTTTCAGGTTTAATATGTCTAGACCTTGTTTATCAACTTAAGTGAATGCGCACATACTATATGACATAAGAAGACCTTGGTATTCATTTTATTTGAATTTTTATGCCCATTTGAATCTTTGTCAAATCCTAGGTTTGACCAAGATTTGAACAAGTTTAAAACATGAATATATATGAAAAGGTAAGCATGTATGCTTCTTAGTCACTCCAAAATGAAGCTCTTGGAAGGGGTTTTTGAAATTTCCATGTTTGAAACCAAAAACCACATCTCTTCATGCTTGACTTCATAAGACAGAGTTTAGGGTAAGGGGTAGCCACATACATGTTTTTTTTGGTTTGAATATGTCTAGACCTTGTTTATCAACTTAATTGTATGCTTATTATATGACATAAGAAGACTATGTGCATTGGGTTTTCATTTTTTTATCCCCATTTGTTGAATCTTGGTCAAATCCTAGGTTTGACCAAGATTTAAACAAGTTTAAAACATGAATAATATGAAAAGTAACCTGCATCGATCCTTCTTAGTCACTCCAAAATGAAGCTCGTGGGAGGTTTTTGAAATTTCCATGATTTTTCTGGTTTGAATATGTCTAGACCTTGTTTATCAACTTGAATGCTTACTATATGACATACACAGACTATGTGCTTTGTTTTTTTGAATTCTTATGCCCATTTGAATCTTGGTCAAATCCTAGGTTTGACCATGACTTAAACAAGTTTAAGACATGAATATGACAAAGTAATCATGTATCCTTCTTAGTCACCCCAAAATGAAGCTCTTGGGAGGGTTTTTAAAATTTCCATGTTTGAAACCAAAAACCACTTCTCTTCACCATGCATGCTTGACTTCATAAGACAGAGTTTAGGGTTAGGGGGTAGATACATGATTTTTCAGGTTTAAAACGTCTAGACCTTGTTTATCAACTTACTTGAATGCTTACTATATGACATAAGAAGACCTTGGTTTTTCATTTTTTTCTTCATTTTTTTGAATTTTTATGCCCATTTGAATCTTGGTCAAATCCTAGGTTTGACCAAGATTTGAACAAGTTTAAAACATGAATATAAAAAAGTAAGCATGTATGCTTCTTAGTCACTCCAAAATGAAGCTCTTGGGAGGGTTTTCGAAATTTCCATGTTTGAAACCAAAAACCACATCTCTTCATGCTTGACTTCATAAGACAGAGTTTAGGGTTAGGGGGTAGATACATGATTTTTCTGGTTCGAATATGTCTAGACCTTGTTTATCAACTTAATTGAATGCTTACTATATGACATAAGAAGACTATGTGCCTTGGTTTTTCATTTATTTTGATTTATTTTGAATTTTATGCCTATTTTTATGCCCATTTAAACAAGTTTAAATCATGAATATGAAAAATTAGTCACTCCAAAATGTAGCTCTTGAGAGGGTTTTTGAAATTTCCATGTTTGAAACCAAAAACCACTTCTCTTCATGCATGCTTGACTTCATAAAGACAGAGTTTAGGGTTTGGGGTAGACAGCACACGCCGACGCGTGGACGAAATTTATTCTCTGTCCCCCTGACATGCACTTGCCAGTGTCTTCAACAGTCTGACACGAGCAGTGAAGCTTTTATGGAGCCCAGCGGAGAGGGGCTCCATTTCTCGAGCGGTAGCGAGGTGACATGCGGCCTAAATCCAAATTTAAACATTGCGAAAAAAATCTGAAACAAATCATGCACGTTCACAGCTCATATTAAGATAACCCCTAAAAATTTCAGATCAAAATTCGAAACACACATCGAGAAACAAAAAAGAGAAACTCAGATGGGAATAGTCTACAGAGAAACTCAGATTTGAATTCGGGAACTATTCATGACAGATTTCTCTTTTTCGTTTCTCGATGTATGTTAGCGTGGCAGTTAATATGGACCGGAGGAAAGTACTAATAATATGAGGCATATTTTTGAGCTGGCCCTGTTTAGTAGAGTTTACATTTGAGAGTTACATCTTTCTACCACCATTATTTTTGATTTAGCTTGTCTTTTTTTGCCCACCATTTTATCGAGCAGGGTTAATGCAAGATCCATAGCAAACTAGCTTGTCATGACATTTTTTTGGCGGAGTGCATCTTCTCTTGGCGAGCTAGCGACTTTGCCTACTAGAGTTTTTTTTTGTTGAACTACATTTTTTGGATTTTCCCATTTTATTTGTGCACAAGCTATGAGCCGCCCGCAATTCAGCACCATATATTGGCGGGATTTTCTAGTTCAGCACCATAAATTAGCAGGATGCTATCTTCCTACCTCGCTTTCATTTCCCCTATATCCAGCCCCACCCACGGACAAGCAAGGGCCTCTCTCCCTACCTCGCACCTAGTCCGTCTCGCTCCCTCTTAGTCCTCCATCCGTAGCCGACATCCACCGCACCGGAGCCAGCTCAGCGACGCCGTCAACCACACTCCGTCCGCTTCGTCGGATCTGCTTCCCCGACTCACTGGTTCATCTTACCGGCCGGCGAGATCGGTACACAAAGCGCCACCATGATCCACCGAACCAAACCGAACGGCCAACGCGCCACCTCCCCAGTCGACCAAGGTTGAACACTTTGTCCGGCAGCTTTTGTTATGTACTCCGTATTTGATTTCCGAGACTAGTTTATTGCTTGCTTCCACTGCTTGTTATTAGCATCTGTTTTTTTTTTGTAATGCCTGCTAGATATTCCCCTCGAGAATGCCTACGAAGAATCTCGGAGGCAAAATATCTTGCAGAATATGATAATTGCAGCCAAGCTCGGCATACTGTGGAATGGGACAAAATCACCGCACCCCAAGTCGTTGCCGAGATTTTTCACACGTGTGATGTGCCGCCAAAAGGACGATTCCGTGGGGCAGCTGCTGAAGAAGGTATTTAGCCGCACTGCTCAAATTTCATATGTCTTGTTTGCTGATTGATTTGATGAACTTTGATTTGCAGCAGCTAGCCACTGCTCATGTTCCTAACAAAGACAGTGAGCGCGCCAGTGATGCAGACATTGGTAGAAAGGAGGCGGGATTTGGTCCTATTGTTCTAGCAAGCAATCATTTGAGTGGCCGCCTAGGATCAGCACATCTGGATCCTCCTGAGCTCAACATTAAGGAGGTAATTTTATAATAGTGTTTTAAACATGACATAATCTAATGTACTGAAAGAGATCAAACTGTCAACAGGAGTGGAGTGGTATAGATGGTAGAGATATAGATATAGATTTCAGATTTCCTAATTTTTTCTTGAAAATAGGGTCGCCCCGGCCTCTGCATCCAAATGATGCACCCACCCTTTTATTGCAATGTTTTAGACTCCATTTAAGGTTTAGAAACTCATGGGTTGCTGAAAGTGGTGACATGAATCAACCAACATATTTCCTTTTAATCTGCTGATTGATTTTATGCATGGCAAATCGCAGAAGCAAGTGACTGCTCATGTCCCTGCCAAGCAGCATTGTAGCACAGATGTCCAGAGTTCCAGTGATGCAAACGTTTGTAGGAACAAAACAGAAGGATGTGGCAATCGGGGAAGCTAAGATTAGGCGTCTTCAAAAGGACTTGGATGTGGCCACTTGGCGGAAGAAAGAAATGAACCGAGGATGGAATTCTACAATTCAAGATGGCCTACATCTGTTGCTGATCTCTGTGAAGCTAGTGGCTGGCAACTTGGTTACCGCTTTGGCTGATGCAGATGTCCATGAGATCAACTGGACGATCTTGGAACAGGTGAAAGCACGAGCAGAAACTCTGCACTCATCTTTGCAGGTAGATGATTTTCAAAGGGTGATGCAAGAGCCTCTATATGAATAGATTGTTTTTTTCAGTTGATGATGTCCCTGGTTCTTTTGTTTACTTATGTGCTGGTAGTACTTAGGGGAACTAGCTTGTACAAGTATTTTTTTTCCGATAAAGTTGTACAAGTAAATGGCACATGCTTCGCATGTTTGACCAATTAAGTTAAAAAGCTTCACAAAATCCTGCTATCATGTAGGCGGGCTTGCATTGGCTTTCAACCCAAGTGACTAATGACTGCAATCTGTAATATGTACCCCTCTGTTGCACTTAATGGTATCCAAGCCCTTGGGCCCCCCTCCTTTGTTAAAAAAAAGATCGAATTCTTATTGCGTCGAAGTTGTTTCACTAAAAAAAAGAGCCCTCACGTGCAAGGCACGTGTATATATACTAGTACTAGTAGAGATGGTACACCTAGACATTAGAGATTTGTTTGTTTTAAAGATATTTTTAATTGTGTACAAGATGGAAAATATAACTTTAGGCTATCCACAATGTTGCTATTGCCAAATCTGATACGATGGTGAATTTGGCTTTGGTGTGAAATATAGCAATAGCTCCACAATGTAGTGGTTCCAAATATTTATAACGTGGGTCCCGCCATCAAGCTAAAACAACTCATAAAGCCAATATGGAACTACTCTCACAATGTAGGGAACTAGTTCCAAATGCCAAAAGTGAAATTTGGCATCGGAGCACCTATTTGCTCCGGTTCCCTGTTTTCCGGTTTTGGAACTACCTCTACAATGTATGGAACTAGTTCAAACAGCCAAAACGCAAATATGGAACCACTTTTGGCTACACGTGGTGGATGCTCATAGCAAATGCCTCGTATTTTTCATGGTCGATGTAAAAAAAGTATTTTTCATGGTTGATGTAAAAAACAAGTTTTTTTCATGGTCGATGTAAAAAGAGAGAAAACATGTCTCATAAAAAGCCTTATGGTTAGCACAATTTTTTTACGGAGTAACTCTTTTTTACATAGCCCAAATTACTATTCGATTTTTCCATTGAAATATTTTATGTGTATAAAGCAAGCGAAGAAGTACACATGCATTTTTCGTTTTATTCTTTTTTGACATTTCAAAATGTATAGAAGATGAATTTCGAAATAAAGAGATCATATGCACCCAAGAACCAACAAGCATATCCCCTTGAACCCGAACATACTCAGGGCCCTTTTGTTGTGCCTTTTTTTTTTTTTTGCCTTTTTGGCTTTTGGATTTTGGAAGCCAAAAACAAATATTAAATTCTTTTGGCTTCCAAAATCCAAAAGTCAAAAAGCCACAGCAAAAGGGCCCTCAGCTTCAGACTTGGGATTTTGTAGGCTAGGGTTCCACAGTTTTCCAGCAACCAGTAATAATTTCAACTCTGCCCCAAAATTCCCGCCGAAATGCCCCCGCTTCCAAAATTCAAAGCGATGTGAAATAAGTACGTTGTCGATCTTATCCCCCGGACCGCTCAATTCAGACCTATCACCGGCGGCGCCGAACCCCGCATCTCTCTCTCACGCTTCCACCTGCATGACCCACCGGATCATCTCACACGCGGCGCTCGCCCATCGTCCCACTCCCACACCAGCACTACTGCCTTCTCATCGGCCACCGTAGTGACCGACGACGTTCCGCCGTCTCCCTTGCTTTTTAGCAAGCCGGAGTAGCTTCCACCTCCCCCACCCCCACCGACGACCACTGTACCATACGAGCTCCTCCGTAGCCGACTTCCACCGCCGCCTTGTCAGCGACAGTCACCATCGCCGGATTCTCGTATCTTAATCCCCGGCTCCTTCCGTCCACTGGACTGGAGAGATGGGCGCTTCCATGGTCGACGGCAGGAAACCAAAGCGTACACGCGCCCACTTCCAAAAAGGTTGATATGGCCGCATTCGTTATGCATGTGATTTCGAAAAGTATTTTTTTGCTTACTTGCACCGCCATCTCATTAGCATTTTTTTTTGTAATGCATGCTAGATATTATTGCAATACAGAAGAATGAATTAAAAGAGAAACGGATACGGAATATATGTAGAAGATATGCAAGCCGTGTGGGCACAAGCATTTGTAACGCTATTGCCTCTAGTGCAAACCTGAACAAAATCGGAGAAGAACCCTTTCCCCTCCCCAAAGATAAAGAACAATGTTATGATTCACAATTTGATCCTGCTGAGCCCATTGGAGAGCTGACTCAGGAAGATGCCTTGCCTGACCATTCTCCTCAACCCCACCAGGTGATTTCTGTGTTTTTACTTTGAGATATCTGTTGCAAGTTGCAACTTCCATGTGTTGTATACTTGTATCCTGAATCCCACCAAATATGTTCACATGCCACCTCTAGGTCTCCTTAATGCATCATATATATGTATCAGCATGCACGTCATCCTTTACTGTTCTTCATTCTATACCATTTGCATATCATCATATATGGGACTTATGTAGACTGATATATCGTTTATGTGTGCTAGGAATCTGCAGCTTCAAGTAAGAATTTCGCAGGAACCACCAATGAGAGGAAGACCAATCAACAGGCACCTGAATCGGTGATAGAACAGCTGCAACCAAAAAAGAAACCTGCTTCTGCTACTAGACAGTCTCAGCGATTCATGGCACCAGTTGAAGAAAATAACGAAAATTCTAAGAGTACTGAAATAAAAAAACGTGGTGAACACCCCAAGCGGTTGAATCAGCCACCTGTTACCAATCCAGTCAACCAGCGACAATCGGCAGCAGAACCAGTTTCCACAGCAACTTCTCAGCCACAATTGGCAGCAGAACCAGCTTCACAAAGCAACTTCTCAACAACAATTGGCAGCAGAACAAGTTTCCACGGCAACTTCTCAGCCACAATTGGGATCAGCGATGGCTGTGGTAGGAAATACTGCCCAAGGACACACCGTACCGGTCCCCAATGACACAACCACAACTGGCCAAACACTGCTAGCACAACATCAACAAGCCGTTGATGATCTCCCACTGACCCATATTAGTCCTGCCATAGACAACTCCCCTGAGGATGAGCCCCACACCGAAGAAGGTACATTTTCCAATGCTTATAGTTTCATTCTCCGTTATAAAGTTATACTTTATAGATATATATATATATATATATATATATATATATATATACCTACCTTGATAGCTTGATGTAATGCTTAACTTTGTAGTTGCACCACGATCAAGAAAAACGAGGGGCCCAACAGTAGGGAAAATGTTCGTAGCTAAGCTTGCTAGGATGGAATCAAGATCTCGCCTTTCATCTATCGTAGGTGGCAGAAGGCCACTGGACCCAGAAGAATCTTGTAAATTAGCATCGGATGTAGGAATTTTCGTCAGGAATGAAATTCCTATCTTCCCAACATGGAAAGAGCACGTAGACACCTCTGCGCATTTTGAAAAATTAGTGCACAGGTTACACGTAAGTCATCTTTCTCTTGGTAATGTTACTCATACTAGTATACCACATTGGCACGTCCCGTTCCTTATAGCTTTTTGTTGGATCTATGTATATCACACCAACGGTTTATATTGTTGTGAACAGTTAAGGTTCGAGTTCGATGAGGACCAAGAGGAAGTAAAGCATGTTCTCAACAGTCTATTCTCGATCTGCGCAAGATCGCATGACAGGCTAAAGAAGAAATACTTCACTGGAAAGATTACTGGGAGTGTTCCAACTATATCTCCTTTTAAGCAAATGACTGACAAACAGTGGGGAGATCTTGTGAAGCACTGGTCTGATCCAAAGAATATGGTATGATTTGTAAGACTGAGACCAGATCACATCTTGGATTCTTATTTATAGCAGTGTCTCACTAGTCTCCTTTTTGCAGAATTTGGCTAAACAGAATCAGGAAAACCGCGGTAAACTACTTTTACCTAGCCGTACGGGATCTCGTAACCTTATAGTGCACATTCGGCAAAAAGTAAGGACATGTTGTTTTATACTGCTATTTAGAAATATTTTAGTAAAAGATCATGCAGAGTATATACACCAGTGTGCAGCTTATATTATGATCCTCCATTTCAACCACGTTATTCGATTTATAAATGGTAGTACTAAAATGCAGATGTTACATAATGCAAGTAAAAGGGAACTAAACAAAGAGATGACTCTGCCAGAGATTTTTGAAGCATGCCAGAAGAACAAACTTGAAGTGATTGGAGAAGTCGCACAGAGTGTTCTTGTAAGTCTTCTCAAAGATTGAAATTTTGTGACGACTCACATCCCAACTTGTAGGAGTAGTAAAGTACATGTCAATATGATATTATATATGTTTATTAAAATTCATGTGATGTGAATCGGACATGCCAAACTTGTAGGAATAAAAGTAGGTCATACACATGATAAATCTACTATCAAAGCAAGTTTCTCTGTAGTAACTATCATGTTTACACATGTGTACGAACTGAATTTTTTGCAGGAAGATATGAAATTAGAGATGGCAAAAACCGGTAAAAACGGTCTGGAAAAACCGATGAAGAATGTGTGAAGGCATTTTCTATGGCAATAAAAAGAAAGGCATTGCCAAAAACACTTTCTTACGAAATCTTTGGACTGCTGAAGTGCAAGTCCATGTCCAAGTCAAAGTATTTGCATGCTCAAGTTCTAAAGGAGCAACTCCAAGTAGAACGAGCTGCATCAGCTTGCGCTAAGACTAGAAGTCGACAATTTTAGAACGATAGCAGCACGAAGGAGGCCCTCTTTGGAGCAGGTTAGGAATGCTAGTAAGTAGTAAGAAGAGTATCTGCTAGATAATTGGAGATGAACGGGGACAGTGACAGGTCATTACCTTTGTCTTGTAAAATGGTTCCTTAGTCTGAGCATATTTCGTAGGTGCATTTATCTGCAATTGCTATGATCTTGGTGGTCGTTTCCTTGTTGTGATGTGGATTTTTTTTGAACCGGAACCCTGCTGATTGTTAATATTATAAGTGGATTGCCTAGCCCTTTCCATCAGTTCTGACTTGTGGTTCCGTTGGCTCGTGGATGAAGCTTGACGTGGTATCAGAGCCCATAGTCTCAAGTTCGAGTCATCGCTTTCACAAACCTTCTCTTCTCTTCTCCCGGTCTAGCCTTTTCTCGCGCTTTGGACTTTTTGTTGCGATGTATAAAGTGGATTGCCTAGCCCTTTCCATCAGTTCGGACTTTTGGTCGCGTTGGCTAGTGCATTAAAGCTTGACACTGATGATTTTCTGTGATCCATTGATTTCCATCTTTCTACATACTGGTCTAGAAGCTTGTCAACTGGTCTGGTTCATTCATCGCTGTATTGAGTGCAATGAACGGAACAGTGGCTTCTCCTTTGTGTTGTGCTGCAACACAACAGCTGTTCCTGCTTCTGTACAGGCGAGTTGTGAACAGAGATACTTATGTATGCTACCAAATTTCGACTCCATATAATCAATAGCTTAACAACCCTCTAATTCAAAATCTCAACATTATTTCACACACTGAAATATTTTGTACGCGTTTTGAATTGGAGAACATGGGAACCGACTTTGGTTTACGATTATGACTTGATGTGACCCTAGGCCCTGGATTCTGAGCAGAAGGTATGTGTAAAAACAAAGAGATTACGAAGTGCTAATTCCCTTTTTTTGTAAGTCCTGGTGGCATTGACACTCCTTTCTTACTTGCTATATTTTTTTGGTGTTTATATATAATAGAGAATTACCAGCTTATTGTCGAACCCGTTAGATTTTGGGCAATAATTGTTACGTGGCTGCTTCTTAATTAAAGTTTATCATGTCATGTAGATGAATTTGTGAAAGATGCAGCGGGTCGTTCTTCAGATCGTCTACATGGGATTCCCATCTACATGTATGTTCACGGTTTCATGGAGTACTTCAGCTCATAGCAGCCACATACGATCCTGCAAGATTTGCATTTTTGACCTTGCAAGATTTGCATTCAATGTATCGCCAAGACGCGTCCGTGAGAACTCTAGAAACATCTTCGTCGACTCGTTTTGGCGCGCGTAGCCTCGAGCGAATCCAATGAATTTTGACCATTATCTTAAAAAAAAGGAACTTTGACCGTTGGATCAAGCGTTGGAGAACTGTTGTGCCAACGGCCAATAATTATGATCGTCGTAACCGATTTTCAACGTGATGATGAATTGATGTGACATTTGGCCGTACTAGTACGGTCTCATATTTTTGTATTACTTGGATTGTAGCCAAATTCGAAATCTCATTCCAGCGGCAAAACTTCCCGCCCGAAAAATACAAATATTTCACACGCTTCTAACTTCCCATTCTACCCTCGTAAAGATGACAACAATGTCCATGTATAAGTCGGTTGGTGGGGGGTCTACCCGTCATTTTTTCGATCACCACCTCCCTAGCTCAGGAAACTCCCGAAAAAAATTCATTTCCCTCACTCTCTCCTCTGAGACCACCCACCGGAACTTCCCAAGTCCCTCTCTCTCCCACCTCCACGACCACCGCACCGGAACATCCCCGCCGGACTTCCCTGGCCTACCCGAGGCCTCGCGATCCTCGTCATCCGGCTGCCTGCCGGAGCCGCTTCATCGACGCCGTCATCAACCGGACCGGATCATCCCCGCCGAACCTCGAAACCATATGCTCATCCAACAGTCTACCGCAGTCGCTTCAGCTGCGGCATCGTCCACCCCACCGGAGCCGCTTCGCCGGATCCGTCGTCCACCGCATCGGATCTTGCTCACCGACACCGCTGTGCATGAACCGGATCTGCTTCACCGGCGCCGTGTATGATCTAAACTCTTCTACTGTCGCTTTTCTATTGCTTGCACTCGCAAGTTCTTGTTTAATCTTGGGGGAACCTGTTTGTGCTAACGACGCGCCGTTACGTTTTTGCAGACGAGATGAGTAACCATGAAGTGTAATGGCCGTCTCTCCAACCCCAAGTAGCACATGTAGCGTACTTCATCACCGGATCTATCAACCCCGTGAAGATCGTCGTGACTCCCACAGAGTGCTTCTCCTAATGTAAGTCCCTTGTTTTAGCGCCATGTTCGGGTTGAGATGCTTGTTTGTGCGAAGCTCTTTTAGTTCATTCCTAGCTATGACCGTAACACCTTGCTATTTTCTACTTCATTGCTAACTTTAAGCGATTGAACATTTTGGTTTGCATTCCTGCTCTGTAGATGTAGCCATCATAACTTCTATCTTGCTCGGTCGTTGTTACAAAAATTATCTTGTAGGTATTATAGTAACATCCTGCTATTATTTAGTTCATGGCCAATTTTAAGTAATTGCACATGTTGGTTCGCATTCCTGCTCTATAGCTTTTGGCATCGTAACTTCTATATTTGGTTTACATTCCCCGCTCTGTAGATCTAGCCATCATAACTTTATCTTGCTCGATCGTTGTTACAAAAATTATGGCCTGCTACTATGTTGTTTGTGCCAATTTTTTACTCCATGAACATGTTGGCTTGCATTCCCTGTACTACAGGTGATGCCATTGTTTTGTATCTAGTTCATTGTAAGCTAACAAAGTAAGGACTTAGTTTGGCATGCTATCACTCTGCTATCTAGCTTTGTAGTACAAATAAACTTGTCATACTACTAGATAATAATTTTGCGTGCCATCTTGTTCTTCAAAAGCTGCATTATTGACTTGTTTATCTGACTTGGCATGACGCTCACATATGGAAAGCTGAACATATTGGTTTGCATTCCCTCTTATACAAGTTCACAGGTGATCCCACTATATTCTGTATCTGGTCCATCCTAAGCTCCAGCATTAACTATCCTCCATGTGTTGCTCATTACAAGTTTATATCCCGAAACATCTTGATTTGCATCCCCTTCACTATAAGTTCAGGAGTATTATTTAGTTCACGGCCAAAATGAAGTAATTGCACTTGGCACATGTTGGTTCACATTCCCTCCTCTTTAGCTTCTGCCATCGTAACTTATATTTTTGGTTTACATTCCCTGCTCTGTAGATGTAGCCATCATAACTTCATCTTGCTCAGTCGTTGTTACAAAATTTATAGCCTGCTACTATGTTGTTCATACCAATTTTGTACTCCCTGAACATGTTGGTTTGCATGGGACTCGACAGTAGTAAGTCTGCTGTTTCATTCTAACATGCTCTGTTATATTGGCTGTTGGTATGCGGCATGCACTCTTTGTTTGCTTATTGTGCGCATTACAATGATCTTGTTATAACGACGAAATGATGAGTTCCAAATTCTTTGCCAAACAATATTGGAGTGTCTTTGCCTTTCCATTGTTCTTTGTCTTAACTTGTAATGTCTTTGTTTCAGATATAGGTGCTGCATGGACAACTTAAAAGATTGCCGATCGCTTCATTGTATTGCTAGGTTTAATTACCATTCAATTTCTCTGGGTTACGTAATATTTTTTTCGGTTGCCTTGCAGCTGATGTAATATTTAGTTAGTTTTTATAGTTCTTTCGTGCATTTTTTCTTTGGTGGTTGTGGTAAGTGAGGCTATCCGACAGAAATCAATGCTGCGTAAATATTCTGAGTATCTAAATCACGAATTCCCATCCCTTAAACGGCCCAATTAAGCGAAATCACATATGTGCACGCAAAATCCTAAAGCGCATATTATGCCGGCATATAAACAGCAACTAAACGGGCTAGCCCACTTACTTCTTGGGCCAGCCCATTTGATTTACGGTGGACCCCACACACTAATTGGGCTGGCCCACTTGCTTTAATGTGGACCCCACCAACTACTGGGCCGGCCCGCTAATTAGTTGGGCCAGGCCATTTGCTTTTTTGGAGGACCCCACATAATAAATGGGCCGGCCCTTTAAGAGGAAAGTGGGACCCACCTGTGTTTTTGGCCCGGCCCAATATCTTGTTGGGCCGGCCCACTTGCTATATTGTGGACCCCACATACTAGATGGGCCGACCCTTTAACAGGAAAGTGGGGCCCACACAGTGCTTATTGGGCCGGCCCACTATCTTGTTGGGCCGCCCACTTGCTTTATGGTGGTCCCACATGGTAAATGGGCCGAAGCCCTTTAAGTGGAAGGTGGGACCCACTGTGTTTTTGGCCCGCCCACTATCTTGTTGGGCGGCCCACTTTCTATATGGTGGACCCCACATACCAAATGGGCCGGCCCATTAACGAGAATGTGGGACCCACTGTGTTTTGGCCGACCCACTATCTTGGTGGGCCAGCCCACTGGCTATATGGTGGGCCCCACATACTAAATGGGCCGGCCCTTTATCAGGAAAGTGGGACCCACCTGTGTTTTTGGCCCGGCCCACTATTTTGTTGGGCCGGACCACTTGCTATATGGTGGACCCCACAAACTAAATGGGCCGATCCTTTAACTGGAAAGTGGGACCCATCTGTGTTTTTGGCCCGGCCCACTAGCTTGTTGGGCCGGCCCACTTGCTATACGGTGGACCCCACACACTAAATGGGCCGGCCTTCTAACAGGAAAGTGGGACCCACCTGTGTTTTTGGCCCGGCCCACTTGCTTCTTGGGCGAGCCGATTCTTGCCGTAAGGTGGACCCCACATGTTAAATGGGCCGGCCCATTTAAGTTTTGACCAGTCAACCTTAGAGGTTAGGCCCGGCCCACTTAACTAATGGACCAGCCCAGCTATATAGTTGACCGGTCAAACTATGTCATCTGGCCCGGCCCGCTTAAGACGTGGCAGGCTTCGTGTGGGCCTACCATCTACCACGGGGTTTCAGCCGGTTAACGCCGTTAATCGGCGATTAACGGCGTACGCCACGTGTCGGTTGCATGACGTCGGCGATCAACGGGCTCCCGAAAACACTTCCGCAACGGTCCGATTTTCCGTGGCGGAAGGGCGCCCAAGCGCGACGGACCGAAAAAATCGTCGTTGGACTTTGCCTGACGCAGTTTCGACAACGGAACCCATATCGTCGGGTTAGGCCCATAGGCGACGAAAAATGCCCCTTAGTTGACGATTTTGGGACGTTGTCTATCAGAACTTTTCTTGTAGTGCAAGGCATGCCCTTCTTCATCGACAACTTATCAGGTCACTTCTCGTGAAACTATATTTTTATTCCATCACATCTTATGTTCTTTACTTGGAGCGTCTTTTTGCTTTTATTTTTGTTTTGGTTTGAATAAAGTTGGATCCCACCATCCTTATATTGGAGATATTACGCTCCGCTTTTTCATTTGAACACTTGTGTTCTTAGTTATGCTTTTATGTTCATGGCGAAGGCTGAAAATTGCTTCGTTTATTGCTATTTGGTTGGAATCAGAAAATGCTTCATATGGTTTGGAATAACTTGATACTTGGCAATTGTTTTGAGCTCTCATTAGATCATGTTTAAGCTCTTGCATCATGTAGTTTAATCTATTAGTGGAGAACTACCGTAGACCTTGTTGAAATTTGGTTTGCATGATTGGTCTCTCTAAGGTCTAGATATTTTCTGGTGAAGTGTTTGAACAACAAGGAAGACAATGTAGAGTCTTATAATGCTTGCAATATGTTCTTGTGTAAGTTTTGTTGTACCTGTTCATACTTGTGTTTGCTTCAAACAACCTTGCTAGCCAAAGCCTTGTACTGAGATGAAATGCTTCTCGTGCATCCAAACACCTTGAGCCAAAACCCATGCCATTTGTGTCCACCATATCTACCTACTATGTGGTATTTTTCTGCCATTCCAAAGTAAATTACTTGAGTGCTACCTTTAAAATTTCATTCCTTTATCTTTGCAATATATAGCTCATGGGAAAATAGCTTAAAAACTATTGTGGTGATGAATATGTAGCTATGTGTCTTAGTTCTTATAAGTTGCTTGTTGAGCGGTAACCATGTTTCTGGGGGCGCCATCAACTTTTTACCTTTGTTGGATATCATGTGAGATGCTATGCATGTTCGTCTTGTCTGAAGTAAGGGTGATTTATCATGATCAAATGGTTTGAGTATGCATATGTTAGATAAGAACATTGGTCCGCTAACCAAAGCCATGTATCATGGTGGAAGTTTTCAGTTTGGACATTCATCCTCAATCTCTTATGAGAATATTATTTGTTGTTGAATGCTTATGCATTAAAGAGGAGTCCATTATCTGTTGTCTATGTTGTCCCAGTATGGATGTCCCAAGTTGAGATCTATTAAAAACGAGAAATCAAATGCGATTGATCTCCTTGGACCTTTGTACAGGCGGCATAGAGGTACCCCTTTGTGATACTTGGTTGAAACATGTGTTATGCAATGATAATCCATGTAAATCCAAGCTAGTTAGGACAAGGTGCGGGCACTATTGGTATTCTATGCATGAGGCTTGCAACTTGTAGGAAGTATTATGCATAACACATATGAATTATTACTACCGTTGACAAAATTGTTTCTATGTTTTCAAAATAAAAGCTCTAGCACAAAAATAGTAATCCATGCTTCCCTCTGCGAAGGGCCATTCTTTTACTTTATGCTGAGTCAGTTTACCTACTTCTTTCTATCTTAGAAGCAAACACTTGTGTTAACTTTGTTCATTGATTCTTACATGATTACTTATTGCACTTGTTATATTACTCTATGTTGACAATTATCCATGAGATATACATGTTACAAGTTGAAAGCAACTGCTGAAACTTAATCATCCTTTGTGTTGCTTCAATGCCTTCTACTTTGAATCTATTGCTTTATGAGTTAGCTCTT
This sequence comes from Lolium perenne, assembly GCF_019359855.2. Taxonomy (NCBI): domain Eukaryota; kingdom Viridiplantae; phylum Streptophyta; class Magnoliopsida; order Poales; family Poaceae; genus Lolium; species Lolium perenne. The sequence continues at coordinate 52,148,429 of NC_067248.2, read as the reverse complement.
ATGCAAGTCTTGTTGATACTTGTCTTGAAAGTACTATTCATGAAAAGTTTTGCTATATGATTCATTTGTTTAGTCATTATCTCTTTGTTAGAAATCTTTTGCTTCAGATCACTCCATTCAGCTCATATGCTTTATAATAATGTTGATCAAGATTATGTTGGTAGCATGTCACTTCAGAAATTATTTGTTGTTATCGTTTACCTACTCGAGGGCGAGCAGGAACTAAACCTGGGGATGCTTGATACGTCTCCAACGTATCTATAATTTCTTATGTTCCATGCTACTTTTATGATAATACTCACATGTTTTATACATACTTTACATCATTATTATGCATTTTCCGGCACTAACCTATTAACAATATGCCGAAGCGCCGATTCTTTGTTTTACTGCTGTTTTTGGTTTCAGAAATCCTACAAAGGAAATATTCTCGGAATTGGACGAAATCAACGCCCAGGGTCTTATTTTTCCACGAAGCTTCCAGAAGACCGAAGGAGATACGAAGTGGGGCCACGAGGTGGCCAAACCATAGGCCGGCGCGGCCAGAGGGGGGCCCGCGCCGCCCTATGGTGTGGGCCCCTCGCGCCGCCTCCAACCCTACCCTTCCGCCTACTTAAAGCCTTCGTCGCGAAACCCCCTGTACCGAGAGCCACGATACGGAAAACCTTCCAGAGACGCCGCCGCCGCCAATCCCATCTCGGGGGATTCAGGAGATCGCCTCCGGCACCCTGCCGGAGAGGGGAATCATCACCGGAGGGCTCTACATCATCATGCCCGCCTCCGGATTGATGCGTGAGTAGTTCATCCTTGGACTATGGGTCCATAGCAGTAGCTAGTTGGTTGTCTTCTCCTCTTGTGCTATCATGTTTAGATCTTGTGAGCTGCCTAACATGATCAAGATCATCTATTTGTAATGCTACATGTTGTGTTTGGTGGGATCCGATGAATATAGAATATTATGTCAAGTTGATAATCAATCTATCAGATATGTGTTGTTTATGTTCTTGCATACTCTCTGTTGCTAGTAGAGGCTCTGGCCAAGTTGATACTTGTAACTCCAAGAGGGGGTATTTATGCTCGATAGTGGGTTCATGCCTCCATTGAATCTGGGACAGTGACAGAAAGTTCTAAGGTTGTGGATGTGCTGTTGCTACTAGGGATAAAACATCAATGCTTTGTCTAAGGATATTTGTGTTGATTACATTTCGTACCGTAGTTAATGCAATTGTCTGTTGTTTGTGTAGGATAACGTAGCATAGAAAACAAAAATTTTCCTACGGCGAACACGCAATCCAAGCCAAGATGCAATCTAGAAGACGGTAGCAACGAGGGGATTATCGAGTCTCACCCTTGAAGAGATTCCAAAGCCTACAAGATGAGGCTCTTGTTGCTGCGGTAGACGATCACTTGCCGCTTGCAAAAGCGCGTAGAAGATCTTGATCACGGCGCCACGAACGGGCAGCACCTCCGTACTCGGTCACACGTTCGGTTGTTGATGAAGACGACGTCCACCTCCCCGTTCCAGCGGGCAGCGGAAGTAGTAGCTCCTCTTGAATCCGACAGCACGACGGCGTGGTGTCGGTGGCGGTGGAGAAATCCGGCGGAGCTTCGCTAAGCTTGCGGGATATTGTGGAGGAGCGGGGCGCTAGGGTTTGGGGAGAGGGGGTGGCCGGCCACTATAGGGGGCGGCCAAGGTGGTGGCTTTGGTGTGGCCGGCCCCCTCCCCTATGCCCCTCATTATATAGGTGGAAGCCCCAAGTGTTGGACTACAAGTCTCCGAATAAGACCCGAACCCAAAACCTTCCATATGGTGGAAAACCTTCCCAAGCTAGGATTCCCACTAGAGGTGGGAATTCCACCTACCATATGGGGGGGTGGCCGGCCCCTTATGGGGAAGTCCACTTGGGACTCCACCCCACTAGGGTTGGCCGGCCATGGAGGTGGAGTCCCATGTGGACTCCACCTTCCTAGGTGTGTTCTTCCAGACTTTTCTAGAACCTTCCATAGAACCTTCCGAATCATTTTAATTCACATAAAATGACATCCTATATATGAATCTTATTCTTCGGACCATTCCGGAACTCCTCGTGATGTCCGGGATCTCATCCGGGACTCCGAACAAATATTCGAACTCCATTCCATATTCAAGTTCTACCATTTCAACATCCAACTTTAAGTGTGTCACCCTACGGTTCGCGAACTATGCGGACATGGTTGAGTACTCACTCCGACCAATAACCAATAGCGGGATCTGGAGATCCATAATGGCTCCCACATATTCAATGATGACTTTAGTGATCGAATGAACCATTCACATACGATACCAATTCCCTTTGTCACGCGATATTTTACTTGTCCGAGGTTTGATCATCGGTATCACACTATACCTTGTTCAACCTCGTCTCTGACAAGTACTCTTTACTCGTACCGTGGTATGTGGTCTCTTATGAACTTATTCATATGCTTGCAAGACATTAGACGACATTCCACCGAGAGGGCCCAGAGTATATCTATCCGTCATCGGGATGGACAAATCCCACTGTTGATCCATATGCCTCAACTCATACTTTCCGGATACTTAATCCCACCTTTATAACCACCCATTTACGCAGTGGCGTTTGATGTAATCAAAGTACCTTTCCGGTATAAGTGATTTACATGATCTCATGGTCATAAGGACTAGGTAACTATGTAACGAAAGCTTATAGCAAATAACTTAATGACGTGATCTTATGCTACGCTTAATTGGGTGTGTCCATTACATCATTCATATAATGATATAATCTTGTTATTAATAACATCCAATGTTCATGATTATGAAACTAATCATCTATTAATCAACAAGCTAGTTAAGAGGCTTACTAGGGACTCTTTGTTGTTTACATATCACACATGTATCAATGTTTCGGTTAATACAATTATAGCATGGTATATAAACATTTATCATAAACATAAAGATATATAATAACCACTTTTATTATTGCCTCTTGGGCATATCTCCAACCTCTACAAGAAAAGTTCCATGGCCGACGAAGTTGAAGTCGCGCCGTGGTTGCTGGTGTACCATGGCCGACGATTTTGGTCCCTCCGTGGTGCATGTCAAAACTTTTTTTTTCTCGTTTTTGAGGCCACCTAGCCCGACGAAAGCAGCCAAAACGTCGCGTATGGTGGCCCGGGACGTGGTGCATCTCGAAATCTCGGGTTCGCCGGCCGAGTCAACGCAAATCCGCACCGCCGAGGGATGTAGGGCCCAGATGGCAGTCTCTCTGGCATTGTTTTTTTCTAGATCGCGCCATCTCGTTCAACGTTCTTCGATCGAGCCGTTTACGATGCAGGATCATGGGTCCCGCATGTCATCCTCTATGAACCAAAATTCTTTCTATTCTTGGATTTTTCTTGACCCCCTGATTTCTGGCTACTTCCTTTTTCTTTTGATCCCTTGCCGCCTTGGAAACGTTGAGACCGCTGCTGCTAAATGGGACCCGCATGTCATCCTCTATGTGCAATCAACTTTCTTTTCTTGGAGTTTTTTTTGGCACCTCAAATTTGGTCACTTGCCTTTTTCTTTCGATCCCCTGCCGCCTCTCAAACGGTGATACCGCTGCTGCTAACTGGGACCCGCATGTCATCCTCTATGTACTATAAAACTTTCTTTTCTTGAATTATTTTTGGCACCTCATATTTGGTCACTTACCTTTTCTCTCGATCCCCTGCCGCCTCTCAAACGGTGTGTACGCTGCTGCTAAATGGGACCCGCATGTCATCCTCTATGTACTATAAAACTTTCTTTTCTTGGATTTTTTTTGGCACCTCATATTTGGTCACTTGACTTTTTCTTTCGATCACCTGCTGCCTCTCAAACAGTGATACCGCTGATGCTAAATGGGACCCGCATGTCATCCTCTATGTACTATAAAACTTTCTTTTCTTGGATTTTTTTTGGCACCTCATATTTGGTAACTTGACTTTTTCTTTCGATCCCCTGCTGCCTCTCAAACAGTGATACCGCTGCTGCTAAATGGGACCCGCATGTCATCCTCTATGTACTATAAAACTTTCTTGTCTTTGATTTAGTGTGGCACCTCATATTTGGTCAGTTGACTGTTTCTTTCGATCACTGCTGCCTCTCAAACGGTGATACCGCTTTGCTAAATGGGACCCGCATGTCATCCTCTATGTACTATAAAACTTTCTTTTCTTGGATTTTTTTTGGCACCTCATATTTGGTCACTTGACTTTGTCTTTCGATCCTGCTGCCTCTCAAACGGTGATACATGCTGCTAATGGGACCCGCATGTCATCCTCTATGTACTATAAAACTTTCTTTTCTTGTATTATTTTTGCCACCACATATTTGGTCAATTGACTTTTTCTTTCGATCCCAATCCGCGTCTCAAACGGTTATACCGCTGCTCCAAAATGTGACCCGCATGTCATCCTCTATGAGCAATCAACTTTCTTTTCTTGGAGTTTTTTTGGCACCTCATATTTGGTCACTTGCCTTTTTCTTTCGATCGCATGCCACGTTTGAAACGTTGAGGTACCTTTGGCTCATGGGACCCGCATGTCATCCTCTCGTGTGCTATAAATGTTTCCTTTGTTGGATTTTTTTTCACCCTATTTTTTTTGTCTTGCCTTTTTATTTTGATCCGATGCCGCCTTTGAAACGTTGAGTAAGCTGTTGGTTCAAGGGACCCGCATGTCATCCTCTATGTCCATCAACTTTCTTTTCTTGGATTTTTTTTCACCCCCTAATTACTAGCTACTTTCTTTTTCTTTTGATCTCAAGCCGCATTACAAACATTGAGACCGCTGCTGCAAAATGGGACCCACATGTCATCCTCTATGTACAATAAATCTTGGATTATTTTTGGCTCCAGATATTTGGTCACTTTCCTTTTCATTTCGATCTCATGCCGCCTTAGAAACGTTGAGGAAGCTGATGGCTCATGGGTCCCGCATGTCATCCTCTACGAACAATAAAAGTTTCCTTTATTGGAGTTATTTTTGACCCTAATTTCTGGCTATTTGCCTTTTTCTTTTGATCCCCTGCCCCCTTTGAAACGATGAGGGCCCATTTGTTGGCAGGTCGGTCCCACATGTCATCCTCTATGAACAATAAAAGTTTCCTTTGGTGGATTTATTTTTGACCCCTAAGTAATTTCTGGCTATTTCCTTTTTTTTTCTTTTGATCCCCTGCCGCCTTGGAAACGTTGAGGATGCTGCTGCCTCATCGGTCCCGCATGTCATCCTCTCAGAACGATAAATGTTTTCTTTTCTTGGATTTTTACCAAGCGACTTTTTATTTTTTTATTTTCGACCCACTTTGCCTTTGAAACGTTAACGACGCCTGCTTGGCTCATGGGTCCTTGATGGCAGCCTCCCCGTACAAGAAACATGTGATATCTTGATTATTTTACGGACAATAAACGGTGTATTTCGCTACGAGCTATTACAAACGGATAAATTAAATCTTTATTTTTACAACTTATATCTTGAATCTCCTTGTTTTTTGTTTTTGCGAAGCATAGGACATTCCTGTTTTTTGAGAAAAATCCGAACTTCCATGTTAGGTGGGCTGAAATTGTACGAATCAAAAGGCCCGGAAGGATAGTTCGAAGGCCCGGATGTCCGAGATGCAGCCCAATTGAAATCTTTCTTTTCTTGGATTTTTTCACCCCACGATTTACGGCTACTTCATTTTCTTTTGGTCTGTGCCACCTTGGAAACGTTGAGACCGCTGCTGCAAATGGGACCCGTATGTCATCCTCTATGTACAATAAAGTTTCCTTTCTTGGATTATTTTTGGCTCCTGATATTTGGTCACTTTCCTTTTTCTTTCGATCTCATGCCACGTTTGAAACGTTGAGGAATCTGCTGGCTCATGGGACCCGCATGTCATCCTCTATGTACAATAAAAGTTTGATTTCTTGGATTTTTTTTCACCCTCTGATTTTTGGCTATTTCCTTTTTCTTTTGATCTCATGCCACGTTTGAAACGTTGAGTAAGCTGCTGGCTCATAGGTCCCACATGTCAGCCTGTATGAACGATAAAGCTTTCCTTTCTTGGAGTTTTTTTTTGACCCCCTAATTTCTGGCTACTTTCTTTTTCTTTTGATCTCAAGCCGCAATTGAAACGTTGGGACCGCTGCTGCAAAATGGGACCCGCACGTCATCCTCTATGTACAATCAAGTTTCTTTTCTTGGATTATTAATGGCTCCTGATATTTGGTCACTTGCCTTTTTCTTTCGGTCCCATGCCACGTTTGAAACGTTGAGGAACCTGCTGGCTCATGGGACCCGCATGTCATCCTCTATGTACTACAAAAGTTTATTTTCTAGGGTTTTTTTTCACTCTCTGATTTTTGGCTATTTCCTTTTTCTTTTGATCCCCTGCCGGCTTGGAAACGTTGAGTAAGCTGCTAACTCGTGGGTCCCGCATGTCATCCTCTATCTACAATCAACTTTCTTTTCTTCGAGTTTTTTTTTATCCCCTAATTTCTGGCTACTTTCTTTTTCTTTTGATCTCAAGCCGCATTTGAAACGTTGGGACCTCTGCTGCAAAATGGGACAGCATGTCATCCTCTATGTACAATAAAAGTTTCTTTTCTTCGATTATTTTTCACCCTCTGATTTTTGGTCACTTGCCTTTTTCTTTCGATCTCATGCCGCCTTTGAAAATGTTGCGGAACCTGCTGGCTCATGGGACCCGCATGTCATCCTCTATGTACTATAAAAGTTTCTTTTCTTGGATTTTTTTCACCCTCTGATCTTTAGCTATTTCCATTTTCTTTTGATCCCCTGCCGCCTTGGAAACGTTGAGTAAGCTGCTGACTGATGGGACCCGCATGTCATCCTCTATGTACAATCAAGTCTCTTTTCTTGGATTTTTTTCCCTCTTATTTTTGGTCACTTGCCTTTTTCTTTCGATCTCATGCAGCCTCTGAAACGTTGAGGAAGCAGCTGGCTCATGGGACCCACATGTCATCCTCTATACTATAAAAGTTTCTTTTCTTGGATTTTTTTTCACCCTCTTATTTTTGGCTATTTCCTTTTTTCTTTTGATCCCCTGCCGCCTTGGAAACATTGATTAAGCTGCTGACACATGGGGCCCGCATGTCATCCTCTATGTACAATCAACTTGCAAGATCTTGGAGCGAAAGAGCTTGTATAAGTGGGACCCATATGTCATCCTCTATGTACAATAAAAGTTACTTTTCTTGGATTATTTTTTGCTCCTGATATTTGGTCAGTTTCCTTTTTCTTTTGATCTCATGCCGCCTCTGAAACGTTGAGTAAGGTGCTGGCTCATGGGACCCGCATGTCATCGTCTATGTACAATAAAGTTTCTTTTCTTAGATTTTTTTACCCCCTGATTTTTGCTAACTTGCCTTTTTCTTTTCGATCATATGCTACCTTTGAAATTGAGGTCGCCGCTGGCTCATGGGTCCCACATGTCAGCCTCTATGGACAACAAACCTTTCCTTTGTTGGATTTATTTTTTACCCCTAATTTCTGGCTATTTGCCTTTTTTTACACACTGGGACTGTACAATAAAGTTTCATTTCTTAGATTTTTTTTACCCACTGATTTTTGCTAACTTGCCTTTTTCTTTTCGATCATATGCCGCCTTTGAAATTGAGGTCGCCGCTGGCTCATGGGTCCCACATGTCAGCCTCTATGAACAATAAACCTTTCCTTTGTTGTATTTATTTTTTACCCCTAATTTCTGGCTATTTGCCTTTTTCTTTTGATCCCCTGCAGCCTTTGAAACGATGAGGACACTGCTGGCAGGTCGGTCCCACATGTCATCCTCTATTAAGAATAAAAGTTTCCTTTTTGGATTTATTTTTTACCCCTAATTTCTGGCTATTTGCCTTTTTCTTCTGATCCCTGCCGACTTCGAAATGATGAGGATGCGGTGGCGGATCGGTCCCACATGTCGGCCTCTATGAACTATAAATGTTTCCTTTGTAGGATTTATTTTTTACCCCTATTTTCGGGCTAGTTGCCTTTTTCTTTGAAACGTTGAGGACGCTACTGTCTCATGGGTCCAACATGGGATGCTCTGTTAACGATAAACCTTCATTTCTTGTTAACGACAGGTTTATCAGTATTATTTTCGCAGACTAATACAAGCTCTTTCGCTCCAAGATCTTGCAAGTTAATAGAATAAATCATGGAATTATTAGGATATGTTTTAAATTTCAAATCCACTTTATGAATTTTTGAAAATACCGTGATCTATGTGGGTATGGAGCGATCAAGGATTTTCATATTGGCCATGAGCAGTTTCAAAAATTGCAACCCAATAATTCAAAATAAATACAAACAACTTTTATGTAGAATCTCCGTGTTTTTGTTTTTTGCCAATCATAGGATCTGTGGTTCTTTAGAAAAGGGCCAACATTGCATGAGCAGAAAGGCCCATTTGTAGTTATTGGGCTTCGACAGCCGGAGCAAGTAGGCCTATAGCAAATACCTTGTAGATGGCCGTTGGAACACAAAAGTATTTGTTGCCTAGACTTAGATGCCAAACTCAGCCTTATTGACATGAACCTTGCTATGCACACGACAATTTCAGTCCGATCCGTGTACGAAACACAAGATCCAACCCTTCGTGTGAGGAAGCAGGTGGCAGCACACCTCCAGATGCTCAATCGTACATACGCATATCATATATGAGTTGTCGTATGTACATCAGTTCCGTATTGACATGTTTTTTTCTTTGGTTCAGATGTGGGGTCCGCACAGTCACCTAGGTCGCACATCTACTTCCTTGCTCGTAGTTGATGCATGTTCGGTTTGGGGATGGGGTGGAACCGAACACACCCCCGTGCCAGTGGATGTACTTTACCCTTTAGCGGCGAAAAAAATAGGAATGGTCCTCTCATGACAATGATCAACAAGAGGTGGCTATATTATAAAGGACGTACACACATTGTAATTATAGTGCTGAAATAAAGTCAATCCTAAAACAGCCATGCATGGTTTATAATATGAAGGCAACACGAAATACAAAAGCAGGGCAGTGTTCAAATAAACTGATTCAAACTAGTACATACTAAAAACAGTGTACTACTTCTCAACACTTCAAGCATAATAAAAAAGTGTCACTGTTTTTTTAAAGGTAACACCGAACGGGCAATGTTTAAAGCAGGCTTAAACCACATAGCCGCTTGTCGGACACTATCCCAACCATCCTTGGGAAGGCTGATAACTCCCACAGTCTCACCTTCATCATTTGGAGGTTGCAGCGCAAAATTTTAGGGTATTGATTATAACGAATATTCCGGTATGCTGTGTAGACGCAGTTTTTCCTCATGAATGGAACCAATGTGCCATCAGGAGCTTTGGATTCACGCTTCTTCAGGTTGGCAATGATTGGGTAATTGAGTCCGAGGAACAGAGAGTGGTCGCTGAGGCTGTTAACCTGCCTCCAAAGAAAGTCCCCTGCACGTGCAGTAGATAAGGGATCCAGCTCAAAGACGTAGGTGGCAACAGGAGGATACTGCCGTAGCTGAAGCCCATTAGCAGCATAGGGAATGTCAGGAGGTACTTCAAAGATTGGCAATCCCAATCTTGTTTAATTGTAAGGATGATCATCAATCGCTTGCCATCGCCAGATGGAGCGAGGAACCACGCGTCTTGCTGATCATCCACCACCGGTGGCGGGATTACAAACGGGAGCATCAGGTTTTACGCAATATTAGAAATTGAGACGAATAGGGTGTTATCGGCAACCATATTCAAACAAAGCAGCATTGTTCATCGTTCATGCTCACGGTATAAATACGACTATGTAAGCTAAGGACATTGGTCATTCATGTGTTCAAATCAAGTGTCCAATATATCGGTTATCTGCATCCATCCCACGAAACTAGTCTAAACTTCGCCAAAACTAGACACTAGTTAGTGTATACACGATTATATACTACCTCTGTCCCACCGAAAGTGTCTGAGATTTGTCCAAATTCAGATGTATCTAGACAGTGAAAGCATATAGATACATTCAAATTTTGACAAATATATATCATCTTAAGTTTAAGTCATGTGCTGTAGTTAATTCCCTTTGTCTTAAGTGATCTATTAGAGAGCTTCCCTGTGACCACCCGAAGGGTAAGAAATGTTTAACTGTATAAGTGGATTGCCTAGACCTTTCCATCAGTTCGGACTTTTGGTTGCGTTGGCTAGTCAATGAAGATTGACATTGTGTCATAGACATGGTCTCTAGTTCGAGTCCTAGCTTTAGCATTTTATACTAAAATTGTTTTTGCCCCCTCGGAGTCCACTTATATGCATCTTGAGCTATACCTCACGAGTCTTTCCACATGTTGACTTGTCTCCCATCACACGGGACGGGGGGTGTTGAATTGTATAAGTGGATTGCCGCCCTTGCGATCAGTTCGGACTTTTGGTTGTGTTGGTAGTGCATGAAGCTTGACAAGAAAGAAATGCTCTTTATAGCTAACCCCAAGTCTGGTAACATTTGCAAAATAGGTATCAGATGCAGCTATCCATTCAGTAGAAGAATTTGCATTTTAGAGTTGAAGGTTCATAATCTCTTCTCTACTATTGATAGTAAAGGGTACACATGGTATTTGTTTACCTCATTTTCGCGTTCTAAAAAAGGTACGCTATATGGTTGTGCTAAGTTAAACTGATTTAAGTCTGTTCAAGTCTATAGAAAATTATACTACCAACATCTAAAACATCAATATAGGTTCATATATTACAAAAGATATTTAGATTTTCTTTTCTCGAACACATGCCTAGTCGTGCATCATTATATATTAGAGCATACAGGGTTGTAGCAAGGCTACGAAAAACTGAGAAAGCAAAAAGAAAGAACTATACGGGGGACTAGAGGCAGCTAACTTTGTTAGGCCTGCAGTGCTAAATATTATATATATATGAGGTTGTAGATATTAATCGTAAACTTACTCAAACTTAAATATCACTGAATTAGGAAAAAGATAACCTGAGTTATTTTGAATGAGGGGACGTCACAATCACTAATGAAAGATAATTGTGGGAAACTGAAATCTATTCAAGAAAATGGGAGAAAAAATGTATCAAAAACAAAATTAATTATACCATTCTCAGATTGTTCACCGATATAAACAAAGAACTTGTTTGATCTCGCATGTAGGTACATCCAATCAAGGCTTTTTCCCGATCTCTAGAAAATATAAGCTACGCATGTAATTACAAACGATTTTCTTCTATTTTTCTGTTTCTACGTTAACATTTGAGATACTTGTTAATTACATCCATATTCTGCAGTTGCATAGAGTTACTAATTCAGGAATGCATTCACATACGGAGTATACTATGTTTGCTGATGACTGACTAGTACTAATTCATTGCAAGCAACGGTTCATTCATATTCAGATAAAGGATGTGATCGTTAAGTCATATACTTATGAAAGTCCTTATGCATCTCTACGATGCGAGATGGCGAGGTCTCCGTCCTCCTTTTGGAGGCAAAATCAATTAGTTATATATGAAACAATGGGTGTAAAAGGTTATCAAAAAGGGTGCCTTCATAGTGCCACGTTATCTTTTGAGATACTGGTTAATTACACCCATATTCTGCAGTGGCGTAGAGTTACTAATTCAGGAATGCAATCACATACTGAGCATACTATGTTTGTTGGTGACTAATTAGTACTACTAATTCATTGCAAGCAACGGTTCATTCATATTCAGCAAAAGGGGGTGTGATCATTAAGTCATATAAGAAAGGTAAAATATAAACAAGGTAGTTCATGAATAATTTCATTGGTTAAGGCAGTGTATCATGCAATGCAACATAAGGACTGAAAAAATACCATTTGCGGTGTCCCAGAAGTACGTGGAGCCGTCAGTTTCGTCCACCGCAAAAACGTGGCCACGGAGTTCAATGGCATCACAGTAATTTGGATAATCAGGTGCAGGTGTAAGGGCCTCCAGCATTCTCCAGTCGCCACCCCCTTCAAGGTAGAAAATCGTTTTGTCGAACAAGGCGATGAGCTTGTAATTTGCGTACCTCCCACCTTTTGTGGGCACTTGGCAGATTACAATCTTCAACAAATAAATTTATGGACGCCAGTTAAAAGAGTATGCAGGTCGAGATGAAACAATACTATGACGAATCTTCGAATCAGGTAGGGATGGAAGGGGGATATGTCGCTCGGTGTAGACGTTCACGAGGCACCACTCATGATGATCGGCGGCGGCGATCCGATCGCCGTTCGCGCCAAGCCATTTTCATCGTGCATGAACGGCGAGGGCGTAAACGGCGAGGATGGTCGAGGGGCACCAGGTCGTACACGGTATCATGCAGACGAGATGCTCTCGCCACGTCCCAGTGTTCATCAAACCAATAAGCAGGCGGAGGCATCAGTAGGCAGGGTTCATCCCAATGGTGCATCTTACCTTCATCCTTGCTGATCATGTCGTAGAGCTCCCTGGAACATGCAGCAAGTCGGACGGTGTAGGTAACGTCCAGATGCGCAGCGATGAGGTCGATGTTGTCGCCGGTGAGAGCCTCCAAGTGGCCGTCCCCGCCGCCCCGGCAAAGCCTAGAATAATCCATCACGTGAAGATGGATTTAGGTGGATGGCGGATGCAACTGCGCTTGGGGTTTTCGGAGGAGAGGGCGAGCGCTATGGAAGGAACGATGCGGCGCGCGGCCGGCCGGGGTAAGGAGAGAAAGGTATACGGAGTAGTACTAGTGATCCGGCGTGGTGGGGATCGAGATCCTGCGCGTGCGCGTGATTCTGGGAGGGTGAAGAAGAAGTTTTTTTTTTGTAACGGGGTGAAGAAGAAGATGATAGACATGCAAGGGGCAAAAACTAGGTAGTACTCTAGGCTGCTGCTGCGACTGGGCGCCGATTTGACTGTTGGTAGACTAGCACGCCACCCATCTATAAATTTGCGACGACGTTTGGTGCAGTGATGTCTCGTCACATCAGGTTGACCAGAGAGGGCTTTTTTTTTACAGTTTCCATTTCGATATATTTTTCACCAATAATCGTAGTTCTCTACATGCCAGAGACACGTACCTTAACACGTGGGCAGCATGCAACCGCGCGAGCACCAAAATGGAATGAGAAATGTTTTAGAGCAGAACTTCATTTTCAATGCCTTTCCTAGCTTGGTTTGGAAACCGGACAGAGCTTGATGACTTGATGCTTCCAAGATTCATTGTATTTGTGTCCCACCATCTACCATCCATTTGAGATCCAACGTTCCAAACTATCTCTTATTTCGAAGCTAAAAAAGAAAAACTATTCAGAAAATTTTGAAAAAAATCCAGTAATATGTAGATTCCTTGTTTTAAAATCTATGAATATTTCATCCCATTCGGATGACTAGCTTGTGATTAAATAGATTCTTACGTACTCGAGCACTAGTTTAAACTAAATATATATTTGCTCACAAACCTATGATTCAAATCGAATGAAACTTCACCAAAATATAAATCGAAATATGCATGATTTACTGGAAGTTTTTCAAAATTTTCATGGTCCATGGGGTCCTCCAAAGTGCAAGCTTTTTTTTTCTTGGTTGGTACTTCAAAACCGAGTTTGGATGGTGGCAAGACTTGCACAAAGAGGATGTCAAAATTTTGGCCTTTGTGAACTTTGCAATCAACATCAAGTGTCGGACTCTCGAGAAAAAAATATGAGTTGGCGCCCACCTTTCTTTCAACCGTTGGTTCTCAATCCGAGGGTGGTCCAACTAGCTAACAAAATTGGCTTGGTATTCATGGTCTTGAACCAACGATTTGGAATGGCTTTCAATCGGTATGAGAGGTGATGTATGGAGGAGATTCATACGAGAGGGCAATAAAGAAATGTTTTGTCATCCTCGCAAAGCTAGTCTATTTGGAAAGAAATGAATAATTGGTTTTTCGCAACATTGCATGATACTAATTCATGATACTATGCATTGAAGGTGTTGTATCATAGACTAGTATACTTCCCATTGTGACTAGTCTAAGTGCTTTTGCACCATGAACACTAGCTATGCACAGACCTCAAAAAACACTTCTCCATCATTCTACTATTCACACTTTCTTTTTCTAATAGAACTATGTACCATTGTTTTTAATATAATCTTGTGTCGAGAGTATATATTTCTAAAATAGTCATTTATGTTTCGCATAAGCTCAAAGAGGGGTACTTACTTATGAGAGATATCTTTCAACTAATACGTTGTACGAGTACTTTAATTATGTGAGCTATAGTGTGAAATGCTTACTAGAACGAGTACAAAAGGTGTTTGATAACATTACAGGCCACACGCCCAGTGTAGCGTGCATTGTAGGAGCATTACATCAATTTAACAACTACGGAGGAGTAGCCTAGGTAGAGATAACATGCAAAGGAAATAGTTCAACAGATAGTACAACACAACTACGGAAAGGGAGTAGCCTAGGTAGAGATAAACATGCAAATGAAATAGTTCAACAGATACAAATCTTGCATTACAACACGAGTATTACATAAAGTACATCAGCCCTTCTTTCTGGACCTGTGACGCGAAGGCAGGTTCCATTGCCGGGCGTTGGCAAAGCTTGGGATGAGCCACAACGGAACCTGCCGCCATGTCCATCTAATGTTGGTTTGGAAACCAACAGTACAGTCTTCAGAATTCAAACTGAAGCGGCAAATTTCTGGAGAAGGAGGATATGCAAGGCCTACTGCATGGTGCGATGTGTAAACAGAGTTGCTTCTTGCCATATTTGGACGGTCATGTTACGCCCCGTCTTCTCTGGAATGATAATCGGATAGTTCACTCCAAGGAAGAGAGAATATGATCCAAGGGAAATAATCCTCCTCCATGGCCTCGGTGGCATCAACTGACTGGTGTCCATGCTGTACACCTCGCAGCCAAGTAAACCCTTACCATACCCACGAATAGTGCGACCATGACGACCCTCAGAGGTAGCAGCAGCAGGTAAAATCCGAACCAGTCCAGTATAATCCCGCCCGTCAGTAACGCCCCAGGTATGGACCAGAAAAAGTCTAGAACCATCAGGAGATCGTGCTAACCACCAGGAGCCAAGATTGTACCGACCTTGTTCATCAAGTTCTGGCGGAATAGGTGCCGTGCTGATCAACAAAGGACCTTGCAAAGGAAAGCACAGCTTGAAGTCAGTTCAGCAAAACTTGATTAGTTCATTACATACATGAATAATGATGTAGCTAAAATACTGCCTCCGATCCAAATTAATTGACTCAACTGGATGTGTCTAGCTAGATATGCACAAATTAATTGACTCAAGTTTGTCTAGCTAGATGCCTTTGGCTAGACAAAGCTGAGTCAATTTGATTTGGATCGGAGAGTACTTTATTTTGACTCAAAGGCATATCGCTGCTGATTTTGATTGAATATAGAGGGGGAAAGGTACGGGCATGACACGAAAGCTGCACAACAACAAGAAAAAGGCTCAAGCTAATTCTGAACCTCGCAGGTACTAGCGACAACACATCATCGGAGATGCGAAAAATTACCCCAAGAATGTTGTTTCCATGCATAAACTTCGCTGTACGAGTTACAGCAAATACAATACCCTTGTGGATGATTGCATCGGAGTAGCCGTACGCTAAGAACTGGTTGTCAAGAACTATCCATCTGCTAGAAGCACAGTGAAGGACTGCAATTGCCGCGTTGAAGATGGCAAGAACAGAGAAACTAGTATAATTTGAAGCAGCTGTTGGAACTCGGCAAATAGCTATCTTCAGCAGTTGAAGATGTTGATCATTAGACTCGAACACAAGTTTATCCGGGGTGGATTTAAACTCACTTATTGGTGGTAGAGGAATCCGGCGACCAGTGTACACATTGACAAGCTCCCAATTCCAGGGGAAGCCAAGAAGGGCGATCCAATCTCCATTCGCGCCTGCCCACATGCCCGTACCACCATCTGGAATCACGGCATCGGAAGAGATCCTGTCCAGCGGCGTCAGTTGGCACAAGGTACCCTTGCGATCTTTTGCATCATGCTGCTTGTCCTTCTGCGCACCCTCCTGCTTGAACTTGTGGACGCGGTAGAAGGGATTGTGCGCGGGCGGTACCTCAGTTTGGTGATTATGAAGAACACAGGGCATGCCAAACGGCTGAGATGCAGGCAGAGCTACACTTTGTGTTGCTGAATCATGATAAAACTTGCATGAACCGACGAGGCTCGCGGTGGTGATGACATCGCATCGGGATGCGATTTCTTCAAGGGGGCCATCAGGAAACACCCAAGAACTGCCACTCTCATTGATCGATCTCGCCATTGGAAGGATGCGGTCAAGTGGGTGTGGGGGTGTGGGAGTGGGACGCTGGCGTTTGGGTATGAGGTATTGGAGGACAGTGCGAGCGGCAGCTGGTAGAGCGATATGGATAAAAGTCCACAACTCCTACTAGTACCATCAAACAGGTGGCTCGAGATGATCCGAAAAAGGCATGGCGGCGGTGGTGCAGGGGCTGCTGGTGTACTACGGGCGTGCCTTCTCTCTCTGGTCTCTGCTGCACTACTGCACCTGTCGTGAAGGCGTGTGACCCGAGAAGAAGCTAATGTACTGTATACTGTCCTTGCACGCCGTGGAGCTGTATTTTGTCTCATCAAATCAGCTCTGGACAGTTTCAGCAGAGAAAAGATCCTTTGCCATCATCATGATATATTACCACGGGCCCACGGCAAAGGCACATTCATCTTGGAGGCCTCTTCATCTTGTACTACCATATCTTTGTACTTGCTCTATATGTTGCACAAACCACCACTTGGACATTTTTTTTGCAGTTTCCACCATGTGGTGGTCTAATATGTTGCAAATTTCACCACTTGGTTATCTAATCAGCTAGTTAGTCATGTTGATAGCAAAATCGACAAGTGGGTTCAATATGTCAATGCTCCAATTAATGTTTTAGAAAAAATAAATTTTTCAAAATTCGTACTTCTTTTATTTAGCTATTTAAAAATGCTTATTCATTTATTTCAACAAATATTGTGCGGTCTTGAATTTTTTTCAAACAAATATTATGGCATCGGGTTTAGGACTCCTGAAAAGGACTGGCCGTGGTACGGGAACCCGAAATGATGCCCACAACATGGTCGAAAGTGGCAAGGAACCCATCGAGGTGGATGAACTCGGGAAACCTTGGTAGAGG
This sequence comes from Lolium perenne, assembly GCF_019359855.2. Classification (NCBI taxonomy): domain Eukaryota; kingdom Viridiplantae; phylum Streptophyta; class Magnoliopsida; order Poales; family Poaceae; genus Lolium; species Lolium perenne. Next base: position 52,131,278 of record NC_067248.2, on the reverse strand, counting down.
TAGGGATCTTGAGGAGGCCATTAGGGTTAGCCTACCCCCCAATAAGCGTATGAACGAAAAAAATTCACATAAGTAGTAGCTATTATTAAAATTTCACAAATATTACGCGCTTTTGAATATTTCAAAAGTATTGTGGCGTCACGCTGGCCTTGCCCGAATTTTACCTTTCAGGCTGGATGTCACGAGCATGATCACTCAACCAACCGGGTCCAAACATATATATACAATTGGCCTCCTCGAGCCTACACCGACCAGATTGTCGCTGAAACTGGATCATATAGTTTCTATTGGATTGATGTCCTAAGGAAATATTCCAACAACGGAAGTTGTTTGATTCGTTGTATTATATTCCTTTGGAATCTTGTTGGGCTTGTTTGGTTCGAAGAAAATTCATAGAAATTTTGTGGGATTCAAATCTCAGTGGCTCCTTTGATTCTTGAATACATGATAATTCATACTAATTCACGTGTTTTCTGTGTAGCACTACAACCAAAGAACATGCAATTCAAATTTGTGTGATTTCTCTCATATAGGATTAATTCAACATGCAATCATATTCAATTCCTACATTATTTCTATTTTAACATTTTGTACACATCATGCATGCGACCCAAACAATGCGTACATGGTGGGGGGGGGGGGGTTGTTTCGTTGCAAAAGCAGTTGGTCACACCACAAACAAACATGCAACAATTAATCTAAATTCACGCGGTTTCCCCGCGATGCAACCAAACAATATTCGATGAAACTAAGCATGGCATAAACATATACAATACACACCATAGATTTTGGCTGCTTTGATTATTCGCAAGATTTTCAAAGTGCGGGAATATGAAAATTGTATGATTAGAGAGTGATGATCATCTCCAAATATATAGGATTGAGAAACAACGGTATTTGGATCCAATAACATTTGATTGCGTGTGAAAACCAAAAGAAATACTAGTAGTATCATACGGTTACACAATGAAGGATTTTTTGTTTTTGTATAAAAATGTATTGTCAATGAATTCTGAAAATTGCAATCCTATGAATTAAACAATCAGAAATCGTGTCAGACTAATTCCTACGTTTCGAGATTCTAGTACGGAGTATGATTTCTTTGAAGGGGCGCAGAGGGACGTGGGTAGCAATGTCTAGTCCCTGTCTTGTCTGTATACACTGTACTTACGTCAGACTAGTGTTGCTCATGAAGTCTTAATCTGACGTACTCTGAAGCTAGATGCATCACCGTTTCCAGTCTCTGTCCTCGTTTTTTCGGCAAAATAGACAGAAATAACCCAAAGTCGAAAAGATTGGGAAAAACAAACTTTCGACATACTAGCAAGATTGGGTTATTTTTGTCCAAATTCTCATTTTTTTTCTCTTGGCTTCCCTACCCTTGAATCCATGTCACTTACGTGTGTTGCCCATGCATGCGTCATGTCCCACACTTCAGTGAGCACAAGTGACGTGATGTACGTACGCAAACTCCCAGCAATCTTCTTTGTCAAGAGAAGACGCATCAAGATTCAAGACCCGATCGCATTTCTTGCTTTCAGCCTTGGGTCCTCCATGTAAAAGTTAGGGATTTAGATGTAATTTCATGTTTATTTTGTGTGCTGTTGTAAACTGTTTATTTTTTATGTCCATTTGAATCTTGGTCAAATCCTAGGTTTGACCTAGATTTAAACAAGTTTAAAATATGAAAATGAAAAAGTAAGCCTGGATCCTCCTTAGTCAATCCAAAATGAAGCTTTTGGGAGGTTTTTGAAATTTCCATGTTTGAAACCCAAAACCACTTCTTTTCATGCTAGACTTCATAAGACATAGTTTAGGGATAGGGGTAGATACATGATTTGTCTGGTTTCAGTATGTCTAGAGCTTGTTTATCCACTTGAATGCTTACTATATGACATAAGAAGACTATGTGCTATGGTTTTTCATTTATGTATTTTTTTGAATTTTATGCCCATTTGAATCTTGGTCAAATCCCGAGGTTTGACGAGGTTTTAAACAAGTTTAAAACTTGAAAATGAAAAGGTGTAAGCATGGATCCTTCGTAGTCACTCTAAAATGAAGCTTTATTTTGGGAGGTTCTCGAAATTTCCATGCATGCTTGAAACTCAAAACCACTTTTCTTCATGCTTGACTTCATAAGACAGAGTTTAATTAGGGTTAGGGGTAGATACACGATTTTTCTGGTTTGAATATGTCTAGACCTTGTTTATCAACTTGAATGTTTACTATATGACATAATTAAGAAGGCTATGTACGTGCTTTGGTTTTTCATTCTTTAATTAGATTTCTGTCTGAATTTTTATGCCCATTTGAATCTTGGTCAAATCCTAGGTTTGACCAAGATTTAAATAAGTTTAAAACATGAAAATGAAAAGATAAGCATCGATCCTTCTTACTCGCTCTAAAATGAAGCTTTTGGTTTTTGAAATTTCCATGTTTGAAACTCAAAACCACTTCTCTTCATGCTTGACTTCATAAGACGTAGTTTATTTTGGTTTTGGGGTAGATACATGATTTTTCTGGTTTGAATATGTCTAGACCTTGTTTATGAACTTGAATGCTTACTATATGACATAAGAAGACTATGTGCTTTGGTTTTTTTTATTTTTTTATTTTATGCCCATTTTAATATTGGTCAAATCCTAGGTTTGACCAAGATTTAAACAAGTTTAAAACATGAAAATGAAAAGGTAAGCCTGGATCCTTCTTAGTCACTCTAAAATGAAGCTTTTGGGAGGTTTTTGAAATTTCCATGTTTGAAACCAAAAACCACTTCTCTTCATGCTTGACTTCATAAGACAGAGTTTAGGGTTAGGGGTAGATACATGATTTGTCTTATTTGAATATGTATAGACCTTGTTTGTCAACTTTTGAATGCTCTTACTATATATATATGTGACATAAGAAGACTATGTGCTTTTGTTTTTCATTTTTCTGATTGTTTTAATTTTATGCCCATTTAAATCTTGGTCAAATCCTGGTTTGACAATGATTTTAACAAGTTTAAAATATGAAAATGAAAAGGTAAGCATTGATCATTCTTAGTCACTCTAAAATGAAGCTTTTGGTAGGTTTTTGAAATTTCCATATTTGAAACCCAAAACCACTTCTCTTCATGCTTGACTACATAAGACAAAGTTTAGGGTTAGGGAGTAGATACATGATTTTTCTTGTTTGAATATGTCTAGACCTTGTTTATCAACTTTAATGCTACTATATGACATAAGAAAACTATGTGCTTTGGTTTTTCATTTTTCTGATATTTTTTGGAATTTTGATGCACATTTGAATCTTGGTCAAATCCTAGCTAGGTTTGACCAAGATTTAAACAAGTATATATAGAACATGAAAATGAAAAGGGAAGCATGTATCCTTCTTAATTAGTCACCCTAAAATGAAGTTTTTGGAAGGTTTTTGAAATTTTCATGCATGTTTGAAACCTAAAACCACTTATCTTCATGCTTGACTTCGTCATAAGACAGAGTTTAGGGGTTTTAGGGGGTAGATACATGATTTGTCTAGCTAGTTTGAATATGTCTAGACCTTGTTTATCAACTTCAATGCTTACTATATGACATATAAGAAGACTATGTGCGCTTTGGTTTTACATTTTTCGGTTTTTTTATTTTATGCCCATTTGAATCTTGGTCAAATCCTAGGTTTGACCAAGATTTAAATAAGTTTAAAACATGGAAATGAAAAGGTAAAAGCATCGATCCTTCTTAGTCGCTCTAAAATGAAGCTGAATTTTGGGAGGTTTTTGAAATTTCCATGTTTGAAACCCAAAACCACTTCTCTTCATGCTTGACTTCATAAGACGAAGTTTAGGGTCGATAGGTGGTAGATACATGATTTGTCTGGTTAATTTGGATATATCTAGACCTTGTTTATCAACTTGAATGCTTACGATATGACATAAGAACACTATGTGCTTTTTTTATTTTTTTGTGCCCATTTGAATCTTGGTCAAATCCTAGGTTTGACCAAGATTTAAACAAGTATAGAACATGAAAATGAAAAGGGAAGCCTGTATCCTTCTTACTCACCCTAAAATGAAGTTTTGGGAGGTTTTTGAAATGTCCATGTTTGAAACCCAAAACCACTTCTCTTCATTCTTGACTTCTTAAGACATAGTTTAGGGGTTAGCGGGTAGATACATGATTAGTATGGTTTGAATATGTCTAGACCTTGTCTATCAACTTTAATGCTTACTACATGACATAAGAAGACTATGTGCTTTGGTTTTTCATTTTTCTGTTTTTTTTTGAATTTTCTGCCAATTTTGTTTGACCAAGATTTAGACAAGTTTTACACGTGAAAACGAATAAGTAAGCCTGGATCCTTCTTAGTCACTCCAAAATGTACCAATTGATAGGTGCGTTAACTTTGCTTCATGGAAAAAATAATGTCATGTAAATGAGTTAACTTGGAATTCCTACCCTTGAATCCATAGAAACTTTGTTCTAATGCACTATAATAATCAACCGAGTTTTTACACCAACAGGTCTGTCACTTACGTGTGGTGCCCATGCGTGAGGTCCCACACTTCAGTGAGCACAAGTCACGTGCAATAGGTACGCAAACTCCCAGCCATTTTCTTTGTCAAGAGAAGACGCATCGGGATGCGTATTGGAAGTCTGTGGGTCCTTACGGATCCTTCGGTCGGCCCTCTCAAAAAAAAAAAACAAATCTCTCTCATTCTCGGCCTCGCTCGACTCGCTCGCTCGCTCGCTCGCACCTCCTGCTCACTGACAAACCCTGCACAAAAGTCAACATCATCACCCGAAAAAGGGGAGACACCATAATTCTCTCCCTTCTTCTCTCCTTCCGAGTGATCCCTCTTCCTCCGAGTTTCACTCGACGGGCAAACACACATGTGCTGCATAGTAATAATAAAAAGGTAGAAAAATCGACCTACGAATCTATAATTAAATAGGTTAAACTAGGGTTTTGCCCAGTACTACAGATCAAGGTTCAAAAAATCCAACTACGGGGTTCGAACAACCCCATTTCTAATCCAAGATTTTTTTCGACCTCATCCAATGGCCTCAAACTATAGGCCGGGTTAGCATCTAGTGCAGTATGTGTGAGAATGTATGCACTATGTGTGCTATAACTTGTGTGTCTTTCAAATTTGAACCAAATTTGAATAAGTTTGAAATATTTGAAATGGGGCTTTTGGCTTAAACGTTTGAAACCCAAAACGACTTCTCCTCATGCTAGACTTCATAAGACCGAGTTTAGGGTTAGGGGGTAGATACATGATTTGTCTGGTTTGAATATGTCTAAACCTTGTTTATCAACTTGAATGCTTACTATATGACATAAGAAGACCATGTGCTTTTGTTTTTCATTTTTCTATTTTTTTAAGAATTTTATGCACATTTGATTCTGGTCAAATCCTAGGTTCAACCAAGATTTAAACAAGTTTCAAGCATGAAAATGAAAACGTAATCCAAGATCCTTCTTAATTAGTCACTCTAAAATATATGAAGCTTTTGGGACGTACTTGAAATTTCCATGTTTGAAACCTAAAACCACTTATCTTCATGCTTGACTTCGTCATAAGATAGAGTTTAGGGGTTTTAGGGGGTAGATACATGATTTGTCTAGCTAGTTTGAATATGTCTAGACCTTGTTTATCAACTTTAATGCTTACTATATGACATATAAGAAGACTATGTGCGCTTTGGTTTTTCATTTTTCGGTTTTTTTATTTTATGCCCATTTGAGTCTTGGTCAAATCCTAGATTTGACCAAGATTTAAACAAGTTTAAAACATGGAAATGAAAAGGTAAGCATCGATCCTTCTTAGTCGCTCTAAAATGAAGCTGAATTTTGGGAGGTTTTTGAAATTTCCATGTTTGAAACCCAAAACCACTTCTCTTCATGCTTGACTTCATAAGACGAAGTTTAGGGTCGATAGGGGGTAGATACATGATTTTTCTTGTTTGAATATGTCTAGACCTTGTTTATCAACTTGAATGCTTACTAGCTATATGACATAAGAGGACTATGTGCATTGGTATTTCATTTTTTGATTTTTATGCCCATTTGAGAATCTTGGTAAGATCCTAGCTAGGTTTGTTGAGCAAGATTTAAACAAGTTTAACATGTGAAAATGATAAGGTAATTAAGTCTGGATCTTTCTCTTAGTAACTCTAAAATGAAGCTTTTGGGAGGTTCTTGAATTTACCATGTTTGAAACCCAAAACCACCGTACTTCTTTTCATGCTTGACATCATAAGACAGAGTTTAGGGTTAGGGGTAGATACATGATTTTTCGGGTTTGAATATGTCTAGACCATGTTTATCAACTTGAATGCTTACTATATGACATAAGAAGGCTATGTGCTTTGGTTTTTCATTCTTTCGATTTTTTTCTGAATTTTTATGCCCATTTGAATCTTGGTCAAATCCTAGGTTCGACCAAGATTTAAACAAGTTTAAAACATGACAATGAAAAGGTAATTAATCATGGATCCTTCTTAATTAACCAGCCAGTCTAATTAAAATGAAGCTTTTTGGGAGGTTTTTGAAATTTCCATGTTTGAAACCCAAAACCACACTTCTCTGCTTCATGCTTGACTTCATATATAATTAAGACAAAGTTTAGGGTTAGGAGGTACATGATTTGTCTGGTTTGAATATGTCTAGACCTTGTTTATGAACTTTTGAATGCTTACTATATATATGTATGTGACATAAGAAAACTATGTGCTTTGGTTTTTCATTTTTCTGATTTTTTTGGAATTTTGATGCACATTTGAATCTCGGTCAAATCCTAGGTTTGACCAAGATTTAAACAAGTATAGAACATGGAAATGAAAATGGAAGCCTGTATCCTTCTTAGTCACCCTAAAATTAATGAAGTTTTTGGGAGGTTTTTGAAATTTCCATGTTTGAAACCCAAAACCACTTATCTTCATGCTCTTGACTTCGTCATAAGACAGAGTTTAGGGGTTAGGGGGTAGATACATGATTTGTCTAGCTAGTTTGAATATGTCCAGACCTTGTTTATCAACTTTAATGCTTACTATATGACATATAAGAAGACTATGTGCGCTTTGGTTTTTCATTTTTCTGTTTTTTTTATTTTATGCCCATTTGAATCTTGGTCAAATCCTAGAGATTGACTTCATAATACAGAGTTTAGGGTTAGGGGTAGATATACACATGATTTTTCTGGTTTGAATATGTCTAGACCTTGTTTATCAACTTGAGTGTTTACTATATGACATAATTAAGAAGGCTATGTGCTTTGGTTTTTCATTCTTTAGATTTTTTGTCTGAATTTTTATGCCCATTTGAATCTTGGTCAAATCCTAGGTTTGACCAAGATTTAAATAAGTTTAAAACATGGAAATGAAAAGGTAAAAGCATCGATCCTTCTTAGTCGCTCTAAAATGAAGCTGAATTTTGGGAGGTTTTTGAAATTTCCATGTTTGAAACCCAAAACCACTTCTCTTCATGCTTGACTTCATAAGACGAAGTTTAGGGTCGATAGGGGGTAGATACATGATTTGTCTGGTTAATTTGGATATATCTAGACCTTGTTTATCAACTTGAATGCTTACGATATGACATAAGAACACTATGTGCTTTTTTTATTTTTTTGTGCCCATTTGAATCTTGGTCAAATCCTAGGTTTGACCAAGATTTAAACAAGTATAGAACATGAAAATGAAAAGGGAAGCCTGTATCCTTCTTACTCACCCTAAAATGAAGTTTTGGGAGGTTTTTGAAATGTCCATGTTTGAAACCCAAAACCACTTCTCTTCATTCTTGACTTCTTAAGACATAGTTTAGGGGTTAGCGGGTAGATACATGATTAGTATGGTTTGAATATGCCTAGACCTTGTTTATCAACTTTAATGCTTACTACATGACATAAGAAGACTATGTGCTTTGGTTTTTCATTTTTCTATTTTTTTTTGAATTTTCTGCCAATTTTGTTTGACCAAGATTTAGACAAGTTTTACACGTGAAAACGAATAAGTAATCCTGGATCCTTCTTAGTCACCCCAAAATGTACCAATTGATAGGTGCGTTAACTTTGCTTCATGGAAAAAATAATGTCATGTAAATGAGTTAACTTGGATTTCCTACCCTTGAATCCATAGGAAACTTTGTTCTAATGCACTATAATAATCAATCGAGTTTTTACACCAACAGGTCTGTCACTTACGTGTGGTGCCCATGCGTGAGGTCCCACACTTCAGTGAGCACAAGTCACGTGCAATAGGTACGCAAACTCCCAGCCATTTTCTTTGTCAAGAGAAGACGCATCAGGATGCGTATTGGAAGTCTGTGGGTCCTTCTGGATCCTTCGGTCGTCCCTCTCAAAAAAAAACAAATCTCTCTCATTCTCGGCCTCGCTCGACTCGCTCGCTCCACTACAAGAAAAGTTCTGATAGACAACGTCCCAAAATCGTCAACTAAGGGGCATTTTTCGTCGCCTATGGGCCTAACCCGACGATATGGGTTCTGTTGTCGAAACTGCGTCAGGCAAAGTCCAACGACGATTTTTTCGGTCCGTCGCGCTTGGGCGCCCTTCCGCCACGGAAAATCAGACCGTTGCGGAAGTGTTTTCGGGAGCCCGTTGACTGCTGACGTCATGCAAACTGACACGTGGCAGACGCCGTTAACTGCCAGTTAACGGCGTTAACCGGCTGAAACCCCGTGGTAGATGGTAGGCCCACACGAGGCCTGCCACGTCTTAAGCGGGCCGGGCCAGATGACATAGTTTGACCGGTCAACTATATAGCTGGGCTGGTCCATTAGTTACGTGGGCCGGGCCTAACCTCTAATGTTGACTGGTCAAAACTTAAATGGGCCGGCCCATTTAACATGTGGGGTCCACCTTACAGCAACTGGGCCGGCCCAAGAAGCAAGTGGGCCGGGCCAAAAACACAGGTGGGTCCCACTTTCCTGTTAAAAAGCCGGCCCATTTAGTGTGTGGGGTCCACCGTATAGCAAGTGGGCCGGCCCAACAAGCTAGTGGGCCGGGCCAAAAACACAGGTGGGTCCCACTTTCCAGTTAAAGGATCGGCCCATTAAGTTTGCGGGGTCCACCATATAGCAAGTGGGCCGGCCCAACAAAATAGTGGGCCGGGCCAAAAACACAGGTGGGTCCCACTTTCCTGTTAAAGGGCCGGCCCATTTAGTACGTGGGGCCCACCATATAGCCAGTGGGCTGGCCCACCAAGATAGTGGGCCGGGCCAAAAACACAGGTGGGTCCCACATTCCTGTTAATGGGCCGGCCCATTTGGTATGCGGGGTCCACCATATAGAAAGTGGGCCGGCCCAACAAGATAGTGGGCCGGGCCAAAAACACAGGTGGGTCCCACCTTCCACTTAAAGGGCCGGCCCATTTACCATGTGGGACCACCATAGAGCAAGTGGGCCGGCCCAACAAGATAGTGCGCCGGCCCAATAAGCACATGTGGGCCCCACTTTCCTGTTAAAGGGCCGGCCCAACTAGTATGTGGGGTCCACAATATAGCAAGTGGGCCGGCCCAACAAGATAGTGGGCCGGGCCAAAAACATAGGTGGGTCCCACTTTCCTCTTAAAGGGCCGGCCCATTTATTATGTGGGGTCCTCCAAAAAAGCAAATGGGCTGGCCCAACTAATTAGTGGGCCGGCCCAGTAGTTGGTGGGGTCCACCTTAAAGCAAGTGGGCCAGCCCAATTAGTGTGTGGGGTCCACCGTAAATCAAATGGGCTGGCCCAAGAAGTAAGTGGGCCAGCCCGTTTAGTTGCTGTTTATATGCCGGCATAATATGCGCTTTAGGATTTTGCGGGCAGGCACATATGTGATTTCACTTGATTGGGCCGTTTAAGGGATGGGAATTCGTGATTTAGATACTGAGAATATTTACGCAGCATTGATTTCTGTCGGATAGCCTCACTTACCACAAGCACCAAAGAAAAAATGCGCGAAAGAACTATAAAAACTAACTAAATATTACATCAGCTGCAAGGCATTGAAAAAAATATTACAGAACCCAGAGAAATTGAATGCTAATTAAACCTAGCAATACAATGAAGCGATCCGGCAATCTTTTAAGTTGTCCATGCAGCACCTATATCTGAAACAAAGACATTACAAGTTAAGACAGCAACAATGGAAAGGCAAAGACACTACAATATTGTTTGGCAAAGAATTTGGAACTCATCATTTCGTCGTTATAACAAGATCATTGTAATGCGCACAATAAGCAAACAAAGAGTGCATGCCGCATACCAACACCAATATAACAGAGCATGTTAGAATGAAACAAATGAGACTTACTACATCGCCGAGTCCCATGCAAACCAACATGTTCGGGGGAGTACAAAATTGTCATGAACAACATAGTATCAGGCTATAAATTTTGTAACAACGACTGAGCAAGATGAAGTTATGATGGCTACATCTACAGAGCAGGGAATGTAAACCAAAAATAGAAGTTACGATGGCAAAAGCTAAAGAGGAGGGAATGTGAACCAACATGTGCCAAGTGCAATTACTTCGCTTTGGCCGTGAACTAAATAATACTCCTGAACTTATAGTGAAGGGGATGCAAATCAAGATGTTTCGGGATATAAACTTGTAATGAGCAACACATGGAGGATAGTTAATGCTGGAGCTTAGGATGGACCAGATACATAATATAGTGGGATCACCTGTGAACTTGTATAAGAGGGAATGCAAACCAATATGTTCAGCTTTCCATATGTGAGCGTCATGCCAAGTCAGAGAAACAAGTCAATAATGCAGCTTTTGAAGAACAAGATGGCACGCAAAATTATTATCTAGTAGTATGACAAGTTTATTTGTACTACAGGCTAGATAGCAGAGTGATAGCATGCCAAACTAAGTCCTTACTTTGTTAGCTTACAATGAACTAGATACAAAACAATGGCATCACCTGTAGTACAGGGAATGCAAGCCAACATGTTCATGGAGTAAAAAATTGGCACAAACAACATAGTAGCAGGCCATATTTTTTGTAACAACGACTGAGCAAGATAAAGTTATGATGGCTAGATCTACAGAGCAGGGAATGTAAACCAAATATAGAAGTTACGATGCCAAAAGCTATAGAGCAGGGAATGCGAACCAACATGTGCAATTACTTAAAATTGGCCATGAACTAAATAATAGCAGGATGTTACTATAATACCTACAGTATAATTTTTGTAACAACGACTGAGCAAGATAGAAGTTATGATGGCAACATCTACAGAGCAGGGAATGCAAACCAAAATGTTCAATCGCTTAAAGTTAGCAATGAAGTAGAAAATAGCAACGTGTTACGGTCATAGCTAGGAATGAACTAAAAGAGCTTCAGACAAACAAGCATCTGAACCCAGAACATGGCGCTAAAACAAGGGACTTACATTAGGAGAAGCACTCTGTGGGAGTCACAGCAGATCTTCATTGGGTTGATAGATCCGGTGAGGAAGTACGCTACATGTGCTACTTGGGGTTGGAGAGAAGGCCATTACACTTCATGGTTACTCATCTCATCTTCAAAAACGTAAGGGTGCGTCGTTAGCACAAACAGGTTCCCCCAAGATTAAACAAGAACTTGCAGGCAAGCAATAGAAAAGCGACAGTAGAAGAGTTTAGATCATGCACTGCGCCGGTGAAGCAGATCCGGTTCATGCACAGCGGTGTCGGTGAGCAAGATCCGATGCGGTGGACGACGGATCCGGCGAAGCGGCTCCGGCGGGTGGACGATACCGCAGCTGAAGCGGCTGCGGTAGACTGCTGGATGAGCATATGGTTTCGAGGTTCGGCGGGGATGATCCGGTCCGGTTGATGACGGCGTCGATGAAGCGGCTCCGGCAGGCAGCCGGATGACGAGGATCGCGAGGGCTCGGGTAGGCCAGGGAAGTCCGGCGGGGATGTTCCGGTGCGGTGGTCGTGGAGGTGGTAGAGAGAGGGACTTGAGAAGTTCCGGTGGGTGGTCTCAGATGAGAGACTGAAGGAAATGTATTTTTTTTGGGAGGGTTTCCGGGCTAGGGAGGTGGTGATCGAAAAAATGACGGGCAAACCCCTCACCAACCGACTTTGCTGTCATCTCCACAGGGGTAGAATGGGAATTTGGAAGCGTGTGAAATTTTTGTATTTTGTGGGCGGGAAGTTTTGCCGCTATGAGATTTTGAATTTCGCTAAGGTACAAGTATAATGATAAAAATTGTGACACCGTACTAGTACCTCTCTGTTCATGGCCGAGTGCAAAATCAAATCATCATCACGTTGAATATAGGTCACTACCATGATCATGATCTATCTTCTTAATCCCATTCAAAAATGCGTTTGAAATATTTCAGGATTGGTGGGAGATTTTGCCGCCCGACAGAGATTAAATTAAACCACACGTTCGACAATTCAAACTTGAGACCTTGGCTATGATACCATTTAAGTTCGAACTGATTCAAAAAAGGCTAGGCAATTAATTTATATAACATCCACAGGAACAACTACCAAGTTGATCCCAACCGCAGATAAATGCATCCACCAACAAAAGTCTGAACGGTGCCTTAATCTAAGGAAACATTTCACAAGACCAATGTACTCACTATGTTAGTGTTCATCTCCAATTATCTATGGCATTTTCTTAGTCTTTGGGAGATTATAACGAACTTGATTGGCCTCGTGCAGTAGGGCATCACATGCTTCTAATCTCGATCTCAACATGTCAACTTTTGTTCTTAGCATAGCTGTTGCAACTCGTTCTACTTGGAGTTGTTCCTCCAAAACTTGAGCAGAGAAAGACTTGGACTTGGGCTTCAAAACCCAGCATTTCGCAGGAAAGAGTTTTTGGTGATATCTTTATCTTTCCCGGGTTTTGCCATCTCAAATTTCATATTAGCCAGACAAGTTTTGAGTTGTGTAAAAAGAAAAGTTATTACAGAGAAAAATGCAGATGGTAGATTTAATGTGTACGAACTACTTTTAATCATAAAAAGTTGACATGCCTGACTATAATAAGGACCATCTATCTTGCTAGCAGGCATAATTATTAATGGGCTACCATGTACGGGAACCGTATCCTCTAACGTGAAGGAGCTAAGTCAGGAAAAATAAAGAAGCAAAGTCGCTTCGTAGCATAAGTACAAGGTTATGCACTGTCTTTAACTAATAAAGGTGATTACTGTAGATGTTTAAAAACTAAACTAAATTTTATTACACCATAATTTTCTCTGCATGTAATTACTTCAAATGCAAGACACAAGTTTGTATTGTGCAAATTAATTTAAATTATTTGGATTTTAGACATATGGTTTGGGGGAAGGAAAGTTAGAGTACTGTAGCTTCTCTAACTTTTCACCTTCAAGTTAGAGTACTGTAGCTTCTCTAACTTTTCACCCATGTACGTAGTCCTTCCAAGAAACAGCCGTTATTGCATTACGAGCAGAAAACAGTTCACACGTGCGCTCAGATTCAAATTTTCAGCATGCAGTCGATTTATGGTTTAATTGAAGTACACATCAGGATATTATTTCACACAAAATACAGCAGCCACATGGAACATATCTAATTTTAGTACAACAACAAAATTTGCAATTATTACAGACCACGAAATTTTGAACGAAATTTTGAGCAGTAATTAGTTACAGCATTGGCATCAGCAGTCCACTTGACTGAACAACAGAATCAAAGTTTATTTAGACACCTTCAATTCCCAGACACATCACAACTGGCTTACCATGACAAGTGCATAGGAGATTCTTTAGAACATTTTCTGTCAAAGTTTGCCTATTTTTCAATTCATGTATCTCTTGGCGTGTCTTGGCAATTAATTCATCAGCATCTTTGTTTTCCCGCCCAAATATATCAACTGCCTCTTGGAGTGCATCCCCGAAATCTCTTTGTGCCGGATTAAGTTGACCAATAGATACCATGGGCCTATGCGAGCAATATGCACTCTCACTGCTGCTTTGTGAAACATCAATACTTGAGGCATTGGCCCTTGCTTCTGGCATTGTAGCTTTATTTGAAGCCTGAAATTTAGATAAAACAAGTTACAACATCATATGATGCAATAAAAGACCTCCAATTTCAAGAACATCATTGAGCTGATATAACACAACAAGCAATCAAAAATAGAGCCTCGTACATCTATTTCTTCTGGAATGGTTGGTGTCTGGGACTCGATGGACCAATGAGAGCATCGTGCCACTGATCCATCCGTTGTTCGTGAAATGACCGCAACACTTGATAAATGGGTTGTCCCTACTGACATTACAGCTTTGTTTGCAGGCTGAAACTAAGACAAAACAAGTTAAAATGCAATACAATACAAGGCAAACAAACAGCATTGTTGACATAATTTTGAAAGAACCATGGGCAGATACAACAAAGAAACCAGTTAAGCCACATGCCTCTTAGAACAAACCAAACTAGATCATGGCGATGATGTATACAATGAACCAAGCAACTAGACATCATGTGCCCAATAACGAAGCCAGGTCACTGCACAGAAGAAATCTAGCAAATAGCCAAATACAGTCAAAAGATGTGCATGTTGGATTTGATACTATTAGGAAAATAATGTATGATTGATTTAAGCATGACTCAGATAGTGCCTTCGACATCGCAGAAGGTCAATGCAACAATTAATTGTATGGCTTGTATGAAGTGCCATAACATTTAAATTAAGCATAACGAGGCATTGCTTAATCTGAGAACTGAGTGCTAGCTCAGTGGCAAGGCTTGCGAGTGCGCAGCCAGCCCACCCGGGTTCGAGTCCCAACAGGACCGAATTAAACGGGGTGTTATCTAGCGCGTATAAATTCGCTGCTAGAGAGGTCTCATCATCTATCTCACAACGTATAGACAAGGGAGGGAATCTTCCTACGTTGGTCAACGTTTAGGCAATGCTTAATCTTGAATTCATGATCAAACTCAAACAAAAAAGGGCATATAACAAGTAGCACCATGTGCATCATGTATAATAGATTACTAGAAACTGAATGAAGCAATTGAACATGGAGCGTATTATATAAACAGCCAGATCATTTGAATATGGATATACCACATCATGTCAATGGGACTCAGAAAAACAAAGCTAGACATTTAAACAAGTAATATAACTATTTTTTCACCATGTTTCAAGTAGAATAGGAAGCTAGGTTAGGAATAAAGCAATCATGTTTCAAGTAGAATAGGAAGCTAGGTTAGGAATAAAGCAATAAAAAAACACAAAGTGCATCATTTCAGCTAGGATCATTTCTATCAAACTTCATGCACTAGCCATGGAACAACAGGCAAACTCAATGAAGCAACAGGCAAAAAATTAACATAATAGAATTTCAGGACTTGTATTAACATAGCCAAATCATGTAACTTATACCCAGGCATGCCGGATGCCAGATGGGTCAAAGGCAGTGTGCAATGTTCCATATGGTCATTGTTTATATTTTATTAGATTCCATTAGGCAACTTAGGTAGTGCAACATACAGAAAATGATGCAATTGAACTATGCACAGGAGGTAAATTAACATTCCAAAAAAAACAGGGAACTTACATGAGCTTTTTTTTGAGTCACACGGACCTCATCGGGTACTTGGACAGAAGAACCTGGTGCCTCACTGTTTCTCCTCTGCATGAAGGAGAGGCCAATTGTAAACAGAAACAGGTCCAAGATATAGAAGTTTGCATTAAGCAATATACAAAAAACAGCAGGTACTTACATGATTATAGGCGAGCTTTACTCTACGTTTATGAGTGTAAGATGTGCCTGCTGCACGTGTAATAACAACAAACAGTTACGAGTCACGGCTTTGCTATAATTAAATTGACACCAAATAGTAGTAGAAGCATTATGACGTGCATAAACATGTAATACAGGATCGCAGAAAGATATCAAACATGATGTAACTAGAGCAGTAGCCTACGGCCAAATAGTGAGAAATTGTAATCGTGTCAATTGTGGACTTGTATAGCCTACCCCAACTTGTTTGGGAATAAAGGCTTTGTTGTTGTTGTTGTTGTCAATCGTGGACATGTAGAGCATTCAACGGCTCATGATTGGTGGCTCATATTTTGTAGAGTTTCAGCGAATGGGTGGGTTAGGTTACTCAGACCACCACACTGTGTATTTATATCATCTGAGTTAGGGTTACAATACTACTGGACATGGGCCTCTATGGGCCTCACACTGGATACAATATTACTACAGCGCTACTACTAAACTCACTCATGGTCCAACACACCCCCTCAAGATGATCATGGGTAAACAACCATGGCCATCTTGCAACAACAACATGACACATATGACAACTACCAGTAATGAACATTCAGCATAACTCCTAGGATACATGACAGCATTGCACTTTCCATCATCTTGTCATCTCGATTCATCTCTTCATCAGCAGCGAAGATATCCAGCTTGAACCATCTGGGATACGCACAACTCCTAACCATACACGTCCTCAACAACCCCGGCTGCCTCACCACACAAGTTCCACAGAACCATCCACACTCGCCTCAATGTCCTTAGCCTCTCTTCTCCACTCTGCTCGGCCACCTCTTCCGTCTCTCCCACAAACCCCCAGCCAACTCCTGCCTCAACCATCCACTCCTCAAGCACCCATGCCTATCCCCGGGTCAGGCCTCAACCAGTCTCACCTCATGCACGCATGCCTTTCCCCTGGACATATCCACAACCATCACCATCACCACTAAACCGCAGCCTCATCAACTCCATCACGACTCAACCGCAGCCTCATCAACTCCATCACCACATATCCTCACAGCCTCACATCTCCATTTTCTCCTCACTTCCACTCGGATGGCGCCTCGTCTGCGCGCCCTGGCCAACCTGGCGGACCGCACCTGGCCACATCGACCGGCTCGCGCTGGTCAACGTCCAGCACCAACCTCCGGCTCCGCCCTGCGCTCAAAGGCTCGCCCCACTCCGCACGCCTCCAACTTCTGCCCCTCACACGGATCCAGATCTCTCTGCCACGGATTCACTTCCTCTTCTCTCCTTTCTAAACCAAAACGATCTTCACCCTCTTATTTCTCCCCGCGCGAGCAGCCGCCGATCTCACACAGCTCACATCGCTGTGTATGATAGCCGCAACCCACGCAGAGCACCTGATGCGGCCTCCCGCCGCCTGGATTTCTACATCTCAACGGTGGGTTTTGTGATCAAAGGAAGAACTTGTTTGGTACTGTTTGTGGCGGCTAGCAGGAAGGAAACCTAGGCTCTGATACCATGTAGAGTTTCAGCGAATGGGTGGGTTTGGTCACGGAAAAACATACTTATGCGTCGTGTTTAAACCTAAAGGATGAGGTGGTTATCAACGAAAGCACTTGTAAGTTAGAAATATAGCACGAATTCAGAAATACGAGTGTGCAATACTCCTAACAGAACAAAACGCGCAGGGATGTCTGGTTACCTATTTCTGGGCGGCGTTTAGACGTGTTCCGCGTTCTTACGGGTGACGTGGAGGTCGGCGAGGGGACTGCTGTTGCGGTGGGTGCCGGGGAAGCAGATCTTGGGGGGTCGGAGAAGGACATGCTGGGCGGTCGATGAAGTGTTCAGCGCGCCGGCCGAACTAGAAGGTCGGTGAAGCAGATGATGTGCAGTGCACGGTGGCGTCGGTGTCGGCGAAGCTGGTCAGGTGCGGTGGTCGATAGAGTCGGCGAACGAGATACGGTGCGGTGGACGCCGGAGTAGGTGCGGATCAAGCGGATAGGGCAGCCTCGGGGTTTGAAGCCGTGGCAGCTTGAACGGCGAAGTGCGGCGGCCGGGAAGATCTGGAGGTAGGCAAGAGGGGCGGTTTCTCTGAGGGCTTGCGGGCGAAACTAGGGCGAAGCTGGGCGATAGAGGAGTAGAAGGGAATTTCGCAGTCCTTCTTTTGAGGAAAAAAATATTCGCAGATCTGAAACTTTGCGGCGCGAGATATTTGGGCGTTGGCGGGGAATTTTACCGCTCGATGATATTAAATTTTGGCTGTAGTAGGTTTTTTTTTAGAGTATGTAATAATAATAAATAGTAGGCCCTACTAGTACTGTACGTCTGTTCAGGAATCCAAGGGGGTAGAGGTAGAGGTATAGACAATATAGAGATATAAGAAATGGCGGGGGCTAGCGGAAATGCACTTTGCCTCATAGGAGCATATGCTCCCATTATGTGAATCCATATTTCAAAGTGTCAAAAAATTCTAAACTAAAATTTTACATGTATATCTAGACATTTTATGTTGGTACACAAGTTTTCTCACAAAAAAATTATGTGGCTCCTATAAAAAAGACAAATTTTGATGTTGTAACACGACTACGTACAGTATATTTTTTGCCTTTTTTTACACGCCACACAAAATGTCGTTTTTCCACGAAAACTTGTGAACGAACATATGATGTCACAATGTATACCAAAAAAATTAACATTTATATAATTTTTTTTAATCATTTTCTATAATTGGTGCATATGCACGCGTGTGCCAAAACGCCACCTCCGCAGGCTAGGAGTTTCTAAACTTCTTATGGCACATCAAATAAAATGTTGTTCAAACAATAATAATAATGTGCTTATGATTGTTACTCCCTTCCACCATGAATAAAGTCCACATCGGTTTCGTGTCAAACTTTGACTCGAGATTTAGGTACCCACATGATAGTGCTAGTATCATAGCTAGTATCATACACATTGGTCCCACAAAAATGTTGATGTGGCAGCTAATTAAGTAGGAGAGAGGAGATTAGTGTAACATAGGTAGATACTGTATCATAGCGCAAACAACGAGAAAACTTAATGCTAAACAAATCTTGTACACAAATTTGCATTGAGATTCTAAAAAATAATAAATGTAGCATTACTATGATACTACTCCATGATACTACCCACTATAGAAATAGTATGACCAGCCTAATTTTATGACATCCGCAAAATATACCATTGGAAAGTTCATCGAAACAAGCATCCGATGATATAGTTTTGAATGACATGCAACTCATAATTGGCGGGCCCAAGTATTAGTCTAAGTTTGCCTCTGAAAGCAAATTGGCATTGTACTCTAGGACAAAGGGAGACTACTCGCAATGGCAATATCATAAGTAGTATCATGCACTACATGCATGCAAAATGTTGATGTGTCATATCAGTTAATGATGAAAGAGACGATAGTGGTATCATAGGTAGATATCGTATCATATCATGTAGAACTAGAAAAATTACTGCCAAACAAATCTTGTACACACTTTTGTATTGAGATTCTACAAATCCCTAAATACATGTAGCATATTATACTACTACATGATGATACTATGGACTGTGAAAATAATATCGTACATTAGTATCATATGTATGATACTATTATATGATACTCCCCATTGTGACTAGTCTAATAATAACAATAGTACTCAAATTTGTCTTGTCCCTCGGGTGTTTAGAAGTATATGTTCGGTCCCTCACGTATTTAAGAATTATGTTTGGCCCCTCAACTCTAATGTGGTCAAAATTGAGCACTTGATCACTTAGTTAGGTCTAGCAATGATAAAAACTTGATTGGTCTGTTTATTATTTGTTATGTGGCACGGCGGCAAAGCATTTTGCTAAATCTCAAGCACACATAGTTGGGGTCCATTAGAGGGACTAATTAAATCAAAGTACAATGGATTATAAAAGCAGGTTTTATCATTGATTAGCTTTGCAACGGCCTATCAACTGTAAGTGTTGCATGTGTTCTAAAGAACTATGTTCATCGTCACAGATCAAGAGGAGTACGCAAAGTGGAGGACGCACAAAACAACCGTAGGCCAGGTGGGCACACCTTACTAATTTTCATTTTTCCACTTTATATGTGATAATTTTTTACATAATTAATTAACTAAACATTTTAAAATAGGGTGGGCCATTCAACCCAAACACCATGTTGCGTACGTCGCTGAGGGTAAGGGGTTTCATCTTCGTTCTATGGTATGAGTATGTAATGCGCGTGATACTCATCGAAGACAATATATATAGCAGACATCACATCAGATGAGCCTATGGATAAAAATGGGCCAAATCATATCTACTAGTGCACAAATGAAGTTAAAAATAGGTCAACCTTCATTAGACCGATACTACTTAAAAGACCATTGTTTGACCTAAGTAAGCGTATATATGAGGTCTGTAATACTAGTCACAATGCATAGTATCATATATAAAAGTATGGTGTGTATGATACAATTAATACTACATGTTACTATGTCAACGATGCATGGTATCATGTACTAGTATCATAATCTTCTTATATTAATTGATTTGTAGAATCTCAATGCAGATCTATGTACAAGATTATTTAACATTAAATTTTCTAGTACTACGTGCTATGATACGGTATCTACCTATGATATTATAATCCTCTCTCTCATCTTTAATTGCAGTGCCACATCAGCTTTTTTGCAAGCATGAGATGCATGATAGTGTACTACCTATGATACTCCCATTGTGGGTAGTCTAAGGGGGCAATGTTAGACCTAATTAAGTGTTTGAGGTTAGTTATGGACCGATGTTATACCTAATTGTGTTTGAGGTCAGTTAGGGACCTTATTATACATAATTAAGTGTTAGAGGTGAGTTCAAATAATAATATATAGTTGGGGTCTAAAGTTCACCAACGTATGCAACACACGAGCTGCCAAATGTGTACTTAATTAACCCTATTAGGAAAACACAAGATTATCTCATTCAACAAAATATTAGGAAAGTGTATCACAATTGTATTTATCCCTTATCTCTCTCATGTTAACCGAGACAAGAGTTCGTTCTAGGTCAGCTCTACGACAATTAGCGTCGCAAGGGTGGTAACATAGGTGTGCAGTTGCGAAAGTTTTTTCCCAAGTTGTCGACTTCCTCAATCCACACTTAATATTTGTGCATGCGGGCCTAAGTATATGGTACTACTTAGTTCTATTCCTAGTATATATGTTGGGTGACTTAGAAAAATCATACTTCGTACATGATTCCTTCCGAAAATCCTTTAGGGCTTCTTTGATTCATATTAGGTTGGTATAAGATAATAGGATTTAGATCTTATAGGAATATTTCCTACACTAGTAGTTTGATTCATATGAACATATCCAATAGGAAATAATCCTATAGGAATCATCAAGTAGTGCAAATCCTAGTATAGGATTAAATATTTGGTCCTACCTCATGGAAAAATTCATTTGGCGCAATCAAACGCAACTCATCTTATTATAGGATTTAACTACACATGTCATCCCAAATCCCAATCCTACATTCCTACTCCTATGATTTCCCTATCCTGTGAATGAAAGGAGCCCTTAAAATCAAACTATCCCGCACCTCGTCGATTCGTATAAAACCGACTCTAGCCAACAACTCTTCGCCCGACCTTTCTTCTTCACCATCGTGCCACCACACACTCGTCATTTTCCATTGCAACGCATTTAGGGTGTGTTCGGTTCCGTAACCAAGTGGAATGGAATGGAACCGTTCCGCACCTAGAGCCCATTCTTGTGTTCGGTTGTGGAATGGAACGGAACCGAGTGGTTCCTCGAAAGGGAATATTCTCCCCATATGCAGAATGCACCCATTCCACCGAATCGGTGGAATGTGGTGGAACGGCTGTTACTTAGCCGCTATTAATTACAAAGCACTTCACTAATCCAACCAAAAAAATTATTAGTTGTTGTTAATTATGATTTTGAGATTAAAAAGGCCACTATTAATTACGATATTTAGAAAAAAGATTAAACTTTAACTTCATTCCGTTCTACTCTCCAAATTCCCCGACCATACAAAAAATAACATTAATTACGATTTTAAGATTAAAAAGGCCATTAGGCGTTGTTAATTACGATTTTAAGATTTAAAAGGCTATTTGCCATTGTTAATTACGATTCTTAGACAAAAGTTTAGTTTAACCACATTCCGTTCTGCTCTCCAATTCCTCCAACCGAACAAAAAGTACCATTCTCGTACCTCCTTTTTGTCCAAACCGAACGCGGGGATGGAACCATTCCATTCCTCCTGAAAGGAACCATTCCTTACTAAAATCTTCTTGTGCCACCTCCCGCTTTAAAGGCCTACTCGCATAACCCTACAGCTACGCACTCGCGTGGGCAACCGAACACACCTACATCATCAATGCCCCGCGTACTTATCCGCACCGCCTACAGCTCTGCACTCCTATGACCTATCCATGGCTGGGCAGTCAAAAAAAGCTGCGTCACCTGGGAAATCAACAAGCCACGCAAGCAAGTCGCAAGCATCATAAATTCCGAATCAATGCCTAGCTACAGTCTACCTGGCCTCCTCCCAACTCATTGTCCTTGAGGCCTTAACAAAGCCTTCTAAAAGGGTTTTATCAAAATATTCCATATGGATTAGTAAAAAAAACGCACCTGCTAAAGATTCATATATGCCCCTAGGTTAAAAATATGCATCTCATATTTGTATGGATACATATGTATCTCTGACTAAAATGCATGTATCAAGACATAAGTGAGACACCTATATATTTTCAAACGGGGATGTAGTAGTAGATTTTTTGGGTCATGTGTTGGCAATAAAAAATGGATTCCCCTTTTCATCTGTGCACAAGGAGGGCAAAACGAGTGGTCTTTTGTGAAGTGTCTCTACCAATCTACAACCACTTCAATTTTCACATGTACGCTAGACCCTGAAAGATGTCCAAATCAAGTTGCAGTGTTTTATCTCGATCCACATCTACATATGGTTTTATAATTGAGCTTTATCCTAATGAATTCAAAATTAAACTGTATGAGTTTGCTTGTTTTTGTACCCACTTGTGAAGGGTTCATGCAGGATCTGTAGCGAACTTTCTTGTGAAGACATATTTTGGCACATACTGTATGTGAATCTTCTCACGGCCATCAACTTTGAATACTCAAGTTTTTTACTCCTATATATCTAAAATGATATCAGTGTACCATTTTACTTATTCACAATGTTGGCAAAAAATGTATTTTTATTCCCATCTATTTCCATTTTTTGATTTCTTTTTTGAATTTTCATGCCCATTTGTAGATTTGACCAAGATTTAAACAAGTTTAACACATGAAAAATGAAAAGGTAAGCATGGATCCTTCTTAGACACTCTAAAATGAAGCTTTTGGGAGGTTCTTGAAATTTCCAAGTTTCAAACCCAAAACCACTTCTTCTCTTCATGTTTGACTACATAAGATAGAGTTTAGGGTTAGGGGTAGATACATGATTTTTCTTGTTTGAATATGTCTAGACCTTGTTTATCAACTTTAATGCTTACTATATGACATAAGAAGACTATGTGCTTTGGTTTTTCATTTTCTGTTTTTTTTATATTTTATGCCCATTTGAATCTTGGTCAAATCCTAGGTTTGACCAGGATTTAAGCAAGTTTAAAACATGAAAACGACTTCTCTTCGTGCTTGACTTCTTATTCACTCCAAAATGAAGCTTTTGGAAGTGTTTTTGACATTTCCATGTTTGAAACCCAAAACGACATCTCTTCGTGCTTGACTTCATAAGATAGAGTTTAGGGTTAGGGGGTAGATACATGAATTTTCTGGTTTGAATATGTCTAGACCTAGCTTGTTTATCAACTTGAATGCTTGCTATATGACATCAGAAGACTATGTGTTTGGTTTTTTTTTGAATTTGTTATGCCCATTTGAATCCTGGTCAAATCCTAGGTTTGACCAAGATTTAAACAAGTATAAAACATGAAAATGAAAAGTAAGCCTGGATCCTTCTTATTCACTCCAAAATGAAGCTTTTGGGAGGGTTTTTGAAATTTCCATGTTTGAAACCCAAAACGACTTCTCTTCGTGATTGACTTCATAAGACAGAGTTTAGGGTTAGGGGTAGATACCGGATTTTTCTGGTTTGAATATGTCTAGACCTTGTTTATCAAATTGAATGCTTGCTATATGACATCAGAAGACTATGTGTTTGGTTTTTGTTTTTTGAATTTGTTATGCCCATTTGAATCTTAGTCAAATCCTAGGTTTGAATATATATATGTCTAGACCTTGTATATCAACTTGAATGCCTTACTATACATATGACATAAGAATGTTATGTGCTTTGGTTTTTCATTCTTTTCATTTTTTTCTGAATTTTTAGGGCCATTTGAATCATGGTCAAATCCTTGGTTTGACCAAGATTTAAACAAATTTAAAACATGAAAATGAAAAGGGAAGTCTGTATCCTTCTTAGTCACTCTAAAATGAAGCTTTTGGGATGTTCTTTAAATTTCAATGTTTGAAACCCAAAACGACTTCCCTTCATGCTAGACTTCATAAGATCGACAGGGGGTAGATACATGATTTGTCTGGTTTGGATATATCTAGACCTTGTTTATCAACTTGATTGCTTACGATATGACATAAGAAGACTATGTGATTTGGTTTTTCATTTTTCTGATTTTTTTGAATTTTGTGCCCACCCATTTGTATCTTCGTCAAATCCTAGGTTTGACCAAGATAATTTAAACAAGTTTAAAACATGAAAATGTAAAGGGAAGCATGTATCCTTCTTAGTCACTCTAAAATGAAGCTTTTGGGAGGTTTTTGAAATTTCGATGTTTGAAACCCAAAACCACTTCTCTTCACATGCTTGACTTCATAAGACAGAGTTTAGGGTTTAGGGGTATAGATACATGATTTGTCTGGTTTGAATATGTCTAGACCTTGTTTATCAACTTGAATGCTTACTATATGACATAAGAAGACTATGTGATTTGGTTTTTCATTTTTCTGTTTTTTAATTATTTTTCTGCCCATTTGAATCTTGGTCAAATCCTAGGTTTGAACAAGATTTAGACAAGTTTAACACGTGAAATTAAACGAATAAGTAAGCATTGATCCTTCTTAGTCACTTCAAAATGTACCAATTGATAGTGTTAACTTTGCTTCATGGAAAAAATAATGTCATGTAAATGAGTTAACTTGGATTTCCTACCCTTGAATCCATAGGAAACTTTGTTCTAATGCACTATTATAATCAACCGAGTTTTTACACCAACAGGTCTGTCACTTACGTGTGGTGCCCACGCGTGAGGTCCCACACTTCAGTGAGCACAAGTCACGTGCAATAGGTACGCCAACTCCCAGCCATCTTCTTTGTCAAGAGAAGACGCATCAGGATGCGTATTGGAAGTCCGTGGGTCCTTCTGGATCCTTCGGTTGTCCCTCTCACAAAAAAAAACAAATCTATCTCATTCTCGGCCTCGCTCGACTCGCTCGCTCGCTCGCACGTCCTGCGCATTTGCTTCTTTGGTTTTTGTTTTTTGAATTTGTTATGCCCATTTGAATCTTAGTCAAATCCTAGGTTTGAATATATATGTCTAGACCTTGTATATCAACTTGAATGCCTTACTATACATATGACATAAGAATGTTATGTGCTTTGGTTTTTCATTCTTTTCATTTTTTTCTGAATTTTTAGGGCCATTTGAATCTTGGTCAAATCCTTGGTTTGACCAAGATTTAAACAAATTTAAAACATGAAAATGAAAAGGGAAGTCTGTATCCTTCTTAGTCACTCTAAAATGAAGCTTTTGGGATGTTCTTTAAATTTCAATGTTTGAAACCCAAAACGACTTCCCTTCATGCTAGACTTCATAAGATCGACAGGGGGTAGATACATGATTTGTCTGGTTTGGATATATCTAGACCTTGTTTATCAACTTGATTGCTTACGATATGACATAAGAAGACTATGTGATTTGGTTTTTCATTTTTCTGATTTTTTTGAATTTTGTGCCCACCCATTTGTATCTTCGTCAAATCCTAGGTTTGACCAAGATAATTTAAACAAGTTTAAAACATGAAAATGTAAAGGGAAGCATGTATCCTTCTTAGTCACTCTAAAATGAAGCTTTTGGGAGGTTTTTGAAATTTCGATGTTTGAAACCCAAAACCACTTCTCTTCACATGCTTGACTTCATAAGACAGAGTTTAGGGTTTAGGGGTATAGATACATGATTTGTCTGGTTTGAATATGTCTAGACCTTGTTTATCAACTTGAATGCTTACTATATGACATAAGAAGACTATGTGATTTGGTTTTTCATTTTTCTGTTTTTTAATTATTTTTCTGTCCATTTGAATCTTGGTCAAATCCTAGGTTTGAACAAGATTTAGACAAGTTTAACACGTGAAATTAAACGAATAAGTAAGCATTGATCCTTCTTAGTCACTCCAAAATGTACCAATTGATAGTGTTAACTTTGCTTCATGGAAAAATTAATGTCATGTAAATGAGTTAACTTGGATTTCCTACCCTTGAATCCATAGGAAACTTTGTTCTAATGCACTATTATAATCAACCGAGTTTTTACACCCAACAGGTCTGTCACTTACGTGTGGTGCCCACGCGTGAGGTCCCACACTTCAGTGAGCACAAGTCACGTGCAATAGGTACGCCAACTCCCAGCCATCTTCTTTGTCAAGAGAAGACGCATCAGGATGCGTATTGGAAGTCCGTGGGTCCTTCTGGATCCTTCGGTTGTCCCTCTCACAAAAAAAACAAATCTATCTCATTCTCGGCCTCGCTCGACTCGCTCGCTCGCTCGCCGCACGTCCTGCGCACCGACAAACCCTGCACAATGATCAACATCATCATCATCACCCGAAAAAGGGGAGACACCATAATGCTCTGCCTTTTTTCTCTCCTTCCGAGTGATCCCTCTTCCTCCGATTTTCACTCGACGGGCAAACGCACATCTGCAGCATAGTAATAATAAAAAGGTAGAAAAATCGATATACGAATCTATAATTAAATAGGTTAAACTAGGGTTTTGCCCTGTACTAGAGATCAAGGTTCAAAAAAATCCAACTACGGGGTTCGAACAACACGATTCTAATCCAAGAACTTTTTCGACCTCATCCAAGTGGCCTCAAACTATAGGGTTAGCATCTAGTGCAGTATGTGTGAAAATGTATGCACTATGTGTGCTATAACTTGTATGTCTTTCAAATTTGAACCAACTTTGAATAAGTTTGAAATATTTGAAATGGGGCTTTTGGCTTAAACGTTTGAAACTCAAAACGATTCTCTTCATGCTAGACTTCATAAGACCGAGTTTAGGGTTAGGGGTAGATACATGATTTGTCTGGTTTGAATATGTCTAAACCTTGTTTATCAACTTTAATGCTAACTTCTCAGTCACTCTAAAATGAAGTTTTTGGAGGTTTTTGAAATTTCCATCTTTGAAACCCAAAACCACTTCTCTTCATGCTTGACTTCATAAGAAAAAGTTTAGGGTTAGGGGGTATAGATACATGATTTGTATGGTTTGAATATGTCCAAACCTTATTTATCAACTTGAATATGCTTACTATATGACATAAG
Source organism: Lolium perenne (assembly GCF_019359855.2). Classification (NCBI taxonomy): domain Eukaryota; kingdom Viridiplantae; phylum Streptophyta; class Magnoliopsida; order Poales; family Poaceae; genus Lolium; species Lolium perenne. Next base: position 52,103,959 of record NC_067248.2, on the reverse strand, counting down.
AAGACTATGTACTTTGGTTTTTAATTTTTCTGATTTTTTTAATTTTCTGCGCATTTGGATCATATCTTGGTCAAATCCTAGGTTTCACCAAGATTTAGACAAGTTTAACACGTGAAAATGAGTAAGTAAGCATGGATCCTTCTTAGTCACTCTAAAATGAAGCTTTTGGGATGTTCTTGAAATTTCCATGTTTGAAACCCAAAACCACTTCTCTTCATGATTGACTTCCATAAGATCGACAGATCAGTTTAGGGTTAGGGTAGATATATACATGATTTTTTGGTTTGAATATGTCTAGACCTTGTTTATCAACTTGAATGCTTACTATACATATGACATAAGAATGCTATGTGCTTTGGTTTTTCATTCTCTTTTTGAATTTTTTCTAAATTTTTAGGCCCATTTGAATCTTGGTCAAATCCTTGGTTTGACCAAGATTTAAACAAGTTTAAAACATGAAAATGAAAAGGGAAGTCAGTATCCTTCGTAGTCACTCTAAAATGGAGAAGCTTTTGGGATTTTCTTGTAATTTCTATGTTTGAAACCGAAAACGAGTTCCCTTCATGCTAGTAGACTAGCTTCATAAGATCGACAGGCCGGGGGTAGATACATGATTTGTCTGGTTTGGATATATCTAGACCTTGTTTATCAACTTTAATGCTTACTATATGACATATATAAGAAAACTATTGCTTTGGTTTTTCCTTTTTCTGTTTTTTTTTTTAATTTTGATGCCCATTTGAATCATGTCGAATCCTAGGTTTGACCAAGATAATTTAAACAAGTTTAAAACATGAAAATGAAAAGGGAAGCATGTATCCTTCTTAGTCACTCTAAAATGAAGCTTTTGGGAGGTTTTTGAAATTTCCATGTTTGAAACCCAAAACCACTTCTCTTCACATGCTTGACTTCATAAGACAGAGTTTAGGGGTTAGGGGTATAGATACATGATTTGTCTGGTTGAATATGTCTAGACCTTGTTTATCAACTTTAATGCTTACTATATGACATAAGAAAACAATTGCTTTGGTTTTTCTTTTTCTGATTTTTTTGAATTTTGATGCCCATTTGAATCTTGTCAAATTCTAGGTTTGAACAAGATTTAAACAAGTTTAAAACATGAAAATGAAAAGGGAAGCATGTAACCTTCTCAGTCACTCTAAAATGAAGTTTTTGGGAGGTTTTTGATATTTCCATGTTTGAAACCCGAAACCACTTCTCTTCATGCTTGACTTCATAAGACAGAGTTTAGGGTTAGGGGTAGATACATGATTTGTATGGTTTGAATATGTCCAAACCTTGTTTATCAACTTGAATATGCTTATGTGCTTTGGTTTTTTATTTTTCTGATTTTTCTGAATTTTATGCCCATAAATCTTGGTCAAATCCTAGGTTTGACCAGGATTTAAACAAGTTTAAAACATGAAATGAAAAGATAAGCCTGGATCCTTCTTAGTCACTCTAAAATGAAGCTTTTGGGAGGTTCTTGAAATTTCCATATTTGAAACCCAAAACCACTTCTCTACATGATTGACTTCATAAGACATAGTTTAATTAGAGTTTTAGGGGTAGATATATACATGATTTTTCTGGTTTGAATATATATGTCTAGACCTTGTTTATCAACTTGAATGCTTACTATACATATGACATAAGAATGCTATATATGTGCTTTGGTTTTTCATTCTTTTGATTTTTTTTTAATTTTTAGGGCCATTTGAATCTTGCATGGTTAAACTTGGGTTTTGCCCAGTTCTAAAGATCAAGGGTTCAAAAAAATCCAACTACGGGGTTCGAACAACACGATTCTAATCCAAGAATTTTTTCGACCTCATCCAAATGGCCTCAAACTATAGGGTTAGCATCTAGTGCAGTATGTGTGAAAATGTATGCACTATGTGTGCTATAACTTGTATGTCTTTCAAATTAAGTTGATAAACAAGGTCTAGACATATTCAAACCAGAATATTATACTGCATTAGTACAAAAAGTTTCCTATGGATTCATCAAGGGTAGTAAAGCCAAGTTAACTCATTGTCATGACTAAGAAGGATCCATGCTTACTTTTTCATTTTCATGTTTTAAACTTGTTTAAATCTTGGTCAAACCTAGGATTTGACCAAGATTCAAATGGTCATAAAAAATCAAACAAAATCAAGAAAATCAAAAACCAAACCACATAGTCTTCTTATGTAATATACTAAGCATTCAAGTTGATCAACGAAGTCTAGACATATTCAAACCAGAAAAATCATGTATCTACCCCCTAACCCTAAACGTTGTCTTATGAAGTCAAGCATGAAGAGAAGAAGTGGTTTTGGGTTTCAAACATGGAAATTTCAAAAACCCACCCAAAAGCTTCATTTTGGAGTGACTAAGAAGGATCCAAGCTTACTTTTTCATTTTCATGTTTCAAACTTGTTTAAATCTTTGTCAAACCTAGGATTTGACCAAGATTCAAATGGGCATAAAAATTCAAAAAAGAAATCAAAAAATGAAACACCAAAGCACATAAACTTCTTATGTCATATAGTAATTAAGCATTCATGTTGATCAACAAAGTCTATATATATTTAAACAATAAAAATCATGTATATATACCCCCAAACCCAAAACCACTTCTCTTCACATGCTTGACTTCATAAGACAGAGTTTAGGGGTTAGGGGTATAGATACATGATTTGTCTGGTTTGAATATGTCTAGAACTTGTTTATCAACTTGAATGCTTACTATGTGATTTGGTTTTTCATTTTTCTGTTTTTTAATTATTTTTCTGCCCATTTGAATCTTGGTCAAATCCTAGGTTTGAACAAGATTTAGACAAGTTTAACACGTGAAATTAAACGAATAAGTAAGCATTGATCCTTCTTAGTCACTCCAAAATGTACCAATTGATAGTGTTAACTTTGCTTCATGGAAAAAATAATGTCATGTAAATGAGTTAACTTGGATTTCCTACCCTTGAATCCATAGGAAACTTTGTTCTAATGCACTATAATAATCAACCGAGTTTTTACACCAACAGGTCTGTCACTTACGTGTGGTGCCCACGCGTGTGGTCCCACACTTGAGTGAGCACAAGTCACGTGCAACAGGTACGCCAACTCCCAGCCATCTTCTTTGTCAAGAGAAGACGCATCAGGATGCGTATTGGAAGTCTGTGGGTCCTTCTGGATCCTTCGGTTGTCCCTCTCACAAAAAAAAACAAATCTCTCTCATTCTCGGCCTCGCTCGACTCGCTCGCTCGCTCGCTCGCTCGCTCGCACCTCCTGCGCACTGACAAACCCTGCACAACAGTCAACATCACCAGAAAAAGAATATACACCATCAATAAGAGGGGCCCCGTGACTGCTCTCCCTTCTTCTCCTTCCGAGTGATTCCTCTTCCTCCGAGTTTCACTCGACGGGCAAACACACATGTGCTGCATAGTAATAATAAAAAAGTAAAAGAATCGACTACGAATCTATTATTAAATAGGTTATAAACTAGGGTTTTCCCCAGTACTACAGATCAAGTTGAAAAAAAAAATCCAACTACGGGGTTTGATTTTGGCCTACAAATAAAAAATTAAATAAGTTGAACTAGTATTCCTCTAAAAAATCATTTTGGTTTGCATTGTTTGATAATTTTCATAGCTAGAGTGCATCACAATTTTTTGATTTCATGCTTTGCTTTGCCAATTTTGATTTTTTCTAACCACCTTCTCTTTGATTTCAAATTTAGGTCAAACTATCAGTGCCTACTATGTGTTCTACTTGAATTGGATGCAGCATGCGCACATGATATGTTTTGCCATTGTTTTGGGCTTCCACACATCTTGGGGCATCCAAGTATTTAAGTTACCTTGTTTTTTAATTGTAATTCATGTACCCTTTCCTCCCAATTAAATTTTGGTTTTACATTTTTAATTTTTTTAAATTTTTATGCCCATTCTGATGTCATATAGTTAGCATTTAAGTTGATAAACAAGGTCTAGACATATTCAAACCGGAAAAATCATGTATCTACCCCTAACCCAAAACTCTGTCTTATCAAGTCAAGCACGAAGAGAAGTCGTTTTGGGTTTCAAACATGGAATTTTCAAAAACCCTCCAAAAAGCTTCATTTTGGAGTGACTAAGAAGGATGGAGGCTTACCTTTTTCATTTTCATGTTTTAAACATGTTTAAATCTTGGTCAAACCTATTATTTGACAAAGAATCAGATGGGCTTAAAATTTCAAAAAAATCAAAAAATGAAAAACCAAAGCATGCAGTCTTCTTATATATGTCATATATATATTACGACACATTCAAGTTGATAAACAAGGTTTGGACATATTCAAACCAAAAAATCATGTATCTACCCCCTAACGCTAAACTCTGTCATATGAAGTCAAGCATATGAAGAGAAGTGGTTTTGGGTTTCAAACATGGAAATTTCCATGCTTGAAACCAAAAACCACTTCTCTTCATGCATGCTTGACTTCATAAGACAGAGTTTAGGGTTAGGTGGTAGATACATGATTTTCCTGGTTTGAATATGTGTAGACCTTGTTTATCAAATTAATTGAATGCTTACTATATAACATAAGAGAAGACCTTGTTTTTTTGAATTTTTATACCCATTTGAATCTTTGTCAAATCCTTGGTTCCACCAAGATTTGAATAAGTTAAAAACATGAATATGAAAAAGTAAGCATGTATGCTTCTTAGTCACTTCAAAATGAAGCTCTTGGGAGGGTTTTTGAATTTCCATATTCGAAACCAAAAACCACATATCTTCATGCTTGACTTCATGAAACAAAGTTTAGGGTTAGGGGTAGATACATGCATGATTTTTCTTGTTTGAATATGTCTAGAACTTGTTTATCAACTTAATTGAATGCCTACTATATAACATAAGAAGACCTTTTTTGTTTTTTTTTAAATTTTTATACCCATTTGAATCTTGGTCAAATCCTAGGTTTCACCAAGATTTGAATAAGTTTAAAACATGAATATGAAAAAGTAAGCATGCATGTATGCTTCTTAATTAATCACTTCGAAATGAAGCTCTTGGGAGGGTTTTTGAAATTTCCATGTTTGAAACCAAAAACCACATATCTTCATGCATGCGCTTGACTTCATGAGACAGAGTTTAGTGTTAGGGGGTAGATACATGATTTCTCTCGTTTGAATATGTTTGAAACCAAAAACCACATATCTCTGGTTTGCCCGCACTTAGAAATGATATTTGCATCACTTATCATATGTTTGCCCATTTGAATCTTGTCAAATCCTAGATTTGACCAAGATAATTTAAACAAGTTTAAAACATGAAAATGAAAAGGCAAGCTTGTATCCTTCTTAGTCACTCTAAAATGAAGTTTGGGGAGGTTTTTGAAATTTCCATGCTTGAAACCAAAAAACCACTTCTCTTCATGCTTGACTTCAATTCATAAAGACAGAGTTTGGGGATATATAGGGGTAGATACATGATGTTTCTGGTTTGAATATGTCTAGACCTTGTTTATCAACTTAATTGAATGCTTACTATATGACATAAGAAGACTCTGTGCCTTGATTTTACATTTTTTTTAAATTATGCCCATTTGAATCTTGGTCAAATCCTAGGTTTGACCATGATTTAAACAAGTTTGTTTATCAACTTGAATGCTTGCTATATGACATCAGAAGACTATGTGTTTGGTTTTTGTTTTTTGAATTTGTTATGCCCATTTGAATCTTAGTCAAATCCTAGGTTTGAATATATATGTCTAGACCTTGTATATCAACTTGAATGCTTACTATACATATGACATAAGAATGTTATGTGCTTTGGTTTTTCATTGTTTTCATTTTTTTCTGAATTTTTAGGGCCATTTGAATCTTGGTCAAATCCTTGGTTTGACCAAGATTTAAACAAATTTAAAACATGAAAATGAAAAGGGAAGTCTGTATCCTTCTTAGTCACTCTAATTTTTTTTATACCCATTTGATTCTTCGTCAAATCCTAGGTTTGTTGACCTAGATTTGAACAAGTTTAAAACATGAATATGAAAAGGTAAGCATGTATGCTTCTTAATTAGTCACTCCAAAATGAAGCTCTTGGGAGGGTTTTTGAAATTTCCATGATTTAAACCAAAAACCACTTCTCTTCATGCTTGACTTCATAAGTTAGGGTTTAGGGATATATAGGGGGTAGATACATCATGATTTTTCTGGTTTGAATATGTCTAGAGCTTGTTTATCAACTTAATTGAATGCTTACTATATGACATAAGAAGACTATGTGCCTTGATATTTCATTTTTTTAAAATTATGCCCTTTTGAATATTGGTCAAAACCTAGGTTTGACAAAGATTTAAAAAAGATTAAAACATGAAAATGAAAAAGTAAGCCTTGATCCTTCTTATTAACTCCAAAATGAAGGTTTTTGGGAGGGTTTTTGAAATATCCATGTTTGAAACCCAAAAACCACTTCTCTTCGTGCAGAGTTTAGGGTTAGGGGTAGCTAGACACATGAATTTTCTGGTTTGATATGTCTAGACCTTGTTTATCAACTTAATTGAATGCTTACTATATGACATAAGAAGACTATGTGCCTTGATTTTACATTTTTTTAAAATTATGCCCATTTGAATCTTGGTCAAATCCTAGGTTTGACCATGATTTAAACAAGTTTGTTTATCAACTTGAATGCTTGCTATATGACATCAGAAGACTATGTGTTTGGTTTTTGTTTTTTGAATTTGTTATGCCCATTTGAATCTTAGTCAAATCCTAGGTTTGAATATATATGTCTAGACCTTGTATATCAACTTGAATGCTTACTATACATATGACATAAGAATGTTATGTGCTTTGGTTTTTCATTCTTTTCATTTTTTTCTGAATTTTTAGGGCCATTTGAATCTTGGTCAAATCCTTGGTTTGACCAAGATTTAAACAAATTTAAAACATGAAAATGAAAAGGGAAGTATGTATCCTTCTTAGTCACTCTAAAATGAAGCTTTTGGGATGTTCTTTAAATTTCAATGTTTGAAACCCAAAACGACTTCCCTTCATGCTAGACTTCATAAGATCGACAGGGGGTAGATACATGATTTGTCTGGTTTGGATATATCTAGACCTTGTTTATCAACTTGATTGCTTACGATATGACATAAGAAGACTATGTGATTTGGTTTTTCATTTTTCTGATTTTTTTGAATTTTGTGCCCACCCATTTGTATCTTCGTCAAATCCTAGGTTTGACCAAGATAATTTAAACAAGTTTAAAACATGAAAATGTAAAGGGAAGCATGTATCCTTCTTAGTCACTCTAAAATGAAGCTTTTGGGAGGTTTTTGAAATTTCGATGTTTGAAACCCAAAACCACTTCTCTTCACATGCTTGACTTCATAAGACAGAGTTTAGGGGTTAGGGGTATAGATACATGATTTGTCTGGTTTGAATATGTCTAGACCTTGTTTATCAACTTGAATGCTTACTATATGACATAAGAAGACTATGTGATTTGGTTTTTCATTTTTCTGTTTTTTAATTATTTTTCTGCCCATTTGAATCTTGGTCAAATCCTAGGTTTGAACAAGATTTAGACAAGTTTAACACGTGAAATTAAACGAATAAGTAAGCATTGATCCTTCTTAGTCACTCCAAAATGTACCAATTGATAGTGTTAACTTTGCTTCATGGAAAAAATAATGTCATGTAAATGAGTTAACTTGGATTTCCTACCCTTGAATCCATAGGAAACTTTGTTCTAATGCACTATTATAATCAACCGAGTTTTTACACCAACAGGTCTGTCACTTACGTGTGGTGCCCACGCGTGAGGTCCCACACTTCAGTGAGCACAAGTCACGTGCAATAGGTACGCCAACTCCCAGCCATCTTCTTTGTCAAGAGAAGATGCATCAGGATGCGTATTGGAAGTCCGTGGGTCCTTCTGGATCCTTCGGTTGTCCCTCTCACACAAAAAAAAAAACAAATCTATCTCATTCTCGGCCTCGCTCGACTCGCTCGCTCGCTCGCTCGCACGTCCTGCGCACTGACAAACCCTGCACAACAGTCAACATCATCATCATCACCCGAAAAAGGGGAGACACCATAATGCTCTGCCTTTTTTCTCTCCTTCCGAGTGATCCCTCTTCCTCCGAGTTTCACTCGACGGGCAAACGCACATCTGCAGCATAGTAATAATAAAAAGGTAGAAAAATCGATATACGAATCTATAATTAAATAGGTTAAACTAGGGTTTTGCCCTGTACTACAGATCAAGGTTCAAAAAAATCCAACTACGGGGTTCGAACAACACAATTCTAATCCAAGAACTTTTTCGACCTCATCCAAGTGGCCTCAAACTATAGGGTTAGCATCTAGTGCAGTATGTGTGAAAATGTATGCACTATGTGTGCTATAACTTGTATGTCTTTCAAATTTGAACCAACTTTGAATAAGTTTGAAATATTTGAAATGGGGCTTTTGGCTTAAACGTTTGAAACTCAAAACGATTCTCTTCATGCTAGACTTCATAAGACCGAGTTTAGGGTTAGGGGTAGATACATGATTTGTCTGGTTTGAATATGTCTAAACCTTGTTTATCAACTTTAATGCTAACTTCTCAGTCACTCTAAAATGAAGTTTTTGGAGGTTTTTGAAATTTCCATCTTTGAAACCCAAAACCACTTCTCTTCATGCTTGACTTCATAAGAAAAAGTTTAGGGTTAGGGGTATAGATACATGATTTGTATGGTTTGAATATGTCCAAACCTTGTTTATCAACTTGAATATGCTTACTATATGACATAAGAAGACTATGTACTTTGGTTTTTAATTTTTCTGATTTTTTTAATTTTCTGCGCATTTGAATCATATCTTGGTCAAATCCTAGGTTTCACCAAGATTTAGACAAGTTTAACACGTGAAAATGAGTAAGTAAGCATGGATCCTTCTTAGTCACTCTAAAATGAAGCTTTTGGGATGTTCTTGAAATTTCCATGTTTGAAACCCAAAACCACTTCTCTTCATGATTGACTTCCATAAGATCGACAGATCAGTTTAGGGTTAGGGGTAGATATATACATGATTTTTTGGTTTGAATATGTCTAGACCTTGTTTATCAACTTGAATGCTTACTATACATATGACATAAGAATGCTATGTGCTTTGGTTTTTCATTCTCTTTTTGATTTTTTTCTAAATTTTTAGGCCCATTTGAATCTTGGTCAAATCCTTGGTTTGACCAAGATTTAAACAAGTTTAAAACATGAAAATGAAAAGGGAAGTCAGTATCCTTCGTAGTCACTCTAAAATGGAGAAGCTTTTGGGATGTTCTTGTAATTTCTATGTTTGAAACCGAAAACGAGTTCCCTTCATGCTAGTAGACTAGCTTCATAAGATCGACAGCCGGGGTAGATACATGATTTGTCTGGTTTGGATATATCTAGACCTTGTTTATCAACTTTAATGCTTACTATATGACATATATAAGAAAACTATTGCTTTGGTTTTTCCTTTTTCTGTTTTTTTTTATTTTGATGCCCATTTGAATCATGTCGAATCCTAGGTTTGACCAAGATAATTTAAACAAGTTTAAAACATGAAAATGAAAAGGGAAGCATGTATCCTTCTTAGTCACTCTAAAATGAAGCTTTTGGGAGGTTTTTGAAATTTCCATGTTTGAAACCCAAAACCACTTCTCTTCACATGCTTGACTTCATAAGACAGAGTTTAGGGGGTTAGGGGTATAGATACATGATTTGTCTGGTTGAATATGTCTAGACCTTGTTTATCAACTTTAATGCTTACTATATGACATAAGAAAACAATTGCTTTGGTTTTTCTTTTTCTGATTTTTTTGAATTTTGATGCCCATTTGAATCTTGTCAAATTCTAGGTTTGACCAAGATTTAAACAAGTTTAAAACATGAAAATGAAAAGGGAAGCATGTAACCTTCTCAGTCACTCTAAAATGAAGTTTTTGGGAGGTTTTTGATATTTCCATGTTTGAAACCCGAAACCACTTCTCTTCATGCTTGACTTCATAAGACAGAGTTTAGGGTTAGGGGTAGATACATGATTTGTATGGTTTGAATATGTCCAAACCTTGTTTATCAACTTGAATATGCTTATGTGCTTTGGTTTTTTATTTTTCTGATTTTTTTGAATTTTATGCCCATAAATCTTGGTCAAATCCTAGGTTTGACCAGGATTTAAACAAGTTTAAAACATGAAATGAAAAGATAAGCCTGGATCCTTCTTAGTCACTCTAAAATGAAGCTTTTGGGAGGTTCTTGAAATTTCCATATTTGAAACCCAAAACCACTTCTCTACATGATTGACTTCATAAGACATAGTTTAATTAGAGTTTTAGGGGTAGATATATACATGATTTTTCTGGTTTGAATATATATGTCTAGACCTTGTTTATCAACTTGAATGCTTACTATACATATGACATAAGAATGCTATATATGTGCTTTGGTTTTTCATTCTTTTGATTTTTTTTTTTAATTTTTAGGGCCATTTGAATCTTGCATGGTTAAACTTGGGTTTTGCCCAGTTCTAAAGATCAAGGGTTCAAAAAAATCCAACTACGGGGTTCGAACAACACGATTCTAATCCAAGAATTTTTTCGACCTCATCCAAATGGCCTCAAACTATAGGGTTAGCATCTAGTGCAGTATGTGTGAAAATGTATGCACTATGTGTGCTATAACTTGTATGTCTTTCAAATTAAGTTGATAAACAAGGTCTAGACATATTCAAACCAGAATATTATACTGCATTAGTACAAAAAGTTTCCTATGGATTCATCAAGGGTAGTAAAGCCAAGTTAACTCATTGTCATGACTAAGAAGGATCCATGCTTACTTTTTCATTTTCATGTTTTAAACTTGTTTAAATCTTGGTCAAACCTAGGATTTGACCAAGATTCAAATGGTCATAAAAAATCAAACAAAATCAAGAAAATCAAAAACCAAACCACATAGTCTTCTTATGTAATATACTAAGCATTCAAGTTGATCAACGAAGTCTAGACATATTCAAACCAGAAAAATCATGTATCTACCCCCTAACCCTAAACGTTGTCTTATGAAGTCAAGCATGAAGAGAAGAAGTGGTTTTGGGTTTCAAACATGGAAAATTCAAAACCCACCCAAAAGCTTCATTTTGGAGTGACTAAGAAGGATCCAAGCTTACTTTTTCATTTTCATGTTTCAAACTTGTTTAAATCTTTGTCAAACCTAGGATTTGACCAAGATTCAAATGGGCATAAAAATTCAAAAAAGAAATCAAAAAAATGAAACACCAAAGCACATAAACTTCTTATGTCATATAGTAATTAAGCATTCATGTTGATCAACAAAGTCTATATATATTTAAACAATAAAAATCATGTATATATACCCCCAAACCCAAAACCACTTCTCTTCACATGCTTGACTTCATAAGACAGAGTTTAGGGGTTAGGGGTATAAATACATGATTTGTCTGGTTTGAATATGTCTAGACCTTGTTTATCAACTTGAATGCTTACTATGTGATTTGGTTTTTCATTTTTCTGTTTTTTAATTATTTTTCTGCCCATTTGAATCTTGGTCAAATCCTAGGTTTGAACAAGATTTATACAAGTTTAACACGTGAAATTAAACGAATAAGTAAGCATTGATCCTTCTTAGTCACTCCAAAATGTACCAATTGATAGTGTTAACTTTGCTTCATGGAAAAAATAATGTCATGTAAATGAGTTAACTTGGATTTCGTACCCTTGAATCCATAGGAAACTTTGTTCTAATGCACTATAATAATCAACCGAGTTTTTACACCAACAGGTCTGTCACTTACGTGTGGTGCCCACGCGTGTGGTCCCACACTTGAGTGAGCACAAGTCACGTGCAACAGGTACGCCAACTCCCAGCCATCTTCTTTGTCAAGAGAAGACGCATCAGGATGCGTATTGGAAGTCTGTGGGTCCTTCTGGATCCTTCGGTTGTCCCTCTCACACAAAAAAACAAATCTCTCTCATTCTCGGCCTCGCTCAACTCGCTCGCTCGCTCGCTCGCTCGCACCTCCTGCGCACTGACAAACCCTGCACAACAGTCAACATCACCAGAAAAAGAATATACACCATCAATAAGAGGGGCCCCGTGACTGCTCTCCCTTCTTCTCCTTCCGAGTGATTCCTCTTCCTCCGAGTTTCACTCGACGGGCAAACACACATGTGCTGCATAGTAATAATAAAAAAGTAAAAGAATCGACTACGAATCTATTATTAAATAGGTTATAAACTAGGGTTTTCCCCAGTACTACAGATCAAGTTGAAAAAAAAAATCCAACTACAGGGTTTGATTTTGGCCTACAAATAAAAAATTAAATAAGTTGAACTAGTATTCCTCTAAAAAATCATTTTGGTTTGCATTGTTTGATAATTTTCATAGCTAGAGTGCATCACAATTTTTTGATTTCATGCTTTGCTTTGCCAATTTTGATTTTTTCTAACCACCTTCTCTTTGATTTCAAATTTAGGTCAAACTATCGGTGCCTACTATGTGTTCTACTTGAATTGGATGCAGCATGCGCACATGATATGTTTTGCCATTGTTTTGGGCTTCCACACATCTTGGGGCATCCAAGTATTTAAGTTACCTTGTTTTTTAATTGTAATTCATGTACCCTTTCCTCCCAATTAAATTTTGGTTTTACATTTTTAATTTTTTTAAATTTTTATGCCCATTCTGATGTCATATAGTTAGCATTTAAGTTGATAAACAAGGTCTAGACATATTCAAACCGGAAAAATCATGTATGTAGCCCAAAACTCTGTCTTATCAAGTCAAGCACGAAGAGAAGTCGTTTTGGGTTTCAAACATGGAATTTTCAAAAACCCTCCAAAAAGCTTCATTTTGGAGTGACTAAGAAGGATGGAGGCTTACCTTTTTCATTTTCATGTTTTAAACATGTTTAAATCTTGGTCAAACCTATTATTTGACAAAGAATCAGATGGGCTTAAAATTTCAAAAAAATCAAAAAATGAAAAACCAAAGCATGCAGTCTTCTTATATATGTCATATATATATTACGACACATTCAAGTTGATAAACAAGGTTTGGACATATTCAAAGCAAAAAATCATGTATCTACCCCCTAACGCTAAACTCTGTCATATGAAGTCAAGCATATGAAGAGAAGTGGTTTTGGGTTTCAAACATGGAAATTTCCATGCTTGAAACCAAAAACCACTTCTCTTCATGCATGCTTGACTTCATAAGACAGAGTTTAGGGTTAGGTGGTAGATACATGATTTTCTTGGTTTGAATATGTGTAGACCTTGTTTATCAAATTAATTGAATGCTTACTATATAACATAAGAGAAGACCTTGTTTTTTTTGAATTTTTATACCCATTTGAATCTTTGTCAAATCCTTGGTTCCACCAAGATTTGAATAAGTTAAAAACATGAATATGAAAAAGTAAGCATGTATGCTTCTTAGTCACTTCAAAATGAAGCTCTTGGGAGGGTTTTTGAATTTCCATATTCGAAACCAAAAACCACATATCTTCATGCTTGACTTCATGAAACAAAGTTTAGGGTTAGGGGTAGATACATGCATGATTTTTCTTGTTTGAATATGTCTAGAACTTGTTTATCAACTTAATTGAATGCCTACTATATAACATAAGAAGACCTTTTTTTTTAAATTTTTATACCCATTTGAATCTTGGTCAAATCCTAGGTTTCACCAAGATTTGAATAAGTTTAAAACATGAATATGAAAAAGTAAGCATGCATGTATGCTTCTTAATTAATCACTTCGAAATGAAGCTCTTGGGAGGGTTTTTGAAATTTCCATGTTTGAAACCAAAAACCACATATCTTCATGCATGCGCTTGACTTCAGGAGACAGAGTTTAGTGTTAGGGGGTAGATACATGATTTCTCTCGTTTTAATATGTTTGAAACCAAAAACCACATATCTCTGGTTTGCCCGCACTTAGAAATGATATTTGCATCACTTATCATATGTTTGCCCATTTGAATCTTGTCAAATCCTAGATTTGACCAAGATAATTTAAACAAGTTTAAAACATGAAAATGAAAAGGCAAGCTTGTATCCTTCTTAGTCACTCTAAAATGAAGTTTGGGGAGGTTTTTGAAATTTCCATGCTTGAAACCAAAAACCACTTCTCTTCATGCTTGACTTCATAAGACAGAGTTTGGGGATATATAGGGGTAGATACATGATTTTTCTGGTTTGATATGTCTAGACCTTGTTTATCAACTTAATTGAATGCTTACTATATGACATAAGAAGACTATATGCCTTGATTTTACATTTTTTTTTAAATTATGCCCATTTGAATCTTGGCCAAATCCTAGGTTTGACCATGATTTAAACAAGTTTAAAACATATGAATATGAAAATTAAGCATGTATCCTTCGTAGTCACTCCAAAATAAAGCTCTTGAGAGGGTTTTTGGAATTTCCATGTTTGAAACCAAAAAACCACGTACTTCTCTTCATGCTTGACTTCATAAGACAGAGTTTGGGGTTAGGGGTAGCTTGATACATGATTTTTCTCGTTTGAATATGTCTAGACCTTGTTATCAACTTAATTGAATGCTTACTTTATATATGACATAAGAAGACTATGTGCCTTGATTTTCCATTTTTTGTTTTTTCTAAATATTTATGCCCATTTCAATCTTGGTCAAATCCTAGGTTTGACCATGATTTAAACAAGTTTAATAAACATGAATATGAAATTTCCATGATTTATACCAAAAACCACTTCTCTTCATGCTTGACTTCATAAGTTAGGGTTTAGGGATATATAGGGGGTAGATTCATCATGATTTTTCTGGTTTGAATATGTCCAGAGCTTGTTTATCAACTTAATTGAATGCTTACTATATGACATAAGAAGACTATGTGCTTTGATTTTTCATTTTTTTAAATTATGCCCATTTGAATCTTGGTCAAATCCTAGGTTTGACCAAGATTTAAACAAGATTAAAACATGAAAATGAAAAATTAAGCCTTGATCCTTCTTATTCACTCCAAAATGAAGCTTTTGGGAGGGTTTTTGAGATATCCAGGTTTGAAACCCAAAACCACTTCTCTTCATGCATAGTTTAGGGTTAGGTGTAGATACATGAATTTTTGGTTTATAGTAAGCATTCAAGTTGATAAACAAGGTTTAGACATATTCAAACTAGAAAAATCATGTATATACCCCCTAAGGCTAAACTCTGTGATATATATGAAGTCAAGCATATAAGAGGAATGGTTTTGGGTTTCAAACATGGAAAATTCAAAAACCCTCCCAAAAGCTTCATTTTTTGAGTGAATAAGAAGGATCCAGGCTTACTTTTTCATTTTCATGTTACTGACTTGTTTAATTCTTGGTCAAACCTAGGATTTGACCAAGATTCAAATAGGCATAAAAATTCAATAAAGAATTCAAAAAATGAAAAACCAAAGCACATAATTAAGCTTCTTAAGTTATAGTAAGCATTCATGTTGATCAACGGAGTCTATACATATTTAAACATTAAAAATCATGTATATACCCCAACCCTAAACTCTGTCTAATGAAGTCAAGGACGAAGAGAAGTGGTTTTCGGTTTTTTTTTTGAATTTTTATGCCCATTTGAATCTTGGTCAAATCCTTGCAGGTTTGACCAATATTTAAACAAGTTTAAAACATGAAAATGAAAAGTAAGTGTGGATCCTTCTTATTCACTCCAAAATGAAGCTTTTGGGAGTTTTTTTTTAAATTTTCCATGTTCGAAACCCAAAATGATATCTCTCCGTGCTTTACTTCATAAGACAAAGTTTAGGGGTAGGGGGTAGATACATGATTTTTCTGGTTTGAATATGTCTAGACCTTGTTTATCAACTTGAATGCTTATTATGTGACATCAAAAGACTATGTGTTTAGTTTTTTTTTGAATTTGTTATGCCCATTTGAATCTTGGTCAAATCCTAGGTTTGACCAAGATTTAAACCAGTTTAAAACATGAAAATGAAAAGTAAGCCTGGATTCTTCTTAGTCACTCCAAAATGAAGCTTTTGGGAGGTTTTTTAAATTTCCATGTTTGAAACCCAAAACCACTCCTCTTAATGCTTGACTTCATAAGACAGAGTTTAGGGTTAGGGGCCAAGTATATACATGATTTTTCTTGTTTAAATATGTCTAGACTTTGTTTATCAACTTGAATGCTTACTATATGACATCAAAAGACTATGTGTTTGGTTTTGATATTTTTGAATTTGTTATGTCCATTTGAATCTTGGTCAAATCCTAGGTTTGACCAAGATTTAAACCAATTTAAAACATGAAAATGAAAATGAAAGCCTGGATTCTTCTTAGTCACTCCAAAATGAAGCTTTTGGGAGTTTTTCAATTTCCAATGTTTGAAACCCAAAACCACTTTTCTTCATGCTTGACTTCATAAGACAGAGTTTAGGGTTAGGGGGTATATACAATATTTTTCTGGTTTGAATATGTCTAGACTTCGTTGATCAACTGTAATGCTTACTATATGACATAAGAAGCTTATGTGCTTTGGTTTTTTTTTGATTTCTTTTTTGAATTTTTATGCCCACTTGAATCCTGGTCAAATCCTTTGTTTGACCAAGATTTAAACAAGTTAAAACATGAAAATGAAAAAGTAAGTCTGGCTCCTTCTTAGTCATGAAAATGAGTTAACTTGGCTTTCCAACCCTTGAATCCATAGGAAACTTTGTACTAATGCAGTATAATAATCACCCGAGTTTTTACACCAACAGGTCTGTCACTTACGTGTGGTGCCCATGCGTGAGGTCCCAAACTTCAGTGAGCACAAGTCACATGCGGTAGGCAGGCAAAATACCCGATCAATCCGGGCGGTGGCTGTTAAGGACCCGATCGCATTTCTTGCTTTCAGACTGGGGTCTACCATGTAAGAAGTTTGTTCCTTTTGGATGCATCACTCGTATTTGCAAGTTTTTTGGGGGTCCCGCAAATTCAGGGTAGCATCATGCCCCCTTCCCACGCCAACACAAACAGAGTTCAACACAACCTAATTAAGCAAGGTTCAACACGGACATAGTTCAACAACCCCTAATTAAGCTAATAGGTTCACTACAAACGCTGCTGAGCAGCAAACATAAACAGAGTTCAACAAAAGATGCTGCTTTTGAAGCAAAGAGGAGAGACAAACATGCACAACAGCTTACGGAGTATATTTACCATCTTCTTCCCGTCGCCTCCTCCCGGTCCCGCTTCTTCGCTTCTTGCTGCCCATACCTTTAATCTTTGGTGGCTTGGGCTTGGGAGGAGGCACACGACCGGTCTCGATAGCTTGGTTCAATTTCTTCCTTAGGAATAGCCCATAGGCCATGTGGTTGGCTATGAAGCCGGATCGGTTAACAGCTTCCCTAACTTTGAGACAGCCGGACCCACCGGCTTCGGCATGTCGCAGACGCTTCGAAAGTCAACCTTTATGCTCTTTGTGCGTAAGGGGCAGCTGTTCCTGGCACCAGTCCAGGGTTCACTCCAATACTTGTCGAACTTCCCGCCTTAAGCTTGTTGAGAGTGGCTCCTGGCCTTCCTATGACGCGACTCGACATCGCTTGTCAACCTCATCGCAGCAACCCGATACATGCCAAATAAACAGTGAAGCAAATATGTAGCAGTTGCAACTAATAATGAATATGAATCTAAAAAGATTCGACGCTAATTCAAAACCCTATAGCGCAAAAAAAGAGGGAGAGACCATAGAGCAAATCGATACAGGGCTATGTTAAATAAGGGAGAGAGGTGAATCGGATGTGAAGCAAATATGTAGCAATTGCAACTAATATCGAATATGAATCTAAAAAGATTCGACGCTAATTCAAAACGCTATAGCGCAAAAAAGAGGGAGAGACCATAGCGCAAATCGATACAGGGCTATGTTGAATAAGGGAGAGAGGTGAATCGGAACATACTTCCTCCCCTCGTCGACGATATTCTCGTCGAAGGTCGGCGGCGGCGGTTCAAAGATGAGTTCAACCTCGTCCTCGTCATCTAGGGGATGCTTCCCAAGAGAGTGGACCCATCTACCAACAGCATCGAGATGCCGATGAGCGACCGATGGCCCGACCTTCGGCAATGGCCTCCGCTTCGTCTTTGGCATCCGCTGCGGCAATGATCGCCGCCGTTGCGGCCATGCGTGCTGCGGTCGCGGCTCTGCACGCCTCCTCTGCGGCTAAGGCCAGCCGCGCGGCTTTCGCTTTCGCTGCGTTGACGGCGTCGGTTGGGCTCTCCATCGGTCGAATGGGAAGGGGAAGTGAAGAGAGGGTTTTTTCCTAGTCCGTGGAGAGAGGGAGAAGTGTGGACGTGAAATGGATAACTGACGATATTTCAAGATTTGGGAGACATAGCACGAACCGGCAGATGACAGCGTGGGTGCATTACCTCATACCGCTCTCGTCCTAGAAAGAGCGTACGTGTGGGTTTTCAAGGCATATTAAGGATTTTATTATTACATTGGGAAACTGTCATCGACCATCACTTTCCTCTTCAACTTTTCCACCTCCAATGATCTAAATGCATGTAGTAAATAAGAAAACCATATTATGCTAAATACTACTACCTCCATCCCAAAGCGTAAGGCTTATATTATTTTTAGAAGCTCAAACTATGTCAAGGTAAACTAAGATTTTACCAAAAATCATTATCATGCAAAATACAAAATTAATATCAATACATAGACAACGATTTTTTTTTGGTATGGTATCTACAAAATATTATATTAGTTGATAGATTGTTCTAAATTTTCGTCAACCTTTACTTGCTTTGACTCTTAAAAAAAGACTTAAGCTTTGTGATGGAGGTAGTACGTACTAGTCGTGAAGAAACTATATCCCTCGTGATGAGAAAGAAATATTTTTTACTACCACTCTTTTGTGGACAAATTTTGAAGTGCATTGCAAAACGAGAAGTACACTCTTTTATGGAGAAATTTTAACTCTACACCCATTATTTCAGGATGGAGGGAGTATAACCCAACTTGTTTTTTTCTTCTGGGCACTACACTGCTTTTTCCCTGTGCAATGCTTGGTTCTACCCTTTTTCTCAATGTAATGGTCACTTTAAGTCATTTTTTCCCACACACATTTATTTTGTACTTCTCTACAGTGTTGACCGTGCTACTACTATTTGTGTTAGTGCGCCAAAAACAAAATGTTATTTTTTAAGTGCCAAATTAATCTAGGGCGTTGGTTGTGAATCGGTGAACAAAAAAGAGATAGCCCAAAAGAGGAACACACCAAGGTACAAAAACTAGCATATATGCATGTTTCTATGTACATATATATGACCCTGGGTTTGTAGATAAAAAACATTCATATATGCGCTTACTATTAATATACATAAGTTTATGCTGATTCTCTTGGTTTAGGTATATATATGGTTAGGCATCACTACTAATTCAGAAAAAAACAAAAATGTAACTCTTCAAGTGAAGTCATTTTAAGTGACCTAACAACTAAAATTCATATATAGGATTTGTATAGGAATTATGTAGGATTTAGATCACATGTGAATTTTCCCCACACTAGTTGTTTGATTCATAGGAACATATCCTATAGGAATCTTGCAGTGCAAATCCTATAAGAATAAAACATTAGGTCATACCTCATGGAAAATTTCCTTTGGCACAATCAAACACAACTCATCTTCCTATATGATTCAACTAGCCATTAAATCTCAATCCTATGTTTTCCATATTTCTATGGTTTTTCCATCCTATGAATCAAAGGAGCCTTAGGGCTTATATCTTTTTTTAGAAAGGCAAACTATGTTAAGATTGGCCAAGTTTTACGAAAAACCTTTAACATGCAAAATACAAAGTTGAGTCATTTCGTTTGAATCGGAGGGAGTACATTTGACGTTATGGTACTATTTGACAGCTGCTTGGCAATCGTATTTTTTCGAACCAAACTTTCCCCTTCATGAAGCTTTTATTTTAGCTTCAGTGACTTGATACATCCATATATCTAGACAAAGTTGAGTCAATTCATTTGAATCAGAGGGAGTACATTTGACTATATGGGTATTGTTTGACAACTGCTTGGCACTGTCTTCTTTTTTGAACCAAACTGCCCCCTTCACGAAGCTTTTATTTTGGGATAGAGCTTCACTGACTTGATACTTCCAAGTTTCACAGTGACTTGGTGCCACCATCCACCATCCATCTCAGATCCAATGTATGCGATCGACTTAGAATTTAAACTAAATAATTATTATAATTGCTCAGAAATATTTCAAGAACTTCCAGTTAATCGTGCATATTTCGATTTATATTTTGGTGAAGTTTCATTCGATTTGAATCAAAGGTTTGTGAGCAAATATATACTCCCTCCGGTTCATATTAATTGACTCTAATATGGATGTACTAGACACATTTTAGTTCTAGATACATCCATATTGAAGTCAATTAATATGAATCAGAGGGAGTATTTAGTTTAAACTAGTGCTCGTATACGTAAAAAGCTCTTTAATCACAAGCTAATCGTCCGAGTGGGATGAAATATTCACAGATTTTAGAACAAGGCATCTACATTTTACTGGATTTTTTTCATAATTTTTGTTTTTAGGTTCGAAATAAGAGATTAGTTTGGAACGTTGGATCTCAAATGGTTGGTAGATGGTGGCACCAAGTCACAATGAGATTTGGAGACTTCAAGTCACTGCAGCTCTGTCCTTTTATTTTGACAACCGCAGAGCCGCTGGTGCATCTATGCTTGCGTACGGCCGACGCCGATTCTTAGCAAGGAAGTTCTTCCTATAAGTAGTAGTATCCATACTCCACTCCAAGGCATGTATACAAAAAAGAACCCATCCCGTTCTCGTTTTCCTGATCACTCTTCTCTGAAGATGGAGGAGGCCCTCTTCTTGTGCCCTCTCGCTCGCTGCCCTTCAAACCCCCATATCCAAGGTCGCTCCCTTCCGATTTCATTCTTAGGTTCACCTGTGAGAAATGTCAATGACAACTGATGCCACGTACGTTGTTCCGTGCAGTGCAAGGGCGGTCATATGGGCTGTCGGCGCTGCGTCGGCGAGCTTGCGCTGAACCCGTGCAAGAAGTGCGAGCAGCCGGCGTGGTTGCCGCCGTCGAATCGATCTGGGCCAAGATTGCCGCCGTCGAATCGATCTGGGGCAATGGTCAAGTGCGTCGGCTGCCAGAGCTTGGTCGCCTCCACGGAGTCCTACAAGCACTATATCGCGTGCCCGCATGGTCCGTGCGGCTGCACAGAGGCCATCAATACCGGCCGCAGCTTCACCGGCCCGCCGCGGGAGCTCCCCGGTACACCTCCAAGCATCCCACTCCATCCCGGTGTTTACGTTCCGTATGGCATACCCGCACGGTGCATAGTTCGTGTTCCGGTACAACCGCGGGGACACCTGTTCATCGGCAGTGGGGAAGAAGACGGTAGCGTGTTCGCCATCACCGTTGGAGCGCTCGGCCCGACCACCATTGTGTCCTGTGTGTGCATCAGGTCGGCCGCGTGCTTGTTTCCGATGTACAAGGCGCAGCTGTTGGTGATTGGTCCGCCGGCGCCGGCGACGGCTGGGACCAGTGACCTCTCGACGGACACCTTGATGGCGGTAATCGAGCCGACGAGCTCCCCGACGCCTAGCTCGATCATGTTGCAGCAGCTCACTTCTTTCCTGGCGGTGCCGCCCCGTTACGCGGCGTAATGGAGGGCAGCGTGTGTTGCCTATCTGCGTTTGCATCAACAAGAAGGTTATACAATAATCTTCGTTTAGTCATACTGCAATGTAGTTACTCGAAGATCGGAGGGAGTAGTTTAGTTCGAAGTAGGGTTCGTTCGGATGTATTTTGGACTTGTATAGTAGTACTACTACTCCAGAACTATTAGCTAGCTAGTTGGAGTGCTAGAATGCAGCTCGGAGTATTATAGTATTTTGGCAGTACTACTAGTTATGTATGTGACTGCAAATTCAAACTAAAATGGAGTATTTCTTGCTAATGTTGTTCTTTTGGAGTCATCATTTTTTTCTGAACGTGTTAACTATGCTATTGTCTAAGGATTCGTTTAGATTTCTTTGGTTGAATTCATATTTCGTCTCTTCCTAATTTGGCAAAACTGCATTGTCATGGGCATTCTTACAAGGTCGCTGAAGTTTCAAAGTTTCTTAATGTATATTGCGTAGGATGTACCCCCTTAACATGGATCTGTTGCATTTTTGGGTTGTATTTTTTTTTTGGCAATTTTCAGGACCATAAAATAGCACGCCTTCAGTTGAAATTTGAATTAGTGGCCGATACTAGCATGGAGTAGTGAAGTTTTTTTGTACTCCCTCGGTCCCACCAAAAGTGTCTCACCTTTGTTAAAATTTAGATGGATAGATGTATTTTTTTTTACAAAGTTGAGACAACTTTGGTGGGACGGAGCCACGGAGTCGTAGTTGATGGCGAGAAGGTTGATGCCTTGCTAGGTTGGTGTACGTTGCAAAAAGAACAAGGTTGGTGTGTATTTGTTTTATTTGTTCACCATAATACTGACATGGCCATCGATTTGATTAGACAACACAAGCCTGGGGTGTTTCACTTATTTATTGTAGGAAGCACGATTAATGTTCTGTAATGATGGGGCTACTCCTATAGTCCGTCTGCTCGGCTCCTACTCGGGTGTCGGGTCACAGTCACACTCTCCTCTTTTTTTGAACACATTCACACTCTCCTCTTTTTTTGAACACATTCACACTCTCCTCTTTTTTTGAACACATTCACACTCTCCTCGAAACTGCAGAGGCGCATATGAGCGTCTCGGTTCACCTCCGTCGTCTATCCCCACTCCGCCCATCTTCCATAGCACGCGCCTGCGTCTCCGCCATGGCGCTTTCGCATCCTATCCAGCAGTGCCCAGTTTGAGAGCCTCTGTTCTCCAACTCAAACCCCCACCTGCCGCCATTGATCGCCATCTCTCTCCCAAAGTTCGAATCAGTAGATCTCCCAAGAAAATACCAACCCCATTGTACCACCTGCCTCATTGCGATGGCGAAATCGAGCAGGGTCTGTGGATCTGGGCTGTTTCACAAGGTGTTTACGGAAGGCCCCCTTGAAGTGCTCATCAGCCAGTGCGACGCCATCACCGCCGCGTCCCTAGTCGGTTCCTCCAAAAGTATTCTTCAGTCAACCAAATACAGTGCCACTCTGCCTGCTTCTCAGCCGTTTGGCCTTCCGTGTGTTCTCTGTTGTGACCCGGCGGATAAACCATGGGCGGTGTTCAAGGAGGATTTGCCGGTGCACAGCAAGTGCAAACTACTGCCGCTGGACAGGTTCTCCTATGATGGCCTAATGCCACACGGTAAGGATGAGGAGCGGTGTGCGCCAATGGAGATTGGATCGCCATGGTTGGCCCCGAAGGCAAGTGGAACCTCCTCAATGTCTACACTCATCGCAAGATTAAGCTTCCATCTTTGAGGGACAAGTTGGAAACCACACACAATCCACTTATATTCGAGTATCAGCGTTCTGCTATTCGACTGCAGAAGATAGCTATTTGCCAAGTTCCTACAGCTGCTAGGGGGTATCAAGATTTCTCCCTTGTCGCAATCTTCGACTTTGCAATTGCCTACCTCCATGGCGAATATCCTCGTGCATGGATATTTCTTGAAAGAGAGTGGATTTTGTACACCCACGCATGGGTGTGGGTGTTTCCGTCACCGTTCATTGTGCTTTAAGATTCGGATAAAAAGAGGAGAGAGAAAGGAATCTTTCTATCTACCATGGTGGGCACGAATCTCGAGGAATAAATGAACGGTGATAGAAACACCCACACCCATGCGTGGGTGTACAAAAGTATTTCCGTTCTTGAAAACCAGTTTCAGTACGGCGCCATATACTGCGATGCAATTATACATAACGGACTTGTGTTCGCCGTTACTGAGCTTGGAAATGTTTATGCATGGGATCCTAATCAATTTGGTAACATTTCCTCCCTATCTTTTTTATATACGTAACTTATATAGTATTTCACCTCTTATTTGTTGAACTGTCTTGGCATCTTTTGGCTTAAAGGAATTCCATAGGCGCACACCATAACCCTCTTGTGGTATGGACATATATAGAATTTAACATCTATAGGAATTTTAGTATGGTCTAATGTGCATGTTGTTCCTTAGGAAAAAGGCCCCCTAGTAATTAAGTTTCTTTATTATTACTCCCTAGAAAATTTAAGGTAGAGTAGAAATAGAATCAATAAAGGTGCCATGCAATATTGATAAAGACTTTTATTTGTTTATATTCCCCCGGTTCTAGAGAATAAGGAGTACTATATTCAAACCATCTAAAATTTGGACCAATATTTTCGGGAACATGTTTTAAATCCATATGAAGTTTTACCAAGATGTTCGAAATATATTTCAAACCATCTTATGTTCGACCATGATTTTATAAAGTACTAGTATTGGCATCCCAATATCAAATCAATATCACTAGTAGATAAATCATGAAATATATTTTCATGTGACGTGTTCTTTCCTTTTTCAAGGTCCTATTGTGCTCCCTGCTCCATTCATTCCGTGGACGGCTGGATTTGATGACGATGATGATTTTGACTCTAATAGTCGTACGTGGTGGCTGGCAAGATCTCAAGATCGTTCTAGACTTCTCCTGGTCTATGCACGTGGCGTAATGGATTTTGACGCTGACGGTGCTCCAACTCATTATGATAGTACCCCTTCTGTCCATTGCGGTCGCGCTGTTCACAGCTATTCGGGGTATACCTGCATTGTATTCTCGAATGACACTAGTCGGTTACTTCCAGCCAACCCGTGGGAAAGGGTTACTAATCTTGGAGACTATTCTATGTTCCTTGGGTTGAACTATCCGATTTTCATGCCAGTGGGTGGTGCAACATTTCCCCCAGGATATTTGACAAGAAGAAACTGCATCTACACCACGCCTCGTGCCATTGGCTCTCGCTTTGACACATCACATCAAGAAATTTTCCGCTTCAAATCTAAATGGCGAAGACCACCAAAGCATATCTTTCTCAAGCAGCGGTCCAGGGCCAACTGCATACGGGGTTTTGGTTCATCCCAAGCTACACCAACGCTACTGGATCGGAACAAAGACAATCAGAGTTAGGGATATTTATGTAATAGTAGGATCATACTACTAGCTAGCTCAGTTGGTCTTGACTCCTATTTAACTATTTATAGCTAATGTACTTAGGTGATAAATTTATGCTATTTGCATGAACCCAGGCGCTTCTTTTAATTTGATCAAATACGGTCTATACACATGCATGGTTGTTTGGCTGTTTCAGTGTCCCTAGAGGCATACATATATACCGTTATTTAGCAATCTTTATTACAAGACAAAGGTCTTAACCTCATGGTTCACGTAAAGTATAAACGTAGATCAACCATCTAAACATAGAAGACATTCTAGTGTATGATTCTTACATATACACATCAACATCCTATCAGAAAATCTTAATGTGAATTGTACTGGCTGTACAAACCCGTGCATCATTCTCTAGCCGGTTGCACCCAAAAACCAAATCGTGGTACTTCATAGTTGACTGTATGTAGGACAACATACAGATCCAATGCGAAGCCATGGGTATCACCTGCATGACAGAACCATATTTCACATGGTTGGAGGTACTCCATATGGCATTTAAAATCATTCCTTGTCCTTCATATGGCCCTAAAAATAGTACAGTTGGATTTGTGGGTTTTAATTTTTTATTAACACACTCAATTGATTGCCCAAACATTGATTAATAATATTATTAAGGGGTGTGATGTTGAAAGCCATAAGAACAATGTGCCAAACAATCTTTGCTAGCGGACGGTAAATGTATACCCATCAGAAATAATCAGCAGACGTGCATGTTTCTTTGGTCAATAATCGCTGCACCATCTTAAAAGTAAATGGCATGACCATTTATTTGATTTGATAGCGTGCAGCTAGATGGCGTACATTACTATCTCTACTTCCTTGGGTCGCCCAAATCTGGAGTACTAAAAGCAAATCCTGGTGATTCATTTGACAAGACAACACAGATGCGTCCAAATTTCTCCTCCGTCCATATTATTATAACTGGAGTGCGTTGCCTCGTTGCCTTCCAAGAGAAGCTGCATTCCTTGCCAAAAAAGAGAGAGAGGCTGTATTTATAACTATCTCACCGGCCGCCACTAGTACAAACCATCACTCCCTCTCCACCTCCACCTCCATCTCTTCCCTAGTAGCTCCACCTCCATATTGGCGACGGACCACAATCGCGCGGCTTCGACTTCCTCTTCGACGGCGGCGGCGACAGAGGCGTGAGGCACCTTCTCCGCGGCGCATCACTCATCCTCGTCCCGCGGCAACAATGGCTGTATGTGAAATCACCATACCCTTTTGTATGGTAGAGATGATGATGTGCGGATAAAATTTTATTGGCGGTTGCTCATCCTTGTTTGAATATTTGGTGTAGATTCACATCTAGGGCAGGGTGTCAAGCGGGGTGGGTAGCGGGCTAGCTAGTTTCAGTGCGAGTGCTTTAAATCTGCTCTAATCTCAACCACTATTTGCTCTAATTTTCTGCTTTATGGACGATTCGCGGATGCCGCTTGCAACCCTAATCTAGGGTATTGATCCTAGTTTAGTAGACTACTAGGATTTACATGCCAATTTGTTTTTAGACTAGATCCGGATATTTGTCAATACTACTACGTACTTCTTCCGTTCGTATTTAATTGACTCTAGTTGAAAGCATCGACAGTTCATTTTCTTCTCTCCCTCGCGTCGACTAATTAAAACCGAACAGAGGGAGTATTAGGAATCCATGTGCATCCGTACTACCAGTAAGGTATTGCGTTGTTGCAGAGGCTCAGTGTAATCAATATCTTTCGATATTAATATACTCACTTTATCAGAAAATAAATTAGTAATCCATGTTCAAACTTGCTAGTTTGATCGACGTTTGATGATGATTTGTGAGGCCATGTATGGGCCTAGTTTGTTTTGCCTGGTGGTCAGTAGGATGATGATTTATTTTTTTGCTTGGTCGATCTGTGGTCGTTCCATGGCCACTGCTGATTAAGCATTACTAGAATCAACAATTTTTTGCTTGTCTGGTGATTGGAAGTGTATGCGCTAGCACCATCGCACGATGATTAGTCTTAATGGAGATGCAGATGTCGATCAAGAGGGAGAAACATATCTTGATCATGCATTTCTCACGAGATTACTTGGTGATTGGAAGTAGAATCCACAATTTGTTGTGCAAACTTCTCAACATATGCATATATTCGTTGAATTGGCTTTATGTGATCAATATTACTTCTTATTGCAGATGGATGGAGGGGAAAGAGCGAAAAAACCGATACTTAGTGAAATGACTTCTCATTCTGTGACTTCTGATATCCTAGATGACAAGGTAAATATATAGAACGATGATTCGTAGGTGATGAAAGCAGAATCCACAATTTGCCGTGCAAACTTCTCAACATATGCATTTATTTGATTAATTAGTTTTATGTGATCAATAGTATTACTTATTCTAGATGGACGTAGGGGAAGGAACGAAAAAGCGGATGCTATGTGAAATGACTTCTAAATCTGTGTGTTCTGATATGGACCGACGCTTGTTTTGCTGCTGCCCCCGTTAGATGGCTAGATGCTCTGGTCTAATTTCTGTTCATGTGCTTATTATTGCAGAAACATAGAGTTGAAGAAAACTCTATATTGTCTGATGACAAAGGTGAAATGGCATGCCGCCTTTTAAACCTCCGACGCCACCTTGTTTATCGTCTATGGAGACTGATGCAGCTGGACCTGGTACTGATGAGCCTATACGTGGCATCATCGTGCCACATGAAGAAGGTTGTGGATTGGGTTTACCCCCTGCTGAAGAAACTGGTGGTGCAGCTGGAGCTGCTAGTGTAGAGCCTCTAGTGAACGGTGTCGTGCCACGGGAATTCTCTGAACTAGAGCAAGACGGCTTACCTATTGTCAAGACCGATGTAACTGGTGCTGATGCTGGAGTTGCTACTGATGCTCCTGCACCCGAAGTTGCCACGCCACCCGAAGGAGGTTTTGTATTGGTAGAACCCGTCATGACTATGCCCACAAGATCGACCGGTGGTGGACCCGGAGCTGGTAGGGTAGAGCCTCTAGCGAAAGGTGTCGTGCCACGAGAATCCTCTGAAGTGGATATTGGTGGTTTACCCTCTCGAGATACCGGTGGTCTACCCGGAGCTGGTATTGTAGAGATTTCAGCAAACAGTCTGTCCCACCCAACTCCTATGAACCGGAGCATGTACCTGATGTGCCTTCGTAGAACCCGATGCACCCGTAAGTAGTGGTGATGATTCCGCTGAATCTGATCAAGAAGGATCTGCATCTCGAGGACAAGATGTCACTGTCATTCACTCGAACCCGAGCTGAAGTCAGCAACGGTAGCTTATATGGCACGGACTGTCCTTCAAGCTCTAAAGATCCAGCTTGGGTGGTTCACAGGACCAGCTACTCCAAGCCATTGTCACTACAAAAGACCAGCCAAGATGCTTCGTTATCTCCTGCATATCGTTTGACAAGTCAAGCACCGCAATCGGCGCATTGTTCAATCCCATCAAGGCATGGAGAGAGGAGCTATGTTTATGTCAAGATGATTCATGCTGATTTGGTAAGGTTCCATGATAAGATGTATGGGTGGGGTGAGGCAAGAGCCACATTTTGCAGCATTCACACGCTTTCGCTCTTGAGCCGGACCCCATGGATGCTTACCTGGGGTGCAAATGTCCCACGACTTGATATATGTTTTATGATCAGTATGCTGCTGTCGTGGAACTGTGATGTGGAGCTACCTTTCTTATGGTTTCTAGGCTTTTGGTTTCAACATGTATTATGGAGCTTACCTTAGGACTTTCGCATGCGTTTGGCTGTTGACCTGTAATGTTTGTGGTTGGTTGTCTAATCTACTTGGCACAATCACATTGCAAAGGCAAATGTTCCTTTTCTCTTTAATTGTTATTATGACTTATGTGTTATAACCAGGCAAGAATATGCAATCTTGGTTCTCTGACCGATATATATGTACATACAACTTTTGTTCACATAATAACACTTACACGGGAAAAGAGTAGCTTTCTCTGTTGGACAAACACCAAACCACAAAAGGGTAACAACACAATATCCAAACTAGGTACGGCACCTGTTGAGCATACATGACTTTTGTCGTAAAATCACGTTAACCAACACTAGCAGCATCTTGTTCTTTGCAAGGTGCTATGCTTATCAGTCTAATCCCAATACACAACCTACTTCAGGTGGCACGATGATGTCAGGTGCAGGTTCACCAGTACCAACTCTCTTGCATCAGTCTCCATTGAAGGTACGCCACTGCTGCAGTAGACACCATTAGCAATGCAACCTGAAGGTGTTCTTATCCTCATATCAGGATCACATAATACAGGTGTCAAGCTTCATGCACTAGCCAACACAATCAAAAGTCCGAACTAGGATCGCTAGGAAAAAAAACATGAAGATCCTTTTATCGAATCCCACGCTGAACATCTTTTTCACTAATTAGGTAAGCTCCTGCTGACAAACATATTACAGCAACTCCAGCAGTGGCTCTATATTTTGGCGCTGTGGGCTGATGCTGCGCATGGAGCCGGCAATAGCTTCACCGGAAGCTGCAAACTGTGGCGGCCAAATGCAGGGCTGAAACAGCGTATTTTCAGAGGCGCTATAATGCAGCGCCAAAAACAGAATATAATGAAAAATAGAGTGCAGTAAAACAGAAGATCAAATAAAGACTAGAAATAGACATAAAATAGGAGAAAATTAGCTTGATAGATACTCCGTAGTTCATATTTGTACAAAGTAGTGCGATAAAACTAAACTAAAACTCGACATCTGACGAGTCAGGTGTCGTGCCCGACACCGGATCCGACGAGAAGAGGTCAATCCAACGGGGGTCGTCCTCGCCAATGGTGGTCGGCCCGGCGAGCTGCGCTTCGATGAAGGCCCGCTTCGTCGCCTTCTCCGCCCTCCGTTGTGCGCGGTCCTCCTTCTTCGCAGCCCGCCTCGTAGCCTTCTCCGCCCTCCGTCTGCGGAAGTGCTCGTTCTCGGCGGCTACGTCCTCGGGGAAGCGGGCCGCCCACTCGCGCGCCGCGCGCTCGTCCCGCTCGGCAATGCGCAAACGGCGCTCCGTCTCGCGGCGGCGGCGCTGTTCCTCCTGTCTAACGATGTACGGCGGCGGCGCGAGATCCTCGGCCTGCTGGCGCGTCCACACGTCATGGAAATTCATCGACGATCGCGGGCGCCCGAGCCGCCACGCCACGGCGTCGTACGCGCGCGCGCCCTCGTGCGCGGTCTCGTAGGTGCCGAGGCCGATGCGCTCGCCGCCGTCACGTATCTCCGCGTAATACGTACCTTTGGGGCGCGTGCGGACGCCGCGGTACCCCGTGCCCGAGACGCGGCAGTACCGCGAGCTCGACGCGAGACGAGGCATGGCGGCGGCGGAAGCGGAGCCGCGGCGGCGATATTAGGCGCAGATGGGCAAATTTCAGCAACCCGTGTCCATCTTTTTTTTTTGGCAGGATTACGCCATGTACCACCTTCCAATTAGAAAATAGTACTGTTCAGCCTTCCCCTGTTGGGCCCAATATTTCACTTTGGGTTGCCAACGGCCATCTACATGGTAATTGCTCTCGGCCTACTTGCTCCGGCCGTCGAAGCCCAATAACTACAAATGGGCCTTTCTGCTCATGCAATTTCGGCCCTTTTCTAATGAAACACAGATCCTATGAATGGCAAAAGAAAAAAACGCGGAGATTCTACATAAAAGTTGTTTTTAGTTATTTTGAATTATTGGGTTCCAATTTTTGAAACTGCTCATGCCCAATATGAAAATCCTTGTTCGCTCCATACCCACATGGATAACGGTATTTTTAATAATTCATAAAGTGGATTTGAAATTTAAAACATATCCTAATAATTCCATGATTTAATCTATCAACTTGCAAGATCTTGGAGAGAAAAAGCTTGTATTAGTCTGCAGAATCCGCACCGTTTCAAAGGCGGCAGTGGATCAAAAGAAAAAAGGAAGTAGCCAGAAATTAGGGGTCAAAAATAACTCCAAGAAATGAAACTTTTATTGTTCGTAGAGGATGACATGCGGGACCCATGAGCCAGCAGCTTACTCAACGTTTCAAAGGCGGCATGAGATCGGAAGAAAAATGCAAGTGACCAAATGTAACACCCCAACTTTTGCAACCTTGTTAAGTGTCCAGAGTGCAAAAATCAGGGGGAACAAAAACTTTTTCTAAAGACTAATTAAAATGAATTGCCTTGACCTTCTTGCATATGAATCGCCTTCATGTGCTTGATAACAGGAATTTCTTTGGTTTACCTGTAGATGATTTGCCTTGATTCTGCTGGTTTAGATTTCTTGAACACCTCAACGCATCAAGATCACTTCTTCTCAACCAAGTCTCGGCTGATCCCAATTTGTGATATAGTCCAACCTTTACACCCCTGACTTAAATACCTCCACCTGTGGCAATGTCAATGCACCTACCGTGGGATCTTCCTTGTGATGTATTCTAACTCACCTTGTCCCTGATTCAAAGCTTGGGATCATTGACCCCTTATTACACCCCTCTCTTATACCCTAGACAAAAACCCTAAAACCTCGCAAATTTGACCAAGTCCTAAAACTGTTATCAGGTTCCATTTTGGAGCCCATGTATTAAGCTTCCCCTTTCCATCTAAGACAATGCACTTGGTCCTAAACGTACCATATCTTGAGCACTTCCCAACCATACCATTTTCCATTGACCAGATCAATCATCTACCCTCCTCTCCCAGATGGTTTTGAGGCCAAGTCAATAACCTGTTTTGGCAGTGTTAAAATCTTCTAACTTTGGCAGTTGTTTCCTAAGACCCCGCAACTGTTATTGGTAAACTCAAGGCATGGGTCTCATCTATCCAACTCCCTCCACAACTCCAACGTCTTGCATGTCCCCTGGGAACCTTGCGACCTATGTTTCCGACTTGATCTTGTGTCCTATCCAGAGTTTTAGCTCTAGATCACTTTCTCCTCTTTTACCTTTTATTTTTCTTCTATCTAGTTTAATCTTCACAAAACCAAGTGTGGAAATGATTGCTACATTGTGTAGTAATCATCTACCATTGAGATCATATTTTCAAAATTTATTCTTACTTTCTTTTAAAGAAATTTCCAAAAACCCTATTTAATTTCTTCTCTAGTTTTAACCGCAAAACTAATTCTAGTTTTATTAAACCTTTTCAAATTATTTCCTTAAAGTAAAACAAGGGAATGAGATGGGTATGTTTATCATCTCATTTCCACCAAATAATGATCTCTATATCATTTTTTTTAGTTTTCTTTCTTTTTAACAAAATGCATGTTTATTGTACTTATATCATCTCTTGCCTTTCTCTTGCTTATCTTAAATTAGATAAAATCTACCTTGCTTTATAAAGTAAGTAGAGCATCTTGATTCCTAAGTACTACCTAGCCACCCCAACCTTTTCAAAATACTTTCCAAATAAATTTCCTTCAACTAAGTCTTAGACATAGGAAGTGATCCAAACCTCTATCAAATGAATCCAAATTTAATGTACACCGTTTGGACACCAAATGCAACTCTCTGATCTATCTCATAGTATCTTCTCGTCCACCAATTCTTTGTCAAGTAGATGATCATTTGATCATTTCAAATGATTAATGTCCCATTTTCCATCTCTTTTTCCCCACTTTCCTTCTAGTCTTCATCACCAAGTGACATTCCTCACCTAACACTAGAACTTAATCTATTATCACTTGGACATTGCCTTCCTTTTTTTTTTTGGACAATGGTGAGCCGGCCATATGCCATGCATCCCTCCCCATCTCTCTCTCCAAATTAATTGAGACAAGGCATTACCCTGACCTCTCAAACCTTTTCTCTCTGTACTCGGGTCGACCACACCAGCCCTTGCTGCATGCTACAGTACACATCTTGGCAGCATCCCATTGGAGACATGCATAGGATGGCCGGGCCTTTGTGGAGTCAATTCTTGCAGCACTTTCCCTTCCATCCACCCTCTCCTAGCACGAACACCAGGGCCCTGCACGACCTAGACTACTCCTGGACGCAACCCTTGCCCCACAGACGCTCGCCCGTGCACCCCCAGCTCGCGCCAGGCATGTCACCCAGGGAACATCTCCGTCCCCAACCAAACGCCACCACTCCGAGTCAAACGGCTCTGCCACAAGATGTAGAGGAGCACCGCGGCCACCCTAGACCCCTTTCCTACCCGAGCCTAGCCCCGTGCTGCTC
Source organism: Lolium perenne (assembly GCF_019359855.2). Lineage (NCBI taxonomy): Eukaryota > Viridiplantae > Streptophyta > Magnoliopsida > Poales > Poaceae > Lolium > Lolium perenne. The sequence goes on along the minus strand of NC_067248.2, from coordinate 52,070,638 downwards.
GTTTCCCTCTGCTCCACTTTTGGAAATTTCCGTCGAGCACCTCGCGGGCAGACACGACCCGTCCCTGCAAATCGATTCCCTCACACAACCGACGCTCACTCCACGCCAAACTCCTGAGACACGGTTCGGACACGCAGCAACACCGCCCAGAACGCCCAATCCCGAGCCACCGCCCTCCTCTCTTCTGCGCGTGCTTCCGGAGCACGGTGGACGCCGCGAGGTCGTTTTAAGGCCTCAGACCGCCTCACTCCTTTCCCTCTCGCCACCAGACTCCTATGTCACTCCCCTGACCTCACCTTAGCGGAGGGAGCCCGTCTCCATCTCCGTCTCTCTCTCTCTACCGCCCCTGCTCGCTGTCGAGAACCTCCACGGGACGATGAAGTGGACGTCGCCCAGCTCCACCGTTCCTCTTCCTCTCTGTTCCTCTTTGTTCTCATTGAATTCGTATTCCTTACACACGCTTTGGTTTGCCTTTTCATGCCCTGTAGACGCCGCCGTCGTCCCGTTGCTGCCGCCGGCGAGCTTGCCGTGCCGAAACGTGGAGGCGCCGCTACTTGTTCTGAGAAGCTCCCCGCCGAGGCCCAGTACCCCTTCGCCGTCACCAACCATCTCGTGTTCCCCTCGTCGACACCAGGCCCTGATGGCCGCCGCTGTTGACCTCCGCCCCGGCTGCTGCTGTACCCGACGCGGAGCGCGTCCTCATCCCCGCCGACGCCCTGGTAACCGCCGGAACCTCCGGCACGAGCTAGTACAACACCTCGAGGGTCCGCGTCGCGCCTGCATCGTCTCCCTGCACCACTCGGTGAGCCCCGCTCCGCCCATGTCCTTGCCTCCGTCGTCGCTAGGCCGCGGCCGAGCCGATGCGTCCCGTCGCCGCTCAGAAAATCGGCCTGGGCCGTCGGATCACGATCCTGCGGCCGCATGCGGGCCGCCCATGCATGTCTGCGTGGCGGCGGGGCCCGCCAAGGCCTTTTCAAACCGCCGCTGTCTCCCGCGCGGGGTCGTCCAGGTCTGGGCCGAATCTGGCCGAGCCCCGTGGATCCGGCCCGTTCCTCCCCTTGCCTCTTTTCTCTGTTTAATTTCCTGCATACAGATTTGTGCAACTTTTAATTTACCAAAAATTGTGTGATGATCCAAATTTTACGATTCAAAATCCTGCGTGCTCATAAACAAAATCCTAACCACCTCCAGTTTCATGCATATCATTTACTGCTATTAATAATTACTGGTATTAAATCTTGTGAAATGTTACTTGTGTGATGTTTAATGGATTGTGAGAGTTGTGCTTATCTTTTTTCCGTGAGACAAATTGTGTTGTAAGGTAATTATCAGTAGCTTTATTTTGACATAAGATAGACATGCAAGAGTTTCCTGGATGTTGCATGCTTAATAAATTCAGATCTGGCCAGTAGGTCCTTGTGTGGTTTTTATTTTGCAAACTAAATTTTATTTTGAAACAAACCCAAATCCCAGTATTAGGTATCACCATAGGCTATTAGTGTGCCAAAGGAAATATTTTTTTTTTGAGCTATATTTTATTTCTGGAGATTTTAGAACCAAAACAGAGTACCTTTTTAGTATAAAAAATTGTGGTAATAATTTTATAGCTCAGAAAAATACAAAACCAGTGGGGTTAGATCACATTTAGTTTCAGCTATCCATAGATATGCTTGGATCTGGTTGGTTGTGCCCTGATACTGGTAGGCTTAGTTTTTGAATTGCTCTGGTTTGTGTCTTATTTAAATTTTCTAAATTAATTAAAACTTTATTTGCATGTGATTTGTGTGCATGTGTGTTCTATATGTTGTTAGCTTTCAGTAGGTATGCTGCATGTATTTATGTGACTCACAGAAAGATTTAGGCCAATTATTGGTCCCTAAGTCATTTCTGGTTTTATAAAAAATCATATCTATTGTTTTAAAAACCCAAATTTAGTGAATCCAATTTATGTAGCTTTATAAAGTCAAGCTTTACTCTCTGTGATTTTACCAAATTTTTGTGTGCATTTTTATAGAGTGGTTTGTTAATATGGTGTTGTTGCTTATTTTACCCATAGGGAAATTGTGTTGATTTTGTTTAAAATGTTTTATACTAAACTTTGGCACCAGACCCTACTGGTGGTTTCCACAAATTATTGGCCTCCTGAGCTTGTGTAGATTATGTTGTGATGAGAGATAAAACCCTTTTGAGCAAATAGATGTTTGCTAAGATCTTTTCTAGTGAAAATAGAAATAGTCCTTTTATAAGTAAATTGACCATTCTTGCTCTGGGTGTTGTTTGTTTGAAATGTTAATAGTCCCTGATTGAGTGGTTTGCTACTATTCGTGTGTGAGTGGTTGATTCCATGGTTGTGTATTGATTGCCTTCTCTTTTATTTTGCGACGTTAGAATGCGAGTACTATCGGAAAGGAAGGAGAGGATCATGGTGAGGACTTCGAAGAGGAAGGAAGAGCAGATGGTTCGTGAAGATGAAGTCCAGGGACAAATAGCCAACCAAGGCAAGCCACCTCTTGATGCATCTCTGATCCTATATATCTTATTCTTGCATTATTATAGGTTTTTATAAATTGCATTATTTTTATTTATTTATGTGAGTGGTTCCGCCACTCGAAGTTTTATTATTCCACCCTTACGGGTGCAGTCCTCGTGTTACCTACTGATCACACACTTACTAGTGATGTGGTGCTTAGCACCTTATCATCCTTGTCGCCGCTTTTCAAAGAAAAGTCGGACTATAGGTCGGGAGCCCTCTTTAAAAAGGTTTGTGAAAAAAATGTTTTCAAGAAAGAAGTGTTTCGAAAACCTTGGAATGGGGTAGCCCTACCCAAGTGTGAGTTTATGAAAGGAAAAAGGTTTATGGAAAGAAGAGTTGCTGGAGGCAAGTGGGGGAACGAAAATGTTTTCGAAAACTTTAGCGCCTAAGTACTCACCCGGACTAAAAGACAGTGCAACCACATTACCCCAAAGTGGGCACGGGGCGTAGCGTAGTAGTTTGTCTCGCCTTAGTTTGAGTCCTGCAAGTGTAGTGGCAGTCCGACCATGGACGCTTCGACCGGGGTTCTTCCCATGAGAAGGGACGCAACCCATTTGCCTTTTTAGGTACGCGGGGTACAACTTATGAGCTCCCATTGAAAGATGCCGAAGTGGTTGGATGGCATTCCGGAGGGTCGGGTGTCGGGGACTTTGCAACTCCTGGGTAAACGGCATCCCGGACTCTGGTGTTGGGAGGTACAACTCATTCGGCATGTCTTAGGCTAAGGCGAGCAAGCGAAAAACTACGATCGGTTATCCGAGCCTCGCGTTGTGACGCATGGCGAACCAGGGATGATCCCGGCGGATTTATCGGATCTTGTGGGGAAAGTGTACGACCTCTGCAGAGTGAAAACTATTCGAATAGCCGTGTCCGCGGTTATGGACGGTTGGGAAGGCTGCTGCTTAGCACTAAAGAGTTTTGGTTTATAAAAGTGTTTTCTCAAAAATGTTTTGGAAAAGGATACCAGTGGGACTGGTGGGAATGTACCTGGGAGGTACGGTGAAAAGTTGTAAAAGTTGTTTTGGCCATATGAGATGGCCGGGAAGGAAACTGGGTCACCCTTACCTATTAGTCTTCAAAAGAAACTTGTTTTCAAAAAGGTTTTCAACAAAGTTATAGAGGTGTCATATTCTCGAGAGAATCTATCTCTCACTCCTTGTAACCTTAGAATAGTGCCTATTCCTTGCTACTGCCAAATTGCATATTCCTTTACTTCTCTCTAAGGTGGTTTGCGAGTACAATTTATAATGTACTCATGGCTTTGTCCCTGGCTATTTACTTGGCCAGACTTGGTGGAATCCGACAGATGAAGAAGGAGTCGATGACGTCTATGCAAGCTAGGAACGTCTTCCCCGTCAGTTGCATGTAGGGTTATGGCATGACTTGGGCCACGCGAACGCTTTCGTCTGAAGTATTTCCGCTGTGTGATTGTTGATCTCCTGCCATTGCGGTTCTTATGTAAGTATTGGTCCTGTGACCTGTTGTAATTTCTTTATTCGGTACTGTAATGGATGATGTATTCGATACCAGTTTGGTTATGCTTTCACGACACACTGATCATGGGATCGTGAATGTGTATGCATAACGGGTGTTTCGGACAGCTAGTCCGGGCCCCACAGAGCTGGTATCAGAGCCATTCTGACTGTAGGAGACCTTAGTTAGCATGGACGTTAGTTAGGAAACGAGTACTTCTGGAAAAACTACTTAAAAAAATATTATTTAGTAGAATGAAGCATAGCTTCTAATTTTCTTATCCCCTCAAAATTTCAAATTCTCACCTCGCTCTCTGATTTTCAAAGACTTTGAAAGCTTTCGATTCTACTATCTCACCCTCTTCAAAACCAACATATTGGACGATGCCCCCAACTCAGACTCGGAGACTCGAAGTTGAAGATGGATCAACCTTTCAGAAGTCTCAAGTATCTCCGACTGCAGCTACTGAAGATTGGATGTCGACTTAGCAGTACGCGAATAGGGATAGTGAGATCATGTATTTGGTTGTCACCAAAGTCTGTCAAGGAGCTGACCTTGTTCCTCCTTGGACTTGCACTTTTGCAGTCGTCAGGGATCAAGTCCTCACTTCTTGACTAGTAATTTTTAGGCCAGTCACGAGAAGTTGTCGACTTGGAGTATCTCCACAGCTACCCCACTGAACACCTCCGAAGACCTCACACCCCCGGCATGTTGAGACCAGGAGTCCTACACAGTTTTCGCCTCCGACTCAACATCGACGGCTCAACATCAGGTCTACTTCACCATCAACTGCTACAAGTAACAATGTTGAAGACAATATCTGGAAAATGAAAACGTATGCATCTCTGACCAACCCAAGACTATAGGATGAATAGGACAAACTCAATTGCTTCGATTGAGCTACCCCTACGTATTAGGTATCCTTGGGCATTTGAAATACCTCGTGTTGCTTTCATTATTGGTTGTGGGGTTGTGAATTTGCTGCTTGAGTGCTTGCGATTGCTTGTTGTGTGTATGCTTGTTTCGGCCTTTCGGCCTGAAAAACCCTTTATGTGTGGTAACCCTGTCTAGGAAACACTCCCTAAGATTGTTTTCCCTCGTATCCGGACCAAATTCAGGTAGAATTCTGACCCTTAGTTTACAAAGTTAACGGAAAACTCTAACTCTAACTTGGGATGCAACCCTGTTTTCCCGTAGCACCCAACTTCAGTACGACATTCAAACCACGACAACCTGCGACGCCAAGGAAGTAGAAGCCAGTGCCTTCAAGACCGACTTCAACTCTGCGAGAAGTTGAAGACATACTAATTGGTCTAACCATAGATCATAATCACGCTAACCTTGAGGTTATCTTCTTAAAACCTCAGTCTGACTCACTTTCTAACAAGCTAAGTGAGCCATAGCACCGAAGCCAAGTTACTTGCAAGGTCCATCTGGTCCTCTTCAAGTGAAGCCGTTGAAGACAACTCAAGACTCAAGATTTGGTGTACCTTAGTCAGCACCAACCTTAAGGCGGAAAACTATGTCGACGACTGTTGTTGCTGCTTTATGTGGAGACTAACTAGGATTTCCGCTGACTTTACTAACTTAACAAGCGCCCTATAAAGTAGTAAACACCGTGTGTGCCTCTTGAAGCTGCAGACTGCATGTCGCCTCTGAGGATTTTTCAACTCAAGACAAGGAGATCAATGACTTCTTCAAAAGCGCCCGACAAGACCCCTTGACTGAAGCTTTGACTTTTTATGAGCCCCCGTTGAACAATCTTAAGGGTGGAAGACTTCGTCTTCCACTAAAATTGAAGCTAACTCTAACCTGTTCGACCTTTCTAAAACACCCTTCGGATGCTCTAACTTTACAAGAATCGAGGACCCCTCTAGTATGGTTATGGAGCTGCAAAACAAACATCTACATGGAGAAGTCAACCTCTTCACGAAGCTTATCCTCGACAGAAATCTACCGTGTCTCTCCGAAGCTGAAGTTGTGACTTTCCGACAACGACGTGTCTACTGGAGGATGGAGTCTAACTTAGGTTAACCTATAAAACCTTTCTAGTCCTACACTTAGTAATCTCGGGACGAGATTATTTTAAGGGGGGAAGGATCTGTAACACCCCAACTTTTGCAACCTTGTTAAGTGTCCAGAGTGCAAAAATCAGGGGGAACAAAAACTTTTTCTAAAGACTAATTAAAATGAATTGCCTTGACCTTCTTGCATATGAATCGCCTTCATGTGCTTGATAACAGGAATTTCTTTGGTTTACCTGTAGATGATTTGCCTTGATTCTGCTGGTTTAGATTTCTTGAACACCTCAACGCATCAAGATCACTTCTTCTCAACCAAGTCTCGGCTGATCCCAATTTGTGATATAGTCCAACCTTTACACCCCTGACTTAAATACCTCCACCTGTGGCAATGTCAATGCACCTACCGTGGGATCTTCCTTGTGATGTATTCTAACTCACCTTGTCCCTGATTCAAAGCTTGGGATCATTGACCCCTTATTACACCCCTCTCTTATACCCTAGACAAAAACCCTAAAACCTCGCAAATTTGACCAAGTCCTAAAACTGTTATCAGGTTCCATTTTGGAGCCCATGTATTAAGCTTCCCCTTTCCATCTAAGACAATGCACTTGGTCCTAAACGTACCATATCTTGAGCACTTCCCAACCATACCATTTTCCATTGACCAGATCAATCATCTACCCTCCTCTCCCAGATGGTTTTGAGGCCAAGTCAATAACCTGTTTTGGCAGTGTTAAAATCTTCTAACTTTGGCAGTTGTTTCCTAAGACCCCGCAACTGTTATTGGTAAACTCAAGGCATGGGTCTCATCTATCCAACTCCCTCCACAACTCCAACGTCTTGCATGTCCCCTGGGAACCTTGCGACCTATGTTTCCGACTTGATCTTGTGTCCTATCCAGAGTTTTAGCTCTAGATCACTTTCTCCTCTTTTACCTTTTATTTTTCTTCTATCTAGTTTAATCTTCACAAAACCAAGTGTGGAAATGATTGCTACATTGTGTAGTAATCATCTACCCTTGAGATCATATTTTCAAAATTTATTCTTACTTTCTTTTAAAGAAATTTCCAAAAACCCTATTTAATTTCTTCTCTAGTTTTAACCGCAAAACTAATTCTAGTTTTATTAAACCTTTTCAAATTATTTCCTTAAAGTAAAACAAGGGAATGAGATGGGTATATTTATCATCTCATTTCCACCAAATAATGATCTCTATATCATTTTTTTTAGTTTTCTTTCTTTTTAACAAAATGCATGTTTATTGTACTTATATCATCTCTTGCCTTTCTCTTGCTTATCTTAAATTAGATAAAATCTACCTTGCTTTATAAAGTAAGTAGAGCATCTTGATTCCTAAGTACTACCTAGCCACCCCAACCTTTTCAAAATACTTTCCAAATAAATTTCCTTCAACTAAGTCTTAGACATAGGAAGTGATCCAAACCTCTATCAAATGAATTCAAATTTAATGTACACCGTTTGGACACCAAATGCAACTCTCTGATCTATCTCATAGTATCTTCTCGTCCACCAATTCTTTGTCAAGTAGATGATCATTTGATCATTTCAAATGATTAATGTCCCATTTTCCATCTCTTTTTCCCCACTTTCCTTCTAGTCTTCATCACCAAGTGACATTCCTCACCTAACACTAGAACTTAATCTATTATCACTTGGACATTGCCTTCCTTTTTTTTTTTTTTTGGACAATGGTGAGCCGGCCATATGCCATGCATCCCTCCCCATCTCTCTCTCCAAATTAATTGAGACAAGGCATTACCCTGACCTCTCAAACCTTTTCTCTCTGTACTCGGGTCGACCACACCAGCCCTTGCTGCATGCTACAGTACACATCTTGGCAGCATCCCGTTGGAGACATGCATAGGATGGCCGGGCCTTTGTGGAGTCAATTCTTGCAGCACTTTCCCTTCCATCCACCCTCTCCTAGCACGAACACCAGGGCCCTGCACGACCTAGACTACTCCTGGACGCAACCCTTGCCCCACAGACGCTCGCCCGTGCACCCCCAGCTCGCGCCAGGCATGTCACCCAGGGAACGTCTCCGTCCCCAACCAAACGCCACCACTCCGAGTCAAACGGCTCTGCCACAAGATGTAGAGGAGCACCGCGGCCACCCTAGACCCCTTTCCTACCCGAGCCTAGCCCCGTGCTGCTCGTTTCCCTCTGCTCCACTTTTGGAAATTTCCGTCGAGCACCTCGCGGGCAGACACGACCCGTCCCTGCAAATCGATTCCCTCACACAACCGACGCTCACTCCACGCCAAACTCCTGAGACACGGTTCGGACACGCAGCAACACCGCCCAGAACGCCCAATCCCGAGCCACCGCCCTCCTCTCTTCTGCGCGTGCTTCCGGAGCACGGTGGACGCCGCGAGGTCGTTTTAAGGCCTCAGACCGCCTCACTCCTTTCCCTCTCGCCACCAGACTCCTATGTCACTCCCCTGACCTCACCTTAGCGGAGGGAGCCCGTCTCCATCTCCGTCTCTCTCTCTCTACCGCCCACCTTTCGGCTGTCGAGAACCTCCACGGGACGATGAAGTGGACGTCGCCCAGCTCCACCGTTCCTCTTCCTCTCTGTTCCTCTTTGTTCTCATTGAATTCGTATTCCTTACACACGCTTTGGTTTGCCTTTTCATGCCCTGTAGACGCCGCCGTCGTCCCGTTGCTGCCGCCGGCGAGCTTGCCGTGCCGAAACGTGGAGGCGCCGCTACTTGTTCTGAGAAGCTCCCCGCCGAGGCCCAGTACCCCTTCGCCGTCACCAACCATCTCGTGTTCCCCTCGTCGACACCAGGCCCTGATGGCCGCCGCTGTTGACCTCCGCCCCGGCTGCTGCTGTACCCGACGCGGAGCGCGTCCTCATCCCCGCCGACGCCCTGGTAACCGCCGGAACCTCCGGCACGAGCTAGTACAACACCTCGAGGGTCCGCGTCGCGCCTGCATCGTCTCCCTGCACCCCTCGGTGAGCCCCGCTCCGCCCATGTCCTTGCCTCCATCGTCGCTAGGCCGCGGCCGAGCCGATGCGTCCCGTCGCCGCTCAGAAAATCGGCCTGGGCCGTCGGATCACGATCCTGCGGCCGCATGCGGGCCGCCCATGCATGTCTGCGTGGCGGCGGGGCCCGCCAAGGCCTTTTCAAACCGCCGCTGTCTCCCGCGCGGGGTCGTCCAGGTCTGGGCCGAATCTGGCCGAGCCCCGTGGATCCGGCCCGTTCCTCCCCTTGCCTCTTTTCTCTGTTTAATTTCCTGCAGACAGATTTGTGCAACTTTTAATTTACCAAAAATTGTGTGATGATCCAAATTTTACGATTCAAAATCCTGCTTGCTCATAAACAAAATCCTAACCACCTCCAGTTTCATGCATATCATTTACTGCTATTAATAATTACTGGTATTAAATCTTGTGAAATGTTACTTGTGTGATGTTTAATGGATTGTGAGAGTTGTGCTTATCTTTTTTCCGTGAGACAAATTGTGTTGTAAGGTAATTATCAGTAGCTTTATTTTGACATAAGATAGACATGCAAGAGTTTCCTGGATGTTGCATGCTTAATAAATTCAGATCTGGCCAGTAGGTCCTTGTGTGGTTTTTATTTTGCAAACTAAATTTTATTTTGAAACAAACCCAAATCCCAGTATTAGGTATCACCATAGGCTATTAGTGTGCCAAAGGAAATATTTTTTTTTGAGCTATATTTTATTTCTGGAGATTTTAGAACCAAAACAGAGTACCTTTTTAGTATAAAAAATTGTGGTAATAATTTTATAGCTCAGAAAAATACAAAACCAGTGGGGTTAGATCACATTTAGTTTCAGCTATCCATAGATATGCTTGGATCTGGTTGGTTGTGCCCTGATACTGGTAGGCTTAGTTTTTGAATTGCTCTGGTTTGTGTCTTATTTAAATTTTCTAAATTAATTAAAACTTTATTTGCATGTGATTTGTGTGCATGTGTGTTCTATATGTTGTTAGCTTTCAGTAGGTATGCTGCATGTATTTATGTGACTCACAGAAAGATTTAGGCCAATTATTGGTCCCTAAGTCATTTCTGGTTTTATAAAAAATCATATCTATTGTTTTAAAAACCCAAATTTAGTGAATCCAATTTATGTAGCTTTATAAAGTCAAGCTTTACTCTCTGTGATTTTACCAAATTTTTGTGTGCATTTTTATAGAGTGGTTTGTTAATATGGTGTTGTTGCTTATTTTGCCCATAGGGAAATTGTGTTGATTTTGTTTAAAATGTTTTATACTAAACTTTGGCACCAGACCCTACTGGTGGTTTCCACAAATTATTGGCCTCCTGAGCTTGTGTAGATTATGTTGTGATGAGAGATAAAACCCTTTTGAGCAAATAGATGTTTGCTAAGATCTTTTCTAGTGAAAATAGAAATAGTCCTTTTATAAGTAAATTGACCATTCTTGCTCTGGGTGTTGTTTGTTTGAAATGTTAATAGTCCCTGATTGAGTGGTTTGCTACTATTCGTGTGTGAGTGGTTGATTCCATGGTTGTGTATTGATTGCCTTCTCTTTTATTTTGCGACGTTAGAATGCGAGTACTATCGGAAAGGAAGGAGAGGATCATGGTGAGGACTTCGAAGAGGAAGGAAGAGCAGATGGTTCGTGAAGATGAAGTCCAGGGACAAATAGCCAACCAAGGCAAGCCACCTCTTGATGCATCTCTGATCCTATATATCTTATTCTTGCATTATTATAGGTTTTTATAAATTGCATTATTTTTATTTATTTATGTGAGTGGTTCCGCCACTCGAAGTTTTATTATTCCACCCTTACGGGTGCAGTCCTCGTGTTACCTACTGATCACACACTTACTAGTGATGTGGTGCTTAGCACCTTATCATCCTTGTCGCCGCTTTTCAAAGAAAAGTCGGACTATAGGTCGGGAGCCCTCTTTAAAAAGGTTTGTGAAAAAAATGTTTTCAAGAAAGAAGTGTTTCGAAAACCTTGGAATGGGGTAGCCCTACCCAAGTGTGAGTTTATGAAAGGAAAAAGGTTTATGGAAAGAAGAGTTGCTGGAGGCAAGTGGGGGAACGAAAATGTTTTCGAAAACTTTAGCGCCTAAGTACTCACCCGGACTAAAAGACAGTGCAACCACATTACCCCAAAGTGGGCACGGGGCGTAGCGTAGTAGTTTGTCTCGCCCTAGTTTGAGTCCTGCAAGTGTAGTGGCAGTCCGACCATGGACGCTTCGACCGGGGTTCTTCCCATGAGAAGGGACGCAACCCATTTGCCTTTTTACGTACGCGGGGTACAACTTATGAGCTCCCATTGAAAGATGCCGAAGTGGTTGGATGGCATTCCGGAGGGTCGGGTGTCGGGGACTTTGCAACTCCTGGGTAAACGGCATCCCGGACTCTGGTGTTGGGAGGTACAACTCATTCGGCATGTCTTAGGCTAAGGCGAGCAAGCGAAAAACTACGATCGGTTATCCGAGCCTCGCGTTGTGACGCATGGCGAACCAGGGATGATCCCGGCGGATTTATCGGATCTTGTGGGGAAAGTGTACGACCTCTGCAGAGTGAAAACTATTCGAATAGCCGTGTCCGCGGTTATGGACGGTTGGGAAGGCTGCTGCTTAGCACTAAAGAGTTTTGGTTTATAAAAGTGTTTTCTCAAAAATGTTTTGGAAAAGGATACCAGTGGGACTGGTGGGAATGTACCTGGGAGGTACGGTGAAAAGTTGTAAAAGTTGTTTTGGCCATATGAGATGGCCGGGAAGGAAACTGGGTCACCCTTACCTATTAGTCTTCAAAAGAAACTTGTTTTCAAAAAGGTTTTCAACAAAGTTATAGAGGTGTCATATTCTCGAGAGAATCTATCTCTCACTCCTTGTAACCTTAGAATAGTGCCTATTCCTTGCTACTGCCAAATTGCATATTCCTTTACTTCTCTCTAAGGTGGTTTGCGAGTACAATTCATAATGTACTCATGGCTTTGTCCCTGGCTATTTACTTGGCCAGACTTGGTGGAATCCGACAGATGAAGAAGGAGTCGATGACGTCTATGCAAGCTAGGAACGTCTTCCCCGTCAGTTGCCTGTAGGGTTATGGCATGACTTGGGCCACGCGAACGCTTTCGTCTGAAGTATTTCCGCTGTGTGATTGTTGATCTCCTGCCATTGCGGTTCTTATGTAAGTATTGGTCCTGTGACTTGTTGTAATTTCTTTATTCGGTACTGTAATGGATGATGTATTCGATACCAGTTTGGTTATGCTTTCACGACACACTGATCATGGGATCGTGAATGTGTATGCATAACGGGTGTTTCGGACAGCTAGTCCGGGCCCCACACCAAATATCAGGTGCCAAAAATAATCCAAGAAATGAAACTTATTGTACATAGAGGATGACATGCGGGTCCCATTTTGCAGCAGCGGTTTCAGCGTTTCAAATGCGGTTTGAGATCAAAAGAAAAAGAAAGTAGCCAAAAATTAGGGGGTAAAAAAACTCTAAAAAAAGAAAGTTGATTGTACATAGAGGATGACATGCGGGTCCCATGAGTCAGCAGCTTACTAAACGTTTCCAAGGCGGCAGGGGATCAAAAGAAAAAGGAAATAGCCAAAAATCAGAGGTGAAAAAAAAAACCAAGAAAAGAAATTTTATAGTACATAGAGGATGACATGCGGGTCCCATGAGCCAGCAGGTTCCTCAACGTTTTCAAAGGCCGGTGGGGATCAAAAGAAAAAGGCAAATAGCCAGAAATTAGGGGTAAACAATAAATCCAACAAAGGAAAGGTTTATTGTTCATAGATGCTGACATGTGGGACCCATGAGCCAGCAGCGTCAAGGCAAGTGACCAAAAATCAGGGGTAAAAAAAATCCAAGAAAAGAAACTTTATTGTACATAGAGGATGACATGTGGGTCCCATGAGCCAGCACCTTACTCAACGTTTCAGAGGCGGCTTGAGATCGAAAGAAAAAGGAAAGTGACCGAATATCAGGAGCTAAAAATAATCCAAGAAAGGAAACTTTTATTGTACATAGAGATTGACATATGGGTCCCACTAATACAAGCTCTTTCGCTCGAAGATCTTGCAAGTTAATTGTACATAGAGGATGACATGCGGGCCCCATGTGTCAGCAGCTTACTCAATGTTTCCAAGGCGGCGATGGATCAAAGAAAAAGGAAATAGCCAAAATCAGAGGGTGAAAAATAAATCCAACAAAGGAGAGGTTTATTGTCCATGGAGGCTGACATCTGGGACCCACGAGCCAGCCGCGTCCTCTACGTTTAGAAGGCGACTGGGGATCGAAAGAAATTAGGGGTACAAAATAACTCCAAGAAAGGAAGTGTTTATTGTTCATAGTGGCTGACATGTGGGACCCATGAGCCAGCAAAGTCTTCAACGTTTCAAAGGCGGCAGGGGATCAAAAGAAAAAGGAAGTAGCCAGAAATTAGGGGTAAAAAATAACTCCAAGAAAGGAAACTTTTATTGTTCATAGAGGATGACATGCGGGACCCATGCTCCAGCAGCTTCCTCAACGTTTCAAAGGCGGCATGAGATCGAAAGAAAAAGGCAAGTGACCAAATATCAGGACCCGAAAATAATCGAAGAAAGAAATTTTATTGTACATAGATGATGACATGCGGGACCCATTTAGCAAGACGGTCTCAACGTTTCCAAGGCGGCACGGGATCAAAAGAAAAAGGAAGTAGCCAGAAATTAGGGTTCAAAAATAACTCCAAGAAAGGAAACTTTTATTGTTCGTAGAGGATGACATGAGGGACCCATGAGCCAGCAGCTTACTCAACGTTTCAAAGGCGGCATGAGATCGAAAGAAAAAGGCAAGTGACAAAATATCAGGAGACAAAGATAATCCAAGAAAAGAAAACTTTATTGTACATAGAGGATGACATGCGGGTCCCATTTAGCAGCAGCGGTCTCAACGTTTCAAATGCGGCTTGAGATCAAAAGAAAAAGAAAGTAGCCAGAAATTAGGGGGTAAAAAAACTCCAATAAAGGAAAGTTTTATCGATGAGCCAGCAGAGTCCTCAACGTTTCAAAGGCGGCAGGGGATCAAAAGAAAAAGGAAATAGCCGAAAATCAGAGGGTGAAAAAAAAAACCAAGAAAATGAACTTTTATAGTACATAGAGGATGACATGCGGGTCCCATGAGCCAGCAGGTTTTTCAACGTTTCAAACGTGGCATGAGATCGAAAGAAAAAGGCAAATAACCAAATATCAGGATCCAAAAATAATTCAAGAAAAGAAACTTGATTGTACATAGAGTATGACATGCGGGTCCCATTTAGCAGCAGCGGTATCACCGTTTGAGAGGCGGCAGGGGATCGAAAGAAAAAGGCAAGTGACCAAATATGAGGTGCCAAAAAAATCGAAGAAAAGAAAGTTTTATTGTACATAGAGGATGACATGCGGGTCCCATGAGCCAGCAGGTTTTTCAACGTTTCAAACGTGGCATGAGATCGAAAGAAAAAGGCAAGTGACCAAATATCAGGAGCCAAAAATAATTCAAGAAAAGAAACTTGATTGTACATAGAGGATGGCATGCGGGTCCCATTTAGCAGCAGCGGTATCACCGTTTGAGAGGCTGCACGGGATCAAAAGAAAAAGCCAAGTGACCAAATATCAGGAGCCAAAAATAATCAAAGAAAAGAAATTTTACTGTACATAGAGGATGACATGCGGGTCCCATTTTGCAGCAGCGGTCTCAACGTTTCCAAGGCGGCACAGGACCAAAAGAAAAATGAAGTAGCCAGAAATCGGGGTGAAAAAATCCAAAAAAAGAACGATTTCAATTGGGCTGCATGTGGACACCTGGGCATTCGAACTATCCTGCTGGCCCTTTTGACTCGTACAATTTCAGCCCACTCCAAAACAGGATAGTTCAGATTTTTCTAAAAAAACAGGAAAGTCCTATGCTTCGCAAAAACAAAAAACAAGGAGATTCAGCATATAAATTTGTTTATGTAAAAATAAAGATTTAATTTATCCGTTGAAATAGCTCAGAGCGCAATACACTGTTTATTGTCTGCAAAATAATTAAGATATCACATGTTTCTTGTACGGGGAGGCTGACATCGTGGACCCATGAGCCAGCAGCTGTCGTTTAAAGGCGGCAGGGGATGGAAAGAAAAAATAAACCAAAAATCTGTTGGTAAAAAATCCAAGAAAAGAAACATTTTCGTTCTGAGAGGATGACATGCGGGACCCATGAGGCAGCAGCGTCCTCAGCGCTTATTATTCATAGAGGCTGACATGTGGGACCCGTGAGCCAGCAGCGTCCTCAACGTTTTAAAGGCGGCAGGATATCGAAAGAAAAAATAAGCCAAAAATCATTTGGTAAACAATATCCAAGAAAAGAAACATTTACCGTTCTGAGAGGATGACATGCGGGACCCATGAGGCAGCAGCATCCTCAACGATTCCAAGGCGGCAGGGATCAAAGAAAAAAAGGAAATATCCAGAAATTAATTAGGGGTTCAAAAAATCCATCAAAGGAAACTTTTATTGTTCATAGAGGATGACTTGTGGGACCGACCTGCCAACAAGCGTCCTCATCGTTTCAAAGGGGCGGAGATCCAAAGAAAAAGGCAAATAGCCGAAATTAGTGGTCAAAAATAACACCAAGAAAGGAAACTTTTATTGTTCGTAGAGGATGACATGCGGGACCCATGAGCCAGCAGCTTACTCAATGTTTCAAAGGCGGCATGAGATCGAAAGAAAAAGGCAAGTGACAAAATATCAGGAGCAAAAGACAATCCAAGAAAAGAAACTTTATTGTACATAGAGGATGACATGTGGGTCCCATTTTGCAGCAGCGGTCTCAATGTTTGTAATGCGGCTTGAGATCAAAAGAAAAAGAAAGTAGCTAGTAATTAGGGGGTGAAAAAAAATCCAAGAAAGGAAAGTTGATGGACATAGAGGATGACATGCGGGTCCCTTGAGCCAACAGCTTACTCAACGTTTCAAAGGGGGCAGGGGATCAAAAGAAAAAGGCAAGCCAAAAATCAGAGGGTGACAAAAAATCCAACAAAGGAAACTTTTATTGTTCTTAGAGGATGACATGCGGGTCCCATGAGCCAGCAGGTTCCTCAACGTTTCAAACGTGGCATGAGATCGAAAGAAAAAGGCAAGTGCCCAAATATGAGGTGCCAAAAAAAAAACTCCAAGAAAAGAAAGTTGATTGCTCATAGAGGATGACATGCGGGTCCCATGAGCCAGCAGGTTCCCCAACGTTTCAAACGTGGCATGAGATCGAAAGAAAAAGGCAAGTGAAAAAATATCAGGAGCCAAAAATAATTCAAGAAAAGAAAGTTTTATAGTACATAGAGGATGACATGCGGGTCCCATTTAGCAACAGCGGTATCACCGTTTGATAGGCGGCAGGATCGAAAGAAAAAGGCAAGTGAAAAAATATGAGGAGCCAAAAATAATTCAAGAAAAGAAAGTTTTATAGTACATAGAGGATGAC
Organism: Lolium perenne; assembly: GCF_019359855.2. Classification (NCBI taxonomy): domain Eukaryota; kingdom Viridiplantae; phylum Streptophyta; class Magnoliopsida; order Poales; family Poaceae; genus Lolium; species Lolium perenne. The sequence continues at coordinate 52,054,137 of NC_067248.2, read as the reverse complement.
ATGCGGGTCCCATTTAGCAGCAGCGGTATCACTGTTTGAGAGGCAGCAGGGGATCGAAAGAAAAAGTCAAGTTACCAAATATGAGGTGCCAAAAAAAATCCAAGAAAAGAAAGTTTTATAGTACATAGTGGATGACATGCGGGTCCCATTTAGCAGCAGCGGTATCACTGTTTGAGAGGCAGCAGGTGATCGAAAGAAAAAGTCAAGTGACCAAATATGAGGTGCCAAAAAAAATCCAAGAAAAGAAAGTTTTATAGTACATAGAGGATGACATGCGGGTCCCATTTAGCAGCAGCGGTATCACTGTTTGAGAGGCAGCACGTGATCGAAAGAAAAAGTCAAGTGACCAAATATGAGGTGCCAAAAAAAATCCAAGAAAAGAAAGTTTTATAGTACATAGAGGATGACATGCGGGTCCCATTTAGCAGCAGCGGTATCACCGTTTGAGAGGCGGCAGGGGATCGAAAGAAAAAGGTAAGTGACCAAATATGAGCTGCCAAAAATAATTCAAGAAAAGAAAGTTTTATAGTACATAGAGGATGACATGCGGGTCCCAGTTAGCAGCAGCGGTATCACCGTTTGAGAGGCGGCAGGGGATCGAAAGAAAAAGGCAAGTGACCAAATTTGAGGTGCCAAAAAAAACTCCAAGAAAAGAAAGTTGATTGCACATAGAGGATGACATGCGGGTCCCATTTAGCAGCAGCGGTCTCAACGTTTCCAAGGCGGCAAGGGATCAAAAGAAAAGGAAGTAGCCGAAATCAGGGGTCAAAAAAATCCAAGAATAGAAAGAATTTTGGTTCATAGAGGATGACATGCGGGACCCATGATCCTGCATCGTAAACGGCTCGATCGGAGAACGTTGAACGAGATGGCGCGATCTAGAAAAAAAACAATGCCAGAGAGGCTGCCATCTGGGCCCTACATCCCTCGGCGGTGCGGATTTGCGTTGACTCGGCCGGCGAACCCGAGATTTCGAGATGCACCACGTCCCGGGCCACCATACGCCACGTTTTGGCCGCTTTCGTCGGGCTAGGTGGCCTCAAAAACGAGAAAAAAAAAGTTTTGACATGCACCACGGAGGGACCAAAATCGTCGGCCATGGTACACCAGCAACCACGGCGCGACTTCAACTTCGTCGGCCATGGCAACTTTTCTTGTAGTGCTCGCTCGCTCGCTCGCATCTCCTGCTCACTGACAAACCCTGCACAAAAGTCAACATCATCACCCGAAAAAGGGGAGACACCATAATTCTCTCCCTTCTTCTCTCCTTCTGAGTGATCCCTCTTCCTCCGAGTTTCACTCGACGGGCAAACACACATGTGCTGCATAGTAATAATAAAAAGGTAGAAAAATCGACCTACGAATCTATAATTAAATAGGTTAAACTAGGGTTTTGCCCAGTACTACAGATCAAGGTTCAAAAAATCCAACTACAGGGTTCGAACAACCCCATTTCTAATCCAAGATTTTTTTCGACCTCATCCAATGGCCTCAAACTATAGGCCGGGTTAGCATCTAGTGCAGTATGTGTGAGAATGTATGCACTATGTGTGCTATAACTTGTGTGTCTTTCAAATTTGAACCAAATTTGAATTAGTTTGAAATATTTGAAATGGGGCTTTTGGCTTAAACGTTTGAAACCCAAAACGACTTCTCCTCATGCTAGACTTCATAAGACCGAGTTTAGGGTTAGGGGGTAGATACATGATTTGTCTGGTTTGAATATGTCTAAACCTTGTTTATCAACTTGAATGCTTACTATATGACATAAGAAGACCATGTGCTTTTGTTTTTCATTTTTCTATTTTTTTAAGAATTTTATGCACATTTGATTCTGGTCAAATCCTAGGTTCAACCAAGATTTAAACAAGTTTCAAGCATGAAAATGAAAACGTAATCCAAGATCCTTCTTAATTAGTCACTCTAAAATATATGAAGCTTTTGGGACGTACTTGAAATTTCCATGTTTGAAACCTAAAACCACTTATCTTCATGCTTGACTTCGTCATAAGACAGAGTTTAGGGGTTTTAGGGGGTAGATACATGATTTGTCTAGCTAGTTTGAATATGTCTAGACCTTGTTTATCAACTTTAATGCTTACTATATGACATATAAGAAGACTATGTGCGCTTTGGTTTTTCATTTTTCGGTTTTTTTATTTTATGCCCATTTGAGTCTTGGTCAAATCCTAGATTTGACCAAGATTTAAACAAGTTTAAAACATGGAAATGAAAAGGTAAGCATCGATCCTTCTTAGTCGCTCTAAAATGAAGCTGAATTTTGGGAGGTTTTTGAAATTTCCATGTTTGAAACCCAAAACCACTTCTCTTCATGCTTGACTTCATAAGACGAAGTTTAGGGTCGATAGGGGTAGATACATGATTTGTCTTGTTTGAATAAGTCTAGACCTTGTTTATCAACTTGAATGCTTACTAGCTATATGACATAAGAGGACTATGTGCATTGGTATTTCATTTTTTGATTTTTATGCCCATTTGAGAATCTTGGTAAGATCCTAGCTAGGTTTGTTGAGCAAGATTTAAACAAGTTTAACATGTGAAAATGATAAGGTAATTAAGTCTGGATCTTTCTCTTAGTAACTCTAAAATGAAGCTTTTGGGAGGTTCTTGAATTTACCATGTTTGAAACCCAAAACCACCGTACTTCTTTTCATGCTTGACTTCATAAGACAGAGTTTAGGGTTAGGGGTAGATACATGATTTTTCTGGTTTGAATATGTCTAGACCATGTTTATCAACTTGAATGCTTACTATATGACATAAGAAGGCTATGTGCTTTGGTTTTTCATTCTTTCGATTTTTTCTGAATTTTTATGCCCATTTGAATCTTGGTCAAATCCTAGGTTCGACCAAGATTTAAACAAGTTTAAAACATGACAATGAAAAGGTAATTAATCATGGATCCTTCTTAATTAACCAGCCAGTCTAATTAAAATGAAGCTTTTTGGGAGGTTTTTGAAATTTCCATGTTTGAAACCCAAAACCACACTTCTCTGCTTCATGCTTGACTTCATATATAATTAAGACAAAGTTTAGGGTTAGGAGGTACATGATTTGTCTGGTTTGAATATGTCTAGACCTTGTTTATGAACTTTTGAATGCTTACTATATATATGTATGTGACATAAGAAAACTATGTGCTTTGGTTTTTCATTTTTCTGATTTTTTTGGAATTTTGATGCACATTTGAATCTTGGTCAAATCCTAGGTTTGACCAAGATTTAAACAAGTATAGAACATGGAAATGAAAATGGAAGCCTGTATCCTTCTTAGTCACCCTAAAATTAATGAAGTTTTTGGGAGGTTTTTGAAATTTCCATGTTTGAAACTCAAAACCACTTATCTTCATGCTCTTGACTTCGTCATAAGACAGAGTTTAGGGGTTAGGGGGTAGATACATGATTTGTCTAGCTAGTTTGAATATGTCCAGACCTTGTTTATCAACTTTAATGCTTACTATATGACATATAAGAAGACTATGTGCGCTTTGGTTTTTCATTTTTCTGTTTTTTTATTTTATTCCCATTTGAATCTTGGTCAAATCCTAGAGATTGACTTCATAATACAGAGTTTAGGGTTAGGGGTAGATATACACATGATTTTTCTGGTTTGAATATGTCTAGACCTTGTTTATCAACTTGAGTGTTTACTATATGACATAATTAAGAAGGCTATGTGCTTTGGTTTTTCATTCTTTAGATTTTTTGTCTGAATTTTTATGCCCATTTGAATCTTGGTCAAATCCTAGGTTTGACCAAGATTTAAATAAGTTTAAAACATGGAAATGAAAAGGTAAAAGCATCGATCCTTCTTAGTCGCTCTAAAATGAAGCTGAATTTTGGGAGGTTTTTGAAATTTCCATGTTTGAAACCCAAAACCACTTCTCTTCATGCTTGACTTCATAAGACGAAGTTTAGGGTCGCTAGGGGGTAGATACATGATTTGTCTGGTTAATTTAGATATATCTAGACCTTGTTTATCAACTTGAATGCTTACGATATGACATAAGAACACTATGTGCTTTTTTTTATTTTTTTGTGCCCATTTGAATCTTGGTCAAATCCTAGGTTTGACCAAGATTTAAACAAGTATAGAACATGAAAATGAAAAGGGAAGCATGTATCCTTCTTACTCACCCTAAAATGAAGTTTTGGGAGGTTTTTGAAATGTCCATGTTTGAAACCCAAAACCACTTCTCTTCATTCTTGACTTCTTAAGACATAGTTTAGGGGTTAGCGGGTAGATACATGATTAGTATGGTTTGAATATGTCTAGACCTTGTTTATCAACTTTAATGCTTACTACATGACATAAGAAGACTATGTGCTTTGGTTTTTCATTTTTCTGTTTTTTTTTTTGAATTTTCTGCCAATTTTGTTTGACCAAGATTTAGACAAGTTTTACACGTGAAAACGAATAAGTAAGCCTGGATCCTTCTTAGTCACTCCAAAATGTACCAATTGATAGGTGCGTTAACTTTGCTTCATGGAAAAAATAATGTCATGTAAATGAGTTAACTTGGATTTCCTACCCTTGAATCCATAGGAAACTTTGTTCTAATGCACTATAATAATCAACCGAGTTTTTACACCAACAGGTCTGTCACTTACGTGTGGTGCCCATGCGTGAGGTCCCACACTTCAGTGAGCACAAGTCACGTGCAATAGGTACGCAAACTCCCAGCCATTTTCTTTGTCAAGAGAAGACGCATCAGGATGCGTATTGGAAGTCTGTGGGTCCTTCTGGATCCTTCGGTCGTCCCTCTCAAAAAAAAAAAACAAATCTCTCTCATTCTCGGCCTCGCTCGACTGCCGCCGCTCGCTCGCACCTCCTGCTCACTGACAAACCCTGCACAAAAGTCAACATCATCACCCGAAAAAGGGGAGACACCATAATTCTCTCCCTTCTTCTCTCCTTCCGAGTGATCCCTCTTCCTCCGAGTTTCACTCGACGGGCAAACACACATGTGCTGCATAGTAATAATAAAAAGGTAGAAAAATCGACCTACGAATCTATAATTAAATAGGTTAAACTAGGGTTTTGCCCAGTACTACAGATCAAGGTTCAATAAATCCAACTACGGGTTCGAACAACCCCATTTCTAATCCAAGATTTTTTTCGACCTCATCCAATGGCCTCAAACTATAGGCCGGGTTAGCATCTAGTGCAGTATGTGTGAGAATGTATGCACTATGTGTGCTATAACTTGTGTGTCTTTCAAATTTGAAAAAAATTTGAATAAGTTTGAAATATTTGAAATGGGGCTTTTGGCTTAAACGTTTGAAACCTAAAACGACTTCTCCTCATGCTAGACTTCATAAGACCGAGTTTAGGGTTAGGGGGTAGATACATGATTTGTCTGGTTTGAATATGTCTGAACCTTGTTTATCAACTTGAATGCTTACTATATGACATAAGAAGACCATGTGCTTTTGTTTTTCATTTTTCTATTTTTTTAAGAATTTTATGCACATTTGATTCTGGTCAAATCCTAGGTTCAACCAAGATTTAAACAAGTTTCAAGCATGAAAATGAAAACGTAATCCAAGATCCTTCTTAATTAGTCACTCTAAAATATATGAAGCTTTTGGGACGTACTTGAAATTTCCATGTTTGAAACCTAAAACCACTTATCTTCATGCTTGACTTCGTCATAAGACAGAGTTTAGGGGTTTTAGGGGGTAGATACATGATTTGTCTAGCTAGTTTGAATATGTCTAGACCTTGTTTATCAACTTTAATGCTTACTATATGACATATAAGAAGACTATGTGCGCTTTGGTTTTTCATTTTTCGGTTTTTTTATTTTATGCCCATTTGAGTCTTGGTCAAATCCTAGATTTGACCAAGATTTAAACAAGTTTAAAACATGGAAATGAAAAGGTAAGCATCGATCCTTCTTAGTCGCTCTAAAATGAAGCTGAATTTTGGGAGGTTTTTGAAATTTCCATGTTTGAAACCCAAAACCACTTCTCTTCATGCTTGACTTCATAAGACGAAGTTTAGGGTCGATAGGGGGTAGATACATGATTTGTCTTGTTTGAATATGTCTAGACCTTGTTTATCAACTTGAATGCTTACTAGCTATATGACATAAGAGGACTATGTGCATTGGTATTTCATTTTTTGATTTTTATGCCCATTTGAGAATCTTGGTAAGATCCTAGCTAGGTTTGTTGAGCAAGATTTAAACAAGTTTAACATGTGAAAATGATAAGGTAATTAAGTCTGGATCTTTCTCTTAGTAACTCTAAAATGAAGCTTTTGGGAGGTTCTTGAATTTACCATGTTTGAAACCCAAAACCACCGTACTTCTTTTCATGCTTGACTTCATAAGACAGAGTTTAGGGTTAGGGGTAGATACATGATTTTTCTGGTTTGAATATGTCTAGACCATGTTTATCAACTTGAATGCTTACTATATGACATAAGAAGGCTATGTGCTTTGGTTTTTCATTCTTTCGATTTTTTTCTGAATTTTTATTCCCATTTGAATCTTGGTCAAATCCTAGGTTCGACCAAGATTTAAACAAGTTTAAAACATGACAATGAAAAGGTAATTAATCATGGATCCTTCTTAATTAACCAGCCAGTCTAATTAAAATGAAGCTTTTTGGGAGGTTTTTGAAATTTCCATGTTTGAAACCCAAAACCACACTTCTCTGCTTCATGCTTGACTTCATATATAATTAAGACAAAGTTTAGGGTTAGGAGGTACATGATTTGTCTGGTTTGAATATGTCTAGACCTTGTTTATGAACTTTTGAATGCTTACTATATATATGTATGTGACATAAGAAAACTATGTGCTTTGGTTTTTCATTTTTCTGATTTTTTTTGGAATTTTGATGCACATTTGAATCTTGGTCAAATCCTATGTTTGACCAAGATTTAAACAAGTATAGAACATGGAAATGAAAATGGAAGCCTGTATCCTTCTTAGTCACCCTAAAATTAATGAAGTTTTTGGGAGGTTTTTGAAATTTCCATGTTTGAAACCCAAAACCACTTATCTTCATGCTCTTGACTTCGTCATAAGACAGAGTTTAGGGGTTAGGGGGTAGATACATGATTTGTCTAGCTAGTTTGAATATGTCCAGACCTTGTTTATCAACTTTAGTGCTTACTATATGACATATAAGAAGACTATGTGCGCTTTGGTTTTTCATTTTTCTGTTTTTTTTATGCCCATTTGAATCTTGGTCAAATCCTAGAGATTGACTTCATAATACAGAGTTTAGGGTTAGGGGTAGATATACACATGATTTTTCTGGTTTGAATATGTCTAGACCTTGTTTATCAACTTGAGTGTTTACTATATGACATAATTAAGAAGGCTATGTGCTTTGGTTTTTCATTCTTTAGATTTTTTGTCTGAATTTTTATGCCCATTTGAATCTTGGTCAAATCCTAGGTTTGACCAAGATTTAAATAAGTTTAAAACATGGAAATGAAAAGGTAAAAGCATCGATCCTTCTTAGTCGCTCTAAAATGAAGCTGAATTTTGGGAGGTTTTTGAAATTTCCATGTTTGAAACCCAAAACCACTTCTCTTCATGCTTGACTTCATAAGACGAAGTTTAGGGTCGCTAGGGGGTAGATACATGATTTGTCTGGTTAATTTGGATATATCTAGACCTTGTTTATCAACTTGAATGCTTACGATATGACATAAGAACACTATGTGCTTTTTTTATTTTTTTGTGCCCATTTGAATCTTGGTCAAATCCTAGGTTTGACCAAGATTTAAACAAGTATAGAACATGAAAATGAAAAGGGAAGCCTGTATCCTTCTTACTCACCCTAAAATGAAGTTTTGGGAGGTTTTTGAAATGTCCATGTTTGAAACCCAAAACCACTTCTCTTCATTCTTGACTTCTTAAGACATAGTTTAGGGGTTAGCGGGTAGATACATGATTAGTATGGTTTGAATATGTCTAGACCTTGTTTATCAACTTTAATGCTTACTACATGACATAAGAAGACTATGTGCTTTGGTTTTTCATTTTTCTGTTTTTTTTTTTTGAATTTTCTACCAATTTTGTTTGACCAAGATTTAGACAAGTTTTACACGTGAAAACGAATAAGTAAGCCTGGATCCTTCTTAGTCACTCCAAAATGTACCAATTGATAGGTGCGTTAACTTTGCTTCATGGAAAAATAATGTCATGTAAATGAGTTAACTTGGATTTCCTACCCTTGAATCCATAGGAAACTTTGTTCTAATGCACTATAATAATCAACCGAGTTTTTACACCAACAGGTCTCATTACTTACGTGTGGTGCCCATGCGTGAGGTCCCACACTTCAGTGAGCACAAGTCACGTGCAATAGGTACGCAAACTCCCAGCCATTTTCTTTGTCAAGAGAAGACGCATCAGGATGCGTATTGGAAGTCTGTGGGTCCTTCTGGATCCTTCGGTCATCCCTCTCAAAAAAAAACAAATCTCTCTCATTCTCGGCCTCGCTCGACTCGCTCGCTCGCTCGCTCGCTCGCACCTCCTGCTCACTGACAAACCCTGCACAAAAGTCAACATCATCACCCGAAAAAGGGGAGACACCATAATTCTCTCCCTTCTTCTCTCCTTCCGAGTGATCCCTCTTCCTCCGAGTTTCACTCGACGGGCAAACACACATGTGCTGCATAGTAATAATAAAAAGGTAGAAAAATCGACCTACGAATCTATAATTAAATAGGTTAAACTAGGGTTTTGCCCAGTACTACAGATCAAGGTTCAAAAAATCCAACTACGGGGTTCGAACAACCCCATTTCTAATCCAAGATTTTTTTCGACCTCATCCAATGGCCTCAAACTATAGGCCGGGTTAGCATCTAGTGCAGTATGTGTGAGAATGTATGCACTATGTGTGCTATAACTTGTGTGTCTTTCAAATTTGAACCAAATTTGAATAAGTTCGAAATATTTGAAATGGGGCTTTTGGCTTAAACGTTTGAAACCCAAAACGACTTCTCCTCATGCTAGACTTCATAAGACCGAGTTTAGGGTTAGGGGGTAGATACATGATTTGTCTGGTTTGAATATGTCTAAACCTTGTTTATCAACTTGAATGCTTACTTAGCTATAAGACATAAGAGGACTATGTGCATTGGTATTTCATTTTTTGATTTTTATGCCCATTTGAGAATCTTGGTAAAATCCTAGGTTTGTTGAGCAAGATTTAAACAAGTTTAACATGTGAAAATGATAAGGTAATTAAGTCTGGATCTTTCTCTTAGTAACTCTAAAATGAAGCTTTTGGGAGGTTCTTGAATTTACCATGTTTGAAACCCAAAACCACCGTACTTCTTTTCATGCTTGACTTCATAAGACAGAGTTTAGGGTTAGGGGTAGATACAAGATTTTTCTGGTTTGAATATGTCTAGACCATGTTTATCAACTTGAATGCTTACTATATGACATAAGAAGGCTATGTGCTTTGGTTTTTCATTCTTTCGATTTTTTTCTGAATTTTTATGCCCATTTGAATCTTGGTCAAATCCTAGGTTCGACCAAGATTTAAACAAGTTTAAAACATGACAATGAAAAGGTAATTAATCATGGATCCTTCTTAATTAACCAGCCAGTCTAATTAAAATGAAGCTTTTTGGGAGGTTTTTGAAATTTCCATGTTTGAAACCCAAAACCACACTTCTCTGCTTCATGCTTGACTTCATATATAATTAAGACAAAGTTTAGGGTTAGGGGGTACATGATTTGTCTGGTTTGAATATGTCTAGACCTTGTTTATGAACTTTTGAATGCTTACTATATATGAAAATGATAAGGTAATTAAAACATGGAAATGAAAAGGTAAGCATCGATCCTTCTTAGTCGCTCTAAAATGAAGCTGAATTTTGGGAGGTTTTTGAAATTTCCATGTTTGAAACCCAAAACCACTTCTCTTCATGCTTAACTTCATAAGACGAAGTTTAGGGTCGATAGGGGGTAGATACATGATTTGTCTTGTTTGAATATGTCTAGACCTTGTTTATCAACTTGAATGCTTAATAGCTATATGACATAAGAGGACTATGTGCATTGGTATTTCATTTTTTGATTTTTATGCCCATTTGAGAATCTTGGTAAAATCCTAGGTTTGTTGAGCAAGATTTAAACAAGTTTAACATGTGAAAATGATAAGGTAATTAAGTCTGGATCTTTCTCTTAGTAACTCTAAATTAAATGAAGCTTTTGGGAGGTTCTTGAATTTACCATGTTTGAAACCCAAAACCACCATACTTCTTTTCATGCTTGACTTCATAAGACAGAGTTTAGGGTTAGGGGTAGATACATGATTTTTCTGGTTTGAATATGTCTAGACCATGTTTATCAACTTGAATGCTTACTATATGACATAAGAAGGCTATGTGCTTTGGTTTTTCATTCTTTCGATTTTTTTCTGAATTTTTATGCCCATTTGAATCTTGGTCAAATCCTAGGTTCGACCAAGATTTAAACAAGTTTAAAACATGACAATGAAAAGGTAATTAATCATGGATCCTTCTTAATTAACCAATAGTCTAATTAAAATGAAGCTTTTTGGGAGGTTTTTGAAATTTCCATGTTTGAAACCCAAAACCACACTTCTCTGCTTCATGCTTGACTTCATATATAATTAAGACAAAGTTTAGGGTTAGGGGGTACATGATTTGTCTGGTTTGAATATGTCTAGACCTTGTTTATGAACTTTTGAATGCTTACTATATATATGTATGTGACATAAGAAAACTATGTGCTTTGGTTTTTCATTTTTCTGATTTTTTTTGGAATTTTGATGCACATTTGAATCTTGGTCAAATCCTAGGTTTGACCAAGATTTAAACAAGTATAGAACATGGAAATTAAAATGGAAGCATGTATCCTTCTTAGTCACCCTAAAATTAATGAAGTTTTTGGGAGGTTTTTGAAATTTCCATGTTTGAAAACCAAAACCACTTATCTTCATGCTTGACTTCGTCATAAGACAGAGTTTAGGGGTTAGGGGGTAGATACATGATTTTTCTAGCTAGTTTGAATATGTCCAGACCTTGTTTATCAACTTTAATGCTTACTATATGACATATAAGAAGACTATGTGCGCTTTGGTTTTTCATTTTTCTGTTTTTTTATTTTATGCCCATTTGAATCTTGGTCAAATCCTAGAGATTGACTTCATAATACAGAGTTTAGGGTTAGGGGTAGATATACACATGATTTTTCTGGTTTGAATATGTCTAGACCTTGTTTATCAACTTGAGTGTTTACTATATGACATAATTAAGAAGGCTATGTGCTTTGGTTTTTCATTCTTTAGATTTTTTGTCTGAATTTTTATGCCCATTTGAATCTTGGTCAAATCCTAGGTTTGACCAAGATTTAAATAAGTTTAAAACATGGAAATGAAAAGGTAAAAGCATCGATCCTTCTTAGTCGCTCTAAAATGAAGCTGAATTTTGGGAGGTTTTTGAAATTTCCATGTTTGAAACCCAAAACCACTTCTCTTCATGCTTGACTTCATAAGACGAAGTTTAGGGACGATAGGGGGTAGATACATGATTTGTCTGGTTAATTTGGATATATCTAGACCTTGTTTATCAACTTGAATGCTTATGATATGACATAAGAACACTATGTGCTTTTTTTTTATTTTTTTGTGCCCATTTGAATCTTGGTCGAATCCTAGGTTTGACCAAGATTTAAACAAGTATAGAACATGAAAATGAAAAGGGAAGCCTGTATCCTTCTTACTCACCCTAAAATGAAGTTTTGGGAGGTTTTTGAAATGTCCATGTTTGAAACCCAAAACCACTTCTCTTCATTCTTGACTTCTTAAGACATAGTTTAGGGGTTAGCGGGTAGATACATGATTAGTATGGTTTGAATATGTCTAGACCTTGTTTATCAACTTTAATGCTTACTACATGACATAAGAAGACTATGTGCTTTGGTTTTTCATTTTTCTGTTTTTTTTTTGAATTTTCTGCCAATTTTGTTTGACCAAGATTTAGACAAGTTTTACACGTGAAAACGAATAAGTAAGCCTGGATCCTTCTTAGTCACTCCAAAATGTACCAATTGATAGGTGCGTTAACTTTGCTTCATGGAAAAAATAATGTCATGTAAATGAGTTAACTTGGATTTCCTACCCTTGAATCCATAGGAAACTTTGTTCTAATGCACTATAATAATCAACCGACTTTTTACACCAACAGGTCTGTCACTTACGTGTGGTGCCCATGCGTGAGGTCCCACACTTCAGTGAGCACAAGTCACGTGCAATAGGTACGCAAACTCCCAGCCATTTTCTTTGTCAAGAGAAGACGCATCAGGATGCGTATTGGAAGTCTGTGGGTCCTTCTGGATCCTTCGGTCGTCCCTCTCAAAAAAAACAAATCTCTCTCATTCTCGCCCTCGCTCGACTCGCTCGCTCGCTCGCTCGCTCGCACCTCCTGCTCACTGACAAACCCTGCACAAAAGTCAACATCATCACCCGAAAAAGGGGAGACACCATAATTCTCTCCCTTCTTCTCTCCTTCCGAGTGATCCCTCTTCCTCCGAGTTTCACTCGACGGGCAAACACACATGTGTTGCATAGTAATAATAAAAACGTAGAAAAATCGACCTACGAATCTATAATTAAATAGGTTAAACTAGGGTTTTGCCCAGTACTACAGATCAAGGTTCAAAAAATCCAACTACGGGGTTCGAACAACCCCATTTCTAATCCAAGATTTTTTTCGACCTCATCCAATGGCCTCAAACTATAGGCCGGGTTAGCATCTAGTGCAGTATGTGTGAGAATGTATGCACTATGTGTGCTATAACTTGTGTGTCTTTCAAATTTGAACCGAATTTGAATAAGTTTGAAATATTTGAAATCGGGCTTTTGGCTTAAACGTTTGAAACCCAAAACGACTTCTCCTCATGCTAGACTTCATAAGACCGAGTTTAGGGTTAGGGGGTAGATACATGATTTGTCTGGTTTGAATATGTCTAAACCTTGTTTATCAACTTGAATGCTTACTATATGACATAAGAAGACCATGTGCTTTTGTTTTTCATTTTTCTATTTTTTAAGAATTTTATGCACATTTGATTCTGGTCAAATCCTAGGTTCAACCAAGATTTAAACAAGTTTCAAGCATGAAAATGAAAACGTAATCCAAGATCCTTCTTAATTAGTCACTCTAAAATATATGAAGCTTTTGGGACGTACTTGAAATTTCCATGTTTGAAACCTAAAACCACTTATCTTCATGCTTGACTTCGTCATAAGACAGAGTTTAGGGGTTTTAGGGGGTAGATACATGATTTGTCTAGCTAGTTTGAATAAGTCTAGACCTTGTTTATCAACTTTAATGCTTACTATATGACATATAAGAAGACTATGTGCGCTTTGGTTTTTCATTTTTCGGTTTTTTTATTTTATGCCCATTTGAATCTTGGTCAAATCCTAGATTTGACCAAGATTTAAACAAGTTTAAAACATGGAAATGAAAAGGTAAGCATCGATCCTTCTTAGTCGCTCTAAAATGAAGCTGAATTTTGGGAGGTTTTTGAAATTTCCATGTTTGAAACCCAAAACCACTTCTCTTCATGCTTGACTTCATAAGACGAAGTTTAGGGTCGATAGGGGGTAGATACATGATTTGTCTTGTTTGAATATGTCTAGACCTTGTTTATCAACTTGAATGCTTACTAGCTATATGACATAAGAGGACTATGTGCATTGGTATTTCATTTTTTGATTTTTATGCCCATTTGAGGATCTTGGTAAAATCCTAGGTTTGTTGAGCAAGATTTAAACAAGTTTAACATGTGAAAATGATAAGGTAATTAAGTCTGGATCTTTCTCTTAGTAACTCTAAAATGAAGCTTTTGGGAGGTTCTTGAATTTACCATGTTTGAAACCCAAAACCACCGTACTTCTTTTCATGCTTGACTTCATAAGACAGAGTTTAGGGTTAGGGGTAGATACATGATTTTTCTGGTTTGAATATGTCTAGACCATGTTTATCAACTTGAATGCTTACTATATGACATAAGAAGGCTATGTGCTTTGGTTTTTCATTCTTTCGATTTTTTTCTGAATTTTTATGCCCATTTGAATCTTGGTCAAATCCTAGGTTCGACCAAGATTTAAACAAGTTTAAAACATGACAATGAAAAGGTAATTAATCATGGATCCTTCTTAATTAACCAGCCAGTCTAATTAAAATGAAGCTTTTTGGGAGGTTTTTGAAATTTCCATGTTTGAAACCCAAAACCACACTTCTCTGCTTCATGCTTGACTTCATATATAATTAAGACAAAGTTTAGGGTTAGGGGTACATGATTTGTCTGGTTTGAATATGTCTAGACCTTGTTTATGAACTTGAATGCTTACTATATGACATAAGAAGACTATGTGCTTTGGTTTTTTATTTTATTTATTTTTTATTTTATGCCCATTTGAATATTGGTTAAATCCTAGGTTTGAACAAGATTTAAACAAGTTTAAAACATGAAAATGAAAAGGTAAGCCTGGATCCTTCTTAACTAGTCACTCTAAAACGAAGCTTTAATTTTGGGAGGTTTTTGAAATTTCCATGTTTGAAACCCAAAACCACTTCTCTTCATGCTTGACTTCATAAGACGAAGTTTAGGGTCGATAGGGGGTAGATACATGATTTGTCTGGTTTGAATATGTCTAGACCATGTTTATCAAATCCTAGGTTTGACCAAGATTTAAACAAGTTTAAAACATGAAAATGAAAAGGGAAGCATGTGTCCTTCTTAGTCACTCTAAAATGAAGTTTTTGGGCGGTTTTTGAAATTTCCATGTTTGAAACCCAAAACCACTTCTCTTCATGCTTGACTTCATAAGACATAGTTTAGGGGTTAGGTGGTAGATACATGATTTGTATGGTTTGAATATGTCTAGACCATGTTTATCAACTTTAATGCTTACTATATGACATAAGAAGACTATGTGCTTTGGTTTTTCATTTTTCTGATTTTTTTAGAATTTTGATGCACATTTGAATCTTGGTCAAATCCTAGGTTTGACCAAGATTTAAACAAGTATATATAGAACATGAAAATGAAAAGGGAAGCCTGTATCCTTCTTAGTCACCCTAAAATGAAGTTTTTGGGAGGTTTTTGAAATTTCCATGTTTGAAACCCAAAACCACTTATCTTCATGCTTGAGCAAGATTTGACCAAGATTTAAACAAGTTTAAATCATGAAAATGGAAAGGTAAGCCTGGATCCTTCTTAGTCGCTCTAAAATGAAGCTTTTGGGATGTTCTTGAAATTTCCATGTTTGAAACCCGGCCAAAACGACTTTTCTTCATGCTAGACTTCATAAGATCGACACGGGGTACATATATACATGATTTGTCTGGTTTGGATATATCTAGACCTTGTTTATCAACTTGAATGCTTACGATATGACATAAGAACACTATGTGCTTTTTGTTTTTCATTTTTGTGCCTATTTGTATCTTGGTCAAATCCTAGGTTTGACCAAGATTTAAACAAGTTTAAAACATGAAAATGAAAAGGGAAACATGTATCCTTCTTAGTCACTCTAAAATGAAGTTTTTGGGAGGTTTTTGAAATTTCCATGTTTGAAACCTAAAACCACTTCTCTTCATGCTTGACTTCATAAGACAGAGTTTAGGGTTAGAGGGGTAGATACATGATTTGTCTTATTTGAATATGTCTAGCTAGACCTTGTTTATCAACTTTTGAATGCTTACTATATATATATGTGACATAAGAAGACTATGTGCTTTTGTTTTTCATTTTTCCGATTTTTTAATTTTATGCCCATTTAAATCTTGGTCAAATCCTAGGTTTGACAATGATTTAAACAAGTTTCAAATATGAAAATGAAAAGGCAAGCATGGATCCTTCTTAGTCACTCTAAAATGAAGCTTTTGATAGGTTTTTGAAATTTCCATATTTGAAACCCAAAACCACTTCTCTTCATGCTTGACTACATAAGACAAAGTTTAGGGTTAGGGGGTAGATACATGATTTTTCTTGTTTGAATATGTCTAGACCCTTGTTTATCAACTTTAATGCTTACTATATGACATAAGAAAACTATGTGCTTTGGTTTTTCATTTTTCTGATTTTTTTGGAATTTTGATGCACATTTGAATCTTGGTCAAATCCTAGGTTTGACCAAGATTTAAACAAGTATAGAACATGAAAATGAAAAGGGAAGCCTGTATCCTTCTTAGTCACCCTAAAATGAAGTTTTTGGGAGGTTTTCAAAATTTCCATGTTTGAAACCCAAAACCACTTAATCTTCATGCTTGACTTCGTCATAAGACAGAGTTTAGGGTTAGGGGGTAGATACATGATTTGTCTAGTTTGAATATGTCTAGACCTTGTTTACCAACTTTAATGCTTACTATATGACATATAAGAAGACTATGTGCGCTTTGGTTTTTCATTTTTTTATTTTTTTATTTTATGCCCATTTGAATCTTGGTCAAATCTAGGATTTGACCAAGATTTAAACAAGTTTAAAACATGAAAATGGAAAGGTAAGCCTGGATCCTTCTTAGTCGCTCTAAAATGAAGCTTTTGGGATGATTTTGAAATTTCCATGTTTGAAACCCAAAACCAATTCTCTTCATGCATGCTTGACTTCATAAGACAGAGTTTAGGGTTAGGGGTTAGATACATTATTTGTCTAGTTTGAATATGTCTAGACTTTGTATATCAACTTGAATATATTATTGTACCATGTCTCCACACAGCCCAAAATGCACATATTTTCAAAAGTTTTCATGCATGAGTACTTGTAACTAGTAAAAATAGAAAGTAAAAATAGGAACCCCATGTATGAAGGATACTAAAAAGAACTCTTTCACATTTTTTTGGTATAGATTATGAGTTTGCTTGGCTTCATACACAAGTGAGTACATGTCATGCAAAAATTAACACGAAATTTAGTTATCATGACCCATTTTTGGCAGGCATTGTGCATATCGCCTTGAGAAACATCTTTGCGAGCTAGTGTATTAAACGTTTATTCACATATAATGGATTTTTTACTTTATTAGTGCACACAATGACGAGAATCGGCCAAATGTGTATGATTTTTGTGAAGGTGCTAGAAAAACAAGATGCACTACGATGAAGCATGAAAGGAGGCAAGGGGAGGGATAGTGAAGAGGTGGGAGAGACCGAGAGATGAACCGCAAGGTAATTAAAAAATTGGGGCCAAAACGATTCCAACTTCCTAGGCATTGACCAACTTTGCCCTCTTAACCCAACGTGGCAAGAACCCGTATAAGCAACAACTTCCTCTTACTCCGCTTCTCCGAAATGGTAAGAGAACCTCTCCAGCTTAAGTGACCAATCGACATATCTATGGCCTTCCGACTTGGCTCTGGTCGCCGCGCGCGTAGTCCTACCACCGACGAGGAAGCGGAGCATCAGCGCCGCCTTCGCTTCGTCCATCGCGCACCAAGGCATAACCCGCCCGCTCTGCACTGGCCGGTTGTTCAGCCCGCGGCGGCGGCGCTGGCCGTGGAGCCCCTCGCCAGCCGCTTCCCGTGCGGGCCGATGGATGCAGAGGCAGGGATCTCCCACGCAACCCCGCATGCGACGCCCGCTCGGCCCTGGCCGGCTTTTCCGCCCGCGCATGCCGCATGGTTTTCTTTGCCAGCAGGTGAGATCCCCTTCCCGGCCGGCGCGAACGATGCGGAGGCAGGGAGCTCCCGTGGCCAGCCGCCTAATCCGACCGCACTTCAGGCGGTGCCGGCCGTGGAGCCAGGCCGTTCTTTCGAAGCGCATCACGGCAACGCCTTGCAGAGCAACACCGCCAAGGAGCTCGTATATAACGTGATGTTCCCGGCACTCTATAGATGCCGGGATGCTCTGCAAGCTTTCGTGCAGGCTAAGAATGCGGCGGCTGCAAATCCCAGGGACGCAGCATTGCAGCGGCGCGCCGATGAGGCTAAGGTGGCGCACGCTTTCCACCAGGCGTGCCTCGATAGGCTTAACATCCAGCACGGCTTCGTGCAACCGCCAAACGCCGCTCCAGCTAAGATCCAAAAATACTCCGGTGAGCATATCACTCCGGAGTAGAACAATCCAATTTCTAGTACTGTAGGAGTACTTTATTAGTGCACAAACCTGGCGAAATTAAAGGTGTGTTCTTTGTGTGTGATGTAAATCTAAAAATTTGAAGGTTCTAGCAAAAACATTTCTTCAGAAATATTCGATGTGTTTGCTTGGCCTTATCTATATATCCGGTGAGCATATATGGATGCCAAATCCTTTACAAACTTTATATTTTTTAAGTGATCGATGTGCATGCATCTATCTCGCCATGGTAAATTAATGAAACAAGTTGCATATTTGCCAGAATTCCAAACTTCGTGAGCAGTATAGAGATCGAGACCTTAATTAATTATTATGAGTAGGATGCATGCATGCATGTCCATTTTCTAGGGTTTTAAAGGATACTAGAGCTTTTCTAGGTTAATTTGCAACTATATGTATATTTGTTTTCTAGTTCTGGGCTGATCATTAAACTCAACATTGAGTTGTAGATTATGTGAAATTAGTACATGCCATAAAATATAGTAAATTTTTATGTACCCTACGAGGCAGTACGTGTGGTGTACCCTTAATTATTAATTGGTAGACATGTACCGTTGGCATGTTTGAAGAAAATTTGAATTTGGAAGAACTTTTTAAAGTAAAATTAACGCAAGCACAAAATCATGTGTGATGGTGAAATTTCTTGAACAAATTAATACAAACCTAGTAATATGAGTTTGTTTGGCTTTTTGCCCACAAGTGAGTATTGTGCGCATGTACTTTGATGCAAAATCCCGCCATACACAACTTTTTAGTTATCATATGACCTCAAGTTTGGAAGAGATCGTATTTTAAGCAACTTCACAAACAAGAGATTCTAACAATTTTATGCATGCATGAAAGAATGATTTCCCTTTTTTATTACTGTACAAAAATGGCTAGATGTGTGTTAATTGTGAAGGAGGGCTACCAAATTTTAACAGTTGCACATTATTGTCATAATTCCACCTTTTGGAAGCAGTAGGGTAGACATGCTTTCCGCTTGGTAGGATGTGTTAGTGCCATCAATTTTGTAGATATAGGTTCAAGGATTTGTTCATCTTAATCTGCAACTATATATGGATTTTTAAGCTTTTGCCTAGTAATTAAACTCATAATTGAAATAATGTAGGTTATTTAACTACATACATGCCATAAATTCTGACAGGAAATACTTGGACGTGCCTTGCGAGGGTGGTAACAAACAAGAACACAATGACCAAACTTCAAATGCCAATCCACCCACCAAGCTATACGATTGGCATGTACAATCGATCGACTCCTTCTAATCAAATTTGAATACAATAGAAGAAGTTTTAAAAAATTTCAAAATGAGATCAACTTGTGCATTGAGTCATCCTTTGTTATTTATTTGCTTGTAAAAATAGAAACATAGGCATATGAATGTATTCGAAACACTTCACTTTTCAATGGGGAAGGGACCCGAAGGTCCCAGAAAAACAAAAAAAAGATTACAATAGTAGTACTCCTTTGAGAAGGTAGTAGAAGAAGGATCCTCGAAGAGCCAAATGCTTTTATTATCCACAGCTGTTCGGCTCTTTTCCTTCTCATGTAAGCTATCGCGCAATGATTATACTAATGGTCGGATGGTAGTACAACCATTTTCGCAAACTTCTGCGCCCTTCGTCATGTCAGCATCGTATCCCAGTGTGCAAGCAGTCTGCTCGAATGAAATACTCCTAAGTACGTACGGTATTCCCTCCAAAGACACACCACACGGTATTCCCTCCAAAGACGCACCGTCGCCCCGATCTGCTCGAATGAAATACTCCAAAATACTTCTGCGCCCTTCGTCATGTCAGCATCGTATCCCAGTGTGCAAGCAGTCTCCTATGAAATGGAGACGACATTTTGTTGAAAAGTGTCGGTGCATGCTATATACCACACTAGTATGAGAGTTTTTACAGCATTATTCCGATTTCCACAGAATGCATTAAATTTGGACGCGATGCCATACTGACAAGAGTGGTTTAAACAAGGCCATTATTTTTATTATGTTATAGTATTACTACAATACTCCAAGGTAGCACTAGTAGCCTTCGGTTGTACTCTGCCGGTCGCGCTGCCTCATTCGACCAGACTTTATTCTTCTTCTCATATATATATATACAAAATACTGTCTGCCGAGGTTCGATGACCGCACCGTCGCCCCTCTCCGCGCCGCCGTCTTGGGCCGCGCCACCACCCCGCCGAGTTCTCCCCCGTCCCCGACGCACCACCGTCAAGCACCACCGGACCGATCTTCGCAGGTATGTACATCTCCAACCTCCGGCGAGTACAGAGGTTCAGCGGTCATTGTGTTCGATATAACCTTAATTTGGGGATTGCAATGTGAGTAACTTACTGGGTTTTCTAGGAAATGAAAACGGCGTCGCTCGATGCCCACACCGGCGTCGGCGGATACATGGAAAGCGGAGACGGATGCTCGCATGCATCGGCGGAGACATGTAAAGCGGATGCGGATGCGGATGCGGAGGCAAAGGCGAAGGCGGTGGCTAGGACGGGCAAAGTGGGCGCGACGTGGCGTGGCAAATGCTCGTACCGAAGCTGCATTTTGTTGGAAAGTCTTGGCGCGTGCTTCGAGAGTTTTGGCGGCGCAGCCGGGAGAACCGTCGGAGGCTTCGAAGCTGGCTGCTTTGAACGCGTCGAGAGCTTGGATGGTGACTTCATCTAAGGCGGCGCTTGTTGCATTTGATCGTGACTCGTCAACCCCTTTGTAAGTTCTACCTTCCCCAACTGCAATGAGGTTAGATCTGGTGGATTGGGTTTTTTGCCCAAACCAGACGTGATGATGCATTGAGATGTTTTTGTATTTTTGATGATGCATTCTGCTTCTTTTGTAATTTGGCTGATTCATTATGCTTTTTAGGTAGTAATTTTTCTGATGCACTCACCTCTTCAGGAATTTTTCATGGTTTTTTTTTGTTTTTTTTTCTGTCAACCTAGCTAATGCTCTCTGCTGTTTAGCCAAAAGTTGGATGATGCATTGTACCGTTTACATATATTTTACTCTGATGATGCATTTTGCTCTTTTAGCCTTTTAGGTAATTTTTCTGATTCCTTGAACAGTGGGAAATTTTGATGAAGAATTTTGCTGTCAACTTAGATGATGTATTGTGCTGTTTACATTTTATTACCTATATCAAAGCTAACCCCATCTGATGTTACCACAGCGTTTTGGGTCCTGTAGAGGTCTCTTTTTCCTCCAATCGTGTTGACACGTTAGCAATTATTACTGTATATGCGAGATTGCCTTCTGTTGGTGCGTCCTATTTTTGTGGTGTTTTTTTTTTTGCAAATTAAGGGCTTCATTGATTATGCAACAGCATTACAATTGCATTGTCCTGTTTACAATATTTTGATTTTGCTGATGCATTGTGCTGTTCACGTTATTTTGATTTTGCTGATGCATTGTCCTGTTTACATTATTTTGATTTTGCTGATGCATTGTGCTGTTTACACTATTTTGATTTTGCTGATGCACCATGCAGTTTAGGAAACTTTGATCTGCTTAGTCAAATTAGATGTTGCATTTTGTTTTAAAAAATAGATGATGCAGTGTGATGTTTACATAATTTTGACGATGCATCGTGCGATTTGCATAATCCTACCAGCTTCAGTCGAAGGACACCCACAACAATCAACGATCTGCCTGGAGATGTAGTCTCTCAGATTCTTGTCAGGCTTCCTCCCCATCCAACCTGCTTACTAGCTGCATCAGGCACCAAGAAAGCATGGAGGCAATGTATGGGAAGCAATTATTTCAGAAAGCTAACTGTGTCACACAATGGAGGAAACCCGTTGCTAGGGTTTTTCACCAACAACTCCGAGGACAATCGATTCATCACAGAGCATGATCTTCACCCGGCCATCTTGAAGATGCTGGCAATCCCGTCTCAAGTGAACGGTCCCAAAATCTATGTCCTGGGATGCCGCGATGGTATGGTGCTACTCCATTCTAATGTATCCAGTGCGTATATATCAGTCTGGGATCCAATTAGGCAAGTTCTCACAACGATACCAGAACCACCATTGTGGCGCAATCACACAATTGAAAGCAGCGGCTCAATTCTCTGTTCGAGAAACAACTCTGAACCGTTTACACATTGTGGCAAGTTCTCGGTTGTTTGGATAACAACTAAACGTTACGATGCACAGGCTCATATCTACTCACCAGATTCAAAAGAATGGGAGTTTCTAGCTCGATCAACTCCGATGCTGTCAGAGATTGACCGTAGACCGGCAACTCTCATAGGGGGTATTTTGTAGTCGCCAACGAAGTCTAGATATATCATTGAGCTTGACCATGCAAAGAAGGCTCAAAATATATTCGGTGCCCTCATGAGACGCATGATATATTCATGCTTAACATTCACATCTTCAAGGGACATAATGGAGATGTTGCCCTTGCTGTTATAAGAGACTTCACCCTACAAACATGGGCCAAGACAAGATCATCAATAAAGCGATCACGAGTCATGGACATGTCATATAAATTTTGAATTGGATACTTTTTTGGCCTTGACACATCATTTCCATACAATTGGAAACATGCGGTAAGGTTACTCGCGTATTTGAGGACAAAAATGAGCTGCAGTTTGTACGGGCAAAGGAGGGAGTATTCCAATTAGATATGAGCAACTGGCAGTGGAGAAAGTACAATTCTGCTAGACGTTGGTGCACTTTACATCCCTACTCAGTTAGACCGGGTTAGTCATTCATATGTAACCTTTGCATTCATTTACATATGACTTTTGCTGATCAATTTGTTCATTTCCTGACAGTAACCGACCTGATCCAGAGTGCAACATCAAGGACACGAAAAAGAACGCGCTGTCAGGAACCCATCTAATTCAAAGTTCAACATCCATAAGAGAAAAGGAAGTCGCATATGAAGGAGCAAGGCTTGTTTGGGCAAGAAGTGATAGCCCAGCTTTTGTTTGGTCTGATGTCTTTTAGTTTTCGTTCTGGTGGAAATGTCGCTGCACCATTTGTTTGTACTGCAGCTCCATAGTGCTAGCTGCTAGTACGTTGGCGCTGTCCTACGTCTGCTTGTTTTGGGGGCATAAATATGCCACGAAACCTTTGTTTTATGTGATCAAACGGTCATCTCGCATGTATATGTTCGGGTTCTGATGAAACCTTTTTTGTGATCTCGTACATATATTTGAGTCGACCGTGTTGTGTTTTATGATGGGCAGGAGTATTTGTTTTACTACACCATTGTTTATCCGAATTGTATTACTCACTCTATTCAAAAAGTTAGCGGCTCACCTTTTTCCTTCAAGATACGGATGTATCTACACACTAAAAACATATATAGATGAAACCATCTTCAGACAAAGTTTAGTCACTTATGTATGGACGGGGGTAGTATTATTTATGTTGTGCTCCCAAACAAGCAGACATCGGACAGCGCCTGTTTAAAGTTCATATGTGTAATCTTATATTCTTATTCCCTTTGGAAGTTAAGCATTAAACTCTACTAGTACAACCGTGGTGGTCTTGTGATGTAGTACTCTTTTGATGCATTTGTGATGTAGTAGTACAGTACTTTTTTTTTGAACTGGTATAGTACTATCTAAGAAGAGTACTCCCTCCGATTCACATTCATTTTACACCAAGAAATATGGATCGGAGCGAGGGAGTAAATTAAACATGGCATCTCGTGCATGAAGCTTGACAGATCGATCAGGTTGGCTAGAATGGCAATACAATGCTCCTCATTAGGCAAATGCATGCCATGTACGATAGTATATACATCCAGTAAAGAAGTCTATACTGACATAAAAAAGACTACATTGGGGATGAGAGTCAATTGGGGAATCTACAATACATAAAATCTTGCTCGTAGCTGATTTTGGCTAAGAGGGTTTTACTCACATTACACGTGCCACTTTCCTTGTCTGCAAAACAAGTTCCAATAAAGGAAGAGGAAAGAAGAGGACATTGTGGGCGAGATTGAACACCTTTTTATGTGTTAAGCTGAGGCCTTGTTTAGCTGAGGATTTCGACTTAGGCCTAACAGCTCAAAGACACCCAGAAATAAATTTCCTTGCGTGCACCACTCAAAGAAAAATAACAAAATTAGCACGCAAGATTAAGAACGAAGTGAATTTAAGTAACTTGGTTAGCTTTTCAAGCAATATATTCAGAGAAAGAGCACACATGTCCGGCTAGAAATAATCGTAAGAGAAGAACAATAAATCTAAGGCATCCCACTTCATATGCAGAAGGGACGCGACAGCGCATGGATTCATACCTTGAGTCGACTCTGGCTCGTAGAAGGGCGGTCGCGCCTCGAGGATGCCGGCGACGTCTCCACCTCGATCTCACATGTGACTGCTTCTCGGTGGGCGGTGCGCCACGCCATGTAGAAGATCTATCAAAAGAGGAGAGCCCGATGACGCTACCGACGCCTCAACCTTGATAGCACCGGCTTGTTGCTCCGCACCGAGATGCGCCACGTGCAAGATTTAGCGGATGCGCCAATTTTAGAGATATGTCATGATCGTTGTAACAAATTTCAACATGATGATGATTTGATCATGCACTCGGCCTTGAACATAAGTACTAGTACAGTCTCACAATTTTTTTATCATTATACTTTGCGAGATTTAGCGGATGCGCCAAATTCAGAGATAGATCATGATCATGGTAACACAATTTTCAATGTAATGATGATTTGATGTTGCACTAGACCTTGAACATAAGTACTAGTACGGTCTCACAATTTTGTATCATTATACTTTGCAACTTTTAGCGGATGCGCCCATTTTCAGAGGATCATGGTAACAAATTTTCAACGTGATGATGATTTGATGTTGCATTCGACCTTGAACAGAAGTACTAGTACTGCCTTACAATTTCTTTATCATTATACTTTGCAAGATTTAGCAGATGCGCCAAATTCAGAGATAGATCATGATCATGGTAACAAATTTTCAACGTGATGATGATTTGATGTTGCACTCGAACTTGAACAGAAGTACTAGTACAGTCTCACAATTTTTTTATCATTATACTTTGCGAGATTTAGCGGATGCGCCAAATTCAGAGATAGATCGTGATCATGGTAACACAATTTTCAATATAATGATGATTTGATGTTGCACTCGACCTTGAACATAAGTACTAGTACGGTCTCACAAATTTGTATCATTATACTTTGCAAGTTTTAGTGGATGCGCCCATTTTCCGAGGTCGATCATGATCATGGTAAGTTGGTAACAAATTTTCAACGTGATGATGATTTGATTTTGCACTCGGCCTTGAACAGAGGTACTAGTACGGTCTCACAATTTTTTATCATTATACTTGGACGGTGGCCAAATTCAAAATCTCATAGCGGCAAAACTTCCCGCCCACAAAATACAAAAATTTCATACGCTTCCAAATTCCCATTCTACCCCTGTGGAGATGGCAGCAAAGTCGGTTGGTGGGGGGGTCTGCCCGTCATTTTTTGGATCACCACCTCCCTAGCCCGGAAACCCTCCCAAAAAAATTCATTTCCCTCAGACCACCCACCGGAACTTCCCAAGTCCCTCTCTCCCACCTCCACGACCACCGCACCGGAACATCCCCGCCGGACTTCCCTGGCCTACCCGAGGCCTCGCGATCCTCGTCATCCGGCTGCCTGCCGGAGCCGCTTCATCGACGCCGTCATCAACCGGACCGGATCATCCCCGCCGAACCTCGAAACCATATGCTCATCCAGCAGTCTACCGCAGTCGCTTCAGCTGCGGTATCGTCCACCCCGCCGGAGCAGCTTCGCCGGATCCGTCGTCCACCGCATCGGATCTTGCTCACCGACACCGCTGTGCATGAACCGGATCTGCTTCACCGGCGCAGTGCATGATCTAAACTCTTCTACTGTCGCTTTTCTATTGCTTGCCTGCAAGTTCTTGTTTAATCTTGGGGGAACCTGTTTGTGCTAACGACGCGCCGTTACGTTTTTGCAGATGAGATGAGTAACCATGAAGTGTAATGGCCGTCTCTCCAACCCCAAGTAGCACATGTAGCGTACTTCATCACCGGATCTATCAACCCCAGGAAGATCTGCTGTGACTCCCACAGAGTGCTTCTCCTAATGTAAGTCCCTTGTTTTAGCGCCATGTTCTGGGTTCAGATTCTTGTTTGTCTGAAGCTCTTTTAGTTCATTCCTAGCTATGACCGTAACACGTTGCTATTTTCTACTTCATTGCGAACTTTAAGCGATTGAACATTTTGGTTTGCATTCCCTGCTCTGTAGATGTAGCCATCATAACTTCTATCTTGCTCAGTCGTTGTTACAAAAATTATAGGTATTATAGTAACATCCTGCTATTATTTAGTTCATGGCCAATTTTAAGTAATTGCACATGTTGGTTCGCATTCCCTGCTCTATAGCTTTTGGCATCGTAACTTCTATATTTGGTTTACATTCCCTGCTCTGTAGATCTAGCCATCATAACTTTATCTTGCTCAATCTTTGTTACAAAAATTTTGGCCTGCCACTATGTTTTTTGTGCCAATTTGTTACTCCATGAACATGTTGGCTTGCATTCCCGTACTACAGGTGATGCCATTGTTTTGTATCTAGTTCATTGTAAGCTAACAAAGTAAGGACTTAGTTTGGCATGCTATCACTGCTATCTAACTTTGTAGTACAAATAAACTTGTCATACTACTAGATAATAATTTTGCGTGCCATCTTGATCTTCAAAAGCTGCATTATTGACTTGTTTCTCTGACTTGGCATGACGCTCACATATGGAAAGCTGAACATATTGGTTTGCATTCCCTCTTATACAAGTTCACAGGTGATCCCACTATATTCTGTATCTGGTCCATCCTAAGCTCCAGCATTAACTATCCTCTATGTGTTGCTCATTACAAGTTTATATCCCGAAACATCTTGATTTGCATCCCCTTCACTATAAGTTCAGGAGTATTATTTAGTTCATGGCCAAAATGAAGTAATTGCACTTGGCACATGTTGGTTCACATTCCCTCCTCTTTAGCTTTTGCCATCGTAACTTCTATTTTTGGTTTACATTCCCTGCTCTGTAGCTGTAGCCATCATAACTTCATCTTGCTCAGTCGTTGTTACAAAATTTATAGCCTGCTACTATGTTGTTCATGCCAATTTTGTACTCCCTGAACATGTTGGTTTGCATGGGACTCGGCGATTAGTAAGTCTGCTGTTTCATTCTAACATGCTACTTGTTATATTGAGCTGTTGGTATGCGGCATGCACTCTTTGTTTGCTTATTGTGCGCATTACAATGATCTTGTTATAACGACGAAATGATGAGTTCCAAATTCTTTGCCAAACAATATTGTAGTGTCTTTGCCTTTCCATTGTTGCTGTCTTAACTTGTAATGTCTTTGTTTCAGATATAGGTGCTGCATGGACAACTTAAAAGATTGCCGGATCGCTTCATTGTATTGCTAGGTTTAATTACCATTCAATTTCTCTGGGTTCTGTAATATTTTTTCAATGCCTTGCAGCTGATGTAATATTTAGTTAGTTTTTATAGTTCTTTCGCGCATTTTTTCTTTGGTGCTTGTGGTAAGTGAGGCTATCCGACAGAAATCAATGTTGCGTAAATATTCTCAGTATCTAAATCACGAATTCCCATCCCTTAAACGGCCCAATTAAGCTAAATCACATATGTGCCTGCCCGCAAAATCCCAAAGCGCATATTATGCCGGCATATAAACAAGAATCTAAACGGGTCGGCCCACTTACTTATTGGGCCAGCCCATTTGATTTACGGTGGACCCCACACTATAATTGGGCTGGCCCACTTGCTTTAAGGTGGACCCCACCCACAACTGGGCCGGCCCACTAATTAGTTGGGCCGCCCATTTGCTTTTGTGGTGGATCCCACATACTAAATGGGCCGGCCCTTTAAAGTGAAAGTGGGACCCACATGTGTTTTTGGACCGGCCCACTATCTTGTTGGGCCAGCCCACTTGCTATATGGTGGACCCCACATACTCATTGGGCCGGCCCTTTAACAGGAAAGTGGGGCCCACCTTTGCTTTTGGCCCGGCCCACTATCTTGTCGGGCCAGCCCACTTGCTATATGGTGGACCCCACTTATCAAATGGGCCGGCCCATTAACAGGAATGTGGGACCCACCTGTGTTTTTTGGCCCGGCCCACTATTTTGGTGGGCCAGCCCACTTGCTATATGATGGACCCCACATACTAAATGGGCCGGCCCTTTAACAGGAAGGTGGGACCCACCTTTGTTTTTGGCCCGGCCCACTATCTTGTTGGGCCGGCCCACTTGCTATATGGAGGACCCCACATACTAAATGGGCCGACCCTGTAACTGGAAAGTGGGACCCACCTGTGTTTTTGGCCCGGCCCACTAGCTTGTTGGGCCGGCCCACTTGCTATACGGTGGACCCCACACACTAAATGGGCTGGCCTTTTAACAGGAAAGTGGGACCCACCTGTGTTTTTGGCCCGGCCCACTTGCTTCTTGGGCCGGCCCAGTTGCTGTAAGGTGGACCCCACATGTTAAATGGGCCGGCCCATTTAAGTTTTGACCAGTCAACCTTAGAGGTTAGGCCCGGCCCACGTAACTAATGGACCAGCCCAGCTATATAGTTGACCGGTCAAACTATGTCATCTGGCCCGGCCCGCTTAAGACGTGGCAGGCCTCGTGTGGGCCTACCATCTACCACGGGGTTTCAGCCGGTTAACGCCGTTAATCGCGATTAACGGCGTCGCTACGTGTCGGTTGCATGACGTCAGCAGTCAACGGGCTCCCGAAAACACTTCCGCAACGGTCCGATTTTCCGTGGCGGAAGGGCGCCCAAGCGCGACGGACCGAAAAAATCGTCGTTGGACTTTGCCTGACGCAGTTTCGACAACGGAACCCATATCGTCGGGTTAGGCCCATAGGCGACGAAAAATGCCCCTTAGTTGACGATTTTGGGACGTTGTCTATCAGAACTTTTCTTGTAGTGAACAGTCTCCCACTTGCACTAGAGTCAATAATCTAGATTACATTGTAAGGTACCTAACACCCATGGCATTCTGGTGTTGGTCATGCTTTGCCCTAGGGAGAGCTTTAGTCAACGGATCTGCTACATTCAGATCAGTGTGTACTTTGCAAATCTTTACTTCTCCATCTTCGATGTACTCGCGAATCGAATGATAACGCAGCTTGATATGCTTCAGCCTCTTGTGTGACTTTGGTTCTTGTGCATTGGCGATGGCACCCATGTTGTCACAGTAGATGACTAGTGGGTCCAATGCACTAGGAACCACACCGAGCTCTACAATGAACCTCTTCATCCATACCGCTTCTGATGAAGCCTCTGAAGCCGCTATGTACTCCGATTCTGTTGAGGATTTCGCCACCGTGCACTGCTTCGAGCTTGCCCACCATCGCAGCACCATTCAATATAAACACGTACCCAGATTGTGACTTAGGGTCATCAGGATCAGTGTTCCAACTTGCATCGGTGTAACTTGTTACAACGAGCTCTTGGTCACCTCCATAACAAAGAAACATATCCTTAGTTCTTTTCAAGTACTTCAGGATATTCTTGACCGCTGTCCAGTGTTCCATTCCTGGATCACTTTGATATCTGCTAGTCAAACTAACAGCATGTGCTATATCCGGTCTTGTACATAGCATGGCATACATGATAGAGCCTCTTGCCGAGGCATAGGGGATCTGACTCATCCTTTCTCTTTCTTCTGCCGTAGCCGGACCTTGAGTCTTACTCAAGACCTTGCCTGGTAACATAGGTAAGAATCCTTTCTTACTTTCGTCCATTCTAAACTTCTTTAGAATCTTGTCCAGGTATGTACTCTGTGATAGCCCTATTAGACGTCTTGATCTATCTCTATAAATCTTGATGCCTAATATATATGATGCTTCACCAAGGTCTTTTATTGAAAAACTATTATTCAAATAACCTTTTACACTGCTTAATAGTTCTATATCATTCCCAATCAATAATATGTCATCTACATATAATATCAGGAACGCTACAGAGCTCCCACTCACTTTCTTGTAAATACAGGCCTCTCCATGACACTGTATAAACCCGAAGTCTTTGATCACCTTATCAAAGCGTCGGTTCCAACTTCTTGATGCTTGCTTCAGTCCATAGATTGAACGCTGAAGTTTGCATACTTTGTCAGCATTTTTAGGATCGACAAAACCTTTGGGTTGTACCATATACAACTCTTCCTCAATGTCTCCATTAAGGAACGTCGTTTTGACATCCATCTGCCAAATCTCATAATCGAAAAATGCAGCTATTGCTAACAAAATCCTCACAGATTTTAGCTTCGCTACAGGTGAGAAGGTCTCATCGTAGTCAACACCTTGAATTTGTCGGAAACCCTTTGCGACAAGTCGAGCTTTATAGACAGTAATATTACCATCAGCATCTGTTTTTCTCTTAAAGATCCATTTATTCTCGACAGCCTTTCGGCTATCAGGTAAGTCTACCAAAGTCCATACTTTGTTATCATACATGGATCCCATTTCGGATTTCATGGCTTCTTGCCATTTGTTGGAATCTGGGCTCATCATCGCTTCTTCATACGTCGCAGGGTCTTCATCATTGTTTTCCACAATCATGACATTTAGACAAGGATCATACCAATCTGGAGTGGCACGTTCCCTTGTCGATCTGCGAGGTTCAGTAGTTATCTCATTTGAAGTTTCATGATCATTATCATTAGTTTCCTCTGTTGCCGGTGCAGGCGGCACAGGAACATCTTCCGGCACTGCGCTACTCTGATCAACAAGCAGAGATTCTTCAATCTCATCGAGTTCTACTTTTCTTCCAGTCACTTCTTTAGTGAGAAATTCTTTCTCAAGAAAGGTTCCGTTCTTAGCAACAAAGATCTTGCCTTCGGATCTGTGATAGAAAGTGTACCCTATAGTTTCCTTAGGGTATCCTATGAAGACGCATTTCTCCGCTTTGGGTTCTAGCTTGTCCGGTTGTAACTTTTTTACATAGGCTTCGCAACCCCAAACTTTTAGGAACGACAGCTTAGGTTTCTTATTAAACCATAATTCATACGGTGTCGTTTCAACGGATTTTGATGGTGCTCTATTTAAAGTGAATGCGGCTGTCTCTAATGCATAACTCCAAAATGATAAAGGTAAATCAGTAAGAGACATCATAGAACGAACCATATCTAAGAGAGTTCGATTATGACGTTCAGACACACCGTTTCGTTGTGGTGTTCCCGGCGGTGTCAATTGTGAAAGTATTCCGCATTTCTTTAAATGCATGCCAAACTCATAACTCAGATATTCACCTCCGCGATCAGATCGTAGAAATTTAATCTTCTTGTTACGTTGATTTTCTACTTCACTTTGGAATTCCTTAAACTTCTCGAAAGTTTCGGATTTATGTTTCATTAAATAGATATACCCATATCTACTCAAATCATCTGTGAAGGTTAGAACATAACGATAACCACCTCGCGATGCTACACTCATTGGTCCACACACATCTGTATGTATGATTTCCAATAAGTCAGTAGCTCGCTCCATCATACCCGAGAATGGAGTCTTAGTCATTTTTCCCATCAGACATGCTTCGCATCTATCAAGTGACTCAAAGTCAAGTGATTCAAGTAATCCATCGGTATGGAGTTTCTTCATGCGTTTCATGTAATATCCCAGGTATTGGGGTTACAAAAATAGAGGAAACAGATGTGTGCATTGCATTCATGCATAGAAAATCCGGGTAATTTTCGCGCTTTAAAGTAAAACAGTCACAGTAACTGAAGTTTCACTTGATCTTGGTGGAATTGAAGTAGCTCATCAAGTCAAGCGCTATAAACCTCAATGTGACTATGTCAAACCTTGTTTTGGGTAAACATGATTTGATCTAAGGGTTTAGATCAAATGGAATTAAAACTAACACAACAAAAAAATATTAAACAAGGATCAATTGATTGATCTTACAAAAGATCATAATATGGTAACCTTTACTCCAACATATGAACATCTATTCAAATTGAAATCAAGTAACAATAACCAGAGAAACTATTCATGACTTATCTTTACTATGTCTTAAATTAATCCTTGATCCTACCATGAACCTCATGGTATTCATTCTATTTCAATCTTGGAAACAAGACAAGGAGATTAACTTTAGAAGTATATATTCTTCTCTATTCTAAATAGTTTTACATCAAACCTAAAGAGGTGAGAGTCCTATTTTATTTAGGGAAGCAATGACAAACCTTGAGGCAAATCTTGAATATAGTTATCCATATGATCACAACATTATCTTCAAGAGGAACTCTAGAGTATTATTCAAGCCTTCCCAAATGAGAGAGACCATTTATTCTAAACCTAGCTTTACCTATTAATGAACAAAGGACAACCTTTGAACTACAGTATTAGGTTGTAAGCCATTTCCCTTGGAGTGGTGAGATAACCTAATATCACATGGAATAAGATTATATCCATGAAATGATAAAGTAAGGAGGAAACCAATCCATTTAAGATAGACAAGTGGAGTCTTAGCCTAGATGCTAAGGAAATATCAGGAGTACACCATAAACCCTAGAATAACTATTCCTATATGAGAGAACTCAAGCTATGGTGTTACACTCAAACTAGTTGAGGCAACACTTGGATTTGAGGGAGAAAAACTATCTATATACCCAGGATGATTATATCATCATTCCCTGGAAAGAACCCTAAGTAATATCTCAGGCATTCTCCTGGGATATAAATTATTGAGGCAACCATAGTAGTTCCATGCAAGAAAGTAAAATAGAAGTGCTATACCCTAGTTGATCAAGATAATGCTTGATCATGGAAGTG
Source organism: Lolium perenne (assembly GCF_019359855.2). Lineage (NCBI taxonomy): Eukaryota > Viridiplantae > Streptophyta > Magnoliopsida > Poales > Poaceae > Lolium > Lolium perenne. Next base: position 52,021,210 of record NC_067248.2, on the reverse strand, counting down.
AGAAACCCATTTTATGAGAGATCCATTAGGAAGCCAAACCTTGATCATTATAAATTGAGTGATGATCATAAACCCTAAGAACTCAAGGTAGAGATATTAAGAACAAGTTGATCATGCCTAATTCATGATCATGCTCTTAAGGTAGGTGTAGATAAGTTAAATCCTAATAGATAAGTAGGTAACATTCACCACATGAAATCATAGGGATGTAACTAGTAAGAAACCCTAGGCTTATATCCCAACCTTAACTTGTGGATCACATGGTGATCATAAGTAGAATCCTACCACATTTACATTCCACCTATTCTTCACTTAAGAACCACAAGAAAACATTTAGAGTCAAATTCTATACTCTAAATAGTGAGAACCCATCCATCCATATGACCAAAGTTAACTATAAAAAGAACTATAACCACTGTAGTTACTTTAATGATTAACTGAGGATAATAATAGAAGTTAATTCTCAAATCCTTAGTAATAAGAGAATCACATAGGACATGAATCAAGTAACCATTTTATCATGCATTGGGGAGAGTAAACCTAGCCAATGCAACATGATGTCATCTCATATCTACAACCTAGCATTATATCTCAACCTTAGTTTGTGCATCACTTGGGGATTACTAGTATAATCCTAAAACCTTGCCTAAGCTCAAATATGAGCAAGGGAACTATTTAATCAACTCTGAAATGAATCAAGATAGCAATTTAACCTATCTTACAAGCCATGCCTATGTAGGTGCAACTAACTAGTGTTTCCAAATAAATAGATGTCTCATGAGAGGAATGAGATCCACCATAACCATAATAAACTAAGGGCTTAGAAGATGACATTAATACTTTAAAATTGCCTTAAACAATTATCCAAATCCATAACAACCATGAGCCCAAGAAATAATGTCATGAGATCACTATCTTAAATAAGAAACTAGGTAATAAAGTTTCCTATGTGAATTATTTCTTGCATAGAAATACTAAATAAAAACACTTAGTCATCACTAGGTACCTTTACAAATTCCTAGAAAAATAATTTGAATCCCAAAAGAAATAAAATAAGGATCATCCCCATTAACCCTTCTATTTGAAATATAGGGAAATCATTTGAAATATTTTAAAGTCTTATATTAGATATAGTAATATCATTATAAATTCCAAAAGGATCCACATACTTAAAATCCTGCAAATTAAAAAGGAAAAATCAATTTAGAGTTCAAATGAGAAATATAAAACAGAAAAAAAAAGAAAACAAATAAAAGAAAATGAGAGAAAGAAACTTACCAGATCTTACCTGGCCGTGCAGCCCGTGGCGCAGCCCAGCTGCAGCCCACCAAGCAGCCCAAGGCCCAGCTCCAAACCACGGCCCAGAAACGACCCACGTACCTTTTCACTCGGATAAGAGCGAAGACGACGACTTCGTCTTCGACTCCTTCTCCCTTCGCATGAACGACAGCGCGACGCCGGCGAGCCACGTCCCGGCCGCCGAAGAGGACTTCCTCGACCATCAACGACCGTCGGAGGGGTATAAATACCCAGAGAAACCCTAGCCATCGTCCTTTTCCTCTCTCTCTGCTCAATTTCCGTCCAAACCGAAACCCTATCCCGTACAGTCTCCGGCTATCGCCGCCGGTAGGAACCTCCCCGAGCTTCGCCGTGGACACCAGCGTCACCGCCGCCCGCGTCTTGCTTCGTCTGCGCGAGGAATCGGGCCGGAGCATCCTAAATCGACCTCACCAAGCTCATCTTCTCCGCTCCCGGCCACCGTCTCCGTCGACGATGAAGTCGCCGTCCGGCCACCTCTGCCTAGTCTGAGCCCTCCTACGTGTTCATGGTGAGCTTCTGCTCCTCGTGGACTACCTCGCATCCTCCCTAGCTCTCTGTATCACGTCGCCACCGTAGACCTGCAAGCTCCGCCGCTCGGCATTGCCGTCAGGCAAGCGCCGGCGACCAATAATGGGCGGCACCACCACCGTTAGCTTCCCCGTGACGCGTAGAGTAGCAGGAGCATCAACTCGCGCCCGTAGATCAGCTGGAGCCTCGCCGCCGTCGTCAAATCCCCGCCGGCAGTGAGCTCCCGAGCCTTTCTTCAATTTTGACTTGGTCCATGCTTGCGTGGCGGCCTACGTGGCACTGACCCCACGGGTCAGTGTCTAACCCTAGGGTCTGCCACGGTAACAAAAGTATTGTTCATTTATATTTAATTCCAGAAAATTGCTGTAACTTCAAATAAATTTAGAAAATTCAATTTAAGTCAGAAAAATGTAAATAAGATATTAAAATTCTTAGAAAAGAAAACTCTATCCAATAAAAATATAATATGAAATTTTTATTTTTAATAAAAATTTAATTGTTTAACCATTAATAATTAAGCCCTTATTCCTAATTCTAAATTAAATTAAAAATTCAATAATTAGGAAAAAGGTATAAAATAAATAAAAAACCAGTAAAGCAAATATTGAAAACATTAAAACTAATTTTCTTTATTTGTTATTTTGTTAAAGCATTATTAGAGAGATTTAAACCCTGATTAATAATTACCCTAATTATTAATTGTTTAAAAATAATAAATGCCATACTCAATATTAATTTGAAGCTATTAATAACTTCAAATTCAAAACAAAGTTATTAATCATAGAACTTTATGGTAAATAGTATACCCTAGTTCTATATGGGAGAAAACTAGAAACCTATCATTTCATGAGAAACCCTAAAACCCTAACTCCATTAAGAACCCTAGCTCCAATATTACATGTGAACCCTAAATTGCTTCTAACCTAAAACCTAGGTTAGAACTTGTGATCATGATACTTTCCTTTTCAAATCATAGAGCCATGATTAGCAACTAAAGACATACCTATGTCCACATAAAATAATAGGGGCCCATCTCTAATACATTGGTATTACAGGTGTTCATGCTTAGCTAATCAAATAGGACCGACCCTAGATCCTATCTTCTGAGACACCAAGCTTAGTTATCCATGCTTAGCATCACACCAATGTGATGAACCTCAGAAGCAACTATGCCAAATCTTGAGCATTACCTAACCATATTCCACTAAACCCTACTAGTGTAGGATACTTACCAACTATCCTATTTAGGAGCCAATTATTCCTTACTTAATAGAACCAATAGTAAACTCTAGACAATCTCAAACCTAATTGTAATACTTCTTATTCCTTAAGAAGTATGTTCTTCAAAAGTTATTCTTTTGAAGAAAATAAAGAGTAGCCATCCACCTTGCCTAATAGGATCTATAAACCCTAGCTAGCTATCACCAATAAAATGAACCAATCTTGATAGCAACCTTGTATGAATAAGTGATTAGGATGCCTAGGCTTAACTCAACCTTACAAACCCTAGATGTCAATGAATCCAACCTTGTTGTGATCCATCTAATCATTACTCCAGAAGCTTATCGAAACCATAGTAAACCATAGAACCCCACAAACCTAATTATCATACTTGTTCTTTATCAAAGAACATGTTCTTCAAAAGTTATTCTTTTGAAGTATATGATAAGCAATCGTTAACCATGCCATATAGCACTAAAACTGACAACTGTTCTTTACATATGAACATTATGCCAATTATAATTCCTTGTGTGCTACTATTACTATTATTGTAATGCATTGCACTATTTGTTTATGATACCAGGTAATCAACCCTTAATAAGAACCATGTTTGTGAATCACTCTAAAAGTGCAACACACCCTAAGCAAATCATTTCAACTAACTAATCCTAAATCATTGGGGTTAGATCACGCTTAGAGCGATTGCATCTCATATTTATGCATTATTGCATCCTTGCCAATCTTTTAAACATCGTCCTTACCAGACGATGATGCTATTTCAGAATTTGGAGTTATTGCGTATCGAAGACCTTGACTGCATAATCTTGCAGTCAAGAAAGGCAAGTTCATCGCTTGCTCATGTCATTTGAGTATTTTTACCAAATTACTTGCAAAGTACTATGTTTATCACTATTGCATGAAAAGCAAAACCATTATTTTCAAACTATGAATATGACTATGTGGTGGGCAATGGAACCATGGATTGTGTTGATATGGTGGAGGTTCCATTGCAAGGGTTTATATCCATCTAGGATTAAACAACAAATGTCGTCCAGTGATTCTTGTGCCGTAATACCCGTGTTAACCATAAGATCTGGAATGGGACGGTATAGTCAATTGTATTTCCACCTCTTGTATATCAACGGACTCGCTTTACCGTAGACACTTGTTATCCAAAGGTGCATTTGGTGGCTGGGGAAGCCTAAAGTCCCCACGGCATTGTCCGTAGACACTTGTAGCCCGAGGAGCATTTGGTGGCTGGGGAAGCCTAAAGTCCCCACGGTATTGCGGTCTATGATGGGTTGCATCTACCGGCGTAGGAATGTATGGTAGAGCCCTGCATTGTCGTCGTGGTCGGGGTCCACCCTGAAATATATGGGAATAATGGGACCGGCGTGGACCCAGGGTCGGGGTATGCAACAAAGGGTGGGTGTGCGAGGTAGCGGAGGAATATGATTGACTATGACCTTATACCGGGCCTCACACCAAAGGAAGTGTGGACGGGAACAATTGCCCGGTTGGCACCAAGGTTAAGATCTCTTATGGGTAAAGCAACACACCTCTGCAGAGTGTAACGAACTGTGACCAGTCACTCCCTGTTCCGGGATATGGAAGCTGAACGCCGCGGAAAGGAACTCCATGAAGTTCTAGTCAACCGGTGAAGGCTGACGGACATAGCTCTTCAGAATAAAAGCAACCTTTTGAAGAAATGATTACAAAAACTTGCATGCCTATGACTTTCTGGTCTATGGCTGTAGCTAGTGCATTAAACACCTCTTCCCTAAAATGAACTTGTTGAGTACGCTCGTACTCATCCCACTCTTAAATCCCCTGCTTAGATATGGAGGCACCGAAGGAGGATCTACAATGCAACTTGAAGACCGAGGAGTCAACAACTACTTCAAGGGACAGGACCCTGTCAGAGGAGTCAAACACCACATCCAACAAGGAGAAAACCTAGATTAGCAATAGAAGGGAACTAGCTTCCTAAACTTAGCTCCTACTTAGCTAAAATCTATTCTTAGCCTCTATAGCTAGTTATATACTCTACAAATAGAGTTCGTGATAGGATTAGACTAGGAGTCGTTCTTCTGGAGCTTATTTGCAGATTTACCTCATTGTAAAGTAGGAGGCTGTGTTGATCTTCTGTAATAGAGTCTGTGTGTTATTCTATAGACATGCCTTGGACCCGCATATGTTTCTGTTGTACCACTCTGAGCGATATAATACTAGTGGAACGGTGTTTCATTGGTGTTATATCAGACTTGCATACTACACCATGCAGTGGTATGCCGGGTCACCACAGTTGGTATCAGAGCAAATGCTTTGACCTTAGGATTAAAATCCTTTAAAGGATACCTATAAGTTTGGTAGTGTCTATAGGGAGTTGTCTTAGATAAAACCAAATCTTCTTATGACTTGAGATGGGTATTCACTTGAGAATAATCCTGACACACTTGAGTCAACCTTCTTACCTACTTTCCTAAGTGAAGTTAGTTAGCTAATCCTAAACATATAGCATACCATTAAGTTCTCAAAACAATAGATGAGTAGACCACAATTGGTATACAATACATGGTAGTCCAAAGAGAGGATACAACCATAAGGAAGATATCCTATTGGAAGATGTATACCCACACTTGTTATGGTTAAGTAAGAGTTATTCAGACCTGTAATAGGAATGCTATCAAGTAATGAATATAAGTAAGATATCTTACTAGAAGATGTATAGCAAGACAAGTAATGGGTAAGTATAAATCTATCCTAACTTGTGAAACAACTGGAAGAAAGTGATAAATGTAAGTTATATGAGGTAATATAGACCATGATGAGTCAATCATGGGAGGTAAGGAAGAGTGACACGAATAAAATATGTATACTCACATAGTAGAGGTAGTAATCATATATGATTCACTTGAGAATCATTATGTGATGGAGTAGAATATCATAAGTACTTAATATGAGTACAATAAGAAGTCAGTTGTTCAACGATAGTTCAAGATTTATATTCTAAAACCTTGGCAACTGTGCCAAGTATGCCAGAACCATAGTTTATAGTCTGAAGTAGACTTTATAGAACATAGTTTATGGAGAAACCCTGGAATTATAGGTGATATACTCTAATAGTTATGAGTTTAGAGTAGCTATATTAGAATCTAGAGATAGCATGTGTAGTAGTCCTCAACAAAATGGAAGTTAAGTAGTACTTCCAGAGAAAATTAGGTTAACCTTAACTATCCTAGACCACTTTGATTCAAGTTTATCTCATTGCAATTGTGCAATTAAGGTAAATATTGATACAATAAATAGTAGAATGCCATATCTTCGTGCTAAGTATCACGATATAAACCTATCTTATGTGGTGTTGTATACTACACATCAGAGCCTGATGTTTAGAGATGTCTTACTCAACTATTATATTCAGGCTTATGATGATGTGTATTATATGCACAAAGCTGAATCTTCTTGGATCTTATTGGATTTTCATTGATTGACTAGATCCATACATGAAGTTTGACTTTGATATGCAAATGCATGTTGCACTATCAAGTTCTTACTTAATGCTATAGATCTAGAGGGTAATGGTATTCGTGTGAGGAAGTGACGAATTCTGAAGATTTTGAAGACAAGATGAAGGTTCAATAGAAGAAGGAAGCGAAGTTGTGGGAAGTAACCACAATACTCTGAAGGAAGTACCAAAGAAAACTCATGCTTAGCCTTAATAAAGGTGTACTTTAGTACATAAGAAGCATGAAGGTGAGAAATCTGGTGATTATGGTGAAGCTGAAGCAGATCCATAATTAATATAAAAGAGGGAATGCATGAGAAATCACTTAAGATACTATATTCATAGTGTCAGCTAGTGGTTTTCTTGCAAAATAAACCCTGAAGAAAGGAAGATGGTATATGAAATCATAGCAGATATAAGAAGACCATAGTTGATATCAGAAGACCATAGTTGATATCAGAAGACCATAGTTGATATAGGATCAATGCTGCGAGATAAAGTAGAAGATGTCTCGTCCAGTTGATCAGAAACTATAATGGAACCCATTTTTTTAGATAACAAATAGCCACAATTGGTACCCAGTAGTCCACCACTGGATTATTCATACCAAGAAGTTGTGAACAAATAAAAAAAAATTTGTCAACCAAATAGCAATGACTTACAATTATTTAGTCGAAGAATTAACATTGGATGTCCACAATTGAGTGGATGCACCACAGATATTCTTCACAAGACCTAGAAGAGTACAAACCATAAGCTATACTTAGACCAATATTCCAACCATCAACCCAATGGTTGGAAGAAAAGGAGTTGAGGACATAAGAAAACTCTAAGGGGTAGAGTAAAGATTGAGTTGGATGTACAGTAACTCAATACTTTAAGCTATATAGAAGAAGAAGGTCTGAACTGGGAGGAAGATCGATCTTATTTTTATAAGATGGTTGAACACTACTTTCAGAAGGATGTCAGACCAGAAGCCGAGGTCTATACCTCGAGAAAATAAGAAGTGGACTGTAATTTGAGAAAGTGTGTAATATTTACTTAGAAGTACGATAGCTCAAGTCAGCTAAGTTTAATGAAGTTGGACGAAGGAAATACCGGAGACCAAATATAGCTCAAAAAGGTCAAAGACTGAAGAAGTTTGACCATACCAGAACCACAGACTAAATAAAAGAATCCTTTCATGGAACCTAAAGGAGGCAAAATAGTTATAGGTATCACCTATAAACCATGATTGAATGGACTAAATGAGTCTAATCCATTCTTAAGGAAATAAATCATCACGACCATCTTTATGGTAAGTACCTTACTAAGTACCATTATTGCAGTTTTGGTAGTAAGGGAAAAAAAAGACCTATTTAGCAATTAGGAGTTTATTATCAAATTAGACTTCAAATAAGACCAGCAGCACCAGAAGAAGTCTCAATCAGTGGATCTTTAATGAGAAAGGAAACAAGCTTATAGAGTTGGAAGAAATCAAAGAATCAAAGTAAGAACCATGGTTCAGAGACAGATATTAATGGATTCCAGGAAGAATCTGGACAAGGGATATATTCAAATATATCCAACAAGATCAATACGGAGTTCGAGAAAAGATATAGTCTGCACAAGTCAGATCCATACTCCGGAAACGTGAGAGAGATCAAACTTCGAGGATGAAGTTTACTTTAAAGGGTAGAGACTGTAATATCCCAGGTATTGGGGTTACAAAAATAGAGGAAACAGATGTGTGCATTGCATTCATGCATAGAAAATCCGGGTAATTTTCGCGCTTTAAAGTAAAACAGTCACAGTAACTGAAGTTTCACTTGATCTTGGTGGAATTGAAGTAGCTCATCAAGTCAAGCGCTATAAACCTCAATGTGACTATGTCAAACCTTGTTTTGGGTAAACATGATTTGATCTAAGGGTTTAGATCAAATGGAATTAAAACTAACACAACAAAAAAATATTAAACAAGGATCAATTGATTGATCTTACAAAAGATCATAATATGGTAACCTTTACTCCAACATATGAACATCTATTCAAATTGAAATCAAGTAACAATAACCAGAGAAACTATTCATGACTTATCTTTACTATGTCTTAAATTAATCCTTGATCCTACCATGAACCTCATGGTATTCATTCTATTTCAATCTTGGAAACAAGACAAGGAGATTAACTTTAGAAGTATATATTCTTCTCTATTCTAAATAGTTTTACATCAAACCTAAAGAGGTGAGAGTCCTATTTTATTTAGGGAAGCAATGACAAACCTTGAGGCAAATCTTGAATATAGTTATCCATATGATCACAACATTATCTTCAAGAGGAACTCTAGAGTATTATTCAAGCCTTCCCAAATGAGAGAGACCATTTATTCTAAACCTAGCTTTACCTATTAATGAACAAAGGACAACCTTTGAACTACAGTATTAGGTTGTAAGCCATTTCCCTTGGAGTGGTGAGATAACCTAATATCACATGGAATAAGATTATATCCATGAAATGATAAAGTAAGGAGGAAACCAATCCATTTAAGATAGACAAGTGGAGTCTTAGCCTAGATGCTAAGGAAATATCAGGAGTACACCATAAACCCTAGAATAACTATTCCTATATGAGAGAACTCAAGCTATGGTGTTACACTCAAACTAGTTGAGGCAACACTTGGATTTGAGGGAGAAAACTATCTATATACCCAGATGATTATATCATCATTCCCTGGAAAGAACCCTAAGTAATATCTCAGGCATTCTCCTGGGATATAAATTATTGAGGCAACCATAGTAGTTCCATGCAAGAAAGTAAAATAGAAGTGCTATACCCTAGTTGATCAAGATAATGCTTGATCATGGAAGTGAGAAACCCATTTTATGAGAGATCCATTAGGAAGCCAAACCTTGATCATTATAAATTGAGTGATGATCATAAACCCTAAGAACTCAAGGTAGAGATATTAAGAACAAGTTGATCATGCCTAATTCATGATCATGCTCTTAAGGTAGGTGTAGATAAGTTAAATCCTAATAGATAAGTAGGTAACATTCACCACATGAAATCATAGGGATGTAACTAGTAAGAAACCCTAGGCTTATATCCCAACCTTAACTTGTGGATCACATGGTGATCATAAGTAGAATCCTACCACATTTACATTCCACCTATTCTTCACTTAAGAACCACAAGAAAACATTTAGAGTCAAATTCTATACTCTAAATAGTGAGAACCCATCCATCCATATGACCAAAGTTAACTATAAAAAGAACTATAACCACTGTAGTTACTTTAATGATTAACTGAGGATAATAATAGAAGTTAATTCTCAAATCCTTAGTAATAAGAGAATCACATAGGACATGAATCAAGTAACCATTTTATCATGCATTGGGGAGAGTAAACCTAGCCAATGCAACATGATGTCATCTCATATCTACAACCTAGCATTATATCTCAACCTTAGTTTGTGCATCACTTGGGGATTACTAGTATAATCCTAAAACCTTGCCTAAGCTCAAATATGAGCAAGGGAACTATTTAATCAACTCTGAAATGAATCAAGATAGCAATTTAACCTATCTTACAAGCCATGCCTATGTAGGTGCAACTAACTAGTGTTTCCAAATAAATAGATGTCTCATGAGAGGAATGAGATCCACCATAACCATAATAAACTAAGGGCTTAGAAGATGACATTAATACTTTAAAATTGCCTTAAACAATTATCCAAATCCATAACAACCATGAGCCCAAGAAATAATGTCATGAGATCACTATCTTAAATAAGAAACTAGGTAATAAAGTTTCCTATGTGAATTATTTCTTGCATAGAAATACTAAATAAAAACACTTAGTCATCACTAGGTACCTTTACAAATTCCTAGAAAAATAATTTGAATCCCAAAAGAAATAAAATAAGGATCATCCCCATTAACCCTTCTATTTGAAATATAGGGAAATCATTTGAAATATTTTAAAGTCTTATATTAGATATATTAATATCATTATAAATTCCAAAAGGATCCACATACTTAAAATCCTGCAAATTAAAAAGGAAAAATCAATTTAGAGTTCAAATGAGAAATATAAAACAGAAAAAAAAACAAATAAAAGAAAATGAGAGAAAGAAACTTACCAGATCTTACCTGGCCGTGCAGCCCGTGGCGCAGCCCAGCTGCAGCCCACCAAGCAGCCCAAGGCCCAGCTCCAAACCACGGCCCAGAAACGACCCACGTACCTTTTCACTCGGATAAGAGCGAAGACGACGACTTCGTCTTCGACTCCTTCTCCCTTCGCATGAACGACAGCGCGACGCCGGCGAGCCACGTCCCGGCCGCCGAAGAGGACTTCCTCGACCATCAACGACCGTCGGAGGGGTATAAATACCCAGAGAAACCCTAGCCATCGTCCTTTTCCTCTCTCTCTGCTCAATTTCCGTCCAAACCGAAACCCTATCCCGTACAGTCTCCGGCTATCGCCGCCGGTAGGAACCTCCCCGAGCTTCGCCGTGGACACCAGCGTCACCGCCGCCCGCGTCTTGCTTCGTCTGCGCGAGGAATCGGGCCGGAGCATCCTAAATCGACCTCACCAAGCTCATCTTCTCCGCTCCCGGCCACCGTCTCCGTCGACGATGAAGTCGCCGTCCGGCCACCTCTGCCTAGTCTGAGCCCTCCTACGTGTTCATGGTGAGCTTCTGCTCCTCGTGGACTACCTCGCATCCTCCCTAGCTCTCTGTATCACGTCGCCGCCGTAGACCTGCAAGCTCCGCCGCTCGGCATTGCCGTCGGGCAAGCGCCGGCGACCAATAATGGGCGGCACCACCACCGTTAGCTTCCCCGTGACGCGTAGAGTAGCAGGAGCATCAACTCGCTCCCGTAGATCAGCTGGAGCCTCGCCGCCGTCATCAAATCCCCGCCGGCAGTGAGCTCCCGAGCCTTTCTTCAATTTTGACTTGGTCCATGCTTGCGTGGCGGCCTACGTGGCACTGACCCCACGGGTCAGTGTCTAACCCTAGGGTCTGCCACGGTAACAAAAGTATTGTTCATTTATATTTAATTCCAGAAAATTGCTGTAACTTCAAATAAATTTAGAAAATTCAATTTAAGTCAGAAAAATGTAAATAAGATATTAAAATTCTTAGAAAAGAAAACTCTATCCAATAAAAATATAATATGAAATTTTTATTTTTAATAAAAATTTAATTGTTTAACCATTAATAATTAAGCCCTTATTCCTAATTCTAAATTAAATTAAAAATTCAATAATTAGGAAAAAGGTATAAAATAAATAAAAAACCAGTAAAGCAAATATTGAAAACATTAAAACTAATTTTCTTTATTTGTTATTTTGTTAAAGCATTATTAGAGAGATTTAAACCCTGATTAATAATTACCCTAATTATTAATTGTTTAAAAATAATAAATGCCATACTCAATATTAATTTGAAGCTATTAATAACTTCAAATTCAAAACAAAGTTATTAATCATAGAACTTTATGGTAAATAGTATACCCTAGTTCTATATGGGAGAAAACTAGAAACCTATCATTTCATGAGAAACCCTAAAACCCTAACTCCATTAAGAACCCTAGCTCCAATATTACATGTGAACCCTAAATTGCTTCTAACCTAAAACCTAGGTTAGAACTTGTGATCATGATACTTTCCTTTTCAAATCATAGAGCCATGATTAGCAACTAAAGACATACCTATGTCCACATAAAATAATAGGGGCCCATCTCTAATACATTGGTATTACAGGTGTTCATGCTTAGCTAATCAAATAGGACCGACCCTAGATCCTATCTTCTCGAGACACCAAGCTTAGTTATCCATGCTTAGCATCACACCAATGTGATGAACCTCAGAAGCAACTATGCCAAATCTTGAGCATTACCTAACCATATTCCACTAAACCCTACTAGTGTAGGATACTTACCAACTATCCTATTTAGGAGCCAATTATTCCTTACTTAATAGAACCAATAGTAAACTCTAGACAATCTCAAACCTAATTGTAATACTTCTTATTCCTTAAGAAGTATGTTCTTCAAAAGTTATTCTTTTGAAGAAAATAAAGAGTAGCCATCCACCTTGCCTAATAGGATCTATAAACCCTAGCTAGCTATCACCAATAAAATGAACCAATCTTGATAGCAACCTTGTATGAATAAGTGATTAGGATGCCTAGGCTTAACTCAACCTTACAAACCCTAGATGTCAATGAATCCAACCTTGTTGTGATCCATCTAATCATTACTCCAGAAGCTTATCGAAACCATAGTAAACCATAGAACCCCACAAACCTAATTATCATACTTGTTCTTTATCAAAGAACATGTTCTTCAAAAGTTATTCTTTTGAAGTATATGATAAGCAATCGTTAACCATGCCATATAGCACTAAAACTGACAACTGTTCTTTACATATGAACATTATGCCAATTATAATTCCTTGTGTGCTACTATTACTATTATTGTAATGCATTGCACTATTTGTTTATGATACCAGGTAATCAACCCTTAATAAGAACCATGTTTGTGAATCACTCTAAAAGTGCAACACACCCTAAGCAAATCATTTCAACTAACTAATCCTAAATCATTGGGGTTAGATCACGCTTAGAGCGATTGCATCTCATATTTATGCATTATTGCATCCTTGCCAATCTTTTAAACATCGTCCTTACCAGACGATGATGCTATTTCAGAATTTGGAGTTATTGCGTATCGAAGACCTTGACTGCATAATCTTGCAGTCAAGAAAGGCAAGTTCATCGCTTGCTCATGTCATTTGAGTATTTTTACCAAATTACTTGCAAAGTACTATGTTTATCACTATTGCATGAAAAGCAAAACCATTATTTTCATAACTATGAATATGACTATGTGGTGGGCAATGGAACCATGGATTGTGTTGATATGGTGGAGGTTCCATTGCAAGGGTTTATATCCATCTAGGATTAAACAACAAATGTCGTCCAGTGATTCTTGTGCCGTAATACCCGTGTTAACCATAAGATCTGGAATGGGACGGTATAGTCAATTGTATTTCCACCTCTTGTACATCAACGGACTCGCTTTACCGTAGACACTTGTTATCCAAAGGTGCATTTGGTGGCTGGGGAAGCCTAAAGTCCCCACGGCATTGTCCGTAGACACTTGTAGCCCGAGGAGCATTTGGTGGCTGGGGAAGCCTAAAGTCCCCACGGTATTGCGGTCTATGATGGGTTGCATCTACCGGCGTAGGAATGTATGGTAGAGCCCTGCATTGTCGTCGTGGTCGGGGTCCACCCTGAAATATATGGGAATAATGGGACCGGCGTGGACCCAGGGTCGGGGTATGCAACAAAGGGTGGGTGTGCGAGGTAGCGGAGGAATATGATTGACTATGACCTTATACCGGGCCTCACACCAAAGGAAGTGTGGACGGGAACAATTGCAGGTTGGCACCAAGGTTAAGATCTCTTATGGGTAAAGCAACACACCTCTGCAGAGTGTAACGGCTGTGACCGATCACTCACATTGTTCGGGATATGGATCGCTATGACAGCTGCCGGAAAGGAACTCCATGAAGTTCTAGTCAACCGGTGAAGGCTGACGGACATAGCTCTTCAGAATAAAAGCAACCTTTTGAAGAAATGATTACAAAAACTTGCATGCCTATGACTTTCTGGTCTATGGCTGTAGCTAGTGCATTAAACACCTCTTCCCTAAAATGAACTTGTTGAGTACGCTCGTACTCATCCCACTCTTAAATCCCCTTCTTAGATATGGAGGCACCGAAGGAGGATCTACAATGCAACTTGAAGACCGAGGAGTCAACAACTACTTCAAGGGACAGGACCCTGTCAGAGGAGTCAAACACCACATCCAACAAGGAGAAAACCTAGATTAGCAATAGAAGGGAACTAGCTTCCTAAACTTAGCTCCTACTTAGCTAAAATCTATTCTTAGCCTCTATAGCTAGTTATATACTCTACAAATAGAGTTCGTGATAGGATTAGACTAGGAGTCGTTCTTCTGGAGCTTATTTGCAGATTTACCTCATTGTAAAGTAGGAGGCTGTGTTGATCTTCTGTAATAGAGTCTGTGTGTTATTCTATAGACATGCCTTGGACCCGCATATGTTTCTGTTGTACCACTCTGAGCGATATAATACTAGTGGAACGGTGTTTCATTGGTGTTATATCAGACTTGCATACTACACCATGCAGTGGTATGCCGGGTCACCACATTTCACTCCAATATGACCAAGACGATAGTGCCACATATAAGTAGAATTATCATTCAATTTAATTCGCTTAGCGTCAATGTTATGTATATGTGTATCACTACTATCGAGATCTAACAGAAATAAGCCATTCTTTTCAGGTGCTCGACCATAAAAGATATTATTCATAAAAATAGAACAACCATTATTCTCAGACTTGAATGAATAACCGTCTTGCATTAAACAAGATCCAGATATAATGTTCATGCTTAACGCGGGTACAAAATAACAATTATTTAGGCTTAAAACTAATCCCGAAGGTAGATGTAGAGGAAGTGTGCCGACAGCGATCACATCGACTTTGGATCCATTTCCAACGCGCATCGTCACTTCATCCTTCAGTAGTCTTCGTTTATTCTTTAGTTCCTGTTTCGAGTTACAAATATGAGCAACCGAACCAGTATCAAATACCCAGGTACTAGTACGAGAACCAGTGAGATAAACATCTATAACATGTATATCAGATATACCTTCTTTCTTCTTCTTGACAAGGCCGCTCTTCAGATCCGCCAAATACTTGGAGCAATTACGCTTCCAGTGTCCCTTCTCCTTGCAGTAATAGCACTCAGCATCAGGCTTAGGGCCAGACTTAGGTTTCACAGGAGCGTGGCAGCTTTCTTGCCACTCTTCTTGTTCTTGCCTTTAGACTTGCCCTGTTTCTTGAAGCTGGTGGTCTTGTTGACCATCAACACTTGGTGCTCTTTCTTAATTTCAATCTCAGCAGATTTTAGCATGGCAAAAAGTTCAGGTAACTCTTTGTTCATTTTATGCATATTGTAATTCATCACAAAGTTCTTATAACTAGGTGGCAGTGATTGAAGGACACGATTAATCCCCAGTCTGTTAGGAATCACTATTCCCAAGTCACTGAGTTTCTTCGCATGCCCGGTCATGGCGAGCATGTGCTCACTAACGGAGCTGCCTTCTTCCATCATGCAGCTGAAGAAGTGTTTCGATGCTTCATAGCATTCCACGACCGCATGAGTCTCAAAGATAGTCTTTAACTCATTGATTAACTCATGTGGATCGTGGTGCTCAAAACGTTTTTGAAGATCGGCTTCCAGACTGCACAGGATGGCACACTGAACTTGAGAGTACCGAGTTTTCCGAGTCGCGTAAACATTCTTTACTTCATCGGTTTCAGTTTCTGCAGGAGGGTCACCTAGCGGTGCATCAAGCACATATTGCAGGTTTCCGCCATTGAGGAAGATCCTCACATGACGGAACCAGTCGGTGAAGTTGCTACCGTTGCTCTTAAGCTTTTCTTTCTCTAGGAACTGGTTAAAATTGATTGGGGACGCCATATCTACAACATATTTGCAATAGTTTAGACTAATGTTTATGACAAATTGAGTTCAAATTTTAATTTAACAAAATTAAAAACTAGGTGAACTCCCACTCAAAACAATATCCCTCGCATTGTCTTAGTGATCACACGAACCAACTCCATCACACCTATGCCCGATCATCACGAGACAAGATGTAATTTCAATGGCGAACACTCAAAGTGTTCATCATATCAATCATATGATTCATGCTCTACCTTTCGGTATCATGTGTTCCAAGACCATGTCTGTACATGCTAGGCTCGTCAAGGCCACCTTAGTATCCGCATGTGCAAAACTGACTTGCACCCGTTGTATGCACTTGTTGATTCTATCACACCCGATCATCACGAGATGCTTCGAAACGACAAGTCTTGGCAACGGTGCTACTAAGGATGAACACTTTATTATCTTGAAATTTTAGTGAGAGGGATCATCTTATAATGCTACCGTCGCGATCTAAGCAAAATAAGATGCATAAAAGGATTAACATCACATGCAGTTCATATGTGATATGATATGGCCCTTTTGTCTTTGCGCCTTTGATCTTCATCTTCAAAGCACGGACATGATCTCCATCATCAACGGGCATGATCTCCATCATCGTCGGCGAAGCACCAAGGTCAATGGCGCCGTCTTCATGATCGTCCTCCATGTAGCAACTATTACAACTACTTTGAAATACTACTCAACATGAAATTTAAAGACAACCATAAGGCTCCTGCCGGTTGCCACAATACAATAATGATCATCTCATACATAGTCATCATCACATTATGGCCATATCACATCACCAAACCCTGCAAAAACAAGTTAGACGTTCTCTAATTTGGTTTGCATATTTTACGTGGTTTAGGGTTTTCGAGCAAGATCCAATCTACCTACGAACATCAACCACAACGGTGATACTAGTGTTGTCAATAGAAGAGTAAATTGAATCTTCACTATAGTAGGAGAGACAGACACCCGCAAAGCCACTTATGCAATACAAGTTGCATGTCAAGCGTGGAGCAAATCTCATGAACGCGGTCATGTAAAGTTAGCCCGAGCCGCTTCATCCCACTATGCCACAAAGATGCAAAGTTACTCAAGCTAAAGATAACATAAGCATCAACGCCCAAAAAACCATTGTGTTCTACTCGTGCAACCATCTATGCATAGACACGGCTCTGATACCACTGTAGGATAACGTAGCATAGAAAACGAAAAATTTCCTACGGCGAACACGCAATCCAAGCCAAGATGCAATCTAGAAGACGGCAGCAACGAGGGGATTATCGAGTCTCACCCTTGAAGAGATTCCAAAGCCTACAAGATGAGGCTCTTGTTGCTGCGGTAGACGATCACTTGCCGCTTGCAAAAGCGCGTAGAAGATCTTGATCACGGCGCCACGAACGGGCAGCACCTCCGTACTCGGTCACACGTTCGGTTGTTGATGAAGACGACGTCCACCTCCCCGTTCCAGCGGGCAGCAGAAGTAGTAGCTCCTCTTGAATCCGACAGCACGACGGCGTGGTGTCGGTGGCGGTGGAGAAATCCGGCGGAGCTTCGCTAAGCGTACGGGATATTGTGGAGGAGCGGGGCGCTAGGGTTTGGGGAGAGGGGGTGGCCGGCCACTATAGGGGGCGGCCAAGGTGGTGGCTTTGGTGTGGCCGGCCCCCTCCCCTATGCCCCTCATTATATAGGTGGAAGCCCCAAGTGTTGGACTACAAGTCTCCGAATAAGACCCGAAACCAAAACCTTCCATATGGTGGAAAACCTTCCCAAGCTAGGATTCCCACTAGAGGTGGGAATTCCACCTACCATATGGGAGGGTGGCCGGCCCCTTATGGGGAAGTCCACTTGGGACTCCACCCCACTAGGGTTGGCCGGCCATGGAGGTGGAGTCCCATGTGGACTCCACCTTCCTAGGTGTGTTCTTCCGGACTTTTTTAGAACCTTCTAGAACCTTCCATAGAACCTTCCGAATCATTTTAATTCACATAAAATGACATCCTATATATGAATCTTATTCTCCGGACCATTCCGGAACTCCTCGTGATGTCCGGGATCTCATCCGGGACTCCGAACAAATATTCGAACTCCATTCCATATTCAAGTTCTACCATTTCAACATCCAACTTTAAGTGTGTCACCCTACGGTTCGCGAACTATGCGGACATGGTTGAGTACTCACTCCGACCAATAACCAATAGCGGGATCTGGAGATCCATAATGGCTCCCACATATTCAACGATGACTTTAGTGATCGAATGAACCATTCACATACGATACCAATTCCCTTTGTCACGCGATATTTTACTTGTCCGAGGTTTGATCATCGGTATCACACTATACCTTGTTCAACCTCGTCTCTGACAAGTACTCTTTACTCGTACCGTGGTATGTGGTCTCTTATGAACTTATTCATATGCTTGCAAGACATTAGACGACATTCCACCGAGAGGGCCCAGAGTATATCTATCCGTCATCGGGATGGACAAATCCCACTGTTGATCCATATGCCTCAACTCATACTTTCCGGATACTTAATCCCACCTTTATAACCACCCATTTACGCAGTGGCGTTTGATGTAATCAAAGTACCTTTCCGGTATAAGTGATTTACATGATCTCATGGTCATAAGGACTAGGTAACTATGTAACGAAAGCTTATAGCAAATAACTTAATGACGTGATCTTATGCTACGCTTAATTGGGTGTGTCCATTACATCATTCATATAATGATATAATCTTGTTATTAATAACATCCAATGTTCATGATTATGAAACTAATCATCTATTAATCAACAAGCTAGTTAAGAGGCTTACTAGGGACTCTTTGTTGTTTACATATCACACATGTATCAATGTTTCGGTTAATACAATTATAGCATGGTATATAAACATTTATCATAAACATAAAGATATATAATAACCACTTTTATTATTGCCTCTTGGGCATATCTCCAACAGTTTGCAACTTAATACTGGAGGGGGTGCGGATGCTAACCCGAAGGTGGACTATTTAGGCATAGATGCATGCTGGATGGCGGTCTATGTTCTTTGTCGTAATGCCCTGATTAAATCTCATAGTGATCATCATGATATGTATTGAATCTTTATTTGTCAATTGCACACCTGTAATTTGTTCACCCAGCATGTTACTTATCTTATTGGAGAGACACCACTAGTGAACTGTGGACCCCGGTCCATTCTTTTACATCTGAATACAATGTACTGCAATCATTGTTCTCTACTGTTCTTTGCAAACAAACATCATTTTCCACACCATACGTTTAATCCTTTGTTTTCAGCAAGCCGGTGAGATTGACAACCTCACTGTTACGTTGGGGCAAAGTATCTTGATTGTGTTGTGCAGGTTCCACGTTGGCGCCGGTTTCACTGGTGTTGCGCCGCACTACACTCCTCCACCAACAACCTTCACGTGTTCCTTGACTCCTACTGGTTCGATAACCTTGGTTTCATACTGAGGGAAACTTGCTTCTATACGCATCACACCTTCCACTTGGGGTTCCCAACGGACGTGTGCTTCACGCGTGTCACCTGCTATCCCACCTGCATCGATATATCAACGGGGGTTCAGGTTGCTGTCACTCCGGCAACCCCACAATTAGCAAACGAATACAAGATGTAGGCCCATAAAGGTGAAGTATCATGTAGTCGATGTTCACATGACACCACTAGAAGAATAACACCACAACTTAAATATCAAACCATTAAATATTACTCAACATAGTTCACTACTAACATTTAGACTTCACCCATGTCCTCAAGACCTAAACGAACTACTCACGAGACATCATATGGAACATGATCAGAGGTGATATAATGGTGAATAACAATCTGAACATAAACCTTGATCCAATGTTTTCACTCTATAGCATCAATAACAAGTAGTAATCAATACCGGGAGAGTTTCCCCTATGAAATACTCAAGATTCAACCCTAGATGTTACAGCGGAGACGAGGTGCAGAGGTGGAGATGGCGGTGTCGATGGTGGAGATGATGATGATGATGATCCCAATGAAGTCCAGCTCGATGACGGTGACGATGGCGACGATTTCCCCCTCCGGGAGGGAATTTCCCCGGCGGATTCCTGCCCGCCGGAGAGCTCTTTTCTCTCTGGTGTTTCTCCGCCCCTCAGAGGCGGCTGTGTCTCTTCTCGCTTATCTCCCGTGCCTTAGGTTTTCGGGATGATGAAGTACGCGAAAGAGAGGAGGCCGAGGGAGACTGTGGGCCCCCTCCCCACATGGCGGCGCGGCCAGGGTTGGGCCCGCGCCGGCCTATGGGGGGCCATGGCGGCCCCCCTCGGCTCCTCCTTCTGGCTGGCTCATTCTTCTGGAAAAATAAGATCTTCGGTATAATTTACGTCAATTGTTGATATTCAGAAATATGGTATCCTGACGGTGCTTTTTCCAGCAGAATTCTGACTCCGGTGAATAATTCTCCAATAATTGTGAAACATGCAAAATAAGTGAAATAACATAAGTATCATCTCTAAATATGAAATATATCAATGAATAATAGTAAATTATGATATAAAATAGTGATGCAAAATGGACGTATCAACTCCCCCCAAGCTTAGACCTCGCTTGTCCCCAAGCGAAACTGAGCTCAATAAACAAGACCACATGTTTATGGAGTGAAGAGTCGATAAATAAAATACGGACAAGAAGCATCATATTAATTCACACAAGACATTCTAGTAAACATCCTCCTCATATAATTCAACTTGAAATAAGTAAAGAGAAATCACAAATAGAGGTGCATAGGAAATCATAAACGGTTATGGCAAACTTTGTTCTTGGTCAGAGAACTATTAATAGATTTGTGCTTATCTTCTGAGCAAAGCCTTTATATCAGAACTTTATGGCCAAGCTTACATTCTTAATCATAACAATCTCCTCATAATCATTGATAACCTTCAAAGTCATATTCATTCAGATAAAATTTGTACTAAACAAGGAAGAGTAAAAGGCATGATTAAATAGATCATAATATAGATGGTTGGATCACAACAACTCAATTGCTTGCATGAGATGGAGGGAAATAGGTTTATTGACTCAACATAAAAGTAAAAGATAGGCCCTTCGCAGAGGGAAGCAGGGATTAAATCATGTCCTAGAGCTTTTAAGTTTTGAAATCATATAAAGAGCATAAAAGTAACATTTTGAGAGGTGTTTGTTGTTGTCAACGAATGGTAGTGGGCACTCTAACCCCCTTGCCAAACAGACCTTCCAAGAGCGGCTCCCATGAAGGACGTTATCTCTACCAGCAAGGTAGATCATCCCTCTTCTCTTTTGTTTACACATGTATTTTAGTTTTATTATGGATGACACTCCCCCCAACCTTTGCTTTCACAAGCCATGGCTAACCGAATCCTCGGGTGCCTTCCAACATTTCTCATACCATGGAGGAGTGTCTATTGCAAAGTTAAGTTGCTCACTGATAAATCAGGGCAAAACATGTGAAGAGAATTATTAATGAAAGTTATTAATTGGGGCTGGGAACCCCGTTGACAGCTCTTATTGCAAAATTATTGGATAAGCGGATGTGCCACTAGTCCATTGGTGAAAGTCCGCCAAACAAGATTGAGAGATAAAACACCACATACTTCCTCATGAGCTATAAAACATTGACACAATTAAGGAGTAATATAGTTTGAATTGTTTAAAGGTAGCACATGAAGTATTTACTTGGAGTGGCGCAAAATACCACATAGTAGGTAGTTATGGTGGACACAAATGGCATGGGTTTGGTTTAAGGTTCTGGATGTATGAGAAGTATTCCCTCTCAGTACAGGTCTTTGGCTAGCAAGGTTCCTTGTAAACAAATATACATGTGATAGAAACAATCATGCATCTTCCTTGTAAGCACAAGCAATTTTAACTTCAGAATATGAAACTCATTAGCTAACAAGAATGAAATATAATAAAGTAATATATCTACATGTATTTCCTCTTTTATTTAAACTTAAAGTGTTGTTGCTATTGACCAATGCTAAGTTTGCCAAAACCAAATAGATTTACTTGATGCTCCCAAAGCGATATCAATACTAATGTCAAGAGTAATCATATAACAGAAATTGCAAACTAAAATAAGGTGTGAAAAAAGTAAATGATGAGACTTCTCATTAATATTCCATAACGATAACTCACACCAACGGATACATAGATAACTAACTAAGACAGAGATACTTTCACACTGCAAACCATCTTATATGATAACTTCCCTACTCATAATATGACACTACTTGATAGTAAAAAGATAAAGATAGTGATGATGTGATACCGCGGCACTCCCCCAAGCTTGGAACAAACCAAGGGGATGCCAATACCAATGATGAATTACTCCTTCGGTGGTGATGGTGAACTCTTCTCGACAAGCTTCTTAACGCGCTCCTTTAGCTCATCAATCTCATAGGTGAGGTTGCGGATCAGCTCCGAGTTGTGCTCGACGCGGTTAATGAGTATATCAGATGGCGAATCCCAACTCTTAGAGTTATTTCCCCACTCCTCATCTTCAGGCTTCATCTTTCCTGCAGTGTTAGAACGATCCATATCCCAACCACTAGGCAATACCGCCTTGGGAGTCCTTTCAATTTGACGACTATAGATTAGAGTGCGGAAAGGGTTGTCAATGCCTGGAGGAGATGTCCTTGGAGCTAGGAAGCGACGTGGGACTCCTCCTCCGGTGCTGATCCGTGCGCTTTTCTTGGTGTTGAACGGATTTGCTACCACGCCAATGCTTGCGATGGTGGCGCGCGGGTATACTCGCAGAATTTCCTCCACTTCCCCTTCATCCTCGCTCTCGACTTCTTCCTTCAGATCGGGGTCTTGAATATCTTCCTCCAAAGGCCCCTTGTCTTTGTTGTTGGAGACCATGGTGCTTCTAGATCAAAAACAGATCTTGGCAGAAAACAGCTCGAAACAAAACACGACGAGAAAACGATATACGGACCTCTGGGGATTCGGGGGATTATATAGCAAATATTTTCACGACAAAAGGAAAGTACCAGGCCGAAAACGAGTGGAAACGGGACGCCGAGGGGCCGTCCCCATAGGGCGGCGCGGCCAGGGTGGGGCCCGCGCTGGCCTATGGGGGCACGCCCACGTGCGTCTCCTCCACTCCGTTTCGATCTCGTAATTTTTTATATTTTCCAAAAATAGCAGAAATATTGTTCGGAAAGTTAAACGCGGACTTTTTATTACTAAAACTGTTACCTATTCAAAGTCGAACTCTGCAGAACTGTCAATTTGGTTTTTGATGAAAGCTTCTGGAGTCACCACTTGAATAACATCAATATCTTCATTATAAGAATCTCCAGAAATATAATGCTTGAGTCTTTGTCCATTCACCACTTGTGTAGCATCATCTTTCAGCGAGGCAATTTTTATTGCTCCCGAACGATACACCTCCTCAATGACATATGGTCCTTCCCATTTTGAGAGTAATTTCCCTGCAAAAAATCTGAGACGAGACCGATACAATAGGACTTTATCTCCAACATTAAATTATCTTTTAATAATTCTTCTATCATGTCATTTCTTAACCTTCTCCTTAAAAAGTTTAGCATTTTCATAAGCTTCACTTCTCCATTCATCTAAAGAACTCAATTGGAGCAACCTCTTCTTACCGACAAGTTTAAAATCTTTATTAAGTTCTCTTACAGCCCAATAAGCTTTGTGCTCTAGTTCTAAAGGTAAATGACAAGCTTTTCCATAAACCATTTTATAAGGAGACATTCCCATAGGATTTTTATAAGCAGTTCTATAAGCCCACAATGCTTCCTTTAACTTACTAGTCCAATTTTTTCTAGATTTATTAACAGTCTTTTGCAAGATAGATTTAATTTCTCTATTTGATAATTCTACTTGCACACTAGTTTGAGGATGATAAGCTGAAGCAATTCTATGATTAATACCATATCTAGCAAGGGTTTTTCTAAAACCACCATGAATAAAGTGAGAACCTCCATCAGTCATAATATATCTAGGTACTCCAAATCTAGGAAAAATAACATCTAAAAGCATTTTTAAAGAGGTCTCACCATCAGCACTTTTTGTAGGTATGGCTTCTACCCATTTAGTAACATAATCAACAGCGACAAGTATATGAGTGTTACCTTCTGAAGAAGGGAAAGGACCCATGAAGTCAAATCCCCAACAATCAAATCGTTCAATAACAAGAGTATAATTCATAGGCATTTCATTGCATCTAGAGATATTACCAAATCTTTGACATTCATCACAAGATAAGATAAACTTCCTTGCATCTTTAAAAAGTGTTGGCCAATAAAAAACCTGATTGTAGAACCTTTTGTGCGGTTCTATCTCCGGCGTGATGGCCTCCATAAACACTGCCATGACACTTACTCAATATCTCTTGTTGTTCATATTCTGGGACACATCTTCGCATAATACCATCCACTCCTTCTTTATATAAGTGTGGGTCATCCCAAAAATAATGCCTCAAATCATAAAAGATTTTCCTCCTTTGCTGAGTTGAAAAGGTTGGAGGCAAGTATTTTGAAACAATAAAGTTAGCATAATCGGCATACCAAGGACTATCTCGCGAGCTCACCTTTATTACAGCCAATTGTTCATTTGGAAAACTATCATTAACAGGAACAGGATCATAAGCAATATTTTCCAATCCAGATAAATTATCAGCAACAGGATTATCAGCACCTTTCCTATCTACAATATGTAAATCAAATTCTTGCAAAAGAAGCACCCATCTAATAAGCCTTGGCTTAGCATCTTTTTTCCATAAGGTACCTAATTGCAGCATGATCAGTATGAACTGTGACTTTTGAATCAACAATATAGGATCTAAACTTGTCACATGCAAAAACTACGGCTAATAACTCTTTCTCAGTTGTAGCATAATTTCTTTGAGCAGCATCTAGAGTTTTACTAGCATAATGAATAACATTCATTTTTTTATCCACTCGCTGTCCAAGGACAGCACCTATAGCAAAATCACTAGCATCACACATAATTTCAAAAGGTAGATTCCAATCAGGAGGTTCAACTACAGGAGCAGTTGTTAAGGCTTTCTTTAGAGTTTCAAAGGCTTCCTTACAATCATCATCAAAAACAAAAGGTACATCTTTTTGAAGAAGATTAGTAAGAGGCTTTGAAATTTTAGAGAAATCTTTAATAAATCTCCTATAAAAACCAGCATGACCAAGAATACTATGAATACCTTTAACATCCCTAGGATAGGGCATCTTCTCAATTGCTTCAACTTTAGCTCTATCAACTTCAATACCTCTCTCAGAAATTTTATGTCCCAATACAATTCCTTCATTAACCATAAAGTGGCATTTCTCCCAATTAAGAACAAGGTTACTTTCTTCACATCTCTGCAAAACTTTATCAAGGTTTCGCAAGCAATTATCAAAAGAATTCCCATAGACAGAAAAATCATCCATGAATACCTCAACAATCTTTTCACAAAAGCCATGAAAAATAGCAGACATGCATCTTTGAAAAGTAGCAGGAGCATTACACAAACCAAAAGGCATACGCCTATAAGCATAAGTTCCATAGGGACAAGTGAAAGTGGTTTTCTCTTGATCTTTAGCTCTAACAGCAATTTGTGAAAACCCAGAATAACCATCAAGAAAGCAAAAATGAGTATTTTTAGACAACCTTTCCAACATTTGATGAATAAAAGGTAAAGGGTAATGGTCTTTCTTAGTAACTTTATTAACTTTTCGATAATCAATGCACATTCTATACCCTACAACTACTCTTTGAGGAATGAGCTCATCATTATCATTAGGTACAACAGTTATTCCTCCTTTCTTAGGAACACAATGCACAGGACTAACCCATCTACTATCAGCAATAGGATATATAATACATGCTTCAAGAAGTTTTAATACCTCATTCCTTACCACATCCTTCATCTTAGGAATTAGACGACGTTGATGTTCAACAACAGGTTTTGCATCATCTTCCATGTTGATGGCATGTTGGCAAATAGCGGGAGAAATCCCCTTCAAGTCATCAAGAGTATAGCCAATAGCTCCTCGGTGTTTCTTCAATATTTCCAATAACCTTTCTTCTTCAAAATCTGAAAGCTTAGCACTAATAATAACCGGATATGTTTTCTTATCATCAATATAAGCATACTTAAGATTATCAGGTAATGGTTTCAAATCAAATACAGGATCTTCCTTTGGTGGTGGTGTTATACCTAGATCTTCAACCGGTAAGTCATGTTTAAGAATAGGTTGACGAAGGAAAATTTCATCAAGCTCATCCCTTTCTTCCCTAAAGACTTCACTCTCATGATCCTCCAAATGTTGCTGCAAAGGATTATTAGGAGCAAGACCAATAGATGCACACTGTTCAACTCTAAAATCATCATTAGGCAAATCAGCTTTATAAGGAGTTTTGGCAAATTTAGAGAAGTTAAACTCATAAGATTCACCAGCAAATTTAGTAACAATTTTCTCTTTCTTGCAATCTATAACAGCTCCACAAGTATTTAGAAAAGGTCTACCAAAAATAATAGGACAAGACTTACTAGCAGCAGAACTAAGTACCAAAAAGTCAGCAGGATATTTAATCTTACCACATAGAACTTCCACATCTCGAACAATACCAATAGGAGAGATAGTTTCTCTATTAGCTAGCCGAATAACCACATCAATATCTTCAAGTTCACAAGAACCAATTTCATGCATGATTTCCGTGTAGAGCTCATAAGGAATGGCACTAATACTTGCACCAATGTCGCATAAACCATAATAACAATGATCACCAATTCTAACAGAGAGCACAGGAACACTGGCTTTCTTAGACTTATTAGGATGCGAAACAATATTAGAAGCATCTTCACAGAAAATGATATGACCATCTTCTACATTTTCAGTAACAAGATCTTTAACTATTGCAACAGCAGGTTCAACCTTTATTTGCTCCTCACGTTCTATAGGTTTCTTTGCACTTTTATTAACTACACTAGTTATAACAGAATACTCCTTCATTTTAGCAGGAAAAGGAGTTTTTTCAATATAAGCTTCAGGAAGAACATGATCAACAGTTTTAATTTCAATACATTTCCCTATAGGTGAATCGGTTTTATCTTTATAAGGTTCATGATACTTATCAAAATTCTTCCTAGGCAATTCAAAATGAGAGGCAAAAGCTTTATAAATATTTGCAACAACTTGAGAGTCAAGACCATAAGTAGCACTCATATTACGAAATTTATCAGTATTCATAAAAGTTTCAATGCATTCATAATCATAATTTATACCTGACACTCTACGTTTGTCATTCTCCCATCCTTCAGTATTTTCTTGGATTCGATCAAGAAGGTCCCATTTAAACTCTTCTTTATTGCGTGTGAATGATCCAGAACAAGTAGTATCCAGCAAGGTTTTATCTTGAAAAGAAAGTCTTGCATAGAAATTATCAATGATGATATTACCAGGAAGCTCATGAATGGGGCATTTGAGCATTAAAGACTTCAATCTCCCCCATGCTTGGGCAATACTCTCTCCATCATGAGGCCAGAAATTATATATGCGGTTTCGGTCTTTGTGAATTTCACTTGGAGGATAGAATTTAGAGTAAAATAGAGGCACAATATCCTTCCAATCAAGAGAATGCCCATCCTTCAGCAGTTTATACCAATGCGCCGCTTTACCAGACAGCGACATAGCAAATAATTTCTTCCTAACTTCATCCATTGAAATACCTGCACACTTGAATAACCCGCATAATTCATGTAAAAACAGTAAATGATCTCCAGGATGAACAGTTCCATCCCCTTCATAGCGGTTATCCACAACACGTTCAATAATTTTCATAGGTACTTTATACGGAATTACTTCCTCACCTGGCGCCTCATCCACTACCGTTGCAGTAGTAGTAGATTTCCCAAATAGAAATTCAAGAGAGGATCTCTCCATAATGACTTATAGCAGCTAGCAGAAACAAAATCAGCACGTACAGTAAAAGTTTTCCTTACCAATTCCACTTACCAATAGCGCTTCACTCCCCGGCAACGGCGCTAGAAAATAGTCTTGATGACCCACAAGTATAGGGGGTGTATCGTAGTACTTTCGATAAATAAGAGTGTCAAACCCAACGAGGAGCAGAAGGTGTTGACAAGCAGTTTCGATGAAGGATTCACTGTAAATGCTCACAGACAAGTTTTCAGGGGGTTTTGATATAGCAGATGAATAAAGTACAAGTAAGAATGCGAGAGTAATAATTGCAGCGAGTGGCCCAATCCTTTTTAGCACAAAGGACAAGCCGGTTTGTTTACTTATAATGACCAAACGTTCTTGAGGACACACGGGGATCTAGTCTAGTGCTTTCACTTCATATAGTTGATTAATCTTCATTGTTTTGATAAGTGTTGTGTGGGTGAACCTATGCTAATGCGCCGCCCTTCCTAGGACTAATACATACTTGTGATTATACCCCTTGCAAGCATCCGCAAATACAAGAAAGTAATTAAGATAAATCTAACCACAGCCTTAAACTCTGAGATCCTGCTATCCCTCCTGCATCGATATACCAACGGGGGTTCAGGTTGCTGTCACTCCGGCAACCCCACAATTAGCAAACGAATACAAGATGTACTCCCCTAGGCCCATAAAGGTGAAGTATCATGTAGTCGACGTTCACATGACACCACTAGAAGAATAACACCACAACTTAAATATCAAACCATTAAATATTACTCAACATAGTTCACTACTAACATTTAGACTTCACCCATGTCCTCAAGAACTAAACGAACTACTCACGAGACATCATATGGAACATGATCAGAGGTGATATAATGGTGAATAACAATCTGAACATAAACCTTGATCCAATGGTTTCACTCAATAGCATCAATAACAAGTAGTACTCAATACCGGGAGAGTTTCCCCTATGAAATACTCAAGATTCAACCCTAGATGTTACAGCGGAGATGAGGTGCAGAGGTGGAGATGGCGGTGTCGATGGTGGAGATGATGATGATGATGATCCCAATGAAGTCCAGCTCGATGACGGTGACGATGGCGACGATTTCCCCCTCCGGGAGGGAATTTCCCCGGTGGATTCCTGCCCGCCGGAGAGCTCTTTTCTCTCTGGTGTTTCTCCGCCCTGCAGAGGCGGCTGTGTCTCTTCTCGCTTATCCCCCGTGCCTTAGGTTTTCTGGATGATGAAGTACGCGAAAGAGAGGAGGCCGAGGGAGCCTGTGGGCCCCCTCCCCACATGGCGGCGCGGCCAGGGCTGGGCCTGCGCCGGCCTATGGGGGGCCATGGCGGACCTCCTCGGCTCGTCCTTCTGGCTGGCTCATTCTTCTGGAAAAATAAGATCTTTGGTATAATTTCCGTCAATTGTTGATCTTCAGAAATATGGTATCCTGACGGTGCTTTTTCCAGCAGAATTCTGACTCCGGTGAATAATTCTCCAATAATCGTGAAACATGCAAAATAAGTGAAATAACATAGGTATCATCTCTAAATATGAAATATATCAATGAATAACAGTAAATTATGATATAAAATAGTGATGCAAAATGGACGTATCAGTAATTTGAGGCAAGCTAGGATGATCGATGAACTCCTACCTAATACATCCACACCAATGCTATCTAGGTAAAAAGTATCTCCTCATGCATATTTTGCTAGCATCCAACCATGTGGTTGCATCTTGGCATGGATCTCTTGATTTGAAAATATTATTCTTCTTGCAAAGATTTTAATGAAACCTCTTTATTGTAAATGTGAGTAAACTGAGATGAGCACATATGTTGGGAAGTATATAAAATCATGCTCATGATTCATCCATCCCATCTATGCCTATCTAGAAATTTTATTGCATATCAATTCCTCAAGCCTCTCACATGTGCAATATCGATGAAAGCGCAAAATGAGTTATTTCTTTTGGTATCCGTGTTTGTGATACTTGTTGCCTTTCTCAAAGCATCCCAACTATCTTCTATCCCTTGTTGATAATGGGGTGTATTTTATGTGTTTGTGGTTGAAGTTCATGAATATACAATAAGATAAAATTGAGCCTTTGGCCATGCTATATTTGCATAACTTCGTCTTGGATATCATGCTATATTTATTGTGTATCTATTTTGTGGATAAACATCTTCGTGATATTTCCCACTTAGAGAAACTTATACACATAAGAGATGATACATCTCCATTTGATATCTTATTTATTTGTTGTGTGTTGATTGGTCATGCTAAGCAATACAATTCATTGAAGACTATGATGATGATTTTTTCTTATCCTTGTAATAGTCTTATAATATGCTTGGTGATGTCTACGGGTGCTTCTATTCTTGTAGACAGTGTTGGGCCTCCAAGAGCAGAGGTTTGTAGAACAGCAGCAAGTTTCCCTTAAGTGGATTACCCAAGGTTTATCGAACTCAGGGAGGAATAGGTCAAAGATATCCCTCTCATGCAACCCTGCAACCACAAAGCAAGAAGTCTCTTGTGTCCCCAACACACCTAATAGGTGCACTAGTTCGGCGAAGAGATAGTGAAATACAAGTGGTATGAATGAATATGAGCAGTAGTACGGCGCCAGAAAATAGCTTACTGGCGTGCAGTTGATGGTAGTAATATTGCGGGAAGTAAACAAGCAGGAGTAACGCAGCAGTAGTAACTCAGTAAAACAGTAAACAAGCAGCGATAGCAGTATTTAGGAACAAGGCCTAGGGATTAGACTTTCACTAGTGGACACTCTCAACTTTGATCACATAACAGAATAGATAAATGCATACTCTACACTCTCTTGTTGGATGATGAACACATTGCGTAGGATTACACGAACCCTCAATGCCGGAGTTAACAAGCTCCACAATTCAATGTTCATATGTAAATAACCTTAGAGTGCATGAAAGATCGACACGACTAAACCAAGTACTAACATAGCATGCACACTCTCACCTTCACGCCAAGTAGGAGGAATAGGTCACATCAATACCATCATAGCAATAGTTAACTTCATAATCTACAGGAGATCATAAGCATAGCCTACGCCAAGTACTAACACGGATGCACACACTGTCACCATTACACTGTGCAGGAGGAATAAAACTACTTTAATAACTTCACTAGAGTAGCACATAGATAAATTGTGATACAAAACACATTGCAATCATAAAGAGATATAAATAAGCACTTCACTACGCCATTCATAACAGTGAATAAGTATTCTGTGAAATATAGCCTAAGAGACCCACACGGTGCACACACTGTCACCTTTACACACGTGGGACAAGGAGTCTCCGGAGATCACATAAGTAAAACTCACTTGACTAGCACAATGAAATCTAGATTACAAGCATCATCATATGAATCTCAATCATGTAAGGCAGCTCATGAGATTATTGTATTGAAGTACATAGAGAGAGATGAACCACATAGCTACCGGTACAGCCCCGAGCCTCGATGGAGAACTACTCCCTCCTCATGGGAGCAGCAGCGGTGATGAAGATGGCGGTGGAGATGGCAGCGGTGTCGATGGAGAAGCCTTCCGGGGACACTTCCCCGCTCCGGCAGGGTGCCGGAACAGAGACTCATGTCCCCCAGATCTTGGCTTCGCGATGGCGGCGGCTCTGGAAGGTTTCTGTGGGTTTCGTCCTTCGTCCTAGGGTTTTCGTGACGGAGGCTTTAAATAGGCGGAAGGGCAGCCTCGGAGGGGGCCTGGGGCCACCACACCATAGGGCGGCGCGGCCCCCCCTCTGGCCGCGCCAGTGTGTGGTGTGGGGCCCCCAGGGCTTCCCTCTGGCGGCTCTCGGGTGTTCTGGATGGTTCCGGGAAAAATAGGAACCTGGGCGTTGATTTCGTCCGATTCCGAGAATATTTCGTTACTAGGATTTCTGAAACCAAAAACAGCAGAAAACAGGAACTGGCACTTCGGCATCTTGTTAATAGGTTAGTTCCAGAAAATGCACGAATATGACATATAATGTGTATAAAACATGTAGGTATCGTCAATAAAGTAGCATGGAACATAAGAAATTATCGATACGTTGGAGACGTATCAGCATCCCCAAGCTTAGTTCTGCTCGTCCCGAGCAGGTAAAACGATAACAAAGATAATTTCTTAAGTGACATGCCATCATAACCTTGATCATACTATTGTAAGCATATGAGATGAATGCAGCGATCAAAACAATGGTAATGACATGAGTAAACAACTGAATCATAAAGCAAAGACTTTTCATGAATAGTACTTCAAGACAAACATCAATAAGTCTTGCATAAGAGTTAGCTCGTAAAGCAACAATTCAAAGTAGAGGTATTGAAGCAACACAAAGGAAGATTAAGTTTCAGCGGTTGCTTTCAACTTATAACATGTATATCTCATGGATATTGTCAATGTAAAGTAATATAACAAGTGCAATATGCAAGTATGTAGGAATCAATGCACAGTTCACACAAGTGTTTGCTTCTTGGGGTGGAGAGAAATAGGTGAACTATCTCAACATAAAAAGTAAAAGAATGGCCCTTCGCAGAGGGAAGCATTGATTGCTATATTTGTGCTAGAGCTTTGATTTTGAAAACATCAAGAGAGTATAAAAGTAAAGTTTTGAGAGGTGTTTGTTGTTGTCAACGAATGGTAGTGGGCACTCTAACTCCCTTGCCAGACAAACTTTCAAAGAGCGGCTCCCATTTTATTTTATTTTTGCGTGGCATTCCTTCCAACCTTTCTTTCACAAACCATGGCTAACCGAATCCTCGGGTGCCTGCCAACAATCTCATACCATGAAGGAGTGCCTTTTTATTTTAGTTTTATTATGATGACACTCCTCCCCACCTTTGCTTTCTCAAGCCATGGCTAACCGAATCCTTCGGGTGCCGTCCAACAATCACATACCATGGAGGAGTGTCTATTTTTTTGTTAATTAATTTGGGACTGGGAATCCCATTGCCAGCTCTTTTTGCAAATTTATTGGATAAGCGGATGAAGCCACTAGTCCATTGGTGAAAGTTGCCCAACAAGATTGAAAGATAAACACCACATACTTCCTCATGAGCTATAAAACATTGACACAAATAAGAGGTAATAACTTTTGAATTGTTTAAAGGTAGCACTCAAGCAATTTACTTTGGAATGGCGGAGAAATACCATGTAGTAGGTAGGTATGGTGGACACAAATGGCATAGTGGTTGGCTCAAGGGTTTTGGATGCATGAGAAGTATTTCCTCTCGATACAAGGCTTAGGCTAGCAAGGTTATTTGAAGCAAACACAAGTATAAACGGTACAACAAGACTCACATAAAAGACATATTGTAAACATTATAAGACTTTACACCGTCTTCCTTGTTGTTCAACCCAATACTAGAAATTATCTAGACCTTAGAGAGACCAATTATGCAAACCAAATTTTAGCAAGCTCTATGTATTTCTTCATTAATAGGTGCAAAGTATATGATGCAAGAGCTTAAACATGAGCACAACAATTGCCAAGTATCACATTATCCAAGACATTTTAGAATTACTACATGTAGCATTTTCCAATTCCAACCATATAACAATTTAACGAAGAGGAAACTTCGCCACGAATATTATGAGCTAAGAACACATGTGTTCATACGAACCAGCGGAGCGTGTCTCTCTCCCACACAAGGATGAACTTATTCAGAGAACTAAGATAACAAAAAAAAATAAAAGCACACACAGACGCTCCAAGTAAAGTACATAAGATGTGACCGAATAAAAATATAGTTTCAAGAGAGGAAACCTGATAAGCTGTCGATGAAGAAGGGGATGCCTTGGGCATCCCCAAGCTTAGTTGCTTGAGTCTTCTTGAAATATGCAGGGGTGAACCACGGGGGCATCCCCAAGCTTAGAGCTTTCACTCCTCTTGATCATAGTATATCATACTTCTCTCTTGACCCTTGAAACTTCCTTCACACCAAACTTCAAGCAAACTCATTAGAGGGTTAGTGCACAATAAAAATTTACATGTTCAGAGGTGACACAATCATTCTTTACACTTCTGGACATTGCATAAAGCTACTGGACATTAATGGATCAAAGAAATTCATCCAATATAGCAAAAGAGACAATGCGAAATAAAAGGCAGAATCTGTCAAAACAGAACAGTTCGTAAAGACGAATTTTAAAATGGCACCAGACTTGCTCAAATGGAAAAACTCAAAACTAATGAAAGTTGCGTACATATCTGAGGATCACGCTCGTAAACTGGCAGATTTTTCTGAATTTTCTACAGAGACTTGAGCCAGAATTCGTGACAGACAGCAATGCTGTTTCTGCGCAGCGATCCCAAATATAACATCAACTTTAACATAGAAACTTTACTTGGCACAAAAACATGATAAGGAGAGGTTGCTACAGTAGTAAACAACTTCCAAGACACAAATATAAAACAAAGTACTGTAGTAAAAAAAACACATGGGTTATCTCCCAAGAAGTTCTTTCTTTATAGCCATTAAGATGGGCTCAGCAGTTTTTTTTTAAAAAATGAAACAGTGTCTAGGAGGAACTAGACACTTTTTTGATATAGTAGAAGCGGGACTTGGAGTGACAATTCCGAAATTCGTCCCTGACAGGGACCGAACTCCGGTCGTTAGGGTGCGCCACTGCGACCCTAACCACTAGGCTCAGCAGTTTTAATGATGCACTCGCAAGAAATAGTAGTTGAAGCAAAAGAGAGCATCAAGAGGCAAATTCAAAACACATTTAAGTCTAACATGCTTCCTATGCATAGGAATCTTGTAAATAAACAAGTTCATGAAGAGCAAAGTAACAAGCATAGGAAGATAAAACAAGTGTAGCTTCAAAAATTTCAGCACATAGAGAGGCATTTTAGTAACATGAAAATTTCTACAACCATATTTTCCTCTCTCATAATAACTTTCAGTAGCATCATGAGCAAACTCAACAATATAACTATCACATAAAGCATTCTTATCATGAGTCTCATGCATAAAATAATTACTACTCCCAACATAAGCATAGTCATTCTTATTAGTTGTAGTGGGAGCAAATTCAACAAAGTAGCTATCATTATTATTCTCATCATAAAATATAGGAGGCAAAGTATCATCAAAGTAAATTTTCTCCTCAATGCTTGGGGGACTAAAAATATCATGCTCATCAAAACCAGCTTCCCCAAGCTTAGAATTTTCCATAACATTAGCAACAATAGTGTTCAAAGCATTCATATTAATATGTTCCATGGGTTTTTTAATTTTCGCATCAAACCATCCATGTCTTAAATCAGGAAATAGAATAAGAAGCTCATTGTTGTCCATTATGCCTAACTAGTGTAAACAAGAAACCAAATGTCGCAATTGCAGAGTCTAAAGGAAATAGCTTCGAGTACTTACAACGGCGCCGGAGAATAGCTTAGTAGCCAAGATCCGGAGTGTGAGTACCTTTTACCTTTCCTCCCCGGCAACGGCGCCAGAAAAGTGCTTGATGTCTACGGGTGCTTCTATTCTTGTAGACAGTGTTGGGCCTCCAAGAGCAGAGGTTTGTAGAACAGCAGCAAGTTTCCCTTAAGTGGATTACCCAAGGTTTATCGAACTCAGGGAGGAAGAGGTCAAAGATATCCCTCTCATGCAACCCTGCAACCACAAAGCAAGAAGTCTCTTGTGTCCCCAACACACCTAATAGGTGCACTAGTTCGGCGAAGAGATAGTGAAATACAAGTGGTATGAATGAATATGAGCAGTAGTACGGCGCCAGAAAATAGCTTACTGGCGTGCAGTTGATGGTAGTAATATTGCGGGAAGTAAACAAGCAGGAGTAACGCAGCAGTAGTAACTCAGTAAAACAGTAAACAAGCAGCGATAGCAGTATTTAGGAACAAGGCCTAGGGATTAGACTTTCACTAGTGGACACTCTCAACTTTGATCACATAACAGAATAGATAAATGCATACTCTACACTCTCTTGTTGGATGATGAACACATTGCGTAGGATTACACGAACCCTCAATGCCGGAGTTAACAAGCTCCACAATTCAATGTTCATATTTAAATAACCTTAGAGTGCATGAAAGATCGACACGACTAAACCAAGTACTAACATAGCATGCACAGTGTCACCTTCACGCCAAGTAGGAGGAATAGATCACATCAATACCATCATAGCAATAGTTAACTTCATAATCTACAGGAGATCATAAGCATAGCCTACGCCAAGTACTAACACGGATGCAGACACTGTCACCATTACACCGTGCAGGAGGAATAAAACTACTTTAATAACTTCACTAGAGTAGCACATAGATAAATTGTGATACAAAACACATTGCAATCATAAAGAGATATAAATAAGCACTTCACTACGCCATTCATAACAGTGAATAAGTATTCTGTGAAATATAGCCTAAGAGACCCACACGGTGCACACACTGTCACCTTTACACACGTGGGACAAGGAGTCTCCGGAGATCACATAAGTAAAACTCACTTGACTAGCACAATGACATCTAGATTACAAGCATCATCATATGAATCTCAATCATGTAAGGCAGCTCATGAGATTATTGTATTGAAGTACATAGAGAGAGATGAACCACATAGCTACCGGTACAGCCCCGAGCCTCGATGGAGAACTACTCCCTCCTCATGGGAGCAGCAGCGGTGATGAAGATGGCGGTGGAGATGGCAGCGGTGTCGATGGAGAAGCCTTCCGGGGGCACTTCCCCGCTCCGGCAGGGTGCCGGAACAGAGACTCCTGTCCCCCAGATCTTGGCTTCGCGATGGCGGCGGCTCTGGAAGGTTTCTGTGGGTTTCGTCCTCCGTCCTAGGGTTTTCGCGACGGAGGCTTTAAATAGGCGGAAGGGCAGCCTCGGAGGGGGCCTGGGGCCACCACACCATAGGGCGGCGCGGCCCCCCCTCTGGCCGCGCCAGGGTGTGGTGTGGGGCCCCCAGGGCTTCCCTCTGGCGGCTCTCGGGTGTTCTGGATGGTTCCGGGAAAAATAGGAACCTGGGCGTTGATTTCGTCCGATTCCGAGAATATTTCGTTACTAGGATTTCTGAAACCAAAAACAGCAGAAAACAGGAACTGGCACTTCGGCATCTTGTTAATAGGTTAGTTCCAGAAAATGCACGAATATGACATATAATGTGTATAAAACATGTAGGTATCATCAATAAAGTAGCATGGAACATAAGAAATTATCGATACGTTGGAGACGTATCACTTGGTCATGTCTTTCACATATCATCTTGGTTGAGCCGTTTATTATGGTGCATGTTACTTGTTGCTCAACCATTTGTTTGTTGCAAGTGTTAAGCTTAATTTTCTATCTATGATCTATTGCAAATGTTTGTGCTTTAAATAGTAATGATGGAGTAATGATTCCATATTTGTGCACCCATATTCCAATGTATGTTGTCTATTTTTGTGCACAAACCTTGGGGAGCTTCCTCATATTATTTAGAGCAATCTTCTTGACCTTATCATAATATCTTTCTTTCTTTTGGTATCTTCTTTGTGGTTCATTTGGTTGCTTGCTTCATTTGTTGAGGCTTCTTGACTTTGTTATCTTTTTGCAATCTTTGATCCTCTCTATAGTGTGATTCCTTCCGAATATTCGGCATTGGATACGTGCATTTGTTTACACTCAAATTGTGAGAAATGCACATGGTATGGAGGAACTCTCACTATATTGGTCTTCTAAATTTTTCACCCATTTCGGCAATTGGTTCCAATGGGGGAGAAGTTTGGAGGGTTTAAGGGAATTTGGTTATTTCTTTGCTTTGTGCTTAAGCATGTGCCTTTATTGCATTGCATCTTGTTGCTTTGCATAGTTGAATATTTAGAGAAAACTCCACTAGGCTTTGAATGTCAATGTATGCTCTTGCATATATTATGGGGGAGTTTTCTCTATGTATTCAACTTGTTTGTTACTTAAATTCCTTATATAAACCCTCTCAAAGAGATTGTCATCAATTACCAAAATGGGGGAGATTGAAAGTGCATGGAGCCCCCATGTGAGGTTTTGGTAATTAATGACAATCCCTATGGACTAATGTTTGCATTAAGTTATATTTGTAGGAGTTGTCCATAGGCAATGCTTGAACCATATGTTGGCTTCAAGGTTGCAATAAGAAGAAATTGATGAAGGATATCAAGTGCCAAGTATGTCTTGAAGATGAAGTGAGCCCTCAAAGTTAACTTCAAGACATCAATGAAATGAAGTGCAAGTTCAAGATGAGCCAACTCTAATAGATCATATGCTTGAAGCTTGCCATCCATATGGTGATCATGGACATGTGAAGTTGTGCCGAAGAAGAAGCTCTTCCATGGTGATTATGGGGGAGCAATCCACAAGCCTTCGCCAAGCAAGCACTATCAAAAAAGGTGGTCCATCTTGTTGCGGTCAAGATCGTCATCATCAAGCTCAAGAGCAATGCGCAAGGTTAAGGTTTTCTCTTGATAAGGTTTCTTTCTTACCGGTCTCATAGCTCTCCCATGGTGGATTATGGGGGAGCAATCCACCAGCCTTCGTCAAGCAAGCACTATCAAGAAAGGCGGTCCATCTTGTTGCGGTCAAGATCGTCATCATCGAGCTCAAGAGGAATACGCAAGGTTAAGGTTTGCTCTTGATAAGGTTTCTTTCTTACCAGTCTCATGGTGTAGTTGGAGACCGGTTTATAGTTTAGTTGTCGTACTATCAAGAGGGATCTCGTGTGAGTAACTCGATCGTATCCTTCGGAGAGCTCTAACCGTTGCATCCTTGCATCATATTTCTTGGTTGTTATTTGAATCTTATCCATGTGATGTTTTAGTTCTTGTGCTTATTCTCATGACAAGCTCTAGTTCATCAAGAATGGTTTTTGCACGGGAAACTTGTTGCATTTTCAAGGTTGGAGGTTTTACCGATATGTCTTTTTTAGATAGGTCAAACCTTTCATCATTTATTTCTATCCTACCTTGCTAGACTATGATGGTTCCCTGCAAGATCTTGTAGAGCTTGTTACTAGCTTCGAAACGAGCCTAAGTGTTGGAGATATGCCCAAGAGGCAATAATAAAGTGGTTATTATATATATTTATGTTTATGATAAATGTTTGCATACCATGCTATAATTGTATTAACCGAAACATTGATACATGTGTGTTATGTAAACAACAAGGAGTCCCTAGTAAGCCTCTTGTATAACTAGCTTGTTGATTAATAGATGATCATAGTTTCATGATCATGAACATTGGATGTTATTAATAACAAGGTTATGTCATTAGATGAATGATGTAATGGACACACCCAATTAAGCGTAGCATTTGATCACGTCATTAAGTTCTATTTGCTATTAGATTCCGATACATATTTACCTAGTCCTTCGACCATGAGATCATGTAAATCACTTATACCGGAAGGTTACTTTGATTACATCAAATGCCACTGCGTAAATGGGTGGTTATAACGGTGGGATTAAGTATTCGGAAAGTATGAGTTGAGGCATATGGATCAAGAGTGGGATATGGTCCATCCCGATGACGGATAGATATACTCTGGGCCCTCTTGGTGGAATGTCGTCTAATTATCTTGCAAGCATATGAATGGTTCATAAGAGATGACATACCACGGTACGAGAAAAGAGTACTTGTTGGAGACGAGGTTGAATAAGGTATAGAGATACCGATGATCAAACCTCGGACAAGTAAAATATCGCGTGACAAAGGGAATCGGTATCGTATGTAAATGGTTCATTCGATCACTAAGTCATCGTTAAATATGTGGGAGCCATTATGGATCTCCAGATCCCGCTATTGGTTATTGGTCGGAGAGAAGTCTCAACCATGTCTGCATAGTTCACGAACCGTAGGGTGACACACTTAAGGTTTGATGTCGTTTAAGTAGATATGGAATTTGGAATGGAGTTCGAAGTTTTGTTCGGAGTCTCGGATGGGATCCAGGACATCACGAGGAGGTCCGGAATGGTCCGGAGAATAAGATTCATATATAGGAAGTCACTTTCCAAGTTTGGAAATGATCTGGTGAATTTATGGAAGGTTCTAGAAAATTCCAGAAGAAATCACCATGGAAGGTGGAGTCCCGGAGGGACTCCACCTAGCTTGGCCGGCCAGCCATAGGGAGGAGGAGTCCCAGGTGGACTCCACCATAGTGGGCCGGCCACCACATCAAGGAAGGAGAGGAGTCCCACCCCAAGTAGGATTCGTCTATATGGCAGTTTTCGAATTGGGGTCTTACTCGTTCTCTGGGCAAACCCTAGATGTGTTCCACCTATATAATGAGGGGCAAGGGGAGGGGGCCGGCCACTTCAAACCAAAGCCACCTTGGCCGCACCCCATAGATGCCGGCGCCCAAGCACCCCCTCTCCCCAAACCCTAGCCGCCCCTCCTCCTCATACAACCCTAGTAGCGCTTAGGCGAAGCCCTGCCGGAGTTCTCCACCACCACCGCCACCACGCCGTCGTGCTGCCGGGATTCCGAGGAGGATCCACTACTTCTGCTGCCCGCTGGAACGGGGAGAAGGACGTCATCAGCAACACCGAACGTGTGACCGAGTACGGAGGTGCTGCCCGACTGTGGCACCGTCAAGATCTTCTACGCGCTTTTGCAAGCGGCAAGTGATCGTCTACATCCACCACGATATCTAATCTCGTTAACGCTTAGCGATCTTCAAGGGTATGTTGATCTTCACCCCGTTGCTACCATCTACTATATTAGATCTTGGCTTGTGTTTCGTTCTTGCGGTAGGAATTTTTTTGTTTTCTATGCTACGAATCCCATCACAAAGATCATCAAAATCGGAGTCCGGATGCTCAAGTTATGATCATTCTCGTTTTGGTGTTTCTGCAGTTTTCGGGGGGGGGGGGGGGGAAGCGGATAAACCGGCCCGGATTCGAAATATCCGGCCCACTTACTGCGAGCAGTTTCCTCAAGTCCTTAGCCGTTTTTCGGGGCCGGATTTTTGCAATAATCCAGCCCGGATAATCCGTGCTGGGAGGACCCAAACGGTCATATTTCGATGGGAGGGGGTATTTAAGACCCCTTTCTTCCTCCTTGGGCAGCTACCTCTTCCCCTTTGTGCTCTCCACCATTGTTGACCTTGAGAGCTTTCCCTTTCCCTCTACTCCTCATATGCTTCTTGAATCTTTTTGAGGGAAAAGGAAGAGGAGATCTAGATCTACATTTCTACCAATCAAATCCCTCTCTTTGTGAGAGGAACCACCTAGATCTAGATCTTGGAGAAACTTGGAGTTCTTTGTGTTCTCCTTTTTGTTCTTCCTCTCTTATCCCCCCAATAGCTTTTGTAGCTTTGTTGGAATTCTAGAGATAAGGATTCGAGCATCTTTGTGGTGTTCTTGCCATTGCATTTGGTGGATCGGTTTGATTTCTTCACGGTGATTCATGGAAGTGAAAGCAAGAAAGTTGTTACTCTTGGGTTCTTGGAACCCTAGACGGATTTGAGGCCTTTGTGGCGATTTCTTGGGAGCCTCCAATTAAGTTGTGGATGCGTGCCCCAAGCTTTGTGTAAGGCCTGGTTTCCGCCTCGAAGGAAATCCCTTAGTGAAACCGTGACCTAGGCCTTTGTGGCAAGGCTCACCGGAGAATAAGGTGAGGCGCCTTCGTGGCGCTCGGTGTGTGGTGTGAGTACCGCATCTTGGGGTGAGGCCTTTGTGGTGTTGGTGTGCATCGAGCAACCACACCTCAAGGTGAGGCCTCTTGTGGCGTTCGGGAGCACTAAGCCACCGCACCTCTCCAACGGAGATTAGCACTCGCAAGAGTGTGAACTCCGGGATAAATCATCGTCTCCCGCGTGCCTCGGTTATCTCTATACCCGAGCTCTTTACTTATGCATGATACGTCTCCAACGTATCTATAATTTCTTATGTTCCATGCTACTTTATTGATGATATCTACATGTTTTATACACATTATATGTCATTATTATGCGTTTTCCGGAACTAACCTATTGACGAGATGCCGAAGGGCCAGTTGCTGTTTTTTGCTGTTTTTGGTTTCAGAAATCCTAGTAAGGAAATATTCTCGGAATCGGACGAAATCAACGCCCAGCATCTTAGGATCACGCGAAGCTTCCAGAACACCCGAGAGGGACCAGAGGGGGGCCACTGGGCCACCAGACACCACCCCGGCGCGGCCCAGGGGGGGCGCCCCCCTAGTGTGTCGTCGCCTCGTTGACCTTCTGACGCCGCCTCTTCGCCTATATAAAGGTCCCTGACCTAAAACACGATACGAATAAGCCACGGTACGAGAAAAGTTCCAGAGCCGCCGCCATCGCGAAGCCAAGAACTGGGGGACAGGAGTCTCTGTTCCGGCACGCCGTCGGGACGGGGAAGTGCCCCCGGAAGGCTTCTCCATCGACACCGCTGCCATCTCCACCGCCATCTTCATCAACGCTGCTGCTCCCATGAGGAGGGAGTAGTTCTCCATCGACGCTCGGGGCTGTACCGGTAGCTATGTGGTTCATCTCTCTCCTATGTACTTCAATACAATAATCTCATGAGCTGCCTTACATGATTGAGATTCATATGATGATGCTTGTAATCTAGATGTCATTATGCTAGTCAAGTGGGTTTTACTTATGTGATCTCCGGAGACTCCTTGTCCCACATGTGTAAAGGTGACAGTGTGTGCACCGTGTGGGTCTCTTAGGCTATATTTCACAGAATACTTATTCACTGTTATGAATGGCGTAGTGAAGTGCTTATTTATATCCCTTTATTGTTGCAATGTGTTTTGTATCACTATTTATCTATGTGCTACTCATGTGATGTTATTGAAGTAGTCTATTCCTCCTGCATGGTGTAATGGTGACAGTGTGTGCATCGTGTAGTTCTTGTCATAGATTATGATCATAATCTCTTGTAGGTTATGGAGTTGATTATCGCTATGATAGTATTGATGTGATCTATGCCTCCTTCATAGTGTGATGGTGACAGTGTGCATGCTATGTTAGTACTTGGTCTATTTTGCAAAGATCTAT
Organism: Lolium perenne; assembly: GCF_019359855.2. NCBI lineage: Eukaryota > Viridiplantae > Streptophyta > Magnoliopsida > Poales > Poaceae > Lolium > Lolium perenne. The sequence goes on along the minus strand of NC_067248.2, from coordinate 51,978,099 downwards.
TATACTCTAAGGTTACTTAAACATGAATATCGAATGTTGTGGAGCTTGTTAACTCCGGCATTGAGGGTTCGTGTAATCCTACACAATTAGTGGTGTTCATTATCAAACAAGAGTATATGTAGCACAAGGAAGAGAACTTATTTATTATGTGATCAATGTTGAGAGTGTCCACTAGTGAAAGTATGATCCCTATGCCTTGTTTCCACCACAAAGAATTGCTTCCCACGCCAGCAAGCTATTTTCTGGCGCCGCTTGTTTACTGTTTTACTGCATCTTTACTTTCTGCAATATTACCACCATCTATACCACCTGTGTTTTACTATCTCTTCGCCGAACTAGTGCACCTATACATCTGACAAGTGTATTAGGTGTGTTGGGGACACAAGAGACTTCTTGCATTGTGATCGCAGGGTTGCTTGAGAGGGATATCTTTGACCTCTTCCTCCCTGAGTTCGATAAACCTTGGGTGATCCACTTAAGGGAAAACTTGCTGCTGTTCTACAAACCTCTGCTCTTGGAGGCCCAACACTGTCTACAGGAAAAGAAGCGTGAGTAGACATCAAGCTAAATTTCTGGCGCCGTTGCCGGGGAGGAAAGGTAAAAGGTACTCACACTCCGGATCTCGGCTACTAAGCGATTTTCCGGCGCCGTTGTAAGTACTCGAAGCTATTTCCTTTAGATCCTGCAATTGCATCTTTTGGTTTCTTGTTTACACTAGTTAGGCATAATGGAAAGCAACAATGAGCTTCTTATTCTATTTCCTGAGTTAAGACATGGATTGTTTGATGCGAAAATTAAAAAACCTATGGAATCTTATTTGCATGCTAGTAGCAATGATATTAGTATGAACGCTTTGAACACCATTGTTGTTAATGATATGGAAAATTCTAAGCTTGGGGAAGCTGGTTTTGATGAGCATGATATTTTTAGTCCCCCAAGCATTGAGGAGAAAATTTTCTTTGATGATACTTTGCCTCCTATTTATGATGATTATAATGATAGTGGTCTTTTGGTGCCGCCTACTATGGAGAGTAAATTTTATTATGATTATACTATGCCTCCTACACTTGATGAGAATAATAATGATAGCTACTTTGTTGAATTTGCTCCCACTACAACTAATAAAATTGATTATGCTTATGTGGAGAGTAATAATTTTATGCATGAGACTCATGATAAGAATGCTCTATGTGATAGTTATATTGTTGAGTTTGCTCATGATGCTACTGAAAGTTATTATGAGAGAGAAAAATATGGTTGTAGAAATTTTCATGTTACTAAAACACCTCTCTATGTGCTGAAATTTTTGAAGCTACACTTGTTTTGTCTTCCTATGCTTGCCACTATACTCTTCATGAACTTGTTTATTTACAAGATTCCTATGCATAGGAAGCATGTTAGACTTAAATGTGTTTTGAATTTGCCTCTTGATGCTCTCTTTTGGTTCAAATACTATTTCTTGCGAGTGCATCATTGAAACTGCTGAGCCCATCTTAATGGCTATAAAGAAAGAACTTCTTGGGAGATAACCCATGTGTTTATTTTACTATATCAATTTTTGTTTTGTTGAGTCTTGGAAGTTGTTTACTACTGTAGCAACCTCTCCTTATCATATTTTTGTGCCAAGTAAAGTCTCTATGGTAAAGTTGATGCTAGATTTGGATTGCTGCGCAGAAACAGCATTGCTGTCTGTCACGAATTTGAGCAGAAGTCTCTGTAAAAAAATCAAAAAAATCTGCAAATTTACGTGTGTGATCCTCAGATATGTACGCAACTTTCATTAGTTTTGAGTTTTTCCGTTTGAGCAAGTTAAGTACCCCTTTCAGGTTCGTCTTTGCGGACTGTTCTGTTTTTGACAGATTCTGCCTTTTATTTCGCATTGCCGCTTTTGCTTTGTTGAATGGGTTTCTTTGTTCCATTAACTTTCAGAAGCTTTGTGCAATGTCCAGAAGTGTAAAGAATGATTGTGTCACCTCTTAACATGTGAATTTTTATTATGCACTAACCCTCTAATGAGTTTGCTCGAAGTTTGGTGTGGCAGAAGTTTTCAAGGGTCAATAGAAGAGGGTGATATAATGTGATCGAGAAGAGTGAAAGGTCTAAGCTTGGGGATGCCCCGGTGGTTCATCCCTGCATATTTTAAGAATACTCAAGCATCTAAGCTTGGGGATGCCCAAGGCATCCCCTTCTTCATCGACAACTTATCAGGTTTCTTCTAGTGAAACTATATTTTTATTCAGTCACATCTTATGTACTTTACTTGGAGCGTCTGTTTGTTTTTATTTTTGTTTTGTTTGAATAAGTTCATCCTTGTGTGGGAGAGAGACACGCTCCGCTGGTTCATATGAACACATGTGTTCTTAGCTTTTAATGTTCATGGCGAAGGTTGAAACTGCTTCGTTAATTGTTATATGGTTGGAAACAGAAAATGCTACATGTAGTAATTGGTAAAATGTCTTGGATAATGTGATACATGGCAATTGTTGTGCTCATGTTTAAGCTCTTGCATCATATACTTTGCACCTATTAATGAAGAAATACATAGAGCTTGCTAAAATTTGGTTTGCATAATTGGTCTCTCTAAAGTCTAGATAATTTCTAGTATTGAGTTTTGAACAACAAGGAAGGCGGTGTAAAGTCTTATAATGTTTACAATATGTCTTTTATGTGAGTTTTGCTGCACCGGTTCATCCTTGTGTTTGTTTCGAATAACCTTGCTAGCCTAAGCCTTGTATCGAGAGGGAATACTTCTCATGCATCCAAATCCTTGAGCCAACCACTATGCCATTTGTGTCCTCCATACCTACCTACTACATGGTATTTCTCCGCCATTCCAAAGTAAATTGCTTGAGTGCTATCTTTAAACAATTCAAAAGTTATTACCTCTTATTTGTGTCAATGTTTTATAGCTCATGAGGAAGTATGTGGTGTTTATCTTTCAATCTTGTTGGGCAACTTTCACCAATGGACTAGTGGCTTCATCCGCTTATCCAATAATTTTGCAAAAAGAGCTGGCAATGGGATTCCCAGTCCCAAATTAATTAACAAAAATAGACACTCCTCCATGGTATGTGATTGTTGGACGGCACCCGAAGGATTCGGTTAGCCATGGCTTGAGAAAGCAAAGGTGGGGAGGAGTGTCATCATAATAAAACTAAAATAAAAAGGCACTCCTTCATGGTATGAGATTGTTGGCAGGCACCCGAGGATTCGGTTAGCCATGGTTTGTGAAAGAAAGGTTGGAAGGAGTGTCACCCAAAAATAAAATAAAATGGGAGCCGCTCTTTGAAGGTTTGTCTGGCAAGGGGGTTAGAGTACCCGCTACCATTCGTTGACAACAACAAACACCTCTCAAAACTTTATTTTTATGCTCTCTTTATGTTTTCAAAATAAAAGCTCTAGCACAAATATAGCAATCGATGCTTCCCTCGTCGAAGGGCCATTCTTCTACTTTTATGTTGAGTCAGTCTACCTATTTCCTCCCATCTCAAAGAGCAAACACTTGTGTGAACTGTGCATTGATTCCTACATACTTGCATATTGCACTTGTTATATTACTTTACATTGACAATATCCATGAGATATACATGTTATAAGTTGAAAGCAACCGCTGAAACTTAATCTTCCTTTGTGTTGCTTCAATACCTCTACTTTGAATTATTGCTTCACGAGCTAACTCTTATGCAAGACTTATTGATGCTTGTCTTGAAAGTACTATTCATGAAAAGTCTTTGCTTTATGATTCATTTGTTTACTCATGTCATTACCATTGTTTTTGATCGCTGCATTCATTACATATGCTTACAATAGTATGATCAAGGTTATGATGGCATGTCACTTAAGAAATTATCATTGTTATCGTTTACCTACTCGAGGACGAGTAGGAACTAAGCTTGGGGATGCTGATACGTCACCAACGTATCTATAATTTCTTATGTTCCATGCTACTTTATTGATGATATCTACATGTTTTATACACATTATATGTCATTATTATGCGTTTTCCGGAACTAACCTATTGACGAGATGCCGAAGGGCCAGTTGCTGTTTTCTGCTGTTTTTGGTTTCAGAAATCCTAGTAAGGAAATATTCTCGGAATCGGATGAAATCAACGCCCAGCATCTTCGGATCACGCGAAGCTTCCAGAACACCCGAGAGGGACCAGAGGGGGGCCACTGGGCCACCAGACACCACCCCGGCGCGGCGCAGGGGGGGCGCGCCCCCCTAGTGTGTCGTCGCCTCGTTGACCTTCTGACGCCACCTCTTCGCCTATATAAAGGTCCCTGACCTAAAACATGATACGAATAAGCCACGGTACGAGAAAAGTTCCAGAGCCGCCGCCATCGCGAAGCCAAGATCTGGGGGACAGGAGTCTCTGTTCTGGCACGCCGCCGGGACGGGGAAGTGCCCCCGGAAGGCTTCTCCATCGACACCGCTGCCATCTCCACCGCCATCTTCATCAACGCTGCTGCTCCCATGAGGAGGGAGTAGTTCTCCATCGAGGCTCGGGGGTGTACCGGTAGCTATGTGGTTCATCTCTCTCCTATGTACTTCAATACAATAATCTCATGAGCTGCCTTACATGATTGAGATTCATATGATGAATGCACTTTATTTTGTGATAGCCATCGTGCTTGAAGTTATATATCTTGCTATCACCTAGTTGCTTATATTGCTTAGCATAAGTTGTTGGTGCACATAGGTGAACCATAGTATATAGGCTTTGGGCTTGACAAAGTAAACGCTAGTTTTATTCTGCATTTGTTAAGCCCATCTCGTAAAAGTTTTAAACCGCCTATTCACCCCCCCTCTAGGCGTCATCCGTGTCCTTTCAGTTTTCCCCTAGTAGCAACATCACACCTACAACTTAGAAGTTATTGTCACTCTTCCATATTACTAGAGGCATGAACCCTCTGTCGAGCATAAATACTCCCTCTTGGAGTTACAAGCATATACTTGGCCATAACAATACTAGCAACGGGGAGCATGCAAGATCACAAATAACATATGACAAGTATATAATCGATCTCAACATAGCATTCAATATTCATCGGATCCTAGGAAACACAACATGTAGCATTACATAAAGATGATCTTGGTCATGATAGGCATCTCACAAGATCTAAACATGAAGCATAAATTGGAGAAGACAACCATCTAGCTACTGCTATGGACCCGTAGTCCAGAGATGAACTACTAACGCATCACTTTGGAGGTGGTCATGGCGATGTAGAGGCCTTCGATGATGATCTCCCTCGCCGGCGGGTGCCGGGAAGAGCTTCAAAACCCTCCCGAGCTAGGGTCGGTGGTGGCGGCCGCGACAGAACTTTTCGTGGATGGAGGCTCGGGTATTTAGGTTTTCCCGAACAGGTGAAAAAATAGGTGGAAGGGTGAGGTCAGTGGGTGCCCGAGGGGCCCACACCACCCCATGGCGCGGCGAGGGCCTAGTGTGGCCACCTCGTGGCGCCTCTTCGTCTCTCCTCTGGACTCCGTCTTCGTTACAGTAAAATAGGATCTTCGGCTTTTGTTTCGTCCAATTCTGAGAATATTTCCTGTACAACTTTTCTGAAATATAAAACATGAGAAAACATGGAAGTGGCACTGTGGCATCTTGTCAATATGTTAGTTCCGGAAAATGTATAAAAGTGCAACGAAGTGTAAATAAAACATATAGAAATTGGTGCAAAACAAGCATGGAGCATCAAAAATTATAGATACGTTTGCAACGTATCAGTGCACCCAGCCCATTAAGGCTAGGCAGAACCCCTTCGGCCCATGTGGCCTCTCCCGGGGTGGTGGGCCCACCGGTGGCCCACCAGAACCTTCTAGAAGCTCCGGTCAAAATACCGATATTGTTCCCGAACCTCGGAAGATGACTTCCCTTATATGGCTATTACGGACCTCCTCGTGATGTCCTGGATCCCATCCGATACTCGGTCTCCATCTCATATTCCATATCTACTTAAATAACATCAAACCTTAAGTGTGTCACCCTATGGTTCGCGAACTATGCAGACATGATCGAGACACCTCTTCGATCAATAACCAATCCTGGAGATCCATAATGGCTGCCACATATTCAATGATGACTTTGTGATCGAAAGAACCATTTACATACGATATTGATTCCGTTTGTCGCGCGATTCACTTATCCGAGGTTCGATCATCGGTATCTCCATACCTAGTTAAACCTCGTTACCGATAAGTATTCTTTACTCGTACCGTGATATGACATCCCTTGTGACGTAGTCACATGCTTGCAACCTATTGGATGACATTCCACCGAGAGGGTCCAGAGTATATCTATCCGTCATTTGGATGGACAAATCCCACTATTGATCCATGCGCTTCAACTCATACTTTTACAATACTTAATGCCACCTTTATAACCACCCAATTACGAAGTGGCGTTTGATGTCATCAAAGCATTCATATGGTGTTGGTGATTAACATGATCTCATGGTCGAAGGATTGGATTACTATGTATTTGAAAGCTTGTAGCAAAATGAACTTAATGACTTGATCTTATGCTATGCTTACTTTGGGTGTGTGTCCATCACATCATTCTCCTAATGATATGATCTTGTTGTTAATGATATCCAATGTTCATCATCAAGAAACCACGATCATCTATTAATCAACAAGCTATTTTAACAAGAGACTTACTAGAGACTCTTTTATGTTTACAAAACACACAAGTATTAGTATTTTTGGTTAATACAGTTATAGCATGGGGTGCAAACATTTATCATAACACAAAGATATAACAATAACCACTTTATTATTGCCTCTTGGGCATATCTTCGACAACATAGTGATCAGGTTGTCCGCGAAGACGCAAACGCGGTCCAAATATGTGTCTCGGATACGTCTCGGTGGACGCTGCGCGGTCGCGTGACAGCTCGCTTCTCCCCGGCCCGCCTAGCAGCGACCAAGGTCGATGCGTCTTCTCAAGCGCGCCAGTACTAGAGACGAGGCATCGCTTCGGCAGTCTACACCACGTTAATGGCCATGCCTCGTCTCCCGCACGGTCGTCGTCCCCCTCTACCAACAAAATTCATGCTATTGCTAAGCGTGTTGCGCCCCTCGGCTTCCTCTGGCATATATAAAGAGGGACGCGCGCTCGGCTACCTCATCCCCTCCTCAACCCTAGCCGCCAAACAACCTCTCCTCTGCCACCAGCTTTGCTATGATGAGCAGCGTCGGCAGCGACCAGGATACTCCGCCTCCACCTCTGTCTCCACCTCCGACTCCACCTCCCCCGACCGACAACTCCGGCACTAACGAGTTCGACGATGACAATGAAGATAGTGTGTATGACGTTATCGACGTGGCCATGAACGCGAAGTTCATGGTTGACGGGGAGCAGGAGGCAGAGAAGGAGCAGGCGGCCCACGCGACGTTCCACGCGGAGCAGCAACACCGGAGGGACGACTTTGACTGGATCGGGCCTGACCCGGAGGATAAGGCGGCGGAGCAGAGGGCCTTATTCGCGTCCTTCGAGACGTTGAAGAAGGCCGAGGATGACACCAACGAGGCGCTACGGCAACAGCTACTGGAGGACGCGACGGCTCACCGAGCTCTGGCGACTGTGCAGATGGAGCGGTGGGCAACGGAGGAGAAGCGAAGGAGGGAGGGAGGCAATGACGGGGCCGGGCCGTCAACCGCCCCGAGGGGTGACAAGTAGGCTAGGGGCCTAGCCGTTTTCATTTGTGCCGAGTATTTGTTTTCTTCTTATTTTATATTTATTTCATATGTAAATTATGCTTTTGAGTTAAATAAAAAAATTATTGAAAAAATAGTATGCGTCAGACACCGGGACACACCCAGATACAAATGGACAGACGGTAAAAAAATAATTATTTTCGCGACCGGTGATCAATGCATTCGCAGTTGTCTCCGAAGTTCAATTTACGTGGCCCTATTAGGGCATCTCCAACCGGGCGACCCAAACGGACGCGCTGGGCCGTCCGTTTTGGGCCGTTTGCGTGGCCGAGCGGACGCGCGGACGTCGCCCCGCGTCCGCGCGTCCGTTTGGGTCGCGCGCTGCGCCCAACGCGCGGGATTTGGGTCGCGTTGCCCTATGGTATGTTTTTCTTGTAAATTCACTAGAAAAACGCAAAAACATATTATATAAAATATATAAAATAGTTCAAATGCTCAAAATGTATTACACATTACATAGTCCATGTAATCAAGGATAAAGTATTATTCAAATAAAATGAAAAAACGATACAAATGCTCTAGGCTTCAGGATTTCCTTCATCATTGTTGTTTGCAGCATTGCTGCCTACATGTTGCCACATGTGCTCGACCAAATCAGCCTGAAGCTGGTTGTGTACAGCTAGATCTCGAATTTCATGGTGCGCATGAAGAATGTCCTGGAATGATGCCGGAGCACCTTGAGGAGTAACCAACTCTCCTTGGCCTTCCCAGTCATTATCAAAGAGTGAATCATCCCGCTCTACCTCAACAATCAGGTTATGCATGATTACACAAGCGGTCATCACCTCCCACAGAGTTTGCACATCCCAGGCTCTGGCAGGGTGTCTGACGATAGCCCAACGAGCTTGGAGGATGCCAAACGCCCGCTCCACATCTTTCCGGGCTGCCTCCTGCTCTTTGGCAAACCTTGCCTCCTGCTCTGAGGTGGAGTTTCAGATTGTCTTCACGAGTGTAGCCCAAGGTGGATAGATACCATCAGCAAGGTAGTACCCCTTGGTGCAGTGGTGGCCATTGATCTCAAAATCCACATCAGGGGACTAACCGTACGCTAGCCTATCAAACACCGGAGAGCGCTGCAGCACATTGATGTCATTGTGCGAGCCAGCCATTCCGAAGAATGAGTGCCAAATCCATGTGTCATGGGAAGCAACAGCTTCAAGAATGACTGTGCACCCCTCAGAATGGCCGCTGTATGCCCCCTGCCAACCAAAGGGGCAGTTCTTCCACTCCCAGTGCATGCAGTCTATGCTGCCAAGCATCCCAGGAAACCCCCGGAAGCGTTGATCGACAACAGACGAGCTGTGTCCTCTGCATTAGGTTGCCGGAGGTACTGTTCTCCGAACGAACCGATCACTGCTCTGCAAAACCTGTACATCGATTCCAGGCCGGTTGACTCACTCATGCGCGTGTACTCATCTACGAAATCACCGGCAACGCCATATGCGAGCATCCTAATCGCTGCCGTGCATTTCTGGTACAAAGAGAGGCCTACCTTGCCAAGTGCATCCACTTTCGCACAGAAGTAGTCGTCATAGATCTTGACGCCATCCATTATCCGGCGGAACAGCGGCCTGGTCATCCGAAAACGACGGCGAAACATGACCGGCGTGAACAATGCCTTGGGTTGGAAGTAGTCGTTGTAGAGCTGGTCGTGGCCGCGTTCTCTTTCGCGGTCCAAGGCGGCCGCGCGGCCCGGCAAGGACCCCCGGTGCACGGGAATCTGCGAGACAATGTGCTCGTGGATGAGCAGCGCAGCATCCGTGAAAAATTCGTCGTCGGACTCCTCTTCTGACGACGTGTCGATGAAGTTCTTGAAGTAGTATTCGTCGTCGCTGTCCACCATGATCTGAAAAGGGACACATTTTTAGTTCGAGCATTTCAACGAACACCTCGCAGGCGGAGGCGATCGAAATGCTTCCGTAGGGACCTGCAGGCATGGCCGTCTCAGCCGACTTGCGGTCTGGAAACAGGGGCAGCAGAGCTCACCTCCGGCGGAAACGGCGCAGCTGCGAACGGCGGGAGGTGTCGCAACGGTGAGAGGACAACAGCGTCGGCGGCGGCGTCCTCCGACTCTGCTACGACGCGGCGAAAGCAGCACGGGGCCTCGACCTATGCTTCCGCCCCGCTTGCCGGCGTCTCGACGACGATGGCCGGCGTCGACGCGCTCCCAAATCGCCGGCCGTGGGGGTGGCTGCGGAGCGGTGGGGAGATGTGTGCGACGGGCTTGTGTTTTGGGAGGCAGACAGGCGGGCCAGGGGCGGACAAGGGAGGACGCGAGCGACCAGCCTTTCGCGTCCGCGGCCACGCAAACTCGTCCAAGATTTGGGCCGGGTTTGGGTCGTCCCGGACGCCCCGGCCATCCGTTTTAGGGATGAGTCCGTGCGCTGGGCCGCGGTTTTGTCCGTTTCGACCCATCCAGACGCGCAGGCGCGGGATGGGTCGCCCCGTTGGAGATGCCCTTAGACGCCATGCTAGCCCATAGGAAGCTGGAGTGAGAGCCGGATCGGTCGAGGAGCAAGGTAACAAACATGCGTCCAAACATGCGTCCACATCGATGAACCGCACGAGATGGATGGGAAGCGAAGCTAATCCTAGTCTGGTCCCGTGCCCTCTGTCTAGTGCGGCGACAACGGGCAATGGCATGCTGCTCTGCACCGCACAGGCTGCGGCTCAGGGGCTACCCCTGACTACTGTAGCGATCGATCGCGCACTGTCCACCGTTGGCCCCTTTGTCCTGTTGCCCATCCTCTCCTCCTCTAGTTTCGTCTCGTGCCGCTGGCGCTGGCACCGGTCAGGAACCCACCCCTTGTGCGAGATCGGATGCCCCGGCAGGGGACGGAGTTGCAGAGGGAGGTAGAGGTGGTTTCGCCGCTGTTGCGTTTGGATGGACGCGTCCCGATCATCGTCTGGCGTTTAATGCCGCACACGCCGCGCTGCGTGGGCGCCGGGCGTGCATGCATGCATGCGGCACCACGAGGGAGAGAGGATCCCCCACCGCTCCAGGGCGACACACGAGCTGGACTGGCCGGCTCGTCCGGCTAAACAGTCGCGTCGTTTTCTCGGTGCTCTTCTTCTGCTATCTATGGTCGCCTTAGAGCATCCCCACTCGTTGGCGCTCCCCGTGCCCAAATCCGGCGAAATTTTAGTTCGGATTGGAGGAAGATTTGGACTGGGGAGCGCCGAAGTTCCAGCCGTCCCCCCGGCAGGAAATCCCCAACCTCGACCATTTGACATATTTCAAACAAATTTAACATAAAATTTAACAAGTTCGGCGACCAAGAGTACGAAAATTGCTGAAACAAAATCGGCGATAATCAGTACAATGTTTAATAAGTGCTGAAATAAATGAAGCACACAATTTCACAATTTTTCAAACAAATTAAGACAGACTAGTTGGCGTCCGCGTTGGCGTTGCCTCGGAGCCTCCATATGTGCTCCACCAGATCATCTTGCAGCAGCTGATGCATTGTAGAGTCTCGAATCTCCTGGCGCATAGCAATGAAGGCGGCCATGATGGAGGCACCTGGTGATTAGGCTGTGCAAGAGGACCCTCTCGCTCATATGGTGCTTCTTGCTCAGCCAGAGGAACCGGATGCTTTCGCTCATTTTCAATAATCATATTGTGTAGGCACACACAGCAGTTCATCACCTCCCACATCTGATCTTTGAACCAACTCATAGCGGGGAACCGGACGACAGCAAATCTCTGCTGGAGGACACCAAATGCACGCTCGACGTCTTTTCGGCAAGCTTCTTGTTTCTTGACAAACTCGCAAAGTTTGGGGTGCTAGGGTTCGAGATAGTCTTCACAAATGTTGCCCACTTTGGATAGATACCGTCTGCAAGGTAGTATCCTTTGTTGTACTGTCGACCATTGATCACATAGTCCACCGGGGGAGCATGACCCTCAACAAGTTTGGAAAAGACCGGGGAGCAGTTTAGGACGTTGATGTCATTATTGGATCCAGGCATACCAAAGAAAGAGTGCCAAATCCAGAGATCATGGGTAGCCACTGCTTCAAGTATCACAGTGCGCCTTTTTTGTGACCCTTGTACATTCTCTGCCACGCAGACGGACAGTTCTTCCATTGCCAATGCATGCAGTCAATGCTTCCAAGCATCCTTGGAAAACCCCTAGCTTCATTTGTTGCAAGGATCCTCTGAATGTCTTCGACAGTGGGTGATCTCAAGTAATAGTCCCCGAACACTGCTATGACGGCCCTGCAGAACCGGTAGAAACATTCAAGGGCGGTGGACTCCGCCATCCGAAGATAGTCATCTGCACTATCACCGGGAGCTCCATACGCCAGCCTCCTCATAGCCACTGTGCACTTCTGCAGTGACGAAAATCCAACCAAACCAGTGCAATCCGCCTTGCATCTGAAGTAGGGATCAAAGTCTCGGATGGCATACACAATTTGCAGAAATAGCTTTCTGCTCATCCTGAAACGACGACGGAAAACACTCTCACCGTTCAATGGATTGTCGGCGAAGTAGTCGGCGTACAACATGCAGTAGCCCTCCATTCGCTGTCTCGGCTTGCACTTCCGGCGACCTGGTGCCGACCCACCACGTCGACCAGTTGCCAGTTCGGCGTACATGCTTGCCAAGCAACCGAGGATCATCATGTGCTCGTCGTCTTGGGCGGCTGCTGCCATCTCTTCTTGCATAAGCTCGACGAACATCTGCTCCTCCTCTTCGTCCGAGTCCATGGCCGGCGAGGCAAATGGACGAACACCTGACGGGCGTGGTCGAGGCAACCAGAGCCGCGAGCGACGAGGAGCAGGCCAAAGTCGGAAAACAGGCCGGCGGAACAGCAGCCAGATAGGCCGTCGTCGAAAGACGGTGGAATATAGGCAGGTGGGGAAGGAGGGACGGCGGAATCTGGGCAACCATCCAGCGGGGTGGTGCCGGCGGCGAGAGAGATACGAGGGGTGGGGGAGATTTTGAGCGACGTGGCGGTGGAGTTCGTGTGTCGAGTCACCGAAAGATCGGGCCCTTCCCCGCTTTTCACTCGTCCGGAGTCCCCGATAGGTCCCCGGGGGTCGGGGTTGGCGTGGGCTCGCCGGATGGATGAAGGGCCAAATCCGGACGAAAACGAGGAACCGGGGGCGCGACTGGGCCGAATTTCGCCGTCCGGATGGGAAAAACGTCGCTCGGGGGCCTCGTCGGGGGGACGAGTGGAGATGCTCTTATGCCATCTCCAGCGGCGCGACGCATTTCGGACGACTAAAAGTGGTCGTGAATATCCGTTTGCGTCGCCCCACGGACATATTTTATCCGCGCGTCCATTTGTGTCTGGGTGTGCTCCCACCAGGGCGATCCATTTTTTGAATTGCAACATAGTTAAAAATAGAGAGTAGTACATATAAATGCATAAAAACTATACAAAGTAGATCTATAGGCCTAGACTACTTACTTCCTGACGGGCCGGCACCGTCGTTACGTCGCTCCGTCGCCTGCTTCTCCGCCGCCTCCCGCGCGGCCGCTATGGCTCGGTGCGCCGATGTGTCCTGGCGCAGTGCCTGCTCCAGCCTCGCGTTGGCGGTGTCGTCCTTGAGCGTCTCGAAAGACTCGACGATAGCCCTCTGCTCCGGCGCCCTCTCCTCCGGCGTAGGCGCATCAGGGTCATCGGAGGACCAAAATATCTCGGAGTCGGAGTCCTCTGCGGCAGCGGCGGCCGCCAGCCTGCGCTGTTCCAGCTCGGCGTCGACCGCCGCATGGGCCGCCCGCTCCTCCTCTGCTTCTTCTTCTGCGAGAGCCAGGGCCGCGGCGTCCCTGACCGGGTGGAGGAGGTCGGTGCTGTCTTCGGAGTCGAACTCCTCGTCGGAGCTCGAGGCCGGGGGAGGTGGAGTGGGAGGTGAAGGTGGAGGTGGAGGCGCGGCAGCCTGGCCGAGTCTTGCGCTGCTCATGGTGGATCTGCTAGAGCTGACCGGTGGCTAGGGTTTAGTGGGGAGGAGATGAGATGCTCGCGCCCCTGCTTATATCGATCACAGACTGCCAAAGCGACGCTTCAGCGCCAGTACTAGCGGAGAAGACGCATTGACGCTGCGTCACTGCCTGGTGGGCCAGACAAAACATCCGCCAGACGCGAGCGGACACTTTCCGCGTCCGCGGAGACGCATCCCAGGCGCATATTTGGGCCAGGTTTGCTTCTCCGCGGACGGCCCGGTCACTTTGCGTCGCCCGCTGGAGGTGGTGCCAGACGCATTTCCGGTCACGGCGGACGAAAACGGTCGCTCAGCGTTTATGACCATTTGCGTCGCGCCACTGGAGTTGCCCTTAGGGCATCTCCAATGTCCGTTTGCGTCCACGCGGACCGGAAATGCGTCTGCACCCTGCTCCAGCGGGGCGACGCATCGTGTCTGGGGCGTCCGCGCCGACGCAAACGTGACGTAAATATGCGGCACGTTTGCGTCTCCGTGGACGCTGCGCGGTCGCGCCTAGTGTCTGCTCGCTTTCCTACAGGCCCTCCTGGCAGCGACCCTGGTTCGATCGGCCTCGAATTAAAGCACAACAAGCGCGCGAATGTCAACCGCCGGAGTGGCAACCACGCCGGTCAACCCGCCAACCGCCGGAATGATGCCAAACCGCCGCGGAAGAGCAACCGCCGGCCTCTTCGTTATACGCGCCGCTATTAATCCCCATAGAATATAACCCCTGCGTCTACTGTAATTCACGTCGAACCGCCTCCTCCTCCTTCTTCTTTTCCTCCAACACCGGCACGCCTTGAGCGACTACACCCTGCAGCCGGACTCGGAGAGTGAGGGCAAGCCGCCGGGATGGCGGCATTGGTGGGAAACACCTGCGACGCCAAGCGACCCGGGCTCCACGCCAAGCGACCCTGCCTCCCCGCCGAGTGAGGAGGAGAAGGATGGAGGCGCCAATGCCAGCGACGGCCAAGAGGAGGACGGAGGCCTCGCTGGCAGCGATGGCGAGGAGGAGGAGGAGGACTCCGACGCCAAGTTCACCCGGCTGGAGGCGCAGGAGGCAGCGGACGACAAGGCGGCGGCATGGAAGGCGGCCAGGGCCCAGGCAAGGGATCAGGTGCGAGCGGCGCGTCGTCGTCGTCCGTTCACCGACGACGACGACACTTCGTCCGACTCCAACTCCTCGACGGACGCGTCGTCCTCCAGTTTCTCTTCCGACGAGGAGGTGACAAGCAAGAGGCGCAGGAGTAAGGATGACGAGGCAGGGCCTTCTAACAAGAAGGGCAAAAATTAGTTTTTAGTTTATATATTTTTAAATTTTTTCTTGTTTGTATGTTAAATATGTTTGAACTTTTTTGATTGGAGTAATCTATCTGGTGAATTGTTTATGGCTAATCTATTCGATTCGAGCAACAAGACATTCAATACTACTTGTTTTGGCATTTAAACTTGCTCATTCAACAAAAAAGAAAAAAATGAGCAAGGAAACAAAGCACTGGGATGTCCAAAATGCGTCAGACCGCTGGAGGTGGCCCCCGAAGCAAACGGACATTTCGCACCTCGCGGTCATTTTGGCATCTGCCTGGCGACGCAAACGGACGCCCGCGGACAATTTGGGCGTCCGAAATGCGTCGCCCCGTTGGAGATGCCCTTAGAGCATCTCCACCGGAGCTTCGATAGAGGCCTCGATAGCATTTTGGGGGCTGGTATTGAAAATGGGCTCGCACCGGCGCATCCCAAATAGCGTCGACGCTTTTTCGAGCCCAATAGAAGCGCTGGCAACCCCGTGCCGGCACCTTCGCGAAGGGCGCGAATCGGGCGCGTCGGCGTGTCGTGGCACTACGGTTTTCGCGAGTGGGGGCGCCTTGTCAGTGAGCGAACTCGACGGTTCGCATCGGAAACGACGCGCGAAGGTTGGTTGTCGGCGTTAATGGCCTCCCGCACGGAAACCGAAGCGGCGACGAGGGCGGAGACTGGCCCTGCAGCGTCCACCCACCTTCCCCCACGCGCCTTCAATGCGCGTCCGTCGCCTCCCTTAAAACCCCACCGGCGCGCACTTCTCTTCTTCCCCGCCCTAGCCGCCACCGTTGCAACCGCCGCGCAAACAAACCACCTCTCCCACGCACCCACCGATGATGGCGCACAACAACGAGGCCGGCGGCAGCGGCAGCGGCATGCTCCGCTTGTTGCAGCTTAGCCTTGACGAGGCGGATGTACTGTACTGGCATCGGTGTCGCACGGACGGCACGTCTCCAACGCCGGCTTCCCCGTACCACCGTCGCCACCGGCAGGACCACACATGCGGGCCCTCACCAGGGAACGACGGAACCTGCTGACGCCGGCGGAGAGGAACCTGCCGGCCAACGCGCTCGACAGCCCGGCATGGGCGCGGCGATTCTAAGATGAGCGTGTTGTCGAGTTCGCGCGGGCGGTCGGACGTGCGAGCGACTACTTCAACAAATTCGGCCGACGTGCCTGGTGGCACGGCCGCGACATCGACGACACGCTGCGGCAGTACGGCTTCCACCAGCGCGCCCGCGACGACCCACCACGCGTCCTGTTGTAGTTCCCGTAGGCGGAGTGCATGGCGCCGGTGGCACCGACTTTGCAGAGGGTGCCGGAAAGGACTGCGGCGTCCGGGAGCTCGCGCACCGGATCGTCCTCTGCTCCGGCCCATCGGACGATGGGGTCAGGCCACTGATGCGCGTAGATGTACACGTCCGTTGGGGAACTCCAAGAGGAAGGTATGATGCGCACAGTGGCAAGTTTCCCTCAGTAAGAAACCAAGGTTTAATCGGACCAGTAGGAGTCAAGAAGCACGTTGAAGGTTGATGGTGGCGAAATGTGATGCGGCGCAACACCAGGGATTCCGGCGCCAACGTGGAACCTGCACAACACAACCAAAGTACTTTGCCCCAACGAAACAGTGAGGTTGTCAATCTCACCGGCTTGCTGTAACAAAGAATTAACCGTATTGTGTGGAAGATGATTGTTTGCGAAGAAAACAGTAAAGAACAATTGCAGTAGATTGTATGCGATGTAAAGAATAGGACCGGGGTCCACAGTTCACTAGAGGTGTCTCTCCCATAAGATAAAAGCATGTTGGGTGAACAAATTACAGTCGGGCAATTGACAAATAGAAAAGGGCATAACAATGCATATACATGATATGATAAATATAGTGAGATTTAATCAGGGCATTACGACAAAGTACATAGACCGCCATCCAGCATGCATCTATGCCTAAAAAGTCCACCTTCAGGTTATCATCCGAACCCCTTCCAGTATTAAGTTGCAAGCAACAGACAATTGCATTAAGTATGGTGCGTAATGTAATCAACAACTACATCCTTAGACATAGCATCAATGTTTTATCCCTAGTGGCAACAACACATCCACAACCTTAGAACTTTCTGTCACTGTCCCAGATATCAATGGAGGCATGAACCCACTATAAAGCATAAATACTCCCTCTTGGAGTTAAGAGCAAAAACTTGGCCAGAGCCTCTACTAATAACGGAGAGCATGCAAGATCATAAACAACACATAAATAATAGATTGATAATCACCATAACATAGTATTATCTATCCATCGGATCCCGACAAACACAACATATAGTATTACAGATAGATGATCTTGATCATGTTAGGCAGCTCACAAGATCCAACAATGAAGCACATAAGGAGAAGACGACCATCTAGCTACTGCTATGGACCCATAGTCCAGGGGTGAACTACTCACTCATCACTCCGGAGGCGATCATGGCGATGAAGAGTCCTCCGGGAGATGATTCCCCTCTCCGGCAGGGTGCCGGAGGCGATCTCCTGAATTCCCCGAGATGGGATTCGCGGCGGCGGCGTCTCTGGAAGGTTTTCCGTATCGTGGCAATCGGTACTGGGGGTTTCGCGACGGAGGCTTTAAGTAGGCGGAAGGGCAACGCGGGGGGCCACACGAGGGCCCCACACACCAGGTCGGCGCGGGCCAAGGCCAGGCCGCACCGCCCTAGTGTGGCGGCGCCTCGTGGCCCCACTTCCTTTCCTCTTCACGCTTCTGGAAGCTTCGTGCAAAAATAAGACCCTGGGCGTTGATTTCGTCCAATTCCGAGAATATTTCGTTACTAGGATTTCTGAAACCAAAAACAGCAAAAAACAGCAACTGGCTCTTCGGCATCTTGTTAATAGGTTAGTGCCGGAAAATGCGTAAATACGACATATAATGTGTATAAAACATGTAGATATCATCAATAATGTAGCATGGAACATAAGAAATTATCGATACGTCGGAGACGTATCAGCATCCCCAAGCTTAGTTCTGCTCGTCCCGAGCAGGCAAACGATAACAAGGATAATTTCTGGAGTGACATGCCATCATAATCTTGATCATACTATTGTAAACATATGTAATGAATGCAGCGATCAAAACAATGGTAATGACATGAGTAAACAAATGAATCATAAAGCAAAGACTTTTCATGAATAGTACTTCAAGACAAGCATCAATAAGTCTTGCATAAGAGTTAACTCATAAAGCAATAAATCAAAGTAAAGGTATTGAAGCAATACAGGGGAAGATTAAGTTTCAGCGGTTGCTTTCAACTTATAACATGTATATCTCATGGATAGTGTCAATGTAAAGTAATATAACAAGTGCAATATGCAAGTATGTAGGAATCAATGCACAGTTCACACAAGTGTTTGCTTCTTAAGGTGGAGAGAGATAGGTAAACTAACTCAACAATAAAAGTAAAAGAAAGGTCCTTCAAAGAGGAAAGCATCGATTGATGTATTTGTGCTAGAGCTTTTATTTTGAAAACATGAAACAATTTTGTCAACGGTAGTAATAAAGCATATGAGTTATGTAAATTATATCTTACAAGTTGCAAGCCTCATGCATAGTATACTAATATTGCCCGCACCTTGTCCTACTTAGCTTGGACTACCGGATCATCGCAATACACATGTTTCAACCAAGTGTCACAAAGGGGTACCTCCATGCCGCCTGTACAAAGGTCTAAGGAGAAAGCTCGCATTTTGGATTTCTCGCTTTTGATTATTCTCAACTTAGACATCCATACCGGGACAACATGGACAACAGATAATGGACTCCTCTTTAATGCATAAGCATGTAGCAACAATTATTATTCTCATATGAGATTGAGGATATATGTCCAAACTGAAACTTCCACCATGATTCATGGCTTTAGTTAGCGGCCCAATGTTCTTCTCTAACAATATGCATGCTCCAACCATTAAGGTGGTAGATCTCTCTTACTTCAGACAAGACGGACATGCATAGCAACTCACATGATATTCAACAAAGAGTAGTTGATGGCGTCCCCAGAAGCATGGTTATCGCACAACAAGCAACTTAATAAGAGATAAAGTGCATAAGTACATATTCAATACCACAATAGTTTTTAAGGCTATTTTGTCCCATGAGCTATATATTGCAAAGGTGAATGATGAAATTTTAAAGGTAGCACTCAAGCAATTTACTTTGGAATGGCGGAGAAATACCATGTAGTAGGTAGGTATGGTGGACACAAATGGCATACTGGTTGGCTCAAGGATTTTGGATGCATGAGAAGTATTCCCTCTCGATACAAGGTTTAGGCTAGCAAGGTTATTTGAAGCAAACTCAAGGATGAACCGGTGCAGCAACACTCACATAAAAGACATATTGTAAACATTATAAGACTCTACACCGTCTTCCTTGTTGTTCAAAACTCAATACTAGAAATTATCTAGACCTTAGAGAGAGCAAATATGCAAACCAAATTTTAGCAAGCTCTATGTATTTCTTCATTAATGGGTGCAAAGTATATGATGCAAGAGCTTAAACATGAGCACAACAATTGTAAAGTATCACATTATCCAAGACATTTTAGAATTACTACATGTAGCACTTCCCAATTCCAACCATATAACAATTTAACGAAGAAGTTTCAACCTTCGCCTTGAATATTATGAGTAAAGCCTAAGGACATATTTGTCCATATGCAACAGCGGAGCGTGTCTCTCTCCCACACAGTGAATGCTAGGATCCATTTTATTCAAACAAAAATAAAAACAAAATAAACCGACGCTCCAAGTAAAGAACACAAGATGTGACTGAATAAAAATATAGTTTCAGGGGAGGAACCTGATGATGTTGTCGATGAAGAAGGGGATGCCTTGGGCATCCCAAGCTTAGACGCTTGAGTCTTCTTAAAATATGCAGGGATGAACCACGGGGGCATCCCCAAGCTTAGAGCTTTCACTCCTCTTGATCATAGTATATCATACTCCTCTCTTGACCCTTCAAAACTTCCTTCACACCAAACTTCAAGCAAACTTATTAGAGGGTTAGTGCACAATTAAAAATTCACATATTCAGAGGTGACACAATCATTCTTAACACTTCTGGACATTGCACAAAGCTACTGGACATTAGTGGATCAAAGGAATTCATCCAACATAGCAAATACGGCAATGCGAAATAAAAGGCAGAATCTGTCAAAAACAGAACAGTCCGTAAAGACGAACCTGAAAGGGGCACTAGACTTGCTCAAATGGAAAAACTCAAAACTAATGAAAGTTGCGTACATATCTGAGGATCACGCTCGTAATTTTGCAGATTTTTTTGAATTTTCTACAGAGACTTATGCCAGAATTCGTGACAGACAGCAATGCTGTTTCTGCGCAGCGATCCCAAATATAACATCAACTTTAACATAGAAACTTTACTTGGCACAAGAACATGATAAGGAGAGGTTGCTACAGTATTAAACAACTTCCAAGACTCAAATATAAAACAAAGTACTGTAGTAAAAACATGGGTTGTCTCCCATAAGCGCTTTTCTTTAACGCCTTTCAGCTAGGCGCGGAAAGTGCAAATCAAGTATTATCAAGAGATGAGGCATCAACATCATAACTTGTTCTAATAATAGAATCAAAAGGCAACTTCATTCTCTTTCTAGGAAAGTGTTCCATACCTTTCTTGAGAGGAAATTGATATTTAATATTACCTTCCCTCATATCAATAACAACACCAACGGTTCGAAGAAAAGGTCTTCCCAATACAATAGGACAAGATGCATTGCATTCGATATCCAAGACAACAAAATCAACGGGGACAAGGTTATTTTTAACCGTAATGCGCACATTATCAATCCTCCCCAAAGGTTTCTTTTTAACATTATCGGCAAGATTAACATCCAAATAACAATTCTTCAATGGTGGCAAGTCAAGCATATCATAAATCTTTTTAGGCATAACAGAAATACTTGCACCAAGATCACATAAAGCATTACATTCAAAGTCATTGAATTTTATTTTAATGATGGGCTCCCAACCATCTTCTAACTTTCTAGGAATAGAAGTTTCAAGTTTTAGTTTCTCTTCTCTAGCTTTTATGAGAGCATTTGTAATATGTTTTGTAAAGGCCAAATTTATAGCACTAGCATTAGGACTTTTAGCAAGTTTTTGTAAGAACTTTATAACTTCAGAGATGTGGAAATCATCAAAATCTAAATCATTATGAGCTACAGCAATGGGATCATTGTCCCCAAGGTTGGAAAAAATTTCAGCAGTTTTATCACAAGCAGTTTAATGATTTTAGCAATTTCAGGCAGTTTTGTACGCTTTGCACTAGGAGTAGAAACATTGCCAACACCAATTATTTTACCATTGATAGTAGGAGGTGCAGCAACATGTGAATCATTATCATTACTAATGGTGGTAATAGTCCAAACTTTAGCTACATTATTCTCTTTAGCTAGTTTTTCATTTTCTTCTCTATCCCACCTAGCACGCAATTCAACCATTAATCTTATATTCTCATTAATTCTAACTTGGATGGCATTTGCTGTAGTAGTAATCTTATTATCAATATCATCAGGTTTAGCAGCCATTTTATTAATTAAAGAGGATTGTGATGCGGACATGTATGAGATTCGGGTTTCAGCATTTGAAATTTTAGTTTGCAGACCAGAAATCTCCCTATTCAAGTTTTCAAGTTGATTTCCTATATTTTTCAACAAGGTAGATTGTTCATTCATAGTTTTAGTAAACAATTGATTTTGCTCATATTGTGATTGCATAAAGTTTTTAGTGGATCTTTCAATTTCTAGCATCTTTTCCTCATATCTACCATAAGAATTACCATAATCATTACCACTAACAGGATATGGCCTATAGTTATTACCAGAGTTGTTCCTATAAGCATTGTTGTTGAAATTATTATTTTTAATGAAATTCACATCAACATTTTCTTCTTGAGCAACCAATGAAGCTAAAGGAACATTATTTGGATCTATATTAGATCTACCATTCACAAGCATAGACATAATCACATCAATCTTATCACTCAAGGAAGAGGCTTCTTCAACAAAATTTACCTTCTTACCTTGTGGAGCTCTTTCCGTGTGCCATTCAGAGTAATTTATCATCATATCATCAAGAAGCTTTGTAGCCGCCCCCAAAGTGATGGACATAAAGGTACCTCCAGCAGCTGAATCCAATAAATTCTGCGAAGAAAAATTTAGTCCTGCATAGAAGGTTTGGATGATCATCCAAGTAGTCAGTCCATGGGTTGGGCAATTCTTTACCAAAGTTTTCATTCTCTCCCATGCTTGAGCAACATGTACAGTATCTAATTGCTTAAAATTCATTATGCTACTTCTCAAAGATATAATTTTAGCGGGAGGATAATATCTACCAATAAAAGCATCCTTACATTTAGTCCATGAATCAATACTATTCTTAGGCAAAGATAGCAACCAATCTTTAGCTCTTCCTCTTAATGAGAAAGGAAACAATTTCAATTTAATAATATCACCATCTACATCCTTATATTTTTGCATTTCACAAAGTTCAACAAAATTATTAAGATTGGCAGCAGCATCATCAGAACTAACACCAGAAAATTGATCTCTCATAACAAGGTTCAGTAAAGCAGGTTTAATTTCAAAGAATTCTGCTGTAGTAGCAGGTGGAGCAATAGGTGTGCATAGGAAATCATTATTATTTGTGTTTGTGAAGTCACACAACTTAGTATTTTCAGGGGTATTCATTTTAGCAACGGTAAATAAAGCAAGCTAGATAAAGTAAATGCAAGTAACTAATTTTTTTGTGTTTTTGATATAGAGAGCAAGACAGTAAATAAAGTAAAACTAGCAACTAATTTTTTTGTGTTTTGTTTAGGTGCAGCAAACATAGTAGATAAAATAAAGCAAGACAAAAACAAAGTAAAGAGATTGGGAAGTGGAGACTCCCCTTGCAGCGTGTCTTGATCTCCCCGGCAACGGCGCAAGAAATTTGCTGCTGGCGTGCAGTTGACGTGGGAGATAGAAATCTTTGTGGTGTAACTTTTCTTCAGGTCCCCGGCAACGGCGCCAGAAATTTGCTTGATGCGCGTAGATGTACACGTCCGTTGGGGAACCCCAAGAGGAAGGTATGATGCGCACAGTGGCAAGTTTCCCTCAGTAAGAAACCAAGGTTTAATCGGACCAGTAGGAGTCAAGAAGAACGTTGAAGGTTGATGGTGGCGAAATGTGATGCGGCGCAACACCAGGGATTCCGGCGCCAACGTGGAACCTGCACAACACAACCAAAGTACTTTGCCCCAACGAAACAGTGAGGTTGTCAATCTCACCGGCTTGCTGTAACAAAGGATTAACCGTATTGTGTGGAAGATGATTGTTTGCGAAGAAAACAGTAAAGAACAATTGCAGTAGATTGTATGCGATGTAAAGAATAGGACCGGGGTCCACAGTTCACTAGAGGTGTCTCTCCCATAAGATAAAAGCATGTTGGGTGAACAA
The DNA here is from genome assembly GCF_019359855.2 of Lolium perenne. NCBI lineage: Eukaryota > Viridiplantae > Streptophyta > Magnoliopsida > Poales > Poaceae > Lolium > Lolium perenne. The sequence continues at coordinate 51,954,641 of NC_067248.2, read as the reverse complement.
ATTACAGTCGGGCAATTGACAAATAGAAAATGGCATAACAATGCATATACATGATATGATAAATATAGTGAGATTTAATCAGGGCATTACGACAAAGTACATAGACCGCCATCCAGCATGCATCTATGCCTAAAAAGTCCACCTTCAGGTTATCATCCGAACCCCTTCCAGTATTAAGTTGCAAGCAACAGACAATTGCATTAAGTATGGTGCGTAATGTAATCAACAACTACATCCTTAGACATAGCATCAATGTTTTATCCCTAGTGGCAACAGCACATCCACAACCTTAGAACTTTCTGTCACTGTCCCAGATATCAATGGAGGCATGAACCCACTATCGAGCATAAATACTCCCTCTTGGAGTTAAGAGCAAAAACTTGGCCAGAGCCTCTACTAATAACGGAGAGCATGCAAGATCATAAATAACACATAAATAATAGATTGATAATCACCATAACATAGTATTCTATATCCATCGGATCCCGACAAACACAACATATAGTATTACAGATAGATGATCTTGATCATGTTAGGCAGCTCACAAGATCCAACAATGAAGCACATAAGGAGAAGACGACCATCTAGCTACTGCTATGGACCCATAGTCCAGGGGTGAACTACTCACTCATCACTCCGGAGGCGATCATGGCGATGAAGAGTCCTCCGGGAGATGATTCCCCTCTCCGGTAGGGTGCCGGAGGCGATCTCCTGAATCCCTCGAGATGGGATTCGCGGCGGCGGCGTCTCTGGAAGGTTTTCCGTATCGTGGCTCTCGGTACTGGGGGTTTCGCGACGGAGGCTTTAAGTAGGCGGAAGGGCAACGCGGGGGGCCACACGAGGGCCCCACACACCAGGTCGGCGCGGGCCAAGGCCAGGCCGCGCCGCCCTAGTGTGGCGGCGCCTCGTGGCCCCACTTCCTTTCCTCTTCACGCTTCTGGAAGCTTCGTGCAAAAATAGGACCCTGGGCGTTGATTTCGTCCAATTCCGAGAATATTTCGTTACTAGGATTTCTGAAACCCAGAAAACAGCAACTGGCTCTTCGGCATCTTGTTAATAGGTTAGTGCCGGAAAATGCGTAAATACGACATATAATGTGTATAAAACATGTAGATATCATCAATAATGTAGCATGGAACATAAGAAATTATCGATACGTCGGAGACGTATCAGCCACCACCGCCGCCTCAAGGAGGAGGACACCGCGGCCTCGCCGCCACTTCCGCCGGCGAAGAAGCACTGGTGGGAGATGGAGGCAGAGGCGCATGCGGCCCTTCGTGGCGACAACGACCCGGAGGAGTTCCCTGGCAAGAACTTCATCATCGGCCGCTTTGTCGATGAGGACTACCGGCAGATCACGATGGACCCGCGGCAGGCGGCGGTGTGGTCCGCCAGGGACCATGGCGCGTCGACCTCGTCGGACCTTCCGAGCTGCCGGCGCCAAAGGAGGAGAAGGCCGACGACGATGACTGGTCCTGTGGGCCATCCAGCGACGACGACGACGACGAAAACAACCTCGACTTCAGCGCCTTCTACTCACGGCGCCTGACGAGGCGGTTCCTCGGCAATGCCCACCATGAGGGGCTTGGGTTTTTAGAGAAAGGCGACGACGGAAGTTCCGGGAGCGAGGCGGTACACGACGTACCCAGGTTCACGTCCCCGCGGTGGAGGATCGCTACGTCCTGCTAGCAATCCAGTATGTAATAATATGAGTACAGGGGGCCGCCATAGGCGGAGTTGTTGGATCTAGTCTAGTTCTAATCCGCGGGTTGTGGTGTCTAGGCATGTCGCCTCTATGATTTATGTTTCAGATTGTGTCCCTAAGGGGTGCCCCTGCCTGGCTTTATATATCAGTCAAGCTAGGGTTTACAAGAGTCCTAGTAGGATTCGTGTTGGAGTCTTCTTTCCTTGTAGTCCAAGTTGAGGTGCGTGCAGGTCCAGCTCGTCGAGTCCTTGTGCTGGTCCAGCTTCATAGTTTGCACCGGGTATGGCAATGTCGAGTACCCGAAGGGTTATGCCCACGTCAGTAGCCCCCGAGTGTCTGGCCGAAGTGAAGCTTCGGGCAGGGACTAAAGTTGTCTTCGCCGAATGTCTTGATCATCTGTTGAATCTTGTGCTTGATGTAGAGTCGAAGTTGCTTTCTATCGGGTGCGCGAAGCGCTCCCGATGGGAGTAGCCCTCGAGTCTATGGGCGGGTGCTTGCAGCCACGCATAGACTCAAGTTGTACTACTCGAAGATCTTGATTGTTGATGTCGACGTCTTCAAGTTTATTCTTCTTTGTTTGCGAGGTTGCCAACTTTTTCTCGGGTGCGCGACCAGCGCTCCCGATGGGAGTAGCCCCCGAGCCTGTAAATGAATATGAAACAGTTATGTATAGAGTGTAAAATGCTGAGTCGAATACCGTACATGTCTTCGAGTTCCGAGAACATGATGTCGATGACTCTGATGATTTCATAGATAGAGGATTTGACGATTTGGATGATATCACAGAGGAGCCGATGATTTGGATCTTGTCCCAGAGGAACCGATGATTTGGATGATGGCCCAAAGGAGCCGATGATTTGGATCTTGTCCCAGAGGAACCGATGATTTGGATGATGGCCCAGAAGAGCCGATGATTTGGATGGTGGCCCAGAGGAGCCGATGATTCGGATGATACCCAGGAGGAGCCGATGATTCGGATGATACCCAGGAGGAGCCGATGATTCGGGTGATACCCAGAAGGAGCCGATGATTTTATCGAGTGCGCGTCCAGCGCTCCCGATGGAAGTAGCCCCCGAGTCTGGGAACTGATGCTTGCAACCGTGAGTAGACTCAAGTCGAGCAACTTGATGTTTATAGTTTTCTTCAGGTGCCGTTGACACATTGTTTGTTTATTTCAAGGGGCAATTCTTCATGCACCTTGAACATCGTTGATGCCATTGTTTGTAAGTTTATCGGCAGCAAATTATTTGAGTGATCAGCTCGTGTTGCATGTCTTGCTAAACCCGTTGTATGTGCAACTTTGCTTTCAACCGATGCATGTCTTGACCGTGGGTCGTTTTCGTACGTGTTTCATGACCCTTGCTATCTGCGGAACTCTTTGAGGCATCTATAGCAAAGGAAAAGAGCAATGTCCCCGTTGATTACCATCCATTGCAGCACTCGTATTTTCAGAGGCTTTTAGATGATAACTTCAGGTATAAGAAGTCTTCATTTCCTCTTGAATTCCAATACACCAGCGCTCCCGATGGGAGTAATAATTCCAGCACACCGGCGCTCCCGATGGGAGTAATAGTCTTCATATCTTCTTGAATTCCTATACACCGGCACTCCCGATGGGAGTAATAATTCCAGCACACCGGCTCTCCCGATGGGAGTAATAGTCTTCATATCTTCTTGAATTCCAATACACCGGCTCTCCCGATGGGAGTAATAGTCTTCATATCTTATTGAATTCCAATACACCGGCGCTCCCGATGGGAGCAATAGTCTTCATATCTTCTTGAATTCCAATACACCGGCGCTCCCGATGGGAGTAACCGCAATAGCTCGAAGATATTCCAGGAGCCCCCGAGTAATTCCAGCGCTCCCGACGGGATCGCATCGGGTCGATATTAAATAAGATGATATCCATTGAATATTCCAGATGATGAATCCACCAACCCGAGAGTGCATCGGGAGGAGATATATCCAGAGCCGAAGAAGATAAGTCCATCGAGTAATCATAGATGATGGAGAAAATAAATCCACTGATTCGGGGAAAATAAATCCACCGAGTAATCGAGAGTACTGGAGGTAACGATGTAATGGCGCCTCCCCAATCATCGGGTGTGGCGAAAGAAAGAGGAACACTTAGTTCTGCAAGCGCAGTCGAAATAGTTGCACGGCCAAAGATAATCCGTGCGGTGGGCGCAGCCGAAATAGTTGCGCCATCCAAGATAATTCATGCAGCAGGCGCCAGGCAAACGCGGTCGATTAAGAGGACGCAACTAATACGGCCGATCCGCGGCGGGTGAGCATCCAAATATATTGAGTCCGTAATGTCGGGTCCATGACAGGCGAGCCCCCGAGCGGGGCAAGTGCACAACAGCTGGCGTAGTGGCGGGGCGCAGTCGACCAGGCAGAGCAGTCGAAGTTTTGTTTCAATCTGATATTTTTGTATCAGATGTTCGTCGCATATGAGCTTGATGGCTTGATCCATGTAGGGTAGTAGCAGTCCAAGATAATTCATGCAGTGGGTGCAGCCGAAGTAATTGCGCCATCCAAGATAATTCATGCGGCTGAGGCAGCCAAAATAATTGCGCAGCGCCCCGCCTGATGATCTTTGTATCGGATGGTGAAGTTAAGCAGTGTGGCGATATAGGCTTATCCAGACTTGACGGTGATGGAATTGCCTACGCAGTTTTATCAGCTCGCAGGAAGTCGCTAACTTAGAGTTCTTCTTCTCCTTCTTGCTTGTTTTCTAATCATGTATACGTAAGTGCAAAGAAGCGCCTAGGAGCTTGACCAATTCTTGAACGCGTCGTGTAATCAGAGGCACACGCACGGATAGTAGGAAAAGGAAAGGCGATCTATCCTGCCGTTGCTTGCTGTTGTGTTGCTGTGATTGCACGGAAACCAAGAAAGAACTGTCTTGCAGTTGTGTGTGCATGTCATGGTGGTGTTGCTTGCTGCTGTCGGGTGAAAGACCAAGAAGAGATGACTCTGAAGAAATCCAAACGCGGCAGGAGACAGGAAAAGGAGAGCCAGTATAGAGTTCTGCTCACGCGACCTGACCCGGACTAGACAAATTTTATTTGCCCTTCTTTCCTTGATAACCGATCTAGCTTCCGATCGTAATTCCGATCTTAGGTGCCTTTGCAAAAAACAAAGCTGCGAGCTCTATCAATAATTCGATTGGGCAGAACACCTTTTTTCCTTGCGACTCGACGCCGCGCACGGGCCGGCTATGACGGAAACTCAGAAGGTCGCCGCCATATTTCGTATGAGGAAACTGGCCGTGATGAAGTAGATGACGAGCGCCGGATCTGATCTTTGAAATAGACTGTTAACCAAATGCGATCTAGATGTTGTTGATCATGAACTCGATGGATCCCGCCCGGATGACAAAATCCAGTCGCCGCGTTTCCCACAGACGGCGCAAATTGACGAGGCGGTTCCTCGGCAATGCCCACCATGAGGGGCTTGGGTTTTTAGAGAAAGACGACGACGGAAGTTCCGGGAGCGAGGCGGTACACGACGTACCCAGGTTCACGTCCCCGCGGTGGAGGATCGCTACGTCCTGCTAGCAATCCAGTATGTAATAATATGAGTACAGGGGGCCGCCATAGGCGGAGTTGTTGGATCTAGTCTAGTTCTAATCCGCAGGTTGTGGTGTCTAGGCATGTCGCCTCTATGATTTATGTTTCAGATTGTGTCCCTAAGGGGTGCCCCTGCCTGGCTTTATATATCAGTCAAGCTAGGGTTTACAAGAGTCCTAGTAGGATTCGTGTTGGAGTCTTCTTTCCTTGTAGTTCATGTTGAGGCGCGTGCAGGTCCAGCTCGTCGAGTCCTTGTGCTGGTCCAGCTTCGTAGTTTGCACCGGGTATGGCAATGTCGAGTGCCCGAAGGGTTATGCCCACGTCAGCGCCGCTAGGTTTTTTTCTAGTTTTTTAGTTTAAATTCGAGTTACGTTTGTAAAAATTTCGTTCGAATTTTGTATGAATATCGTTTTAAAAATGTCATTTTAAGTTTCAAATCCTATCGGGGCTGCCGTAAGGGGGCGCCGGTGTGGCAGCAGCATCCCCAAAAAAGGATGCTCTGTCGGCGCCCCCCATACGGCAGTGCTGGCGCCCATGTCGGCGCCTATTTGGGGGCCGCCGATGGAGATGCTCTTAAGAGGCATCTCCACTGGAAGACCGAAAGCCCCTAAATAAGCGCCGACATGTGCTTCCTAATTTGGAAAGCGGTTACACACACCAGCAACGCCAAAGAATTTCCCAAAATAATTTTAAACAAGCACCCGACAAAATTTTATATAAATTTACATAAAACTTAATGAAACTTGCACTTCAAACTAGACTGAACCCTAATCTACTGGCCATCGGTTGAGGCGTGCGATGGGCTTGCCTCGTCATCGTTTTTCTCGTTTGCCGCATGCATCCGTGCCGGCCTCTCCGCCCTTGCTTCGCGCATCTGGCTGTGGAGCATGGCCGCCGGCGACGCTGGGGCTTGCCGGCAGCGCTGCCCCCTCAGAGACGCAAGCCACAAGCGAGACGCCTTGTTCTGGGCGAGCCTCGCTTGTTCGCGGGCGACCAGCTCAGCCTGGCATTGAGCGTTGAAGTCAAGAAGTTTCTTTCGCTCGGCCGCCATGACAAGAGGTCCCGCCTCCTCCTCCGTGGCCGCCTGCTGGCGCGAGACCTCGACGGCGTGCTGGAAGTTGCCATCGTTGACGAACTCGAGCTCTTCCTCCTTCAGCATCCGAAAGAACTGCGCGTTGAAGGAGTCCAGGATCTCCGCATGCTCCGGGACACCGAGGACCTGCTGCTGCTCGCCCCACTACGCCTCCTCCTCCGCCGCCTCAACTTCTGCATCTGCTATGTACGCCTCGTCCCGCTCGTCGAACTAGGGGTCGCCGAAGTCGTCGGAGTTCAAGCCGAACTCGGCGTCGGGTTGCGGCGGATGTGGCTGCGGTGGCGATTGCGGCATCGATTGTGGGGCCCGGCCGTTACGGCGAAGCATCGACTACGCCGCATAAAGCCTTCGCGGCATTGTTCTGCAGAGGAACGCGGCAGTGGTGGAGAGGAGAGGATAGCGCGACGGTGGTGGAGAGGAGAGAATAGCGTGGCGATGGTGGAGAGAAGAGGATAGCGCGACGGTGGGGGAGAGGAGAGGATAAATAAGCGGTGGCGGCGTCTGCGCGTGCAGCACCGGTGGCTTCACCGGCTAACGGCCGCAGAGCATACAAGGCGTCGCATTTATGATGCCGCCGGCTGTTGACTTTCCGTGGCGCTTGCCGTCGGCACGCTCAATTCACGCTCTCTGTAAAGGGGCTGACACGAGATTGCCGGTGTTTCTATTAGGCTCAAAACCGTATCGGCGCTTTTTAGAACACCCTGGCGTGAGTCAAAAATAACGCCGGCCCGCCGCCAGTGGAGATGCTTTTATTTGCTCGTTGCTGCTGGGTGACAAAACAAATCCCAATAATCTACGCCATGGTGACTAAATTATTTTTCTCAGCATCTTCTGTTCCATACTGTATATGCAAACGGTAACAGTCCAATGTCTAGCCGTTTCACATTTGGTTCTTCGTTCGTTATGCACATACAAGCTTGCTAAGTACAGTACATGAAATGCTTCCACTGCCACCTCTTCACATTATTCTGTTTCTCCGAGTAACATCACGATAGGTCGATAGCATACACGCACATACGTATTAGTATGGCACTCCTTACATCCATAAATAGATGCTTAGGTTTATGTAAGTTTAAATATATCTATACACTAAATAGTGACATATATTCAAATGTTAATCAATATAACACATCTATTTATGAACAAAGGTATCACTTGACGGAGAATTAAACTAATTCTTACTCGGCTGAGAATTAGCCACACATTTTGACACGTACTTTTCTATTATTTTTTCGTCTTTTTTAACTGTTTGTTTTCTAGTACTGCACGAGTCCCCATCCTTCAACCGCACGAGATGGATCATGGATGGAGAAGCGAAGCTAATCCTAGTCTGGTCCCATGCCCGCTCGTCTAGTGCGGCATGAAATGCAGCGGCGGCGACAGGCAATGGCATACTGCTCTCCGGCTGGGGCTGGGATACCCTGACCGCTGTAGCGGCGTCTCGCACTGGCCGCTGTATGCTGGCCCCTTTGTCCTGTTGCCCATGCTCTCTCTTCCTTTCACTTCGTCTCCGCGCCGCTGGCCGTGGCAAGGAGCCCCTGGCCCTGGGTGGGGCGAGATCAGATGCCGCGCGCGACAGGGGAGAGAGGTTGCGGTTGCAGTGTGCTGGAGCCTGGAGGTGGTCTCGCTCTCGCATGCTGCTGCGTTTCGATGGGCGCGTCTGGATCGTCCGGCGCTTAATGCCGCACGCGCCGCGCTGCGTGGGCTGCGAGGATCCCATCGCTCCGATCAAAGGGCCACCGGACCTACGTGCCTACGTGCGCGCGACACGCGCGCAGCTGGACGGCCGGCTGGTGCGCGCGGCAAAAGAGTCGCGTCTTTTTCCTCGTGCTCATGTTCTGCAATCGGTTGCCTTGTTCATTTGCTCGTCGCTGACTGAGAAACAGATCCAATAATCTACCCAGGATGGCCATCACCCATGGGCTTCCTATCATTCACGTAGAGCGTGACACACGATGAAAGATATTGGCACGATGTTCATATGGTGTAAAATTTTGAGATGATATCACTTGACCATCAAACGAGTATTACCAACACGCTTTAACATTTACTTTCCCTATAATTGTTTCGTCTTTTTTACTTTGTCTTTTCTATTTTCATCAAGAAACCTCATCAAGAATTAAATCTAAATATTTCGGTTTGGGAGTTAAACGTGCTACCCTATATTCCTCCGTCTTCTTGGTGGTGGCGATTACAATGTATGTATATTGAGTCTGGCTAGAGGGTGTGTGACTTTTATATAGACTTCAAATTTTAAATGTTTCAATATGTTTTTAGGTAAGACTTGTAAATTATTAAACCAACACTAATAATTAACAGTCACTTACGGAACCCAAATATTGTTAAATAATTAGGCTTGCATGTGCCAGTCCCAAGTCAGGTTTGAATTCAAAATCAAAATCGCTTGCTTCAACAAACATAGTACCAATCCTATGAATAACATGGTATTCCATTCTATCTTTCGCCTATATAATTCCAACATATTGATATACACTATGTTTCAGCATAGCCGTACCGGCTTTCGTAAATATAATTCTACATCAATTATTCTCAATTATTTCCATGATTCTTTCACATTGAGATTTTTTTTGAGAGTATGACAATGTAGTGAACAAAGAAAATATTGCAAACCACTAATTTCCACATCTCCTACCTATACCTAGCCATGGGCAGCCCGGCCCGGTCTGCCCGGCTAGGCCCAAAATTGCCGGGCCAAGCCCGACCCGACCATGTCTATAGGCTGGGCCTGGGCTTGATTTTTTGGCCCGATGGTCAGGATGGGCCAGGCCTGGGCCTTAATTTTGTGCAATTTATTGAAGCGGCCTGGGCCGAGGCCTGACGGGCTTTCTATGTGATGGGATAGGCCTGGGCCTATCCTGGGCCGAGATTTTCCGTGTCGGGCTTTGGTCGGCCCGGCCCGGCCCGAGAAATGCTCAGGTATAGTCCACCTGTCAAAAAAATATTTGTATCCAACGAAGTACATCATACATACTTATTTTACATGTGTTGTGTTGTTGTATAGCAGTGACTAGGTAGAGTCAGCAGCACTGTGTTGCTAGTACTACGTATCTGAGGAATGAGGAGCGGTGAGTAATGTGATACGACGCCAGCTACTGCATCCTTCTCTCTTGTACACAGTGCTCTTTGACGTATTTTTTATGAGTGATTTTACGCTGTCCTTTTTCTGCGCAGTTCTTTTTTTTTAGTTTACCGTGGTTTTGTAAGCTTAGAATGGAGGGTAAGAGGACGGGGGAGACTTGCTACTACTGGGACGGCCGGGCATGGTACGTTCTTCCTGGGTGAACGGTATTTACCATGTACACGTACGGAGTGGACATTGGACAGGTGGACAGAGCGTCCATGAAGGCAAGGGGCCAGGCAGCGAGGTGACCGATGGCTACCGGCCTCGCCCGTCAGTACTTCAATGCATTTTTGTGTACCCCCTCTAATCCAGTAATCCATGCGCGGGAGCTTGTTTCAAAACGAAATGCAAAACTCAGCGCGCGCGTAGCCATACCATGCATGCGACTTGGAGGGACGTTGGATTCAGTTTTGTTCCATGTTTTATAACGAGGGATAATAAGCGAAACGTCTAAGATTTGTTCACGTTTTTTATATACGGAAGAGAGGAGTAAGATGAAGGGACAGAAATCATGGTAACGAAGAACAAAGACTTGGTAAAATTTAACCTGATTTGTACTTGTGGTGGTGTAATTTGAAAGAGCGTAGTACGGCGCACACAGATTGTGTTCGATATTTGCAGCCCTTTTGACGGGATAAGCGGGTTTACATACAATGTGGCGTTTTGGACGCCGATTTATGTGTAGCTCTTTATTTTCAAAAACTTAAAATTTGTATTTTATTTTTAAAAAAAAACTAAAACAAAATCCTAGAGGTAGCCAATGATGTATGCTACAAATGGTGCAATATCTCAATGCAAACTGATTTGTATTATACGCTACACAAAATTGACAAAATCTTACAAAATTAGTAGTCCTGAAATGTGTACTATTCAGTTAAAATTTATCAAAATTTGTCATTTTTGTGATCCTAAAATATAAAGTAGTTTGTATTGCGATTTTACACCATTGTTGTATACATCATTGGCTATCTCCAGAATTTTGATTCGGATTTTTCAAAATTTCAAGATATGAATTGTGAGTGTTTGAAAATAAATGGTTACGTGTAGCTCGGCCTCCCTTTGAAGTTTTCCGGTTTACATGGTCCTATATATCGAAGTACAATTGTATTGGCAATTTTCTTTTCTCGATCGCTCCCGCCCCACCCACCCCTCTTGGTCTCCGCCAGATCTCGTTCAACTTGGCCACTCTCACTCCTTTCTCCGGTGATATACGATGTTGATGTGGGTGAGGGTTTAGGTGTCTATGTTATGATTTGGCTTAACTTCATGCTTGTAGGAGTTGGAGAGCAATCGATGCCGTTTTCGAGCTGCACACATCGGCTTGGAGCAGTGCTCTTTATGGTCGTGGCAACGAGGTGCCGTGTGCAATCGGGTGGAGCAATAATGGTGTCTTCGTCTGTAAGCTCAAGTGGTTATCTTGGTGGATTCGACAACGCCGGTTAAGAATCGAGATCCCCTCTTCTCGCTCATCATGGAGATGAGGATGAAAGGGGATTCGCTGAGTGTGGCAGCCGGTGGACAAATATGCAGCAAGGGAGCGGTGAAGCTTCTCTCGGGATTGCATCCACTGCATCGCTACTTCCACCGTTTTTCGGTGGCTGAGGGGAAAAATGTTCACCAAAATAAAAAAATATTCGTGATTTTGAAAATGCTCACAAATTTGTAAGTTGTTCACAAATTCCTGCATATTTTTTTAATTGTTCACAAATTTTTAGGTTCATGGCTTAAAATAAATTTACAGCTTTCAAAAAAAATCAAGAATATGAAAAACCTTCATGAATTTGAACAAAATATTCCTGAATTAAAAAATGTCGACAAAAAATGTTCATGAATTTCTAAAATGATTGGATATTTTAAAAAATCGTGAATCACACATTTTAAGGTTCACAACTTTCAAAAAAAAAGTTCACGAATATGAAAAACGTTTGTGAATTTTCATAAAATATTCCTGAATAAGAAAAATGTCTAGGACTTTGAAAAATGTTCGTGAATTTTAAAAATATTCAGGATACTTTAAAAATTGTTCATGAATCAAACAATGTTCATAAATTTTAAGGTTCGCGGCTTAAAATAAATTCACAGCTTTCAAAAAAATTCACGAATATGAAAAACATTCATGAATTTGAACAAAATATTCGTGATTTAAAAAATGTCCACAACTTTGAAAAAAAAATGTTCGTGAATTTTTAAAATGATATTTTATTTTAAAAAATCGTGAATCACAAATTTTAAGGTTCACAACTTTCAAAAAAAAAATCATGACTATGAAAAACGTTTGTGAATTTTCATAAAATATTCCTGAATAAAAAATGTCCAAGACTTTGAAAAAATGTTAGTGAATTTTAAAAAATATTCAGGATATTTTAAAAATTGTTCATGAATCAAACAATGTTCAGAAATTTTAAGGTTCACGGTTTAAAAAAATATTCATAGCTTTGAAAAACACTTCACAAAATTGAATAAAATATTCCTAAATTTTCAAATGCTGGTGAAATTTAAAAGTATTCATGAATTTGAAAGATGTTCACGAAGTTTTTAGAAGTTCGTGCATTGCACAAATATAAAAAGGTTCACGACTTTCAAAAGAAGTTCGTGAATTAACCATATTGTGTACGTACCTACCGGCCCTGTTTAGAGCGAGCGGTAACAAAAAAAAAAAACCATATCATCGTCTTGGTAATCCGATCTTGTTGTCTTTTTTGAACTTGGTAGCTTGAGCCAGGGACAAGGAGCAGGGCATATGCAATGCAGCCACCCTAGGTATAGCCACCCTATGCGGTTTTCCGGGGAGGATGGAGAGATGCAACGGAAGGAACAAGTATCCATCTCCATCCATCAAATTGGAAGCGAGTGTGCATGCATCCGAAACCAACAAAGGGTGTTTTTTTCTAGTAGTGGTATTGTGTAAAGAAAAAGTGGTTGAACGTTCTTTTATTGGATCTTGATATTTTGGGAGTAACATGTATATTTTGACGACATGCATGCTGATAAATTTCACAAAGAAATGGTCATTATTTGTGGTTTCCAGAAAATAAGCATGTAAATTATTTTCTAGTATCCACAATTTTTATGTGAAAATAATTGTTTCTACATCAGAAACCAAAAATGTGTAGTTCATTTTTTGGAAATTTCGAAACCAGCATTTTCGACCCCAATGACCATCATAAGCTCCAACGAATAAAACACAAGAACATTCCACCACCCTATACTAGTTTACTTCTCCATGATGCGGTTATGGAGCCCGAGCTTGAGGGAGCTATTTTTTTCCTTCAAGTAAACATTAAACTGTATTGAATTTTCAGGAAAATCTGATATCTTTTTGCAGACACATATAAATAATTCAAACAAAATTGGCTCTAAGTAGTGGTGATTAAAAATTTGACTCTCGCCATTATATTTGTTTAGGTAGGATGTTTAAAATATCGTGCTATGTCTCCGCTAATAGCACGCTATAGTATATTTGGAGGGCTCACGCTAAATTTTAGTAATTTTTTCGCTATGGCGCTATTTGCGAAATAACATGCTATATCGTGCTAAAAGTTTATAGCATTAGCGCGCTATTTTTTTCAAGAAGTTGCTTTCACTTTTTGTGGTGATGAACTGCAATCTGTTGGTTTCTCTTGTGAATTAGAAGATAACTTTGCTAATGCTGATGGTTCTTAATAAATAAATTATATTATATTGTTGCCTTGTGGAATGCTGATGTTAGCCGTCTGAAAAGTTTGAGATCTATTTTTTGTATGTGGTTATGTATGTATGATTCAGTCATTTTTTAAATATACATCCAACCATTTTAGCGAAATCCTTTACTTTTAGGCTATATATGGTATTTTTCAAAATGCTATTTGAAATATAGCACGATAGTAGCACGATATAGCGTCCATAACATTTGAAGGAGGCTGCCGCTATTTCATTTAGCACGCTATTTTATACCTTGATGAAAATTAGTTCTTTATAAATATATACAGACGTCTATATGCACTCAAATTTTTCAGAATTGTTTTTTGAAAATAATGTTTCTGGTTTTTTTTCCTAATACGGTCTCCTTTTGGAGTTTCGTTTCCAAACGGTCCCAAATCGAATGCACGTTGCCACTCCCGGGCGAGAAGACGGGTGCTCAGCCTAGCTAGCTAGGAGGAGCCTTGCACGACCATAATGGCGATGGAGATGAAACCCGGGCCATCGCATAGGTGCAGCCTACCTGCGCACGCTGCGAGAAGATGTCGGTCGCTCGATCCCCTACTGCCTGCGGCGAAGAAAGAAAGAAAATGTTTGGGTAAACATGGCAGCATTTGGGAGCGGGGATCACAAGCAGTGGCGGAGCCAGCACGTGTTAGGGTGGGGCACGCCCCACCCTAACATTTCATCGTAGCACATTCTCCAGTGAGAAAACTGAAAATTTTCACACACCTAGCTCATAAATACTTATGATTATCTTTGTTTCCCCACCCTAAGAAGATTTGCTGGATCCGCCACTGATCACAAGTTGCCCAGAGACGCAGGAGACGTCGGACTGGAATCTGGAAAGGAAGCCACGACCGTATAGGAGGAAGATGGAAGGCAGAAGAGCTGTGCTAGCCTACCCTTTGCGACGTGGCCATGGGTGGACCCCGCACTGTCTGGGCTGGGCTGCGCGTACGTACATACCATCCAAATCCTCCATGCAGGATGCTAGCCAGCCGATGGTCACGTGCATGAACCGTAGGTGCAACGGGCCGGCGGTGAAAGCGAGCGGTATATGTACATTGTACGTGTACAGGATGAACAAGTTGGCAAAGAGAATCCGGTTAGAGCGAGCGGTAACAAATGGACCCATATCCATCTCTTGTTAATTCGATCCCGTCGTCGTTTTTTATGTTGCCAGGTTGAGGCAGCGACCAGGGCATATGCAGCCACCCTGAATTCGGGGAAGCAAGGAGGGAAATGAGGCGGAGAGGAGCAGTACCAGCACCTAGGTATAGCCTGTAAATCGAGGGGGGGCTCCTCCGGGGAGGAAGGAAATAGTATTTGGAAGAGATCGCTGGCTGTCTCTCCCGTCACCCGTGGTAATAGGATGGTCCCGAGTCCCGTCCCGTCTCAGTGCGGCAGCCAGCGGCGGCAACGGGCAATGGCATAGTGCTCTGCCGTGGCAGTAGTGGCCAGGCTGGGGCTGGGGCTGGGGGACGACCCCTGACCGACCTGAGTGGCGTCTCCAACGATCGATCCCACGCGCACTGGCTGAGCTGGGATGGCTGCCTCCTTGGTCCTTGTCCTGTTTCCCATCTTCCGTCCCTCCCTCCCGTGCATGCTCGCTGTCGCTGGCGTGGCAGACTGATGGCGCCTCAGTCAGGCCATGGGATGGGAGTTGTAGTTGCACATGCCTAGCAGCTGGATGGCCGGCTGCTCATCCGCCACAAACCTCGCGGCCTTTTTCTCTTCCATCAGCCGATGTTGGGATAAATTTCCGAAATCACTTTGTGGACTAATTTTTTGTCCGGTTTGTGCAAGTTTTTTTTATCGACAACTACTTCGCTGCAATACCACATGTATTTATATTACATAATGACAAATGATACATGCGAGATATGTAATTATAAAATAATGTCTGAGAAATAACTAAAGTTTTAAGGTCTTCAAACTCTTTCTTCTTCCACGACACAATCATGTACGTATCTGTAGATAGCAAATCATAGACTTATGAATACCAATGAAGGTATCTCATAGTTTTAATTTGATCCGCATCCATTAAAATAGTCAATCACTTATTATAGACGATAGCATCTTCATTAATTGAGGCGAAGGCTACAAAAATCATTATCTAATCTCTTGAAAACACTACTTTTATGAAGAAGAAAAATCTACTCATAGATCAGGTTTCCCACCTCTCTCGACACGGGTGAGGCCAATCGAAAAAGGGGGAATTGACCTATGGTAGAGGCCAAGGTGGAGGTGGCGGCTGGGAGCAGATTAGAGATAGGCCGCATGCCCAATTAATCCCTACACTTTGTGGACGGTGGTACCATTTCAGCGAAACCTCCAAGGAGGCGACTTGGTTTCCAGGCCGCCTCCCGTCGTCACCACCGACCTTCCCCAATTATGTGGCCTTCGGGCCATGGAGGCGGGGTGGATCTCGGTCCCCGTCGGTGGGAAAACTCTGTTTTTTCGGTTTTAGGGCTAAGGTTTGGTGTGGGGCCCTTAGGTGGTGGCGGCGGCGTCTTCTCCAATAAATTTTTCATGGCTTCATCCTCATCTCTACGGCAACGTCGAGAAGCTTGCGAGAGTGGTGTGGTCCTCAAGGACTTCCTCTGGCTTGGGGGGGAGGGGGGGGTCTTCGGATCTCCATGGAGTTTCATCGGCTGTTATTTCTTCTTGTTAGTCTCCGGGACGGATATGATTTTCTTGATCCGTTCGGCGACCTTCCCGTCCGCAAACAACAATATCAGGTCGACTCAAGGAGGAGCGGTGGTGGCGGCGCGTCGTCGACACGGTCTAGAGGCTGAAGACGAAGACCATCACAAGAATTTCATTGTAATTTTTGTTTTTTTTTTGTGTTTTGTATTGTTCGATGTTTCTCTTAATGCCCATGTTCTATTGGCAAAAAAGTAATACCCCTTTTTTTAGATTTTGATAGACCCCAATTTAAAATTTTCGCACATGGCCCGCTGGCCCGGCCCTGCTTCTGAGTTGGCTCATTAAAACACGCTCTCAGTTCAACAACCTCATGCTGGACCAGTTTGAACGATGATAAGTTATTTCCCTTCCAAACTGGGCCACTGAGAGCACGATCAAGAGGGCCAGCGGCAAAGATAGGCGTCCAGTGCCCGTGGACTGCAAAGATAGAGCATTTTGGTCTGGCCCATTTCTGTCGCCCGGATTTTTCTTAGTGTTTCCGTTCGGATTTTTCATCTGTTTTCCTCGGTCAGCACTACTATCGTTCGAAGACGAAAGCTGGGAAACACACAAAAAATGCACAGTGCCTGAAATTTACCAACCATTGGAACCACGGCCAAAGCCACATCGATACATCGCATAGACATACTTTCTCGGCCACAGTGCTTCGTTCCATAGTATCAGCGCATCAAGATAAAAGGAAAGACTCACGTCACCTACAACCAGGGGCATAAAAACAGAGAATAATTTCTACACTAAATGCATCTCTAAGTCCATTTTACATAATCTATTTTAGGTTTTAAACAACCACACAGGCAAGGATATCCATCCAAGTGCAAAGTGAAGGATATGAGATGGGATATGAATTATCCAAATGTTTTAGTAAACCGATTCAGCTATACAATATATAAACCATTTCATGAATACTTTGTAAGGTTGAAAGATAGATCCCTCGAGTTTTAGCAGGACTGCCTTGCAGCTGCATGTTAGCTGTTCAGCCAACGTTCCAGCTTTTTCACTCCTTAGTAAGCTTCAGTGTTGGATCAAATCACAAATCTTTTTCCAAACAAAGTCAATGGAAAATGGGTGCCTGACACTCCAAAACCCGTACATAGACAAGACAGACACAGGGTCACGCCACTAAAGGTAATAAGGTTCAACCGAACAACAACAAAGCCGGCACAGAACAGGCGAAAGGTCTATGACAGACAGCTAACACTCAATACAACACACACAAATGGTTTTACTGGAACCAAACAGGTCTGATAACAGTAGAAGCTAGACAGAGGCACCAATCAAGAACTGCAGATGGTGGCAAGTGGCAACTGCTTATCAGTCACTGTGGGCAGGGGAGGCCTCGGGGGACCTAGAGCGGGATCCTGGAGGTGAACCTGAGGCTGGCCTGGCTGCCCTACGGCGTGAAGGGGAACCATCACTGTCTGGGGCTGGTGACCTCCTGTAGACATAAACCATTGTAAGGAGATTCACTATACAGTGACAATATTGCTTAATCTATGACATTTTACAAGACAAGTATTTGCATTTCCCAGAACTAACGGAGAATAAGATCCGAAGTATGCTTATATAAGGTGATATCCCATAACTAATGGAGAATAATGCTGAAAGTATGTCAGCATTAGCGAGCAGAATGAAGGCACTATGAACTGCAACCATTCATTTCATATGTCTTCATTGATACTCAGAACAAACTGGAGCATAAAAACAACCACGATATAGATGGTATGAGGTTAAAACTCTTTTTGTAATACTACTAGTATATATAAAGACTTACAATGAAGAAACGGCCATAGAGATAGGATAAGCAGCAAGAATTCGATATGCACAGCTGTCTAATGCAATGAAGGCACAGGAGCTTAGTATCAACAATACGGCCATAACTTACTTATCATAACCATTATCAGCATCACGTTGGTCACCTTCCCCACCAGCAGGAGAATAGGATTTCCGCTTGTCTTCTCCATGTTCTTTTGGGTGACGCACAGGAGATTTTGTGCGGTGAGAATCCCTTCCCCGTGGTGAAGCAGAGTAGTCATCTCGCCTTCTAGGAGCAGGAGAGTATGACCTTTTTTCAAAGTAAAACATTAAAACAATAAATGACTGAAGAATCAAAGTTGAATAGCTATAGGAATGTCAAATGCCAAGGGAAATTACTAAAAACATGTTCCAGGCCTACCTTGACCGAGCACGGCCACCACCACGAGGGCCAGGGGAGAATGAGCGTGAACGCGAACGAGATCTCCCTGTAGGAAACATGAGAGGCTATAAGCAATTTGGTACACCGACAAGATAAAGTTGCACTGAATTTCAAATATTAAAACATACTCCCTCCATTCCATAATTCTTGTCACAGATTTGGATGTATCTACACACATTTTAAGCATAGATACATCCAAATCCGGGACAAGAATTATGGAAGGGAGGAGGTAGCAAGTTCATAGCAACTGCAGATTTCACACCTTCAAAAATCTGAAATAAGACAAACTTGTGTGCAATGAATCTAGTGTAATCTCAACTTTAGACATTCATAGCACAGGAGCAGTGGTGGATTCAAAAGTTCGTGGGTGGGAAGGTGTGCACATACATATTAGTCTTAAGACAACTTTGATACTTATTAAGATTGCAAAGGTGCAAATAAACAAAGAATCCAATGCTATCTATATTCATTAGTTACACAAAAAAAATAGAATCTATAAGAAAATCAACTAATTTTCAGTGCCCTGTTATTTTATAACTAAGAAGATTTCATCGCAAGTGACTACCCATACTGAGCACTGTAAAAAATAGGTATTTAATCCTTATTTTATAACTTCGAACAACTAAGAAGATTTCATCGCAAGTGACTACCCATACTGAGCACTGTAAAAAATAGGTATTTAATCCTTATGATTCTACCTACTTACACGGTCTAAACTGAGATAAACCAAAAACCTGAAACGTACATCAGGAATTCTAAACACTTATCCTGGTAAAACGCAAAATCAAGGTTTCAGAATTATATATGTTGCATTTTTACAGGAAGGGGATATTACCATGGTGAGACGAACGGCGGCCTTCATGACCACCTCCAGAATACCCCCTGCAAAGTAACAGTCATTTCAGTTAAGCACAAGAGAACACAAGGCAAATCTTCACACAGAATGGAAATGCATACCTGACTCTAGTTCTAGTACGCATATCCTCTGGCCTTTTCCGCGACTCAGCAGCAAGCACGACCGTTATCTCCCGGCCAAAAAATACCTGGCGATTCATGTGATATTGGGCCTCAGAGGCATCATAAGGGTCGACAAACTCCACAAATGCAAACCCTCGCGGCTCCCTGCACATGTAAATTTCATCAGACAAAGTAGGTTAAGAAAAATTGATGAAACATCATATAAACAATAATTTTGAGTGTATCAAACGCTCATAAGTAGTGTGTATGCCTGTTATGTTACCATCGCAGTTTAAAAAAATCAGTATGTGCTCTTGGCAGAGCACAGTCAACAACTTACTAACATCTCCGTCAAAAGGGAAGCAAGAGCTGCAAAAGGCAGTTACACGTCCAGGCTCTAGTATCTTTGTTTCTTGTATAACAACTACGGTACGGCAATTCTCATAAAGAGCATCGAGCATCTTCGTAAAAGCATTTGCTTCAGTTCCCCAATGTGAAAAGTCATGAAAGTACTTGAAATCAACTTCGCCCCATTTTATCTTCTCATGGACCAACCACACAGTACAAGTCTCTTCCCTCCGTGAAATTAAATTTCTCTACCAATCAAGTCTTTGTCTTCGTAGAAGAACTTCTTGATTCACACAAGACTATCTTGCCAAGCAAATGAATTGTAGGATTATTAAAAAAGCATTCTTCAAGAAATCAAGGGCTTGTATTTACTTCAAACCAATACAACCCTGGGAATCATTTCAGGAAAAAAAAATCACACAGGGCAAGGATGAATGAGTAGGACAAGTAATCTACATATTACCAAATTAGGACATTATGTATTCTAGTGGCAGGAATAAACCAGTGGTGCACATCAGCATACTTAAAATGACTAGAGCATTTTTCATGGAGCTTAAATGCACAAAGGTGGTTGCAGAGAAGCTGGAAGATGCTCGCGAAGTCACAAGTTCCGATAATGAAACAAAGGTTAATCAATAATTTAGTGAAGCTTCTAAGCTCATGTGGCAACAATGCAGGCAAGCTTTCAAACTTTGTACATTTGCCATCATTAAACACAGCAAAATAGTTTGGCAACTACTAACCAATTTGACTTCATACAACTTACCCGCTGTAATAATCCTTTGGCAAGTAAACATCCCTAACGGGACCAAACCTTTCAAAGGGAACACGAAGATCCTCCGCTCTGCCAGAGTTGAGAGAAAAGTTTGTAAATCAAAGTATTGCTTCTTCAGTGGAAATTAAAAAAAGGTATCCATGCCACAGTTTATGCACCTGGCGCTTAATGGGATGTTGCGGACCAAGAGACTTCCAGATCCCTGCTCCTTCCGTCCTCCATATCCACCCCTCCTAGGGGGACTTCTTCCTCTACCACCATATCCCCTCCTCGGGGGGCTACGGCCCCGTGGGGGGCTGCCTCCATATCCTCTCCTCGGGGGACTACGGCCCCGTGGGGGGCTGCCGCCATATCCCCTCCTTGGGGGACTACGGTGTGGGGGACTGTACCTCCTCATAGTGTTGTCTGCAATCAACATTACACGAAAGCATTGGAAATGTTAACAACATGGAGACAGATCGAAACAAACAAGAAAACTTACTGGAATTATCAGCACATATCGGTTTATCGAAAGAGTTATCATGGGGACCCGAAATTTTAGATAAGAAAAGGTGTAAATTCTGCTATTTTGAAGTTATCAATGGGTAGACACAAGCACTTTGAAAGCCGTCTTCTAGCACAAACATGGGACTATGGTACAAAGCACGAAGTCTTATATCAATAGTTGCATAATCGAGACAGAATCGACCATGCTAGATTACGCATAGTTCACCAGATAAATCCAAAGACTATAAGCATCCCACCTAAAGCTGACGAGGCAACATCGAAATTGTAATTACTAATCATAGGAAGATGCAGCCTGCCAAGAGAACCAGTTACCTACCACACCAGCATATGCATATTACCACATTCCACACAATCAATAAAATCTCTGAACAAAACATAAGCATGCCACCGGACAGAGCGGTTCACAGGTTGCCACAGGGTTATGTGTGTCGACGGTCAACAGTCACAAGGGTAGCATGTCAAAGACAGGAATTTTGACGCCAAAAGAAGTAATGCACGCGACACACCAGATTTCCACCGCCATCTCTCGGGTCAGAGTTAGCTCAAGACTGGCACGATAACGAGGCTAGAGGGAAACAAGTAAGTGCTAAGCAAAGATTTTCGAAGTGCGCGTGGATCTGCGCGCACGGCGAAGACCTAGGGTTTGCGGAGGAAACAACACGCAAGAACACATGCACGTACGAACACGCTCGCAAGCACGCATAGATGGGAAGGGGCGGCAGGGGAGAGAGGGATTTACTGGGTTCGTCCGGTGAGCGCCCGGGAAGGCTCCGCCGCCGCCGCCGCCGGCTCGAGGGTGCGAAGGGAATGGGGAAATGAGGGCAGGGAGAGGTCGAAGGCGCGATAGAGATAGACGGGCGGCCGGATTTTATGGGCCTTCTAGGATTTGGGCCTGTGGTTCACTGGCAGAGAGAAAAGGATGCCCACTGTTACTATTTTATTTTCTGAGAGGTTTCATTCGGTTAGTTTTTAAAAACTATACTTTTGCTTGAAATACCCGTAATTTCTAACAAAAAGTTTTTTTTGGAATTCTTAGAGCTTTATAGATTAACTGAGAGGATTACAATCACTCCGAAAAGTATCAGGGAAAAAACCTGGGTTATAGTTAATCCCCAAACATCTTCTCCTATCAACACTAGCTTGATTAGAGCATAAGTAGTCGGCTAAGTTTGCTTCACGCCCAACAAAGATAATGCTACAGCTAGAAAAGGCTCTACCAATCTCCCTAACCTCCTGGCAAATAGCCATGATTTTCGAGCGATTATGATCCCCTCCATTACAATGGTTAATAGCAGTTGAGAATCGCTCTCTATAATCACATGTTTGTAGCCTCTCTCCACCGCAAGTCTAGCTCCCACTTGGATGGCCAGCGCCTCCATGGTCACGGCATTCACTGCGTGTTCGTACCAGTGAGATTGTGCTCTAATCATATTCGCCAAACGGGATGCTTCAAGGGTTCGGTATTCATGTGTATTAAACTGACCATCGCAATGCTTTTGCGTGATTCACAATAACCATCCCAATCTTATGTCTAGCTTAGAAGCTTAAAACCCATGCTTTCTACAATCAATCTAACATAGATAAGTTTTTTTACATAAAACCACATGAATCATACCAACTTCATTTCATAAGTTCATTTGGAAACCAATCTTGAAAAATTGCATGGCACACCCTACATATTATCTT
The DNA here is from genome assembly GCF_019359855.2 of Lolium perenne. NCBI lineage: Eukaryota > Viridiplantae > Streptophyta > Magnoliopsida > Poales > Poaceae > Lolium > Lolium perenne. The sequence goes on along the minus strand of NC_067248.2, from coordinate 51,932,266 downwards.
TCTTTAAAAGGTCATTTCTTGGCCTCACGCAAGATCGTGTTTTACCTCAAGAGAGAGCTTCTCATTATCATTTGCCTTGGTACTTAGCATCTTCCTGGCCTTCATGTCATCACATTCATTGAACATGATAATTCCAAGTGTGCAAGCATTAGATAGTAGTCATTTCTTGCAAAACAAAATGTGGCAACTCAAGTAGGATAAGATTCACCCGATGTTGTTTGTTTAGCACAAACTGTAATAACCAGTCCTCTTGTAATTGGTCCTACGTGAGTTTTTTTTTTCGAGTACGGGTCCTACGTGAGTTGGCGTGCATCATTAAGAGTGTCCATAGGTTTGTGACTAGTTTTTCCCTAATCTTTTTATATTGGAATTGGTTGTAGGTCGTACAACGCGTTTGGTGAAGGAGATTTGGAGCATCCAGACCATTCAATCACCCCTCAGCATCATCTCGTGACCGTGCATCGTCCGATGCCTTTTTCTTCTATGTCGTCTCCCACCGCTTGTTAGCACTAATAAAGTGCCGTATCAAACTCAAATAATTTCTTTCCTTTCAAGTTATCATGCTCTAAATTAGTAATTTATTGCCTTGTTGGTAATTAACACACCACATCACCCCATCTCCTCAGCGGCGCTTCTTGTCCCCTGGAAACTCGGATCACTAACGAGACCGCCAACGCCAAGCTCTTACCCCGTCGCCGACGACGCCACTTTCCCTCCTATAGCCCCCGCTGCTCACTCTTCTACCCTCCTTGCCGTCGCGGCACCCAACGACGAAGATGACCATAGAGACAAGGTAGCAGCGCTTCCTCCCATGCCAAGCCCAATCGCAGAAGAGACGCCACCGCCGTCGCAGAAGTCTCCGCGCCCGACTACCCCACCCACAGAACACGCCGCCGCCACAACACCTCCGCTCGCCACCACCGCAGTTGCCGCACCCGACTACCCGCCTGACACCGCCGCCTGCTCGATCATTCCACCGTCAGCCGTCCTCGTCCGATCGTCCACTGGGAACTCGCCGCCAGGAGCCCACCTGTTTCACTCCATCGGGATACAGTGTGTTGCTTGTTGATGATTGAAGCTCAACCACATCCGCAAAGGAAAAAAAATCCACACCTGAATTTCTACAAGAAATTGAATGACATAAGATGCTATATTGATGTTTCAATATGTCTCATCTTCCTTGAGTTGTACCGGTGATGAACTTAAATGTATTTATAAGAATTGGTTTTGTCTTATTGAGAGCCTTCCAAGGTATATAAGAATTGCTTTTATCTGACACCAAAAGCATGCACATGAACTTTTACTGGAGCATGTCTTATGTACTTTTTGTGCAGGACGCACACGACGAGGTCTTGACAATGAAAAGCAATGAGAATTAACCGAGTAAATTCTGTTGGATGATTAGGCACAATTTTCTTGATTAAATCCAGAATATTAAACATAACGACATCAATTACTAACATGTGAAACTCGAACATACTAGATGCATTAATTAACATGAATAGTAGCATCGAAAATAGTAAAACATCCATCGCTAAACAGATCGAGATATGTCGCATGTATCGTATTGTAGAGGTGGCGGTGTTGGTGTAGCTGATGAAGTCGCAACAGTAACGTTGTTGATGACAACATTGTAGACTGGTCGAAGTAGACGGCGTTGAAGACGATGGTAGGCAGCACCGCCAACTTGAGCGGAAGATGACCCGTGGTGAAGAGCTTGAGCAGTTGCGCAGAGCGCTTTCCAAAAACCTAATTCATCATCTCCCGTACGGGATCGCAAAGGCGAGCGGTTTCGGAGACCTGCTTTCGCCGGTGCACGCAGGCGGGCGGGATGGAGTAGGCTACGATGGCGACGCAAGCAGAGAGAAGTGACTAATTTATTCACAAAGTCTTCACCAATATTTGCATCTAGAAATATGTTCATGAAAGTGGTATGTGCCCATAGATAGTGCGCTTTTTTTATTTCTGAGTTTCTTAAATGGTTTCTCACGATAGATTTGTAAGAAAGTAAAAAAAAACTAGTATGAAATTGCATTCTCTTGCCAATTCAGTCAGAATAACACTTTCTCGAATGAGGCTAGGCAATTATATCTAGCACATTCCCTCGCGTTTGGGCCGATAGGCTTCTTTTTCTTTTTTAAGACGCATAAGCCTCAGACGTCCATCGTTGGATCTTTTTTACAGGAGGAAGGCCGCAAATATTTATTTTTAATACTGTAATGTTTGAGACTAGACAATTATATTCAACAAATACATGCATACTCATGTATGTTATTACATTTTCTATTTATCTTTGCCATTGAGTTTTAAAGGATATTTTCATGACATATTATCATTGTATCTCTCATCATTTTTCCCCAAGGTGTTTTTGGAGAAATTTCCAAAGCACCGTGTACATAGGTCAAAACTGATAGATGAGGAATGTTACAAAAGAATTAACATGTGGTCAAATTTATTAAGTGAAATTAGCATTTAATTTTGTCTCCCCATATATAACAACTGCTACCTTTTGCTTTTTTTTTTTCCAAAAAGTCTCCACCAATCTATTGATAATCATCTATAGTAGTATAAAAAATTTAAAGTAATAATAATTACAACTAGGTTTTTGGACCACCTAGCAACTACTACAAATACTTGCACGAGCCGAAGGCACGCTGCCGTCCTCGCCCCTCCATTAGCGGAACTCGGCAAAGCTTGTCGTGCTAGAACTTATAGCAGTTGACAAACAAAAAGTCATCATGCTAAGGATCTAAATGACTATTGCACCAGAGGAGCAACCATCACCAAAGACGAAACTAGTAGATCGAAAGAATGGGACCTGAAACCACACCAGTGAACATGAAAACCGACTAGGAGATCCACAGGACACACAACTCCACGTTCCCACCGGAACGAGGATGACCTTATTCTGGTTTTAAAATGTAGCCACCGCCTCACCATCTTAAAGAAACATTGTGAAAAGCCTAAATAAAAAACGGAAACCCTCCCACTGGTGACAGGTTGTGCGACGCCTCCAACCCTCCAATCCTCTAAGGCCAATGGAGCCGGGCGAACCAGGTGACCGCCACGGTGAGGGGACAAAAGCCTATATGGGTTTTAGAGTTGCCTCATGCCTCTCTCCTCTTGCCTTTTGCGTTTTATTTATGTAGAACGAACAGTGCATGAATACAGAGATTAATCCATTCTCAGGTTTCCAATTCTTGTCTCACATTCACGTCTAGCATCATATACCGTAACACCCACCAACCATTTGTGCAAAAGACTGTGACCTACAAAAGGTCGAGCATCTATCTCTTTACTGGTTGTCACTTCCCGCAAGCAAAGTATAAAACATGACAGTATCCCACAAGGACCAGCCCTTCATTTCCTCTTCTGCTCCACTAAGAGAGGGCTAAGGTTTCTGAAGTTGTACACATAGAAACAGCCACATTCCACCAGAGCCGTAATAAGTTGGAGGCATCCTCGGGGCTTTTCGTTACTCCGTAGGCAAAATTAATCGAATCATCAATCTATTCTGAGGTATGCATGCATTAAGATATTTGATTTTGATTTGTCGATCTCAATCTTCCAGAGCTGCGTGCCACACAAAAGGAAGAGAAGTTATAACTGCACTCCCATATTCATCCAAGTTGAGAAAGAAAGTCACTCAAAATAAGTAAATAACGCTAAATAACTATTTTCTTCGTAAAATGGATATTTGTTTAGTCTTCGCAATATTTTTTGTACAGTTATATGTAAAAGCGCCGTCATACATTTGCGATAGGCTTGTGTAAATTGTATACTGAATTATGCCTATCAACTTCTATCGATGGCAGGAGCCGTGGCGGATCCGGGACTAACATAACAGGGGCCATCACATATGCAAAATCTAATCGGCAATGAAGACCTTGCTACAACTGTGGAATGAGTGGGAAATCCGCTTGCTGTTGCTGCTCAGCTTCACGCTGCAAGTGTTCCTCTTCTTTGCCGGCAGTTTCCGGCGGCGCAACACAAATACCGTCATCAGGCTTTCCATCTGGTTCGCCTATTTAGGGGCGGACTTTGTAGCGATTTATGCCCTTGGATTCCTCTCCCGGCAGCCTGATAACACCATGTCAAGGGAGAAGACCCACCAGTTGGCATTTTTCTGGGCAACCTTCCTCCTCGTCCATCTCGGTGGACAGGATACCATCACTGCCTTCGCCATCGAGGACAACAATCTGTGGTTGAGGCATTTGCTGAATCTCATTGCCCATGTCACGCTAGCATCCTATGTCTTCTGGAAGTCCACTGGTTGGCACAACTTGCAGGTTCTGATCCCTGGCGTCTTCTTGTTTGTTTCGGGGATCATCAAGTACGGGGAGAGGACATGGGCGCTCAAGTGTGGGAGCCTCAAAAACACGGAGGGCCTCGTCGCTCCGGGTGATGATCAGACGCAGCCGGCGGGACTGAACGGGGATGACATCAACAACAGGGGCGTCGTCCGTTTTGCTCTGCGGTCTGCGCCGGTCGTCCGCAACTTCTTCGCAGGATGCAACCTGGTACAATTCATGGCGACCAACGTGGCTCAGATGTGCATGTTCGGTGAGCTCGGTGGACGCCACCAGTTGTTGCTGAAGATTGAGATTGACATGATGTACCATGACACTTACAGCAAAGCAATGGTTCTTCGGAAGAGGGCTGGGATCATACTCCGGTGCCTCTCTCAGGTATCATTTGTGGTTGCCTTCGTGCTATTCCTTGTACTAGTTGAGAAGAAAAGGTACACAAGAGCAGATATTGCGGTCACCTATGTGCTGTTCATCGGGGGTTTCTTGGTGGAGCTTTGTGCGACATCTCTGATCGTCATGTCGCCATGGACCTGGGGATGGTTGGAAGCTCGGAAGTACCGGAAGCTGGCCGGCATGTCATGGTTTCTTCTCTCCAAGAACCTTATGAGGTTGGAGAAAGGAATGTTGTGGCCCAACGCCATGGGGCAGTACAGCATTGTGAGCTACATGGGTCTTGAGCTATCATGGCTGTCCAGACGAGTGACGACGTTGGTCACCAAGATGGCAAGCATGGTTGGCGCTGGAAAGGAGAGGCTCCTGTGGATCAGCAACTTAATGGACAGCAAGTGCATCGAAATCGACCGGGAAATCATGGAGAGTGTTGCACTGTATGTCGATGGCTTGCATTCTGAGCTAAGTGATGGGTCGAGAAGACAGTGGCCGAATCTTCGTCCGGTGTTGGCGAAGATGCAATCGCTGTCCATGGCTGATTTCGGTCTGGTACTTGTCTTCACGCACGCCTTGACAGAGGTACACTTGCGTACCTATTATGATGAGAAGAAGACTCCTGCAGAGCAAGACGAAACGCAGGAGGACGCATCATCACTGGTCGGTGAGTGCCGTAAGCTGTCCAACTACATGCTCTACCTTCTGGTCAGCCACCCTGAGATGCTGCCGGTCACCGGCAGCGTGGATACCACTCTGGAGTTCTTTGTTCGCAAGGTCGCCGAATACGAAGACGGCGGCGGCAAAGTCGATCTCATGTGCGGTACACGTAAGCTGCTGGAAGATCAGATCAGTTTGCACCTTGTCCAGCCAAGCAAAGAGACGCTGGAGGAGATCAGAGACTTTTGGCTGAGGCTCCTCTTGTATGCCGCCGGCAAGTCCCGAGGGGACACCCACGCCGCGCGGCTGGCCGGAGGTGGGGAGCTTCTCACCTTCGCTTGGTTGCTCATGGCCCACCTTGAAATCGGGGATTCCTGGCTCCGCAGGATTGAACTTGGCGATACAACTGGTGGGGACATGAGGCCTGAGCTAGCCTATGTCTTCCCGGGTGGCCATGTTTGAGCTTGTGTAGTTTTGACTTTTGAGCGCGCGGCTGCACGCCAAGATTTTTTCGATAAATATAATATATTTAGAAGATACTAATTATATTTAGCTTGTGCAACAACGTAACACTCTAAGAGCATGTCTAACCGACCCCTATTTTTCTGTCCCGTAAAACGCGAGTAGAGGGCCATGTATCAAAAAAATACTCACGCAAGAACCATTCCGTCTAGCAGACCCCGTATTTCACCCCGTATATTTGAAAATTGCAAACCCCGGGAAATTTGTTCGATAGTTCATCATCAGTTCATAGCTAGATCATACATATGGATCCTCATTTCTACTTGAAACAAAAAGAAGATGTCTCACCTGGTTCAAGCAAGCGCAGCCCTATTCCTGATATGGTAACTGCAAATGACAAAGTAATGGATTGGATAAATCAAACAACTCAGATTGAAAACAGCTGCATCAATCTGCTTCAAGATATGGAGCTTGGACAAGAGGAAGGTGATTTCTATGAAAGTCAAGCACAAGATCTGTCTCAGGAGGACTTCTCTGCACACCTAGACCCTGTGCCTCCCTCCAAACAAAACAAGAAATGGGGACCTATAGCTGGCACAAGGCAAAGCTCAAGACTCTTCAGCAATGAAGGGAAGTCTATGTTACAGCTAGCTCAAGAGCTGGCCCAGAAGAAAAACCTGGAGAAAGTGGTCCCAGCCAGTTCAAGAGTGACAGGTAATTCCAGCTCCAATCCCTTTGAAGTTATCTCTCCTTACAATTTTATAGATATTGCCAATACTGTGGGTATTGACACCTCTCTAGTTGCTAATGAACTTACTTCACCTATTGATGATTATACCATTCTTGAAAAAAAAGCTAGTCCTGTTCACCTGAAGGGGCCTGAATATGATGAAGAGTTCCCTGATGCTCTAGGATGGTCTAGCATCAAGAAAAAAAACTAGGCGGGGCAAGCACCCCATGACAGATAGTTTTAAATGATTATTTGTTTCTGGAATCCAAGGGGAATCCAAGCCCCAGGGAGGAAAAGTGCTTTGCTTGACCTTTTCCAAAAACATAAACCAAATATTGTAGGTTTCCAGGAAACAAAAAAAGAAGTCATTTCTGACAACTATCTTAACTCTTTAGTAGGTAACAAAATGTTTTCTTGGAACTCCCTTCCAGCCATTGGCTCTGCAGGAGGCATTTGTGTTGGAGTGGATTCTGATCTTTTTGATGTTATTAGTTGGGATATTAGATGTTTTTCAGTTTCAGTTGTGCTTAAAATTAAAGCCTCTGGTATTATCTTTAGAGTTGTCACTGTATATGGTTCCTCCTATGAGGACAAAAAAGAGGCTTTTATTTCTGAATTGCATAGCCTCTATTTAGATTTTAATGGACACACTATCATTGGTGGTGACTTCAACCTGGTTAGATTCCAGGGAGATAAAAGTAATGGAGTCATTGATCATAGATGGAGTGACAAATTTAATGCTTGGGTTGAGATTTGGAGTCTCATGGAAGTTAAGTTAGGAAATAGGAAGTTTACTTGGGCCAATAATCAGGAAAATCTGATCATGTCCAATATAGATAGAGTTTTCTGTAACACTGAACTTGATCAGATTTTCCCTTTAGCTTCCATTAGAGCTCTCCCAAGAATGGGGAGTGATCACACACCAATTCTGTGGGAATCTGGTGATGGTAGTGCCCCAAGAGCCCCTCTTTACAGATTTGAGAAATGGTGGCTCATGAGGGAGGAGTTTAAAACTCTTGCAAGACAAAATTGGGCCCTTCCTATTAGGGGGAGAACTTCAATTGATGTCTGGCAAGAGAAAGTTAGAAGGTTTAGGAAATGGTCTAAGGGTTGGAGCAAAAATATTGAATCTGAGCTTAGAACCCTGAAAAAAGATCTTATGGAAGAATATGACTTCCTAGATATAAAGTCTGAATCTGAGGAGCTGTCACATGAAGAGCTTCTTAGGTTAAAAAGTATTTATGCTGAGATGCACAACCTTTGGTTGAAGGAAGAAACTAAATCTAAACAAAGATCTAGAGATAGGGATATCAAGGAAGGAGATAGGAATACAACTTACTTTCATGCTGTTGCCAATCAGAGGAGAAGGAAAATGTTAGTTCATTCCCTGGATGGTCCTGAAGGACCCATCACAGAGGAGGCAGATATGCTTGAACTAGCTACCTCCTTCTACAAAGACCTTTTTAAAAAAGAGGTGCCTTCTGGTTATAGGATAGTGATGTCTACGGGTGCTTCTATTCTTGTAGACAGTGTTGGGCCTCCAAGAGCAGAGGTTTGTAGAACAGCAGCAAGTTTTCCCTTAAGTGGATCACCCAAGGTTTATCGAACTCAGGGAGGAAGAGGTCAAAGATATCCCTCTCAAGCAACCCTGCAATCACGATACAAGAAGTCTCTTGTGTCCCCAACACACCTAATACACTTGTCAGATGTATAGGTGTACTAGTTCGGCGAAGAGATAGTGAAATACAAGTAGTATGGATGTATATGAGTGGTAATAGCAATCTGAATAAAATATGGCAGCGAGTAAACATGCAACAGAACAGTAAATAAGCGGTGTTTGCAGTATTGGAAACAAGGCCTAGGGATCATACTTTCACTAGTGGACACTCTCAACATTGATCACATAACAGAATAAATAGATAAATGCTATACTCTACACTCTCTTGTTGGATGATGAACACCACTAATTGTGTAGGATTACACGAACCCTCAATGCCGAAGTTAACAAGCTCCACAATATTCGATATTCATGTTTAAATAACCTTAGAGTGCACGATAGATCAACACAACTAAACCAAGTACTAACATAGCATGCACACTGTCACCATCACACTATGAAGGAGGCATAGATCACATCAATACTATCATAGCAATAGTTAACTTCATAACCTACAAGAGATTATGATCATAATCTACGACAAGTACTACACGATGCACACACTGTCACCATTACACCGTGCAGGAGGAATAGAGTACTTTAATAACATCACTAGAGTAGCACATAGATGAATAGTGATACAAAACACATTGCAATCATAAAGGGATATAAATAAGCACTTCAATATGCTATTCATAACAGTGAATAAGTATTCTGTGAAATATAGCCTAAGAGACCCACACGATGCACACACTGTCACCTTTACACACGTGGGACAAGGAGTCTCCGGAGATCACATAAGTAAAATCCACTTGACTAGCATAATGACATCTAGATTACAAGCATCATCATATGAATCTCAATCATGTAAGGCAGCTCATGAGATTATTGTAAAGTACATGGGAGAGAGATTAACCACATAGCTACCGGTACAGCCCTTAGCCTCGAGGGAGAACTACTCCCTCCTCATGGGAGACAGCAGCGGTGATGAAGATGGTGGTGGTGTCGATGGAGGAGCCTTCCGGGGGCACTTCCCCGTCCCGGCGGCGTGCCGGAACAGAGACTCCTGTCCCCCCAGATCTTGGCTTCGCGATGGCGGCGGCTCTGGAACTTTTCTCGTACCGTGGCTTATTCCTCTCGGGTTTTAGGTCAGGGACCTTTATATAGGCGAAGAGGCGGCGTCAGAAGGTCAACGAGGCGACGACACAACAGGGGGGCGCGGGCCCCCCCTTGGCCGCGCCAGGGTAGTGTCTGGTGGGCCTGTGGCCCCCCTCTGGCCTCTCTCGGGTGCTCTGGAAGCTTCTGGTGAAAATAGGGTACTGGGCGTTGATTTCGTCCGATTCCGAGAATATTTCCTTACTAGGATTTCTGAAACCAAAAACAGCAGAAAACAGGAACTGGCACTTCGGCATCTCGTCAATAGGTTAGTTCCGGAAAATGCATCAAAACGATATAAAGTGTGAACAAAACATGTAGGTATTGTCATAAAACAAGCATGGAACATCAGAAATTATAGATACGTTGGAGACATATCAGCATCCCCAAGCTTAGTTCCTACTCGCCCTCGAGTAGGTAAACGATAACACAAATAATTTCTGAAGTGACATGCTACCATCATAATCTTGATCAACATTATTGTAAAGCATATGACATGAATGGAGTGATTCAAAGCAATGATCTATAGTTTGACAAATAGATGACATATAGCAAAACTTTTCATGAATAGTACTTTCAAGACAAGCATCAAAAAGTCTTGCATAAGAGTTAACTCATAAAGCAATAAATTCAAAGTAAAGGCATTGAAGCAACACAAAGGAAGATATAATGTTTCAGCAGTTGCTTTCAACTTTCAACATGCATATCTCATGGATAATTGTCAACACAGAGTAATATGATGAATGCAAATAAGCAAATATGTAAGAATCAATGCACAGTTGACACAAGTGTTTGCTTCTAAGATGGAAGGAAATGGGTAAACTGACTCAACATAAAGTAAAAGATAGGCCCTTCGCAGAGGGAAGCAGGGATTAAATCATGTGCTAGAGCTTTTCAAGTTTTGAAATCATATAGAGAGCATAAAAGTAAAATTTTGAGAGGTGTTTGTTGTTGTCAACGAATGGTAATGGGTACTCTAACTACCTTATCAACCAGACTTTCAAGAGCGGCTCCCATGAAGGACGTTATCTCTACCAGCAAGGTAGATCATCCCTCTTCTCTTTTGTTTACACATGTACTTTAGTTTTATTTATTAGATGACACTCCTCCCAACCTTTTGCTTACACAAGCCATGGCTAACCGAATCCTCGGGTGCCTTCCAACATTCACATACCATGGAGGAGTGTCTATTTGCAAATTTAAGTTGCTTACTGATAGATCAGAGCAAAGCATGTGAAGAGAATTATTAATGCAAGTTAATTAATTGGGGCTGGGAACCCCATTGCCAGCTCTTTTTGCAAAATTATTGGATAAGCGGATGAGCCACTAGTCCATTGTGAAAGTCTGTCAGAAGTAAATGACAAGATCGAAAGATAAAACACCACATACTTCCTCATGAGCTATAAAACATTGACACAAATAAGAGATAATAGCTTTTGAATTGTTTAAAGGTAGCACATGAAGTATTTACTTGGAATGGCAGAAAATACCACATAGTAGGTAGATATGGTGGACACAAATGGCATGGGTTTTGGCTCAAGGTGTTTGGATGCACGAGAAGCATTTCCTCTCAGTACAAGGCTTTGGCTAGCAAGGTTGTTTGAAGCAAACACAAGTATAAACTGGTATAGCAAAACTTACATAAGAACATATTGCAAGCATTATAAAACTCTACACTGTCTTCCTTGTTGCTCAAACACTTTTACCAGAAAATATCTAGACTTAGAGAGACCAATCATGCAAACCAAATTAAACAAGCTCTACGGTAGTTCTCCATTAATAGATTAAACTACATGATGCAAGAGCTTAAACATGATCTATGCGAGCTCAAAACAATTGCCAAGTATCAAGTTATTCAAGACCATATGAAGCATTTTCTAATTCCAACCAAATAGAAACAAGTGAAGCGATCAACTTTCGCCCTTGAACATTAAAAGCAAGAATGAAGAACACTAGTGTTCAAATGAAAAAGCGGAGCGTGTCTCTCTCCCACACAAGGATGAACTTATAAAAATAACAAAACGAAAATAAAAGCACACAGACGCTCCAAGTAAAGTACATAAGATGTGACGGAATAAAAATATAGTTTCACTAGAAGTGACCTGATAAGTTGTCGATGAAGAAGGGGATGCCTTGGGCATCCCCAAGCTTAGATGCTTGAGTCTTCTTAAAATATGCAGGGATGAACCACCGGGGCATCCCCAAGCTTAGACCTTTCACTCTTCTTGATCATAGTATATCATCCTCTTCTATTGACCCTTGAAAACTTCCTCCACACCAAACTTCAAGCAAACTCATTAGAGGGTTAGTGCATAATAAAAATTCACATGTTCAGAGGTGACACAATCATTCTTAACACTTCTGGACATTGCACAAAGCTTGTGAAAGTTAATTGAACAAAGAAACTCATTCAACATAGCAAAAGCGGCAATGCGAAATAAAAGGCAGAATCTGTCAAAAACAGAACAGTCCGTAAAGATGAATCTGGTAGGGGCACTTAAATTGCTCAAATGGAAAAACTCAAAACTAATGAAAGTTGCGTACATATCTGAGGATCACACACGTAAATTTGCAGATTTTTTTGATTTTTTTACAGAGACTTCTGCTCAAATTAGTGACAGACAGCAAATCTGTTTCTGCGCAGTAATCCAAATCTAGCATCAACTTTACCATAGAGACTTTACTTGGCACAAAAACATGATAAGGAGAGGTTGCTACAGTAGTAAACAACTTCCAAGACTCAACAAAACAAAAATTGCTGTAGTAAAATAAACACATGGGTTATCTCCCAAGAAGTTCTTTCTTTATAGCCATTAAGATGGGCTCAGTAATTTCAAAGATACTCTCGCAAGAAATAAGAGTTGAAGCAAAAGAGAGCATCAAGAAGCAAATTCAAAGCACATTTAAGCCTAACCCACTTCCTATGAAAAGGAATCTTGTACACAAATAAATTCATGAAGAACAAAGTGGCAAGCATAGAAAAGCAACACAAGCGCAATTTCAAGATTCTCAACATAAAGAGGGGAAACTTAATATTATTAAGATGCATATAACCATATTTCCCTCTCTCATAATAACTTTCAGTAGCATCATGAACAAATTCAACAATATAACTATCACATGAAACATTCTTGTCATGAGCCACATGCATAAAATTAGGGAGTGTCTAATTATCATCTAGCTGAAAACCCAATTCGGCTCAAGTCAGATTTTCCCAACACCGTATACTACTTCTCAGTCGGGCCCACACCCTTCTTCCCGCGTCTCATTTCTCATTTGTGTTTGTTTCCTCAGTCCGGTTTTTTTTCTGGAGCCCACTCAGTCTGGTTTTTCCTGGAGTTGACTGAGTCCGGTTTTCCTGGATCTCACCTGCACCTCTCCTAGTTGCTTCCTAAAAAGCCCACTAGACATGACAAAAAAAACTGAAAAAGGAAGGCCTGTAAAAATATGGGCCGTTTACATGAAAACGACAACAAAATAATATGGGCCGTTTAACACAGACGTAATCCAGATCTGACGAATTCCTTTCTTCCTCCTCACGCAAAAACTCCTCCCATCGTAGTGTCTCCTCCATCTCAACCAAGAAGAAACAGAGGGGAGGTCGAGAACCAGAGAAAAACCACAAGATCCAAAGGATGGTGGGGAATGAGAGAAGCAACCTCAACCTATCTGGATCTGGACCTTCTCAATCTGCACCTTCCAGCACACAGGTAAGTTCTTCTAAATCTTCCAGTGATCATATTGTACCATGCCTCTTACTGCTCTTGATCTGCAAAAAAAGAAGAAAAGGAAACAGAACTAAGTACCCCATTTAGATAACTGAGTACTCTAGATCAGCGAAAAAAAGGCAATGCCCAACTTCAAAAAAGTATCTGGGACTAGGCAGAATCTGGCATCTGAACATGTGTTGCTACTGCAGACAGTTAAAATGATCTTTGGCACTTTACAAATAGGAACAGTCAAAAATAAGATTGCTACTGCAGTAAATGAAATTGAAAGACATGAATCAAATACTAAAAGTTTTAGGAGCATTTTCCTAGCATGTATCTATGTAACTAGGAGGTTTCTACAGAGAGGACTGAGATAAGAAACTACAGTGAGGACTGACCAAACAGTGAGGAGGGATCTACAGTGAGGAGGGATCTACAATGAGGACTGATTACTGAGCTTAGAACTGAATGAGTTTAGGAAATGCATCTTAGGAGTCTAGAGTACAGTGATACAATGATAAATTTACCCGGTAGTTGGATAATTTATAAAGATGAAACTAGCTTTTACCGATGTTGGCAGCTTCTTTCTTTACATTTGCTTCTGCTTTCTGCTGATCGTCTGGAAGGACCTATACAGTATACCTTTTTAATCTGCGTATGTCGGTGAGCTGCAAGTGAATGGCCTGATTAGTGTTGCACTGGCTCATGGTGTTGATGAAGGTAGACCAAAAACCATCCATTAAAAACAGACAAAATACAAAACTGCACCCCCGCCGTTCCACAACCACACATAAAACAGAGACTGAGAGAGTAGGAGAAGGAGCTACCTTGATGAGTACCGAAACAGAACCTGTTACTGCCCGATTCGTGCAACAGCTGGAGTGGCGCATGGACGGAGGAAGAGCAGCTGGATTGGCGCATGTAGTGTAGGTCAGATAGGATCCAGTAGGGTAATGTAAAAAAAAGAGAGACGATATCATCTAAGGCAGCATTACAAAGGGTGAAAAAAATGTACTTAGAGAGTACCTCGCCAGAGAATTCAAAAGCTGGTTCCTCATTTAGTAGCTCTTCATGATCATCAGTATCACTGACAAAACGAGCGGGGTGATTCCGCCTATGGGATTCAAAGGATCTGCAAACATGCACCAAAGTTTTTAATAAAAAGTACTAATGATCAAGGAAAAACTGAAGAATTAAATACTGAAACTATACTGACAAACTGAGAAACTAATACTGAAGATGCAAACTAGAGAAGTGTGAATGAGCAAAATAAGTCCAAAATTCGTCCCTGTGTAAATGAAACAGACAGACAGAGATAACTGAATACTGACATGGCGGAGAGAGTGTGAATGAGAAAATGAAAGTAAAATTGGAAAATAATGACTAAAACTTGAAAGACATAGATAACTGAATACTGATATGGCGTAGAATGATAGATGGAGAAGCAAATGTAAAATGAGTGACGAGGCCATTGCTGTCGATGACCAGAGGAACAAAACGAGGTCGTAGCAACAAGAACAAAGTGTTAGCTGTTCTAATTAAATGGACACGGAACCCTGATCAATGTGCTACTGAATAAAAACATAATTATTCCAGTGATAGGTATTTAATAATGTTCAGTAGTTCAAACAAATAGAAAGAAATTATGCTATCTCATGCATAATAAACTGAACACAACACAAATAGCTTGGTCAAAACTTTGCAAATTCAGTTAAAGAAATGAGCAAACCCTCTCGGGCACTGAAAGACTGAGAAAATAACAATGAAAAAATGAAATACACATAGAGTAGGAGTGAAGGACACATATCAGGGGTCAGCATTTCCTGAGATCTCGCTGGCTTGCCTTATCACAGCCTACTACCCAATATTGTACTGGGTTAGGCGACACATGTCCACCTTATACGATTTCTGCGAGGCAAGAAATTCAGAAAAAGTTAGCAAGGAAAGTCCTGGTATTCCATTACTGAAAAAATGATACATAAGACTGAAGTGAATCAAAACTGAGCAAAACAAAGACTGAGGACAGACAATGAGGTGACTGATATAACTAAATAAATAAGAGATACAAGGCTGAGAGACTGAAGGACTCAAAAATAGCTAGAGATTAAACTGAGAGACGGAGAATGTGAACACATACAAAGACTGAATTGACTGAGAGACGGAGAATGAGAACCTTGGCTAAAACTGTTCGAAGGAAGAACCTGTAACATAGGAGTACCGGACCACATCGCCAAAGCTCCGTCCTGAGCTCCTCCCATCCGAACGCCTGGAGCTCGTTATCATCGCCCGCACCACAAAAAAGACCAAAAACCAACGCCAGCACCACCAGTACTCCCACCGCCACCACCAGCACGAGGAGCGCCACCCCACTGGCCATTCCTCCTGCAAAGAATAACAACATTATAGCAGACAGTATAAAATCACAGCAAAAAACTGATGTTCCAACAAAAACAGAAGCTAAACAAGACTAAGCTTTGGAGAATCAGTTGAGAACAAAAACTAGTGAATGACCTGTCACGTCGCGCCGCAAAAGGTCAAGCAACGGCTACTAGCTAGACTAGGAGCAAGGCACTGAGGCTTCTTCAAGTTATCTTCTTATATGCCTGGGAGTACTCCTTCAGCCACTGCAAAAGAATAAAGTAGTTAGAATATTTATAGAGATAACTAAGGAAAAACTGAAGAATGACACGACACAACTGAGGGACGGAGAAAGAGCGATAAATTGAAGAATAGAACTCAAACTGAGATAACTAAGGAAAAACTGAATTGATCTCCAACCTCAAAACTGAATTGGCAAAAACGATACAGCAAAAATCCAATTCTTCGTCCAAAGTGTCTTGCCATGCCGTGAGAGACGCCCCATGAGACGCATAGCTCTTACTCAGTAAAAGTATCGTCCTCTTGCTCCTAGAAACCTACCAAGCAAATCACACACAATGAATGAGATTAACAAGTAAATGAAGGTTAAGACTAAAACTGAAACTAAGAACACTGAGAGAATAAGTCAAGTACTGACACTTAGGAAATCTGGGACAGAGAAAAACTGAAGAAAAGACTGAGCTAAATAAATTAAGACTGCTCTAAAAAATGATAGAAAATCAAGAAACTGAGACTGAAGACTGAGCAAAACAATGACTGAGGACAGAGAATGAGGTGACTGATATAACAAGGCTGAGAGACTGAAGGCTAGAGATTGAACTGAGAGACAGAGAATGAGAACACATACTAAGACTGAATTGACTGAGAGACGGAGAAGAAAGAGTGACAGAGAATTAGGAGAATTAAGAAGGACTGAGAAAGGAATACTGAGAGACTGACACTGAACAAGATGACTGAGAAAAGAAAAAAGATAAACTGAAGAAATGGAACATAAAAAAAGAATGAAAGAAAACTGAGATAAGAAACTAAGAAACTGAACAATGAAGAATTAATACTGAAGACTGATAACTGAGCTAACAATGACAGAATAAGGAAGAACTAAAAATTCATACTGAAGAATGAAAACTGATAACTTAAACTGAAGAATAACTAAGACTAAAGAAAAACTAAGAAACTGAGATAAGGAACTGAGAAAAAGAAAACTGAGCTAAGAAACTAAGAAACTGAGAAACTGAGCTAAGAAACTGAGATCAACTTGTTCCTTCATTTTCCATTTCTTCTTCATCCTTTTGTCGCTGAATATATAAATAGATAGCATCTCATTTTGCTTATTAGGTCTTTGTTCAAGTCATGGTAGTACAGGTTTAGTGTTTGGATTGTGTTAATTCAACATATGACAGGCCTAGAGTAAAGATACCTTGATGCCTAGTATTCTAACTGGCACACAGAATTTTGTGCACATGATGTAATATTTATATCTGTAGTTTTGTACATAAAACTGAAAACTGAGATTGCATTTTGTACATACTACCATGTTTAAAAACATAGTTTCACACCATATATGCTGCTTTCTTGATGCACATCACTAGTTTCACCAATAATTCTTGCTTTTCTAAAAAATGCAGGTTGAATCAAGGATATACTCTGCAAGCTTTGATACAGACATTGATATCCAGGATGAATACTTCACACAGGTAAGAAATCTAAAATGAAATAAATAATTTAATTACTTAACAAACGTAACAAAAAAAATCTTACAAATGCTATGGTTTCAAAACAAATGCAGGATGGGTTCACATACACTGGATTGTTGCTTGGTGCTATACAACATCCTCCAGGATATGTTGTACAACAAAGAGTCGATGATTGCGGAAATGAGGAAATGTCAAATAATCTTCAAAGCAATATGGAGTTCGGAAATAGGAAGCAAAGTAATGAAGAATCATCTACAACATTTGAAAAACAACTTGACGAAGATCCATGGAATCTAAGCATGTTTGATGACATACAGCTAGACCAGGTAGAAACAAAGATGCAAATTTATTATACAAAATGTATTATACAAAACATGTTTAGGTACTTATACAAAAAGAGCCTAAATGCATGCAGATTTATGATGCTGCGCCAGTGGACAAAAGGGATCAAAAGGATGAGCAAGACAAGTCAATGGACAATGAAGATAACACAGATCAACAGAGAGAAATAACTGAAGAGGACATAAATATATTCCTGAACAATGAGAAATTAGAAGCTGAGGGAGTGAAGCAGGATGAAAATGCAGAAAATGAAACTGTGAACATCTTGAAACCAGAGGTAGGAATGGAGTTTGGTACAAGAGAAGAAGCGCATAAATTCTTCAACCTGTACGCTTACAATGATGGGTTCTCAGTCAGCATTGTTTCATCTTACCGAACTGCAAGCAAAAAGAGAAACAATGAGGTGATCAGATTTACAATGAAATGCAACAAATATGGGAGAAATACTGAAGCAGAATTTATTCGCAAAAAAAAAAAATACTGAAGCAGAATCAGAGCAGATTGTGGCGCAGAGACAGAGCACAGTAATAGCAAAATCTAACTGCAAAGTTGAGATGGTTGTCAGTGAGAAAAATGGTTTATGGAAAATCACAGGACTTCACCTACAACACAACCATGCACTATGTCCGCAGAGCAGATTCTACAGGTCACACATATACATGTCGGACGGTGAAAAAGAGATGATCAAAACAATGAAACATTGTAACATGCCTATCAGAGACATGGTTGCAGTGCTTGCATTTATACGAGGAGGAATGACACAACTTCCATACAATAAGAGAAAGGTCAGCAACTACAGCTCAAGTATAAACAGGGAGGTGACAAACAATGATATGATGGAGGTCCTTGACTGGTTTGCAATGAAAAAGAAAGAAAACCCAGGGTTCTACCATTCGCTAGACTTGGATGAAAACAACAAAGTAAGAAGTGTGTTCTGGGCAGATGCAAGAGCTATACTTTACTACGATATATGTGGTGACTGCATCAGCTTCGACACAACATTCCTAACAAATAAGTACAATCTGCCGTTTGCACCGTTTGTTGGTATCTCACCACATGGGAAAACATACCTATTTGCTTGTGCATTCATAGTGAATGAATCAACACAAAGCTTCGAATGGTGCTTTAGAGAGTTTAAGAAAGCTATGGGAGGCAAGAGTCCTATATCAATTATAACTGACCAAGATAAAGCAATGGGAAGTGCAATTCCAGAAATTTTCAAAGATGCCGTACACAAATGTTGTTTGTTTCATGTGAAGAAAAAAATTGATGACAAAGGAGGTCCATTATTCCAAGCAAACGAAGGTCTATATGAGGAAATGCAAGACATCATTGACAAGTCACTGACAGTACATGAATTTGAATCACTATGGCAAGCAATGATAAATGAGCACAATGTAGGGCATATTAAGATATTCCAAGATCTCTGGAAGAGTAGAAAGAAGTGGGTTCCAGTTTACTTCAAAAACAACTTCTTCCCCTTCATACAGACTACAGCTAGAAGCGAAGGCACTAATGCATTGTTCAAAAAGGGTGTAGGCCCACAATTCAGCATGACAAGTTTCCTAAGGGAGTACCAACGCATAATGGATAACATTCATGCAACTGAAGATCAGTTAGATCATAATGTAGTAAACAAGAAAGTTCCAGAGAAAATGTATCTCACTAGATACTACATTGAAAGGCAAGCACATGAACTGTACAACATATCTATCTTCATGAAATTCCAAAACATCTTAAAAGATGTTACAAGACTACAAATCAGAGATGAAGAAAAAGGGAAGATGTACTGGGTATTTCAAGCAACAAATTACCCAATAAAAGAGCACAGGAAAAGGGATTACCTTGTTCAAGTAAATGAAGAGACACAAGACTATTCATGCATCTGCTGCCGGTTTAATAAGGATGGCCTGCTCTGATCTCACATACTGAAGGTAATGCTGCAATTGCAAGTGGAAAAGGTACCGGAAAAATATATAATTGACAGGTGGCGTAAGAGAGAAAAGAAGCAATTCAATCATTTTATCCCGCCTCCAAATGAGGACAGCACAGTACTGAGATTCAATATACTATCTAGAATGCTGGGTCACACTGCTTCAAACGGATCAAAGAACAACAGAAGATACCAATTCTTGATACAAGAAATACCAAGACTTGAAGCAGAAATGGAAAGAATGGACAAAGAAACTGAAGAAAAATCGGCAATGGGGCAGAACAGCTCAACACGAACTGTTGTGAATTTGGACCCTACAACTGAAAGTGGTTCAAACATACAACTACTTGACCCAGATGTTGTAGATACAAAAGGTCGCCCTAGATTGCTGACTATAAAAGAAAGAATAAAGCAGAACAAGTTCTATAGCTGCACCCATGGTGGTTCTAACAAGCATACCAAAAAAAATTGTGACCAACTGCATTTGACATTCAATTTGCCAAAGAAGAAGAGAGGAAGGAAGAAAAATGACAATGGTTTGTCAAAAAATAAATTACTTATTATACAGTACTAAGAATATAGTTATACATTACTAAACATATCATCTTATTTGCTTCCAGGTACAAACAATGAGGGAAATGCATCGACAAAAAGGGCAAGGAAAACTACAAAACAAAGTGCTGCTGAGCAAAACATGGTGAACCAAAGTGTATCTTCTTCAGCAGCACCACACATAGATGGGCAGTAGAGGAAGTATTGAAGAAAAATAGCAAGCAAGAAAATTTGACAAAAAATGTATCTGGATGCAGAAAATGATGTATTTATGTATTTGTGGATGGAGGCATAAATGACCTGAATGTTTATTTTCTATAAAAAGATTGTTTGCTACAGAGATACATATATTTTGCATGCATTGTAACTTGTGTTTGTATTTCTTAAAGTTCGATGTACTTTGGGTCCATTGAAAAACCATGAAAATGAACTACTAATCCAGGGAAAGAAACTGATGAATGTCGAGAAAACGAAAAAAATGATCCAACAAAAGTCATGCTATAAATTGAGTTCTCCTCCTTTCCCCGGGCTTGGAACCGGCTAGCCATATTGAGAACAATAAAATATGGCGTAGGCGGAGTTACTGATGTCTACGGGTGCTTCTATTCTTGTAGACAGTGTTGGGCCTCCAAGAGCAGAGGTTTGTAGAACAGCAGCAAGTTTCCCTTAAGTGGATTACCCAAGGTTTATCGAACTCAGGGAGGAAGAGGTCAAAGATATCCCTCTCATGCAACCCTGCAACCACAAAGCAAGAAGTCTCTTGTGTCCCCAACACACCTAATAGGTGCACTAGTTCGGCGAAGAGATAGTGAAATACAGGTGGTATAAATAAGTATGAGCAGTAGTACGGCGCCAGAAAATAGCTCGCTGGCGTGCAGTTGATGGTAGTAATATTGTAGGAAGTAAACAAGCAGTAGTAACGCAGCAGTAGTAACGCAGTAAAACAGTAAACAAGCAGCGATAGCAGTATTTAGGAACAAGGCCTAGGGATTAGACTTTCACTAGTGGACACTCTCAACATTGATCACATAACAGAATAGATAAATGCATACTCTACACTCTCTTGTTGGATGATGAACACATTGCGTAGGATTACACGAACCCTCAATGCCGGAGTTAACAAGCTCCACAATTCAATGTTCATATTTAAATAACCTTAGAGTGTAAGATAGATCAATACGACTGAACCAAGTACTAACGTAGCATGCACACTGTCACCTTCATGCTTATGTAGGAGGAATAATACACATCAATACTATCATAGCAATAGTTAACTTCGCAATCTACAAGAGATCATGATCATAGCATAAACCAAGTACTAACACGGATGCACACACTGTCACCATTACATCGTGCAGGAGGAATAAAACTACTTTAATAACATTGCTAGAGTAGCACATAGATAAATTGTGATACAAAATACATTGCAATCATTAAGAGATATAAATAAGCACTTCACTATGCCATTCATAACAGTGAATAAGTATTCTGTGAAATATAGCCTAAGAGACCCACACGGTGCACACACTGTCACCTTTACACACGTGGGACAAGGAGTCTCCGGAGATCACATAAGTAAAACTCACTTGACTAGCATAATGACATCCAGATTACAAGCATCATCATATGAATCTCAATCATGTAAGGCAGCTCATGAGATTATTGTATTGAAGTACATAGGAGAGAGATGAACCACATAGCTACCGGTACAGCCCCGAGCTTCGATGGAGAACTACTCCCTCCTCATGGGAGCAGCAGCGGTGATGAAGATGGCGGTGGAGATGGCAGCGGTGTCGATGGAGAAGCCTTCCGGGGGCACTTCCCCGTCCGGCAGGGTGCCGGAACAGAGACTCCTGTCCCCCAGATCTTGGCTTCGCGATGGCGGCGGCTCTGGAAGGTTTTCCGTATCGTGGCTCTCGGTACTGGGGGTTTCGCGACGGGGGCTTTAAGTAGGCGAAAGGGTAGGTCAGGGGGCGGCGCGAGGGGCCCACACCACAGGCCGGCGCGGCCAGGGCCTGGGCCGCGCCACCCTATGGTGTGGCCACCTCGTGGCCCCACTTCCTTCCCTCTTCGGTCTTCTGGAAGCTCCGTGCAAAAATAGGACCCTGGGCGGTGATTTCGTCCAATTCCGAGAATATTTCCTTACTAGGATTTCTGAAACCAAAAACAGTGACAGACAAGCGGCTCTTCGGCATCTTGTTAATAGGTTAGTTCCAGAAAATGCATAAATATGACATATAATGTGCATAAAACATGTAGGTATCATCAATAAAGTAGCATGGAACATAAGAAATTATCGATACGTTGGAGACGTATCAGCATCCCCAAGCTTAGTTCTGCTCGTCCCGAGCAGGTAAAACGATAACAAAGATAATTTCTGAAGTGACATGCCATCATAATCTTGATCATACTATTTGTAAACATATGTAATGAATGCAGCGATCAAAACAATGGTAATGACATGAGTAAACAAAATGAATCATAAAGCAAAGACTTTTCATGAATAGTACTTTCAAGACAAGCATCAATAAGTCTTGCATAAAAGTTAACTCATAAAGCAATAAATTCAAAGTAAAGGCATTGAAGCAACACAATGGAAGATCAAGTTTCAGCGGTTGCTTTCAACTTGTAACATGTATATCTCATGGATAGTTGTCAATGCAAAGTAATATAATAAGTGCAATATGCAAGTATGTAGGAATCAATGCACAGTTCACACAAGTGTTTGCTTCTTAAGGTGGAGAGAAATAGGTAAACTGACTCAACAATAAAAGTAAAAGAAAGGTCCTTCAAAGAGGAAAGCATCGATTGCTATATTTGTGCTAGAGCTTTTATTTTGAAAACATCAAGAGAGTATAAAAGTAAAGTTTTGAGAGGTGTTTGTTGTTGTCAACGAATGGTAGCGGGTACTCTAACCCCCTCATCAACCAGACTTTCAAGAGCGGCTCCCATGAAGGACGTTATCTCTACCAGCAAGGTAGATCATCCCTCTTCTCTTTTGTTTACACATGTACTTTAGTTTAGTTTTTCTTTATTTATGGATGACACTCCTCCCAACCTTTTGCTTACACAAGCCATGGCTAACCGAATCCTCGGGTGCCTTCCAACATTCACATACCATGGAGGAGTGTCTATTTGCAAAATTAAGTTTGCTTCTTGATGAATCAGAGCAAAACATGTGAAGAGAATTATTAATGAAAGTTAATTAATTGGGGCTGGGAACCCCATTGCCAGCTCTTTTTGCAAAATTATTGGATAAGCGGATGTGCCACTAGTCCATTGTGAAAGTCTGTCAAAAGTAAATGACAAGATCGAAAGATAAAACACCACATACTTCCTCATGAGCTATAAAACATTGACACAAATAAGAGGTGATAAATTTTGAATTATTTAAAGGTAGCACTCAAGCAATTTACTTTGGAATGGCGGAGAAATACCATGTAGTAGGTGGGTATGGTGGACACAAATGGCATAGTGGTTGGCTCAAGAATTTTGGATGCATGAGAAGTATTCCCTCTCGATACAAGGTTTAGGCTAGCAAGGTTATTTGAAGCAAACTCAAGGATGAACCGGTGCAGCAAAACTCACATAAAAGACATATTGTAAACATTATAAGACTTTACACCGTCTTCCTTGTTGTTCAAAACTCAATACTAGAATTATCTAGACCTTAGAGAGACCAAATATGCAAACCAAATTTTAGCAAGCTCTATGTATTTCTTCATTAATGGGTGCAAAGCATATGATGCAAGAGCTTAAACATGAGCACAACAATTGCCAAGTATCACATTATCCAAGACATTTTAGAATTACTACATGTAGAATTTTTCCAATTCCAACCATATAACAATATAACGAAGAGGAAACTTCGCCATGAATATTATGAGCTAAGAACACATGTGTTCATACGAACCAGCGGAGCGTGTCTCTCTCCCACACAAGGATGAACTTATTCAGAGAACTAAGATAACAAAACAAAAATAAAAGCACACACAGACGCTCCAAGTAAAGTACATAAGATGTGACCGAATAAAAATATAGTTTCAAGAGAAGGAACCTGATACTTTGTCGATGAAGAAGGGGATGCCTTGGGCATCCCCAAGCTTAGACGCTTGAGTCTTCTTAGAATATGCAGGGATGAACCACGGGGGCATCCCCAAGCTTAGAGCTTTCACTCCTCTTGATCATAGTATATCATACTCCTCTCTTGACCCTTGAAAACTTCCTTCACACCAAACTTCAAGCAAACTCATTAGAGGGTTAGTGCATAATCAAAAATTCACATGTTCAGAGATGACACAATCATTCTTAACACTTCTGGACATTGCACAAAACTTGTGAAAGTTAATGGAACAAAGAAACTCATTCAACTTAACAAAAGCGGCAATGCGAAATAAAAGGCAGAATCTGTCAAAAACAGAACAGTCCGTAAAGACGAATTTTAAAATGGCACCAGACTTGCTCAAACGGAAAAACTCAAAACTAATGAAAGTTGCGTACATATCTGAGGATCACGCTCGTAAATTGTCAGATTTTTTCGAATTTTCTACAGAGACTTAGGCCCAGATTCGTGACAGACAGCAATGCTGTTTCTGCGCAGCGATCCCAAATATAACATCAACTTTAACATAAAAACTTTACTTGGCACAAAAACATGATAAGGAGAGGTTGCTACAGTAGTAAACAACTTCCAAGACTCAAATATAAAACAAAGTACTGTAGTAAAAAAAACACATGGGTTATCTCCCAAGAAGTTCTTTCTTTATAGCCATTAAGATGGGCTCAGCAGTTTTAATGATGCTCTCATGAAAATAGACAGTGAAGCAAAAGAGAGCATCAAGAGGCAAATTCAAAACACATTTAAGTCTAACATGCTTCCTATGCATAGGAATCTTGTAAATAAACAAGTTCATTAAGAGCAAAGTAACAAGCATAGGAAGATAAAACAAGTGTAGCTTCAAAAATTTCAGCACATAGAGAGGCATTTTAGTAACATGAAAATTTCTACAACCATATTTTCCTCTCTCATAATAACTTTCAGTAGCATCATGAGCAAACTCAACAATATAACTATCACATAAAGCATTCTTATCATGAGTCTCATGCATAAAATTATTACTACTCCCAACATAAACATAGTCATTCTTATTAATTGTAGTGGGAGCAAATTCAACAAAGTAGCTATCAAATATAGGAGGTATATTGTAATCATAATCAAATTTATCCTCCATAACAGGTGGTAACAAAAGACGACTATCATTATAATCATCATAAATGGGAGGCAAAGTATCATCAAAGTAAATTTTCTCCTCAATGCTTGGGGGACTAAAAATATCATGCTCATCAAAGCCAGCTTCCCCAAGCTTAGAATTTTCCATAGCATTAGCAACAATAGTGTTCAAAGCATTCATATTAATATGTTCCATGGGTTTTTTAATTTTCGCATCAAACCATCCATGTCTTAAATCAGGAAATAGAATAAGAAGCTCATTGTTGTTCATTATGCCTAACTAGTGTAAACAAGAAACCAAATGTCGCAATTGCAGAGTCTAAAGGAAATAGCTTCGAGCACTTACAACGGCGCCAGAAAAGTACTTTACCTGGGACCGAAGTATGAGTGCCTTTTACCTTTCCTCCCCGGCAACGGCGCCAGAAAAGTGCTTGATGTCTACGGGTGCTTCTATTCTTGTAGACAGTGTTGGGCCTCCAAGAGCAGAGGTTTGTAGAACAGCAGCAAGTTTCCCTTAAGTGGATTACCCAAGGTTTATCGAACTCAGGGAGGAAGAGGTCAAAGATATCCCTCTCATGCAACCCTGCAACCACAAAGCAAGAAGTCTCTTGTGTCCCCAACACACCTAATAGGTGCACTAGTTCGGCGAAGAGATAGTGAAATACAGGTGGTATAAATAAGTATGAGCTTGTAGTACTGGCGCCGAGAAAATAGCTTCATTGGCGTGCGATTGATGGTAGTAATATTGTAGGAAGTAAACAAGCGGTAGTAACGCAGCAGTAGTATGTCAGCATAAAACGATAAACAAGCAGCGATAGCAGTATTTAGGAACAAGGCCTAGGGATTAGACTTTCACTAGTAGACACTCTCAACATTGATCACATAACAGAATAGATAAATGCATACTCTACACTCTCTTGTTGGATGATGAACACATTGCGTAGGATTACACGAACCCTCAATGCCGGAGTTAACAAGCTCCACAATTCAATGTTCATATTTAAATAACCTTAGAGTGTAAGATAGATCAATACGACTAAACCAAGTACTAACGTAGCATGCACACTGTCACCTTCATGCTTATGTAGGAGGAATAATACACATCAATACTATCATAGCAATAGTTAACTTCGCAATCTACAAGAGATCATGATCATAGCATAAACCAAGTACTAACACAGATGCACACACTGTCACCATTACATCGTGTAGGAGGAATAAAACTACTTTAATAACATTGCTAGAGTAGCACATAGATAAATTGTGATACAAAATACATTGCAATCATTAAGAGATATAAATAAGCACTTCACTATGCCATTCATAACAGTGAATAAGTATTCTGTGAAATATAGCCTAAGAGACCCACACGGTGCACACACTGTCACCTTTACACACGTGGGACAAGGAGTCTCCGGAGATCACATAAGTAAAACTCACTTGACTAGCATAATGACATCTAGATTACAAGCATCATCATATGAATCTCAATCATGTAAGGCAGCTCATGAGATTATTGTATTGAAGTACATAGGAGAGAGATGAACCACATAGCTACCGGTACAGCCCCGAGCCTCGATGGAGAACTACTCCCTCCTCATGGGAGCAGCAGCGGTGATGAAGATGGCGGTGGAGATGGCAGCGGTGTCGATGGAGAAGCCTTCCGAGGGCACTTCCCCGTCCGGCAGGGTGCCGGAACAGAGACTCCTGTCCCCCAGATCTTGGCTTCGCGATGGCGGCGGCTCTGGAAGGTTTTCCGTATCGTGGCTCTCGGTACTGGGGGTTTCGCGACAGGGGCTTTAAGTAGGCGAAAGGGTAGGTGTTACCACCCGATTTTGGCCAAATCAGGAGATGGGCCGTAAGTGAAGATGGGCTTTGAAGACTACACGTGGAGCATCTTTGAAGCGGCCTTGAGCTAAGAGTTTGGGCTAAGTTGCCCGTGTATCTGTAATATAGTAGATCACATTGTAATTTAGATTAAAAGATAGAGTCTGGCCCGTGCACGGTTAGGTGCACGCCTCAATTAGAAAGTCCCTTGGACTATAAATATGTATCTAGGGTTATCGGAAAAGGAGGACAATCATCGTTCAACCAACACAAATCAGGCGCATCGCCACCCCTTTCTTCGAGGGTTTCTCCCGGGTAAGCACCATGCTGCCTAGATCGCATCTAGCGATCTAGGCAGTATACGTTTATTCGTCAACCTAGTACTGCTCGTGCTGAAGCCTTGTTGATGGCGGGCAGTACTATTTATCCTTAGGTGTTTAGGGGCTTGCATTGATGCTTTCACGTGCATATCTGGCATTAGCGCGATGCCGTCCCTCGACACCTAGCTGCCCTTACGTCTATCCAGACGTAAGGGCAGCATCTTGCTTGTTCGTTACTTAGTAGATCCGATCCGTTATAGTTGCTCCTTGCTCCGCAGGGATTAGTTTAATATCTGCATAGTTAGGCCTTATGCTGGGGTCGGAGGATCCGGTAGTGCGATAGATGTTGTTTACCGTCCCTGCGAGGGATGTTCCGGGAATCAGCGTTATGTTGGTTTTTAGGCCTCTCGTAGGGGTGGTTTGCATCATCTTCCGTAGCTGCTAGGCCCGATCACACGTAGGATGTTCCGGTTATGTGGTGAAAACCCTAAACTGTCGTGGATCGCTTTAGCTTTGTCCTGATCAAGCAGGATCCCCATGCCATTGTAAATCCAACGTGAAACATGGGGCGATCGGCTCCTTGAGCCGATCCACAGGGAAACCTAAGAGCCGATAGGGCTCGTATTTAATGTTTACGTGTCTACCATGCAGGAACAATCGAAGCACTCTAACACCTTCCTGATCGGGTCTAGGTCAGGTGGCACGCCCTAGCAACCGCCAGGACGTGGCTAGAAGATTTGCGGGACGACGCGAGGTGCCAGGGTCCACTAAGCGGCCCTGGGAGCTTCCCGGCTCTTCGTGTTGCTCAGCCATTGCCCGTCGGTGGGTTTTGGAGGGTAACACATTCTGGCACGCCCGGTGGGACGACCTTCTGCAACATCCACGTCAACATCGGCATCCGAGATGGCGGAGGAACAGATCACATACGAGGATCTTCCTCCTGATCATAAGAAGAAGTACGATGAGCTGAAGGCCATCGTTGAAGCCGAACTCATCGGCTCCTTTGAGAAGACCCGTTCGCACGGTATCAGGTTCAAAGGATTCACGCCACAAGGCGTCCTTGACGGGGTAGATCTGTCTCTCCCTTCAGATGAACGTACCAGAGCCCTGCGACAGGAAATCAACTACGTGGTGGCCCATTCACTGCATCGGCATTCTGAGATCCTGGTGAATTCTTTGGAGCGCGTTGCGTTCCGGGTGGTCCAAGAGATCATGGAGCGTCGGTACTCCCCTTCAGGACCTGCTCTAGGGACTCACCAAGGAGAGGTGCAACTCCACACCAGGCCACCATTGCCGTACGCTATGGCAGCTCCACAGCAACAAGGTTCACCGGCATACATTGTCTACAAGGTTGGAGGTGATCCGGGCGACTACCAGTTCTTATATGAGCCGCCCAAGGAGATCCCACACGGATACGTGTGCACGTTTGTGCCGGATTGCAACAACTGGACACAGGCGATCCAGGCTCCAGCAGGAGGGATTGCCGGAGCAGGAGCCATTGTTCCGGCAGGAGGAACGACTGCAGCAGCGGGGAGTTTGGAAGCGGAAGCTGAGAAACAGGCGTGGCTAGCCAAGTATACCACTGCACCAGTCCAGGAAAGCTCAGCTGCCACTACCTCCACCGCAGATCAGATCAGCGCAGTCCTGCGAGATCAGTTCGGCATCTTGCCGAAGAAGAAGATAATCGGCTATTCCAAGCCGTACCCCAATGAGTTCGACCTGATCCCACTACCACCTAAGTACCGGCTTCCGGACTTCAACTAATTCAGTGGGTCAGAAGGATCTAGCTCCATCGAGCACGTGAGCCGATACTTGGCCCAGCTGGGCATGGCTTCGGCATCGGATCAGCTACGGGTGAGGTGCTTCTCGCAATCCCTCACCGGTCCAGCTTTTGGATGGTACACCTCGCTGCAGCCGAACTCAGTACGATCATGGAAGCAGTTGGAGGAACAATTTCACACCCAATATCATTCGGGAAGCACGAAGCTGGTATTGCCGAACTAGCACAAGTTCGGCAGAGACGAGGAGAGACAGTGGCTGAGTACATTCAGCGTTTCAGAACTGTCAAGAACCGATGCTATTCGGTTCATTTAACTGAGAAAGAAGCAGTCGAGCTGGCCGTGGCAGGCCTTGCAGCGTCATTCAAAGATCTGACGTTCCAAGTGGAGTACAACTCGTTGACGCACCTGGTCAGTAGGCTGACCCTATATGAACAGCGCCACCCAGAACTGTACCAGGACAAGTTCAAGCGCGCGATAACCCTGGTCAATGCTGATGAGGATGAAGATTCTGCGGAAGATCAGGAAGTTGCGGTAGCTGAGTGGACTCGGACGCCAGTACCTGTGTCCTGCAAATGGGTGAACCCGCCAGGGCCTCCAAGAGGGTTGGACTTTGATGTGAGCAAAACTGAACAGATCTTCGATCTGCTGCTGAAAGAGAAACAGTTGAAGCTCCCTGAAGGCCACAAGATCCCTACGGCACAAGAGATGAACAAAAGGCCATACTGCAAATGGCATCATACGTTCACGCACGCCACCAACGACTGCAAAGTATTGCGCGCACAAATTCAGATGGCGATAGAATCAGGCCGATTAACTTTCGGACAGTTTGCCATGAAGGTAGACATGCGTCCGTTTCCGGACGTTAACATGGTGGACATGAGCCACTCCATAAGGGAACCTGGGTTCTCTTTTGATGTCAATATGGCAGGGTTTGTGATCCGCCATGGCAAAGATAAAGCTGAGAGCAGTCACTCTCGTGGCAAGGATAAAGAGGAGGCCGTTCCACGCGACCGGCCCCAAGATGATGATAGACGGTACCTAACCGAGGAGGAGGTGAGAATCATACGATATCAGCGCCCACTCTCCGTGCATCTCCTCAACAAATATGAGCAGCAGTATGACCGACGTCGACGCTACGACGAAGACGATGAAAAATATCGTCGGTCTGATGCGGAAAACAGGAGGTATCGTCAGCATGACAGGAACAACGACGGGTACGAACGTCGCGCTAGAGGGAGGTCAAGGGAGCAAGACGACATGGATAAGCACTGGGACTGTCCCTTCTTCAAACATTGCTGGGACTCAGGAATGAGCCGATTGCCAACAATCGAGAATTGCCCAGAATGCAAACAGCAAAGGAGAAGGACAAACGAAGTTTCAGTGTTCGAGCGTCTAGGACCTCTCCCACCACATAACAAACGAGCTGAGTCCTCTCAAGAAGAGGACTTCGAGGAGTCAGATGAAGAAGAAGATAGGTATCACCGACCAAGGTGATGCCCTGATGGACTCAGCCATTCTCAAAAGCGTAGAGTGCAGCGGCTGCGAAACCTGGAAGAAGCCGAGGCACAGTTGACATAGGCACCCCAAATGGGCCTGCCATAGATGGTACCCGGGATTTACTGAAGGCCCACTATCCGAAGAATAAGAAGATTCGGGAGCCCAAGATGTATTAAGGAAAGCTAGAGTTGTAATAGGAAGTATTATTTGTAATTTGGCGGGACGAGTTAGAAACCGTCCCGGACTCTGTAACTTGTACAATACGAAACCCTCGGCTCCACCTCCTATATAAGGGGGAGTCGAGGGACAAAGAAAGGATCGAATCTACTGTCAACAGAACCCTAGTTTTCATAATCGCCGAGTACTTTTCGCCTAAACCTTCGAGATCTACTTGCCCTCTACTTCTAGCAAAACCCTAGTCTACAATCTGTAGGCATTGACAAGTTAATCCTTTGTCAATTGGCGCCGTCTGTGGGAACTAGAGGCTGCAAGGATCTGATCTCGATGGCACGTTCAAGATCTTCGACTTCATCAACAGCAAGCAACGCGATGGATCGAGGTAACAAGGGAAAAACTGATCTATTCAATTTTATTCCTCACCCGCCCTCCCGTATGGATGCATGTGCCTATCTGGAGGAGCCCATCGTCATGACGTTCGGAGAATTCCAATTTGGCGTCAACAAGGAAGGATCCTACCGTCTCGAAGTTTCGATCTCGTCGGAATTTTCAGCGGTCGACTCCAACTTTTCGTCGACTGATGAGGAGTTTTCGTCGACATACTTCGTCGACAACAAGGCAAGCGGAAAGCTCGCCAAGATCTTCAGCAACACATCCTTCGAGTCATCTGCGGACTCCCTTATAAGCAGCGACTCCGACAGCATCGACAGCTTCAACTTCATCGACAAGTCCGCTGCCATCGGAAAGGTCTTCACCACTCTATATGATGGTGTCACCAGTCCCGATAAAAATCAATGCACAAAATACCATCAGATCTATGTGGTAGAAGGGGCAGGCACATCAGACCCGCCAACATCAGAGGCTTTCGACGAATTGGGAAATCCATACGTCGATCCCGCTGATCTCAGACATGGTCTAGGCACCAAATATCCTGGATCCACAACTCGCGCAAGAGTACAGCTCCCGCAAAGTGCGTGGGATAGGGCTGCGAAAGCCATGGATGGTTCAGAACCCATGACCAACACCGCTACTGCACAAGAACTTCAAGCATATCAATATAGACTTGCTCGAGTAAGCAGAGAGTTGGAAAAACAGACAGCATCCTTGAATAGGAGAAAAGAAGCAGCTTCCGCATCAAGCAGACGCCGGGCAGATTTAAGTCGCCTTTCAGGAAATACAGGAGATAGTCACAGAGAAGCTCGAAGGAGAGCAATGTCTCGACTGCAAAACATACCTGAAGCAGAAAGAGGAAACATAATCCAAAATCTCGACATGTCCTTTATGTCGATCGACGAAAGAGGAAATATCATCCCGAAAACGCCAGAGGCAGGTTACATGGCAACACAAGCATACATCTTGGCGTCCAGACCACCTCCTGGGGACCCGAGAGAACCATTGTTCAATATGGCAATGGCCGGAGTAGGGGTTATGGGAACAGCGTTTGCAACAACGCCTCCCGAAGAAAATCCCAGACAAAATAGTCCACGACCCGGCTGCCGGTTCAAGACCCACCAAGAGCAAGTGGAGCAAGAGACACAGCAGTCCAAGTAAGGGTGGATAGAGCGCGACAAGAAAGGAGGGACCGTCAGTACTCGCCAGAGCTTGCCGACGAAGATATGTGTGGGCTCCCATGCTTTACGAGAAGAGTGCGAAAAACTCGAGTCCCAAAAGGGTTCAAGTTACCCGAGAATTTCAAGAAGTTCGACGGCCTGCAAGATCCCGAGGATTGGCTCGTGGATTATCTCGAGATGGTGAAACTGGTAGGAGGAACCAGAGCAACAACTATGCAAAGTATCCAAGTTCACCTGAGTGGTGCCGCAAGATCTTGGATAAAGAAACTCCCCTTGAACTCCATCGACAGCTGGGAAACCTTTGAGGACATCTTCGTGAAGAATTTCCGATCCACCTGCAAAAAACCCGCGTCGTTGGAAGAATTACGAGCGTGTCGACAAAAACATGACGAGTCGATGAGAAAATATATACAGCGGTGGAACATTATCAAAAACTCGGCAGAAGACATATCTGACGAGAGGGCAATAGATGCGTTCGTGGCAGGAATCCGGCGAGCAGACTTCGTCGAGGACTTGGGGAGAACTAATCCCAAGACAATCTCAGCGTTGATGGAAATCGCTAACAAGTGGGCAGATGGAGAAGACGCAATATACAACAAACGACACAGGTCGCCAGAAGAGGATCGTAGTCGAAACTATCAAAATAGAAGGCGATTTTCTCGCCAGTTCTACAACAACGATGCTCCCGGCCACATATCAGCTGGTTTTCGAGGAAACTCTGGTGGAAATAGTCGAGATGATTATCAAAGGAGCAATGAGCAACAAGGCGACAGTAGAGGTGATTTTCGTGGCAACAGACAAAATAGTGGACCAAGAATTCAGAGACCTTACGTGTCTCCCGAAGAGATGATGAACGGTCCGTGTCAAATGCACTTTTACCTCGACAACAATGGAAAGAGACAGTCAGGACATCTCCAGAAAGACTGCCGCAATTTTCAGGCAATGCTGCGAGCCGCAGGAATCGCAAATGCCCAAGCAAATAACAGAAATCCTCGGGAGCCAAGGAGCGAGATTCACCTACCACCTCCTCCCGCAATAACCGAAGAAAATCGACACCAGCTCAGAATAGCGGCAGCACCACAACCACCACCATATGTCGATCCCAATTCCAATGGCGCAGTTTTGATGATTCAGAAAGCTAGGCCGTCCAATAGGGCGCAGAAGGTCATATCTCGACAAGTGTTTATGGCAGAGAAGATGCCTCCACCAACAGTCGAGTATCTAAATTGGTCAGGGCAAGACATAGGCTTCACAATCGCGGATCATCCGCAGCAAGTTCCTCGACCAGGACAATCAGCACTTATTCTACCCGCAGTAATTGCTGGGTTCGACGTGTCGCGAGTTTTCATAGATGGCGGCAGCAGTCTAAACCTCATGTATGCAGACACATTGAGGAAGATGAACATATCCCTGGCAAACTTGAAACCAACTGACACACGCTTTCACGGGATCACACCAGAGAAGCCAAGTTACCCATTGGGCAAGATCAACCTCGACGTTCAGTTTGGAACCCGAGAAAACTACAGAATAGAGAACCTGGAGTTCGAAGTTGTGGATTTCCCGTCGCAATATCACGCTTTGTTGGGACGACCAGCGTACGCCAGGTTCATGGCAGTGCCGCATTATACATATCTGTTGTGGAGGTTGCCTGGGCCTAAGGGACCTATCACAATCAAAGGAAGCTTTGCACTGGCCGATAAATGCGACAAAGATTTCCATCATTGTCGAAACTTTCGGGATGCAAGCAGAATATGCGGCACCTAGGCTCACTGATTATGATGTGCTGCCAGAGGTAGGAAGATCTAAGGAGCCAACTTTCAATATAAATAAAGATTCAAAAGAGGTACAGATCCACCCGACAGATCCAAAGAAAACGACGTCCATTGCTGCAAACATGGATGTCGCATAGGAAAGCGCGCTCGTCGAGTTCCTCCGTGAGCCTTTGGAAAATCTTCGCATGGTGTCCAGCCGACATGCCGGGAGTACCAGGGGAACTTGCCGAGCACCACCTCAATTTGGATCCTCTTGCACGATCAGATAAAGCAACCTTTGCGGCGTTTTTCGAGCCTAGCCGCAAAGCTATGTTATCAGAAATAGATCGACTCAAAGATGCCGGGTTCATCGGAGAAATATCTACTGAGAAGCCACATGGGTAGCTAACCCCGATGATGGTTAGAAGAAACACACAATAGTCCTTCGCATGTGCGTCGACTTTACGTGTCTCAATAAACATTGTCCCAAGGATCACTTTCCCCTCCCAAGGATCGATCAAATCATCGACTCCACGGCAGGTTGTGAACGTCTTTCCTTCCTGGACGCATATTCTGGTTATAACCAGATCAGATTGAAAGAAGAAGATGAAGCCAAGACAGCGTTCATCACACCTTATGGCGTGTTTTGCTACAAAACAATGCCCTTTGGTCTGAAAAACGCGGGAGCAACATATCAGCGGATGATGCAGAAATGCCTAGCAACACAGATTGGGAAAAATGTACAAGTCTACATCGACGATGTCGTAATAACATCAAAGAAAGGGTCAACGTTGATCGAAGATCTGAAGGAAACCTTCGACAACCTCGACAAGTTCTGCCTCAAGCTGAACCCGACAAAGTGCTCTTTTGGAGTACCCGCAGGAGAACTTCTCGGGTTTTTAGTATCAGCAAGGGGGATTGAAGCTAATCCCGAAAAAATACAGGCCATCGTCACTATGAGAAAGCCAACAAAGTTGAAGGAAATACAACAGTTAACGGGGCGAGTCGCAGCTTTAAGCAGATTCGTCGCCAGGCTAGGAGAAAAGGCGCTGCCGTTTTATGCGTTAATCAAGCAAGGGGAAAAATTTCAATGGAACGAGGAAGCAGACAGAGCTTTCGAAAATCTCAAGCGAGCAATTTCGACACCGCCGATATTGGTGGCGCCAAAAGAGAAAGAACCTCTCCTCTTGTACATTGCAGCTACACCTCAGGTGGTCAGCACGGCCCTAGTGGTCGAAAGGGAAGAAGAAGGCAAGCTTCATGGAGTTCAAAGGCCAGTATATTTCATCAGCGAAGTACTGTCGCCGTCAAAACAGCGGTACCCGCAATACCAAAAGCTAGCATATGGAGTATTCACAACAGCAAGAAAATTGCGACACTACTTTTCGGCGCACCCGATAATAGTGGTCAATGAGGCTCCCTTATCAAATATACTGAACAACCCGAAGCCACGGGTCGTGTCTCCCTTTGGGGAATAGAACTTTCCCCTCGGGACATCACGTATGAAAAAGAAAAGCAATAAAGTCGCGAGGTCTTACCAGATTTCATTGCGAGTGGATGGAGCTACAAAACACAGGACCCCCAGATTTATCGAGGACTTGGACCATGAACTTCGACGGGTCCAAGAGATTGGAAGGTGCCGGAGCAGGCGTGATATTAGTTTCACCTGAAGGCGACAAGTTGAAGTATGTTCTGCGGATGACGTTCCCAAACGCATCTAACAATGAAGCAGAATATGAAGCTCTCATACACGGGATGAAGATGGCGAAAGCTTGCGGTGCAACCCGATTGAAAATTTTCGGCGGCTCACAGTTGGTAGCACAGCAAGTAATGAACCAATGCGACGCAGTCAACGAGAGTATGATAGCATACAAGGAGGTGTACAATGAGCTGGAGAAGCTATTCGATGGTTGTGAGGTAAACCACATCAGCAGGATGAGCAACGATGAAGCCGACGTTCTCGCAAACATCGGGTCACAATGCCTCGCAATCCCTCCAGGTGTGTTTTGGGAAGAGATAAGCGAAAGATCAACAAAGCCAGCAAAAACAAAAAAGGAGAAGAAAGAGAAAACCTCGACTGTCACCAAGGGCACAGCAGAAGAAGAAGAAGAAGAGCAAGAACTAGTCATGATGGTACAAGTTCCATGGATGCAGGCCTACATATCATACATCCTAAGGAAAGTCATACCCGACGATCCAGTCGAAGCAAGGCGAATAATTAGGCGATCAAAAGCTTTCACTGTGGTAAAAGGGGAACTGTACAAACGCAGTATTTCGGGTGTGCTACAACGGTGTGTTACACCCGAAGAAGGAAGGATCATCCTAAAGGACGTGCATGAAGGGATATGCGGACACCATGCGAGCAGCAGAGCCATCGCGGCAAAGGTTTTCAGAGCAGGATTCTATTGGCTCACAGCAATCGAAGACGCAAAAGAGATAGTGCGCACTTGCGACGCGTGTCAAAGATTTGCGGCAAGACCTCACTCTCCTGCCGCAGAACTTATGCCAATCCCACTATCTTGGCCTTTTGCTCAATGGGGTCTCGACATGGTGGGAAAATTACACAAAGCTTCGCCAGGAGGTTATGAGTATATGCTTGTTGCTGTCGACAAGTTTACAAAATGGATCGAAGCAAAGCCGATAAATTCACCGGACGGCGCGTCAGCGATTAAGTTCGTGAAAAGCATTGTCTTCAGATTTGGAGTTCCTCACAGTATTGTGACAGACAACGGCAGCAATTTCACGTCCAAGGAGTTCAAAGCATACTGCGCAGAAGTGGGCATTAAATTAAGTTTTGCGTCTGTTGCACATCCTCAGACCAATGGACAAGTCGAGAAGGCCAATGGCATCATCTGCAATGGCATCAAGAAACGCCTGCTAGGACCATTGGAAAAAGCCCGGCATACTTGGCCGGAGGAGTTACAAAGTGTGTTGTGGAGTATCCGAACAACACCAAATACGGCGACACAGGAAACACCGTTCTTTCTGGTTCATGGCGCCGAAGCAGTCCTGCCAATAGAAATAGAGCACGATTCTCCAAGAGTCATAGAATATGACGAAGAAACATCGAGGAAATCTTTGGAGGATGATGTCGACGCACTCGATGAAGCTCGAGACGAAGTCCTGTCAAGAGTCGCCAAATATCAGCAGGACCTGAAAAACTATCACAGTCGACGATTGCGGCCAAGGTCTTTTCAAGTTGGTGACTTAGTTCTGCGGCTCAACCAAAAAAGTCACGAAAAACTCGAATCACCATGGCTCGGACCCTACATCGTCACAGAAGTAATCGAAGGAGGAGCATACAGAATCAAAGACAAGAAGACAGGGATTGACGAGCCAAACCCCTGGAATGTGGCACAGCTTAGGCGATTCTACGCCTAGGTGTTGAAAATATAGTCCTTTGTAAAGCTTCAATGTACTGAAACGCCCACGAGTTTTCAGACGCACTCTTTTCCTTTTTCGGGGCACCGAGTGGGGCCGGGAAAGGTTTTTAATGAGGCGGGCTCGTGGTGCTGCAATATAATAAAGATAGTGGAATTATATATCTTCTTCTCGACAAGATCAGGAGTTTTCCCCTACATGATACAATATATATATAAACACAGTGTCGACAAACGCAAAAGAAGCATGTTGCCTTGGTAAATATACCTCGCCAAAATAAAAAGAGATACAGACAAAATAGTGATCAACAAAAGACTCGGGGGCTTACACCCACAAAAATAGTATCATGTGTATATTATCTTGCCTTGGGACAACCTCGCATGATAATAAAAAAAAAAAAAAAGACACTGCAATCAAAACGCCCGGGGGCTTGGCGATAAAAATAAAATACAATGACTTTACAATACAGCTCGTCTATACAGGATACAAAGTTCGGAATAAATGTCAAGGATTTCCCAATATATTATCTATGGTTAAGCGCTCGTTATTTACAGCGCGAGTACTATGCTCAGCATAGCTACCCTTCACGAAGAATTCGGAATCCATCCGAAGAAGTTCATCCATCATATCTTCAGCAACAGGAGTAACTATGTCATCATATTTGCCGAAGTTCCTCTTCCTCTTCGACATCTTCTCCAGGCACTTTGGGACAATTTGCCCTACATCTAACTTCGGGTAGCAAATCTTTATCATGATCATCGCAAACCTTGCACCAGCAGCTAGTTGGGCTCGTACAAAGCCGTGGATGCGAGGAGCATCTCGAAATTTGTCCATCAATGCAGGAAGGGTTTCTGGCATCTTATTGCGAGGAAACATGGTACCATACACCAGAGACAAAGTTCTTGTACAGAAGTCAAGATATTCGCGAACCTGAAGTGCACGATCTTGAAATCTCACGATTTGGCGGGTCCGCTCAGGTGTACCCCAAAAAGTCGATCCATGCTCATGTGCAAGCCGAAGGAGAACATTGGAACGAGCCTCGACACGTTCATCTTCAGTTATAGGATCCAAAAAAGCACCTATGGTTTCATAAAACAATTCAGTGGGCAATGAGGAGGCAAGCAGCAAAGGAAACGAAGAAGCGAGATAAAGACAATGAAACTTACCCGCCATATCCAAGCTAGCATCTGTTAGCAGCTGCAGCATAGAATTTTCTCGAGATGCAGCCGCGTCAGCTTCAGCAATAGCAGAGTCCTTTTCAGCAATGGCAGTTTGTGCTTGTTGGAGTGCAATTTCCTCGGCTTCAGATGACTTACGAGCCTTCTCCATCAGCACAAGTGATTGCTTCTTCACGAACTGCAGTTGGTGTCGAAGTTTGTCTAACTCTTGCGGCAAGGAATCCTCGGCAGACGAAGCATCAGCAGGAGTTCCCCTTGGGGGAGAAGGCAAAATATTGGAAGAACCAGGAGCTGGCGTATAATTGTCAAAAATTAACTGGAAAAAGAAATATTTCGACATCAATCACTGAGTAAAGATAGATTTTCATTCATCTCCATAATATATACATGTCTATTACAAAAGAAGGACCTTCTAGAGGGATACTGAAATAGTTCTCGCCAAAAACACTACGGCGACAAAGCCAAAAGAAAGAGGAATGCTAAAAAAGAAAAAGCAGAGGCATTCAACTAGACCTCCGGCTTTGATGAGCTAGGAGTCGAAGATGGCTTGATCCCGATATAAGCCAGGATTTTCCTCGTGTTGGGATTAGCTGCCTTGATCAAAGACCTCCACCTTGGTGTTCTATACGATCAGTGTCGCCAACTTTCGACCAGTCGATAGATTGTTGGCTATCAGCAACCAAGGCGACAGTATTTTCCACGGCAATCTTCATATTCTCATGGCGCACCCTTAACCCAAGATCTTCAGACGGATTGAAACACTTGGCGAGGTCAAGGAAAGTTGTGGGTTCCTCTTTCTTCGGGAAGAAATAAGGAAAAAGCCGCGACAACCCCGCTTTAGCCTGATCAATGCCTCCGCGTGCCTCTGATCCATGAACTTCAAGGAGTGAAAGGGCGTCAAGAAGAGAATCATTGGCGGGTTCATAAAGTTGAAATTCTTGAGCTGTTCTAGCTGTCAAGAAAGAAAAAATTGAGCAACAAAAGAGTGCAGAGAAGAAAATACAAAAGAATAAATGAGTGGTACTTACCTACGAAGCGGCGACTCTGCGTCGTTAAACGCTTACGGATCGCCTCCTCGCGAGCAGACTGGGCGGCTATGTGATCGCTCAGGGAAGTTTCAGCGGTGTGAAGCCTCTTTCTAAGGTCTTCGACACCAGCAGCGTCAGCCTTGGCTTTATCAGCCTCTGCTCGCGCATCAATAGCATCTGACTCAGCCTTTTTGCGAGCCTTTTCACTTTGCTCTAATTGCTGAGCAAGTGTATTGGCACGATCATTGGCTTCCGCCAGTTTTTCTACAATGGAAGATAAATATAGTTACAAATCTCGACAACAAAGAAGGAACAAAAGAACAGACGCAAAAAGAAGGAGCAGAGCATTACCTTCAGATTTATTCGCATATTCACGGTACCCAACAAATTGGGCACCGATGCGAAGAAGATCCTTGATCACAGGCTGTTAACCAAAAAGAGAAAACAAAGAGAAAATGGGGGTATGAGAAAAATATGGTGATGTACAGAATCAAACAGAGAAAACATAGACACTGACAAAAAAGTAAAGAACTTACATCTTCCATGAGAAGGTTCGAAGAGCTACTCAATTGGAGAGTAGGCTCCGAGACAATCTCCGTCCTTGCCCTTTTCGGTGAAGGGGCTCGGGGGCTCGAAGGAGGAGTAGAAGCGCCGATGTTTTGTTGAGGAGGCGAGGATTCCTCTCCTTCAACTCTTGGCTCTGAAATAACTAGGGTATGTGACATACTCGTTCGAGCAGCCACATCCAAAGCTTGCGTTTCCTCGTCATCATCACTATTGCAAAAGGGTGGCAGTGTAAAAAGCAAGGCAAGCAAAAATTCTTCGAATAAAAAAATAAAAGAGGGAACTTACGAACTGATGATACTCGCAAGATATGGGTCATAAGCTGCCTTTTGCGGTAAAGGAACAGCTTCTTCGGGTTTAGAAGTCCCGGAATCTTCGACATCACCCCTCTTCCTTTTGTTCTTTGGAGAATCAGCAGGAGGAGGAGATTGAGCCGATGTAGTGTCTTCAGAAGCACCATCTTTTTCAGCAGATCCCGCAGATTTACGAGAATCTGCGGGTTCATTCACAAAAGAGGAGGCCTCTTGGTTATCATTAGAGATAACGGTCCTTTCTTCGACTTCCCCACCTTCAGGAAGAGGAGGAAGTGAAACAAGATTTGGATGATTCTGTCCAAAAAGAGGGAAGGATATCAGAACGAAGCAAACAATGCAAAAAAGCAAGGCAGTAAAAAATTGCGCGACAATGTTTACCTTAGGAAGCGCATGGGTGGCGCTGTATGGTTTTACGCGACAAGAAGAAGGGATGGCATCTTTTTTTTGAGGAGGTGATTTTTCGGACAAGCCTCTCCAGGTCCTTGACTTCCAAATCCACCGACAGCCGATCCACGTCTTCGTTGCCAGTATATTTCCAGAGAGGGAATTTGCGAGCTTGAAGAGGCTGAACTCTACTCTTAAGGAAATACACTATAATCTGGATACCTGACAATTCTTTGCCGCGAGTATTTTGCAACTCATGGATGCGAGCCATCAGGGATTCAGTCGAAGTTCTTTCTTCCTCGGTAGCCTCTGCATCCCAGGAACGGCGACGAAGAATTTTCTCGGCACCGTCAAAAGGAGGAATATTATCCTCGAGGCAGCCATTGTTTTCTTCGCGAATGTACAACCACCTCTTGCGCCAACCTTGAACGGAGTCAGGGAGCTTGACGTCGAAGTAATCAGCAGTGGAGCGAATAGAAATAACAACGCCGCCTATATTATAGGCGACATTGGGAGAGCCATTGCGGCGACAGAAGAAAATGCGCTTCCAAAGCGCCCAATTGGGTGAGACGCCAAGGAAGGCTTCACAAAGCGTGATGAAAATAGAAATGTGGAGGATTGAGTTTGGCGTGAGGTGGTGAAGCTGGAGACCGTACACATAGAGTAATCCACGGAGGAAAGGATGGATGGGGGTGGATAAACCACGGATGAGATGGTCGACAAAACTTACCCGGTACCCCATTGGAGGGGCTGGGTAGCTTTCTTCACTGGGGAAGCAAACCGCTTTGGGCTTCGTGGTGATTCCCAGTTTCTTCAGGAGGTTCAGGTCTTGGTTTGTGATCTTGGACCTCTCCCACTCCGCAGTTCCTAGATCCGCGGCGGCCATGGAAGAATCAGGAGTGTTGTGCCTGGTTAAGCGACGCGGTGGCATCAACAATGGCAATGGCGAGCAGCAGCGAAGAGAAGAGCTTTGGCGGCGATGGAGCGCAAGGGGAGATTTTGCGAGAGGAGAGCGAGAGAACGGCGCGAGCGGAAGTGCTCGAGGAAGAAGAAGGAGATCTTATATAGAGGTGCGGTGAAGCGACGGAACCGTTGGATGAAGAAAGAATGCAGGAGATGATTACCACGTGGCAACGAGGGCAAATTAGTATTTCAACATTGACGAGGTTACAGAACGTGCGCCAGGAAAAGCGGAGGACGTGTGTCCCCCACTTGCACGACGTGTCAACGTGGTGGGAACAGTGGACCCACAAGGCAGAAACAAAATCCCAATTATTGACAGAGATAAAGAGAATTTGACAAGGGAAAATATGTCGACAAGAAAAATAAAAAGAGAATGGCGACAGGGTTAAATATTCGAATACTCTTGGAGCCTTTGATCAAATACAAGTTTTTGCTCAAATGCTCGGGGGCTACTCTGGAAAAATAGAAAATTTCGAGTATGACAATATAGAAATGGCGAGAGCCTATGACCAAATCCAAGAATTTGTTCATAGCCTCGGGGGCTACTCCCATCGGGAGCGCTGGTCGCGCACCCGATAAATATAAAAATATCGAGAAGGATCATAAAAATAGCGGCAAAGGATGCTAATCTGTGGAGCCTACACCCAAGCACAAGTTCTTGGTTGTAGCCTCGGGGGCTACTCCCATCGGGAACGCTGTTCGCGTGCCCGATGAATTTGATCAGAAATAGAGAAAAAGAAGTGAGTATATTTCGAGTTACACAAATAACTCTACATATACTCCCATCGGGAAGACAAAATAAAGTCATCTGATATGACTCAATAAAATGTGCTATTCCAAAGGCGAAAAGCACTCGACAATATATTCTCAGAACGCCAAAGTTGCGATCAATTTCTGAATGCCGCAAATTTGCGAAGGTAAGACCCCAGATCCGTTCTGCTGGGCGTGGCATCGCCAAAGACTGTGCTCTGCTACTTTTATCCGTATCAACAGATACGAAGAAAAATCCTAACGGACGCGTTAGGTACCCGATAAAATTGACTGGGACTTGACAGAATGGTAAGACCTTAAGCGGCACCTGTCGAAGTTTACACCAGTATCCCGAGATCATGTCCGGGGACGTGATCTTGAAGTAGGTTTTTGCGGATTGCCACTAGAGCAGTTAACTAGTACCTGATCCGTCAGATGAACTAGCCCCAACTACCATTATCCCTGTACAACATAGAATTTTATGTGGAGTATAAATAACAGCTCTCGAACAAAAATAAACGGGAGAGATTTTCCCTGACTCTGCGATTCAAGCAAAATCTCGGGGGCTACTGACATAGGCACCCCAAATGGGCCTGCCATAGATGGTACCCGGGATTTACTGAAGGCCCACTATCCGAAGAATAAGAAGATTCGGGAGCCCAAGATGTATTAAGGAAAGCTAGAGTTGTAATAGGAAGTATTATTTGTAATTTGGCGGGACGAGTTAGAAACCGTCCCGGACTCTGTAACTTGTACAATACGAAACCCTCGGCTCCACCTCCTATATAAGGGGGAGTCGAGGGACAAAGAAAGGATCGAATCTCTCATCCAGCAGAACCCTAGTTTTCATAATCGCCGAGTACTTTTCGCCTAAACCTTCGAGATCTACTTGCCCTCTACTTCTAGCAAAACCCTAGTCTACAATCTGTAGGCATTGACAAGTTAATCCTTTGTCAACAGTACCTGTACACGTTGAGAAGAGCACGGCCCGATCTGGCCGTGAAAATTCAGCGAACATGGGAAACGAAGGCGCGCCCGCCAAAGAAAGTATGGCGCCCAAAACAGTCGAAAGCCGATGCACATGCATCGGCTGATGCCGATGCAGAGACATCGGCAGACACAAACATGGTGTTTATACTCCCGTCGGAGTTTCGCGCTCCAAGCGACGAGGAAGTTTCAGTGGCTCAATTCGACTGCGGTCCACGACCAGTTATCTTTGAAAAGCCACGAGATAGAAGCTACAGGCATCTGAAAGCCCTATACTTGAGGGGTTACATCAACGGGCAGCCTGTCAGCAAGATGTTGGTTGATACCGGAGCGGCAGTCAACATAATGCCGTATTCCATGCTACGTCGTTTGGGGCATTCCAGCGACGATCTGATCAAGACCAACATCACATTAAGCGACTTCAACGGCCAGGCATCAGAAGCGAAAGGTGTTCTGAATGTAGAGCTTACTGTAGGGCGGAAGACCATACCTACTGCGTTCTTCATCGTCGACAGCAAAAGCAATTACGCCGTCCTATTGGGAAGGGACTGGATTCATGCTAACTGTTGCATCCCGTCTACAATGCACCAATGCATCATACAGTGGGATGGAGATGAAGTGGAAGTCGTTCAGGCGGATGACTCAATCGAGATATCATTAGCTGCCATGAGCGTGTGGGAAGCAGATAACCAAGAGCCGCTCTCTGGAATCAGTTTAGAGGGTTGTGAGCGCATCGAAGCCTCGAAAAATGGGGTAAGGCTGGTTTTATCCACCGGCCTAACAGAGTAGCAGATCCAAGACATTGGACGTACGTGGCAAGGCCGATCCCTGAGATCGGCCCTCAATGAAAAGCAAGGGATCTTATTTCCAGCATGCCACGTAGCTACAGCGGAAATCCAAAAAGTTGCAAACCATCGTCGAAGCATTGCAACGGAAAAGGAGGCCGATTCCCGCAATCGGCCAAAATTATCCTCAAACATCCTTTTGTCTGTGTTCAGCATTGAGCCAACAGATGCCTAAAGAGCCGATACCATCAATGACTTGACAGAA
The DNA here is from genome assembly GCF_019359855.2 of Lolium perenne. Lineage (NCBI taxonomy): Eukaryota > Viridiplantae > Streptophyta > Magnoliopsida > Poales > Poaceae > Lolium > Lolium perenne. Next base: position 51,887,545 of record NC_067248.2, on the reverse strand, counting down.
TCGGCTCGGGGGGCACATAGATGGATAAGACACGAGGATACGAAGCTGAGAATGCATGCCAAACGCCCGGCAGAACAGCTCAAAGATGGGGGCCGATACATAAACAAATCGGCCGCAAAAAATCGAAAATACAGAAATTTTTGAGCACAGCCGATGCGTAGACATAGACTTAAGGATTCAAAGCCGATGCACGGCCATCGACTCAAGGGATACAACTGCTACAAGCGGAAGCCTAATAGAGCAGTCATCTACTGGAGGAACCCCTCATTGGGATTGCTTGGCGACTCAGGCCCTCTCTTCAAGGACTTCCAACTCCCTCTCTTCAAGATCGGTAGCACCAGCAGAAGCATCAGTTTGGGCGTCTAAGACGGCCCGTTTTCTCATTTAAGCTGCTGGTATTTGCCGGCAAGTTTGAGGATCGCAGCCCTGGCCAACAACAAGAACAGCATGGACGTGCAGATCAGGCTAGGATCATGAGAACGACCGACGGTCGTCCAGTCGGACTAAACTGCATTCTCACCAGGGGTTGCCTCATTGGACTGAAGAAGCTCGGGGGGCAGTTCACGTTGAAGGTTCTCTGCTTTTGAAAAGCCGACTTGGTTAGAACCGACTGATGCTGCACCACAGTTGAGGAGCTGATAGTGGCCCAATGTGACTGGTGCACTTTCATTCTCGCCTTGACTGAGGCTCGGGGGGCAACTGGCCTCATGGATGCTCTGTTTTTAGAAGCCGATTGGAGAGTCATCGGCTGGGCCTGCAGACATTGATTTATTGAGCATTGACCAAATTCACGATCACTCCGATGTCAAAAGGAGGAAGAGTGGATCATGGGGGGGATCGATGCGTGGAGATCGGCTCATTAAACGTCGATCGAGTTGACAATCGGCTAAATTAGCATAAAAAAAAGGGATCGGTAAAATCAAATTGGAGAGATTCTTCATTGATAAACCAGATTTCTTACAAAGGAAGAGCCGATTGCTAAAGAAAGGAAGAACAAAAGAAGGGTCTGTTGACCAACCTACTACTGCTAGGCCTACACTAGTAGATCCTAGTCTACGGGCCGTCGCTACCCTCATCATCATCATCTTCGGAGCTCCCATCGGCGCCGCTGCCGACGGGCTCCTCGTCGCTGCTCCCGAAGCCCTCTGCTGGAGCTTCATCCTCTTCTTCATCATCGCTGTCGTCGTCGTCCCACCACATACGGAGGCGTTTTGCTGGTGGGTAACCCTCGAGGGAGTCGTCATCTTCTTCCTCCTCTTCTTCCTCCTCGTCGGAGGAAAAGCTTCCCTCCCAGGGGAAGAGGTCGTCCTCGCTTGTTGCCTCCAGCTCCCCGTCAACGAGGAACTGAAGGTCTTCTTCCCCGTCGGTGAGGGGTTCGTCGTCTTCCGATTCGTTGGAGGAGTCCCAGTCCCGCGCGTCCCAATGCTCTGGGGCGCGGGCCTCGTAGATGGCCATCAGATCGACCTCCTGCTCGAGCTCGCTGGAGGAGGAGGACTGGAGAGACAAGCCAGAGGAGCCGGAGGAGGAGGATGAATCCATGGGGGCTAAGGAGGGTTTTTTGGTTTGCCGATGGCTACTGTGGAGCAGGGAGATGAAGAAGAGAACTACAGGGAGAGGCCAAATAAAAAGGGGAATATAGCGATTTAATGCCTAAGCAGTTTCCGAGGACGTGGTGCCAGAACCGTCAAGTCGTGCAGGGGAGTTGAGAAGGCAAGATGTCATCATGAAGAAAACTGCGACGGTTCTGCCACGACATGACCCTTCGAAGGAGACAGATGGTTTTGCAATTATCATTATCAAAACCAGGGGGGCATGTGTTACCACCCGATTTTGGCCAAATCAGGAGATGGGCCGTAAGTGAAGATGGGCTTTGAAGACTACACGTGGAGCATCTTTGAAGCGGCCTTGAGCTAAGAGTTTGGGCTAAGTTGCCCGTGTATCTGTAATATAGTAGATCGCATTGTAATTTAGATTAAAAGATAGAGTCTGGCCCGTGCACGGTTAGGTGCACGCCTCAATTAGAAAGTCCCTTGGACTATAAATATGTATCTAGGGTTATCGGAAAAGGAGGACAATCATCGTTCAACCAACACAAATCAGGCGCATCGCCACCCCTTTCTTCGAGGGTTTCTCCCGGGTAAGCACCATGCTGCCTAGATCGCATCTAGCGATCTAGGCAGTATACGTTTATTCGTCAACCTAGTACTGCTCGTGCTGAAGCCTTGTTGATGGCGGGCAGTACTATTTATCCTTAGGTGTTTAGGGGCTTGCATTGATGCTTTCACGTGCATATCTGCGTGGCGATGCCGTCCCTCGACACCTAGCTGCCCTTACGTCTATCCAGACGTAAGGGCAGCATCTTGCTTGTTCGTTACTTAGTAGATCCGATCCGTTATAGTTGCTCCTTGCTCCGCAGGGATTAGTTTAATATCTGCATAGTTAGGCCTTATGCTGGGGTCGGAGGATCCGGTAGTGCGATAGATGTTGTTTACCGTCCCTGCGAGGGATGTTCCGGGAATCAGCGTTATGTTGGTTTTTAGGCCTCTCGTAGGGGTGGTTTGCATCATCTTCCGTAGCTGCTAGGCCCGATCACACGTAGGATGTTCCGGTTATGCGGTGAAAACCCTAAACTGTCGTGGATCGCTTTAGCTTTGTCCTGATCAAGCAGGATCCCCATGCCATTGTAAATCCAACGTGAAACATGGGGCGATCGGCTCCTTGAGCCAATCCACAGGGAAACCTGAGAGCTGATAGGGCTCGTATTTAATGTTTACGTGTCTACCATGCAGGAACAATCGAAGCACTCTAACACCTTCCTGATCGGGTCTAGGTCAGGTGGCATGCCCTAGCAACCGCCAGGACGTGGCTAGAAGATTTGCGGGACGACGCGAGGTGCCAGGGTCCACTAAGCGGCCCTGGGAGCTTCCCGGCTCTTCGTGTTGCTCAGCCATTGCCCGTCGGTGGGTTTTGGAGGGTAACAGTAGGTCAGGGGGCGGCGCGAGGGGCCCACACCACAGGCCGGCGCGGCCAGGGCCTGGGCCGCGCCGCCCTATGGTGTGGCCACCTCGTGGCCCCACTTCCTTCCCTCTTCGGTCTTCTGGAAGCTCCGTGCAAAAATAGGACCCTGGGCGGTGATTTCGTCCAATTCCGAGAATATTTCCTTACTAGGATTTCTGAAACCAAAAACAGCAGAAAACAGCAACTGGCTCTTCGGCATCTTGTTAATAGGTTAGTTCCAGAAAATGCATAAATATGACATATAATGTGCATAAAACATGTAGGTATCATCAATAAAGTAGCATGGAACATAAGAAATTATCGATACGTTGGAGACGTATCAGTTACCCACCCAACCCCCTCCCCCCCCCCAAACCCAAAAAAAACATACATATAAACAAAGCAGAGAACTATATGCAAAAACCTACTGTCAACAATGATCATTAGAACCAATGCTTAAAAAAATTAGGTTCATATAGAAGCAACTAAACACACATAAGAGTATTGTAGTTACAGTCTCATGTTCGAGCAAAACATATAGCTATAGTGTATAGAAAACAAAAAGAGATATAGACAAAATAAGATGAGGCTCCAGAAAACTGAAGTTTGTTCATCTACATAACAGTCTACAAAGGTTTTCATCCTCGAAAAGAGCTATTTTCGAGATACTTTGCAAACGGAACTGGGCGGCGCGTCAACCAAGCATTGCATGAAAAAAGGTGCATGCCAATCTTGCAGAAGTGAACACTTAGAACTCCAAAGTAATGCATCAATGGAGCTGTCGCACAAAATCCTCCTGTGCACCAAAAATATTGATCAGTAAAAAAGGTGAGAACAACAAACATTGACTAAGCTATGATTGTACCTTAACATAGAAATTTGTAACTAAGCTCTGATCAGCTTTGTTACCGCTGTGGAAGAAAAGACGATTTGCATACTGAATACGGAGATGATTAATATCATTAGAGCTGAATTCCTTAAGCAAGCTCTTGGTAGGATCAAAAACTTCTAGAGACTTCATTTGAAAGACACCACAATCATGACTGCTCAAGAAAAAGTGTAGGAACATCTCAGGTTACAGATTTAAACAAAAATCAAAAAGGCTATAAAAAATGTATAAACTAATGTCACACTTGAAACACAAAAAAAGGACAACTCAGGTTACAGATTCAAAAAACAAAAAGGACAACTTACGCATTTTTCTGGCGAGGCATGTTAGGTGTCATAACTTGGAAACTCTTGAAATTAGGAACATCAGTGTCAAAAATTTTATTCCACAGAATAATGAAATTATCAATCTATGTCAAAACATAAACAAAAAGAGAATTAATAAAAACATATACACAAGAGATCATGTACATAAAAAGAAGAAGAGGAATATGACACATACTAAGGGGCCACGGACAGCACACTGATATTCAGATTTTGGACCATAGAAAGAGTCAAGAAAAGCAAACAGCTTCCACTTGAAGTCAACCACAAAAGAAAACCAATGATTCTCATGACATATAGGAAAAAATAACTGCATGATCAAGATTGAGAAACACATTAAAAATCAAAAAAGAAAATTGATTAAAATCAGGTTACTCGAGAAAATACATGCATAGTCAGTCATACCCTATCAGAGAAATCTAGCCTTTTCCCCTTGCTTGCACTAGCAGCACCAAGAAATGAGGTCCGAACAAGGCTCTCGTGCATTTGATTAGACAACTGAAGAATACTTTCCTAAAAAATAAGAAAATGTAAACTAGTTAATAGTTTGATACAAAAAGGGAGAGAACAAGAAAAAGCTAATTAGCTATAAAATTGAAAATGGTACATAGTTATACATACACCAATGTATGAAAAGAAGTAATGCCTTCCAGACTTTGAAGGATGATTATCTTCAAACAGTTTACGGCAGAAGCAAGGGATTATGAAGTTATCTATGTGACCATCAGGCATAAGAGTTTGACCAAGAGAAACATAGCTGCAATGAACACCATGATACACAAGAGCATAGTTCCTATAATGAAAACAACACACGTATAATTTAAAAAGAAGTATACTATAAAGAAAATAATAATGAAAAAAGAATAAGTAATGAACTAGAAGATAACAATTAACAGGACGTACCTCTGAATCTGGTTGGTGTATGCCAATTCAACAATTGCACTGAAATGCATAATGTCATCATCTGATACAGGAAAGCGTGGATTGTGTGCTAAAGGAAAAACAAGGGTGTTCTTAGGCTGCAGGATAATTAGACGATTGACTGCACTTTTCTGTTCCTTAATGATACTATCAACATTCTCTAACTCAACGACTTCTGGCTGAGCTTTAAATGTTGCTCCTGGCATTTCTTTTGATTTACAAAAAGTGCTAGATTTCTGATGTACTTTGCTATCGTAAACTGAATCAACATCCACAGCAAGTTTCTTTTGATGGTCTTTGAAAGAGAATGATTTAGTGATAGTAACTTCGGGAGAGTCCTCAATCTACAAAAATAAATTAAAAATAGAAACTACTTTAGAAAATGAAGACTACATGAAAAGAAAATGAAAAACAGGGTGAAAAATAAATATAAACATGCAAAGGAAAAAAGGTAGAATACCAAAGTAGCCTTTGGAGTTGTGTCACCAATAGTGATTGGAGCTTTCTTGCTTCCTTTCAAAGTTTTTGGTAAGACATTATCACCAACAGGTACCTCTGCTACATTGGTTCCTTCATTTATGAACAATAGCCACAAAATCAGAACAGTGAAGAAAGAAAAAAGGATCAATGGAAGATAACCAAACTGAGGTGGGATAACAGTTAACCAATTATTTGCAACTAACCTTGCCAACACAAGAAGGCGACAAACTCATACGACCAATAGGAGATATAAGGTCAGTTTGACAGAATCCAGGTGAACCGTTTTCAGGCAAGTGAAGGGCCAATCTAGACTTGACCTTAAGTAGAGGCTGCATGACTGGGGCTGTTTTTAAAATAAAACAAAGATTCACAAAAAACCATGTCAGAGCAACTCGCAAAGAAAGAATAAAAAAGGAGGGCAAGGATACAAAAATGAATGAGCTACTACCTGTCATGTTCTGATTTTTAGCAAAAGCATTGGATACAAAGGCAACAGGTGTATCTACACACACAAAAAATAGGAAGAAATGTTATATTAAAAACAGAAAGCACATGAAAAAGACGTGGAAACAGTACCCAAATACCTGTCGGAACGGTATTGCTGCTAATGTACCAAGGACGTGAGTTTGACAAAAAAAAAGAACACTATGAGCTACTCTCTGCAACAAGTTGTTGTTGCCCAACTTAGAAGAATTCAGAGACTGAGCAATATCAATGATGCCATCTATAGTCTGGTATAGATATATAAGAAAAGGCATTTATCAGTACATGAAAAACAAAAACAGTAAAAAGATAACAAAAAGAAAGGAGTACAATAAGGAAGACAGTACCTTCCCAGACAATTTAAAGCCAAACTCTTCATGCAAGGCCTGCTTTTGTTCCTCCGACATTGCATCAAAGTGGGTACCACAATGCACTGTGTTTGTGTTACTCACCTTTGGTTTCTGAAAAAATCAATGAAATCATAATTAACCAAAACGTGAAAAAAGCAACAAACATCAAAAGACTAAATAAAAATGAGAAGGACAAGACATTATACGTTTAAGTAGCATCTTGGAAGATCTTGTCTCAGCCGCCGCCTACCAAACAATGTACGGCTTCTACGATCCAATTCAGAGAATTCAATTATCATGTCACCCCGCCACGAAACAGCTCTTGGAATTCCACTGCCAGCAATGTGAACACCAAAATCAAAGGCATCTAGATAATACACCTTGAAAAAACAAAAAGAAAAAAACAAAAAGAATGAAAGTTAGCATATTAAAAAATAAAATAAAATGATTTAAAAATAAAAGGGAACACATATTTTAAGAGAGAGTGCTTACTACAAGTCCATACGAACAGAACTCAAATGCCTTAGGTTTTCTCCCATTTGATTTTGCAAACTTCAAAGTTTTTGTAATTCCATGAATAAGATGCTTGTAAACTACATGACAAACATCAAAATTCCTTGCTTGTTCACAATCACCTAGCTGCCTTATGTATCTGGTGTCTAAACAATCACTGGCAGATGGGCAAAGGAAGCAAGAAATAGCAATTTGCATGAAACAAACAAAAATCTCTTGATCTGATAGCGGTTCGCTAGATCTTAGCCTGTCACCAAAGAACGTAATGTGCGGGGCATCTGATAAATTGAATAAAGACAAAATGAAGTCCAATCCACCATCACTGTCATCGACCAACTCAGCTCCAGAATTTGGCAAACCAAGAACAAAATGAAAAGAATCTTTTGAAACATTTAATATCTTGTCATCAACAATGATTTGCGAAGAGAGAGCATCGACACATGAAGAGAGCCACCGGATAAAAGGTGATGGAATGCCAGTCTTGCCAAAAACAAGTAAACAATGGAAACCAAACTTCTCAATAACAGACTTCTGAGCATCAGTAAGGCGGCGCAACACTTCGAAAAAATACTTCGTTGAATAATCAGTGAAGGATGACTTGTCAATCCCATATTTCTTTACTCTTTTATTCTGGAAAACACATTAGAAAAATAAACAAGGATACAAATATTATAAAAAAAGGCACCAAAAGAATGTAAAAGAGAGTCTGAGAAAAGACACACAGATGCACATGAATAAACACACCTCTTTCCATACATTGGAAGACCTACAGAACTTTGAGAAATCTCTTTTAAGAGATTTAATAGCCTGTCACAATAATAAAAAAGGCAGAATAAAAATAAATTGAAAGAACATAACAAGAAAAGAGAAGATAGAAAGGATTTTCTGCAATGCAAAAAGATGAATATAAACAACAAATAAGATGCATAAAAACTGAAACCCCAGTACCTCCTTGCTGAAAAACTCAAAAAGCGCATCATCTAAAATTCTCTTCCTCCTTGGGTGGACAAAAACCTATAGAATACAAAGGGAATACAACCTTGAATATAAGATAGAATTCAAAAAAACCAATAGAATAAAAAGCAGTGACAGAAAGGGAGAATAATTGAAAAATAAAGAAAAGAGTAACAACTTCTGTATCATCACTTGATGAACTGAATTCATTGTGGCAATCAAAATCTGAAGACCCACAATCAGATTCATCGCGCCAATGAACATAAGCTCAATGCCCACAAGAATAAATGATAAAGATACATTGAGAAAATATATATTAAAACATATATTCAGAAAAAATAACACCCATCAGAAATGGGACCATTTCATATATTAATAAAAATCAGGGCAGGACCTTATCATGCAATGATAAAAAAAGGAAAAAAATTATACACACTGCCATAATCCTAACTAATCTGACTAATCAATCAAAAAGTATTGGTATCAGACAAAAAATGTAGGTATCAGACAAAATGAACTGACAAAAATGAACTCTCCGCGGACACGGCTCCTTTTAAGCAGGTCGTTCAGTTGTTCGGCTAGCGATGTGGGACTATTGTTCGGCGCAGCTCCCATTCCCTACTTACACGCAGGAAACAGGAGGCCCAACTTAACCGCTAAACTTCACTATGCACCGTTCTACTACTCACTCTAGTGGAGCCCCAACAAGCGTTTAGCTTCCAGCCCAGGCAAAGAAACAGGTACCACATATATCATATATGTCGTGGGCTGCTCATCATGAACTAGTATTATGTCCTAATTGAACGACTGCGTCATTTCGACCCAGAGCTCCACTAAGCTCATCTTTTCAAGCTCCACTACTTGTAGATATACACCTGTTGCTCCAAGCACAAGTATGTTACTAAAACCCTAAACCAATGGGATCTATATAATACTAAAACAAATATGAAAACAAAACAAAAAATAAGGAGCTGCAGTCATATGAGCAAAAACCAGAACTACATACACTAAAGGAGCCAGATACAAAAAATGCTTGTATATATCCATGCAACACAGTCAGAAAAAGATAATACAAGTAGCTACATATCAGCTAGCTACTCTTCTCTACATAGTTAAAGCACGAGGAACCAGATACAAACACACCTGAACAAACCACCATGCTAACATTGATTCCACCACCAGATCCAAACGAGCAAACAAACAAAATCAATGGAATACAACAGAGGAAACACATGCTGTGTGTTGTAAACGAACTACCTAGCTAGACAATACAGTAGACACAATCACAAAGCACCCATGATATCGGCCATTAAAATCCTGGCATAGCGTTACCACACCAGATCCAAAATCGAGCAACCAAAGCGACACTAGATGAAAAAAGCTACAGAGGGGAGGGGATAAACGACGAACCCATCCTGCTGCCGACGAAACCTCTTACGACCTCGTCGAATCACTGGTCGCTCCATGGAAGCATCGCCATGGAGCAACCCACCTCGTCCGTGTCGACGACCAGCCATGGAGCAGATCTCCGGTACCCCCTCCCGCCCCACCGCCGCCCGCACCTTCCGGCAGCCCTCCCGCTCGCCGCCGCAGCCGCTCGCCGCCGCGGACTCGCTCCGCTCCGCTCAGCTCCGCCCCTATCCTCTTCTCCCCAAAAAATGAAACGACAGAGGACAGAAACCGTGCGCTATGGACAAGATAACACGAACCCCGAAATTCAAAACAGTTGAAAAGACCGGAAAAACCAGAGCTAACTGAAAAAACCGAACTAAAAAAAAATCGGCGGGACGGTGCTATTGACGTTGTACACTGAGCATAACACACGTAGAAAGACATCAAGATTCGCGTTGTCTCCACAAATGAACGATGAGAGATATGACTTGAAGCGAATTGTGTTTTCAGCTAGCTGAAAATTAGGAACGGTGTAAAATTATTACTCTCCACACAAGCATAATCAATTTTATTAGTTGTAGTGGGAGCAAATTCAACAAAGTAGCTATCATTATTATTCTCATCAAGTGTAGGAGGCATAGTATAGTCATAATAAAATTTACTCTCCATAGTAGGCGGCACCAAAAGACCACTATCATTATAATCATCATAAATAGGAGGCAAAGTATCATCAAAGAAAATTTTCTCCTCAATGCTTGGGGGACTAAAAATATCATGCTCATCAAAACCAGCTTCCCCAAGCTTAGAATTTTCTATATCATTAGGAACAATGGTGTTCAAAGCGTTCATACTAATATCATTGCTACTAGCATGCAAATAAGATTCCATATGTTTTTTAATTTTCGCAGCAAACAATCCATGTCTTAACTCAGGAAATAGAATAAGAAGCTCATTGTTACTTTCCATTATGCCTAACTAGTGTAAACAAGAAACCAAAAGATGCAATTGCAGGATCTAAAGGAAATAGCTTCGAGTACTTACAACGGCGCCGGAAAATAGCTTGGTAGCCGAGATCCGGAGTGTGAGTACCTTTTACCTTTCCTCTCCGGCAACGGCGCCAGAAAATAGCTTGATGTCTACGGGTGCTTCTATTCTTGTAGACAGTGTTGGGCCTCCAAGAGCAGAGGTTTGTAGAACAGCAACAAGTTTTCCCTTAAGTGGATCACCCAAGGTTTATCGAACTCAGGGAGGAAGAGGACAAAGATATCCCTCTCAAGCAACCCTGCAATCACGATACAAGAAGTCTCTTGTGTCCCCAACACACCTAATACACTTGTCAGATGTATAGGTGCACTAGTTCGGCGAAGAGATAGTGAAATACAAGTAGTATGGATGTATATGAGGGGTAATAGCAATCTGAATAAAATATGGCAGCGAGTAAACATGCAACAGAACAGTAAATAAGCGGTGTTTGCAGTATTGGAAACAAGGCCTAGGGATCATACTTTCACTAGTGGACACTCTCAACATTGATCACATAACAGAATAAATAGATAAATGCTATACTCTACACTCTCTTGTTGGATGATGAACACCACTAGTTGTGTAGGATTACACGAACCCTCAATGCCGGAGTTAACAAGCTCCACAATATTCGATATTCATGTTTAAATAACCTTAGAGTGCACGATAGATCAACACAACTAAACCAAGTACTAACATAGCATGCACACTGTCACCATCACACTATGAAGGAGGCATAGATCACATCAATACTATCATAGCAATAGTTAACTTCATAACCTACAAGAGATTATGATCATAATCTACGACAAGTACTACACGATGCACACACTGTCACCGTTACACCGTGCAGGAGGAATAGAGTACTTTAATAACATCACTAGAGTAGCACATAGATGAATAGTGATACAAAACACATTGCAATCATAAAGGGATATAAATAAGCACTTCAATATGCTATTCATAACAGTGAATAAGTATTCTGTGAAATATAGCCTAAGAGACCCACACGGTGCACACACTGTCACCTTTACACACGTGGGACAAGGAGTCTCCGGAGATCACATAAGTAAAATCCACTTGACTAGCATAATGACATCTAGATTACAAGCATCATCATATGAATCTCAATCATGTAAGGCAGCTCATGAGATTATTGTATTGAAGTACATGGGAGAGAGATTAACCACATAGCTACCGGTACAGCCCTTAGCCTCGAGGGAGAACTACTCCCTCCTCATGGGAGACAGCAGCGGTGATGAAGATGGCGGTGGTGTCGATGGAGGAGCCTTCCGGGGGCACTTCCCCGTCCCGGCGGCGTGCCGGAACAGAGACTCCTGTCCCCCCAGATCTTGGCTTCGCGATGGCGGCGGCTCTGGAACTTTTCTCGTACCGTGGCTTATTCCTCTCGGGTTTTAGGTCAGGGACCTTTATATAGGCGAAGAGGCGGCGTCAGAAGGTCAACGAGGCGACGACACAACAGGGGGGCGCGGGCCCCCCCTTGGCCGCGCCAGGGTAGTGTCTGGTGGGCCTGTGGCCCCCCTCTGGCCTCTCTCGGGTGCTCTGGAAGCTTCTGGTGAAAATAGGGTACTGGGCGTTGATTTCGTCCGATTCCGAGAATATTTCCTTACTAGGATTTCTGAAACCAAAAACAGCAGAAAACGAGAGCGGCACTTCGGCATCTCGTCAATAGGTTAGTTCCGGAAAATGCATCAAAACGATATAAAGTGTGAACAAAACATGTAGGTATTGTCATAAAACAAGAATGGAACATCAGAAATTATAGATACGTTGGAGACGTATCAGATAGCTGAGGACTTCTACTCCTCTGAGGAATGTGTTACTGATGAGCAGAATAGAGGTCTAGAGGCTCCTTTCTCAGAGGAAGAGATCAAGAAAGCTATTTTTGATTCTTACTCTGATGGAGCCCCTGGTCCAGATGGTTTACCTTTTTTTTCTATCAACATTTTTGGGATCTGCTAAAGGATGACCTCATGGCTATGTTTAAAGATTTTCATGAGGGTAATCTGGATTTATTTAGGCTAAATTTTGCCATTTTAACTTTGATTCCAAAAGAACCTGAAGCTAGTAGCATGAAGAAATTCAGGCATATTAGTCTCTTGAATTGTTGTTTCAAAATCTTTACTAAGGTTTTAACCAATAGGCTTGCTCTTATCATGGGCATCATTACTTCAATTAATCAATCTGCATTCATCAAAGGCAGGTTTATTCTGGAAAGTGTAGTGACAACCCATGAAGTCCTTCACTCTATAGTGCATGAAAAAAAAAGAAGGGCTGGTCCTTAAGCTAGACTATGAAAAAGCTTTTGATAAAGTTGACATTGATTTCCTTTTAGATGTTCTTGGTAAGAGAGGTTTCTGCCCTAAAGTTCTATCCTGGATTAAAGCTATTACTACTCAAGGCTCTGTTGGAGTCAAGTTAAATAATGATGTTGGAAATTTTTTCATCACAGGCAAAGGGCTGAGACAGGGGGATCCCCTCTCCCCCCTTCTCTTTAACCTAGTAGTAGATGTTTTAACTAGGATGCTGATTAAGGCATCCAATGCCAACCTCATTAGAGGTCTTTGTTTGAATCTCTGCCCTAGAGGTATCATTTGCCTCCAGTATGCAGATGATACTATTCTTTTCTCTGAAAATAATCTTGTTCTTGCATCAAACCTTAAGGTGGTGCTTACTTGTTTTGAACAAGTATCAGGGATGAGGATTAACTATGAGAAGAGTGAGCTTATACCTCTGGGTGTTAGTGAAGAAGAAGTAAATTCTTACATTGACATTCTGGGATGTGCCTTAGGTACATTCCCTATCAAATACCTAGGTATACCTTTGCACTATAGTAAACTTAGAAGAGAGGACATCCAGCCACTGATAGATAAAATCCTAAAAAGGATTGCTGGCTGGAGAGGAAAATTACTCTCTTATGCTGCTAGACTAACCCTTATTAAGGCTTGTCTGGATAGCATCCCCATTTATCTTCTCTCCTTTTTTAAATTTCCCAAATGGGCCCTGGATCTTATTAATACCCAGATGGCAAATTGTTTGTGGAATGATTTTGAGGGTCACAGGAAGCTTCATCTAGCTAACTGGAAATTAGTCTGCAAAAAGAAAGAATTTGATGGGTTAGGGATCCCTGACTTGGCCAATGTTAACCTTTGTCTCCTTGGTTCCTGGATTAAAAGATATTCTCTAGATGATGGGAAAATCTGGAAGTCCTTAGTAGATGCCAAGTATGATACACATAATCCTAACATCTTCTGTATCTCTACATCTGGTATCTCCCAATTTTGGAAGGGGGTGATGTGGGCTGCAGAGAGTGTCAAGTTTGGCTACAGATGGAAAGTTGGGGATGGGACCAAAATTAGGTTCTGGGAAGATACCTGGTGTCAACAACCGGATTTTTAAGTCCAGATGCCTATTATGTCAATCATCGCAATCCCAGAAATATTGTTGTTGCGAGGCATAATAGTTAAGTATCACAGTCATCATTCATTACAAATCATATTGTCTTACTACTTGAATCACATGATCCATTTTACACAAATAGTTGATCTATTGATCAACGAACAAACACCAGTTCATAGCGGAAGCGTAAAGATAAATGGACTCTCTAGTCCACAGGCCAACGCTTGACGTCAGAAAACTCCTAGTTGTCGTAGGCGTCCTGCTGGTCATCACCTTGGTAGTTCTGTTCATCTTCATACTCTGGCCATTTGAATAGCCAGGGACAAAGCCGTGAGTACTTTAAGTACTCGCAAACTAATACTAGGGTAAGTGCTAACAATTTTAGTAAGGGGGTGCTAAGCTCTAGTTTATTTGCATAAAGCCAATTTTAGTTCACAAGTATTTGATAAAGACTTATTCATGTGCTAACTAACTCAAGTGGGAACATTAGTGTCATTCCCACAACATTGTTGTGATTCAAATTCAAGTCACCATTCACCATGTATTTTATCAACACTTTCAAGAATCTAACACTGGAAACTGTATGGCCTTTCCAACTGTCCGTAACCGTGGACACGGCTATTCGAATAGGTTTACACTCTGCAGAGGTTGCACACTTGTGCCACAACATTTGATTTCATCCGTCGGGATAACCCCGAATCATCGTAACACAGTACGCGGATCATCAACCATAACCTTTCATTTACAGACCCTAGTATGAGCACCTCTCCCCATGAGCTTGGCCTCCCACTGAAGACCAACTGTCAACCTGGGAACTGCACAGGGCTTGGCCGTACAATTCACCTCAATTCACATCATTTCTCAACAACGGAGGCAGCCTCGGCATAACCCCTATGATGTGTGTTCAGAGGGAACCCATACTAAGATACATAAACTTCTAGTTAAGCCCTTACCCATAATCAGGTATTGTCGGGGTACTTATGAATTGGAAAGGTATCGCATCCAAACCAATATTAGTTTTTAATCAAAAATCACTATCTTCTCTTGGTCATATTCACCTTCAAAATTCATTCAATGGAATAAACCATCATTCCAAAGTTTCAACTTCATTTCAAATCACATGTTCCCATCTAAAGTAGTCAAGTTTTAATATTAGCACTAGCATCTAGTCATGAGGGGGTGCTAACTACTTGTAATGCTAGTTAGGCTAAGTTTGATACTCTTGTAGTATTCTAGACTTAGTGAATCATGAATCAAAAAGTACTTTGACAAAAACAAAACAATAAAGCTTGTAAGTAAAAGCTTGTAGTAAAACTTGGGATGGCTCATGAAGCATGAGAAAAGATGAGTGTGCCTTGTTCTTGGTAGAACTTTGCACTTGCAAGAATATTAGCTTGCCTTGGTAGTTCTCAAAGTTTTCCTCCTCCTTCTCTTGGTAGCAACCTTCTTCCTCCGGGTATTCTCCGGTACTAGCGTCTAAATTTGAATACGAGGTATAATCACTCAACTAATTCAATGGCTATTCCCAACATCACATATATTCACACAAACTACTCTAAGCACACAATTAATATAATTAAGGTGCATTGGTTGTGTTGCTTGAGGAAAATAATTTCCTCTCATTACATATGTAAATGATAGTTTCCATAGGGTTCTTGAGAAATAATTTCCTCTCATTGAAATCTTCTTAAGATTTAATTTCTCAAACAATCATGCATGAATTTATATTGACATAAGTCAACCATTCATCATCATCATTTGAGAAAATGATTTAAATGAGGTAGACCCCTCATACCATTTAATAAATCTACAAATGATTTAAATCTCCAAGTATTTCATATAAGAGTGTTTGACCAGGGGTACAAACATCACATGAATTCACTTGGGACAAGATTTAAATGAAGTACAATACTTCATATGATTTGCATAATAGTTTTGGACAATATCACTTTAATAAAATAGCCATATTGTCCATTAATTAAACTAGGGCATGATCATGCAAAGTGACCACACCATTTTCTTTCAGGAACAATTAGTGTAAGTCAAATGTGAGCTATGAGAGTTGGAATTAATTAAATATCTATTTTGGTTGATTTTTAATAATTATTTGAATATGCAAAAGTCCCTGCTTTCTTCTTTTTATCATTTTATTTCTAGAACAGATCTTGAGGTGGGACCAGTGGCATGTTGTAGATATTTTTACTAGCTTTCTAACAATATAAAGTTCGCTAAATTTGGCCAAGCCAAACAGATTCTATGAATTTTCGAAGTTGGGTCCAGTATTGAATTTGAACTAAATCATTTAAACTAGATTTGAATTAAAAAGGCCGGCGGGAAAACTAACTGGGCCTATTTGAATTAAAACGGCCCAAGGCCAGCCCACCATGCATCCACGACGCGTGGGCTGCCTGACGGGTGGGCTCCACCCGTCAGCCTCTATTTCTACGCGAAGCGATACGGGGGCTGTGGCGCGTTGGATCAGAACGCGATCCAACGGCTCACGCTCGTCATCGTCGACGACGAGAGCGAGGCTCGCCGGCGGCTCAGGTAGGGGGTCGGAGAGCTAACTAGGGCTCCCGCGGTGGCTGGAAGTGTGCGCGAGGAAGGTGTGGACGACGACGAAGCTCCTGGCACTGGCGGCAGCTCCAGGGGCGGCTCCAATCGTCGGCGGCGAGGTGAGGTACTGGCGGGCTCCGGCGGCTAAATTGGTGAGCTCTGGTGGTGAATCGAGAGGGGGAAGTGGTCGAGGAGGTCGAGGGAGAAGAGGGGATGGTCCTGGTGTGCTCAGATCGTCGAGGGGAGGCCTCCTTTTATAGGCGTGGAAGGGTGCCGTGGGTGCTGCGGTAAGTCGACAAGCGTGCGGCGTCTCCGGCGAGCTAGCGGGCTAGGCAGCGACGCGGCGCGGCGCTGTTTAGTGCATCATGGCGGTTCTCCTGGTGGCGACAGCGGGGTCGGGCGGCATCTGGTGAGCTCGCATTGCGTCCGTGTCTGCCGCGGCCGTGGCGGGATCGTGTCGTCGTCTCCGGCGGCGGCGGGCAAGGGCAGTGGTCGCGCGCGTGTCTGGCGCGTCGCGGTGGCATGCTGAGGCTCGACGAGCAGCGGGAGGGTCCAGGGCGTGCGTGAGGTGGCCGTGCGGCGCGTGTCCAGGGCGTGTCTGCACATGCACACTCGCGACACGAGCGGCATGGCCGTGCCGATCTGGGCGCGCGATCTCCGACGGCTGTCGTCGTCGTCCGTGGCTGTGGCGATGCTAGGGCGTTGTAGGGAGGTGCGGTGGCGCTTGTAGACACCAGGGCCAGAGAAGTGGAGGAAGGGGAGAAGAGAGGGCACGACATGGCCGGCATGTGTCGGCATGGCCATGTCCATGGCCGGCTAGCCTCGCCCCTAGGGTTTCTGTGGTGAGGTGATGAGTAGAGGGGACAAGGGGACCAAGTAGAGTAGTTAGGGCAGGTTAGGGTTGAGTAGAATCACTATTTTAAATAGTGTTGCATGTTCCCTATTTGTATTTCACAAATTTTGCCCAAATTTGGTTGAGTTCAAATGGTTCCAAAATTTGAAAATGGTGTGTTTAGTTGAGTTGTAAATGACCAGAGAGAATGAGAGGTGGTGGTGGAATTTAGAAATTCCAAGAATTGCAAATTGGCTAAGTGTGAGATTGTTCCACATATTAAAAAGTCTCAACTTTGCATGTGTATAGAATTTGATCCGAGATGAATTTGACATGGTGGTCTTTACAAAACTTGTTCACCTTGATGTCCTCTTGGATGACATGCAAAGAGTTGAGAAAGCTTAGTTTGAAAATATTGAGATACAAGGGCCCAAAGTGGTGACCAGAATATAATTGGCAGATTGGACCATTATTCTATGTGATCCCATTTTGCATTTGAATTTGATTTGATTTGTGTTTCTATGATTCCAAAAGTTGTAATAAGTGTTTAGTAATGTATTTCCACTAATGGTGAAGACCAAATTGGTCTAGGGTCAAAATTTATAAAAATGGCATAAAGCCTATGTGAGGGTTTTAGGGTTTTTCTTATTTGAATTCTTTCTCTTTTATTTTATTTGGTTGGTGATCTTCACTTGATCACATTAGGGTTTTAGGGTTTAGCACACACACAATGTAACAAGCATCATGGCATATCACTCAAATGCACAAGTCCTATGCATGGCACTATATGTAAGAAAAAGTTTTTGTTGGTTCTGAAATTTGAATCTCTGGAATTCTTCTAATTTTCTTTTATTGAAATTTGGGATGTTACAAACCCTTCCCCCTTACAAAAGATCTCGTCCCGAGATCTAAAAGAAAATTAGGTACTAAAGAGATCTGGGTATTCTTTCTTCATATCTTCCTCCCGCTCCCAAGTGGCTTCGTCTTCAGTATGGTTACTCCACAGTATCTTCAGAAACTTGATACTCCGGGTGCGGGTGGTTCTGTAAGCTTCCTCCAGTATGCGAATAGGCACTTCGCGGTATGTCAAGTCCGTGTTGATATCTACCGATCGGTGATCGATGTTCTTGAACACTTCGGTCTTCTCGGGGACTTCTAGGCACTTCCGGAGGAGTGAGATGTGAAACACGTCGTGCACAGCCGCCATTTCTTCTGGTAGCTCCAGTTTATAAGATACTTCACCTCGGCGGCTGAGAACTTTGAAGGGTCCAACATATCGGGGTGCAAGCTTTCCTTTCAGCTGGAATCTCTGCATTCCTTTAAGGGGTGACACCTTGAGGTAGACAAAATCTCCGATCTCAAAGGTCATTTCTCGGCGTCTCTTGTCGGCATAACTCTTCTGCCTTGACTGAGCCGTCTTGAGGTACTCTCGGATCTTGTGCACCTTCTCTTCGGCTTCTCAAAGAACATCTGGTCCGAAGACTTGGCTTTCTCCGACTTCCGCCAATTCAGGGGGGTACGGCATTTCCTTCCGTACAAGGCTTCAAAGGGGGTCATCTGTAAACTAGCTTGGTAACTGTTGTTGTATGAGAATTCTGCATAGGGCAGGCAGTCTTCCCACTTAGATCCATACTCCAGCACACAGGCTCTCAACATATCTTCCAGTATCTGGTTGACTCTTTCAGTCTGTCCATCGGTCTGCGGGTGATAGGCTGTGCTGAAATTCAGCCGGGTTCCGAGTCCTTCATGCACTTTCTGCCAGAATCTTGAGGTGAATTGTGATCCTCTATCTGACACTATAGACTTCGGGGTTCCGTGCAGGGCTACTATTCTGGAGATATACAACTCAGCTAACTTTGGGCCTTGGTAGGTGGTTTTGACTGGGATGAAATGGGCTACCTTGGTCATTCTATCGACAACTACCCAAATGGAATCATTTCCTTTGCTGGATTTGGGCAGACCGGTGATAAAATCCATTCCTACTGAGTCCCACTTCCATTCTGGAATCTGCAGTGGCTGCAGCAATCCTGCGGCTCGCTGATGTTCTGCCTTAACTCTCTGACAGATGTCACACTTGGCGATGTAGCTTCCAATTTCTCTTTTCATTCCATGCCACCAAAATTGTTCCTTCAAATCTTGGTACATCTTGGTACCTCCGGGGTGGATAGAATAAAGAGTGTCGTGGGCTTCTTGCAGAATAACTTGCTTCAACTCTGAGTCCGATGGTACGCACAGGCGTCCGTTGTACCAAAGAACTCCTTCCTCATCTACAGTGAATCCCGGTGCTTTCCCTGCAGCTATCTGGTTCTTGATTCCGTCCATGCTGGCATTTCCCTTCTGGGCTTCCTTGATCTGACCAATCAAGGTGGGTTGAAGCTCTATGCTGGCTAGGAATCCTTCACTAACTAGTTCCATTCTGAACTGCTCAAACTCTTGGTGTAGGCTAGGTTGTTCTGCGGCTATCATGGAGTTTAACTGACAAGGCAGTCTACTCAGGGCATCTGCCACTACATTGGCTTTGCCGGGGTGGTAATGGATTTCCATATCATAATCCTTTATCAACTCTAACCATCTCCTCTGCCTCATGTTTAGTTCCTTCTGGGTGAAAATATATTTCAGGCTCTTGTGATCTGAGTAGATCTCGCATCGATTACCCATGAGGTAACGACGCCGTACTTTTAAGGCTAAAACTACGACTGCAAGCTCGAGGTCATGGGTTGGGTAGTTCTGCTCATGTTGCTTCAGTTGCCGAGACAGATAAGATATCACCTTGCCTTCCTGCATCAACACACATCCAAGACCAATCTTGGATGCATCACAGTAGACATCGAATGGTTTGGTGATATCTGATACGTCTCCAACGTATCGATAATTTCTTATGTTCCATGCTACTTTATTGATGATATCTACATGTTTTATACACATTATATGTCATATTTATGCATTTTCTGGAACTAACCTATTAACAAGATGCCGAAGTGCCAGTTCCTGTTTTCTGCTGTTTTTGGTTTCAGAAATCCTAGTAACGAAATATTCTCGGAATTGTACGAAATCAACGCCCAGGTTCCTATTTTGCCCGGAAGCATCCAGAACACCCGAGAGCCGCCAGAGGGGGGCCCTGTGGGCCCCAGATGACATGGTGGCGCGGCCTGGGCCCTGGCCGCGCCACCCTATGGTGTGGTCGCCCCTTTGACCCTCCTGCGCCGCCTCTTCGCCTATATAAAGCCCCTGCATCGAAAACCCTTACGGAGGAAGCCACGATACGGAAAACCTTACAGAGCCGCCGTCATCGCGAAGCCAAGATCTGGGGGACAGGAGTCTCTGTTCCGGCACCCTGCCGGAGCGGGGAAGTGCCCCCGGAAGGCTCCTCCATCGACACCGCTGCCATCTCCACCGCCATCTTCATCACCGCTGCTGCTCCCATGAGGAGGGAGTAGTTCTCCATTGAGGCTCGGGGCTGTACCGGTAGCTATGTGGTTCATCTCTCTCCTATGTACTTCAATACAATAATCTCATGAGCTGCCTTACATGATTGAGATTCATATGATGATGCTTGTAATCTAGATGTCATTATGCTAGTCAAGTGGGTTTTACTTATGTGATCTCCGGAGACTCCTTGTCCCACGTGTGTAAAGGTGACAGTGTGTGCACCGTGTGAGTACTTGGCGTAGGCTATGATTGTGATCTCTTGTAGATTATGAAGTTAACTATTGCTATGATAATATTGATGTGATCTATTCCTCCTACATATGCATGAAGGTGACAGTGTGCATGCTATGCTAGTACTTGGTTTAGTCTTTTGATCTATCTTACACTAAAGGTTACTAAAATATGAGCATTATTGTGGAGCTTGTTAACTCCGGCATTGAGGGTTCGTGTAATCCTACGCAATGTGTTCATCATCCAACAAAAGTGTAGAGTATGCATTTATCTATTCTGTTATGTGATCAATGTTGAGAGTGTCCACTAGTGAAAGTCTAATCCCTAGGCCTTGTTCCTAAATACTGCTGAGTTACTACTGCTTGTTTACTGTTTTACTGTGTTACTACTGCTGCAATACTACCACCATCAACTACACGCCAGCAAGCTATTTTCTGGCACCGTTGCTACTGCTCATATATATTCATACCACCTGTATTTCACTATCTCTTCGCCGAACTAGTGCACCTATTTGGTGTGTTGGGGACACAAGAGACTTCTTGCTTTGTGGTTGCAGGGTTGCATGAGAGGGATATCTTTGACCTCTTCCTCCCTGAGTTCGATAAACCTTGGGTGATCCACTTAAGGGAAAACTTGCTGCTGTTCTACAAACCTCTGCTCTTGGAGGCCCAACAACATCTACGAGGAAAGGAGGGGGAACGTAGACATCAAGCTATTTTAAAGGCGCCGTTGCCGGGAGGAAAGGTAAAAGGTACTCACACTCCGGATCTCGGCTACTAAGCTATTTTCCCGGCGCCATTGTAAGTACTCGAAGCTATTTCCTTTAGACTCTGCAATTGCGACATTTGGTTTCTTGTTTACACTAGTTAGGCATAATGGAAAACAACAAAAATATGAGAGATCTTTATGAACTTTATCTTGAATTAGGACATGATGTGTTTGAAGAGAGAATTAAAAAACCCATGGAACTTTATATGCATGATAATGGGAATGTTATTAGTATGAATGCTTTGAACACCATTGTTGCTAATGCTATGGAAAATTCTAAGCTTGGGGAAGCCGGCTTTGATGAGCATGATATTTTTAGTCCCCCAAGCATTGAGGAGAAAATTTACTTTGATGATACTTTGCCTCCTATTTATGATGATTATAATGATAGTAGTCTTTTGTTACCACCTGTTATGGAGGATAAATTTGATTATGATTACAATATACCTCCTATATTTGATAGCTACTTTGTTGAATTTGCTCCCACTACAACTAATAAAATTGATTATGCTTATGTTGGGAGTAGTAATTATTTTATGCATGAGACTCATGATAAGAATGCTTTATGTGATAGTTATATTGTTGAGTTTGATCATGATGCTACTGAAAGTTATTATGAGAGAGGAAAATATGGTTGTAAAAATTTTCATGTTACTAAAACACCTCTCTATGTGCTGAAATTTTTGAAACTACACTTGTTTTATCTTCCTATGCTTGTTACTTTGCTCTTCATGAACTTGTTTATTCACAAGATTCCTATGCATAGGAAGCATGTTAGACTTAAATGTGTTTTGAATTTGCCTCTTGATGCTCTCTTTTACTTCAAATACTATTTCTTGCGAGTGCATTATTAAAACTGCTGAGCCCATCTTAATGGCTATAAAGAAAGAACTTCTTGGGAGATAACCCATGTGTTTATTTTACTACAGAAATTTTTGTTTTGTTGAGTCTTGGAAGTTGTTTACTACTGTAGCAACCTCTCCTTATCATGTTTTTGTGCCAAGTAAAGTTTCTATGTCAAAGTTGATGTTATATTTGGGATCGCTGCGCAGAAACAGCATTGCTGTCTGTCACGAATCTGGGCACAATTCTCTGTAGAAAATTCAAAAAAATCTGCCAATTTACGAGCGTGATCCTCAGATATGTACGCAACTTTCATTAGTTTTGAGTTTTTCCATTTGAGCAAGTCTGGTGCCATTTCTAAATTCGTCTTTACGGACTGTTCTGTTTTTGACAGATTCTGCCTTTTATTTCGCATTGCCTCTTTTGCTATGTTGGATTTATTTCTTTGATCCACTAATGTCCAGTAGCATTATGCAATGTCCAGAAGTGAAAATAATGATTGTGTCACCTCTGAATGTGTGAATTATTAATTGTGCACTAACCTCTAATGAGTTTGCTTGAAGTTTGGTGTGAAGGAAGTTTTCAAGGGTCAAGAGAGGAGAATGATATACTATGATCAAGAGGAGTGAAAGCTCTAAGCTTGGGGATGCCCCCGTGGTTCACCCCTGCATATTTTAAGAAGACTCAAGCGTCTAAGCTTGGGGATGCCCAAGGCATCCCCTTCTTCATCGACAACATCATCAGGTTCCTCCCCTGAAACTATATTTTTATTCAATCACATCTTATGTACTTTACTTGGAGCGTCTGTGTGCTTTTATTTTTGTTTTTGTTTTGTTATCTTAGTTCTCTGAATAAGTTCATCCTTGTGTGGGAGAGAGACACGCTCCGCTGGTTCGTATGAACACATGTGTTCTTAGCTCATAATATTCATGGCGAAGTTTCCTCTTCGTTAAATTGTTATATGGTTGGAATTGGAAAATGCTACATGTAGTAATTGGTAAAATGTCTTGGATAATGTGATACTTGGCAATTGTTGTGCTCATGTTTAAGCTCTTGCATCATATACTTTGCACCTATTAATGAAGAAATACATAGAGCCTGCTAAAATTTGGTTTGCATAATTGGTCTCTCTAAGGTCTAGATAATTTCTAGTATTGAGTTTTGAACAACAAGGAAGACGGTGTAGAGTTTTATAATGTTTACAATATGTCTTTTATGTGAGTTTTGCTGCACCGGTTCATCCTTGAGTTTGCTTCAAATAACCTTGCTAGCCTAAGCCTTGTATCGAGAGGGAATACTTCTCATGCATCCAAATCCTTGAGCCAACCACTGTGCCATTTGTGTCCACCATACCTACCTACTACATGGTATTTCTCCGCCATTCCAAAGTAAATTGCTTGAGTGCTACCTTTAAACCATTCAAAAGTTATTACCTCTTATTTGTGTCAATGTTTTATAGCTCATGAAGAAGTATGTGGTGTTATCTTTCAATCTTGTTGGGCAACTTTCACCAATGGACTAGTGGCTTCATCCGCTTATCCAATAACTTTGCAAAAAGAGCTGGCAATGGGATTCCCAGTCCCAAATTAAGTAACAAAAATAGACACTCCTCCATGGTATGTGATTGTTGGACGGCACCCGAAGGATTCGGTTAGCCATGGCTTGAAAAAGCAAAGGTGGGGAGGAGTTTCATCATAATAAAACTAAAATAAAAAGGCACTCCTTCATGGTATGAGATTGTTGGCAGGCACCCGAGGATTCGGTTAGCCATGGTTTGTGAAAGAAAGGTTGGAAGGAGTGCCACCCAAAAATAAAATAAAATGGGAGCCGCTCTTTGAAGGTTTGTCTGGCAAGGGGGTTAGAGTGCCCACTACCATTCGTTGACAACAACAAACACCTCTCAAAACTTTACTTTTATGCTCTCTTTATGTTTTCAAAATAAAAGCTCTAGCACAAATATAGCAATCGATGCTTTCCTCTTTGAAGGACCATTCTTTTACTTTTTATGTTGAGTCAGTTCACCTATTTCTCTCCACCTTAAGAAGCAAACACTTGTGTGAACTGTGCATTGATTCTTACATACTTGCTTATTGCATTTGTTATATTACTCTATGTTGACAATTATCCATAAGATATACATGTTACAAGTTGAAAGTAACTGCTGAAACTTAATCTTCCATTGTGTTGCTTCAATGTCTATACTTTAAATTATTGCTTTATGAGTTAACTCTTATGCAAGACTTATTGATGCCTGTCTTGAAAGTGCTATTCATGAAAAGTCATTGCTTTATGATTCAGTTGTTTACTCATGTCATTACCTTTGTTTTGATCGCTGCATTCATTACATATGTTTACAAATAGTATGATCAAGATTATGATGGCATGTCACTTCAGAAATTATCTTTGTTATCGTTTTACCTGCTCGGGACGAGCAGAACTAAGCTTGGGGATGCTGATACGTCTCCAACGTATCGATAATTTCTTATGTTCCATGCTACTTTATTGATGATATCTACATGTTTTATACACATTATATGTCATATTTATGCATTTTCTGGAACTAACCTATTAACAAGAAGCCGAACTGCCAGTTCATGTTTTCTTCTGTTTTTGGTTTCAGAAATCCTAGTAACGAAATATTCTCGGAATTGGACGAAATCAACGCCCAGGTTCCTATTTTGCCCGGAAGCATCCAGAACACCCGAGAGCCGCCAGAGGGGGGCCCTGTGGGCCCCAGATGACATGGTGGCGCGGCCTGGGCCCTGGCCGCGCCACCCTATGGTGTGGTCGCCCCTTTGACCCTCCTGCGCCGCCTCTTCGCCTATATAAAGCCCCTGCATCGAAAACCCTTACGGAGGAAGCCACGATACGGAAAACCTTACAGAGCCGCCGTCATCGCGAAGCCAAGATCTGGGGGACAGGAGTCTCTGTTCCGGCACCCTGCCGGAGCGGGGAAGTGCCCCCAGAAGGCTCCTCCATCGACACCGCTGCCATCTCCACCGCCATCTTCATCACCGCTGCTGCTCCCATGAGGAGGGAGTAGTTCTCCATTGAGGCTCGGGGCTGTACCGGTAGCTATGTGGTTCATCTCTCTCCTATGTACTTCAATACAATGATCTCATGAGCTGCCTTACATGATTGAGATTCATATGAGTTTTGTATCACTATTCATCTATGTGCTACTCTAGTGATGTTATTAAAGTACTCTATTCCTCCTCCACGTGTGTAAAGGTGACAGTGTGTGCACCGTGTGAGTACTTGGCGTAGGCTATGATTGTGATCTCTTGTAGATTATGAAGTTAACTATTGCTATGATAATATTGATGTGATCTATTCCTCCTACATATGCATGAAGGTGACAGTGTGCATGCTATGCTAGTACTTGGTTTAGTCTTTTGATCTATCTTACACTAAAGGTTACTAAAATATGAGCATTATTGTGGAGCTTGTTAACTCCGGCATTGAGGGTTCGTGTAATCCTACGCAATGTGTTCATCATCCAACAAAAGTGTAGAGTATGCATTTATCTATTCTGTTATGTGATCAATGTTGAGAGTGTCCACTAGTGAAAGTCTAATCCCTAGGCCTTGTTCCTAAATACTGCTGAGTTACTACTGCTTGTTTACTTGTTTCTTGTGTTACCTGCTGCAATACTACCACCATCAACTACACGCCAGCAAGCTATTTTCTGGCACCGTTGCTACTGCTCATATATATTCATACCACCTGTATTTCACTATCTCTTCGCCGAACTAGTGCACCTATTTGGTGTGTTGGGGACACAAGAGACTTCTTGCTTTGTGGTTGCAGGGTTGCATGAGAGGGATATCTTTGACCTCTTCCTCCCTGAGTTCGATAAACCTTGGGTGATCCACTTAAGGGAAAACTTGCTGCTGTTCTACAAACCTCTGCTCTTGGAGGCCCAACACTGTCTACAGGAAAGGAGGGGGAACGTAGACATCAATATCCGGCATGATTAGGGTTGGGGCTGTGGTCAGTCTTGTTTTCAGTGTCTGGAAACTTTCTTCATATTTGTCAGTCCATTCAAACTTCTTGTCCTTCTTTAGCAGTTGAGCCATGGGTCGGGCTATGCTGGAAAATCCTTCAACAAACCTACGGTAGTATCCGGCTAATCCGAGAAAGGCACGGACTTCAGTCTGAGTGGTTGGGGCTTTCCATTCTTCCACTGTTTTGATCTTGGCGGGATCTACGGCTATTCCTCCTGCAGACAAGATATGTCCCAGGAATCCTACTTCCTTTAGCCAAAACTCGCACTTGCTGAACTTGGCATACAACTTGTGCTGCCTAAGGGTTTCTAGGATGATTTCCAAATGTTTCTCATGTTCCTCTTCGGTTTTGGAGTAGATAAGAATGTCATCGATGAAAACCACGACAAACTCATCCAAAAAGTTCATGAAGATCTTATTCATGAGGTTCATGAAGTAAGCTGGGGCATTGGTTAATCCAAACGACATGACGTTGTACTCGTACAACCCATATCTGGTGGTGAAGGCAGTCTTTGGGATATCCGTTGCACGGATCTTCAGCTGATGATAACCAGTCCTAAGATCAATCTTAGAGAACACAGTGGCACCGGTCAACTGGTCAAACAGGTCTTCTATCTTTGGCAAGGGGTATTTGTTTTTGATGGTGACATCGTTAAGCTTACGACAATCCGTACATAAACGACTGGCACCGTCTTTCTTGTCCACAAACAAAACTGGGGATCTCCAAGGCGACGCACTTGGTCGGATCAGACCTTTGGCTAACAGTTCATCCAGTTGTTTCTTCAGTTCCACTAACTCTGCTGGGTTCATGCTATAGGCTCTCTGGGCTATAGGTCCTGTTCCAGGGATTAACTCGATGATAAACTCGATATCCCGATCTGGGGGCATACCGGGTAGACCCTCAGGAAACACATCAGGGTATCGACAGACGACCCTGATCTGATCCAGAGTTGGTTTGGCTACACTTTGGTTGCAGGTAAATTTTCTGGGTAATCTTTCAGATACATGTTCTACTAGGATACCGGTGCTGCTAGTCATGGTGATGGCTTTCTTGGCACAGTCAATCAATCCATGGTGTTTTGACATCCAGTCCATTCCTAGTACGACTTCCAAACCTTTGGTTCCCAGAATGATTAGATTGGCATAGAAATCTACTTCATGGATTCTGATGGGTACATTTTTGCAAATTTTTCTGGCTTTGGTGGTTGATCTGGGAATTTGAACTATCATAACATGCTTCAAAATGATAGGTTGAATTTTACTTGTGGATGCAAAATCTTCGGTGACAAAAGAATGAGATGCTCTGGAATCAAACAACACTCTGGCAGGTACTGAATTAACAGAAAACATACCCAGTACAACATCTGGTGCTTCCTGGGCTTCTTCAGCATTCATGTGGAAGAGTCGTCCACTGCGGTTATTGGGGTTGTTTGGGGCAAACTTCTTGCCGGTGGAGACACGGCGTTGGTGCTGAGCAGGTGCAGCGGTGTTGCCTGCAAGCTTGGCGAGTCTTTTGGGGCACTCGTTGGAGTAGTGTCCCACTACACCACACTCATAACAAGTGATGGTGGCCTTGTCCTTGGTTGCAACGGGGATGGCGTTGCTTCCGGTTCTGGGGGCGGTGTTGGTGTTGTTGTTGTTGTTGTTGGGGGCTCTGGGTGGAGCGCGGTTGAAGTTGTTGTTGTTGTAGTGGCCTCCTGGCCTGGGGTTTCCTCCACTCCGGTTCTGATAACCCGGGCCTGAAGTCTGCATCTGGGGCTTGCTGTTGTTTCTTGGAGTGAAACCTCCGCTTGAGCTGGGGCGATACTTCGGGGCATTGCTGGGCCCACTCTGGTGCATCATACGGCGTTTGCGGTTCTCATTGGCTTGGTTTAGCTTGCCTTCCATCTGGATGGCAGAGTCCACTAAGGCTTCAAGGTCGGCAAAGGGAATGTTGACGAGGACAGTCTGCATCCCATCATGCAGTCTGTTCAGGAATCTCTCCTGCCTCTTCTCGGTGGTGTCGGTCTCATCGGGGGCGTACCTTGACAGAGTAAGGAATCTGTCGCGGTATTCTACCACCGTCATCCGGCCTTGCTTGAGTTCACGGAACTCATCACTCATCTTCTTGATAAGACCCGGGGGCACATGGTACTTGCTGAACTTGAGCTTGAAATCTGCCCAAGTCACGACTTGACCTCCGTTCATGGCACGGGTGCTGGTCCACCAAGCTCTTGCTGGTCCGGCTAAGTAGTGCGTGGCAAATAGCACTTTCTCATTGGCCTCTACTCCAGCTACTTCTAGGTTGTTCTCCATGGTCTGTAACCAGTCATCAGCATCCAAGGGTTCTTCAGTCTTGCTGAAGACAGGTGGGTTTGTGTTCTGGAAGTTCTTGAGTTTGGACCCAGGGTGATCATGGTTGTCATGGCCATAATTGTTGTTGGCCAGCTGCTGAAGTGCTGCAATGTTGGCTTGACGTTCAGCTCTGTCAGTCTCCCTGTCTGCCATCAGGGTTTGCAGCAGTTGCATCATTGCATCCGGATTCGCGTTGCGATTCGGACGAGCCATCTGAACATGTAGACAAATCATGAGATAAGAGGGAAATTCTATGGCTTGTTTGGGTAAGTTTGAAAATATTGAAAACTTGAAGTCTTTAACACACAAACATTCATTCATTCATCCATCACATAGTACAAACTAACACACCCATGGTTTTAAGAACCATTCTTCTCATGCTACGATACAAAGGACGAGATACAACTCACACCTACATAAGTGATCTAGTGCAACTACTCCTCCACATCGACATCCACATCGATGGGGATGATCCCATCCTCTGCGACCTCCAGGAACTCGTAGTCCTCCTCCTCGGTGAGCTCGTCCTCCTCAAAGTCGTCGTCGTCACTCAGGAAGGCTCCTCCTCCCTGAAGGTCGATGCCTCCATCATCATCCTCAATCTCTCTCAGCTGGTCCTCCTGGGCCTTGACAGTGATCTCCAAGGCTGCTATCTTGGCGCGAAGGCGCACTATGGTAGCATCCTTCTTGGCACGCTGCAAGCAGAGTGACTTGCGGTCCTTGTTGAGCATCCTGATGGCCTCACCATGCTGAGTCAGTGCAAAGTGAGTCTGGTTCGCGTAACCACAGGAGTTATCCAGCTCCTTCTGGGTCTGGAACAACATGTAGTCCAGATGGTCCACATGGTGCCTCAGCTGGGGGTGCATCTGTACCTCCATGGGTGCTCCAAAGGAGTCACGCCTTGCGTGGTGAGCAAAGCGAGACGCGAGTACCGCTATCACGTTCTGTCCGCACAGACGCGCGAGTGCCTCCTGAAGAGCACGAGCGAGTCCGTCCATCCAGCTGCTTTCCCTGAAGGAAAAGAGGATCCTCTCAGAAGTAGGAGGCTCCACCTTGCCCCTCAAGTCAGCGGTGATAACCCACTAAAGCTCCCCTCCGTGCTGGTCGTTGACCTCGACTCCGTGAAACTCGGGGTGGGGGCATCCAAGGTACTCCGACAGACCGTCAAGGTCCCTCTCGAAGATCAAGTCTCCGCCGTTCCCGAGCTGGTAAAACTTCACGTTGGTCGGCTCCATCTGAAAGTGAAATGGATGAGCAAGTTAGAGAGAGAACAAGTGTGTCAAATTTTTAAGTACTTTTATAAGGAAGAGCATGGCATATCATTTTTGAAAGATCTCAAGGAAAAAGAGGGGGTATAAATTTTTGCAAGTATTCATTTCCTTTTGTTTTTGTGAAACTAATTTTTTCAGAACGTCCATTCTAAACTAGGGTCTCCTAAGGTCAAACAATGGCTCTGATACCAACTTGTCAACACCCAGATTTTTAAGTCCAGATGCCTATTATGTCAATCATCGCAATCCCAGGAATATTTTTGTTGCGAGGCATAATAGTTAAGTATCACAGTCATCATTCATTACAAACCATATTGTCTTACAACTTGAATCACATGATCCATTTTACACAAATAGTTGATCTATTGATCAACGAACAAACACCAGTTCATAGCGGAAGCGTAAAGATAAATGGACTCTCTAGTCCACAGGCCAACGCTTGACGTCAAAAAACTCCTAGTTGTCGTAGGCGTCCTGCTGGTCATCACCTTGGTAGTTCTGTTCATCTTCATACTCTGGCCATTTGAATAGCCAGGGACAAAGCCGTGAGTACCTTAAGTACTCGCAAACTAATACTAGGGTAAGTGCTAACAATTTTAGTAAGGGGGTGCTAAGCTCTAGTTTATTTGCATAAAGCCAATTTTAGTTCACAAGTATTTGATAAAGACTTATTCATGTGCTAACTAACTCAAGTGGGAACATTAGTGTCATTCCCACAACATTGTTGTGATTCAAATTCAAGTCACCATTCACCATGTATTTTATCAACACTTTCAAGAATCTAACACTGGAAACTGTATGGCCTTTCCAACTGTCCGTAACCGTGGACACGGCTATTCGAATAGGTTTACACTCTGCAGAGGTTGCACACTTGTTCCACAACATTTGATTTCATCCGTCGGGATAACCCCGAATCATCGTAACACAGTACGCGGATCATCAACCATAACCTTTCATTTACAGACCCTAGTATGAGCACCTCTCCCCATGAGCTTGGCCTCCCAGTGAAGACCAATCACAACACAGGGAACTGCACATGGCTTGGCCGTACAATTCACCTCAATTCACATCATTTCTCAACAACGGAGGCAGCCTCGGCATAACCCCTATGATGTGTGTTCAGAGGGAACCCATACTAAGATGCATAAACTTCTAGTTAAGCCCTTTCCCATAATCAGGTATTGTGGGGGTACTTATGAATTGGAAAGGTATCGCATCCAAACCAATATTAGTTTTTAATCAAAAATCACTATCTTCTCTTGGTCATATTCACCTTCAAAATTCATTCAATGGAATAAACCATCATTCCAAAGTTTCAACTTCATTTCAAATCACATGTTCCCATCTAAAGTAGTCAAGTTTTAATATTAGCACTAGCATCTAGTCATGAGGGGGTGCTAACTACTTGTAATGCTAGTTAGGCTAAGTTTGATACTCTTGTAGTATTCTAGACTTAGTGAATCATGAATCAAAAAAGTACTTTGACAAAACCAAAGCAATAAAGCTTGTAAGTAAAAGCTTGTAGTAAAACTTGGGATGGCTCATGAAGCATAAGAAAAGATGAGTGTGCCTTGTTCTTGGTAGAACTTTGCACTTGCAAGAATGTTAGCTTGCCTTGGTAGTTCTCAAAGTTTTCCTCCTCCTCCTCTTGGCAGCAACCTTCTTCCTCTGGGTATTCTCCGGTGCTAGCGTCTAAATTTGAATACGAGGTATAATCACTCAACTAATTCAAGGGCTATTCCCAGCATCACATATATTCACACAAACTACTCTAAGCACGCAATTAATATAATTAAGGTGCATTGGTTGTGTTGCTTGAGGAAAATAATTTCCTCTCATTACATATGTAAATGATAGTTTCCATAGGGTTCTTGAGAAATAATTTCCTCTCATTGAAATCTTCTTAAGATTTAATTTCTCAAACAATCATGCATGAATTTATATTGACATAAGTCAACCATTCATTATCATCATTTGAGAAAATGATTTAAATGAGGTAGACCCCTCATACCGTTTAATAAATCTACAAATGATTTAAATCTCCAAGTATTTCATATAAGAGTGTTTGACCAGGGGTACAAACATCACATGAATTCACTTGGGACAAGATTTAAATGAAGTACAATACTTCATATGATTTGCATAATAGTTTTGGACAATATCACTTTAATAAAATAGCTATATTGTCCATTAATTAAACTAGGGCATGATCATGCAAAGTGACCACACCATTTTCTTGTAGGAACAATTAGTGTAAGTCAAATGTGAGCTATGAGAGTTGGAATTAATTAAATATCTATTTTGGTTGATTTTTAATAATTATTTGAATATGCAAAAGTTCCTGCCTTCTTCTTTTTATCATTTTATTTCTACAACAGATCTTGAGGTGGGACCAGCGGCATGTTGTAGATATTTTTACTAGCTTTCCAACAATATAAAGTTCGCTAAATTTGGCCAAGCCAAACTGATTCTATGAATTTTCGAAGTTGGGTCCAGTATTGAATTTGAACTAAATCATTTAAACTAGATTTGAATTAAAAAGGCCGGCGGGAAAACTAACTGGGCCTATTTGAATTAAAACGGCCCAAGGCCAGCCCACCACGCATCCACGACGCGCGGGCTGCCTGACGGGTGGGCTCCACCCGTCAGCCTCTATTTCTACGCGAAGCGGTACGGGGGCTGTGGCGCGTTGGATCAGAACGGGATCCAACGGCTCACGCTCGTCGTCGTCGACGACGAGAGCGAGGCTCGCCGGCGGCTCAGGTAGGGGGTCGGAGAGCTAACCAGGGCTCCCGCAGTGGCTGGCAGTGTGCGCGAGGAAGGTGTGGACGACGGCGAAGCTCCTGGCACCGGCGGCAGCTCCAGGGGCGGCTCCAATCGTCGGCGGCAAGGTGAGGTACTGGCGGGCTCCGGCGGCTAAATTGGTGAGCTCTGGTGGTGAATCGAGAGGGGGAAGTGGTCGAGGAGGTCGAGGGAGAAGAGGGGATGGTGCTGGTGTGCTCAGATCGTCGAGGGGAGGCCTCCTTTTATAGGCGCGGAAGGGTGCCGTGGGTGCTGCGGCAAGTCGACAAGCGCGCGGCGTCTCCGGCGAGCTAGCGGGCTAGGCAGCGACGCGGCGCTGTTTAGTGCATTATGGCGGTTCTCCTGGTGGCGACAGCAGGGTCGGGCGGCCTCTGGTGAGCTCGCATTGCGTCCGTGTCTGCCGCGACCGTGGCGGGATCGTGTCGTCGTCTCCGGCGGCGGCGGGCAAGGGCAGTGGTCGCGCGCGTGTCTGGCAGCGTCGCGGTGGCGTGCTGAGGCTCGACGAGCAGCAGGAGGGTCCAGGGCGTGCGTGAGGTGGTGATGTCTACGGATGCTTCTATTCTTGTAGACAGTGTTGGGCCTCCAAGAGCAGAGGTTTGTAGAACAGCAGCAAGTTTTCCCTTAAGTGGATCACCCAAGGTTTATCGAACTCAGGGAGGAAGAGGTCAAAGATATCTCTCTCAAGCAACCCTGCAATCACGATACAAGAAGTCTCTTGTGTCCCCAACACACCTAATACACTTGTCAGATGTATAGGTGCACTAGTTCGGCGAAGAGATAGTGAAATACAAGTAGTATGGATGTATATGAGTGGTAATAGCAATCTGAATAAAATATGGAAGCAAGTAAACATGCAACAAAACAGTAAATAAGCGGTGTTTGCAGTATTGGAAACAAGGCCTAGGGATCATACTTTCACTAGTGGACACTCTCAACATTGATCGCATAATAAATAATAACTTCTCTCATATGTGCTACATACACTCTTTGTTGGATGACAAATACCATTCATTGTGTAGGGCTACAAGAGCTCCCTCAAGCCGGAGTTAACAAGCGCCACAACATTCAGTATTCATATTTAAGTAACCTTAGAGCATAATAGATCTTTGCAAAATAAACCAAGTACTAACATAGCATACACACTATCACCGTTACACTATGAAAGGGGGAATATATCACATCAATACTATCATAGCGATAATCAACTCCATAACCTACAAGAGATTATGATCATAATCTACGACAAGAACCACATGAGGCACACACTGTCACCATTACACCATGCAGGAGGAATAGACTACTTTAATAACATCACATGAGTAGCACATAACTAGTAGCGATACAAAGCTCATCATATGGATCTCAATCATGTAAAGCGGCTCATGAGATCATTGTATTGGAGTACAGAGAGAGAGATTAACCACATAGCTACGGTACAACCCTCAGCCCCAGGGGAGAATTACTCCCTCCTCATCATGGGAACATCGATGGCGGTGAAGATGGCGGTGGAGATGGCTTCCGGGGGCAATTCCCCGTCCCGGCGGCGTGCCGGAAATGAGACTTCTGTCCCCCGAATCTTGATTTCGCGACGACGGCGGCTCTGGAAGGTTTTCTCGGGTTTTGTCCAACGGGGTCAAGGATTTAGGTCAGGGACGACTAAATAGGCGAAGAGGTGGAGTCGGAGGGGGCCTGGAGCCACCAGACAACAGGGGGGCGCGCCCCCCTAAGCCGCGCCGCCACCATGTGTGGGCCCCCTGGGCCTCCCCTCTGGTGTTTCTCGGGTGTTCTGGAAGCTCCCGATGAAAATAGGGTACTGGGCGTTGATTTCGTCCGATTCCGAGAATATTTCCTTACTAGGATTTCTGAAACCAAAAACAGCAGAAAACAGGAACTGGCACTTCGGCATCTCGTCAATAGGTTAGTTCCGGAAAACGCATCAAAACGATATAAAGTGTGAACAAAACATGTAGGTATTGTCATAAAACAAGCATGGAACATCAGAAATTATGGATACGTTTGAGACGTATCAGCATCCCCAAGCTTAGTTCCTACTCGTCCTCGAGTAGGTAAACGACAACAACAAATAATTTCTGAAGTGACATGCTACCATCATAATCTTGATCAACACTATTGTAAAGCATATGACATGAATGGAGTGATTTAAAGCAATGGTAAAGATAATGACTAAACAATTGAATCATATAGCAAAGAATTTTCACAAATAGTACTTTCAAGGCAAGCATCAATAAGACTTGCATAAGAGCTAACTCATAAGCAATAAATTCTTAGTAAAAAGCTTTGAAACAACACAAAGGAAGATATAAGTTTCAGCGGTTGCTTTCAACGTCAACATGTATATCTCATGGATAATTGTCAACACAAAGTAATATAACAAGTGCAATAGGTAAACATGTAAGAATCAATGCACATAGTTTACACAAGTGTTTGCTTCTAAGATAGAAAGAAGTAGGTAAACTGACTCAACAATAAAGTAAAAGAATGGCCCTTCGCAGAGGGAAGCATTGATTGCTGTATTTGTGCTAGAGCTTTTATTTTGAAAACATAAGAGAGCATAAAAAGTAAAGTTTTGAGCGGTGTTTGTTGTTGTCAACGAATGGTAGTGGGCACTCTAACCCCCTTGCCGGACAGACTTTCAAAGAGCGGCTCCCATGAAATTTTATTTTTGGGTGGCACTCCTTCCAACCTTGCTTTCACAAACCATGGCTAACCGAATCCTCGGGTGCCTGCCAACAATCTCATACCATGAAGGTGTGCCTTTTTATTTTAGTTTTATTTAGATGACACTCCTCCCCACTGTAGCGACCCAGGAAAAATACCCCTACTAGATTTGTTTGTTCTTTTCTCTTTTGTGCATCATCATGGCATCATGCATGCATCACATACATGCTTTCAACAAAAATAAAATTATTTTATAAAACATAGCTATTTTGTTTTCCTTCTAATATGGTTTTATAAAACCCTCCCACCCATATTCTTATTTATACAAAACCAATTAAAAATTAATTTTGGAAAAATTTGCAAGTGGTTTAAAACCAAATATCTAGTTTTCGGAATAGTGCCACTGATTTTAAATCTTTTCAAAACCTTCGCTCTATCTCTTTTCTTTTCCTGGAATCAGTGAGCAAGAGAAGAGAAGAAGCAGAATATAAAGAGAATAGAAGAGAAAGAAGCCCACGGAGGCGACCCACATCTGCCATCACCGAAGCCCACCTCTTTTTTTTCTTCACCTCCGATGCAGCCCACCAACATGTTTCCTCTCCACGCTCTTCTTCTCTGTGTACGGCAGCACATCGGAGGTAGCCACGTAACCATGCAGCTCGATGGGACGGACCAGCTGTTCCGGCTCCCACCTATAAAATCAATCGGCACTAGGCCTGCAACCCTAGCTCGCTGCTCCTTCCTCTCCGCCGCCACTCTCTTCTCCCTCCTTTTCTCTTCCTCTCTGCCTCCACACGTCGGCCTCCCGTTGCTCCGCTTTGCTTGTTCCTCCGGGCTACTCCCTGCGGTGCGCGTCGCCAGCGTGCTGCACCACCACGGCCACACGCGCCGCCGTGCGCGCCCGGCAACCTCGACGCCGTCAAGCTCCCTGCTTCATCTCCGGCACGTCATCCGTGCAAGCCGGCGCCTTGCGCTGTTCCGCGCCGTTCCGCAGCGTCAAGATCCTGCTTCGTCGACCCCGGCCGCAGCCGCTCGTCCCCAAGCCCGCATCATCGCCAAAATCGTTCTCCAGCAGCTGTCGCTCCCCAACGTCGACGTCTTTGCCAGTTCATCAACGCCGCTTCCTTCCCTGTGAGCTTGTCTTGCTGCTGTTTCCTCTCCCTCCTTTTTCTATTCTGTGTGACCGCCGTGGCACTCACGTCCGCCCCGTGTTTGCCAGCTCCATCTCCGGCTCGTTCCGGTCGTCGATCTCGCCGTCTCCTGCCGGCTCAACCGCGCGCACAAGCCGACGCCTTTCTTCCGCAAGCTTCCTCGCCATCCGTCCGCTCACGTCGGACAAGCAGAATCCGTCGCTGGTTTGGGTCACTGGTTCAAATCCACGTTTCTTGAAACCGTCCCCGTCAGTTCGTCGCCAAGATCTCCACCACGAGCTGGATGTATCCGTCCTCGCCCTAGCAGGACCAACGCGACCTGCGCTCCGCCGTTCTTCTGGGTCGCACCTCCACGGCGTGTTTCCGCCGGCCGCCCTCGATCAAGTTCCAGTTCCGCGCCGCTGGGATCTTCCTCGACCTGCATGCACCAAGCCTCCGCGTTACAGAGATTGATCAAAGTCTGTGCGTGTCCTATTCAACCAAGAACTGCATCATAGCTCAGCTGGTTCGTTCTTTGATTCTCACGTGAGATCCCAGGGTCAAATCCCAATCCATGCAAGACAATCCTTTTTATATTCCCATTTGTTCCTTGTTTCAATGACAGCCGGGTCCCGCCCCTCAGCCTCTGTCTGCGCCACCTCTGCATCCTGTTGCTTCGTCAGCGCCTAGTCACCTTCTGGTCCCAGTGGTCAGTGACCTGGACTGGTTCTTCCTTAGGTGAGAAATCTCCAACTCTTTTCTGTTTTATTCGAAATTCCAGAAAATGCCTATATTTTCTATAAATCATATCTTTTGATCTGTAACTCTAAATAAAATGTTTTATATATGAAAATTGACCAGAAAAATGTGAAGAACATGAATATGCCATCCATGCTTGCTGTTGCATCATGCATCATATAATTTCGTGCTAGTTTGCATTATCATCTAATATGTAACATATGGAATATGTGGGATACTATATAAATGTTGTCCCGGTTCCATTTAACTTTGATGTAGCTCACCCCTGCCATGTTTGCTATGCTAATCCATCCTTAAATTTGCCGGTAGAAAATGCAACAACAACCATAATTGTTTGTCCGGGGTTCCGACTCCGATCAATACGGATAAGTTGCATCGCACCATCCTTGCCATGCCATGCATATCATCTTGAGCATGCTCGTTCTTTATCCGTAGTAGTAAGACTTGCATCCGTTGTTTGTTCCAGCATTTGCTTCTTCCCGAATAGGATCGCGAAGTGTTGTTGCGAGCAACGACAAGTTCCTCGGATGTTCCTCGGCAAGCTTTAACAGGCAAGCATTTCCCTTATACTCCTGCCCCTGCAGGAGTCGCTCACCTATTTTATTTTGCCTTCTCCCTCATGCTAGCTTTAAGTTGCGTTCTTGTCCCGTGTCCCTTCCACTCGTTACCTCAAGCAGCCTATATTGCCTCCACCAACCACCTATAGCCATTGTTTGGTTACTGGGTCTGCCTTGCGAGTCGTAGTGCATGCTAGTGCTGTTAATATCATGTTACCGTTATTGCTATCTTATCGGATTATCTGTTGGGAGATCATGACACCTGGTTTATGGATATATTTGTTGGAGATAATCATGCTTTACTTATTGTTAACAACTAAAATGATAAGCAGAGGCATCTGTGAGCCCCTTTGCGAAAGCATCGGAACTTTGACTCACTAATGTCCCCTAGGACCCGAGTTCTTGTTACCTGTTTCCGAGATCGAGCGCTCTAACCACACGTGGGTATGCTTATGGGTCTCCCTTGACCACCGCTGCCGGAATCTCTGACTTTGTCCAGTGGCCACAACTAGTTTGCATGTTTTACCATTTGTTGTTTGCGTGCATGCCAGCTTGTTACTTATTTACTTTGGGAAGCCCCTGGGTGCCTTGTATCCCTTGTTTCTGGTATGCACGTATAGGTGCGGCACGTGCGTTTATCGCATCTTTGAAGCGGGTCATTCGCCCCGGTGTGTTTTGACCCTCGGAAGCCGTCCTCGCAATAGCTAAGTCCGCTTCGGAGATACGGCCGGACTTCGATTCGGGTTCAACTTGGTTAGGTGGCTTCCTGGACATTGTTGTCGTGAAGGAGAGTGCGAGCCGTGATATCCACCTGTCGTAAGTGGATCGAGCGGTGCGTGTGGGTACATTTGGGCAACCCCTGCAGGGTGTACATCTTATCGATAAGCCGTGTCCGCGGTTATGGACGACTTGGAGCTGTATGACTCGACCATAGACAACTTACACCTGCTGTTTCAATCATAATAACTTGTGTAGTAAGTTAGCACAACTCTAATAATAAATGGCTAAAACTTGACAACCGTGTGAGTGCCTTTGTAAGTACCTCCTGGCGAGGGGGGAACAAATCGGTTGTGTTATGTTTGCAGGGTATAGAGTTAGTTTATGCGCTCTCTCACCTTCTCTGATTAGACGAATGTTGTAGAGTGTCTCTATAGGTTTTTAGTGCTTGCGCGCTGCCGCTTAACCCCACCATATTGTCTATGACGTTCCTCTTGCGTCCTCTAAATCCCCTGCGTGCCTCAAGTACAAAGGACGACTGGTTGACGAATGCTTATACGTCTTGAAGTCTTGTTAAGTACGAACCCGTACTTATTGCTGCTTCTACGGGACATAACCGGGCAGGTATGAAGATCGGTACGATGAAGAACGACGCTAGAAGGTTACCCTTACGGCTTGGCCTGGGCAGGGTTATGGACGCCATTGGTTATCTTCAGGACTCTTAGTCCAATTTGTATCTTGTCCGTACTCGGATGTATTTGATCTTCTGTATGATTTGGATCTTATGTTGTATATTTGTATCTTGACTCGTTGGAGTCGTTGTTGTAATATATATGTTTCCTGTGGGCTCTATTGTAAACCTGTTGTAATGTTACTGCTCGTGGTAATTCCTCTGGCATCACGTGTGCTTCGTCGCGCACGTCGTGTCAGAGGGCGTCTCCGAATCGATATCGTGCGGATTTCGGTGGATTCGCTGGGATCCTCACGGTACCGGTTTTGGGGCGTCACAAGTTGGTATCAGAGCCTCAGGTTGTCGATACCCCACTAGTCCAGCCTTTAGGATAACCTTGCCAACGGTCGTTGAGTTTAGACAGTCCAAACTATTTTCAAAAATCCGTTGGACAGATCTGATTAGTTCTGATTTTTCTTCTTACCTAAATTCTTTCTCCTCTTACCTTCGCGATTTTTGAGTCTCCTCTCTTATCTGAGTTTTTTCGAGTCTTAGGTTTTGACGTGGGTTAGACGATCTTTGCCTTATCCTAGTAAGTTCGATCTTCGAAGAATTCGGCCGCAACTACATCATCATCGACGTGAGCAACAACTTCTTGTTAGTGGTGTCGCCGATCTACGTGGAGCAAGAACCCTTGTTAGTGGTGTCGAGAAGATCAACACTTCGCCAGAAGAAGGTTCCACCTCGAGATCGGGTGATTGTCAACATGGTTCAAGAAGATCCGATAGTTTAACCAACTCCCCCTTAGGTTGACGTGGAACCTCGGGGCGAGGTTCCTTGTTAGTGGTGTCGATTGTAGCGACCCAGGAAAAATACCCCTACTAGATTTGTTTGTTCTTTTCTCTTTTGTGCATCATCATGGCATCATGCATGCATCACATACATGCTTTCAACAAAAATAAAATTATTTTATAAAACATAGCTATTTTGTTTTCCTTCTAATATGGTTTTATAAAACCCTCCCACCCATATTCTTATTTATACAAAACCAATTAAAAATTAATTTTGGAAAAATTTGCAAGTGGTTTAAAACCAAATATCTAGTTTTCGGAATAGTGCCACTGATTTTAAATCTTTTCAAAACCTTCGCTCTATCTCTTTTCTTTTCCTGGAATCAGTGAGCAAGAGAAGAGAAGAAGCAGAATATAAAGAGAATAGAAGAGAAAGAAGCCCACGGAGGCGACCCACATCTGCCATCACCGAAGCCCACCTCTTTTTTTTCTTCACCTCCGATGCAGCCCACCAACATGTTTCCTCTCCACGCTCTTCTTCTCTGTGTACGGCAGCACATCGGAGGTAGCCACGTAACCATGCAGCTCGATGGGACGGACCAGCTGTTCCGGCTCCCACCTATAAAATCAATCGGCACTAGGCCTGCAACCCTAGCTCGCTGCTCCTTCCTCTCCGCCGCCACTCTCTTCTCCCTCCTTTTCTCTTCCTCTCTGCCTCCACACGTCGGCCTCCCGTTGCTCCGCTTTGCTTGTTCCTCCGGGCTACTCCCTGCGGTGCGCGTCGCCAGCGTGCTGCACCACCACGGCCACACGCGCCGCCGTGCGCGCCCGGCAACCTCGACGCCGTCAAGCTCCCTGCTTCATCTCCGGCACGTCATCCGTGCAAGCCGGCGCCTTGCGCTGTTCCGCGCCGTTCCGCAGCGTCAAGATCCTGCTTCGTCGACCCCGGCCGCAGCCGCTCGTCCCCAAGCCCGCATCATCGCCAAAATCGTTCTCCAGCAGCTGTCGCTCCCCAACGTCGACGTCTTTGCCAGTTCATCAACGCCGCTTCCTTCCCTGTGAGCTTGTCTTGCTGCTGTTTCCTCTCCCTCCTTTTTCTATTCTGTGTGACCGCCGTGGCACTCACGTCCGCCCCGTGTTTGCCAGCTCCATCTCCGGCTCGTTCCGGTCGTCGATCTCGCCGTCTCCTGCCGGCTCAACCGCGCGCACAAGCCGACGCCTTTCTTCCGCAAGCTTCCTCGCCATCCGTCCGCTCACGTCGGACAAGCAGAATCCGTCGCTGGTTTGGGTCACTGGTTCAAATCCACGTTTCTTGAAACCGTCCCCGTCAGTTCGTCGCCAAGATCTCCACCACGAGCTGGATGTATCCGTCCTCGCCCTAGCAGGACCAACGCGACCTGCGCTCCGCCGTTCTTCTGGGTCGCACCTCCACGGCGTGTTTCCGCCGGCCGCCCTCGATCAAGTTCCAGTTCCGCGCCGCTGGGATCTTCCTCGACCTGCATGCACCAAGCCTCCGCGTTACAGAGATTGATCAAAGTCTGTGCGTGTCCTATTCAACCAAGAACTGCATCATAGCTCAGCTGGTTCGTTCTTTGATTCTCACGTGAGATCCCAGGGTCAAATCCCAATCCATGCAAGACAATCCTTTTTATATTCCCATTTGTTCCTTGTTTCAATGACAGCCGGGTCCCGCCCCTCAGCCTCTGTCTGCGCCACCTCTGCATCCTGTTGCTTCGTCAGCGCCTAGTCACCTTCTGGTCCCAGTGGTCAGTGACCTGGACTGGTTCTTCCTTAGGTGAGAAATCTCCAACTCTTTTCTGTTTTATTCGAAATTCCAGAAAATGCCTATATTTTCTATAAATCATATCTTTTGATCTGTAACTCTAAATAAAATGTTTTATATATGAAAATTGACCAGAAAAATGTGAAGAACATGAATATGCCATCCATGCTTGCTGTTGCATCATGCATCATATAATTTCGTGCTAGTTTGCATTATCATCTAATATGTAACATATGGAATATGTGGGATACTATATAAATGTTGTCCCGGTTCCATTTAACTTTGATGTAGCTCACCCCTGCCATGTTTGCTATGCTAATCCATCCTTAAATTTGCCGGTAGAAAATGCAACAACAACCATAATTGTTTGTCCGGGGTTCCGACTCCGATCAATACGGATAAGTTGCATCGCACCATCCTTGCCATGCCATGCATATCATCTTGAGCATGCTCGTTCTTTATCCGTAGTAGTAAGACTTGCATCCGTTGTTTGTTCCAGCATTTGCTTCTTCCCGAATAGGATCGCGAAGTGTTGTTGCGAGCAACGACAAGTTCCTCGGATGTTCCTCGGCAAGCTTTAACAGGCAAGCATTTCCCTTATACTCCTGCCCCTGCAGGAGTCGCTCACCTATTTTATTTTGCCTTCTCCCTCATGCTAGCTTTAAGTTGCGTTCTTGTCCCGTGTCCCTTCCACTCGTTACCTCAAGCAGCCTATATTGCCTCCACCAACCACCTATAGCCATTGTTTGGTTACTGGGTCTGCCTTGCGAGTCGTAGTGCATGCTAGTGCTGTTAATATCATGTTACCGTTATTGCTATCTTATCGGATTATCTGTTGGGAGATCATGACACCTGGTTTATGGATATATTTGTTGGAGATAATCATGCTTTACTTATTGTTAACAACTAAAATGATAAGCAGAGGCATCTGTGAGCCCCTTTGCGAAAGCATCGGAACTTTGACTCACTAATGTCCCCTAGGACCCGAGTTCTTGTTACCTGTTCTGAGACTGAGCGCTCTAACCACACGTGGGTATGCTTATGGGTCTCCCCTTGACCACTGCCGGAATCTACAGCTTTGTCCAGTGGCC
Source organism: Lolium perenne (assembly GCF_019359855.2). Classification (NCBI taxonomy): domain Eukaryota; kingdom Viridiplantae; phylum Streptophyta; class Magnoliopsida; order Poales; family Poaceae; genus Lolium; species Lolium perenne. The sequence goes on along the minus strand of NC_067248.2, from coordinate 51,844,550 downwards.
ACAACTAGTTTGCATGTTTTACCATTTGTTGTTTGCGTGCATGCCAGCTTGTTACTTATTTACTTTGGGAAGCCCCTGGGTGCCTTGTATCCCTTGTTTCTGGTATGCACGTATAGGTGCGGCACGTGCGTTTATCGCATGCTGAAGCGGGTCATTCGCCCCAGTGTGTGTTTTGACCCTCGGAAGCCGTCCTCGCAATAGCTAAGTCCGCTTCGGAGATACGGCCGGACTTCGATTCGGGTTCAACTTGGTTAGGTGGCTTCCTGGACATTGTTGTCGTGAAGGAGAGTGCGAGCCGTGATATCCACCTGTCGTAAGTGGATCGAGCGGTGCGTGTGGGTACATTTGGGCAACCCCTGCAGGGTGTACATCTTATCGATAAGCCGTGTCCGCGGTTATGGACGACTTGGAGCTGTATGACTCGACCATAGACAACTTACACCTGCTGTTTCAATCATAATAACTTGTGTAGTAAGTTAGCACAACTCTAATAATAAATGGCTAAAACTTGACAACCGTGTGAGTGCCTTTGTAAGTACCTCCTGGCGAGGGGGGAACAAATCGGTTGTGTTATGTTTGCAGGGTATAGAGTTAGTTTATGCGCTCTCTCACCTTCTCTGATTAGACGAATGTTGTAGAGTGTCTCTATAGGTTTTTAGTGCTTGCGCGCTGCCGCTTAACCCCACCATATTGTCTATGACGTTCCTCTTGCGTCCTCTAAATCCCCTGCGTGCCTCAAGTACAAAGGACGACTGGTTGACGAATGCTTATACGTCTTGAAGTCTTGTTAAGTACGAACCCGTACTTATTGCTGCTTCTACGGGACATAACCGGGCAGGTATGAAGATCGGTACGATGAAGAACGACGCTAGAAGGTTACCCTTACGGCTTGGCCTGGGCAGGGTTATGGACGCCATTGGTTATCTTCAGGACTCTTAGTCCAATTTGTATCTTGTCCGTACTCGGATGTATTTGATCTTCTGTATGATTTGGATCTTATGTTGTATATTTGTATCTTGACTCGTTGGAGTCGTTGTTGTAATATATATGTTTCCTGTGGGCTCTATTGTAAACCTGTTGTAATGTTACTGCTCGTGGTAATTCCTCTGGCATCACGTGTGCTTCGTCGCGCACGTCGTGTCAGAGGGCGTCTCCGAATCGATATCGTGCGGATTTCGGTGGATTCGCTGGGATCCTCACGGTACCGGTTTTGGGGCGTCACACCCACCTTTGGTTTCTCAAGCCATGGCTAACCGAATCCTCGGGTGCCGACCAACAATCACATACCATGGAGGAGTTTCTATTTATAAATTTATGAAAATTAATTAATTCGGGGCTGGGAACCCCATTGCCAGCTCTTTTTGCAAAATTATTGGATAAGCGGATGAAGCCACTAGTCCATTGGTGAAAGTTGCCCAACAAGATTGAAAGATAAACTCCACATACTTCCTCATGAGCTATAAAACATTGACACAAATAAGAGGTAATAACTTTTGAATTATTTAAAGATAGCACTCAAGCAATTTACTTTGGAATGGCGGAGAAATACCATGTGGTAGGTAGGTATGGTGGACACAGTTGGCATAGTTTTTGGCTCAAGGATTTGGATGCACGAGAAGAATCCCTCTCAATACAAGGCTAGGCTAGCAAGGTTGTTTGAAGCAAACTGATACGTCTCAAACGTATCTATAATTTCTTATGTTCCATGCTACTTTTATTACAATACTTGAATGTTTTATACATACTTTACAGCATTATTTTACATTTTCCGGCACTAACCTATTAACAAGATGCCGAAGTGCCAGTTGCTATTTTCTGCTGTTTTTGGTTTCAGAAATCCTAGTAAGGAAATATTCTCGGAATTGGACGAAATCAACGCCCAGGGGCCTATTTTTACACGAAGCTTCCAGAAGACCGAAGAGGAAACGAAGTGGGGCCACGAGGCGACGACACGCTAGGGCGGCGTGGCACAGGTGCTGGCCGCGCGGTCCTGTTGTGCCGCCACCTCGTGTGGCCCCCTGACCTACCCTTCCGCCTACTTAAAGCCTCCGTCGCGAAACCCCCTGTACCGAGAGCCACGATACGGAAAACCTTCCAGAGACGCCGCCGTCGCGAATCCCATCTCGGGGGATTCAGGAGATCGCCTCCGGCACCCTGCCGGAGAGGGGAATCATCACCGGAGGGGCTCTACATCATCATGCTCGCCTCCGGATTGATGCGTGAGTAGTTCATCCTTGGACTATGGGTCCATAGCAGTAGCTAGATGGTTGTCTTCTCCGCTTGTGCTTTCATTGTATTAGATCTTGTGAGCTGCCTAACATGATCAAGATCATCTATTTGTAATGCTACATGTTGTGTTTGGCGAGATCCGATGAATATAGAATATTATGTTAAGTTGATTATCAATCTATCATATATGTGTTGTTTATGTTCTTGCATGCTCTCCGTTGCTAGTAGAGGCTCTGGCCAAGTTGATACTTGTAACTCCAAGAGGGGGTAATTATGCTCGATAGTGGGTTCATGCCTCCATTTAATGCAGACGATGTGAGAAAGTTCTAAGGTTGTGGATGTGCTGTTGCTACTAGGGATAAAACATTGATGCTTTGTCTAAGGATATTTGTGTTGATTACATTACGCACCAACTTAATGCAATTATCTGTTGTTCGCAACTTAATACCGGAAGGGGTTCGGATGATAACCTGAAGGTGGATTATTTAGGCATAGATGCATGCTGGATAGCGGTCTATGTACTTTGTCGTAATGCCCTGATTAAATCACATAGTAATCATCGTTGATATGTATTGAATCTTTATTTGTCAATTGCTCGCCTGTAATTTGTTCACCCAGCATGTTAGTTATCTTATTGGAGAGACACCTCTAGTGAACTGTGGACCCCGGTCCATTCTTTTACATCTGAATACATTCTACTGCTTTTACTGTTCTTTGCAAACAAACACCATCTTCCACTCGATACGTTTAATCCTTTGTTTTCAGCAAGCCGGTGAGATTTGACAACCTCACTGTTACGTTGGGACAAAGTACTTTGATTGTGTTGTGCAGGTTCCACGTTGGCGCTGGTTTCACTGGTGTTGCGCCGCACTACATTCCTCCACCAACTACCTTCACGTGCTTCTTGGCTCCTACTGGTTCGATAACCTTGGTTTCTTTCTGAGGGAAAACTTGCCGCTGTGCGCATCATACCTTCCTCTTGGGGTTCCCAACGGACGTGTACATCTACGCGCATCAAGCATAAATTTCTGGCGCCGTTGCCGGGGAGATCAAGACACGCTGCAAGGGGAGTCTCCACTTCCAATCTCTTTACTTTGTTTTTGTCTTGCTTCATTTTATTTACTACTTTGTTTGCTGCACTTAAACAAAACACAAAAAAATTAGTTGCTAGCTTTACTTTATTTACTATCTTGTTCTCTATATCAAAAATACAAAAAAAATTAGTTACCTGTCTTTACTTTATTTGCCTAGTTTACTTTACTACTTTTATAATGGGTACTCCTGAAAATACTAAGTTGTGTGACTTCACTAGCACAAATAATAATGATTTTATATGTACTCCTATTGCTCCACCTGCTACTACAGCAGAATTCTATGAAATTAAACCTGCTTTACTGAATCTTGTTATGAGAGAGCAATTTTCTGGTGTTAGTACTGATGATGCTGCTGCCCATCTTAATAATTTTGTTGAACTTTGTGAAATGCAAAAGTATAAGGATATACATGGTGATATTATAAAACTGAAATTGTTTCCTTTCTCATTAAGAGGAAGAGCTAAAGATTGGTTGCTATCTTTGCCTAAGAATAGTATTGATTCATGGACTAAGTGTAAAGATGCTTTTATTAGTAAATATTATCCTCCTGCTAAGATTATATCTTTGAGAAGTAGCATTATGAACTTTAAAAAAATTTATAATGAACATGTTGCTCAAGCATGGGAGAGAATGAAATCTTTGGTAAAGAATTGCCCAACCCATGGACTGACTACTTGGATGATCATCCAAACCTTTTATGCAGGATTGAATTTTTCCTCAAGGAACCTATTGGATTCAGCTGCTGGAGGTACTTTTATGTCCATCACCTTGGGCGCCGCAACTAAATTACTTGATGATATGATGATCAATTACTCTGAATGGCACACTGAAAGAACTCCTCAAGGTAAGAAGGTAAATTCTGTTGAAGAAAACTCTTCTTTGGGTGATAAGATTGATGCTATTATGTCTATGCTTGCAAATGGTAGATCTCATATTGATCCTAATAATGTTCCTTTAGCATCATTGGTTGCTCAAGAAGAAAATGTTGATGTGAATTTCATTAAAAGTAATAATTTCAACAACAATGCTTATAGGAATAATTATGGTAACAACAACTTTAGGCCATATCCTTCTAATAATGGTAATGGTTATGGTCATTCTTATGGTAATTCTTACAACAATAATAAGAGTGTACCCCCTGGTCTTGAAGCCATGCTTAAAGAATTTATTAGTACACAAACTGCTTTCAATAAAACTGTTGAAGAAAAGCTTGATAAAATTGATATTCTTGCTTCTAAGGTTGATAGTCTTGCTCTTGATGTTGATCTTTTAAAATTGAAAGTTATGCCTGAGAATGTTGAAGATGCTAGGTTTGCTAAAACAAATGCCATCCAAGTTAGAATTAATGATAATATTAGAATGTTGGCTGAATTGCATGCTAGGTGGGATAGAGAAGAAAAAGAAAAACTTGCTAAAGAAAATAATGTAGCTAAAGTATGGACTATTACCACCACTAGTAATGTTGATTCTTCACATGTTGCTGCACCTCCTACTATCAATGGTAAAATAATTGGTGTTGGCAATGTTTCTGCTCCAAGTGCAAAGCGCACAAAATTGCCTGAAACTGCTGAAACTGCTGTTTGTGATAAAACTGCTGAAAATTTTCAAAATATTGGTGACAATGATTCCATTGCTGTAGAAAATAATGGTTTAGATTTTGATGATTGTCAAATTACTAAAGTTATAAAGTTCTTACAAAAACTTGCTAGAAGTCCCAATGCTAGTGCTATAAATTTAGCCTTTACAAAACATATTACAAATGCTCTCATTAAAGCTAGGGAAGAGAAATTAAAACTTGAAGCTTCTATTCCTAGGAAGTTAGAAGATGGTTGGGAGCTGATACGTCTCAAACGTATCTATAATTTCTTATGTTCCATGCTACTTTTATTACAATACTTGAATGTTTTATACATACTTTACAGCATTATTATACATTTTCCGGCACTAACCTATTAACAAGATGCCGAAGTGCCAGTTGCTGTTTTCTGCTGTTTTTGGTTTCAGAAATCCTAGTAAGGAAATATTCTCGGAATTGGACGAAATCAACGCCCAGGGTCCTATTTTTGCACGAAGCTTCCAGAAGACCGAAAGGGAGACGAAGTGGGGCCACGAGGCGGCCAGACACCAGGGCGGCGCGGCCTGGGCCTGGGCCGCGCGGCCCTGTTGTGTCGGCGCCTCGTGACGCCCCCTGACCTACCCTTCCGCCTACTTAAAGCCTCCGTCGCGAAACCCCCTGTACCGAGAGCCACGATACGGAAAACATTACTGAGAGGCCGCCGCCGCGAATCCCACCTCGGGGGATTTAGGAGATCGCCTCCGGCACCCTGCCGGAGAGGGGAATCATCACCGGAGGGGCTCTACATCATCATGCCCGCCTCCGGATTGATGCGTGAGTAGTTCATCCTTGGACTATGGGTCCATAGCAGTAGCTAGATGGTTGTCTTCTCCGCTTGTGCTTTCATTGTTATAGATCTTGTGAGCTGCCTAACATGATCAAGATCATCTATTTGTAATGCTACATGTTGTGTTTGGCGAGATCCGATGAATATAGAATATTATGTTAAGTTGATTATCAATATATCATATATGTGTTGTTTATGTTCTTGCATGCTCTCCGTTGCTAGTAGAGGCTCTGGCCAAGTTGATACTTGTAACTCCAAGAGGGGGTAATTATGCTCGATAGTGGGTTCATGCCTCCATTAAATCTGAGACAGTGACAGAAAGTTCTAAGGTTGTGGATGTGTTGTTGCTACTAGGGATAAAACATTGATGCTTTGTCTAAGGATATTTGTGTTGATTACATTACGCACCATACTTAATGCAATTATCTGTTGTTCGCAACTTAATACTGGAAGGGGTTCGGATGATAACCCGAAGGTGGATTATTTAGGCATAGATGCATGCTGGATAGCGGTCTATGTACTTTGTCGTAATGCCCTGATTAAATCACATAGTAATCATCGTTGATATGTATTGAATCTTTATTTGTCAATTGCTCGCCTGTAAATTGTTCACCCAGCATGTTTGTTATCTTATTGGAGAGACGCCACTAGTGAACTGTGGACCCCGGTCCATTCTTTTACATCTGAATACATTCTACTGTTTTACTGTTCTTTGCAAATAAACACCATCTTCCACTCGATACATTTAATCCTTTGTTTTCAGCAAGCCGGTGAGATTGACAACCTCACTGTTACGTTGGGGCAAAGTACTTTGATTGTGTTGTGCAGGTTCCACGTTGGCGCCGGTTTCACTGGTGTTGCGCCGCACTACACTCCTCCACCAACAACCTTCACGTGCTTCTTGGCTCCTACTGGTTCGATAACCTTGGTTTCTTTCTGAGGGAAAACTTACTCCTGTGCGCATCACACCTTCCTCTTGGGGTTCCCAACGGACGTGTATATTTACGCGCATCAAGCATATTTTTTCTGGCGCCGTTGCCGGGGAGATCAAGACACGCTGCAAGGGGAGTCTCCACTTCCAATCTCTTTACTTTGTTTTTGTCTTGCTTTATTTTATTTATTACTTTGTTTGCTACACTTAAACAAAACACAAAAAAATTAGTTGCTAGCTTTACTTTATTTACTATCTTGTTCTCTATATCAAAAACACAAAAAAATTAGTTACTTGTCTTTGCTTTACTTGTTTAGTTTACTTTTTGTTTATTTCATCTTGTTTCCTCCTAAGTACGCTCTAAAAGACATACCGGTAGGCCGAGGGTCTATAATTGGAAGAGATAATATAGAAGATTTTTTCACTCATGTTAGTATAGCTGAAGATTTTGAAGATAGACACTTGGTAGAACTTGCTACTACTTATGAAATTGCTGTTGCTTCTCTAGTACACATGTTGGAAATTAATTTTTTTAATCTTAATCCTATAATTCAGCACATGTTTTTTACACTCTCTGATATGGAGGAAGGAAAAAAAGAAAGATTTTGTCTTAGAAACTCTTCTAAGAGAATTTGGTGGTGTAGCAAGAGAGGCTAGAAAAGTCTTTACTAAATATAAAATGCTTGGTTCTTACACCAACTTTGCTGGTATCCTTAAAAAGATGGATATGGATAGAATTAAGTATACTAATAATGTTAATGATGGTAGAGAAATTAAGGCGCCAATACCTAGTAAGCTCCTAGGGATGTATGAAGCTTTGGAAAATAACTATGCTTGGCTTGTTCCTGAAAATTTGTTTGATGAGAATAGCAAGCCTAAGAGTAATGAAAAGGGGGCCTCTGAAACTTACATAGATAAGATAACATGCATTGTGGAAGAAACTTCCAACACCCCTGAAGATAATGTTGATGCTCCTTCTCTTGATGTTACTTGATTTGCACTTTCTGCGCCTAGCTGAAAGGCGTTAAAGAAAAGCACTTCTTGGGAGATAACCCATGTTTTATTTTATTTACTGTATTGTTGAGTCTTGGAAGTTGTTTACTACTGTAGCAACCTCTCCTTATCATGTTTTTGTGCCAAGTAAAGTTTCTATGCTAAAGTTGATGTTATATTTGGGATCGCTGCGCAGAAACAGCATTGCTGTCTGTCACGAATTCTGGCATAAGTCTCTGTAAAAAATTCACAAAAATCTGAAAATTTACGAGCGTGATCCTCAGATATGTACGCAACTTTCATTAGTTTTGAGTTTTTCCATTTGAGCAAGTTAAGTGCCCAGTCCAGATGCATCTTTACGGACTGTTCTGTTTTTGACAGATTCTGTCTTTTATTTCGCATTGCCGCTTTTGCTATGTTGAATGAGTTTCTTTGTTCCATTAACTTTCAGAAGCTTTGTGCAATGTCCAGAAGTGTTAAGAATAATTGTGTCACCTCTGAATATGTGAATTTTTGGTTATGCACTAACCCTCTCATGAGTTTGCTTGAAGTTTGTGTGAAGGAAGTTTTCAAGGGTCAAGAGAAGAGGATGATATACTATGATCAAGAAGAGTGAAAGGTCTAAACTTGGGGATGCCCCGGTTGTTCATCCCTGCATATTTTAAGAAGACTCAAGCATCTAAGCTTGGGGATGCCCAAGGCATCCCCTTCTTCATCGACAACATTATAAGGTCACTTCTAGTGAAACTATATTTTTATTCCGTCACATTCTTATGTTCTTTACTTGGAGCGTCGGTTTGTTTTTATTTTTGTTTTGTTTTGAATAAAGTTGGATCCCGCCATTCTTATATTGGAGATATTACGCTCCGCTTTTTCTTATGGAACACTTGTGTTCTTAATTGTGCTTTAATGTTCATGGCGAAAGCTCATTGCTTCGTTAGAATGCTATTTGGTTGGAATTGGAAAATGCTGCATATGGTTTGGTAAATTTGGCAATTGTTTGAGCTCTCATAGATCATGTTTAAGCTCTTGCATCATGTAGTTTAATCTATTAATGAAGAACTACTGTAGAGCTTGTTTAATTTGGTTTGCATGATTGATCTCTCTAAGTCTAGATATTTTCGGGAAAAGTGTTTGAACAACAAGGAAGACAGTGTAGAGCCTTATAATGCTTGCAATATGTTCTTGTGTGAGTTTTGCTGTAGCTGTTCATACTTGTGGTTGCTTCAAACAACCTTGCTAGCCCAAACCTTGTACTGAGAGGAAATGCTTCTCGTGCATCTAAACACCTTGAGCCAAACTCCATGCCATTTGTGTCCACCATATCTACCTATTATGTGGTATTTCTTGCCATTCCAAAGTAAATTACTTGAGTGCTACCTTTAAATTTCATTCCTCTACCTTTACAATATATAGCTCATGGGACAAATAGCTTAAAAACTATTGTGGTAATGAATATGTAGTTATGTGTCTTAATTCTTATAAGTTGCTTGTTGAGCGGTAACCATGTTTTCTGGGGACGCCATCAACTTTATTTTTGTTGGATATCATGTGAGATGCTATGCATGTTCCTCTTGTCCGAAGTAAGTGGACTTCATGATCAAATGGTTTGAGTATGCATATGTTAGAGAAGAACATTGGGCCGCTAACTAAAGCCATGTATCATGGTGGAAGTTTCAGTTTGGACATACAACCTCAATCTCTTATGAGAATATTAAATTTTGTTGAATGCTTAAGGATTAAAAAGAGGAGTCCATTATCTGTTGTCTATGTTGTCCCGGTATGGATGTCTAAGTTGAGAATAATCAAAAGCGAGAAATCCAATGCGTGCTTTCTCCTTAGACCTTTGTACAGGCGGCATAGAGGTACCCCTTTGTGACACTTGGTTGAAGCATATGTTATGCGATGAGAATCCGTGTTTCCGAGCTAAGTAGGACAAGGTGCGAGCACTATTAGTACTCTATGCATGAGACATGCAACTTGTAGGAAGTATTATGCATAGCACATATGAATTATTACTACCGTTGACAAAATTGTTTCTATGTTTTCAAAATAAAAGCTCTAGCACAAAAATAGTAATCCATGCTTCCCTCTGCGAAGGGCCAATCTTTTACTTTATGTTGAGTCAGTTTACCCACTTCTTTCTATCTTAGAAGCAAACACTTGTGTTAACTGTGTGCATTGATTCTTACATGTTTACTTATTGCACCTGTTATATTACTCTATGTTGGCAAATATCCATGAGATATACATGTTACAAGTTGAAAGCAACCGCTGAAACTTAATCATCCTTTGTGTTGCTTCAATGCATTCTACTTTGAATTTATTGCTTATGAGTTATCTCTTATACAAGTCTTATTGATACTTGTCTTGAAAGTACTATTCATGAAAAGTTTTGCTATATGATTCATTTGCATAGTCATTATCTTTGTTAGCAATCTTTTGTTTAGATCACTCCATTCATCTCATATGCTTTACAATAATGTTGATCAAGATTATGTTGGTAGCATGTCACTTCAGAAATTATTTGTGTTATCGTTTACCTACTCGAGGACGAGTAGGAACTAAGCTTGGGGATGCTTGATACGTCTCAAACGTATCTATAATTTCTTATGTTCCATGCTACTTTTATTACAATACTTGAATGTTTTATACATACTTTACAGCATTATTATACATTTTCCGGCACTAACCTATTAACAAGATGCCGAAGTGTCAGTTGCTGTTTTCTGCTGTTTTTGGTTTCAGAAATCCTAGTAAGGAAATATTCTCAGAATTGGACGAAATCAATGCCGAGGGTCCTATTTTTTGCACGAAGCTTCCAGAAGACCGAAAGGGAGACGAAGTGGGGCCACGAGGCGGCCAGACACCAGGGTGGCGCGGCCTGGGCCTGGGCCGCGCGGCCCTGTTGTGTCGGCGCCTCGTGACGCCCCCTGACCTACCCTTCCGCCTACTTAAAGCCTCCGTCGCGAAACCCCCTGTACCGAGAGCCACGATACGGAAAACATTACTGAGAGGCCGCCGCCGCGAATCCCATCTCGGGGGATTCAGGAGATCGCCTCTGGCACCCTGCCGGAGAGGGGAATCATCACCGGAGGGGCTCTACATCATCATGCCCGCCTCCGGATTGATGCGTGAGTAGTTCATCCTTGGACTATGGGTCCATAGCAGTAGCTAGATGGTTGTCTTCTCCGCTTGTGTTTTCATTGTTATAGATCTTGTGAGCTGCCTAAAATGATCAAGATCATCTATTTGTAATGCTACATGTTGTGTTTGGCAAGATCCGATGAATACAGAATATTATGTTAAGTTGATTATCAATCTATCATATATGTGTTGTTTATGTTCTTGCATGCTCTCCGTTGCTAGTAGAGGCTCTGGCCAAGTTGATACTTGTAACTCCAAGAGGGGGTAATTATGCTCGATAGTGGGTTCATGCCTCCATTAAATCTGGGACAGTGACAGAAAGTTCTAAGGTTGTGGATGTGCTGTTGCTACTAGGGATAAAATGTTGATGCTTTTTCTAAGGATATTTGTGTTGATTACATTACGCACCATACTTAATGCAATTATCTGTTGTTCGCAACTTAATACTGGAAGGGGTTCGGATGATAACCTGAAGGTGGATTATTTAGGCATAGATGCATGCTGGATAGCGGTCTATGTACTTTGTCGTAATGCCCTGATTAAATCACATAGTAATCATCGTTGATATGTATTGAATCTTTATTTGTCAATTGCTCGCCTGTAATTTGTTCACCCAGCATGTTAGTTATCTTATTGGAGAGACACCACTAGTGAACTGTGGACCCCGGTCCATTCTTTTACATCTGAATACATTCTACTGTTTTACTGTTCTTTGCAAACAAACACCATCTTCCACTCGATACGTTTAATCCTTTGTTTTCAGCAAGCGGTGAGATTGACAACCTCACTGTTACGTTGGGGCAAAGTACTTTGATTGTGTTGTGCAGGTTCCACGTTGGCGCCGGTTTCACTGGTGTTGCGCTGCACTACACTCCTCCACCAACAACCTTCACGTGCTTCTTGGCTCCTACTAGTTCGATAACCTTGGTTTCTTTCTGAGGGAAAACTTACTGCTGTGCGCATCACACCTTCCTCTTGGGGTTCCCAACGGACGTGTACATTTACGCGCATCAGGATCCCATCATTAAGATGAAATTTAATGACTTTGAATGTAATGCTTTATGTGATCTTGGTGCAAGTATTTCTGTTATGCCTAAAAAGATTTATGATATGCTTGACTTGCCACCATTGAAGAATTGTTATTTGGATGTTAATCTTGCCGATAATGTTAAAAAGAAACCTTTGGGGAGGATTGATAATGTGCGTATTACGGTTAACAATAACCTTGTCCCCGTTGACTTTGTTGTCTTGGATATCGAATGCAATGCATCTTGTCCTATTGTGTTGGGAAGACCTTTTCTTCGAACAGTTGGTGCTGTTATTGATATGAGAGAAGGTAATATTAAATATCAATTTCCTCTCAAGAAAGGTATGGAACACTTCCCTAGAAAGAGAATGAAGTTGCCGTTTGATTCTATTATTAGAACAAGCTATGATGTTGATGCTTCATCTCTTGATGTTACTTTATTTGCACTTTCTGCGCCTAGCTGAAAGGCGTTAAAGAAAAACACTTCTTGGGAGATAACTCATATTTTATTTTATCTACTGTATTGTTGAGTCTTGGAGTTGTTTACTACTGTAGCAACCTCTCCTTATCATGTTTTTGTGCCAAGTAAAGTTTTTATGCTAAAGTTGATGCTATATTTGGGATCGCTGCGCAGAAACAGCATTGCTGTCTGTCACGAATTCTGGCATAAGTCTCTGTAAAAAATTCGAAAAAATCTGCAAATTTACGAGCATGATCCTCAGATATGTACGCAACTTCCATTAGTTTTGAGTGTTTCCATTTGAGCAAGTTAAGTGCCCCGTCCAGATGCATATTTATGGACTGTTCTGTTTTTGACAGATTCTGTCTTTTATTTCGCATTTCCACTTTTGCTATGTTGAATGAGTTTCTTTGTTCCATTAACTTTCAGAAGCTTTGTGCAATGTCCAGAAGTGTTAAGAATGATTGTGTCACCTCTGAATATGTGAATTTGTGGTTATGCACTAACCCTCTAATGAGTTTGCTTGAAGTTTGTGTGAAGGAAGTTTTCAAGGGTCAAGAGAAGAGGATGATATACTATGATCAAGAAGAGTGAAAGGTCTAAGCTTGGGGATGCCCCGGTGGTTCATCCCTGCATATTTTAAGAAGACTCAAGCATCTAAGCTTGGGGATTCCCAAGGCATCCCCTTCTTCATCGACAACATTATCAGGTCACTTCTAGTGAAACTATATTTTTATTCCGTCACATTCTTATGTTCTTTACTTGGAGCATCGGTTTTTTTTATTTTTGTTTTGTTTTGAATAAAGTTGGATCCCGCCATTCTTATATTGGAGATATTACGCTCCGCTTTTTCTTATGGAACACTTGTGTTCTTAATTGTGCTTTAATGTTCATGGCGAAAGCTAATTGCTTCGTTAGATTGCTATTTGGTTGGAATTGGAAAATGCTGCATATGGTTTGATAATTTGGCAATTGTTTGAGCTCTCATAGATCATGTTTAAGCTCTTGCATCATGTAGTTTAATCTATTAATGAAAACTACTGTAGAGCTTGTTTAATTTGGTTTGCATGATTGTTCTCTCTAAGTCTAGATATTTTCGGGTAAAGTGTTTGAACAACAAGGAAGACAGTGTAGAGCCTTATAATACTTGCAATATGTTCTTGTGTGAGTTTTGCTGTACTTGTTCATACTTGTGTTTGCTTCAAACAACCTTGCTAGCCCAAACCTTGTACTGAGAGGAAATGCTTCTCGTGCATCCAAACACCTTGAGCCAAACTCCATGCCATTTGTGTCCACCATATCTACCTACTATGTGGTATTTTTCTGCCATTCCAAAGTAAATTACTTGAGTGCTACCTTTAAAATTTCATTCCTCTACCTTTACAATATATAGCTCATGGGACAAATAGCTTAAAAACTATTGTGGTGATGAATATGTAGTTATGTGTCTTAATTCTTATAAGTTGCTTGTTGAGCGGTAACCATGTTTTCTGGGGACGCCATCAACTTTACCTTTGTTGGATATCATGTGAGATGCTATGCATGTTCGTCTTGTCCGAAGTAAGTGGACTTCATGATCAAATGGTTTGAGTATGCATATGTTAGAGAAGAACATTGGGCCGCTAACTAAAGCCATGTATCATGGTGGAAGTTTCAGTTTGGACATACAACCTCAATCTCTTATGAGAATATTAACTGTTGTTGAATGCTTAAGCATTAAAAAGAGGAGTCCATTATCTGTTGTCTATGTTGTCCCGGTATGGATGTCTAAGTTGAGAATAATCAAAAGCGAGAAATCCAATGCGTGCTTTCTCCTTAGACACTTGTACAGGCGGCATAGAGGTACCCCTTTGTGACACTTGGTTGAAGCATATGTTATGCGATGAGAATCCGTGTTTCCGAGCTAAGTAGGACAAGGTGCGATCACTATTAGTACTCTATGCATGAGACATGCAACTTGTAGGAAGTATTATGCATAGCACATATGAATTATTACTACCGTTGACAAAATTGTTTCTATGTTTTCAAAACAAAAGCTCTAGCACAAAAATAGTAATCCATGCTTCCCTCTGCGAAGGGCCAATCTTTTACTTTATTGTTGAGTCAGTTTACCCACTTCTTTCTATCTTAGAAGCAAACACTTGTGTTAACTGTGTGCATTGATTCTTACATGTTTACTTATTGCACCTGTTATATTACTCTATGTTGACAAATATCCATGAGATATACATGTTACAAGTTGAAAGCAATTGCTGAAACTTAATCATCCTTTGTGTTGCTTCAATGCATTCTACTATGAATTTATTGCTTATGAGTTAGCTCTTATGCAAGTCTTATTGATACTTGTTTGAAAGTACTATTAATGAAAAGTTTTGCTATATGATTCATTTGCTTAGTCATTATCTTTGTTAGCAATCTTTTGTTTAGATCACTTCATTCATCTCATATGCTTTACAATAATGTTGATCAAGATTATGTTGGTAGCATGTCACTTCAGAAATTATTTGTGTTATCGTTTACCTACTCGAGGACGAGTAGGAACTAAGCTTGGGGATGCTTGATACGTCTCAAACGTATCTATAATTTCTTATGTTCCATGCTAATTTTATTACAATACTTGAATGTTTTATACATACTTTACAGCATTATTTTACATTTTCCGGCACTAACCTATTAACAAGATGCCGAAGTGCCAGTTGCTGTTTTCTGCTGTTTTTGGTTTCAGAAATCCTAGTAAGGAAATATTCTCGGAATTGGACGAAATCAACGCCCAGGGGCCTATTTTTACACGAAGCTTCCAGAAGACCGAAGAGGAAATGAAGTGGGGCCACGAGGCGACGACACGCTAGGGCGGCGCGGCCCAGGTGCTGGCCGCGCGGCCCTGTTGTGCCGCCACCTCGTGTGGCCCCCTGACCTACCCTTCCGCCTACTTAAAGCCTCCGTCGCGAAACCCCCTGTACCGAGAGCCACGATACGGAAAACCTTCCAGAGACGTCGCCGTCGCGAATCCCATCTCGGGGGATTCAGGAGATCGCCTCCGGCACCCTGCCGGAGAGGGGAATCATCACCGGAGGGGCTCTACATCATCATGCCCGCCTCCGGATTGATGCGTGAGTAGTTCATCCTTGGACTATGGGTCCATAGCAGTAGCTAGATGGTTGTCTTGTCCGCTTGTGCTTTCATTGTATTAGATCTTGTGAGCTGCCTAACATGATCAAGATCATCTATTTGTAATGCTACATGTTGTGTTTGGCGAGATCCGATGAATATAGAATATTATGTTAAGTTGATTATCAATCTATCATATATGTGTTGTTTATGTTCTTGCATGCTCTCCGTTGCTAGTAGAGGCTCTGGCCAAGTTGATACTTGTAACTCCAAGAGGGGGTAATTATGCTCGATAGTGGGTTCATGCCTCCATTTAATCTGGGATAGTGACATAAAGTTCTAAGGTTGTGGATGTGTTGTTGCTACTAGGGATAAAACATTGATGCTTTGTCTAAGGATGTTTGTGTTGATTACATTACGCACCATACTTAATGCAATTATCTATTGTTCGCAACTTAATACCGGAAGGGGTTCGGATGATAACCTGAAGGTGGATTATTTAGGCATAGATGCATGCTGGATAGCGGTCTATGTACTTTGTCGTAATGCCCTGATTAAATCACATAGTAATCATCGTTGATATGTATTGAATCTTTATTTGTCAATTGCTCGCCTGTAATTTGTTCACCCAGCATGTTAGTTATCTTATTGGAGAGACACCTCTAGTGAACTGTGGACCCCGGTCCATTCTTTTACATCTGAATACATTCTACTGCTTTTACTGTTCTTTGCAAACAAACACCATCTTCCACTCGATACGTTTAATCCTTTGTTTTCAGCAAGCCGGTGAGATTGACAACCTCACTGCTACGTTGGGACAAAGTACTTTGATTGCGTTGTGCAGGTTCCACGTTGGCGCCGGTTTCACTGGTGTTGCGCCGCACTACATTCCTCCACCAACAACCTTCACGTGCTTCTTGGCTCCTACTGGTTCGATAACCTTGGTTTCTTTCTGAGGGAAAACTTGCCGCTGTGCGCATCATACCTTCCTCTTGGGGTTCCCAACGGACGTGTACATCTACGCGCATCACAAACTCAAGTATAAAACGGTGCAGCAAGACTCACATATGAACATATTGTAAGCATTATAAGACTTTACATCGTCTCCTTGTTGTTCAAACACCTTAACCAGAAAATATCTAGACTTAGAGAGACCAATCATGCAAACCAAATTTTAACAAGCTCTATGTAGTTCTTCATTAATAAGTGCAAAGTATATGATGCAAGAGCTTAAACATGATCTATATGAGCACAACAATTGCCAAGTATCAAGACATTATACCATTACCACATGAAGCATTTCCTGTTTCCAACCATATAACAATGAACGAAGCAGTTTTCAACCTTCGCCATGAACATTAAAAGTAAAGCTAAGAACACATGTGTTCATATGCAACAGCGGAGCGTGTCTCTCTCCCACACAAGCATGAATTTATTCAAAGAATGCAAATAACAAAACGAAAATAAAAGCACACAGACGCTCCAAGTAAAGTACATAAGATGTGATGGAATAAAAATATAGTTTCAATAGAAGTTGATGAAGAAGGGGATGCCTTGGGAATCCCCAAGCTTAGACGCTTGAGTCTTCTTGAAATATGCAGGGATGAACCACGGGGGCATCCCCAAGCTTAGGCTTTTCACTCCTCTTGATCATATATCATCCTCCTCTCTTGACCCTTGAAAACTTCCTTCACACCAAACTCAGAGCAAACTCATTAGAGGGTTAGTGCATAATCAAAATTCACATGTTCAGAGGTGACACAATCATTCTTAACACTTATGGACATTGCACAAAGCTTCTGAAAGTTAATGGAACAAAGAAACCCATTCAACATAGCAAAAGCGGCAATGCGAAATAGAAGGCAGAATCTGTCAAAAACAGAACAGTCCGTAAAGACGAATTTGGCAGGGGCACTTAACTTGCTCAAACGGAAAAACTCAAAACTAATGAAAGTTGCGTACATATCTGAGGATCACACACGTAAATTTGCAGATTTTTCTGACTTACCTACAGAGACTTCTGCGCAAATTCGTGACAGACAGCAAATCTGTTTCTGTGCAGTAATCCAAATCTAGTATCAACCTTACCATAGAGACTTTACTTGGCACAAAAACATGATAAGGAGAGGTTGCTACAGTAGTAAACAACTTCCAAGACTCAAATATAAAACAAAAGTGCTGTAGTAAAATAAAGTCATGGGTTATCTCCCAAGAAGTTCTTTCTTTATAGCCATTAAGATGGGCTCAGTAATTCTAATGATGCTCGCAAGAAATAAGAGTTGAAGCAAAAGAGAGCATCAAGAAGAAAATTCAAAGCACATTTAAACCTACCCCACTTCCTATGAAAAGGAATCTTGTACACAAATAAATTCATGAAGAACAAAGTGACAAGCATAAGAAGACAAGACACGAGTAACTTCAAGATTCTCAACATAAAGAGGGGAAACTGAATATTATTACGATGCATACAACCGTGTTTCCCTCTCTCATAATAACTTTCAGTAGCATCATTGATGAAATCCACAATATAACCATCACTTAAAACATTCTTATCATGGTTCATATGCATAAAGGTATCATTATTTTTGACATAAGAGAAACTCTTCTCATTAATAGTAATTGGAGCAGGATCATTATTAAGAATTTGAACATGGTAAACAAGTTGCATACTAAGGGAATGGTTTTTGGCAAGCCCATCATAACTATGACAAGTTTCATAAGGATAATTGTAACATATGTCATATCCATCTCTATAGCGATTATCTAAACCAGAATATGTAATATCATCATTTTCACTAAAAGTAGAGGTCTCAAATATAGGATCTTCAAGCATGCACAACATCCCCAAGCTTAGAGCTTTCAATATCATCATTCAAGGGGACATGAATAATGCTATCATCATTACTTTCATAATCAGTACCAAAGAGATTTCCAATATCAAAGGTAGTGTGCTCATCCAAATCATGATCACTAATATGGGTAAAGGGTATAGGAAGATCATCGTACTCAGATTCATTATCATAATAATAATTAGGAGCAACATGCTTACGGTTACCTATTGTTACCTCATACACGCGTGGATATGCCGTTACCTCTTTCTTCTTATTCCCCCTCTTCTTCTTCTTCTTCTTCTTCTTTCCCTTCTTCTTGTTTCCTTCTTTAGGAGGAAGAGGCTTGAAGGGAGGCTTCTCCGCAGAACCTGATTTATTTCCAGAAACAACAGAAGAAACTTGGGAGGATTCCCCCTTTTCATTAATAAGTTTGAAACACACAGCGGTCCTATCATATTTTGGAAAAGTGTCATCTTCTAAAATATTCTGTATGTAAGTATTTGTATGGCAATTATTAATGCAATAAGAAAAACACCCATGCAGGACATCATCAATATCAAGATCCTTAATATCTAACAAAGAAATTTTTCTTGATAACTCTTCACACTTCAAAAATAAGGTAAGTTCATCATGCTGATTAGGAATAATTTCATCATCACAATACAAATTTGCAGCACTCATGGGGTTCGAATTATCATTGGAGGAGCATTGAAAATTAAATTGACCAACTCTATGGCAAAGTTCACAAATAAAAGGATAGAGGGCACACACTTTTTCACCAAGATCATCTAGAGCCCTAGACCACTTTCTAGTTTTTTCATTCCTATGATGGATACAATATTCTTCTTCGATTTGATTAATTCCACAAGGTCTATGTATTCCACAAAAATTAACATGCTTATAGGAAATAGCATTTTCAGAAGTTTGAACATGTTCATTGCAATCATTAATAACAGTTTCATCCTTCATGCTAGCGTCTTTGAAAGGTTCATGATACTTATCAAAATTCTTCCTAGGCAATTCAATGTGAGAAACAAAAGCTTTATAAAGATTTGCAATAACTTGAGAGTCAAGACCATAAGTAGCACTCATATTTCGAAATTTATCAGTATCCATAAAAGTTTCAATGCATTCATAATCATAATTTATACCTGACTCTTTACCTTTGTCGTTCTCCCAATCTTCAGCGTTCTTCTGAATCCGATTAAGAAGGTCCCATTTAAACTCTTCTTTGTTGCGTGTGAATGATCCAGAACAAGCAGTATCCAGCAAGGTTTTATCTTGAAAAGAAAGTCTTGCATAGAAATTATCAATGATGATATTACCAGGAAGCTCATGATTGGGGCATTTGAGCATTAAGGACTTCAATCTCTCCCATGCTTGGGCAATACTCTCTCCATCATGAGGCCAGAAATTATATATACGGTTTCGATCTTCGTGAATTTCACTTGGAGGATAGAACTTGGAATAAAATAGAGGCACGATATCCTTCCAATCAAGAGAGCGCCCGTCCTTCAGCAGTTTATACCAATGCGCCGCTTCACCAGATAGCGACATAACAAATAATTTTTTTCCTAACTTCATCCATTGAAATACCTGCACACTTGAATAACCCGCATAATTCATGCAAAAACAGTAAATGATCTTCAGGATGAACAGTTCCATCCCCTTCATAGCGGTTATCCATAACACGTTCAATAATTTTCATAGGTATCTTGTAAGGAATACTTTCAGTAGGTGGATTTAAAATGTCACAAGCATCATTAGAGTTATCGCATATGGGAGATAAAGTATTATCAGAGCAAATTTTCTCCCCTAAAGATGGGAGGCTAAAAAGATCACATAAACTAGCTTCCCCAAGCTTAGACTTCTCCATAGCATTCATACTAATAACATTGCTACTAGCATGCAAATAAGGTTCCATAGGTTTTTTAATTTTCGCATCAAACAATTCTAAATCAGGAAAAAGATTAAAAAGCTCACTAATTTTTTTGTTGTTTTCCATTATGCCTAACTAGTGAAAATAAAAACAAGAAACAAAAAGATGCAATTGCAGGATCTAAAGGAAATAGCTTCGAGTACTTACAACGGTGCCGGAAAATAGCTTAGTAGCCGAGATCCGGAGTGTGAGTACCTTTTACCTTTCCTCCCCGGCAACGGCGCCAGAAAATAGCTTGATGTCTACGGGTGCTTCTATTCTTGTAGACAGTGTTGGGCCTCCAAGAGCAGAGGTTTGTAGAACAGCAGCAAGTTTTCCCTTAAGTGGATCACCCAAGGTTTATCGAACTCAGGGAGGAAGAGGTCAAAGATATCCCTCTCAAGCAACCCTGCAATCACGATACAAGAAGTCTCTTGTGTCCCCAACACACCTAATACACTTGTCAGATGTATAGGTGCACTAGTTCGACGAAGAGATAGTGAAATACAAGTAGTATGGATGTATATGAGTGGTAATAGCAATCTGAATAAAATATGGAAGCAAGTAAACATGCAACAAAACAGTAAATAAGCGGTGTTTGCAGTATTGGAAACAAGGCCTAGGAATCATACTTTCACTAGTGGACACTCTCAACATTGATCGCATAATAAATAATAACTTCTCTCATATGTGCTACATACACTCTTTGTTGGGTGACAAATACCATTCATTGTGTAGGGCTACAAGAGCTCCCTCAAGCCGGAGTTAACAAGCGCCACAACATTCAGTATTCATATTTAAGTAACCTTAGAGCATAATAGATCTTTGCAAAATAAACCAAGTACTAACATAGCATACACACTGTCACCGTTACACTATGAAAGGGGGAATAGATCACATCAATACTATCATAGCGATAATCAACTCCATAACCTACAAGAGATTATGATCATAATCTACAACAAGAACCACATGATGCACACACTGTCACCATTACACCATGCAGGAGAAATAGACTACTTTAATAACATCACATGAGTAGCACATAACTAGTAGCGATACAAAGCTCATCATATGGATCTCAATCATGTAAAGCGGCTCATGAGATCATTGTATTGGAGTATAGAGAGAGAGAGATTAACCCCATAGCTACGGTAGAGCCCTCAGCCCCAAGGGAGAATTACTGCCTCCTCATCATGAGAACAGCGATGGCGGTGAAGATGGCGGTGGAGATGGCTTCCGGGCGCAATTCCCCGTCCCGGCGGCGTGCCGAAACAGAGACTTCTGTCCCCCGAATCTTGATTTCGCGACGACGGCGGCTCTGGAAGGTTTTCTCGGGTTTCGTCCAACGGGGTCAAGGATTTAGGTCAGGGACGACTAAATAGGTGAAGAGGCGGAGTCGGAGGGTGCCTGGAGCCACCAGACAACAGGGGGGCGCCCCCCTGGGCCGCGCCGCCACCATGTGTGGGCCCCCTGGGCCTCCCCTCTGGTGTCTCTCGGGTGTTCTGGAAGCTCCCGATGAAAATAGGGTACTGGGCGTTGATTTCGTCCGATTCCGAGAATATTTCCTTACTAGGATTTCTGAAACCAAAAACAGCAGAAAACAGGAACTGGCACTTCGGCATCTCGTCAATAGGTTAGTTCCGGAAAACGCATCAAAGATATAAAGTGTGAACAAAACATGTAGGTATTGTCATAAAACAAGCATGGAACATCAGAAATTATGGATACGTTTGAGACGTATCAGGTGGCCGTGCGGCGCGTGTCTAGGGCGTGTCTGCGCGTGCACACTCGCGACACGAGCGGCATGGCCGTGCCGATCTGGGCGCGCGATCTCCGGCGGCTGTCGTCGTCGTCCGTGGCTGTGGTGATGCTAGGGCGTTGTAGGGAGGTGTGGTGGCGCTTGTGGACACCAGGGCCAGAGAAGTGGAGGAAGGGGAGAATAGAGGGCACGACATGGTCGGCATGGGTCGGCATGGCCATGTCCATGGCCGGCTAGCCTCTCCCCTAGGGTTTCTGTGGTGAGGTGATGAGTAGAGGGGACAAGGGGGCCAAGTAGAGTAGTTAGGGCAGGTTAGGGTTGAGTAGAATCACTATTTTAAATAGTGTTGCATGTTCCCTATTTGTATTTCACAAATTTTGCCCAAATTTGGTTGAGTTCAAATGGTTACAAAATTTGAAAATGGTGTGTTTAGTTGAGTTGTAAATGACCAGAGAGAATGAGAGGTGGTGGTGGAATTTAGAAATTCCAAGAATTGCAAATTGGCTAAGTGTGAGATTGTTCCACATATTAAAAAGTCTCAACTTTGCATGTGTATAGAATTTGATACGAGATGAATTTGGCATGGTGGTCTTTACAAAAGTTGTTCACCTTGATGTCCTCTTGGATGACATGCAAAGAGTTGAGAAATCTTAGTTTGAAAATATTGAGATACAAGGGCTCAAAGTGGTGACCAGAATATAATTGGCAGATCGGACCATTATTCTATGTGATCCCATTTTGCATTTGAATTTGATTTGATTTGTGTTTCTATGATTCCAAAAGTTGTAATAAGTATTTAGTAATGTATTTCCACTAATGGTTAAGACCAAATTGGTCTAGGGTCAAAATTTATACAAATGGCATAAAGCCTATGTGAGTGTTTTAGGGTTTTTCTTATTTGAATTCTTTCTCTTTTATTTTATTTGGTTGGTGATCTTCACTTGATCACATTAGGGTTTTAGGGTTTATCACACACACAATGTAACAAGCATCATGGCATATCACTCAAATGCACAAGTCCTATGCATGGCACTATATGTAAGAAATTTTTTTGTTGGTTCTGAAATTTGAATCTCTGGAATTCTTCTAATTTTCTTTTATTGAAAGTTGGGATGTTACACCTGGTTTGGTACCTCCAATCTGGCTGTTCAATTCTTTGACCTTTTTGTTGTTTGTAATGAGCAAAATAAAACCATCTCCCAAGTCTGGGATGGAAATGCCCTTATGCTTACATTTAGAAGGAATTTTCCTCCTGCTCTTATGCAAAAATGGCAGGAGCTTGAAGAAATTGCTCTGAGCATTACCCTCTCAGCTGAATGTGACTCCTTGATCTGGAAATATGAATCTTCTGGGGTTTATTCTTCCAGTTCTTTGTATGCTATCATTAATTTTGGGGGTGTGATGCCTGATGCCTACGGGTGCTTCTATTCTTGTAGACAGTGTTGGGCCTCCAAGAGCAGAGGTTTGTAGAACAGCAGCAAGTTTCCCTTAAGTGGATTACCCAAGGTTTATCGAACTCAGGGAGGAAGAGGTCAAAGATATCCCTCTCATGCAACCCTGTAATCACAAAGCAAGAAGTCTCTTGTGTCCCCAACTCACCAAATACACTTGTCAGGTGTATAGGTGTACTAGTTCGGCGAAGAGATAGTGAAATACAAGTAATATGGATGTATATGAGTGGCAATAGCAATCTGAATAAAATATGGCAGCGAGTAAACATGCAACCAAACAGTAAACAAACGGAGATTCGATGCTTGGAAGCAAGGCCTAGGGATCCTGCTTTCACTAGTGGACACTCTCAACAATGATCACATAATAAGACTACTCTACACCCTTTTGTTGGATGATGAACACATTGCGTAGGATTAGACGAACCCTCAATGCCGGAGTTAACAAGCTCCACAATTCAATGTTCATATTTAAATAACCTTAGAGTGTAAGATAGATCAATACGACTAAACCAAGTACTAACATAGCATGCACACTGTCACCTTCATGCTTATGTAGGAGGAATAATACACATCAATACCATCATAGCAATAGTTAACTTCGCAATCTACAAGAGATCATGATCATAGCATAAACCAAGTACTAACACGAGTGCACAAACTGTCACCATTACACCGTGTAGGAGGAATAAAACTACTTTAATAACATCACTAGAGTAGCACATAGATGATATTCAACTAGATCACATAAAGAGAGAGATGAACCACATAGCTACAGCGGAGCCCTCAGCCCCGGGGGTGAATTACTCCCTCCTCATCATGGAGACAGCGATGGCGGTGAAGATGGCGGTGGAGACGGCGGTGGAGATGACTCCGGGGGCAATTCCCCGTCCGGCAGGGTGCCGGAACAGAGACTTCTGTCCCCCGAATCTTGATTTCGCGATGGCGGCGGCTCTGGAAGGTTTTCTCGGGTCTCGTCTTCTCCGTCGGTGTTTTTAGGTCAGGGACGATTAAATAGGCGAAGAGATGGAGTCGGAGGGGCCACGGGGTGCCCACACCACAGGGGGGCGCCCCCCCCCCCTTGGGCCGCGCCGGGGTGTGGTGTGGGCCCCCCTGGCTCCCCTCTCGTCCTTCTTCGGTGCTCTGGAAGCTTCCGGAAATTATAAGGTCCTCGGTCTTGATTTCGTCCGATTCCGAAAATATTTCTTTACTAGGATTTCTGAAACCAAAAACAGCAGAAAACATCAACTGGCCTTTCGGCATCTCGTCAATAGGTTAGTTCCGGAAAACGCATAATAATGACATATAATGTGTATAAAACATGTAGGTATCATCAATAAAGTAGCATGGAACATAAGAAATTATAGATACGTTTGGGACGTATCAAGCATCCCCAAGCTTAGTTCCTACTCGCCCTCGAGTAGGTAAACGATAACAATGATAATTTCTTAAGTGACATGCCATCATAACCTTGATCATACTATTGCAAAGCACATGAGAATAATGCAGAGATTCGAAGCAATGATGAAGATAATGAGTAAACAAATGAATCATATAACAAAGACTTTTCATGAATAATACTTTCAAGACAAGCATCAATAAGTCTTGCATAAGAGTTAACTCATAAGCAATAAATTCTTAGTAGAAAGCTTTGAAACAACACAAAGGAAGATATAAGTTTCAGCGGTTGCTTTCAACTTTAACATGTATATCTCGTGGATAATTATCAACACAAAGTAATATAACAAGTGCAATAGGTAAACATGTAAGAATCAATGCACACAGTCCACACAAGTGTTTGCTTCTAAGATAGAAAGAATAGGTAAACTGACTCAACAATAAAGTAAAAGAATGGTCCTTCAAAGAGGAAAGCATCGATTGCTATATTTGTGCTAGAGCTTTGATTTTGAAAACATATAGAGAGCATAAAAGTAGAGTTTTGAGAGGTGTTTGTTGTTGTCAACGAATGGTAGCGGATACTCTAACCCCCTTGCCAGGCAAACCTTCAAAGAGCGGCTCCCATTTTATTTTATTTTTGGGTGGCACTCCTTCCAACCTTTCTTTCACAAACCATGGCTAACCGAATCCTCGGGTGCCTGCCAACAACCTCATACCATGAAGGAGTGCCTTTTTATTTTAGTTTTATTATGATGACACTCCTCCCCACCTTTGCTTTCTCAAGCCATGGCTAACCGAATCCTTCGGGTGCCGTCCAACAATCACATACCATGGAGGAGTGTCTATTTTTGTTAATTAATTTGGGACTGGGAATCCCATTGCCAGCTCTTTTTGCAAAATTATTGGATAAGCGGATGAAGCCACTAGTCCATTGGTGAAAGTTGCCCAACAAGATTGAAAGATAAACACCACATACTTCCTCATGAGCTATAAAACATTGACACAAATAAGAGGTAATAACTTTTGAATTGTTTAAAGATAGCACTCAAGCAATTTACTTTGGAATGGCGGAGAAATACCATGTAGTAGGTAGGTATGGTGGACACAAATGGCATGAATATTGGCTCAAGTATTTGGATGCATGAGAAGTATTCCCTCTCTATACAAGGTTTAGGCTAGCAATGTTATTTGAAGCAAACTCAAGTATAAAATGGTGCAGCAAGACTCACATATAAACATATTGTAAGCATTATAAGACTTTACATCGTCTCCTTGTTGTTCAAACACCTCAACCAGAAAATATCTAGACTTAGAGAGACCAATCATGCAAACCAAATTTTAACAAGCTCTATGTAATTATTCATTAATGGGTACAAGGTACATGATGCAAGAGCTTAAACAAGATCTATATGAGCACAACAATTGCCAAGTGTCACATTATTCAAGACATTACACCAATTACTACATGTAGCATTTCCCGTTTCCAATCATATAACAATTAACGAAGCAGTTTCAACCTTCGCCATGAAAATTAAAAGCTAAGAACACATGTGTTCATATGAACCAGCGGAGCGTGTCTCTCTCCCACACAAGGATGAACTTATTCAGAGAATGAAAATAACAAAACAAAAACAAAAATAAAAGCACACAAACGCTCCAAGTAAAATACATAAGATGTGACCGAATAAAAATATAGTTTCAAGAGAAGGAACCTGATACTTTGTCGATGAAGAAGGGGATGCCTTGGGCATCCCCAAGCTTAGACGCTTGAGTCTTCTTAAAATATGCAGGGATGAACCACCGGGGCATCCCCAAGCTTAGACTTTTCATTCTTCTTGATCATAGTATATCATACTCCTCTCTTGACCCTTGAAAACTTCCTTCACACCAAACTTCAAGCAAACTCATTAGAGGGTTAGTGCATAATCAAAAATTCACATGTTCAGAGGTGACACAAACATTCTTTTCACTTCTGGACATTGCATAAAGCTACTGGACATTAATGGATCAAAGAAATGAATCCAACATAGCAAAAGAGGCAATGCGAAATAAAAGGCAGAATCTGTCAAAAACAGAACAGTCCGTAAAGACGAATTTTAAGATGGCACCAGACTTGCTCAAATGGAAAAACTCAAAACTAATAAAAGTTGCGTACATATCTGAGGATCACGCTCGTAAATTGGCAGATTTTTTCGAATTTTCTACAGAGGCCTGTGCCCAGATTCGTGACAGACAGCAATGCTGTTTCTGCGCAGCGATCCCAAATATAACATCAACTTTAACATAGAAACTTTACTTGGCACAAAAACATGTTAAGGAGAGGTTGCTACAGTAGTAAACAACTTCCAAGACACAAATATAAAACAAAGTACTGTAGTAAAAAAAACACATGGGTTATCTCCCAAGAAGTTCTTTCTTTATAGCCATTAAGATGGGCTCAGCAATTTTGGTGATGCACTCGCAAGAAATAGTATTTGAAGCAGAAGAGAGCTTCAAGAGGCAATTCAAAACACATTTAAGCCTAACATGCTTCCTATGCAGAATAATCTTATACACAAATGAATTCATGAAGAGCAAAGTGACAAGCATAAGAGGATAAAACACGAGTAACTTAAAGATTATCAACATAAAGAGGGGAAACTTAATATTATTAAGATGCATATAACCATATTTCCCTCTCTCATAATAACTTTCAGTAGCATCATTGATGAAATCCACAATATACCCGTCACTTAAAACATTCTTATCATGGTTCATATGCATAGAAGTATCATTAATTTTGGCATAAGAAGAGTTGTTCTCATTAATAGTAATTGGAGCAAGATTATTATCAAGAATTTGAACATGGTAAACAAGTTGCATATTAAAAGAATTGTTTTTGGTAATCCAATCATGACTATGACAAGTTTCATAAGGATAGTTATAACCTATATCATAGCATTCTTTATAATAATCATCAAAGATCGGAGGCACAGTGTCATCATAAGAAATAGAATAGTTATCTTTCACAGTCGGTTTATCTATGACCATACCATCATTGTTATTAGAAGGAGATGTATCAAGAACATAATGACCAGTAGCAAAAGGATTTTCAAACACCTCTTCCCCAAGCTTAGAGCTTTCTATATCATTATGGGAGGAAGCATGGATAGCACTGACACTATGGCAATTATTATCATTTTCAGAATTAGTTTCCCAGAGATTTGTAATATCAAAAGTAGTATGCTCATTCAAATCATGATCGCTAATGTATGTAAAGGGCATAGGAAGATCATCGTATTCAGATTCATTATCACAATAATCATTAGGAGCAACATACTTACGGTTACCTAGCGTTATCTCATTCACGCGGGGATACGCCGTTACCTCTTTCTTTTTATTCTCCTTCTTCTTCTTCTTCTTCTTCTTCGTTCCCTTCTTCTTCTTCTCTTCTTCCCTCTCCTCGCTCCCTTCTTTAGGAGGAAGAGGCTTGAAGGGTGGCTTGTCCGCATAACCTGATTTACTTTTAGAAACAATAGAAGAAACTTGGGAGGATCCCTCCTTTTCATTAATTAATTGAAAACACACAGCGGTCCTATCATATTTTGGCAAGGTGTCATCTTCTAAAATATTCTGTATGTAAGTATTTGTATGGCAATTATTAATGCAAAGAAGAAAAACACCCATGCAGGACATCATCAATATCAAGATCGTTAATATTTAACAAAGAAATTTTTCTTGATAACTCTTCACATTTCAAAAATAAGGTAAGTTCATCATGCTGATTAGGAATGATTTCATCATCACAATACAAATTTGCAGCACTCATGGGGTTCGAATTATCATTGGAGGAGCATTGAAAATTAAAATGACCAACTCTATGGCAAAGTTCACAAATAAAAGGATAGAGGGCACACACTTTTTCTCCAAGATCATCTAGAGCTCTAGACCACTTTCTAGTTTTTTCATTTCTGTGATGGATACAATATTCATCTTCTATTTGATTAATTCCACAAGGTCTATGTATTCCACAAAAATTAACATGCTTATAGGAAATAGCATTCTTAGGAGTTTGAGCACGCTTATTGCAATCATTAACAACAATTTCACTCTTCATGCAAGCGTCTTTAAAAGGTTCATGATACTTATCAAAATTCTTCCTAGGCAATTCAATGTGAGAGGCAAAAGCTTTATAAAGATTTGCAGCAACTTGAGAGTCAAGACCATAAGTAGCACTCATATTTCGAAATTTACCACTATCCATGAAAGTTTCAATGCATTCATAATCATAATTTATACCTGACTCTTTACCTTTGTCGTTCTCCCAATCTTCAGCGTTCTCCTTAATCCGATCAAGAAGGTCCCTTTTAAACTCTTCTTTATTGCTCGTGAATGATCCAGAACAAGTAGTATCCAGCAAGGTCTTATCTTGAAAAGAAAGTCTTGCATAGAAATTGTCAATGATGATATTACCTGGAAGCTCATGATTGGGGCATTTGAGCATTAAAGTCTTCAATCTCTCCCATGCTTGGGCAATACTCTCTCCATCATGAGGCCAAAAATTATATATATGGTTTCGATCTTTGTGAATTTCACTTGGAGGATAGAACTTGGAATAAAATAGAGGCACAATATCCTTCCAATCAAGAGAGCGCCCGTCCTTCAATAGTTTATACCAATGCGCCGCTTCACCAGATAGCGACATAACAAATAATTTCTTTCTAACTTCATCCATTGAAATACCTGCACACTTGAATAACCCGCATAATTCATGCAAAAACAGTAAATGATTCCTAGGATGGACAGTTCCATCCCCTTCATAGCGGTTATCCATAACACGTTCAATAATTTCCATAGGTATTTTATACGGAATACTTTCAGCAGGTGGATTTAAAATATCAGAAGCATCATTAGAGTTATCGCATATGGGAGATAAAGCATCATCAGAGCAAAATATTTCTTCTAAAGCGGAGGAGCAAAAAAGATTATTTTTATGTAAACTAGCTTCCCCAAGCTTAGACTTCTTCATAGCATTAGCAGTAATTGCATTCATACCAATAACATTGCTATTATCATGCAAATAAGGTTCCATAGGTTTTTTAATTTTCGCATCAAACAATTCTAAATTAGGAAAAAGATTAAAAAGCTCACCAATTTTTTTGTTGTTTTCCATTATGCCTAACTAGTGAAAATAAAAACAAGAAACAAAAAGATGTAATTGCAGAGTCTAAAGGAAATAGCTTCGAGCACACACACAATGGCGCCAGAAAAGTACTGTTACCTGGAACCGGAGTATTAGTGCCTTTTACCTTTTCTCCCCGGCAACGGCGCCAGAAAAGTGCTTGATGCCTACGGGTGCTTCTATTCTTGTAGACAGTGTTGGGCCTCCAAGAGCAGAGGTTTGTAGAACAGCAGCAAGTTTCCCTTAAGTGGATTACCCAAGGTTTATCGAACTCAGGGAGGAAGAGGTCAAAGATATCCCTCTCATGCAACCCTGTAATCACAAAGAAAGAAGTCTCTTGTGTCCCCAACTCACCAAATACACTTGTCAGGTGTATAGGTGTACTAGTTCGGCGAAGAGATAGTGAAATACAAGTAATATGGATGTATATGAGTGGCAATAGCAATCTGAATAAAATATGGCAGCGAGTAAACATGCAACAAAACAGTAAACAAACGGAGATTCGATGCTTGGAAGCAAGGCCTAGGGATCCTGCTTTCACTAGTGGACACTCTCAACAATGATCACATAATAAGACTACTCTACACCCTTTTGTTGGATGATGAACACATTGCGTAGGATTACACGAACCCTCAATGCCGGAGTTAACAAGCTCCACAATTCAATGTTCATATTTAAATAACCTTAGAGTGTAAGATAGATCAATACGACTAAACCAAGTACTAACATAGCATGCACACTGTCACCTTCATGCTTATGTAGGAGGAATAATACACATCAATACCATCATAGCAATAGTTAACTTCGCAATCTACAAGAGATCATGATCATAGCATAAACCAAGTACTAACACGAGTGCACAAACTGTCACCATTACACCGTGTAGGAGGAATAAAACTACTTTAATAACATCACTAGAGTAGCACATAGATGATATTCAACTAGATCACATAAAGAGAGAGATGAACCACATAGCTACAGCGGAGCCCTCAGCCCCGGGGGTGAATTACTCCCTCCTCATCATGGAGATAGCGATGGCGGTGAAGATGGCGGTGGAGATGACTCCGGGGGCAATTCCCCGTCCGGCAGGGTGCCGAAACAGAGACTTCTGTCCCCCGAATCTTGATTTCGCGATGGCGGCGGCTCTGGAAGGTTTTCTCGGGTCTCGTCTTCTCCGTCGGTGTTTTTAGGTCAGGGACGATTAAATAGGCGAAGAGATGGAGTCGGAGGGGCCACGGGGTGCCCACACCACAGGGGGGCGCGCCCCCCCCGTTGGGCCGCGCCGGGGTGTGGTGTGGGGCCCCCCTGGCTCCCCTCTCGTCCTTCTTCGGTGCTCTGGAAGCTTCCGGGAATTATAAGGTCCTCGGTCTTGATTTCGTCCGATTCCGAAAATATTTCTTTACTAGGATTTCTGAAACCAAAAACAGCAGAAAACAGCAACTGGCCTTTCGGCATCTCATCAATAGGTTAGTTCCGGAAAACGCATAATAATGACATATAATGTGTATAAAACATGTAGGTATCATCAATAAAGTAGCATGGAACATAAGAAATTATAGATACGTTTGGGACGTATCAATGCCTATTTACATCCCTGCTGTTTGGAGATTGATAGTGCCTCCTCGAGTTCATATTTTTATGTGGCTCCTTTCTCATAACAAGCTTATGACTAGGGATAACCTGCATAAAAGAAATCTGAATAAACCTGTTTGTTGTGTTTTCTGCTCTGAAAATGAGAGCATAGATCATCTCTTTTTCCAATGCATTGTGGCAAAGCAAATTTGGAAATTCATAACCAGCGTTTTCAATATACAAGTTGGTCATGATTATATTTCTATTGCTAGATTCTGGGTGGCAAACAAGAAACACCCAGCTTTAAATTCTATCTGTGCTGCCACTCTTTGGTGCATTTGGAAATTCCGTAATGATATGATCTTTAACGGGCAAACATGGCTTAATTTGCACCAGATTCTTCGGATGATCTTGCTATCAGTCAGACGATGGAAGATTATCTTCAAGGACCCCATGCTTCCCCTCGTCGACCACTTCTGCGACTTGGCGCTGAAGGAGACTTCGGCGAACTTCTGCATCGAGGATGGCTAGTTGGTAGCCGCTCCCGCCAAAGTCCCTCCCCTCCTTCAACCAAGAAGAAAGCGATGTCTGGCACCTGGGCTACTCCTACCTCGACCTTGGAGGCAGCCTCATGCATCTCGCCAGAGTGTGCTGAAGTGTGAAGCCTGATCGCTGATGTCCCGCTTTTGGCTGTAGTTCTTTAGCTCTACTTTGTAGTCGGGAAGACTGATACGTCTCCAACGTATCTATAATTTCTGATGTTCCATGTTTGTTTTATGACAATACCTACATGTTTTGTTCACACTTTATATCGTTTTGATGCATTTTCCGGAACTAACCTATTGACGAGATGCCGAAGTGCCAGTTCCTGTTTTCTGCTGTTTTTGGTTTCAGAAATCCTAGTAAGGAAATATTCTTGGAATTGGACGAAATCGACGCCCAGCATCTTAGAATTCCACGAAGCTTCCAGAACACCCGAGAGGCACTAGAGGGGAGTCAGGGGGGCCACACGCCAGGGCGGCGCGGCCTGGACCCTGGGCGCGCCCCCCTATTGTGTGGTGGCCCCAGGTCCCCTCCGAGGCTGCCCTTCTGCCTACTTAAGGACTCCGTCGCGAAAACCCTAGACGAATAAGCCACGGTACGAGAAAAGTTCCAGAGCCGCCGCCATCGCGAAGCCAAGATCTGGGGGACAGGAGTCTCTGTTCCGGCACGCCGCCGGGACGGGGAAGTGCCCCCGGAAGGCTTCTCCATCGACACCACCGCCATCTTCACCGCCATCTCCATCAACGCTGCTGCTCCCATGATGAGGAGGGAGTAGTTCTCCCTCGAGGCTAAGGGATGTACCGGTAGCTATGTGGTTAATCTCTCTCTCTGTACTCCAGTACAATGATCTTATGAGCTGCCTTACATGATTGAGATCTATATGATGAGCTTTGTATCGCTATTAGTCTATGTGCTACTCATGTGATGTTATTAAAGTAGTCTATTCCTCCTGCATGGTGTAAAGGTGACAGTGTGTGCATCGTGTGGTTCTTGTCGTAGATTATGATCATAATCTCTTGTAGGTTATGGAGTTGATTATCGCTATGATAGTATTCATGTGATCTATCCCCCCTTCATAGTGTAATGGTGACAGTGTGTATGCTATGTTAGTACTCGGGCTATTTTGCAAAGATCTATTATGCTCTAAGGTTACTTAAATATGAATGCCGAATGTTGTGGCGCTTGTTAACTCCGGGTTGAGGGAGCTCTTGTAGCCCTACACAACGAATGGTGTTTGTCATCCAACAAAAGAGTGTATGTAGCACAAATGAGAGAAGTTATTATTTATTATGCGATCAATGTTGAGAGTGTCCACTAGTGAAGGTATGATCCCTAGGCCTTGTTTCCAAATATCGAATCTCCGCTTACTTACTGTTCTGTTGCATGTTTACTCGCTGCCATATTTTATTCAGATTGCTATTACCACTCATATACATCCATACTACTTGTATTTCACTATCTCTTCGCCGAACTAGTGCACCTATACATCTGACAAGTGCATTAGGTGTGTTGGGGACACAAGAGACTTCTTGTATCGTGATTGCAGGGTTGCTTGAGAGGGATATCTTTGACCTCTTCCTCCCTGAGTTCGATAAACCTTGGGTGATCCACTTAAGGGAAAACTTGCTGCTGTTCTACAAACCTCTGCTCTTGGAGGCCCAACACTGTCTACAGGAAAAGAAGCGTGAGTAGACATCAAAGACTAGTGCTGTTAAAACTGTTTAAACCTTCCCTTTTCTTTGCTGTTTTTCAGCTCCCTTTTCATTTTGAACTTCTAGTCTTTGGATCTGTAATGAACCTCGGGACCTGTTGGTTTCGTTGATTTTATCAATGGAACTGGGGAGGGGGTCCTCCCTGTTGATCTAAAAAAAACATATGGATCATATCGCGACTTCTACGAAACTAACTAGTCATCGAGGACGATGACAGTGACATTCTCCTCCGCCTCCCGCGTCTCCATCTCCTTGGTGGCAGCGATGGCCTGCGCCTTCTCGTCTGCCTCCGCCCTCTCCTTGTCGGCGGCGACCTTCAAGGACGCGGCAACTGCCTGCAAGAAGAGGGGGTATTCCCCCTCCTCCGCCTCCTCGCCGGCGCGCGGCGCTCCTCCGCCGCTGGTGCTCGCCTCCCATGCCGCCTTCGACCGGGGGTGCATCTCCCAATCGGCGCGCCATTTCTCGAAGTCGGGGCCGCTCACCGGCTTGAGCGGCAGATCGGCCCTGTACCAGCGCCCGCCCCCCGCGAAATCGCAGAGCTTCGGAGGCACGTACAGGGCGCCGACATACCTGCACGCCACACGCCGACTCCCGACGGCGGATAGCTTGCAGTGGCGCCACCACGCCTCCTCGAGCGTGTACGGCGAGCGGGATCGCTTCAATCCGCTCGCGGGCAACGCGGAACTGCTGCGGCGTGCGGACATGGCGAGCGGCGGTGGTAATGCGGAAGCGAGCGACGCGGAATTTCTCGCCGGAGCTTAGCGGGGAGGCGGCGGCGCACGGCGGAGCTAGGGTTGCGAGTGAGGGATTCGACCCCCACTCGCACTTTCGCCCTGTATTTGTAGGGGGCGGCGGTGTGGTTTTGCTGGGCCCCGTATTCCGCCGATACGGGCCGGCCCGAATACGGGGCCTGCTAGACGGCCCAAACTGCGCTCACCCCCTATCCCACCGGAATTTTACGGGGTGGGCGCTTTTTGAGGGGTCTGTTAGACATGCTCTAATAGCAGCACGGATGCACACAACCAAAAACAAAAAAGTAAGAAATAAAAAAGCCTTGCTACGGCATTCCAGCTATAACATCAATAATACAACCACCACCAATACAACACCTAAATTCCAGGCTCTTCAAAGGCGACGCCTCCAAGAAGGAAACAATGCACTAACATGTCGTCCGATCAAAAGATCTCGGGTTTATACCCTGAAGATAGTCTCCGCTCTCAAAACAATAACTTCAACAAGGCCATTGCCAGACACAACCAATTAAAGTCGAACCTTGGAGTTTCACCCTGAAAGGTAAGACTCTAAACTTCAACTGTGTTGTCACCCTCGCTTGCATACTGCTGCTGCGAAACCCATAACACCAAAGGCAGTTCCTCAAACCCAGAGACTCGAACCTCCATTGCCAGTCCTCGAAACCTGCCTTCATGATATTCTCCACCTCTAATTTCACCATGTATCAGAATGTCATCTGATGGCAACACATAATAGAACTTCGCAACGCTCCCTCCGGAACCAAACAACCGGAACAAAAACATGGGTGCTGCACATGACCGAATACCAACCGATCCAGCAAACTCCAGACATAGTGTGCTCTGTTACACTTGCTGGTGGAGCTTTCCGGAACTCACCATTCCGGGCAGAAAAAGAAAAGGACGGACCTCAGGAAAGTCACCATCTTCGCGGAAGAGGTACCAAGGGCAACCACCTTTATTAGGCAGAACAACAGGCCCCACGCCGCCGCCCGTCGGAGAAGGCCGCCACCAACCACAGACCCATCGACGAGACGTCCGCCACCACCCCCAACCGAAGAAGGCCACCATCGTGAGCCGTCTGGGGGGATTGGCATCGAAAGCCCGCAGACCACCACCGAGCGTAGCCGCGCCGCCAGGGGTGTTGGAGCAGCCCCGCACGGAACTCACCGTGAAGGGAGCCACCGCCCGAGCCCACCTCCCCGTCGCCATGGTAGGTTACCGCGCCCAAGCAGGGCGCGCAGCCGAAACCACCTTCCCGGGGCCGCGCCCCGGCGTCCACGCTAAATTAGGCCACATTTTCGCTAAGCAGAATACGCCGCCGCCACCCCAAGCGCCCGCCCTCATGCCGCAACGTGAGGCGAGATCCCCACCGCCGCCCACTACCAAGCGGGCTTTGCCCGTCGGAGCACCCATGCAGCGGTGGAGTGGAGGGGAGGCAGGAGGGAGGCGGCCATCCCGGCGGCTAGGGTTTGCGCCGCCCGAGTCGCCCGTGTGGGGATGATGCGGGAGCCCCTCATTCCCACATATTATATACTCCACTTTTATTTTTCCTGCAAGCAAGATACAAGTCATATAATGAATTATGGATATTATGGGCGAGTTTGGTTGCTCGCGTGGTTCTTTCTGTTTCTGGATTTTGGCCCACTAACTGCTGCACGAGCAAAATCGAGTCTGGACCTGTGTTTACGCTAGGATTGTTTGTCAACAATGTACCAGACCGCAGGGAAGCCGCCATTTGAGTCCGCTTTGGTTGGTTGGCAACATATCATGATTTTGGGATGTGTTCATGCAACACGCTTGTTTGGGAGGTTATATATGCCCCCCTATGGTCATCTCACACCTCTAATTGGTGAGCTTACTGTATACTAGTTTAGGTTTAGGGTCTTACACGCTTATTAGTACATGCGATCACAAACCACTTACGAGAAGATGAAATTACATTATCCAGATCTCTTGCCAACTTTCCTACCGATTAGACGGTTTTCCCCACTTTCCTATCGATTGAACATAGTCGGCCTAAAATACTCTTGTGCCAGATTTACCTTACTAGACTATATACTTTGATGGATCCAAGCAAGTCAAGCAAGTCAGGGGCTCATGGGTTGGCATTATCCCCAAATCTCCAAAGAGGGAAAAATTGAAGTATGTACTGCAGTTCAACGCCACCAACAATATGGCTGAGTATGAATCTCTCATGCACGCCTCCACGTTGCAAAGGACTTGGGCATCAAGCAAATCCAATGATTTTGGAGATTCAGACTTGGTACCTTAGCTAGGATGCCAAAGACCCACAGATGGCCGCCTACAAAGCGATAGTAGATGAGTTCGCCAAATACTTCCATTGGTACTGAGGCAAAGCACATAGCAAGGTCCGACAACGACAAAGCTAATGCGCTTTCCCACCTTGGATCTGGTCGCAAGACAATCCAGGCAGGTGTCTTCCTTGAAAACCTATGGGTTCCCTGAATTCAAGATAAGTTTGACTCACCTATACAACCCGTAATGGCCGTGATACCAAGATGGAAACATCCTTGCATCGCCTTCTCTTTGGATGTTGCGAGTTACTGCTGCTGCCTGTCGAGGGCTATGTTGTTTTGGGCTATTACGGCGTGGAGATCTTGCGGGTTGCTGAATGACTTCTCTGCCGGCTATTGCTGATACCATAACGACGATACCTGCCATAGCAGTTTGATACAAAGATGCTCGGGGAACGCCCTGAGGTGGCCTAGTTGCCATCAGGTATGCGCGTGTCGCCATGTAAGCTGCTTCCGGCGTCTTGGACGTTATATGCCCTCTCGAATCTATTGACATGAAGGACATGTCCAGATCTTGAATCAGATGTTCTCCTCGCTCGTGTTCGGGTATGCCTGCCATTCGAGACCTTGCTCTTCCACGGGGTTCTCTATGGTTGTTTGCTGAGTTCCCTGATTGCGCACTCAGGTTAGCTCTGCGTTACGCTGGATGCGTTTGCCGCAGCTTTCCTTGCGTCGAGTTTTTCTTGCATCTTCTGCAACTCGCATCTTGCATGGCTGAGTTTATATTGATATGCTGTTAGCTCCTCTGCCGATGCTTGTGTTGTCATTGGTTCTGTACCGTTTATAGCCCTTGTGGCTCTATCCCATGCAGCTTGAGAAAGCTGCACCTGCTCTCTTGGCTGGGCTCCAACATACTTGCTTCATGTTCCTTTCATGAGATCTACGGGATCGACATAGGGGTTGCCCAATGGGTCGAAAGCCTCAGATTGCTCATCTTCCTCTACCTCGCGATGCGACGCCATGAGCATGCATATCTGATGGTGTGTCGAGTCAGCATTATCTTCGAGCTCACGGTTTTGGATCATCAAGTTCTTGCTGCGTGATGCTAGGCTTAGCAACCGCGCATTATGCATAGGATAGGTGACACCGCCGTATAGATCGGCGAAGACCTCCTTGCTAGTGGTGAATTTGGTGTTGTTGGTGAAATCAAAGTTAGTGAAGTTGTCAGAGGTCGCTATCCTGAAGCAAATCGGTTTCCGCGGCCGACCCGAAAATCATCCCGCCGAACAGATCGGCGAGTTTCCCGCTATCAACGAGCTTGGTGACGTATGATGGCGAAATCTCCTCGTCGACTGACTCAACGGATGATGTTTACGATCCCGAGGATTCAAGCTCGGCCGCCGACGGTCCCGAAAAAATCGGTGCCGAAAAGCGATGTGATCCTTCTTTCCCGACGAGAAAATGGAAGCTTCCGAACGTCATCTCCATTGCTTCTCCTAGGTTGGCATATGCAGGCAAATGGACGGGAGGGTGAGGAACAAAATCGAAAAGACCAGATTAGATCTGTTTACCTCCTTCCATCGTGTTGCTTGATGTCGACGATGATGATGATGATGCCATCAAGATCAGGACCTTGCTACCTCAAATTCCCACAGACGACACCAATTGACGAGGTATTAACTCGTCAATGCGTACAGATTGTAGACTTAGGGTTTCATGGAAATAGAGGGCAAGTAGAACTCAAAGGTGGTCAGATGAACAAAGGCGTCCAACTAGAAACAATATTGTGGCTAGGGTTTACAATGATCGATCCTTCTTTCGTCCTCAGCTTCACCCTTTATATCGGAGGCGAAGTCGAAGCTTTCCATGTCATACAAGTATACAAACATCGGGGCGTGTTGGGCCTTTCTAAATATTATTACAGGTTTATATATATTGACTCTACTTTCTTGGGACGCACACCATCGACTTCGTGGGCCTGCTAATCTTCGGGTTCATAATCCTTCGACTCTTCGGATGCATGAAAACATAACCAGGGGTATACTTGTGGTATGCTCATTAAGCATACCCATGTCACTATGCACTTGATATAAATATCATAACATTGAACCCCATATGGTATGATCGTGTTACAATACTTATGTAGTGGGTATGTCCACTAGATCATTCATCCAATGATATGACCTTATTGTCAATGAAGTGTGTGTCCATAATCACGAAAACCTTGACCAACTATTGACCTCAATGAACCAGTCATGCACTTGAGTGCTTACTATAGGGGCTTTTGGTTGTTTACAATAGCACACTTGTATTAATGTTTTCCTCATAATATAGTTATAGCATGGCACGAAACTAATTATGAACATTTGGATACATAATATATCCATTATTATTTGTCTCTAGAGCACTATCTCCAACATATACGACGACATGGCTTAAGCTAGCAAGTCAGGTGGCCCACTTGGGTGGTGAAGCTGTCAAGATAGCTGGAAGGCCCACTTGCTAGAAGATGGAGGCCCAAGCCGACGAAGGAAGGTCCAAGCTGGATTCCAAATGATTCATGAAGAAGGAATACCTGTAATACAAGATACGACATACTTTCCAACATAGGCTAGGACTCCGTAGTTTGTTAGATATTTACCTCCATCAAACCCTACCTCGTGGAGCCTTTATAAGCCGGCCTAGCGGGTACCTTTAGGGCAATGATAAGATTTGAATAGACAATGCTTCATTGTAATCTGTACTTTGTATCATTATAATGAATTCTAACAGGAAGTAGTGATCCTCCACCAAGGGGATGTGAACATGGGTAAATAACCAAGTTACACCGTCCCGAGCATCCCGTCGTCTAGTTCCACCACCTCTACCTATGAGAACCCATGTTCGCACTATCATTATCAAGGGAACGACAACCACGCCGCTCCACCTTGTCGAACACTGGTCCCACAAGCCATGTCCAACTCCCACACGTTAGGCATGTTTGGTTCGTGTCCTCAGTCTCATGTGTGAGAAAAAGATGTTGCCTGGATTCAGCCTGGCATTTCTTTGTTTTGTGCCTGATCAGGCTGTCCTCGAGTAGGGTTGCTTTGTTTTATGCCTGACCTAGCAAAGCATTAAACATTCACTAGCATTATTATATGTACCCATAAGCACACCAAGGCTGGAAAACAACCATTGATTAGCACCAGGCTGCTCCTGCCCAAGCGACCCTTTTTGTGTGCCTCATCCAGGCTAAGCTAGGTGCCTAGGTTACACCCCAGGCTAAGCAAGTTGTCATGTCACCAGGCCAGGCTAGCACATGCTTCTCGAGGGTGGAAACCAAACACTCATCACCAGGCATGTTTTAGGAAGGCTCCAGGCTAGGCGCGACTCAGCGTGGACACCATCCAAACATGCTCGTTGCCCCCAAGGGGAGAACATAGACAAGCACCACCAACGTTTGACCCGGAAGGCATATCTATGGTTTCCCCATAACGATTTGGGCGGGTGCTCGAATTGCATCGCCGACACCTTTAACAAGGTTACGTGCCCGATGGCGCCACCGTCGATGGCTCCAACCACCGTTATAGCATGGTATTTACCGGCAACATCACCCACCCACCTTGATCCGGGCCAGCTTGTTTGCATAGCACTCCACCGCGAACTGCACAGCCGCAAGGAACCAGTCCGAGCACCCATGTGTCCGTAGGTTCTTGGAGTTCGACCACGAGGACGCCTCACCGAACGCCGCGTCGCCGTGCCCAAAAGAGAAGCTCGTCATAGTGCCGCTGGAATGCCGAGAAGCCGTTGTTGATGGGGAACACCTTTTTTCCACAACCCATGGTAACCACCCCGCAGATCCCGATAGAGCCTGCGATCCTCCTTTAATTGACATGAGCGTCATGAACATGGAGGGAGAGAAGATGACCTAGGGGTAGCACCCCACCACCCGTGTCATCGAAGCCCGCCTAGGCTTGGCCGGAGGCGGCTCCTGCGAAGACGGGACAAGGGGAAGAGCGGAGGGGGCGGCTGGTGTAGGTGTCGCCCCCACGAGGATGGCGCCGTTTTTTCTCGTGCTTCCACGTGGATTCTCTTCTACCTTTGAGTATAAATTAGATTCTCCGGAAAATGATCAGCCATACCTTGAAAACTCTAGAACCCCGCTTGTTGTTGTGAATAAATACCAACGACTCAGCGCATATATAATGACGATATCTTAGCAGCGCCACGTAGGATAAACGCTAAGTGGAGGAAAGAGAAAATAAAAAAGTTTGTATTATTTTAATTAAGAGATAATCTCTTAGCACAATCTCTCACAACATGTTTATGATATCTGGTTAGTAGAGGTAAAACAAAAAATAACTTGTTATATAAGAGTATCATATTTTATTGTCATGTCTAGATTAGGCAGGGAGTGTAGATAAGATAGTCTGAACTCGGGCGAAAGAAACAACAACACA
Organism: Lolium perenne; assembly: GCF_019359855.2. Lineage (NCBI taxonomy): Eukaryota > Viridiplantae > Streptophyta > Magnoliopsida > Poales > Poaceae > Lolium > Lolium perenne. Next base: position 51,803,368 of record NC_067248.2, on the reverse strand, counting down.
TTCTCCTCGTTCGGTACGGCCGTACGGGTCAGCACGCCCATTTTAGGCGAGTGCTCTAGTACAGTAGAGGCCCCCAACGGCAATATTCTCCCAGCCCACTTTGGTACGCTCTCCTCTATCTCTCTCCACAGAAAACAAACAAGAAATCTCTATGTTTTAGTGTTTCAGTTCTTGCCGTGTGCAATCGATTCATATTTTCCTCACCTAGACACTTGAATCTGTCTGGTTAGCTGCGGATTTGATTCCATTTGGTTTCTCTCCCCCCCCCCCCCCCGCCCCCCGGATTTTGGGATATTTCGACCTCATCGTGTGTGCGTGGGTGAATTACATTTTTTTTCCCTTTTCAAAAGGATGAATCTCGGGTTTTCTTATGTGTTTATGAAAGCAATATCTGTTCCTAAACTCGGACTTGGGTATGGTTCTTCTAAAAGCAAAACCCCAGATTTAGGGTTCTTGCTCCCTTTCCCCTTTTAGAAAGAGTTCATCTTGTTACCAACAAAAAAAAATCTTGCCTTTTCGCTTCTTGCTCCTTTTCCGCTGCACAAGGAAGTTTTAATCTTTGAACGAACAGTAAGATTATTTTGATTCTGTTCTTCTAAGGATGTGGAAAGTACTTTTTTGAGAATGCCCTCCAGAGAACTCCTGAACCTCTTTTTTTTCCAACTACGATCCAGCTTTCTTCAATACTTTGCGTGATCTTGCTCAGTCCTTCATTGACCCGAGTTTTCCCTTTTGCAGATCTTTTTTGGAGCCACTGCTGCAGCCAACAAGTTGGTGCTGGTTCTCCGTTTTCTGAGGTCTTTCTCTTACCAGCTCCATGCCCACATTACCCACCACTTTTGCTGCTGTGTGTAGCCTTGGTGCTGATTGTTGTATTGTAGTCTTACTTACAACTGAATGCCATGGAAATGCTCTGCCCCTGGGATTTGCATCGAGGGTCACATCCTTGCTTGTAGCCCTTGTAACATATATCTCTATTGTTTTTGTACGGGCTATTTTTTCCTCTGGCATTGCTTTGATATAGGTTGATATCTTAGCTATTTTTTGTCAGCATTCTATTTCTCGAAGAGGTAAAATAAAGAAGCACACACTGTTATCCTTATCCCTGTTCTCCTACTAGGTAAAATGTGCAAGTTCTAGGTAGCCATGTCTTCAGATTTCGGTCCTTCCTTTTAGATTATCAGATGGCATTCATAATATTTCTATAATAGTATGTCAAAAGAATGGTGAGGGCGATTGGCGATCTCGCGGCGCTCGCGGCGGCCGACGGCCTGGCCGCCTAGGCCCCTCCCTTTGGTAACGGTGAGATCCCTTCCCCTCCGGCCCCATGGAGACTCCTCTCCGGTGGCCAGTGGTCTTCTCAACTCTGCTCTCGTCTCGCCCTCCGATCCGCACCTATGACGGATTCCTCTACCTCCGTCGCAACGCACGCCGTCTAGTGCTGATTGATGGGACAGGTTCTACTGTGGACACCCGATTTCTGAAAGCCAATGAGATCATCCGTTCTGGATCTACGATCTTCATGCCTTGTCATCGCATCTCTGTTGGGGATCGGGACTTGGATCTGCCAGAGTCATCCACTGTTCGACAAGCTCAGGTACCCTCCCAACCTGCTCCCAAATTGGATCTTTGTCCAGGCTTGGACATTCAGCATAAGGTCTGGAAGGAATTTCATTGCCCAGTTGCATTTTCCCCCATGGCTTCTTCCAAGGAATTCTTTATGGTTGCTTCTTTTGGTTGATCTACCCTTCGGCTAGATCCTTTTCATGTCAGCCACATGCTTCAGGCCTGCCTTGGTGGTATAGCGGAGGATTTTAATGTGCTTTTCCTTCGAGATAGAACGTACAGGTTCTCAGTTCACAACCAGCAAGTGGGTTTCTTTGTTCATAATCTGCGGCATTTTAAGTCTACTGAGTTTGTGGTATTTTTTGCGCTATGAGGAAATGGTGGTCCTAATTTTGTTCGAGAACTTCATCAGTGGGAGGCTGAAGAGTCTCGTGCATGGTCTGTTGTTGGTTCTAAGTCGTATGCGGACATTGTGAGGCAGCCTCTCTCTGGCGCAAACCTTGTACCTCTTGGTCGCCACAATACAAGCACTCCAAGGCCTCCATTGGCGTCTGTGAAAGTTTCTTTTTTGAGCAATCTGTCCTCCGACGCAAGAGACGATCTTGAGGATGTCATTGCTGCAGGCCACACCTTTTCTCAAGTCCTTCATTGTTTCAGATTTGACCATGAGGATCGAGCTATCATTTCCCCCTGGACTCCCTTTCCCCGGCTCACCTCCAGGAATTACGTGACCTTATTGCTCTGCATTTATCAGAGGATCAATTAGCCATTATTTTCAGAGGCAACCCAGGAGAAAATACTCAGCAGACAACTATTCCGGTTTCTTCGGTTTTTAATAGGGTTACTCAATCCCTTCCTTCTGCGAGCGGGAATCCAGGCGTTCAAAACAATAGCTCGTTACCATCCAGGCCCCGTGTTTCGGCCTTTGATCGTCTCCAGGAACCTCTGCCGGCCCAGGACCCTATTCCGGCCCAACATCCTGGCCCCCGAGTCTCTGCATTTCAACGGCTTCAATGGCCGCCAGCCAGGCCGCTTCGGGATGATCTTTCTCGGCCCACCAATGGCCCAATTTGCCCACGTTGTCTTTTGCCAGGACATATTCGTAGAGATTGCCGAAAAAGAATAAAATGTCATGCTTGTCACAAAGAAGGGCATGTAAAGATCGATTGCCTTTTTTCCAAGAATTTGCCAGTTAAGACTCAATGGGTCTCTAAAGGAATTCATGATAAGCCAAAGGAAAGCACAGATATGCATATTTCAATGGGGGAACAGTAACCGTCGGATTGAGAATCCTACGGCTGGGATTGCTGAGCCTTCTCTTGATCTGACACTGGGTCCACGGAATATTCCGCATAAGGACCAAGCTCCTATGGTAAATGTGGATTTACCTCTTTTACCCCAACAAGGCCCTGTCGTTGCCGTTCCGCCTCCCAGTCAATCCCCTCCACCAAACCCTGGCTTACACTGTATCTCTGCCCCAACATCGGCCTCATCGGAGCTTCTCGCTGGCGCAGCCATGGCAAACTTTGCCGTTGACCCTGTGCCGTTCCTTCCTGGTGATTACGAGATACTGCATGTCGACGGCCGTCCTCAACAATGCCGCTACCATGTCGCCGGAGTGATTACGCCGCGGCATGAGGACCTCGCCATTGCAACGATTACACCGGATTTCCAAGGTGATCAACCCTTTGCTCTCACTAGAAACTATCTTCGGCAGTTTATGGAGGAAGAGACCTCGTTTACGCTTCAAATATCGCAGCGATGTCTGCTTGGCTCTGCTTATGTTCGTGTGGGAGTAGTGGCAGACAGGGACTGGTTAGTTGCACATAGTCCGTTTCAGTTTATGGGTCGCCAGATTTTGTTTGTTGAACACAATAGGGGTCGTAATCACCGTGCTTTTTCATACAACCGTGAATGTTGGTTAATGCTTCTGTCTTTTCCTGCTGATCTCTGGACGGATGAACACATTAGAGGTGCGGTTAAAGATTTTGGATCCCTGGTTACCTGGGACAAGGAATTAAGTTCATATGCTGCTCTGCTTGTTAAAGTGCGTGTGGTGGATCTACAATTCATCCCTCATAGCTGTGTTGTTTCTAATGGGACAGATAGATATGCTGAATCTTGGTCGGTCCCCATTTTCATTCTTAGCCAGAAATTATTGGGAGCAGCTCCTGCTGATGAAGATATGCCTCCAGCTGATGGTTCTACCCCACATCCACTCCCAGTTGTTGTACCTCACCACCAGCCTGATCTTCCTCAAGAGAATCAAGGATGGGCACCTTGGCAGCACCAGGTGCCTCCACCTCTGCAACAAGGTGTACACCAGCATGATCCCCTTGATGGGCTGCAGAATCCCATTGGACAGAATCTGAACTTCATTTTTGGAAATGCTGTGGGTGACCTTAATCTGAATGAGCTACCTGCACCTGCTGTGCCTGCTGCAAATGTGATGCCTGACCTTAATGCTCTGCCTCACCAGTTAAATGCTGATGATTTTCTAGAACTGAATGACCTACTTAACCCTGTGCAACAGGAGGCTATCAACTTGCAGGATGTGGAGATGCAAGACTTGCAGGAATTGGTGAACCCTGTAATTCACAATGCACCTGTTAATGGCTTGCAGATTGAGAATCATGTTGCAGATGATCACAGTGAATTGACATTGACCATTAGTTCAGATCCCTCTTCTGCTTCAGGGTCAGCTGTTGGTGTTGTTAATCAGCCAGTCTTTCACCAGAATCTGCATATTGGAATGGTCCTTATTCATGATCAGATTCAGCACAACACAGAAATGGAGGGAAATCTGGATGCTTCTGTGCAAGATTCCTTTCTATTTTCAAAAGAAGGCACCATTGCTTGGGCCTCTTTTTTCAAGCCCACCACTGTGGTGGCCCAGAAAGTCTCTATCCCTGCTCAGTGGGCTGATTTCTTCACAGCCAAGCTTCTGTCTCCTGAGGATTTTAATTGGGCCAAGGGTCTCCTGCAGTCAAAGATTTGGCAAATCCTGGGTGAGTTTGATAGTCAGCAGCATACCACATCTAGAGACTTTGTTCTCCCTCTACACTGCCCTGCTACTGAACCTGCTCACTGTAGTCTGACCAAGGCTTGTTCAGATGTGACCCAAGGCTTCTCCACACCACAAGCTATCAAGCCCAAGCTGCTCCTTGCTCCACCAGCATCCACCTCTGTTATTCATGCAAGGAAGAAGGCCAGAGCTACACCAATGTGTGCCTCAGAGGTAAGGAGGAGCCCCAGGATTTCTGCCTCTTCTAGGGGCTATAAGGCCAAAACTTGTTTTGACAGAAATTGCTTAGCTTGTGCCTCTGCTGCCCCTCCCATAAAGAAAGCAGTTGTAAAGAACCTATGCCCCAAATTCAGTATTCCAACTCCAGACTCTGATGAGGACTCACCAGCAGAGGACTCCACTCCTAGGCAGACTAGGTCTACCAGGGGCAAGAAGGTTTCATCCAAGAAGGAAGACAATGATAAAGCAAGTCATGGACAAGCAAAAAATAAGTAAAAGGCTTGGAGAGTCTGTTACTTTCAGCTTTCTTCCCTGCTATTTTTTCTTACTAGATGCTTGGAGCTTTTGGTCTTTTGTCAGGAAGTATTTCCTGTTGATTCTGGCATGTAATAAGACTCTTTACCTTACCTTATCATTAAGGATTATATACTTTTGGAAGTGCTGTAATGTTGTGGTAACTTGGTGGATTCAGTCTATGACTGTATCTATGGATGATATGTGCTTTTACTTTTAATATATGGATAAATTATTCTGGAAAGTGCTGAATTGGAATATTAGGGGTACTAATGACCCTGAGAAATGGCCACTTATTATGAATAAAATAAAAGAAAGTGGTTGCCATGTGATTTGCCTTCAGGAGTCCAAAAGAGAGCATGTGGACTTACCTTTCCTTAGAAACTTTTGCCCAAGGAATTTTGACTCTTTTGCTTTTGTCCCCTCTGTGGGGCGATCTGGTGGTATTATTACAATCTGGGATAGTTCTGTTTTCAAGGGGAACTGTGTGTTTCACAATAGTTATGCTCTCTTTGTTGAATTACAATCCACCAAATCTGACTTGTTTTGGACTTTGACCAATATTTATGCCCCTTGTCAAGATAGCCAGCAATTGGATTTCCTCCACTGGCTTAATAATGTCACTATTCCTGATGAAGAGAACTGGTTGCTTGTGGGAGATTTTAATTTGATAAGATCTCCTCAGGACAGAAATAGAGATGGAGGAAATGTTAATGAAATGTTATTATTTAATGAAGCAATTAGTAATTTGGGATTGGTGGATATTCCTCTCAAAGGAAGAAAGTATACTTGGAGTAATATGCAGGATTCTCCTTTACTGCAAAGGTTGGACTGGTTTTTTACTTCAGTTGCATGGTCTACTACTTTCCCAAATACCATGGCACTTCCTCTTGCTATGACCACATCAGATCATGTGCCCTGTGTTATTTCCATAAAGACATCCATTCCAAAATCAATAATCTTCAGATTTGAGAACAGATGGTTGCAGCACCCAGATTTTTTGGCTACTGTAGAGCACTCTTGGAATCAGTCCATTCACTATGCTGATGCAGCAAAAAGGATTACTGCGAAATTTAAAATCCTTAGAAAAGAGTTAAAGAAATGGTCCACTTCCATATCCTCTATTAACCAGGATATACAAGATTTGAATAGCCTCATTTCTCTGATGGATGCAATTGAGAATTTCAGAGATCTTTTCCCTATGGAGAGGACATTTAGACAGGCTATAAAAATGCATCTAGCTGGACTCCTTAAGCAACAGTTGGCCTATTGGAAGCAGCGAGGCAAGATTAAATGGGTTACTCTGGGAGATGAGAATTCTAGATTTTTCCATTCCATGGCTTCAAATCAGAAGAGGAAGAATCATATTGCTTCTCTCTCAAACACTAATGGGGATATAGAGACTGAACATTCTGCTAAAGCCAATATTCTTCTTGAATCCTATAAGCAAAGATTGGGACAGACAGAACAGGTTACTGGATTGCCAGATATTATTTCTTTGCTACACAGGCATCCAAATCTGGATTTCCGGGAGAAACCTTTTACCCCAAAAGAAATTGATGATGTTGTGGCTGCTTTTCCACACAATAAGTCTCCTGGCCCAGATGGTTTCAATGCTGAATTTCTGCAGAAATGTTGGCCCTTAGTTAAAAAGGACTTCTATGATCTCTGCAATCAGTTTCACCAAGGTTCATTGTGCCTTGAAAGCATCAATAGCTGTTTTATCACACTTGTGCCAAAAAAAGATGATGCATCTACTGTTCATGATTTTAGGCCTATATCCCTTCTGAACTGTACTCTTAAGCTCCTCACAAAGCTCTTGGCTAATAGGCTACAGACTGTCATTATGCAGCTTATCCATGAAAACCAATATGGGTTTATCAAATCTAGAACCATACAAGACTGTCTGGCATGGTCCTTTGAATATATTCATCTATGTCACAAATCCAAGAAAGAGGCAGTTTTGCTTAAACTTGATTTTGAGAAAGCTTTTGACAAATTGGATCATTCTTTTATTCTTGAGGTTCTAAGGAGAAAGGGTTTTGGAGATAAATGGTGTGCTTGGATCATGCAGATACTTTCTTAAGCTACTTCATCAGTTTTACTCAATGGTGTCCCAGGGTCTGTATTCAAATGTAAAAGAGGAGTGAGGCAGGGAGATCCTCTCTCTCCCCTTTTATTTGTGCTTGCTGCTGACACACTGCAAACTTTGGTTAATCATGCTATGCTTACAGGACACCTACACAGACCTATTCCTCTCAATTGTTCCCCAGACTACCCAATTGTTCAATATGCTGATGATACCCTTCTCATCATGCCAGCTGATGTCTCACAATTAGTACATTTGAAAGAGTTGTTGCATGCTTTTGGAGCAGCCACTGGACTGAAAGTTAATTATGAGAAATCTAATCTCATCCCCATCAATATTCCAGATGATTCTGTAAGACAGTACACAAATGCACTCAATTGTCAGCTAGGAAACCTTCCTATGCTTTACCTAGGGCTTCCCTTAAGTATTACCAAGCCCAGAAAAGAGTACTTTATGCCTCTTATCATGTGTATACAGAGAAGATTGCCATCATGTACCATGTATCTGAATTATGGCAGCAAACTCAGATTGGTCAATTCAGTTCTCTCCTCTTTACCCATTTTTACTATGAGTACTTTGAAAGTTTATCAATGGGTGTTTAATGAATGTGATAAATATAGAAGGCATTGTTTATGGAGGAATAAGGACTTGGATAGTAAAACACCACCACTGGCTTCCTGGGACCTTGTCTGTCGCCCAAAGGATCAGGGAGGGCTTGGAGTCTTGAATCTGTCAGTGCAAAATGACTGTCTTTTAATGAAACATTTACATAAATTCTATAACAAGGTCAGTATTCCTCGGGTGAGTCTTACTTGGGAAGCCTACTATCAAACGGTTTTGCCACCCCTTCGAGCAACAGATATTTCCTTTTGGTGGCGGGACTGTCTCAAATCCTTGGACATCTACAAGAACCTGGCTTCATGTTCTTTACAGAATGGTCGGTCCATTATGTTTTGGATTGATAAATGGGGGCCAGAGATATTGGCACAGAAATGGCAGTTCCTTTTCACCTTTGTTAAGAATGTGTCTCTTTCGGTTTGGGATGTTATAAATTCTTTTGACATTGCTGAGTTATTTCACCTGCCCTTATCAGTACAAGCTATGAATGAATATAATGCTTTACTCCACTTGGTGCACACAACACAACTCTCCCAGGATAAGGATAACTGGAATGTTACTGATAATGGACCAGGCTATAAAGTTTCTTCAGCATACAGATCTTTAACCAAACATGATCCTGTTATTCCTGCCATCAAATGGCTTTGGAAAAGTTGCTGCCAAGATAAACATCGAGTGTTTTTCTGGTTATTGATCCACAATCGTTTAAACACAAGAGCACTCTTGCAAAGGAAGAATTTCTATATGACTGATTATACATGCATCATGTGTAATCAAGCAGTTACTGAGACCAGAGATCATCTGTTTTTTACTTGCCCATTTGCACAACATTGTTGGCAGTACATGTGCCCTCTCTGGAATCTTGCTCAAGTTACTATGCCAAATGATATCCAGAATTATATACAGAGTATCAAAGCACATATTCGGCAGCCTTTCTTCATGGAAATTATAATTCTCATTTGCTGGACGATTTGGACGACACGAAATGATGGTATTTTCAAAGGATTGACTCCTAGTCTCTACAGAGCCAGGCGAAAATTAAAGGATGAATTGTCTCTCCTTATTCACAAGGCCAAGAGGAAGTCCTATGCGGGACTGCAGGTTTGGGTAGAAAACTTTGTATAGTACTGTAGGACCTTTTTCTTTTATTTCAGTGCTTTTCTCTAGCACTGTTTGTACAGTCATTTATTTTAATAAAATATAAAAATATGCAGTGAGGAAACTCACTGTTCAGCTTCAAAAAATATTTCTATAATAGTTTTGGGCAAGGAAGATAATGTTGAATTTCCAGCTTGGATGGCTTTTTGTTTCGTTGAATTCGCATAAGTTGTTACTCTCTCTATTTAAAAATAGAGGACATATATGGGTGTTCCTAGCATGTTGTTCACTATCTCTCAAATCAGTTTAGTGCATTTCTTAGGCTAGAGACAACATGCAGAATGACTAATTTTGAGAGTACATTCACTTTACACTTGATTAATATTTAATTTCCTAGCATGTTATTCTCCAGCAATATTTAATTTCTTTTTACCTTTCAATGATACAAAAAAGGGGCGAGGAAACTATTTCCTTTTTTATGAATCAAAAAATAAAAGCACTCACAAGAATATTTTATCCTTAGGGTAATCAATCGGTAATTTTTATGCTCAAGATCATCATCCATTGGTATCCTTAGGGTAATCAGTCGGTATTTTTTATGCTCAAGATCATCATCCATTGGTATCAACGAGTTGCTATTATGGCACAACATAAACTCATATAAATGGAATTTTATAAGTGCATATAAAATAAAACAGAACCAGTATGTGCTCATTGAATTTCCTTAGTGGAATAATGCAACTTAAGTTCAAGGGACAGTAAAGATTGTATACTGACTTCTGAATTCCAACCCCTGATCCTGATTTTGGTCATGTTGAGGAATCCCTGTTTTACTAATGTGGGGCAGCTGTTTCCCACTATATTTGATGGATAGAAACCCAAATGGGTTTATATTTTGATATATTTTTTCTTGACTTCGCAGTCTATATGGCTGAGACTGGGGATGGAAGTCGTTTGCCATCACCCCTTGATGTGCTGAGTTCAGATGTTCACTCCAGGCTGGAGTTCCACAAGTATGCCTACATTGACTGTGTTGGCATAAAAAAATGTGCTTGATTGTGTCATCGAAAAAAAGGTAAAGCTCCAGCAAGAACAGAATGGTAAGTACTGTTTTGTGTCCTTCACACTAATAATTCTGATTAGGTCATAAATGTGTCATCTTTATTTATTACTTCATAAGAATGTCAGAGACATAATTTAAAATTGTTAGTTCCTAAGAAGATCATGCCACCGAAGATGAATTATGGTGGCATAACAAAATAGGATAATCTGAAAAGCAAGATTTCACTTCTTCTAAGTTCTAAGCTACACAAATTAATAGAGATGTTCTAATTAACACACTTTCTTTTTATCAGTCAAGCCTAGATATAAGCCTGGCAGAATAGCCTTAACTGTGTTCTATCCATTTGCAACCATAAAGATCATAAAGATTAAAGGGAGGGAGAAACCATGTAAGCTCTTAATTTTTTAAAAAGGTCATATGCCTTATAATCCCTATGAATAAAAAAGAGAGAAGTCCAATTTACCCTTCTAAATTTGTCTCGAAGTTCAGCTTACAACCCTCAACTTTATTTTGGTTCAACTTTCAACCATGAATTCAAAAAACCGTTCAGAATCACCCCTTGCATTGTCTTAAGGTGGTTTTCTTGTGTATTGTACTGGCTAAATATATGAGCAACGAGCTCAAATTGTGTAGGTGTTTGCCAAAGGATCGACCATCCGCGTATTCTGCTGTGTTGCGTCCCTCTTCTACTGCCTATGTGCAAGCTAAATATCATACCTCTCTCTGTCACAATTATCAACACGAGACTATTTTTTTCATCTCTCTCAATTCTGCTCAAAATTTGCAACCGACAGTAGCAACAGCACGCCTCTCTCATGGATCAACGATGGTGCTGTCGCATTTACCCTCCAGCCGTTGTATGCCTCAACTTCTCCATGGAACCACGTCGCAGAGCTACTACGACGCTCCCATATCGCTGACCCTGCACTGCCTGTCGGATCCTCGACTGGTGATGCAGAGGGCAGACGCCATAGCCTGGTGATACGTCTGAAACGTATCTATAATTTTTGATGCTCCATGCTTGTTTTACACCAATTTGTATATGTTTTCCTCATGCTTCATTGCATTTTTATACATTTTCCGGCACTAACCTATTAACAAGATGCTACAGTGCTAGTTCCCTGTTTTCTGCTGTTTTGTAATTCAGAAAAGTTGTACAGGTAATATTATCGGAATTGGACAAAACAAAAGTCGAAGTCAATATTTTTCCGTAATGAAGACAGAGTCCAGAGGGGAGTCGAAGAAAGGCAGCAGGGCGGCCAGACCGGCCCTAGGCGCGGCCTGGCCGTGGCCCACGCCTAGGGGTGGTGTGGGCCCCTTGGCCTCCACCGACATCGCCCCTCCGCCTATTTAATCACGATCTCGGGAAAACCCTGAACACCCGAGCCTCCATCCACGAAAAGTTCCGTCGTGGCCGCCATTGCAGACCCTAGCTCGGGAGGGTTCTTAAGCTCTTCTCGACACCCTGCTGGAGGGGGAAATCATCATCGGAGGCATCTACATCGCCATGCCCGCCTCCGAAGTGATGCGTGAGTAGTTCATCCCTGGACTATGGGTCTATAGCAGTAGCTAGATGGTTGTCTTCTCCAATTTTTGCCTCATGTTTAGATCTTGTGAGATGCCTAACATGATCAAGATCATCCTTACGTAATGCTACATGTTGTGTTTTTTGGGATCCGATGAATATTATATACTATGTTGAGATCGATTATATATTCTTGTCATATGTTATTTGTGATCTTGCATGCTCTCCGTTGCTAGTAGATACTCTGGCCAAGTAGATTCTTGTGACTCCAAGAGGGGGTATTTATGCTCGATAGTAGGCTCATGCCTCTAGTTTTCTGAAAAAGTGACAATAACTTCTAAGATTGTAGATGTGTTGTTACTACTAGGGAGAAAACAACAATGTACGTTTTATCCAAGGGTACTTGTGTTGTTTAGTTTACACACATTGCTTAATGCGATAATCTATTGTAATCTATTGCTTGCAACTTAATACTGGAAGGGGTTCAGACGATAACCGGAAGGTGGATTATTAGTCATAGACGCAGTTGGATTACGGTCTATGTATTATGTTGTAATATCCAAACAAATCTCATAGTAATCATCTTGTCATGTATGGTCAGTATTCTGTCAGTTTCCTAGCTGTAATTTGTTCACCCAACATGTTATTTATCTTTATGGAGAGACACCTCTAGTGAACTGTGGACTCCGGTCCTTTCCTTTGCACTGATAAATTCATCTACTGCAATTCTGTTTTGTTTACTTACTATAAGCTCTGTACTTTTTAATTAGTGCAAACATCTCCTTCCACTCGATACATTTAATCCTTTGTGTTCAGCAAAACCGGTGAGATTGACAACCTCACTGTAAGTTGGGGCAAAGTATTTTGGTTGTGTTGTGTGCAGGTTCCACGTTTTTGCTAACGCCGGTAGTGCGCCCTGCCACTAGTTAGCTAGCAACACCTTCATAAGTCACGCTTTTCTCCTACTAGTCGATTAAACCTTGGTTTCTTACTGAGGGAAAATTTGCTTTTGTTCTCATCACACCTTCCTCTTGGGGTTCCCCAACGTGGTTGCCAACTTCCACGGCAGCACCATCAAGACTTTTCTGGCGCTGTTGCCAGAGAGAAAGAGGATTTCTGCAAGGGAAGTCTCTCATCTCCAATCTCTTTACTTTGTTATTGTTTTTCTTATTTTATTTTATTTTGTCTTGTTTACTTCATTATATAAAAACACAAAAAAATTAGTGTCGATTACTGCTGTTATTTCTGTTGCTTAGTTTTAATTTTGCTAAAATGGGTTCCGCTAAAAATACTAAGTTATGTGACTTTACTAGAACCAACAACAATGATTTTATTTGTACACATATTGCTCCACTTGCTCCCGAAGCAGCCTTCTATGAAATTAAATCTGCTTTATTAAATCTTGTTATGAAAGAGCAATTTTCTCGTGTTAGTACTGAAGATGCCGCTTCTCACCTTAATAATTTTGTTGAACTTTGTGAGATGCAAAAATATAAAGATATAGATGGTGACATTATTAAACTGAAATTGTTTCCTTTCTCTTTGAGAGGTAGAGCTAAGGATTGGTTGCTATCTTTGCCTAGAAATAGTATTGATTCTTGGGTTAAAAGGAAAGATGCTTTTATTCAAAAATATTATCCTCCTGCTAAGATTATATCCTTGAGAAGCGACATAATGAAATTTAGATAATTTGATAATGAACATGTTGCTCAAGCGTGAGAAAGAATGAAATCTTTGGTAAAGAATTGTCCCAATCATGGACCGACTACTTGGATGATTATCCAAACTTTTTATGTAGGACTAAAATTTTCTTCAAAAAACCTTCTGGATTTAGCTGCTGGAGGTACCTTTATGTCCATTACTTGGGGGCTGCAACTAAATTACTTTATGATATGATGATAAATTATTCTGAATGGCACACCGACAGAGCTCCACAAGGTAAGAAGGTAAATTTTGTCGAAGAATCCTCCTCCTTGAGTGATAAAATTGATACTATTATGTCTATGCTTGTTAATGGTAAATCTCATGTTGATCCAAATAATATTTCGTTAGCTTCTTTGGTTGCTCAAGAAGAGCATGTTGATGTTAATTTCATTAAAAGCAACAATTTCAACAACAATGATTATAGGAATAATTTTGCTAGCAACAATTATAGGCCATATCCTTCTAATAATGGTAATTCGTATGGCAATTCGTATGGTAATTCATACAACAACAATAAAATTGCCCCCTTTGATCTTAAACTCATGCTTAAGGATTTATTAGTAAACAAATTGCTTTTAATAAAACTGTTGAGGAAAAGCTTAGCAAAATTGATGGTCTTGCTTCTAAAGTTGATAGCCTCGCTCATGATGTTGAATTTCTTAAATTAAAGGTTACACCTCATGATGTTAAAGAAAGTAAAACTTTGAATGCCATTCAAGTTAGAATTGATGAAAATGTTAATATATTGGCGGAATTGCATGCTAGGTGGGAAGAAAAGATGAAATTGCTAGAAATAATAATTTGACTAAAATTTGTACCATCACCACCACTAGTCGTAATGAAGTTTCAAATGCTTGCCAACCTCCTACTATTAATGGTAAAATAATTGGTGTAGGAAAAGTCCCCGCTCCTTCTACAAAATTGCATAGAACCACTGAAACTGTTCCTGATAAGTGTGCTGAAATTTTTTGAAGTATGGGAGACAATAGTCCTTTCACTTTTGATAAAAATGACTTTGATTTTGATGATTGCAATATCTATGAAGTAATTATGTTCTTAAAAAAGCTTGCTAGAATTCCTAATGCTAGTGCTATAAATATGGCTTTCACGAAGCACATTACAAATGCTCTTATGCAAATTAGAGGAGAGAAATTAAAGCGTGAAGCTTCTATTCCTATAAAGTTAGAAGATGGCTGGGAGCCCATTATTAAGATGAAAATAGATGGCTTTGATTGCAATGCTTTATGTGATCTCGGTGCAATTATTTCTGTTATCATAGATTTTTCTAGGATATGCTTGATTTGCCACCGTTGGAACAATGTTATTTGGATGTTCATCTTGTTGATATTTCTGCAAATAAACCTTTGGGGAGAGTTAATAATGTTCTTATTACAGTTAACAATAACCTTGTCCCCGTTGATTTTTTTTGGATATTGAATGCAATGCTTCTTGTTCAATTATTTTGGGAAGACCGTTTCTTAGAACTGTTGGTGCTGCTATTGATATGAGAGATGTGATTATTAAATATAAATTCCCACTCAATAAAGGTATGGAACACTTCCCTAGAAATAGAAATAAGTCACCTTATGACTCTATTATTAGAACAAATTATGATGTTGATGCTTCTTCACTTGATAATACTTGATGCTAGCTCTTTTTCTGCGCCTAGCTGAAAGGCATTAAAAAAGCACTCTTGGGAGATAACCCATATTTTATTACTGTAATTTTTCTTTTGTTGAGTCTTGGAAGTTATTACCACTGTAATAACCTCTTCTTATCATTTTTATTTCGGTTTTGCGCCAAGAATAGCCTCTAATAGGAAGAAAGTAAGATTTGGGGAAGTTGCTGTCCTGAAAACAGATTCTGTGTTGTCACCATAAAAACTCGTATAAATAGCCAGAGCGGAATTTTGAGCTGCCAATTTTTCTGCATGCCCCAGGTTATTATCTAACTTTCGTTAGTTGAACACTTTTCGAGATGAGCAGCAGAAGATTTCCAAAAAAGTTGATCTTTACCTGCTATTCTGTTTTGAGAGATTTCTGCCACTATTTGCATTTGCCTCTTAATCTCTTTATTTTTTAGTTCTTTTGAGCAAAGAGTTTTTTGAAGAGGTTGCTATAGTAGCTAATTCTTTGATAGGTGTTTGATATATGTTAGAACTGAACCCAAGTAGATTTGTTATTTCGATTGTACTAATGCTGCTAATAAGAATTGTGTGAAGTTTTGTATGAAGGAAGTTTTCAAGTGTATGGAGAGAATAATGATGTGATGAGATGAAGTATGGACAAAAGATCAAGCTTGGGGATGCCCCTTCACCCCAAAAAATATCCATGAGGTACAAGCATCAAAGCTCGGGGATGCCTAAGGCATCCCCTCTTCATCAACAAAGCAACATGTCATCTCTCTATGCGCTATATTTTTATTGCTTCATACGCTATGTGTTGTTTTTGGAGCGTCTTTATTTTTGTTTTTTGTTTTGTTTAGTTTTGTTTGCTGTAGTATATGGTTGGATCCCTTTGTTTTGGAGAGAGACACGCTCCGTTTTAATTGCATAGAACGCTCTAGTTTTCGATGTTATTATTCTGTGAGTGTTCTAGTTTTCTGGTACTGCGTTTAGCTCTTGTTCTTTCATTCAAATTTTGTTCAGAGCTCGTTAGTATTCTTTATTTATGTATGAGTAGCTCTCTGGTCCATATTGTTTTTCATCTCTGAGAGTTGTTTCAAATAAGTTGATTGGTGTTGGAGACGAGTAAAATGTTTCATGACTATAGTGATGCAAAAGGAAGCATGTCTAGACTGTGGCATAGACTTTGGCATGTCATGTTGGATGCTATTTTTGTCATATGCTTAGTATTTATTGTTGTAGCATGACTTGTCTCAAATAGCTGAGAGTGCATAATGTGCTATTGAAAGAATCATGTGTTGTTTCCATCATAAAATCATAATATTGTGGTATTCTCCTTTGATGCTTTATTGGGTTGACTTGGCGCATGCTTGGCATTGCTCCTACAAGAGTACTTCCATATCATCGGGCAAGAGGTACACCGTTGGTGGTTCTCGATGGTACATGTATACTTACAATGACAAGAACTTATTTGGGACATAAGTTCAGTTGCATGAGGTTTAGGTACTCGTATTCAAGGGGCATGAGATTTTCAACTTGTGATTTGTCAAGCATATAGCTCATATTTTCCATCACATTAAGTTTAAACATTCAAGATACTTTTGATAGGGGCAATAAGAGATCAAAGCTAATGAGTACCATACTTTTTGGAAGGTTTATAAAACTTGTTTATCTTGCTTACTCTGCAAAGAGTTTCTCTTTTACTTTTATGTTGAGTCTTCACCTTCTTCTTTATGCACCAATTAAGAGAGCATAGTTGTCATTCTTAGTGCAATGTGCATAGTCCCAAAATTATTGTTGATTGATTCATGATTATGACTATTGCTTGTTCTCAAATTACTTGTATCTAGTCACCCTATGAACTTTGAAGGTGTCCTAGCATTTATGTTTTGCTACTTCATAAAGAACATGTTGAGTACCACTTTGCCATGTTTTCTCTATGCTCATAAATAAACAGTTGCTTTCAGTGCACTATTATTCATGATCCTTTGTTTGAGTTATTTTCATGTTATAACATAGTTGCTAAATTCTATTGTTAGAGTTATATCTATTATGTCTATGTTTAGAGTACTTTGATCCCAGCTCACAATGCTTTAAATGCTTTATCAAGATTGTGTTGACTTCATGTCGCCTCAAAAATTATTTTCACTTACCTACTCGAGGACGAGCAGGAGTTAAGCTTGGGGATGCTTGATACGTCTCAAACTTATCTACAATTTTTTATGCTACATGCTTTTTTTACACCAATTTGTATATGTTTTGCTCATGCTTCGTTGCACTTGTATACATTTTCCGGCACTAACCTATTAACAAGATGCCACAGTGCTAGTTTCCTGTTTTCTGATATTTTGTATTTTAGGAAAGTTGTACATGAAATATTATCAAAATTGGACGAAACAAAAGCCGAAGTTAATATTTTTCCGTAACGAGGAAAGAATCTAGAGGGGAGTCGAAGAAAGGCAGCAGGGTGGCCAGACCAGCCCTAGGCGCGGCCTGGCCCTGGCCCATTCCTAGGGGTGGTGTGGCCCCCCCTGGCCTCCACCGACATCGCCCCTCCGCCTATTTAATCATGATCTCGAGAAAACCCTGAACACCCGAGCCTCCATCCACGAAAAGTTCCATCGCGGCCGCCATTGAAGACCCTAGTTCGGGAGGGTTCTGAAGCTCTTCCCGGCACCCTGCCGGAGGGGGAAATCATCGCCGGTGGCATCTACATCACCATACCCGCCTCTGAAGTGATGCGTGAGTAGTTCCTCCCTAGACTATGGGTCCATAGGAGTAGCTAGATGGTTATCTTCTCCAATTTGTGCCTCATGTTTAGATCTTGTGAGCCGCCTAACATGATCAAGATCATCCTTATGTAATGCTACATGTTGTGTTTGCTGGGATCCGATGAATATTGTATACTATGTTGAAATCGATTATATATTCTTGTCATATGTTATTTGTGATCTTGCATGCTCTCCGTTGCTAGTAGATATTTTAGGCCAAGTAGATGCTTGTGACTCCAAGAGGGGGTATTTATGCTCGATAGTAGGCTCATGCCTCTAGTTTTCTGGAAGAGTGACAATAATTTCTAAGATTGTAGATGTGTTGGTTCTACTAGGGAGAAAACAATAATGTTTTATCCAAGGGTAATTCTATTGTTTACTTTACATACATTGCTAATGCAATAATCTGTTGCTTGCAAATTAATACTGGAAGGGGTTCGGACGATAACTGGAAGGTGGATTATTAGTCATAAACACAATTAGATTACGGTCTATGTATTATGTTGTAATGCCCAAACGAATCTCATAGTAATCATCTTGTCATCTATGGTCGGTATTCTGGAAATTGCCCAGCTGTAATTGGTTCACCCAACATGTTATTTATCTTTATGGAGAGACACCCTCTAGTGAACTGTGGACCCCGGTCATTTCCTTTACATTGATAAATTCATGTACTGCGATGTTGTTCTGTTTACTTACTGTAAGCTCTGTTATTTTTAATTACTGCAAACATCTCCTTCCACTCGATACATTTAATTCTTTGTGTTCAGCAAAACCGGTGAGATTGACAACCTCACTGTAAGTTGGGGCAAAATATTTTTGTTGTGTTGTGTGCAGGTTCCACGTTCTTGCTAACGTCGGTAGTGCGCACTGCCACTAGTCAGCTAGCAACACCTTCAGAAGCAACGCCTTTCATCTACTGGTCGATAAAATCTTGGTTTCTTACTGAGAGAAAACTTGCTGTTGTGCTCATCACGCCTTCCTCTTGGGGTTCCCCAACGTGATTGCCAACTTCCACGTCGCCACCATCACCTGATATTGCTGTTCGGCGGAGGCACCCCTCCGTGGTCGCCATGGCCTCGTTCTAGGGAGGAAGACGATCGTGATGAGGCATAAGGGGAGCATTCGATATGCGAGAGAGAATGTAACATGTATGTTGTCATATTGATGAGTTGGCATAGTTTATAGGAAGAAAAACCACCAACTGGCAAGAAAAACGGGTTCAAAACATATCAAAAAAGGTAGAAGGTTTAATTCCGAACGGTTTTTATAATTCAGGGTTGAAGATTGAACCAAAGTAAAGTTGAGGGTTATAATCTGAACTTTGAGACGAATTTATGTGGTAAATTGGACTTCTCTCAATAAAAAATAATAACCCTAATGCATTATATCTTAATATTTACATAACATTTAATAACTTTAGGAAGATGAATGGATGTAATTGAGCTAACAATGTATTTTTCCTATATTTTCGTGCAAAAGATATATCTTAACTATACATCTGCTGTGCATCCGTTTTCTCTAATATTTGAAAAACTACTATTTGAAAAGTTAAAAAAATAAAATAATTTTTTGCATGTACACATTATGTTGATACTTATTTCTATAAGTTTTCCCGAAAAAATTCCATTGTATTTGGCCTACACGAAAATAACAAAATGGCAAAATGACACTATAATGATTGATTTTGTAGTATTCACATAAATATGAATTTCCATTTTCATATTTATACGTAAGTCACACATGGACGTTTTATGCCAAAATTTGCACAAGTAAATGTCAACATAATATATAGATGATTGAATATTTTTAATTTTTCCCGAAACTTTGAAATAGCATTTTTGAAATTTTTTCATAATATGCTGATTTCGCCTCCACAACACCATCCTCTTCCATCATTTAATATAGTGTCACGTTAGACTACTCATAGTGAAAGTAACTAAGGTAGTAACATAGAGCTACATGCATTGCCAACTAGGCAAATTGATGACATGACATGATATTAAATAAAAGAAGAGATGGTTGTGGTAACTAGCTATGTTACCATAACATCACACTTTACAAGATAGAATGAGTCTACAAGCTAATTAATACACTTATGCATGATACTACATCTAAGTTAGGGCATCTCCAACGCTGCGACCCAAACAGACGCACTGGGCCGTCCGTTTTGGGCCGTTTGGGTGGCCGCACGGACACGTGAACAGCGCCCCGCATCCGCTTGTCCGTTTGGGTCGCACGCTGCGCCCAACACAGCGGCCACCCATTTTCCCATTTGGCCTATTTCTTTGGGAAATAGGCCATTTGGCCACACATACTTATAAATAATATCTAAAAAATATAGAATAATATCTAACAAATATATAATAACATCAAATAGTATAAAATAATATCATATAAAATGTAGCATGGTGAAGAAACGAAATGTGCCATAGTTTGAACAAATATAAAAAATTACAAATTGAGATTGTGAACTCAATTTTTGCACTCTAGGATCTCCTTCTGCCTCTTCTCGAACCAAGCTCTCTTCGCCTCGCTCATGGTGTTCAAGTCGGCGTTCATGATCAGGTTGTCCTCGGCTTGCCGTTTCAGCTAAACTTCCTTCTCCTTCAACTACACCTCTTTGGCCCTTGCCATTGCTATGAGCTCAATTTCTTTCTCTTTGAGCTTAATTTCCCTAGCCTTTGTCTTGGCCTTCATCTCTTCAATCTCAAGCTTCCTCTTTTGGACATTGAAGTAGTTCTTCTTATCCTCTTCCTTCTCCCGACGCCTCCTCTCATCCCTCTTGTCCGTCGACACCTCTTTCTCAACATACATCTCCTTCAAGGTGTCGAACAATTGCATGGCCGAAACATCACGCTTCATGTCGGCTTTGGTTGCCTTGTGACCTCGTGGACGACTTGCACGAGAAGCGGAGCTACCGCAAGGCTGCCCACCATCAAGGTAAATGACCGAGGGGTCTTTGGCGGTCTTGTTGCCAGTCAAGGTCGCCATGTACCCCTCGTACCCCTCCTGGTACTTGGGGGTGCCCTCGAGTTCCTTCCAACAATGAGAGAAGGCAAAGGTCTTTCCTTTGTCAACACCCGGATTTTTAATTCCAGATGCCTATTATGCCATACATCGCAATTCCAGGAAGATTGTTTTTGCGAGACATAACAATTGATATCACAGAACATTATTCATTACAAACCATAGTCGTCTTACAACAAGGGATCTCATGATCCAATATTACATAACAGTTGATCTACAGATCAACCTTCAAAACACATAGTGGAAGAAACGTAGTAGCGGTCCATCTATTCCACATGCAACGCTTGACGTCAGGAGACAGTCCTAGTTATCATAGACGTCCTGCTGTCCATCTTCTTGGTACTGGTGCTCTTCTTCATAGTCTGGCCATTTGAATAGCCAGGGACAAAACCATGAGTACTTTATAAAGTACTCGCAAACTAATACTACTATAAGCACTATCCACTATAGTAAGGGTTCTAAGCTCTAGGTTTATTTGCATAAAGCCAATTTTATTTCATAAGCACTTAGTAGTAAAAGACTCTTTATTTGCCTAACCAAAGTCAAGTGGGAACATTAGTTTCATTCCCACAACTATGTTGTGATCAAGTCAATTTCACCTTTCAATTCACCAATCATTTTTAGAAAACCTCTGACAACGGAACAGTATGGCCATCCAACCGTCCATGACCGTGGACACGGCTATTTGAATAGTTTTAACACTCTGCAGAGGTTGTACACTTGTGCCACAACTTTTGATTACATCCATCAGGGATAGCCCTGAATAATCATACTCAATATGCGGATCATCAACCATTAACCTTTCACTTACATACCCTAGTATAGGCACCTCCCCCATGAGCTTGGCCTTCCAGTGATGGCAATCTGCCATCCTCGAAACTGCATAGGGCTTGGGTAAGACATTCACCTCTTTTTCACGTCATTTTACTTTTCATGGAGGCAGCCCTGGAATAACCCCTATGACGCTTGTTTAGAGGGAACCCATACTAAAGTGCATAAATTTCCAGTTAAGCTCTACCCATAATCAGGTATTGTGGGGGTACTCTAAAATTGGAATGGTATTGCATCCGAACCCAATCATCAGTTTTTGTCAAAGTCACCATGTCATTCAATGTCACATTCACCTTCAAAACTTTCAATAGAATGACTCATCATTCTAAGGTTTTCAAAGTCATTTAATTCACATGTTCCCATCTAGAGTAGTCAATTATAGTTTTAGCACTAGCAACTAATCATGAGGGGTGCTAACTAAATTCTAGCTCTCTAGGCTAAGGTTGATGCTCTTGTAAAACTCTATATTGAGACCAAAGTTAACTATAAAAGTAAGCCTTGAATAGCCAAAGTAAAAGATTTGCAAGATAAAACTTGGGCTTGGTAAAGAGAATCCTTAAACACAAAATAATAATGCAATGGTGTCTTGCTCTAGTAGAGCTTGCATTAGGGTAGATTGCAAGAGTATAGCTTGCCTTGATTGGTACAATGATCAAAGTTTTCCTCCTCTTCTTCGTAGAAGACCTCCTCCACCTCGTAGCCTTCGGTACTAGCGTCTATAAATGTATACGAGGTATACAATCACCAAACAATACTTAAGTACTTAACAACCAAGTGGCTCACACAAGACAATCTAGCATCACACCATTTTGGTTGGCTTTGTTTTCTTTTAAGAAAAATAATTTCCTCTCATTGAAATATTTACTAGGGTTTCTATTTATTCTTTTTGAGAAATAATTTCCTCTCATTGAACATTACTAAGATTTAATATCCTAAAATAATAAGTATGAGATCATGTTGACCAAAGTCACCCCTTCATATTTATTCATTTGGAAAAATGATTTAAATGAGATAATACATCTCATACCATTTAAATACTACTTGGAAAAGATTTAATATTCTCAAGTAATCAAAATATGAGGTTTGGTAGACTAAGGTCATTACCTCACATTCACTTACTTGGAAAAGTGACTTAAATGAGTGGCTACCTCTCATGATATTGAACTACTATTTTTAATTAATTTAAATGGGTTAGAAATAGCCACATAGCCATTATTTTGCTCTAGCCCATGATCATGGTAAGCACTACAGCTATATTTTTACATATTCATGTAGAGCATTTGAAATGTGAATTATGAGAGGTGGAATCACCTCAAAATACATTAGGATTGATTTTATAAAAAATGTTTGAATTTGGCAAAGGTACTGCCTTGTTATTTTTATTGGAATTGTTCTATAATAAATCAAGGGTTGAGACCAGTGGGGTTGGATAGATATTTTCATCTACTTTCCAGAAATATTTAATTCATAAATTTTGGCTCAGTAGATATTTTTCTATTTAATTTTGAATATGGCAGCAGTATTATATTTTAGCTAAAAGAATTAAATCAAATTTTGAATTTGTGGGCTAGGCGGGAAAACGAAACAGGCCAGAGAAAAGGAAAATGGGCCGGCCCAGCTGCGCGTCTCGCACGCGTGGGCTTCCTGACAATGGACCCCACCCGTTAGTGGGTCTTAACACGCCCGAATCGGTACGCAGCGCTGAGCCGTCGGATTAGATCAGCGATCAACGGACGAGGGTCGTCGTCGTCATCGACGGGATCAAACCCTGGCTGCGGAGGACCTAGGGGGTCGGAGGCTCACCTGGGCTCCGGCGAGGGTCGGCGTTGGCGGCGATCGGCGTGGAAGACGAAGGCGAAGCTCCTGGTACCGGCGACAACTCCTGGGGTGGCTCCAATCTTTAGCTCCTTCTGCGATGGCGCCGCGGTACTTCGTTGATCGATTGGGGCACGGTGGGCTAAATTGGGCAGGGGGCTTGCTCGAGGAGGCTCAGTGAGGAGAGGGAAGAAGAATGGCGTGAAGAAATTGAGCAGGGGAGGGCTCATTTTATAGGCTCGTGAGAGGGCCGAGGCTCGCGAACATGGCGATGGTGGCGACGGTGCTACAGCGGCTCAGTGACGTTGGCGAGGATGCAGTGCTGTTCAGGGCGTCACGGCGATCATCACAGGCGTCATGGCATGGAAAATGGTGGTCAGACGCGGCGGGGAACGTGACGCGTCTGGCGGTACCGCGGCGGACGTCGTCGACAAGGACGACGGCAGCAGGTCTCTCCGGTGCGAGCGATCATGTCTGGGAGGTAGCCGGTGTCCTGGTGAGTGCGTAGGAGAGAGGAGAGGGCAAGGAGAGGTCAGCAGCGATGGGACGAGGCGATGCTCTGGCGCGCTCCGGGGCGTGTCCGTGCGCGCGCTGGCGTCACTGGCTGACATGGGCACGTCCTATGCCGGCCAGTGCAATCGTCTCCTTGGCCAACAACATGCATGAGCAGGTTCAGGAGAGTGAGGGGAGGCTCAAGGACAAGGTTAGGTCAACTAGAGAGGAGTGGAGAGAGGGGTTGGCATGGTGGTGGCATGAGTGCCACGGCATGGCCATGTCTTGGTCAAAATCATCAAGGTACAGTGGTACAAGTGCTTGGCATTGTCCAAGAGGTTCAAGAGGAAGATAATGATGACTTATGGAGTGATGGTTGAGGCTAAAACCCTCTGGATACTTGAGTGTATGCACATAGCTGAAACCTGCACACCAAGTGTTTGATGAAATGGCCGCATGAACTTTGAATTTGAATTTTGCCAAACTTTTTCTTGGGTGTGATTCTAATAATATTTGGCATCTCCTGGTGGCCTTGGTTTGCAAAGGGGAGCTGATTTGGTGAAAATCAAATTTGATGTGATCTATATTCTGTTTCAATGTTGCAACTTTGCATGCTTATTATAAGCAATTGAAAAAGAATTTGCATGGTTGGTCAACACCAAATGTTATCACCTTGATGTGTTCTTGGATGAGGTGCAAAGAGTTGTGAAAGTTTAGTTTAAAAATTATTAACCACAAGGGCTTAAAGTAGGTACCCTGATATAATTGTCACAAATGACCATTATCATATGTGACTTGGTTTTGATTTTTCTTTTGATTTGTTTTGCATTTCTTTGTTCAAATGTTATTAATTTGAGTTTAGTAATGTTTCCAAACCCATTTACACAAGGTAAACATGGCCTAGTTTAAGATTTGCAATTATGACCATAGGCTCATATATGATTCCATTTTTATTTTATTTTCTTTTTCTTTGTTCCTCTTGGATCCAAATAGGCACGGTTTAGGGTTTAGAATATTGTTAAACACTCAAGAAAACATCATGGCAACAATACAAGATTCATGCATGAACACTATGCACACAAGTTAATGCAATTTAAGTTTTTGTTGGTTCACAATTTTGAATAATGGAAATTCATTTTATTCATGACTTTGAATTTTTGGGATGTTACATCCTTCATTCGCCGCTTTGAAGAAATTCAAAGCTTGCCACACCTAGAGCAAAGCAAGACAACAATGACAAACATGTGTGCAAGACAACAATGACAAACAAGTTGAGGTTAAGAACTATACCAAGTCCTTCATGCCGATGCCGCTAACGGGAATCCGCTTCACCTGATCATACGCCGCTTGGAACTTGTTGCATTCTGTTTGAATTGTTCCCCACCTCTTTTGGAGGGACAACTCGCTGCAGTCGCTCCCAAATGGCTCCTGTCCGTACCGACGATGTTCATGGAAGTATTCATAGACCCGGCGCCAGAATGCGGACCCCTTCTGCTCGGCACCTGTCAATGCATCTTGCCCAATGGTCAACCATCCATCGACGAGCATTTTGTCCTCCTGCGCCGTGTAGTTGCTGGTTCTTTTGCTAACCCGGTGTCCTCGAGCTTGTGCAGTTGTGGCTTGTGTGATCTCCTCAGCGAACAACGGCTCCTGGTCGATGTTCATGGTGCCGGGATGGCCAGTGGTATCCTCCTCTATGTCAATGGGAGGTTGATGACCCACAAGTATAGGGGATCGCAACAGTCTTCGAGGGAATTATTACCCAATTTATTGATTCGACACAAGGGGAGACAAAGAATACTTGTAAGCCTTAACAGCGGAGTTGTCAATTCAGCTGCACCTGGAAACAGACTTGCTCGCAAGAGTTTATCAGTAGTAACAGTTTATAGCAGTAGGAATAGTGAAATAACAGTAGCGGTGAAATAAAGACAGCAGTAGTGATTATAGTAAACAGCAGGATTAAAATACTGTAGGCACAGGGACGGATTTAACGGGCGTTGCATGGATGAGAGAAACTCATGTAACAATCAAAGCATGGGCATTTGCAGATAATAATAAAACGGTATCCAAGTACTAATCAATCAATAGGCATGTGTTCCATATTTAGTCGTACGTGCTCACAATGAGAAACTTGCACAACATCTTCTGTCCTACCAGCCGGTGGCAGCCGGGCCTCTAGGGAAACTACTGGATATTAAGGTACTCCTTTTAATAGAGTACCGGAGCAAAGCATTAACACTCCGTGAACACATGTGATCCTCACATCACTGCCATCCCCTCCGGTTGTCCCGATTTCTGTCACTTCGGGGCCATTGGTTCCGGACAGCGACATGTGTATACAACTTGCAGGTAAGATCATAAACAACGAATATCTTCATGAATAAATAACATGTTCAGATCTGAGATCATGGCACTCGGGCCCTAGTGACAAGCATTAAGCATAACAAGTTGCAACAATATCATAAAAGTGACATCTACGGATACTAGGCACTATGCCCTAACAATCTTATGACTATTACATGACCAATCTCATCCAATCCCTACCATCCCCTTCAGCCTACAGCGGGGGAATTACTCACACATGGATGGGGAAACATTGCTGGTCGATGGAGAGGCGTTTGCTGTGATGGCGGTGTAGATCTCCTCAAATTCCCCGTGCCGGCGGTGTGCCAGAAAGGAGACGTGTGGCTCGCGCGAAGGAGTTTCGAGATTTGGCGGCTCTCGGAGGGTTTACGCGATGTCGACTTCTCTCCGTGCGTTTTTAGGTCGAACCCGATAAGTAGTCCAAAGGGGGGCGTCGGAGGCCGGCCGAGGGGGCCACACCACATGGCCGCGCGGGCCCCCCCTGGGCCGCGCCGCCATGTGGTGTGGGGCCCTCGGGCCTCCACCTCCTTTGCCATTCTGGCTCCGTCAATATTTTGGTAAAATAGGGCCATCTGAAGAAATTCCGAGGATTTTCCCGAAAGTTGGATTTCTGCACAAAAACGAGACACCAGAGCAGTTCTGCTGAAAACAGCGTTAGTCCGTGTTAGTTGTATCCAAAATACACAAATTAGAGGCAAAACAATAGCAAAAGTGTTCAGGAAAGTAGATACGTTTTGGACGTATCAACTCCCCCCAAGCTTAGCTTATTGCTTGTCCTCAAGCAATTCAGTTAACAACTGAGCGATAAAAGAACTTTCACGAACACATTTGCTCATATGATGTATATATTCTCATGCTATGGCTAATACTTAAGCAGTTCATAATGAGATACATGCAAATAAGATCATCCAACAGCTATGTCAATCATGGAGAGGTACCAACAATTAATAATAAGCACCATGAATCATGTATATAAGCAGGATTGCAATGTTCATAAGAGAATATGATAAAGTGGTATCTCGCTTGCCTGTATTTGATCGGCAAAACATAAATGCCGAGGCACCTCTTGAGTTCATAGAAAGACTAGAATTAGTGATTGTCAAAGATAAAAGCATCAAAGTTATACCACAATTAATCATATTTTGAGACAAGCATATTATACTAAGAATGACAGTCGTGCTCTCAAGATAGTGCTCAAAGAAAGAATGGAGACACAACATAAAAAGTAAAAGATTGACCCTTCGCAGAGGAGAGCGAGGGGATTAACATGCGCTAGAGCTTTTCATTTGTAAAGCAGGAGTAAAATTATTTTGAGAAGTGTTTGTTGTTGTCAACGAATGGTAATGGGTACACTAACTACCTCATCAACCGGACTCACAAGAGCGGCTCCCATTTATTTATTTTTGGTTGGCACTCCTTCCAACCTTTCTTTCACAAACCATGGCTAACCGAATCCTCGGGTGCCTGCCAACAATCACATACCATGAAGGAGTGCCTTTTTATTTAAGTTTTATTATGATGATGACACTCCCCCCAACCTTTGCTTACACAAGCCATGGCTAACCGAATCTTTCGGGTGCCGTCCAACAATCACAAACCATGGAGGAGTGTCTATTTAAGTTAATTCATTTGGGACTGGGAATCCCTTTGCCAGCTCTTTTTGCAAAATTATTGGATAAGCGGATGTGCTACTAGTCCATATGAGAGTCCGTCAAAAGTAAATGACAAGGTCGAAAGCTAAACACCACATACTTCCTCATGAGCTATGAAACATTAACACAAATTGAGAAGCATTTTGAAGGTTTTAAAGTTAGCGCATGAGAATTTACTTGGAATGGTTTGAAATGCCATGCATAGGTATTTATGGTGGACACTTTTGGAACAACTTGGTTTTCAGGTGTTTGGAAGCACGAGCGGCGTCACCGCTCAGTACAAGTGAAGGCTAGCAAAAGACTAGGGAGCGACAAATCAAGAGAGCAGTAACTGTCATAATCATGCTTGCGGCAAAATAAATTAACGGAAGCATAAAAGTGATACAAGAACTCTGAAGCAATATAAATCATCGAGGCTTAATTGACTTTTTGTTCAGTCATATGCATGCGTGAGCATGTGCCAAGTCGATATAAATGAATTATTCAGAGGAGGATACCACAATGCCATACTTACTTATGAATAAAACAATGCAAGCAAACATCCATGACATGCTACTCATATTAATAAATTGAAACTAAACATGAGAGATCATGAGCTACTGGACTTTCTCAAATAACATATACCTCACATGAACCAACTAAGCATGCTCATATGGATGAGTATATGTACAAAAATGAAAGCAAATAGAGTTCATACCAGCCTCTCACCACAATCAGATTGTCGTAGATCGTCATTATTGCCCTTTCACTTGTGTAGCTTGGATAATATGAAATGAAAACCACGCTCCAGCCACTGAAGACCATTGAACTCATGATGAACTTTACAAACCAAAGAAGAACAGCAAATATTTTTGGTGTTTTCGAATTAGAAACAAGAACGAAAGAAAACAAGCAAACAAAGCAAAATCTTTTTGGGTTTTCTTATAGCAAACTAACGATAGCAAATAAAGCAAACTAAGAGCAAGGTACCAAATAAACAAATGGTGAAGAGAAACAACAGAAATATTTTTGGTCTTTTTGTGTTTTAGGAAAGAAACAAAGCGAAAACAAAAGAATGCAAACTAACAGAAACACAGAAAAGCAGGATGACAGAAATCTGCCAAATCCTGACAGCAGTACAGAAATCGAATTTAACAAAAATCTTCCATTGCTCAGACCAAAAAGTGTTCAACTAATGAAAGTTAGATAACAACCTGGGGAACATGCTCAAAAATTGGCAACTCAAAATAACGTTCTGGCTGTGCGTACGAATTTGTTTGGTAACAGCACAGAATCTGTTTTTGGACAGCACTTCCCCAAATGTCATCTCCCTCTCATTAGAAAACCACTCTAGGAGACTAAACAAGTATGTACAAGTATCCAGCAACCATAATATGCAAGGAATGAGTGATGCCGGTATACCTCCCCCCAAGCTTAGGCTTTTGGCCTAAGTGGAGTTCATTCCCAACGAGGGTCGGAGTTCCACGCCGGTGGATCATACATGGAGTGGTAATAGGGCCCCTGTGCAGAAGAATATCGTGGAGGCTCCACATGACCATGATGTTGATATGAGGAGCTCGCTGCATCGGATGAAGAGTCGGGGTGCTCCTCGGCCTCCTCCACATTTTCCCTCGCACGACGGCTTTCTCTTTCTATGTACGCATTTAGCTCATTTTCTGTGATCGACCACCCGTTCCTGGCATCAAGGTTAAACAAAGCAGGTGCAGGCAATCGTACTAGTTTTTCAATTTTCTTAGTTATACTCCAACTTTTCTTATACAAAGTTATCCTATAATGCAGGTTGTTCAAACTAGATGCATCTGAAATAAACTCATGTCTAATCATGGAAACCACATCAAGCTTCTCTATAGAAAGCGGAATATCTAAATGGTGAGGTTCTACACCATGCATAGCTAATAAGCGAGAGGCGATAAGACCTCCACAAATTCCTCCTTTCTCACGGTTAGTAGCAAGTCTACAAGCTATTAAAGCACCCAAATTATAAGTCCTATCCTGTTGCAAAGCAGCAGCTAAGAAAGTCAAGTCTGGGACAGATAATTTACCTCCAGTCCTTCTTGCAAGGACGCACTTAGTAATGAAATAGGCAAAGTAGCGGATGGCTGGATGTTGAATGCTACTAATCTTACCATCATTGGAGAGGCTCCTCCCATTACAAATCCTTGTATAAAGATCTGAGAGCTCCTGCGGTGTTCCCCTGATCTTCTCGCAGGATCCCCATTGCGGTACTCCAATTGCTGCACAAAAAACACTAAATGACAAGTTGACAGCTTTATTGTAAATTTTATACTGGACCATGGGGTCAGATCGCGACCAATTGAACTTGAAGTCCTGCACAAAAGACATAGTTAATTTTGCATATTGTCTTGGCGCTCCTTCAACAAAACCACTCAGCCCTGCACGAGAGATTAGAGTTTGCACATCTTGTAAAATCCCCGCACTTCTCATAAAGTCCACGCATGGGTAGTAAGAGGGGTATACTCCCTCCTCACGATTGACTCTCGTAACTTGCTGGACTTCCAATTCTTCTTGGTTCAATTGGGGCACACCTCCTTCCATTTTCTGAAATTTTCAACAATCATTATAAAATTTTGATTTCAAGGTGTGTAATTGAAGGGAACTACTATAGGAACTTGCTAGAGTACTACACATGCATCAAAACTAATTTCTACCACTTAGAACAAGCATGCAATCTCACTAAACATGTTATCTACAGCAGCAAAATATTCAAGATGTACTCAACCAAATGAAATTCTAATTGGACAATCAAAGGAGTCACATACCAAGGAGTAAATGTGCCAAATTTCAGACAGAAATCTGGGCTGAGCAAGGAGATCGAAAAATCGCGAGTTCTTGAGCAGAAACACGAGTGAGAGAAACTTGGTACGAGTTTTTTCGGGAGAGAGAAGGTGCTGGGAGGAAGAGATGGTGTAGTGGGGCAAGGGGTGGCCCACACCACATGGTGGCGCGGCCCCCTTGCTGGCCGCGCCAGCCTATGGTGTGGCACCCCCTGGTGCCCCACAGGTCATCCTCTGGTGCTCCCAGGTGCCTCGTCGAAAAATAGGACCAACGGTGTAATTTTTGTAATTTTTAGAGAACTTTAAAAAATGCACATTTCTGGGTATTAAATTAATGATTACTGCGCAGGAAAATGATTTCTAAAATCTTAAATGACTAAAGCATATTGCAAAACAAAAGTGCTACAGCAAGTAAAATAGGTGAAGGGAGAGAGAAAGAAAGAAGTGTTGTTTAGCTCTTTTATGCAATAAAATATACTTGTTAACAAGGTTGATCAAGTCTTGCTACCAAATAAATTTTATATGACATAAGAAGAAATAAACCTCAAATCAATCATGTTACCTTATATTGAATTGATATGGATCCAATCACAAGAGTTTGATATTCTTCTTTAGGCTCATATATAGGACAATCAATGGATCCCACTTTGATAGTTTTCACATTAAAAATTGTATTGACTCCACACACTTTATCAATCCTCTTGGGAAAATAGACAGTGTGTTCCTTATCATCAACATTGAAAGTAACCATGCCTTTATTGCAATCAATAACAGCCCCTGCAGTATTAAGAAAGGGTCTTCCAAGAATAATGGACATATTATCATCTTCAGGCATTTCCAACACAACAAAATCAGTTAATATCAAGCAATGCTGAGTAACTTGCACAGGAACATTTTCACATAAACCAACAGGAATAGCAGTAGATTTATCAGCCATTTGCAAGGATATATCAGTTGGTATCAATTTATCTAAATCAAGTCTCTTATAAAGAGAAAAAGGCATCACACTCACACCTGCTCCCAAATCACATAGAGCAGTTCTAACATAATTATTCTTGATGGAACAAGGAATAGTCGGTATACCTGGGTCGCCCAACTTCTTTGGAATCTTACCATTGAAGGAGTAATTAGCGAGCATAGTAGAAATCTCCTCATTGGGGACTTTCCTTTTATTAGTAACAATATCTTTCATATACTTTGAATAAGGAGGCAATTTAATAGCATCAGTCAAAGGGATTTGCAGAAATAAAGGTTTCATCCAATCACAAAATTTATTATAATGTTCCTCCTCCTTTGATTTTAGTTTCTTAGCAGGAAAAGGCATTTGCTTTTGAACCCAAGGTTCTCTTTCATTACCATGTTTCTTTGTAATAAAATCTTCTTTAGTATACTTTTTATTTTTAGCATGCTTTTCAGGTTCTTTTTCAATTTCTTCTTTATCAGGAGTATCATTCTTATCATTATCTTCCTCATGTTCATTACCACTTTCAGTTTCAGCATCAGAAATAGAAATACTATTAGGATCACTAACAGGTTCAGAGGATTCTACAACATTCTTATGCTTCTTTTTCTTTTTCTTAGATGGAGCACTAGTTTTAATTAGTTGAGAATCTTGTTCAACTCTTTTGGGATGCCCTTCAGGATATAGAGGATCCTGGGTAGAAGCACCGCCTCTAGTTGTTACCTCACAAGCATGTTTTTCTTTAGAATTATTTCCCAACAAGTCATTTTGCACTTTAGTAAGTTGATCAATTTGAGTTTGAACCATTTGAAAATGTTTAACAAGTATCTTAACATCATTGGAGGTTCTCTCCACAATACCATGCAATTCACTAATAGCTCGAGAATTTTCCATTAAATGATTCTCTACTCTCATATTAAAGTTTTCTTGTTTAACAATATAATTATCAAATTCATCTAAGCATTGAGCAGGAGATTTTGAATACGGAATATCTTCCCTAGTAAAGTGTTGAAGCGAGTGTACCTCAATCATGGATGAAGGGGGAATTGTCTCACATATATCTTCTATAGGAGGTAAATTCTTCACATCTTCAGGTTTAATACCCTTCTCCTTAAGAGACTTCTTGGCTTCCCTCATATCTTCATCATTCAATTTAATCATACCCCTCTTCTTCACTATCGGTGTCGGGGTTGGTTCAGGTGTAGACCAATCATCATGATTCCGGCCTATTTTAGCCAATAATTCTTCAGCATCGTCTGGAGTTCTTTTCCTGAAAACACAACCAGCACAACTATCCAGGTATGCCCTAGACTCAATAGTTAGTCCACTATAAAATATATCAAGTAAATCATGCTTTTCCAAATCATGGTCAGGCTGAGCTCTAATAAGAGAGCAAAATCTCGCCCAAGCCTCAGGCAATTTCTCTCCATCTTCCTGGTCAAAATTATAAATTCTCTGCAAAGCAGCATGTTGAGCACTAGCAGGAAAGTATTTTCGAAAGAAAACATCACGCAAGTCAGTTGGACTTTTAATAGAACCAGGAGGCAAATTATTATACCAAGTTTTAGCATCATCCTTTAATGAGAACGGAAAAATTTTAGCGACAAAATAAGTACGCATCTTGACATCATCAGAAAACACGCCACTAAGAGTAGATAACTCAGTCAAGTGTTCAACAGCACTTTCTTTTTCAGTACCACAAAAGGGTGTTTTCTCAACAATAGCTATATGAGATAGATCAAGAGAAAAATCATAATCTTTATCTCTAATGTTTATAGGAGATGTGGCAAATTTAGGATCAGGAGATGGTTTATATCTAACAGCATGTTCTGCAAGCAACTTTTTAATTTTTCTTGCATCAGTAGTAGCCTTGCATTTTTCAATAAAATCATTATCAAGCTCTACATAATCTTCATCAAGATCATCACTAGAATATTCAATAGACTCAGGTGAATTAACAGGTGTAGCAGCATTTTCATTAGGAGTTTCAGTATTTTCAATTTGTCTAGACCTAGCAATCGTAGCATCTAGAAAAGATCCCAATGAACCACTATCATCAAGCACATCAGAAACATTATCAATATTATGAGAATTTTCAGATTCAGCAGAAGTACCAGCACGCGAAGCATGTGGCGGTGAAACAAGTTTATCAATCACAGATGGTGAATCAAGAGCAGCAGAGGTACTCAGAGTTGTACCTTTTCTTGTAGTGGATGGTAATATGGCGATCTTAGTATCGCGAGTTTTACCCATGATGGAGAATTTGCAGCAAACAATATCAATCCAAGTGAACTTCCAAATAAAGCTATGCTCCCCGGCAACGGCGCCAGAAAATAGTCTTGATGACCCACAAGTATAGGGGATCGCAACAGTCTTCGAGGGAAGTATTACCCAATTTATTGATTCGACACAAGGGGAGACAAAGAATACTTGTAAGCCTTAACAGCGGAGTTGTCAATTCAGCTGCACCTGGAAACAGACTTGCTCGCAAGAGTTTATCAGTAGTAACAGTTTATAGCAGTAGGAATAGTGAAATAACAGTAGCGGTGAAATAAAGACAGCAGTAGTGATTATAGTAAACAGCAGGATTAAAATACTGTAGGCACAGGGACGGATTTAACGGGCGTTGCATGGATGAGAGAAACTCATGTAACAATCAAAGCATGGGCATTTGCAGATAATAATAAAACGGTATCCAAGTACTAATCAATCAATAGGCATGTGTTCCATATTTAGTCGTACGTGCTCACAATGAGAAACTTGCACAACATCTTCTGTCCTACCAGCCGGTGGCAGCCGGGCCTCTAGGGAAACTACTGGATATTAAGGTACTCCTTTTAATAGAGTACCGGAGCAAAGCATTAACACTCCGTGAACACATGTGATCCTCACATCACTGCCATCCCCTCCGGTTGTCCCGATTTCTGTCACTTCGGGGCCATTGGTTCCGGACAGCGACATGTGTATACAACTTGCAGGTAAGATCATAAACAACGAATATCTTCATGAATAAATAACATGTTCAGATCTGAGATCATGGCACTCGGGCCCTAGTGACAAGCATTAAGCATAACAAGTTGCAACAATATCATAAAAGTGACATCTACGGATACTAGGCACTATGCCCTAACAATCTTATGACTATTACATGACCAATCTCATCCAATCCCTACCATCCCCTTCAGCCTACAGCGGGGGAATTACTCACACATGGATGGGGGAAACATTGCTGGTTGATGGAGAGGCGTTGGCAGTGATGGCGGTGAAGATCTCCTCCAATTCCCCGTCCGTGAGTGCCGAAACGGAGACCGGCTCCCGCGACGGAGTTTCGCGATGTGGCGGCTCTCTGGAGGGTTTCTGGCGATGTCGACTTCTCTCCGTGCGTTTTTAGGTCGAACCCGATAAGTAGTCCAAAGGGGGGCGTCGGAGGCCGGCCGAGGGGGCCAGACCACATGGCCGCGCGGGCCCCCCCTGGGCCGCGCCGCCATGTGGTGTGGGGCCCTCGGGCCTCCACCTCCTTTGCCCTTCTGGCTCCGTCAATATTTTGGTAAAATAGGGCCATCTGAAGAAATTCCGAGGATTTTCCCGAAAGTTGGATTTCTGCACAAAAACGAGACACCAGAGCAGTTCTGCTGAAAACAGCGTTAGTCCGTGTTAGTTGTATCCAAAATACACAAATTAGAGGCAAAACAATAGCAAAAGTGTTCGGGAAAGTAGATACGTTTTGGACGTATCAGAGGTGGCGGGGGAGCCTGCTCGGTCGAAGGATATGTCACGGTGGTTGGCATTGTCGGCGGGTAAGACGGAGGGGCCTGCACGATGGACGTTGCCAGCATCGATGGCGGCGTGCGCTCGGCCGACAAATCATCGAGCAGGTTGCGTGCACCGATCATCGCTGCTGCTCCCTGGTGCTTGGGGGCCTTGGAGTTTGCCAGCGCACGGTTGAGGTCAATGGACGAAGGCGACGGCCCCGTCATGGACTCGCCCACCTCCAGTGACCCATCCCATGACGGGTACATGTACCGCCCCGACGGCGCGACCATTTCTTGCGCGCCGGGCGTGTACCCAAACGGGGCAGTCGGCGGGGTTGTTGACCTTAGAGGAAGGGGCCGGGTCACGGACGAGGCCGAGCTCCCCCCGAGGCCGTGCCGGCGCCCGGGACGATCATGTGCTGAGCGAGCGCTGTGTTGCCATAAAAGAGCATGGCATGCTCTTTCATGGCATTCGCCTTCACCTGTGTTTGGAGTTGGAGGAGCTGCTCCGTGAGCGGCAGCAGCCTCCTTCTTCCGTTTCTCGAGCGCCCTGCGCCGGTCGCCCCGTTTCTTGCTCTAGATCGTCCTCTGCTCCGCGGTGAGCTCGGGCTTGGCCTTCTTCGTCGCCTCCACAGGAGGAGCGGCAACGGCCGCGAGTTGGGCCTCGTCTCCGATAGTGGCGGTGGCGGCAGGAGATTCGTCGGCCATCTCTAGGTTTTGGGACTGAAATGAAGTGGGTGTGTTTTGGGAGGCAGACAGGCGGACCAGGGGCAGACAAGGGGAGGACGCGAGCGGCCAACATCCGGCGTCCGCGACCACGCAAACGCGGCCCATATTTGGGTCGGCTTTGGGTTGTTCCAGCATCCGTTTTTGGGATGGTTTCGCGCGCTGGGCCACGTTTTTTGCCGGTTCGATCTATCCGAACGCGCGAGCATCGAATGGGTCGCTCCGTTGGAGATCCTTACTATGCATTATGTATGACACTACTATATTAGTCTCCCACTATGACTAGTCTTAGGTGCGTCATTTCTAAAACGGGACGAAAGAGCGTTTTGAGGCACTATTTTCACGTTGTATATTTTTGTACATACTGACCTTTACCGAGTACTACGCGGCAATAGTGAGGATATTCTCGAAAAAGAATAGAGCAGCGCAGCAATTAAATCAAGCACGCCGTCCGTGTCCATCCAGGAAGGGATTGCAAGTTTGCCCAACGCGTCGGCTAGTCGGCTACGTGGCTGTGTGCTGCTCCGTCTCTTCGAATGTCACGTCAAAGCCTCTGCATGTACCGCCCTCTCCGCCCACTAACTCTTCAGTCTCTGTCCCCAGCTGCGCTGCTTGCCATTTACCCCCACCCAACACATTTCCATCTTTCTTCACCCAAGGAAGGAACAAGAAACCCCCAAAGTTAGTCGAATCCATCGGGTTAGTTGCGGATTTGATTTTATTTGTTTGGCTTGTTCAGTAGCACGCATTCTTTCGCGACACTGTTTGGCGTTTTTGGATCTTGTTTTCGGTTCCGGCATGCTTCTCAGATGTCATATTTTCTCAAGAAGCAGTGTAAACGAGCGCTGATTTTTTTTCGCTCTGTTCTTCTACGTTTTCATCCTATTTGATCTAGGCCACAGCGGATGTTTCACCTACATTTCTTCTTTCAGCGACATTCCAGTTCTGTATCTGTATGGTGCGATACTTGATAGCCCCCCTTTCGATCCTTCATTGACCTGCTTGATTTTGCTTCTCGTTGCAGATCTAACCTATTATGTTAATTTTGGACATCTTGCTGAATCTTTGTTTTACTAATGCGTGGTAGCTGTTTTGCACTATATTTGGTGGATAAAAGCCAAATGGATCTATATTCTGATGTTTTCTCCATCCACATGCAGACTATATTGGCTGAGCCGGGAGATGCACGGCGTTTACCTACAAACCTTGATGTGTTGGCTTCTGATGTTCACTCAAAGGTGGAGTTCTACAAAAATGCCTATATGGACTGCATTGGCATCAATAATGCGCTTCACGGTGTCATGGAAGAAAAAGGAAAGCTCCAGGTAGAACAGAAAGGTAAATACTCCCAGTCTTGTGCTTTAGTAGGATCCTTGTAGTCAAATTTCCTATGCTGTAGGTTGTATTAGTAATAACCGTCTGTTTTCCTCCTAAATTTTCTTATAATGATAACAACATCACGTGATAGTACTACGGTACTACCTGAAGATCTTATCAGCAGAGATGGATTTTGTTGGCGTAACAGAAACGGATCATCAGAGAACAATACTTGTCTTTTATAGAAAATGGAAGCTTTTCTTACCCACAGCCTCTTTTTTCGATAATGTACCCACAGCCTCTGCATCAGAGATGCATATGGCCTCTTATTACATTGTCTGTGACTGTAACAAGTCACCAAACAATACTCTGTTCGTAAATAAAAAATGTTATTTTGGAGAAAAGAAATGGTATCCGGCATGCAACATTTACCATAATATTTCACATGAGTTAAATTGTGGTACAATTAAAGTATATTCTATTAAAGATCTAATAGTATTAGCTCCGAAATGATGAAAGTAAATTAGTTTTATAAGTGCGAGTCATGGCTATAAATGTTTGACAGCATGCATTGTACTTACTATTGTAGGATGTCATCTAGTTAGTTATGACAACGGGAGTAGTTTGCTTCCTTAAGCTGTTCAAAATATAGATACTTCGTTCTTGAATTTTTTATTTTCAGTCAAACCTAAATATAAGCCATGCACTTGAACTTACTTTCGTTCTGACCTTTTTGGTATTCTTACCAGCGGTGGTGCAACTTGCTGCTGAAAAGGACAAGCTGATCGCTGAACTGAATACTCAAAAGGACCATCTGACTACCAGGAATGAAGAACAGGCAGCAGAGATCGAATCCCTAAAGGAACAGCTCAGTGAAAGGGAGTCCAGCCAGGCACTACTGGCACTGAAGGGAAGTGGTCTTCAGAGTACCCAGTCGGGAAAAGTAAGTAGTTTTTTCCTTAGAGTAATAGGAAAACACACTTGCTGTGTAGTACTAAACTCTGCTGCGTTGGATGCATGCAATCACATGAATACTTTGAGAATTCGCAAATTCGTCACAATATTTAGCAATTCACCTTAAAATTTACTTATTTGGAAAGGCCCCGTTGTTCAGATTGTGATTGCTATTAGTATATCATTGGTTCTTTGGTGTGCATGTACGTTTCTGTTGTTCTTCTATTTACTGGTTGCAGTTGATTTAAGTGATATTTATTTGTGTGACATAGTCCTTGAATATTTCAATTCATTGGGTCATTCACTGCTAAACTAGTTTTAGTATAGTGATCATTTTATTCTCATTTGGAATAATCGATCTTCGTGATTTAATAAAGTACAAGATTTTCTACCTTTTTGCGTGTTTGTTTTTCAGCCCTGACAAATCTCTATGCACAAAATTAGCCGAGTTTTCATTTTTGCAGATGGTCTTACTACCTTTTTTTTCAATTTTTAGTTTTACACTTTTACCTGATTAGTTTACATCGATCTAATACCTCATGTCAATGTGGAAGCAGGTGTATATCAGATCAAAGAAGAAACGACAACAACATTCTGATGGCAGTGGTGAAGATGCAGATTATCAAGGTTTAAGCACTGAGCTTGAGGCTGCTAAAAATGAACTGTCTGATATCCACTCTAAGCTTATCAAGGTTCGGTGACCCTCTGTTCACATCAGAAACTGCAAACATTCTGATCACACTATGTGAACTGTTATATTAAAATTTCATGTGTTCCAGGGTTTTATTGATATCAGTAGTACTGGAGGCAGGAATATTGCAATAAAGAACATAGGCCAACTGAGAAACAAGCCATTCCTACAGGCATGCCTTAAGAAGCTTACTCCCAAAGAAGCTCTAGAAAAAGCTTCTGAGCTGTACAATTTTTGGCAGAAGCAACTGCTGAACCCAGACTGGAAGCCATCCAAGACTCTCATGGATGAAGGTATCTCGAAGGTACTACTTCAGCTTGTGTGAATCTCGAAGTTCTTTTAAAGAC
Organism: Lolium perenne; assembly: GCF_019359855.2. Classification (NCBI taxonomy): domain Eukaryota; kingdom Viridiplantae; phylum Streptophyta; class Magnoliopsida; order Poales; family Poaceae; genus Lolium; species Lolium perenne. Next base: position 51,764,045 of record NC_067248.2, on the reverse strand, counting down.
CATTGCCTCTGTACTGTAACTTGGTGGATATTATAGTTATGAGATGTCACTGATGTTACTTATGTGATTAGGAGATTGATGTCCATGATGTCAATCTGCAAGAGCTACGTGCTTCATGGGGTGAAGAGGTGTACAAGGCCGTGGTGAATTGTTTGATGGAAATTGAAGAGTGTGGCAGGCTGACAGACAGAACCATCGTGCCCGAGCTTTGGAATTTCAAGGAGAATAGGAAGGCTACTTGCAGTGAATGTGTTGAGTACATTTTCAGCCAAGTGAAGCGTCTGAATGGTTCAAAAGGCAGGACGACTCGCAGGTTTGACCGCAGTTTTTAAAATATTCTGCTTAGTAAGTTTTGTCTTAGATTTATGACTAGAAACGGTGTCATTGGTAAATGACAACAGAAACACCGGTACTGATTTGAGCAGAATAATTGTACCGTACATTTTATCATTCTGATCTTTTAAATAGTTCATCGTGCGAAAACCATCAGTGTAGACCAAGCTACATGTAGCTTGGTTTTTGAAAAATTCAAAACCGGTGGTTCAAAGTTTCAAAACATCTGGAAAAAAAATCTTTGCTGTAGACAATGTTCTGATCTAAGTACCTGCAAAATTTCAACTCGAAATACCATATATTCGGGGCTGGGCAAAAATGACTAAATCTGACACCTATAGTAGTAAACAGTACAAGATTTCAAAACCTTCAAATCTGTCAGATTTTGTCATTTTTGTGCAGCTCCGAATATAAGGTATTTCGAGTTTAAATTTTGTACATTCGTAGATCCCAACATTACCTACATCAAGATTTTTCTCAGATTTGTTTTGAAACTTTAAAGTATCATTTTCGAATTTTTGAAAAAACGAGCTATGTGTAGCTCGAGCTACAAAAATCCACACTTGTTCATCGTCCTCCTTCCTATGTCCATTTGTACCCTTCCTCGAGTTGCTACACTTGTATGCTGCTGAAAAGTACCCCAAAATCTTGTGGTTATAAAGTATTAAATCTAGGTACATGTAAAAATTTGTGGAAATAAATTATGTGTACCGTAAAGTAGATAGAGGTAAAAACTTGTAAATGTTATATAATTTTATTTCTCTTGTTATCATGTACAGTACAAATTCTTTCACGAACATTTTTACAAGCACCTAAATTAACATTTAGTACCATTAATATTGATATTTGTTTTAAAGTAAAAACACTTGAAGTTCATATGAATGAACTACACTCAGAAACCCAGAAAATCCAATTAAATATCTTTTGAATTTTTTGTTAGGCGTATGCAGGCAATAATGCGGGGACATGACAGGATTGTGGAATAACCTGAAGGTATGACTATGACTGTACTTTAGGCCAGCTCTTTTATGAGTACTATAAGTTCTGCACCCTAGAAATTTTTGGAATGCACTTTCCTGAAGGATAACCATGAACCTAAACTGATATTGCATGGATGATGCTAAACGAAACTAACACATCTCATCGTTTCCGCTGTATTAGTAGCTGATGCTACTGTCCTATTTTTGTACTAGGTCTGTCCTACATTTTAATTTTTTATCAATCCATTTATTATTTCGCATTGTACAGGGCAGTTAATGCGACCTGTACAAGTACCAAGCTTATGGCGAAGAATTGAAGACTGGAGGATCTGATTTTGTCAACAAAAAAAAAATTCCGCAGCAAAGTGTGGCAGAACAGTGTCACTGCCTGTCATTTAGCCGTCTAGTACTATCTAATTAACGCAAGCAGCTCTTGTGCCCATCTTATTTCAACTTTACCCTTTAGTTTTAGTGTTCTTCTAGTCTCTCGAAGCAATTCAGCAGTAGCTGCATTGCTTTGAACAGTCAGACTTGATATCTAATATGGGCAACTTTTGCATAGTTGCATTAATGTGTTGCCAACAACATAGATTATCATTTTTTTTTACGAAATACATGTTAAGACTACTCATAGTGGGAGTAACTTCACTAGTAACTAAGTGTCCAACTCAGCAAATTTGCTTATGTGGCAGTGAGTTAATGAGGAGAGAGGAGAATGGAGTAACATAGCTAGTTACTGTAACATCACACTTCCCAAGATACAATGAGTCTATAAGTTAATTAATGAAGATATCTATGATACTACTTTGATGTTACTAACCACTATGAAGGTAGTAACATAGAGTAGTAACATGTGCATGTTACTACTCTATGTTACTTCCCACTATGACTAGTCTAACAGCACACTAGTGCAGAGATATATTTCTCATCAATTCGGATTACAGAGCATGGATTCAGAGATTTCTAGCCATCACAGGAATAAGAACATAGGAGAGAGGAGGAAGGAGACAGAAGCGAGGCCGAAGCGGTCCTAATCCCAGCCGCCTTGTTCGTAGTCCTTCTCTTCGTATATGTAGTTGCTGCAGCGCGTCGGTTTAGAGAAGCCCAAGCCCAGTAGGAGCAGCCCACGGTCCAGCCCATGGCGGTACTAGGAATGGTCGCTAACATTCCCCCCTCCTTAAAAGCCGGCTTGCCCTCAATCCGCCACCAGACAGCACCACCAGCGTCCCACTGAATGCTCGAAGAAGCCTTGCCATGATCTTTCGCAGCATCATATCTAGTGAAAAGAATCAAATAACCTCTGAAATGCCAAGCAATAGGCACCACCTTGTTCTATAGACTGACCCAATCTCTGGTTGTTGAATGTCCCGTTGCAATTGTTCATAGTTATAGAGAGCAATCTTGCCAGAAGGGCAGCACGAAACCCAAGTCTGGAGCGGGCTAGGATATAATGACCAAGCAATTTGCCATTGTAAAATCTGTGAACACCACTGAATACTGTAACCAGGATCTCTGAGCAACCACACGGAAGAGAGCTTGCAAGTACATGGAAGTTTCCAAAAGAGTAGACGTAGCCATGCATCCTTGTGTTGATATGAATGATACACGCTCAGAGTTGCATTTCCATCTAAGTCTGAACCAGTAAAAGAAGATCTCACATGCAACCAAGCAATGTAGCATGGAAATGATTCAGAAAAGAATTCCTTGTTGCGAGAGTACAACCAAGGCAGCCCCCTGAACTCGAGTATTTGAAGATTTTTGAGTCTAGAATACCTATTGTGATGATGTACTGACCAACATACTTCCTTCTCATGCAAACCTCCAGAATACTGCAAAATGGGAGTTTCTTCACCAATCGCCATCCCAAGCATCACTATTCCATAACATTTTCTGGATGCAGTTCTGTTATCGCCAGATTTTAGCCAAATTGGGAGATGGGCCGTGATTGAGATGGGCTTAGAGGATATGCACATAAAGTGTTTCTGAATCGGCCTTGTGCGAGAGTTTGGGCTAGATTGCCCGCATATCTGTATATTATGGTAGATCACGTTTCAGTTTAGAATTAAGAGATAGAATTTAGTTCGTACACAGTTAGGTTTATTCCAAAGATAGAAAGTCTACAGACTATAAATATGTACCTAGGGTTATTGAGAAAGGAGCACGATCACGTTCACAACAAACACAATCTAGGCGCATCGCCACCCCTTGTTTCGAGGGTTTCTTCCGGATAAGCGTCATGCTGCCTAGATCGCATCTTGCGATCTAGGCAGTATTAGTTTATTCGTTGTTTTTGTGTTGCTCGTGCTGAAGCCTTGTTGATGGCGAGTAATACTTTTATCATAGATGTGTTGGGGCTAACATCGATACGTTTCTGATATGTTTGCTTAGTTGTGTTGCTCCTAAACATCTGGCTGCCTTCACACCTATCTTAGGTGTAAGGGCAGCATCTTGCTTGGTCTTTATTTAGTAGATTTGATCTGTTATGGTTGCTCCTTGTTCTCTAAGGATTAGTTTGATATCCGCATGGTTAGGCCTTGCAAACGGGTTGAACGATCCAGTAGGGCGTAGGGTATGGTTTGCCGATCCAAGAGGGGTTGTTCCGGGAATCGACTCTGTGTTGGTTTTTAGGCCCCTTCTAGGATTAGTTTTCTGTTATCTTTCGTGTCTACCAGGCTCAACTACGCGTAGGATATTCCAATTATGCGGTGAAAGCCCTAGACTGTCGTAGATCGACTTGACTTGGTATTGATAAAGCAGGATTCCCGTGTTATCGTAGGTCCAATACGAACCATGGGTCGATCGGCTCCCTGAGCCGATTCACAGGGTAACCTGGGAGCCGATCGAGGCTCGGATTTAATGTTTACATGTCTACCATGCAGGAAACTAATTGAAGCAATCCATCACCTTCCTGACCAGGTATAGGTTAGGTGGCACGCCCTTGCAATAGCCAGGACGTGTGCCGGAGTTTTGCGGGCCGTCGCCCGAGGGATCAGGGCCCACCAGCAGTTCTGGGAGCCTCCCGGCTCTTCGTGTTGCTCGTCGCTGCTCGCCGGTGGGTTTTGGCAGGCAACACATTCTGGCACGCCCGGTGGGACCTTCTACAGCAACTGCGTCAACATCTGCCGCTGAGATGGCGGACGCACCAATCACGTACGAAGATCTGCCCGAGGATCACAAGAAGAAATATGATGAGATTAAAGCTGTCTTCGAAGCCGATCTCATCGGCTCTTTCGAGAGGACCCGTAAACATGGCATCAGGTGGAAAGGGTTCTCACCCGAAGGCATTCTCGATGAAGTAGACATGTCTCTCCCTTCAGAGGAACGCACAAGAGCTCTGCGCCTGGAAGTTAATGACATGGTGACTCATTCTCTACACCGTCATTCTGAGAGCCTGGTGAACGCTTTCGAGCGCATTGCGGTTCGCGTGGTTTAGGAAATCATGAAGCATCAGTACTCTCCGTCAGGACCTGCCCTAGGGACTCACCAGGGAGAAATACCTTTCCAAACCAGACCGCAGCTGCCATTCTCGTTTGCAGCTCCAGAGCCACAGGGTTCACCGGCATACGCCGTCTACAAGGTTGGAGGCGATCCTGGCGATTGCCAATTCCTGTATGAGCCCCCTAAAGAAATCCCACATGGATACGTGTGCACATATGTGCCGGACTGCAATAACTTGGCGCGCACGAACCAGATTGCAGCAGGAGGGATCTCTGGAGCAGACGCCGATAAACAGGCGTGGCTAGCTAAATATGCCACCGGAACGAGTCATGAAAGCTCAGCCCCTGCAGCTCATACCGTGGAACAAATCAGTACAATCTTGAGAGACCAGTTCGGCATCCTCCCAAAGAGGAGAACAGTCGGCTATTCCAAGCCGTACCCCAACGAATATGATTTGATTCCGCTGCCACCCAAGTATCGGCTCCCTGAGTTTTCAAAGTTCAATGGATCAGAAGGGTCTAGCTCAATTGAGCACGTGAGCCGATATTTGGCACAGTTGGGCATGATTTCAGCATCAGACCCGTTACGTGTGAGGTTTTTTGCGCAATCTCTCACAGGACCAGCTTTTGGGTGGTACACCTCGTTGCCACCAGATTCAGTCCGGACGTGGAAGCAACTGGAAGAGCAGTTTCATGTTACATATCACTCCGAAGCTACCGAGGCGGTCATTGCCGATCTGGCACAGGTGCGGCAGAAGCGGGGAGAAATGGTGTCTGAATACATTCAGCGTTTCAGGACTGTCAAGAACCGATGTTATTCGGCTCGTTTAACTGAGAAAGAAGCAGTCGATCTGGCAGTGTTGGGCCTCGCAGTGCCGATCAAGGATCTGGCTTTCCAAGTGGAATACAATTCACAGGCGCACATGGTTCAGAAATTAACATTGTATGAACAGAGCCACCCAGAATTGTACCAAGATAAGTTCAAACGCCCGATAGGCCTGGTCGAGACAGAAGAAGTTGAGGACTCTTCAGAAGATCAGGAAGTAGCCGTAGCTGAATGGGCTCGGGGGGAAGCTCCCGTGTCCCGCAAATGGGTGAAGCAACAAGGGCCTGCAAAAGGGTTTGACTTCGATATAAGCAAAGCTAAGCAGATATTCGATTTATTGCTTAAGGAGAAACAACTGAAGTTACCCGAAGGCCATAAGATCCCTACGGCGCAAGAAATGAACGGGAGACCGTACTGCAAGTGGCATCACTCGTTCACCCATATCACCAATGACTGCAAAGAGTTGCGTCGGCAGATCCAAACGGCGATAGAACAAGGCCGCTTGATCCTTGGTTAGTTTGCCATGAAAGTAGACACGCAACCGTTTCCTGGCATCAACATGGTGGAACTCAATCACTCCATGAAACGTCAGCTAGATTTCTCATGCGGTGTTAACATGGCAGGGCCTGTATACCACCACGGCAGGGATAAAGAAGAAGACGGTCCCTCCCGTGGCAAGGAAAAGGAGGAGGCCGGCCCACGCGACCGGCCCCGATATGATGACAGGCGGTACATCACCGAGGAACAAGTGAGAAACGTGCGGTATCAACGACCGCTCTCCGCGCATCTCCTTAACAAATATGAGCGTCAGTACGACCGACGCCGGCGGTACGACATAGATGACGAAAAATATCGTCGGTCTGATGTAGACAATGGAAAATATCGTCGGTATGATAGAGACGATGAAGGATATGAGCGCCGCGCTAAGGGGAAGTCAAGAGAGCACGAAGACATGGACAGACACTGGGATTGTCCTTTCTTTAAGCACTTCTGGGATTCAGGAATGAGCCGATTGCCTACAATCGACAACTGCCCGGAATGTAGACAGCAGAAAGAGGACACAGGTGAGGTTTCAGTGTTCAAGCGTCTAGGGCCTCTCCCATCTCAGAACAGACGAACTGAGTCACCTCGAGTGGAAGATTTCGAGGAGTCAGAAGATGAAGAAGAGGATAGATACCACCGGCCAAGGTGTTGCCCTGATGGACTCAGTCACTCACAAAAGCGTAGGGTTCAGCGGCTACGTAGCTTGGAGGAAACCGATGCGCAATACCTGCACACGTTGAGGAAAGCGCGGCCCGATCTGGCCGTGAAAATTCAGCAAACTTTGGAGGCGGAGACTCGTCCACAGAAGAAAGAATGGCGCCCCAAACCAATAAAAGCCAATGTGAAGGCATCGGCTGGCACAAATATGGTGTTCATACTTCCGTCGGAGTTTTGTGCTCCAAGAACCGAAGAAGTGCCGGTAGCACAGTTTGACTGCGGCCCACGGCCAGTTATCTTTGAAAAGCCGCGAGAGAAGAGCTACAAACATTTGAAGGCCCTATACCTAAAAGGTTATATCAATGGGCAGCCTGTCGGCAAGCAGCGACAAATTGGTGGAGATTTACATTGATGACGTGGTAGTCAAGTCCGTTTCAGTAGAAGGACACTTAGAGGATTTGCGACGCATCCTGGACTGAACTAGAAAATTCGGGCTAAGAATGAATCCAAAGAAGTGTGCTTTTGGTGTAACGGCCGGTCAATTCTTGGGTTTCTTGGTTCATGAACGCGGAATTGAGATCGGCCTGAAAAGTCAGGAGGCAGTGCGAACAATGAAGCCACCTACCACGAAGAAGGAACTCCAGTGTCTCATCGGCAAAATCAACTTCGTCAGAAGGTTCATCTCTAATCTGTCAGGGCGAATCGAGCCGTTCATGGGATTGGTAAAAATTAAATCTGATGAGGAGTTTTGCTGGGGGGCAGAGCAACAGCGAGCGTTTGACGAGATTAAAGAGTATCTAACGAAGCCACATGTGTTGGTCCCGCCCCAGCAAGATAGACCATTCTATATTTACTTGTCCGTAGCTGACACTTCCATCGCCTCAGTGGTGGTGCAAGTTTATGATGGTCTGGAGAGAGTCGCTTTCTACCTCAGCAGAAGGATGTTGGATGCAGAGACTAGGTACCCTGAGATCGAGAAGTTGTGCCTCTGCCTATTTTTGACCTGCACCAAGCTTCGTCACATCTTTCTGTCAGCGGAAATTGTCATCATATGCAAATCAGATGTCATCAAACATTATCATATGCCTGTATTGAAAGGCCGACTCGGCAAGTGGATGTTTGCATTATCGGAATTTGATCTCCGGTATCAGCCTGCGAAAGCAGTCAAGGGACAGGCGTTGGCCGATCTTATTGCTGAACGAATCAACACTGACATAGCAGCACTGTCTGTGCGTGCATGGGCCATGTTTTTCGATGGATCGGCTTGTGATGATGGTTGCGGCATCGGCATTCTACTCGTGTCGCCCCGGGGGGCAACATATTCCTTCTCCATCAGACTACCAACCCCTTGCACCAACAATGTCGCTGAGTATGAAGCAATACGCAAGGGAATGGAGTTGCTTCTGGAAGCCGGGGCAGAGGCAGTGGAACTTTTTGGAGACTCAAAATTGGTGATTTCCCAACTCACGGAGGAATACAAGTGTGAGAGCGAATCGCTCTTCCCATTATGGATGCAATGCCGTGTGTTGATGGCACAATTTAGGTACATAAACTTCAATTGGATCCCGAGGTCGCAAAATACCGAGGCGAACGATCTTGCACAGATGGCGTCAGGCTACAAGGACGTAGCAGGTGGAGTCGATGTTCAGGTACAGTTCCTAGAATCGGGTGACTGGAGAGCCGATATCTTCAATTACTTGAAAGATCCGGCTCGGGGGGCACCTAAACGGATAAGGTACAAGGCCATGAAGTATGTCCTCATTGGGGATGACATGTTCTACAGGACTTTGGAAGGGTTACTTCTCAGATGTCTGGGAACAGCCGAGTCAAATCGGCTCTTACATGAGGTACACGAAGGCGCCTGTGGAACTCACCAATCGGCTCATAAGATGAAATGGTTGATCAGGCGATCGGGGTTTTATTGGCCCACCATGCTTGAGGATTGTTTTAAGTACTATAAAGGGTGTCAAGCATGTCAGAAGTTTGGGAAAATTCAGACGGTACCCGCATCAGCAATGAACCCCATCATCAAGCCTTGGCCATTTCGAGGTTGGGGCATGGATATGATCGGAAAAATCAATCCTCCATCGAGCAAAGGCCATATGTGGATTTTGGCCATAACAGATTATTTCACTAAATGGGTGGAGGCCGTCCCTATGAAGTCAGTGGCATCGAAAGATGTCATCAATTTCGTGAAAGAACATGTCATCCATAGATTCGGGATTCCCCAGACTATCACGACCGATTCTACGAGGACATGGGAATTAAGTTGATCCGATCGTCTCCATACTATGCTCAAGCAAATGGGCAAGCTGAAGCGTCCAACCAGAGTCTTATCAAGCTGATTAAGAGGAAAATCGACGAGCATCCTAGACGTTGGCACGAGGTATTGTCGGAAGCTTTGTGGGCTTATCGCATGTCATGTCATGGAGCGATAAAAACCTCGCCATGCCATCTGGTCTATGGACAAGAAGCCGTGTTGCCCTAGGAAATCACGGCTGGGTCGAGACGTATTACGTTTCAGAATGATTTGACAACTGAAGAATATGCAGCCCTGATGAGTGATAGCATTGAGGATCTAACGGAACTTAGACTGTGGTCGCTCGAGAAGATTAAAGAGAACAAAGCCAAGGTAGCTCGCGCATATAATAAGAAGGTGAGACCAAAAGAGTTCCACGTTGGTGATCTGGTATGGGAAGCTGTATTGCCATTGGGGACTAAGGATGCAACGTATGGTAAATGGTCTCCAAATTGGCACGGGCCGTACAGGGTCGACCAAGTTTTAAAGGGTGACAAAGGATTAATTTGTCAATGCCTACAGATCGTAGACTAGGGTTTTGCTGGAAGTAGAGGGCAAGTAGATCTCGAAGGTTTCAGCCGAAAAGTACTCGCTGATTATGAAAACTAGGGTTCTGTTGACAATAAGTTCGATCCTTTCTTTGTCCCTCGGCTCCCCCTTATATAGGAGGTGGAGCCGAGGGTTTTCGTAATACACAAGTTACAGAGTTCGGGAGGGTTTCGTACCCATCCCGTAAGATTACAAGTCTCTATATTTCCTAATACAACCTATCTTTCCTTAACACTAAATGGGCTTCCGAATCTTCTTATTCTTCGAGTCCCGGGCTTTCAATAAACCCCGGGTACCACCTTCGGCAGGCCCATTGGGGATGCCTACGTCAGTAGCCCCCGAGATTTTTCTTGAATCGAAGAATCAGGGAAAATCTCCAACTTTAATCATTCAATAATTTTGTCGAATTTAATGCATAACCTTTCGATATGCAAATATTATTTTGTACAGGGATAACGGTAATTGGGGCTAGTTCATCTGACGGATCAGGTACTAGTTAACTGCTCTAGTGGCAATCCGCAAAAACCTACTTCAAGATCACGTCCCTGGACATGATCTCGGGATACTGGTGTAAACTTCGACAGGTGCCGCTTAAGGTCTTACCATTCTGTCGAGTCCCAGTCATATTTTATTGGGTACCTAACGCGTCCGTTAGGATTTTTCTTCGTATCTGTTGATACGGAAAAAAGTAGCAATCCGCCGTCAGAGACGGTGCCACGCCGCTCAGAACGGATCTGGGGTCATACCTTCACAAAGTTTTGCGGCATTCAGAGATTTATTCGCGACTTCTAGCGCTCTGAGAATATATTGTCGAGTGCTTTTCGGCTGTTGGAATAGCACATTTTATTAAGTCATATTTGATGACTTATTTTGTCCTCCCGATGGGAGTATATGTAGAGTTATCTGTATAACTCGAAATATACTTCTATTTCTTTCTTTTGGTCTAAATTCATCGGGCACGCGAACAGCGTTCCTGATGGGAGTAGCCCCCGAGGCTACAGCCAAGGACTTGTGCTTGGTTGTAGGCTCCACAGATTAATATCTTCTGCCACTATATTGCTAATTCTTCCCGAGCTTTTTCATATCTATCGGGTGCGCGACCAGCGCTCTCGATGGGAGTAGCCCCCGAGGCTATGAACAAATGCTTGCATTTGGTCATAGGCTCTCGCCATTTCTATTTTGTTATACTCGAAGTTTTCCAAAGTAGCCCCCGAGCATTTGGGCAAAAACTTGTATTTGATCAAAGGCTCTCGAAATAATCTTGCGTTGTCGATATTTTCACCAGGCTTCTTAGTCGAGTTTTTCTTTTACCTCAATGACGTCATTGCTGATGATAGCCACGATTACTGTATTGGAAACATGCGAAAACCGCTTCGCTCACTGCCTCATGGGTCCAGATTCCCCATCCGATGGACACGTCGTGCAAGTGGGGGACACACGTCCTCCACTTTTTCTGGCGCACGCACTGTGCCGTCTGTCTTTTCTTTTCTCAGTGAAAATCCATTTTTACCCCTTGTCCATGTGTGCTCCATCTGCGCCATAATATTTCCATCCAACGGTTGCGTCGATTCACCGCACCTCTATTTAAGTCCATCGTCTTCTTCCTCTGTCACTTTCGCTTGCGCCGCCCATCTGCTCTTCCTTTGCAAAATCTCTCCATTGCGCCCGAAAGCTCCTTGTGCTCCACCGCTCGTGCGCTCTTCGCCTTCACTCTAGTTGATGCCACCGCGCAAACTCACCAAACACATCGCTACTGCAACAAAGATGGCCTCCGAAGATCTGGGAAACTTGGAGTGGGAGAGATCCAAGATCTCCCAGCAAGATGTCAACCTGCTGAAGAAGCTCGGCATCAGCGGGAAGCAAGATGCACTTCGCTTCCCCAAGGAAGAAAGCTACCCAGCTCCGCCGATGCAATACCGGGTTAGTTTTGTCGACCATCTCATCCGTGGTCTTTCCACTCCCATCCATGACTTCCTTCGCGGGTTGCTGTTCATGTATGGACTGCAACTTCACCATCTCACTCCCAATTCCATCCTCCACATAGCTATTTTTATCACATTGTGTGAATCTTTCCTTGGGGTCCAGCCCAATTGGTCCCTCTGGAAACGCATCTTCTTCTGTCGCCGTAATGGCTCTTCCAGCGTCGCCTACAACATAGGCGGCGTTGTAATCTGCGTCCGCCCTGACATTGAATATTTCGACGTCAAATTCCCTGATTCAGTTCAAGGGTGGCGCAAGAAATGGTTATACATCCGCGAGGAGAACCATGGCTCGGTGGAGGACAACATTCCTCCTTTTGACGGTGCCGAAAAAATCTGTCGCCGACGATCTTGTGATGCAGAGGCTACCGACGCAGAAAAAGCGGCGACAGAGGCCCTGATGACGCGCATCCACGAGCTTCAAAATACTCGAGGACAAGAATTATCAGGTATTCAAATCACAACATATTTCCTTAGAATTAGGGTGCAGACTCTTCAAGCTCGCAAAAACCCTCTTTGGATGTACGCTGGCGATGAAGATGGAGATCACTTGTCGACGGATTTATCGGTCAAGGACTTGGAGAAACTTGTCCGAAAAATCTCGTCATTGAGCAAGAAAGATGTCGTCCCGACTTCTTGCGGTGTGACGCCATATAGCGCCACCAACGCACTCCCGCAGGTAATATTTTTGTTCATGTCTTTATTTTCCTTCTATCTTTTTCCTTCAAACACTTCATGCCGATATTTTTTCCTGTCTTTGAATAGGATCACGCAACTGCGTCACCTCTTCCTCCCCTTCCCGAAGGTGGAGAAGTTGAAGAAAGGGCCGTTGTCACCGACGACAACCAGGGTATGTCTCGTCCTGGGAGTGAGGCTGCAGGTTCTCGAAAATCTGCGGCATCCTCTGAAAAGGACGCCGAGGCCGAGGCAACTTCGTCGACACGCTCGCCTCCTTCAGCTGCTTCTCCTAGGAGTAAGAGGAAAAGAGACGATGTTGTTGACACCGGTACCTCCAAAGCCGGTGCTGCCCGTGCCGAAGAAACTGTGCCTGACGCTAAGAAAGAAGCTTTGGATCTATACGAAGCTGCTCTCGTTAGCTCGTAAGTTTTTAAGGCATTATATTTTTCTCTTTGTCGATGCTTTTTGAAATTGCTATTTTATCCTGTCGCTGTATTTGTTGCAGTGGCGATGAAGAGGAAGATGCGCCTATTGACGAGACTGCTCGAACGAGCATGTCTCGTACTTTAGTTGTCTCAGAAGCTCGTCCTGATGGCGACGAAACTTCACCTCCACAACAAAACCCTGAACATCCAACACCAGCTGTGAGCCCCCAGGCTCCTTCCCCGAAGAGAGCCATGGTAGAATCAACCAAGGAACCAACCATACTAGCTGGTTGTTCCTCGACTCCTTTGATGGAAGAAGTAAGTTATCTTCTTTGCTCTGTATTGGCTTCATTTTTCTGAACTTCCCTCAGTTTCTTCATGTTGTCGAACTTTTCCACTTCTTATATTGATCCTCTTTTTATGATCTTTCTTTAGCCCTTCATGAAGGAGCTTATCCGTTTCGGTACCCAATTTATCGGGTACCGCGAATATGCCGTCAAACTTGAAGGTACCCCTTTTGCCTTTGTCGAAATATATTCAGTCACTATTTTTTGCTGCAGTACTTTACTCGCCTGTTTTATGTTGGCAGAAAAACTTGAGGAAGCCAATAAACGTGCTGACGCTCTTGCTGCTGAGCTAGAGCAAAGCGAAACGGCACGCATGAAAGCTGAAGCGGATGCTGCTACTGTCGAGGATCTTCAAAAGAGACTCGACGACGCAAAAAATGCTCTAGAAGAAAATGTAGCTCAGCATTCTGCTCGCGAAGAAGAAATCCTTAGTCGACTGGAGTCGCAGAGTCGACGTTTTGTTAGTAAGTGTCCACACCTTTGCTACTTTCTTGCATCATGTTTTGGTCCCTCTTTTTTTTCCTGTGATGAACTCTTTTTTGTGCTTTAAGCAGGGAGAACACATCAAGAGTATGAGCTGGAGAATCTTGAAGGTGACCAGCTCCTTGATGCGCTTTCCCTCCTTGAAATCCATGGTACTGAAGCTCGTGACGGCCTTTCTGAAGCCGAGATTGGCCTGTCACGGCTTTTCCCCTATTTTTTCAAGAAGAAGGAGGAACCCGCAATCTTCATTGACCTCGCCAAGTGCTTTACTTCTCAAGAAGACCTTGGAGTCCAACTTCGCCAAGAAGGTTTAAAAGTTGGAGTCGAAGGTACAATGGCCTTGGTTGCTAATAGCCAACAAAACGTCGACTGGGCAAGGGTTGGCATTGCAGAGGATATCGAGACGAAGAAATGGCAGTCGCTAATTAAAGCGGCGAAACCCAACTCGAAGAAGATCCTTACCACCCTTGGATATAAGCCAGCGCCTGCTCCGAGTTCTTCAAAGCCGGAGGTCAAGTAGACCACTTTGCTTTTTTCCTTTTAGTTTCTCCCCTCTTTTGGCACTGTCGCCATAGTGTTCTTGGCGGTGGCTGCTTCAGTAGTTGTCTATAGGTCCTTCTTTTGTAATAGACATGTACATATTTTCAGAATGAATGGAAATCTATCTTTGCTGAATGATTGATGTCGAAAATTTTGTTTTCAGTTGATTTTTGACAACTATACTGCAACTCCTGGTCCTTCCGATGTTTTTCCTTCATCCCATTTGAAGAAAAAGTCTGTCGCTGTCGAATTTGTTGAGGATTCGTCGGGTAAAGACTCAGCACAAGATTTGGAAGAGCTTCGGCAACAAATCCAATCTACGAAGAGACAGTCGCTTATGCTCATGGAACAATCTCAGAAATCCTCCGAGAGGGAAAAGGTTGCACTCCAACAGGCTCAAGATGCCATAGCTGAAAAGGACTCCGCCGTTGCTGAAGCTGCTGCAGCTACATCTCGAGAGAATTTTATGCTTCAGCCGCTGACAGATGCTAGCTTGGATATGGCAGGTGTGCTTCATTATCTTTGTCGTGCTTTATTTTTCTTTTTTGCTTGTCTCCTCGTTGCCCGCTGATTCTTTCAAAAAAATAGGTTCCTTCTTGGATGCTACTACCGAAGATGAACGTGTCGAAGCTCGCTCCAATGCACTTCTCAGGCTTGCGCGTGATCATGGTTCAAATTTTTGGGGCACGCCTGAACGGACTCGTCAGATCGTCAGGTTTCAGGATCGCGCGCTTCAGGTCCGCGATTATCTCGACTTTTGTACAAGGACCTTGTTTCTGGTCTATGGCACCATGTTTCCTCGTAATAAGATGCCAGAGACTCTTCCTGCTTTAATGGACAAGTTTCGGGATGCTCCTCGAATCCACGGCTTTGTGCGGACCCAATTAGCTGCTGGCGCAAGGTTTGCTATGATCATGATAAAAATCTGCTACCCGAAGTTGGACGTGGGTCAGGTTGTTCCAAAGTGTCTGGCCAAGATGGCGAAGAGGAGGAAAAACTTCAGCAAATATGACGACGTTGTGACCCCTGTTACCGACGATATGATGGATGAACTTCTTCAGATGGACGCCGAATTTTTCGTGAAGGGCAGCTATGCTGAACATAGTACTCGCGCGATAAATAACGAACGACTGACGATAGACAATATACTGGGTAATCCTTGAAGGTTTTGCTGCTCCAAGGATTGTATCTTGTGTGTAGTAGACATAATCTATATTGTAAAGTTACTACATTTCTGTTTTTCAATGCCAAGCCCCCGGGCGTTTTGATGGCGATGTTTTCTTTTTATAATGCGAGGTTGTCCCAAGTCAATATAAATCGTATATGTGCACTATTTTTGCGGGTGCGAAACCCCGAGCTTGATCGCTAGTTGGCGACATATTTTTATTTGGCGAGGTACTTTGTACCAAGGCGAGATATTTTGCAGGTTATATTTGTCGGCATATTGTATCTTCTGGGTAGAAGCCCCCGAGCCTGTCGAAAAGATATATAATTCCACTATCTTTATTATATTGCAGCACCGCGAGCCCGCCTCATTAAAAACCTTTCCCGGCCCCACTCGGTGCCCCGAAAAAGGAAAAGAGTGCGTATGAAAACTCGCGGGCGTTTCAGTACATTGTATGTTTACAGAGGAGACTATGTTTCGGCATCTAAGTGTAGAAACACCTGCGCTGCGCCACGTTCCAAGGGTTTGACTCAGCAATCCCCGTCTTCTTGTCCTTGATTCTGTATGCTCCTCCTTCGATTACCTCTGTGACGATGTAAGGTCCAAGCCACGGTGACTCAAGTTTTTCATGGCTTTTTTGATTGAGTCGTAAAACCAAGTCCCCAACTTGAAAAGATCTTGGTCGCAATCGTCGACTGTGGTAGTTTTTCAGGTCCTGTTGGTATTTGGCGACTCGTGACAATACTTCGTCTCGAGCTTCATCAAGTGCGTCGACATCATCCTCCAAAGCTTTTCTCAAAGTTTCTTTATCATATTCTGTAACTCTTGGAGAATCATGCTCTATTTCTATCGGCAGTACTGCTTCAGCTCCATGGACCAGGAAAAACGGTGTCTCCTGCGTCGCCGTGTTTGGTGTTGTTCGGATACTCCACAACACACTTGGAAGCTCCTCTGGCCAAGTATGCCGAGCTTTTTACAATGGTCCTAACAGGCGCTTCTTGATACCATTGCAGATGATGCCATTAGCTTTCTCGACTTGACCGTTGGTCTGTGGATGTGCGATAGACGCAAAACTCAATTTAATGCCCACTTCTGCGCAATACGCTTTGAACTCCTTGGATGTGAAATTACTGCCATTGTCTGTGACGATGCTATGGGGAACTCCAAATCGAAAGACAATGCTTTTCACAAACTTGATTGCCGACGCGCCGTTCGGTGAATTTATCGGTTTTGCTTCTATCCACTTGGTAAATTTGTCGACTGCAACGAGCATATACTCATATCCTCCTGGCGAAGCTTTGTGTAGTTTTCCCACCATATCGAGACCCCATTGAGCAAAGGGCCAAGATAGTGGGATTGGCATCAGTTCTGCTGCCGGAGAGTGAGGTTTAGCGGCGAATCTCTGGCACGCATCGCAAGTTCGCACTATTTCCTTCGCGTCCTCAATTGTTGTTAACCAATAAAATCCTGCCCTGAAGACTTTAGCCGCGATAGCTCGGCTGCTTGCGTGATGCCCACATATTCCTTCGTGTACATCTTTCAGGATGATCCTTCCTTCTTCGGGTGTGACACATCTCTGTAGTACGCCCGAGATACTTCGCTTGTACAGCTCCCCTTTTATCACAGTAAAAGCTTTAGATCGTCTGATTACTCGCCTTGCTTCAACTGGATCATTGGGTATTGTTTTCCTTAAGATGTATGATATGTACGCCTGCATCCATGGAATTTGCACCATCATGACTAGCTCCTGTTCCTCTTCTTCTTCTTCTTCCAATGATTCTTTGGTGACACTCGAAGGTTTTTCTTCCTTCTCCATCTTCTTTGTTTTCATTGACTTCGTTGATCTCTCGCTTATTTCTTCCCAAAACACGTCTAGAGGGATAGCGAGACATTGAGACCCGATGTTTGCAAGAACAACGGCTTCGTCATTGCTCAACCTGCTGATGTGGTTTACCTCGCATCCATCAAACAACTTTTCTAGCTCATGGTACATTGATACGTCCATTTTACATCACTATTTTATATCATAATTTGCTGTTATTCATTGATATATTTCATATTTAGAGATGATACTTATGTTATTTCATCTATTTTGCATGTTTCATGATCATTGGAGAATTATTCACCGGAGTCAGGATTCTGCTGGAAAAAGCACCGTCAGGACACCATATTTCGGAAGATCAACAATTGACGGCAATTATACGAAAAATCCTATTTTTCCAGAAGACGAAGGGAGCCAAAAGGAGGGGCCGAGAGGGGCCACCATGGGCCCCCCCATAGGCCGGTGCGGGCCCTGCCCTGGCCGCGCCGCCATGTGGGGAGGGGGCCCACAGCCCCCTCTGGCCTCCTCTCCTTCGCGTATTTCTTCACCCAGAAAACCTAAGGCACGGGGAGTTACGGAGAATAGACAGAGCCGCCTCTGCGGGGCGGAGAGACACCAGAGAGAAAAAAGCTCTCCGGCGGGCAGGAATCCGCCGGGGAAATTCCCTCCCGGAGGGGGAAATCGACGCCATCGCCATCGTCATCGAGCTGGACATCATCTCCATCATCGTCACCATCATCTTCATCTTCATCACCGCCATCTCCACCGCTGCACCTCATCACCGTTGTAACAATTAGGGTTGGATCTTGATTGTTTGATATGGGAAACTCTCCCGGTATTGATTTCTACTTGTTATTGATGCTATTGAGTGAAACCATTGAACCAAGGTTTATGTTCAGATTGTTATTCATCATCATATCACCTCTGATCATGTTCCATATGATGTTCATGAGTAGTTCGTTTAGTTCTTGAGGACATGGGTGAAGTCTAAATGTTAGTAGTGAATTGTGGTTGAGTAATATTCAATGTTAAGATATTTAAGTTGTGGTGTTACTCTTCTAGTGGTGTCATGTGAACGTCGACTACATGATACTTCACCTTTATGGGCCTAGGGGAGTACATCTTGTATTCGTTTGCTAATTGTGGGGTTGCCGGAGCGACAGAAACCTAAACCCCCGTTAGTATATCGGTGCAGGAGGGATAGCAGGATCTCAGAGTTTAAGGCTGTGGTTAGATTTATCTTAATTACTTTCTTGTATTTGCGGATGCTTGCAAGGGGTATAATCACAAGTATGTATTAGTCCTAGGAAGGGCAGTGCATTAGCATAGGTTCACCCACACAACACTTATCAAAACAATAAAGATTAATCAGTTGTATGAAGCACTAGACTAAAATCCCCGTGTGTCCTCAAGAACGTTTGGTCATTATAAGTAAACAAACCGTCTTGTCCTTTGTGCTAAAAAGGATTGGGCCACTCGCTGCAATTATTTCTCTCGCATTTTACTCACTCGTACTTTATTTATTTGCTATATCAAAACCCCCTGAATACTTGTCTGTGAGCATTTACAGTGAATCCTTCATCGAAACTGCTTGTCAACACCTTCTGCTCCTCTTTGGGTTCGACACTCTTATTTATCGAAAGTACTACGATACACCCCCTATACTTGTGGGTCATCAAGACTATTTTCTGGCGCCGTTGCCGGGGAGTGAAGCGCTATTGGTAAGTGGAATTGGTAAGGAAACTTTTACTGTACGTGCTGATTTTGTTTCTGTTTGCTGCTATAAGTCATTATGGAGAGATCCTCCCTTGAATTTCTATTTGGGAAATCTACTACTACTGCAACGGTAGTGGATGAGGCGCCAGGTGAGGAAGTAATACCATATAAAATACCTATGAAAATTATTGAACGAGTTGTGGATAACCGCTATGAAGGGGATGGAACTGTTCATCCCGGAGATCATTTACTGTTTTTACATGAATTATGCGGGTTATTCAAATGTGCAGGTATTTCAATGGATGAAGTTAGGAAGAAATTATTTGTTATGTCGCTATCTGGTAAAGCGGCGCATTGGTATAAACTGCTGAAGGATGGGCGTTCTCTTGATTGGAAGGATATTGTGCCTTTATTTTATTTCAAATTCTATCCTCCAAGTGAAATTCACAAAGACCAAAATCGTATATATAATTTCTGGCCTCATGATGGAGAGAGTATTGCCCAAGCGTGGGGGAGATTGAAGTCTTTAATGCTCAAATGCCCCATTCATGAGCTTCCTGGTAATATTATCATTGATAATTTCTATGCAAGACTTCCTTTTCAAGATAAAACCTTGCTGGATACTGCTTGTTCTGGATCATTCACACGCAATAAAGAAGAGTTTAAATGGGACCTTCTTGATCGAATCCAAGAAAATACTGAAGGATGGGAGAATGACAAAGGTAGAGTGTCTGGTATAAATTATAATTATGAATGCATTGAAACTTTTATGGATACTGATGAATATCGTAATATAAGTGCTACATATGGTCTTGACTCTCAAGTTGTTGCAAATATTTATAAAGCCTTTGCTTCTCATTTTGAATTGCCTAGGAAGAATTTTGATAAGTATCATGAACCATATAAAGATAAAACTGATTCACCTAAAGGTAAATGTATTGAAATTAAAATTGTTGATCATGTTCTTCCTGAAGCTTATATTGAAAAAACTCCTTTCCCTGCTAAAATGAAGGAGTATTCTGTTATAACTAGTGCAGTTAATAAAAGTGCAAAGAAACCCATAGAACCTGAAGAACAAATAAAGGTTGAACCTGCTGTTGCAATAGTTAAAGATCTCGTGACTGAAAATGTAGAAGATGGTCATATTATTTTTTGTGAAGATGCTTCTAATATTGTTTCGCATCCTAATAAGTCTAGGAAAGCCAGTGTTCCCGTGCTCTCAGTTCGAATTGGTGATCATTGCTATTATGGTTTATGCGACATTGGTGCAAGTATTAGTGCCATTCCTTATGAGCTCTACACGGAAATTATGCATGAAATTGGTTCTTGTGAACTTGAAGATATTGATGTGGTTATTCGGCTAGCTAATAGAGAAACTATCTCTCCCATTGGTATTATTCGAGATGTTGAAGTTCTATGTGGTAAGATTAAATATCCTGCTGACTTTTTGGTACTTGGTTCTGCTGCTAGTAAGTCTTGTCCTATTATCTTTGGTAGACCTTTTCTGAATACTTGTGGAGCTATTATAGATTGCAAGAAAGAGAAAATTGTTACTAAATTTGCTGGTAAATCTTATGAGTTTAACTTCTCTAAATTTGCCAAAACTCCTTATAAAGCTGATTTGCCTAATGATGATTTTAGAGTTGAACAGTGTGCATCTATTGCTCTTGCTCCTAGTAATCCTTTGCAATAACATTTGGAGAATAGTGAGAGTGAAGTTTTTAGGGAAGAAAGGGATGAGCTTGATGAAATTTTCCTTCGTCAACCTATTCTTAAACATGACTTACCGGTTGAAGATTTAGGTGTAACACCACCACCAAAGGAAGATCCTGTATTTGATTTGAAACCATTACCTGATAATCTTAAGTATGCTTATATTGATGATAAGAAAACATATCCTGTTATTATTAGTGCTAAGCTTTCAGATATTGAGGAAGAAAGGTTATTGGAAATACTGAAGAAACACCGAGGAGCTATTGGCTACACTCTTGATGACTTGAAGGGGATTTCTCCTGCTATTTGCCAACATGCCATTAATATAGAAGATGGTGCAAAACCTGTTGTTGAACATCAACGTCGTCTAATTCCCAAGATGAAGGATGTGGTAAGAAATGAGGTATTAAAACTTCTTGAAGCATGTATTATATATCCTATTGCTGATAGTAGATGGGTTAGTCATGTGCATTATGTTCCTAAGAAAGGAGGTATAACTGTTGTTCCTAATGATAATGATGAGCTTATTCCTCAAAGAGTAGTTGTAGGGTATAGAATGTGCATTGATTTTCGAAAAGTTAATAAAGTTACTAAGAAAGATCATTACCCTTTACCTTTTATTGATCAAATGTTAGAAAGGTTGTCTAAAAATACTCATTTCTGTTTTCTTGATGGATATTCTAGGTTTTCACAAATTGCTGTTAGAGCTAAAGATCAAGAGAAAACCACTTTCACTTGTCCCTATGGAACTTATGCTTATAGGCGTATGCCTTTTGGTTTATGTAATGCTCCTGCTACTTTTCAAAGATGCATGTCTGCTATTTTTCATGGCTTTTGTGAAAAGATTGTTGAGGTATTCATGGATGATTTTTCTGTCTATGGGAATTCTTTTGATAACTGCTTGCGAAACCTTGATAAAATTTTACAGAGATGTGAAGAAACTAACCTTGTTCTTAATTGGGAGAAATGCCACTTTATGGTTAATGAAGGAATTGTATTGGGACATAAAATTTCTGAGAGAGGTATTGAAGTTGATAGAGCTAAAGTTGAAGCAATTGAGAAGATGCCCTATCCAAGGGATGTTAAAGGTATTCGTAGTATTCTTGGTCATGCTGGTTTTTATAGGAGATTTATTAAAGATTTCTCTAAAATTTCAAAGCCTCTTACTAATCTTCTTCAAAAAGATGTACCTTTCGTTTTTGATGATGATTGTAAGGAAGCCTTTGAAACTCTAAAGAAAGCCTTAACAACTGCTCCTGTAGTTGAACCTCCTGATTGGAATTTGCCTTTTGAAATTATGTGTGATGCTAGTGATTTTGCTGTAGGTGCTGTCCTTGGACAGCGAGTAGATAAAAAATTAAATGTTATTCATTATGCTAGTAAAACTCTAGACGCTGCTCAAAGAAATTATGCTACAACTGAGAAAGAGTTATTAGCCGTAGTTTTTGCATGTGACAAGTTTAGACCCTATATTGTTGATTCAAAAGTTACAGTTCATACTGATTATGCTGCGATTAGGTACCTTATGGAAAAGAAAGATGCTAAGCCAAGGCTTATTAGATGGGTGCTTCTTTTGCAAGAATTTGATTTACATATTGTAGATAGGAAAGGTGCTGATAATCCTGTTGCTGATAATTTGTCTAGATTGGAAAATATTGCTTATGATCCTGTTCCTGTTAATGATAGTTTTCCAAATGAACAATTAGCTGCAATAAAGGTGAGCTCGCGAGAGAGTCCTTGGTATGCTGATTACGCTAACTTTATTGTTTCGAAGTACTTGCCTCCAACCTTTTCAGCTCAACAAAGGAGGAAATTCTTTTATGATTTGAGGCATTATTTTTGGGATGACCCACACTTATATAAAGAAGGAGTGGATGGTATTATGCGAATATGTGTCCCCGAATATGAACAACAAGAGATATTGAGTAAGTGTCATGGTAGTGTTTATGGAGGACATCACGCCGGAGATAGAACTGCACAAAAGGTTCTACAGTCAGGTTTCTATTGGCCAATGCTTTTTAAAGACGCAAGGAAGTTTATCTTATCTTGTGATGAATGTCAAAGAGTTGGTAATATCTCTAGACGCAATGAAATGCATATGAATTATACTCTTGTTATTGAACCATTTGATTGTTGGGGATTTGACTTCATGGGTCCTTTCCCTTCTTCAGAAGGTAACACTCATATACTTGTCGCTGTTGATTATGTTACTAAATGGGTAGAAGCTATACCTACAAAAAGTGCTGATGGTGAGACCTCTATAAAAATGCTTGTAGATGTTATATTTCCTAGATTTGGAGTACCTAGATATATTATGACTGATGGGGGTTCTCATTTTATTCATGGTGGTTTTAGAAAAACTCTTGCCAAATATGGTATTAATCATAGAATTGCTTCAGCTTATCATCCTCAAACTAGTGGGCAAGTAGAATTATCAAATAGAGAAATTAAAGCTATCTTGGGAAAGACTGTTAATAAATCTAGAAAGAATTGGGCTCGTAAGTTAAAGGAAGCATTGTGGGCTTATAGAACTGCTTATAAAAACCCTATGGGAATGTCTCCTTATAAAATGGTTTATGGAAAAGCTTGTCATTTACCTTTAGAACTAGAGCACAAAGCTTATTGGGCTGTAAGAGAACTTAATAAAGATTTTAAACTTGCCGGTAAGAAGAGGTTGCTTTAATTGAGTTCTTTAGATGAATGGAGAAGTGAAGCTTATGAAAATGCTAAACTTTTTAAGGAGAAAGTTAAGAAGTGGCATGATAGAAGAATTATTAAAAGAGAATTCAATGTTGGACATAAAGTCCTATTGTATCGGTCTCGTCTCAGATTTTTTGCAGGGAAATTACTCTCAAAATGGGAAGGACCATATGTTATTGAGGAGGTATATCGTTCAGGGGCAATTAAAATTAGCACTTTGGAAGGTAATGCCACACAAGTAGTGAATGGACAAAGACTCAAGCATTATATTTCTGGAGATTCTTATAATGAAGATATTGATGTTATTCAAGTGATGACTCCGGAAGCTTTCATCAAAGATCAAATTGACAGTGCTGCAGAGTCCGACTTTGAATAGGTAACAGTTTTAGTAATAAAAAGTCCGCGTTTAACTTTCCGAACAATATTTCTGTTGTTTTTGGAAAATATAAAAAATTACGAGATCGAAACGGAGTGGAAGAGACGCGCGAGGGCCCGTCACCATAGGCCGGCGCGGGCCCCACCCTGGCCGCGCCGCCCTATGGTGACAGCCCCTCGGCGTCCCGTTTCCACTCGTTTTCGGCCTGGAACCTTCCTTTTGTCGTAAAAATATTTGCTATATAATCCCCCGGACCCCTGGAGGTCCGTATATCGTTTTCTCGTCGTGTTTTGTTTCGAGCTGTTTTCTGCCAGATATTGTTTTCAGATCTAGAGCCACCATGTCTTCGTCGGAGCCTCCGAAGGACAACTTCTTTGAGAACGTCGTCAACCCGTACATGAGCGAGTTGAAGATGCATCCCAAGGAATTGCTGCTCGTAGATGGAGAGTTGCAGATAGAAGATGTTCGGGGACCCAAGGGAGAAGGAAGCTTGGAGGACAGGATGAAGAAACTGGAACAAGAGGTCTTCACCTACAAGAAGATGGCTGAGCGTGAAGTGGACATCTTCCACAGGATTGTGTCTGAACTCATTGGTGAACATGAGAAGGAGACTGCAAAGCTATGGGGCGATATCCTCTCACTTCACAACACTACCAACCAACTTCAGGCGCAACTTTATGATGTTTGGAATCAAAACTGTGAGTATGTTAAACGCATTAACGATGCTGCTAGTTTCAGGATTCCCGAGACCAAGACATCGTTTGTTGATGGAGAGCCTCTTCCCTGGAAATCTGATGACGAGAAGAATCCACCACCATCACCACCGAAGGAGTAATTCATCGTCGGTATTGGCATCCCCTTGGTTTGTTCCAAGCTTGGGGGAGTGCCGCGGTATCACATCATCACTATCTTTATCATTTACTATCAAGTAGTGTCATATCATGAGTAGGGAAGTTATCATATAGAATAGTTTGCAGTATGGAAGTATCTCTCTCTTAGTTGGTTATCTATGTATCCGTTGGTGTGAGTTATCATTATGGAATATTAATGAGAAGTCTTATCATTTACTTTTTGCACACCTTATTTTAGTTCGCAATTTCTATTATATGCTTGCTACCCAACCTTGCTACCCTCAACCTTTATGCTTGCTACCCAACCTTGCTAGCCAAAGACCTGTACTGAGAGGGAATGCTTCTCATGCATCCATAACCTTAGACCAAACCCATGCCATTTGTGTCCACCATAACTACCTACTATGTGGTATTTTGCGCCACTCCAAGTAAATACTTCATGTGCTACCTTTAAATAATTCAAACTATATTACTCCTTATTTGTGTCAATGTTTTATAGCTCATGAGGAAGTATGTGGTGTTTTATCTTTCAATCTTGTTGGGCGGATTTTCACCAATGGACTAGTGGCACATCCGCTTGTCCAATAATTTTGCAAAAAGAGCTGGCAACGGGGTTCCCAGCCCCAATTAATAACTTTCATTAATAATTCTCTTCACATGTTTTGCCCTGATTTATCAGTAAGCAACTTAATTTTGCAATAGACACTCCTCCATGGTATGTGAATGTTGGAAGGCACCCGAGGATTCGGTTAGCCATGGCTTGTGAAAGCAAAGGTTGGGGGAAATGTCATCCATAATAAAACTAAAATACATGTGTAAACAAAAGAGAAGGGGGATGATCTACCTTGCTGGTAGAGATGACGTCCTTCATGGGAGCCGCTCTTGGAAGGTCCGTTTGGCAAGGGGGTTAGAGTGCCCACTACCATTCGTTGACAACAACAAACACCGCTCAAAATCTTACTTTTATGCTCTTTATATGATTTCAAAACTTGAAAAGCTCTAGCACATGATTTAATCCCTGCGTCCCTCTGCGAAGGGCCTATCTTTTACTTTTATGTTGAGTCAGTAAACCTATGTCCTTCTATCTTAAGCAAGAAATTGAGTTGTTGTGAACCAACCATTTATGCTATGATCTAGTTAATCATGTCTTTTATGCTTTCTTGTTTAGCACAAATTTTATCTGAATGAATATGACTTTAAAAGTTATCAATGATTATGAGGAGATTGTTATGATTGAAGATGAAAGCCCTGCTATATAAATTCTAATATGAAAGCTTTGCTTAGAAGATAAGTACAATCCGTTAGTAGTTCTCTGACCAAGAACAAAGTTTGCCATAACCGTTTATGATTTCCTATGCACCTCTATTTGTGATTTCTCTTTACTTATTTCAAGTTGAGTTATATGAAGAGAATGTTTACTAGAATATCTTGTGTGAATCAATATGATGCTTCTTGTCCGTATTTTATTTATCGACTCTTCACTCCATAAACATGTGGTCTTGTTCATTGAGCTCAGTTTTGCTTGGGGACAAGCGAAGTCTAAGCTTGGGGGGAGTTGATACGTCCATTTTGCATCACTATTTTATATCATAATTTGCTGTTATTCATTGATATATTTCATATTTAGAGATGATACTTATGTTATTTCATCTATTTTGCATGTTTCATGATCATTGGAGAATTATTCACCGGAGTCGGGATTCTGCTGGAAAAAGCACCGTCAGGACACCATATTTCGGAAGATCAACAATTGACGGCAATTATACGAAAAATCCTATTTTTCCAGAAGACGAAGGGAGCCAAAAGGAGGGGCCGAGAGGGGCCGCCATGGCCCCCCATAGGCCGGCGCGGGCCTAGCCCTGGCCGCGCCGCCATGTGGGGAGGGGGCCCATAGCCCCCTCTGGCCTCCTCTCCTTCGCGTATTTCTTCACCCAGAAAACCTAAGGCACGGGGAGTTACGGAGAATAGACAGAGCCGCCTCTGCGGGGCGGAGAGACACCAGAGAGAAAAGAGCTCTCCGGCGGGCAGGAATCCGCCGGGAAATTCCCTCCCGGAGGGGGAAATCGACGCCATCGCCATCGTCATCGAGCTGGACATCATCTCCATCATCATCACCATCATCTTCATCATCACCACCGCCATCTCCACCGCTGCACCTCATCACCGCTGTAATAATTAGGGTTGAATCTTGATTGTTTGATAGGGGAAACTATCCCGGTATTGATTTCTACTTGTTATTGATGCTATTGAGTGAAACCATTGAACCAAGGTTTATGTTCAGATTGTTATTCATCATCATATCACCTCTGATCATGTTCCATATGATGTCTCGTGAGTAGTTCGTTTAGTTCTTGAGGACATGGGTGAAGTCTAAATGTTAGAAGTGAATTGTGGTTGAGTAATATTCAATGTTATGATATTTAAGTTGTGGTGTTACTCTTCTAGTGGTGTCATGTGAATGTCGACTACATGATACTTCACCTTTATGGGCCTAGGGGAGTACATCTTGTATTCGTTTGCTAATTGTGGGGTTGCCGGAGTGACAGAAACCTAAACCCCCGTTAGTATATCGGTGCAGGAGGGATAGCAGGATCTCAGAGTTTAAGGCTGTGGTTAGATTTATCTTAATTACTTTCTTGTATTTGCGGATGCTTGCAAGGGGCATAATCACAAGTATGTATTAGTCCTAGGAAGGGCAGTGCATTAGCATAGGTTCACCCACACAACACTTATCAAAACAATGAAGATTAATTAGCTGTATGAAGCGAAAGCACTAGACTAAAATCCCCGTGTGTCCTCAAGAACGTTTGGTCATTATAAGTAAACAAACCGGCTTGTCCTTTGTGCTAAAAAGGATTGGGCCACTCGCTGCAATTATTTCTCTCGCATTTCACTCGCTCGTACTTTATTTATTTGCTATATCAAAACCCCCTGAATACTTGTCTGTGAGCATTTACAGTGAATCCTTCATCGAAACTGCTTGTCAACACCTTCTCCTCCTCGTTGGGTTCGACACTCTTATTTATCGAAAGTACTACGATACACCCCCTATACTTGTGGGTCATCATACATCTCCTTGTATGCTATCATACTCTCGTTAACTGCATCACATTGATTCATGACCTGCTGTGCTACCAATTGTGAGTCGCCAAAGATTTTCAGTCGAGTTGCGCCGCAGGCTTTCGCCATCTTCATCCCGTGTATGAGAGCCTCATATTCTGCTTCATTGCTAGACGCATTTGGGAACGTCATCCGTAAGACATACTTCAATTTGTCGCCTTCAGGTGATACTAGTATTACGCCTGCTCCAGCGCCTTCTAACCTTTTGGACCCATCAAAGTTCATAGTCCAGGTTCTCGATAAATCTGGAGGCCCTGTGTTTTGTAGCTCCATCCACTCTGCAATGAAATCTGGTAGGATTTGTGACTTTATTGCTTTTCTTTTTTCATACGTGATGTCCCGAGGGGAAAGATCGATTCCCCAAAGGGAGACACAACCCGTAGCTTCTGGGTTGTTTAGTATATTTGACAGAGGAGCTTCATTGACCACTATTATCGGGTGCGCCAAAAAATAGTGTCGCAATTTTCTTGCTGTCGTAAATACTCCATATGCCAACTTCTGGTATTGGGGGTACCGCTGTTTTGAGGGCGACAGTACTTCACTGATAAAATATACTGGCCGCTGTACTCCATGGAGCTTTCCTTCTTCCTCCCTCTCTACTACCAGGACCGTGCTAACCACTTGAGGCGTGGCTGCAATGTATAACAGGAGGGGTTCCTTCTCCTTAGGCGCCACCAAGATTGGTGGTGTCGAAATTGTGCGCTTGAGATTCTCGAAAGCCCTATCTGCTTCCTCGTTCCATTGAAATTTCTCTCCTTGTTTGATCAATGCATAGAATGGTAGCGCTTTTTCTCCCAGCCTGGCGACGAATCTGCTTAAAGCCGCGACTCGCCCTGTCAGCTGTTGTATTTCTTTCAATTTTGTCGGCTTCCTCATAGTTATGATGGCCTGTATTTTCTCTGGATTGGCTTCAATCCCTCTTTCTGATACTAGGAACCCGAGAAGTTCTCCCGCAGAAACACCAAAGGAGCACTTTGTCGGGTTTAGCTTAAGGCAGAACTTGTCGAGGTTGTCGAAGGTTTCTTTCAAATCTTCGATCAGTGTTGTCCCCTTTTTTGATGTTATCACGACATCGTCAATATAGACTTGTACATTTTTTCCAATTTGTGTCGCAAGGCACTTCTGCATCATCCGTTGATATGTTGCTCCCGCGTTTTTCAACCCAAAGGGCATTGTTCTATAGCAGAACACGCCGTAAGGTGTTATGAACGCTATTTTTGCTTCATCATCTTCTTTTAATCTAATCTGGTTATAGCCAGAGTACGCGTCCAAGAAGGAAAGACGTTCACATCCTGCCGTGGAGTCGATGATTTGATCGATCCTTGGGAGGGGAAAGTGATCCTTAGGACAGTGTTTATTGAGACACGTAAAGTCGACACACATGCGAAGGACTTTCGTGTTTTTCTTCGGCACCATCACCGGGTTAGCTACCCACGTGGCTACTGTCGATATCACTTTAATAAAACCAGCATCTTTGAGTCGATCTATTTCTGATAGCATAGCTTTGCGGTTTGGTTCCAAAAAAACGCCGCAAAGGTTGTTTTATTAGTCTCGCGAGAGGATCCAAGTTGAGGTGGTGCTCGGTAAGTTCCCTGGGTACTCCTGGCATGTCAGCTGGACACCATGCGAAGATTTTCCAGTGCTCACGGAGGAACTCGACGAGCGCGCTTTCCTATGCGAGATCCATGTTTGCTGCAATGGATGTCGTTTTCTTTGGGTCTGTCGGGTGGATCTGCACCTCTTTTGAATCCTTGGCAGTATTAAAGGTTGGTTCCCTGAGTGATCTCCCTGTATCTGGCAGCACATCATAATCAGTGAGCCTTGGCGCTATATATTCTGCTTGCATCCCGAAGGTTTCTGATAGTCGATGAAAACCCCTGTCGCACTTATCAGCTAGTGCGAAACTTCCCTTAATTGTGATTGGTCCCTTAGGTCCAGGCAACCTCCATAACAAGTATGTGTAATGAGGTACCGCCATAAACCTGGCATATGCTGGTCGTCACAACAAGGCGTGATATTGCGACGGGAAATCTACAACTTCAAACTCCAAGTTCTCTATCCTGTAATTCTCTCGGGTCCCAAACTGAACGTCGAGATTGATCTTGCCCAGCGGATAACTTGGCTTCTCTGGCTTGATCCCATGGAAACGTGTGTCAGTTGGTTTTAGATTTGCCAGGGATATGTTCAGCTTCCTCAATGTATCTGCATACATAAGGTTTAAACTGCTGCCACCATCTATAAAAACTCTCGACACATCAAAACCAGCAATTACTGCGGGTAAGATGAGTGCAGATTGTCCTGGTCGAGGAACTTGCTGCGGATGATCCGCAATTGTGAAGCCAATGTCTTGCCCCGACCAATTTAGGTACTCAACTGTTGGTGGAGGCATCTTCTCTGCCATGAACACTTGCCGCGAGATTACCTTCTGCGCCCTGTTAGATGGCCTAGCTTTCTGAATCATCGAGACCGCACCATTGGAGTTGGGGTCAACATATGGAGGTGGATGTGGTGCTGCCGCTATTCTGAGCTGGTGCTGATTTTCGTCCGTAATTGCGGGAGGAGGTGGGAGGTGAATCTCACTCCTTGGCCCCTGGGGTTTTCTATTCATCGCTTGGGCATTGGCTATCCCTGCGGCTCGCAACATTGCTTGGAAATTGCGACAATCTTTCTGGAGATGTCCTGACTGTCTCTTTCCATTATTGTCGAGATAAAAGTGCATCTGACAGGGCCCGTTCATCATTTCTTCGGGAGACACATAAGGTCTTTGGAAACTTGGTCCACTATTTTGCCTGTTACCACGGAAATCACCTCTCGAGTCGCTTTGCTGCTCATTACTCCTTTGGTAATCATCTCGACTATTTCCCGCAGGATTTCCTTGGAAACCAGCCGATATGTGGCCAGGAGCATCATTATTGTAAGACTGGCGAGAAAATCGCCTTCTATTTTGAAAATTTCGACCGCGATCCTCCTCTGGCGACCTATGTCGCTTGTTGTATATCGCGTCTTCTCCATCTGCCCACTTGTTTGCTATCTCCATCAGTGCTGATATTGTCTTAGGGTTGGTTCTCCCTAAGTCTTCGACGAAATCTCCTCGTCGAATTCCTGCCACGAACGCGTCTATTGCTCTCTCGTCAGATATATCCTCTGCCGAGTTTTTAATAATGTTCCACCTCTGTATATATTTTCTCATCGATTCGTCGTGTTTCTGCCTGCACGCCCTTAGTTCTTCCAATGACGCGGGTTTCTTGCAGGTGGATCGGAAGTTCTTCACGAAGATATCCTCGAAATTATCCCAGCTGTCGATGGAACCTGGGGGAAGCTTCTTTATCGAAGATCGCGCGGCACCGCTCAAGTGTACTTGGATGCTTTGCATGGCTGTTGCTCTGGTTCCGCCTACAAACTTCACCATCTCGAGGTAATCAACGAGCCAATCCTCGGGATCTTGTAAACCGTCGAAATTTTGAAATTTTCGGGTAACTTAAACCCTTTCGGGACTCGAGTTTTTCGAACTCGTCTCGTAAAGCACGGTAACCCGCACATATCTTCATCGGCGACTTCTGGTGACTGCCGATGTTCTCTTCTTTCTTGTCGCGCTCTATCCACCCTGGCTTGTGCCGTCGTATCTCTTGCTCCACTTGTCCTTGGGGGATCTTCCACTGCTGTCGTGGGTCGTGGACTATTTTGTCTTGGAGTTCCTTCGGGAGGTGTAGCCGCAAACGCTGTTCCCATAACTCCAACTCCAGCCATTGCCATATTAAACAATGCTTCTCTCGGGTCCCCAGGGGCTGGTCTGGACGCAAGGATATAAGCTTGCGTTGCCATGTATCCAGCTTCTGGTGTTTTTGGGATGATATTCCCCCTTGTATCAATTGACATGAAGGACATGTCGAGATTTTGAATTATGTTGCCTCTCTCTGCTTCAGGTATATTTTGCAGCCGAGATCTGGCCCTCCTCCGAGCTTCTCTGTGACTGTCTCCCGAAGTTCCTGATTGTCGACTGAGCTCTTCTCGACGCCTGCTTGACGCGGAGGCTGCCTCTTTTCTTCTATTCAGGGATGCTGTCTCTTTTTCCAGCTCCCTACTCACACGAGCAAGTCTATATTGATAGGCTTGTAATTCTTGTGCAGTAGCAGTGGTGGTCATTGGTTCTGAACCATCCAAGGCTCTTGCGGCTCTATCCCATGCTGCTTGCGGGAGTTGAACTCTATCGCGAGGTGAAGACCCGACATATTTAGTGCCTAGGCCTCTTCTGAGATCAGCGGGATCAACATATGGGTTTCCCAAATCATCGAAAGCCTCTGACGTCTCTGGTTCTGCTCGGCTTGCCTCTTCAATTGCATAGACTTGATGATATTTTGAGTATTGATTTTTGTCGGGATTGGTGACACCATTATAGAGATTGGTGAAGACCTTTCCGATGGCGGCAGTTTTGTCGATGAAGTTGAAGCTGTCGACGCTGTCGGAATCGCTGCTTATAACGGAGTTCGCAGACGACTCGAAAGATGTGTCGCTGAAGATTTTGGCGAGCTTTCCGCTTGCCTTGGTGTCGACGAAGCGTGGCGACGAAAACTCCTCATCACTCGATGAAAAGCCAGAATCGACCGCTGAAAATTCCGACGAGATCGGAACTTCGAGACGATAGGATCCTTCTTTGTTGACGCCGAATCGGAATTCTCCGAACGTCATGACGATGGGTTCCTCTAGATAGGCACATGCATCCACACGGGAGGGCGGGTGAGGAATAAAATCGACTAGAACAGTTTTTCCCAGTTTACCTCGATCCATCGCATTGCTAGCCACCGACGAAGTCGACGATTCTGGACGTGCCATCGAGATCAGTTCCTTGCAGCCTCTAATTCCCACTGACGTAGGCATCCCCAATGGGCCTACCGAAGGTGGTACCCGGGGTTTATTGAAGGCACAGGACTCAAAGAATAAGAAGATTCGGAAGCCCATTTAGTGTTAAGGAAAGATAGGTTGTATTAGGAAATATAGAGACTTGTAATCTTACGGGATGGGTACGAAACCCTCCCGAACTCTGTAACTTGTGTATTACGAAAAACCTCGGCTCCACCTCCTATATAAGGGGGAGCCGAGGGACAAAGAAAGGATCGAACTTATTGTCAACAGAACCCTAGTTTTCATAATCAGCGAGTACTTTTCGGCTGAAACCTTCGAGATCTACTTGCCCTCTACTTCCAGCAAAACCCTAGTCTACGATCTGTAGGCATTGACAAATCAATCCTTTGTCAAAGGGTAACGCATACATGCTCGAGGAGCTGAGCGGTGTGAAGTTCCCATTGGCTGTCAATGGTCAGCACCTCAAGAAATATTTCCCAAGTATGTGGGACGATGGTCAGTGAAATATGGGGGCTGATTCATGAAATTGGCCAGTAAAAAAATATAATATGCAAAGCAACAGGACGCAAAGCATAGCCGATGCATAGACATCGACTTTAGACTAGAAAGCCGATGCGCAGCCATCGACTCTAGAGGTACAAACTGTTACGAGCAGAGGTACAAACTGTTACGGACAGGTATCAGGTTACATAGATAGGCCCTACTGAAGGAATGCCTCGAAGGCCCGGAGGGCGTCAGCACGCTCACGATCCACCTCGGCGATCTCGGCCTCGTCATCTTCGTCCTTGCCTGTCACCAGCTGTTTGTTCAGAGCATGTATTTCTCCCAGATCAGTTTGCAGTTGAGCTTTGAGGCCTTCTGCTTCCTCTTGGGAGCGGGCAATAAGAGCTTCCTTGTCGTAAATAAGCTGTTTGGTTGCCCGAACCCTCTCTTCAAGGGCCTCCAGTTCCTTTCGCAAGGTTTCAAGCTCGGCGTTGCTGACAGAGGTGTCAGTTTTGGCGTCCAAGGCCGCCTTTTTCTCATTGAGCCGCTGACATTTGTCTGCAATGTCGGCCTTCAACGGAAGTTGGGCGTGGCGTAGATCGATTCTCTGACGAGCTAGCTTCACCCTTGACCCATAGATAGACAAAGTCACGACCGGCCAGAGTTTCACCTGCAACGTTACCGGGAGATGGTCCTTGATTTCGTCAAGAACGCTCTTTACTTCTTCGGGGTTTTCAACCAACGTCTCGATCGGGGAGGAAAGCAAGGCTTTGAGACGCTGGAATTGATGTGGGACAGCACTGGGTCGTGGTTCGTCGCATGCCGTAGAAGGAGCTGGTTCGATGGATTCAGGGTCGAATGTGAGCAAGCCCGAGAGGTCACAACCCTGACAAACAAGAACAGCGTTAGCATGCAGCAAAAGGGAAGGGTAAGCCAAGCAAAAGGAGTATACCTCTCCTGAAACCAAGGGGACAGCCGATGATGAGGTAATCGGCTCTTGTGTTGCTGCTAGGGGTTTGGCCAAATTGGCGACCTTGTCAACGGCACTTTTAGGGATTACTAGATCCAGGTTTGCGGAGGACATCTGTACTTCCTCGACTCCCCCCACTAGAAGTGTCATCAGTCTGAAAGGAGGTGGTTAGCCGATGTGAGCAGCAATGGATTAGCATGAAAGATGAGCCGAGGAGAGTATGGAGGGTAATTACATTTGAAGCCTCTTGGTTTGAGGAAGGGGCTTGCGGTTCCTTTCGAGTCCTCTTGGTGCTCACGCCCTGCCCCGCTTTGATTGGAGTTTGGGGGGCAGCAGTTTCAGGAACTGGCCTTTTCCTGGAAGCCGATGGTGGCAAATCTGGCTGGCTCTGCGTGGTGACTTTCTCAGAGTTGTCCGGGCTCGAATCCCCTCGATTGGATTGGGTGTCCTCGCTGAAGTTGTCTTCGGTGGAGGCCTATATATAAAAAAGGAGTTAGCAAGCACAAGCATGTTTGCAGAAGCCCATAAGGATAGACAAAATCAGTCAACGTACGTGCAAACTCTCTTGATCTGGAGAAGGGCTCCTGCGCTTCAAAGTTTTCCTAACGGCTACCTTTCTCACCGTCGTTCTCGCCTTGGTTGGGGCTCGGGGGGCAGCTGGCCCGGAAGATACTTTGCTCTTGGAAGCCGATTTTGGTGAAATCGGCTGGCTCTGCATCACGACCTTTTTCAAGGGTGGCGAGCCTTTGTAGAAGAGGACCATAGGAGCCGGTTGGAAGAATTCAAAGGGGGAGCCGTCATCGTGTGTAGGCTCTGGACCATCTTGTTGCTGCAAGGAGACAGAGCAAGGTTATAAAATCATTGTAAGCCACTTCTAGCAAATTTGTGAGTGGTAGTACCTGTTCTGCGGGGTTATTATATTCAACATCGAGTTGTTTCAGCAACGGTCCCAGAGCTCTCCTGAAGGCATGAGTTTTCCACATTGACCACCAGGTCTCAAAACCATCGGTTGACAAGGTGAAAGAGAGGTTGTTAGGGACTAGGATGGCTAGAGCATCGAAGAAGGAGTAACACCTCTGACCGGTGAGGAGATCGGGCAAGTCAGCTCTGCTCTCTGTTAAGTGGTGAAGGAAGAAATGGGGAGACACCTGTCCAATACCAAACTGCCGGGCTGCTACGACCGGCTGTTAGGACTCATAACCAGGTTTGATTATTCTGTTGGATGTGCTCATGCCAACTGGAAGGAAGCAAGGACGGATCATGGTGGAATACAATTGCCGGGTGCTGTTGTCATCGGCAAAGCTGTCTAGCCTGAAGGAGAATGGGTTTTCAAAGTTTTCAGATTCCGTGTAGGGAAAGAAGAGAGGATTGTCCAGTCCTTGGAAGAAAATGCTGAACCACTTTGATGCTTCCTTGGGGATCAGTTTACTACCGGGAAGGCTATACAAGGCTTGGCCGTAGCTAGTGCATCGGATCTGCTTCCCGTTAGCATTTGGAAAGGTGCAAGTGGCCAAAGGAGGGAAGTTTGGGATATGGTTCTGGAAATACAGCTGAGCCCATAGCTGAATAAACCACCAAGGACCTCCTGTTTTGACTGTTTTTTGGGAGAATAAATTGACAGACATTAGTTGGAGATATCGATAGACCTCTCCAAGGAACAGTTTGCCGATGCTAAGTTGGGTGCCTCTGGCAAGTTCATAGGCCAAGGGAAGGTAATTCTTGGTCGGAGCAAGTGAAGGGCCACAGAATATGAAGTGTTCCAACCAGAAATTTAGGAAGGCCGTGTGTTCTTTCTCTGTTACAGGGCCTTTATTTTTCATGTGGCGTCGAAGGTAAGCACCCCAGTTTGTGCACTCTGTTTTGGAAGAGAGCTTGAAAGGGACCCTTGGCAGCATAAAAGCAGAGGGCTGGGGGATGTAATGTCTAGGCCAGTGATCATTACCACATCTAGCAGAGTTGGTGTCATGGGGCCATGGCCAAACATGAAGCAGTTCAGAGCATCATACCAGAAGTAGCCGATGGTTTTTAGAAAGTTTTCATGCTTCTCAAGGGGAGACAATGATAAGGACAGAGCATCGGCTATTCCTGTGGTTTCCCATTTGGGTTGGTAAGTTTTGGATACTCTACTGTACCAGGAAACCAATCTTCAGGAGGGTTAGGCCAGGCTCGTAAGCAGTGATACGTCTCCAACGTATCGATAATTTCTTATGTCCCATGCTACTTTATTGATGATACCTACATGTTTTATGCACATTATATGTCATATTTATGCATTTTCTGGAACTAACCTATTAACAAGATGCCGAAGAGCCGATTCTTGTTTTACTGCTGTTTTTGGTTTCAGAAATCCTAGTAAAGAAATATTCTCGGAATTGGACGAAACTTTCGCCCAGGGTCCTATTTTTGCACGAAGCTTCCAGAAGACCGAAGACCTAACGAAGTGGGGCCACGAGGCAGCCAGGGGGGTGGCCGGCGCGGCCTAGGGCTTGGCCGCGCGGCCCTGCCCCCTGGGCCCCTCGTGTGGCCCCTCGCGTTGACCTTCCGCCTACTTAAAGCTCCCGTCGCGAAACCCCCGGTGCCGAGAGCCACGATACGGAAAACCTTCCCGGAGACGCCGCCGCCGCGGAATCCCATCTCGGGGGATTCGGGAGATCGCCTCCGGCACCCTGCCGGAGAGAGGGATTCATCTCCGGAGGACTCTTCATCGCCATGATCGCCTCCGGAGTGATGAGTGAGTAGTTCACCCCTGGACCATGGGTCCATAGCAGTAGCTAGATGGTCGTCTTCTCCTTGTTGTGCTTCATTGTTGGATCTTGTGAGCTGCCTAACATGATCAAGATCATCTATATGTAATACTATATGTTGTGTTTGTCGGGATCCGATGGATAGAGAGTACTATGATTATGGTGATTATCAATCTATTGTTTATGTGTTGTTTATGATCTTGCATGCTCTCCGTTATTAGTAGAGGCTCTGGCCAAGTTTTTGCTCTTAACTCCAAGAGGGGGTATTTATGCTCGATAGTGGGTTCATGCCTTCATTGACACCTGGGATCGTGATGAAGGTTCTAAGGTTGTGATGTGCTGTTGCCACTAGGGATAAAACATTGATGCTATGTCTAAGGATGTAGTTGTTGATTACATTACGCACCATACTTAATGCAATTGTCTGTTGCTTTGCAACTTAATACTGGAGGGGGTTCGGACGATAACCTGAAGGTGGACTTTTTAGGCATAGATGCAGTTGGATGGCGGTCTATGTTCTTTGTCGTAATGCCCAATTAAATCTCACTATATTTACCATGTCATGTATATGCATTGTTATGCCTTTCTCTATTTGTCAATTGCCCGACTGTAATTTGTTCACCCAACATGCTTTTATCTTATGGGAGAGACACCTCTAGTGAACTGTGGACCCCGGTCCTATTCTTTACATAGCATACAATCTACTTGTTTTACTGTTTTCTTTGCAAACATCTTCCACTCGATTGGTTTAATCCTTTGTTACTGCGAGCCGGTGAGATTGACATCCTCTGTGTTTCGTGGGGTCTAAGTTCTTTGGTTGTGTTGTGCAGGTTCCGCGTTGGCGCCGGAATCACAGTGTTGCGCCGCATCACATTTCGCGACCATCAACCTTCAACGTGCTTCTTGGCTCCTACTGGTTCGATTAAACCTTGGTTTCTTTCTGAGGGAAAACTTGCTACTGTGCGCATCATACCTTCCTCTTGGGGTTCCCAACGAACGTGTGAGTTACACGCCATCAAGCTCTTTTTCTGGCGCCGTTGCCGGGGAGATCAAGACACGCTGCAAGGGGAGTCTCCACTTCTCAATCTCTTTACTTTGTTTTTGTCTTGCTTTATTTTATTTACTACTTTGTTTGCTGCACTAAATTAAAATACAAAAAAATTAGTTGCTAGTTTTACTTTATTTACTGTCTTGCTCTCTATATCGAAAACAAAAAAAAATTAGTTACTCGCATTTATTTTATTATCATGACTAGTCCTGTAGTTGTTACTTTATCACCTGAGGAATCGATCTTTACCTTTAAACAAGGGGGTGAGGAGAGTTTTGAGAAAGCTTGGTCTAGAATTTTTGATTCATATAGTAGAACTGAACCTAAATTGCCTCTAAGTTTGCTTCTTAGTAACTTTTATTTTGGTCTTACTCTGCGTTATAGATACGCCCTAGATGCTGTAGTAGGAGGAGATTTCCTCCATTGTGATGGAGATCAAGCTTTTAATGCCATAAAAAAATTAGTCACATCATCTGGCTCTGCTAGTAATTTTGATTTATCTCTAGCTAGCATTCTTGATAGATTAAACACTCTTGAAACAAATATGTCTTGTTTAAAAGAAGGGTACAACCATATTCGCGAATTTTATGATTATGTTCCACTAAGCTTTGAACCTTCAATGTGGGTGCCTACTATAAAAGCTACCATTTGTGATGAAATTTTTTATGCCCATTTGTGATATTATGTCAGAATTCTGCCTTATGCCTAAAAGCATTTATGAATCTTTGCCACTTTGGGAACTTACTGAAGGAGGAGAAGGAATAACTCTTACTGATAATTCTGTTATAATTCCTAAGGGAGTAGCTGAAGGTGTTTTCACAACCTTTCTTGGAAGAACGGTATCCACTGATTATCTTGTCATTGAATGTGTAGGGACAGGACAAATTACGTTTGGAAGATCCCTGTTGAAACTCATGGGAGCAATCATCGATACGGGAAAGGGCACTCTAAATTTTACCTCTTCACCAGGATGCGGTCATGTATTCCCTAAACCAAAAAGTAAGAAGAGTAGGCTCAAAGCCTCCGGTAAGAACGTCAATGCTCCATCTCTTGATGTTACTTGATTTGCACTTTCTGCGCCTAGCTGAAAGGCGTTAAAGAAAAGCGCTTATGGGAGACAACCCATGTTTTTACCTACAGCAATTTTTTGTTTTGTTGAGTCTTGGAAGTTGTTTACTACTGTAGCAACCTCTCCTTATCATGTTTTTGTGCCAAGTAAAGTTTCTATGTCAAAGTTGATGTTATATTTGGGATCGCTGCACAGAAACAGCATTGCTGTCTGTCACGAATCTGGGCATAATTATCTGTAGAAAATTCGAAAAAATCTGCCAATTTACGAGCGTGATCCTCAGATATGTACGCAACTTTCATTAGTTTTGAGTTTTTCCATTTGAGCAAGTCTGGTGCCATTTATAAATTCGTCTTTACAGACTGTTCTGTTTTTGACAGATTCTGCCTTTTATTTCGCATTGCCTCTTTTGCTATGTTGGATTTATTTCTTTGATCCATTAATGTCCAGTAGCATTATGCAATGTCCAGAAGTGAAAATAATGATTGTGTCACCTCTGAATGTGTGAATTATTAATGATGCACTAACCCTCTAATGAGTTTGCTTGAAGTTTGGTGTGAAGGAAGTTTTCAAGGGTCAAGAGAGGAGAATGATATACTAAGATCAAGAGGAGTGAAAGCTCTAAGCTTGGGGATGCCCCCGTGGTTCATCCCTGCATATTTTAAGAAGACTCAAGCGTCTAAGCTTGGGGATGCCCAAGGCATCCCCTTCTTCATCGACAACATCATCAGGTTCCTCCCCTGAAACTATATTTTTATTCAATCACATCTGGTGTTCTTTACTTGGAGCGTCGGTTTGTTTTCGTTTTTGTTCTTGTTTGAATAAGATGGATCCTAGCATTCACTTTGTGGGAGAGAGACACGCTCCGCTGTTGCATATGGACACATGTGTCCTTAGGCTTTACTCATAATGTTCAAGGCGAAGTTTCTTCTTCGTTAATTTGTTATATGGTTGGAATTGGAAAATGCTACATGTAGTAATTCTAAAAAATGTCTTGGATAATGTGATACTTGGCAATTGTTGTGCTCATGTTTAAGCTCTTGCATCATATGCTTTGCACCCATTAATGAAGAAATACATAGAGCTTGCTAAAATTTGATTTGCATATTTGGTTTCTCTAAGGTCTAGATAATATCTAGTATTGAGTTTTGAACAACAAGGAAGACAGTGTAGAGTCTTATAATGTTTACAATATGTCTTTTATGTGAGTCTTGCTGCGCTTGTTCATCCTTGAGTTTGCTTCAAATAACCTTGCTAGCCTAAACCTTGTATCGAGAGGGAATACTTCTCATGCATCCAAAATCCTTGAGCCAACTACTATGCCATTTGTGTCCACCATACCTACCTACTACATGGTATTTACCCGCCATTCCAAAGTAAATTGCTTGAGTGCTACCTTTAAAATTCCATCATTTACCTTTGCAATATATAGCTCATGGGACAAAATAGCCTTAAAAACTATCGTAGCATTGAATATGTACTTATGCACTTTATATTTTATTAAGTTGCCTGTTGTGCGATAACCATGCTTCTGGGGAACGCCATCAACTATTGTTGAATATCATGTGAGTTGCTATGCATGTCCGTCTTGTCTGAAGGTCTATCATTTTAGTGGTTGGAGCATGCAAAATTGTTAGAGAAGAACATTGGGCCGCTAACTAAAGCCATGAATCATGGTGGAAGTTTCAGTTTTGGACATATATCCTCAATCTCATATGAGAATAATAACTTTGCTACATGCTTATGCATTTAAGAGGAGTCCATTATCTGTTGTCCATGTTGTCCCGGTATGGATGTCTAAGTTGAGAATAATCAAAAGCGAGAAATCCGAAATGCGAGCATTCTCCTTGGACCTTTGTACAGGCGGCATGGAGGTACCCCTTTGTGACACTTGGTTGAAACATGGCATGCAAAGATCCGGTAGTCCAAGTTAAGTAGGACAAGGTGCGGGCACTATTAGTATACTATGCGTGAGACTTGCAACTTGTAAGATATAATTTACATAACTCATATGCTTTATTACTACCGTTGACAAAATTGTTTCATGTTTTCAAAATAAAAGCTCTAGCACAAATACAGCAATCGATGCTTTCCTCTGCGAAGGACCATTCTTTTACTTTTATTGTTGAGTCAGTTTACCTATCTCCTTCCACCTTAAGAAGCAAACACTTGTGTGAACTGTGCATTGATTCCTACATACTTGCATATTGCACTTGTTATATTACTTTATGTTGACAATATCCATGAGATATACATGTTATAAGTTGAAAGCAACCGCTGAAACTTAATCTTCTTATGTGTTGTTTCAACACCTTTACTTTGATTTATTGCTTTATGAGTTAACTCTTATGCAAGACTTATTGATGCTTGTCTTGAAGTACTATTCATGAAAAGTCTTTGCTATATGATTCAGTTGTTTACTCATGTCATTACCTTTACTTTGATCGCTGCATTCATTACATATGTTTACAAATAGTATGATCAAGATTATGATGGCATGTCACTTCAGAAATTATCTTTGTTATCGTTTTACCTGCTCGGGACGAGCAGAACTAAGCTTGGGGATGCTGATACGTCTCCAACGTATCGATAATTTCTTATGTTCCATGCTACTTTATTGATGATACCTACATGTTTTATGCACATTATATGTCATATTTATGCATTTTCTGGAACTAACCTATTAACAAGATGCCGAAGAGCGATTCTTTGTTTTCTGCTGTTTTTGGTTTCAGAAATCCTAGTAAAGAAATATTCTCGGAATTGGACGAAACTTTCGCCCAGGGTCCTATTTTTGCACGAAGCTTCCAGAAGACCGAAGACCTAACGAAGTGGGGCCACGAGGCAGCCAGGGGGGTGGCCGGCGCGGCCTAGGGCTTGGCCGCGCGGCCCTGCCCCCTGGGCCCCTCGTGTGGCCCCTCGCGTTGACCTTCCGCCTACTTAAAGCTCCCGTCGCGAAACCCCCAGTACCGAGAGCCACGATACGGAAAACCTTCCAGAGACGCCGCCGCCGCGAATCCCATCTCGGGGGATTCAGGAGATCGCCTCCGGCACCCTGCCGGAGAGGGGATTCATCTCCCGGAGGACTCTTCATCGCCATGATCGCCTCCGGAGTGATGAGTGAGTAGTTCACCCCTGGACCATGGGTCCATAGCAGTAGCTAGATGGTCGTCTTCTCCTTGTTGTGCTTCATTGTTGGATCTTGTGAGCTGCCTAACATGATCAAGATCATCTATATGTAATACTATATGTTGTGTTTGTCGGGATCCGATGGATAGAGAGTACTATGATTATGGTGATTATCAATCTATTGTTTATGTGTTGTTTATGATCTTGCATGCTCTCCGTTATTAGTAGAGGCTCTGGCCAAGTTTTTGCTCTTAACTCCAAGAGGGGGTATTTATGCTCGATAGTGGGTTCATGCCTTCATTGACACCTGGGATCGTGACAGAAGGTTCTAAGGTTGTGATGTGCTGTTGCCACTAGGGATAAAACATTGATGCTATGTCTAAGGATGTAGTTGTTGATTACATTACGCACCATACTTAATGCAATTGTCTGTTGCTTTGCAACTTAATACTGGAGGGGGTTCGGACGATAACTTTGAAGGTGGACTTTTTAGGCATAGATGCAGTTGGATGGCGGTCTATGTTCTTTGTCGTAATGCCCAATTAAATCTCACTATATTTACCATGTCATGTATATGCATTGTTATGCCTTTCTCTATTTGTCAATTGCCCGACTGTAATTTGTTCACCCAACATGCTTTTATCTTATGGGAGAGACACCTCTAGTGAACTGTGGACCCCGGTCCTATTCTTTACATAGCATACAATCTACTTGTTTTACTGTTTTCTTTGCAAACATCTTCCACTCGATACGTTTAATCCTTTGTTACAGCAAGCCGGTGAGATTGACAACCTCACTGTTTCGTTGGGGCAAAGTACTTTGGTTGTGTTGTGCAGGTTCCGCGTTGGCGCCGGAATCCCTGGTGTTGCGCCGCATCACATTTCGCGACCATCAACCTTCAACGTGCTTCTTGGCTCCTACTGGTTCGATTAAACCTTGGTTTCTTTCTGAGGGAAAACTTGCTACTGTGCGCATCATACCTTCCTCTTGGGGTTCCCAACGAACGTGTGAGTTACACGCCATCAAGCAGTCGGCCCAAGAAGTTAGATCTAAATTCTGGTTCACGAAGGGGATCCTACGGGCTTCGCAAGAAATCAGATGGGCAGGACTCTTGACAGTACGGGGGCCAAGACAAAGAGAGTTTGGAAGAGAAGGATGCGACAACAGTCTGATACCTAAAATTAATGATGGAATAAGGCATTAATTCAGATGTTTGCTATTAATTCCAACACTATGCTCGGATGGTAAAGGGCAGTTGAGGATTACCTTCAGGCCAGAGACCGTTGCGTTGGCGTTGGACGATTCCGCCATCTGATTCGCCGGCGGAGATGAACTTGCGCGGTTGGAGATCTGTGACTCGCGTTGCTGCAAGTCGAATCTGTTCGATGGGCAATTGGGGATCTGAGTTTGGTCCTTTGGATGAGGGTCACAGGTTACCGTTTGATTTTGGGGAGTGTCCGCTTTGACTTGTCTAACGGAGTCTGGCCTTGCTAGCGTTTTATGGTAAAAGACCGATGCGTTGCCATCGGCTCTTTGTGCGTTGACCTACTTTGACAATCGGGAAAATCAAATTGGACAATCGGAAAAATCAAATTGGGAAGCATTCTTCATTGATAAGAGGGTTTTTTTACAGTAAGAGCCGATTGCTCTCAAAAGGAAGATCTACTACCTAATGTACTACTACTAGCCCTACTCTAGTAGTCCCTAATCTAGGGGCCGGCGCTGCCCTCGCCGTCGCTGCCCTCGTCATCGCCGTCATAGCTGCCGTCGGCGCTGCTGCCGGCGACGTCTTCGTCGCTGCTGTTGAAGCCATCGGCAGGGGCTTCTTCTTCTTCGTCGTCGTCGTCCTCGTCCTCCGACCCGGCGCGGAAGCGCTTCGCCGGCGGGTATTCGTCGGAGGAGGGGTCGTCCTCCGTTTCCTCCTCCTCATCGGAGGAGATGTCCTCACCCCAGAGAGCGTCGTCGTCGCTCTCTTCCTCCAACTCCCCGTCAACGAGGAACTGGAGGTTGTCCTCCCCGTCGGTCAAGGATTCGTCATCCTCTGACCCGACGGCAAGGTCCCAATCCGCCTCGTCCCACCATAGTGGGGCGAGGGCCTCGTACGCCGCTATCGGGTCGTACTCCGGCGTCGGCTCACGGGAGGAGGAAGATAGGGAGGAGAGACCCGAGGAGTAGGAGGAGGAGTCCATGGCAGATGAGGGGAGATTCGATTGCTAATGGAGAGCAAGAGGATGAAGGGCGAACTGCTCGGATGAGTTTAAATAAAGGGGATGCAGTGGAAGATGATTCAATGCTGTGGCAGTTTTCAAGGATGCGGTGCCAAAACCGTCAAATCGTGCAGTACGGAGAAGTTGAGAAGGCAAGGCATCATGA
Source organism: Lolium perenne (assembly GCF_019359855.2). Lineage (NCBI taxonomy): Eukaryota > Viridiplantae > Streptophyta > Magnoliopsida > Poales > Poaceae > Lolium > Lolium perenne. The sequence continues at coordinate 51,719,830 of NC_067248.2, read as the reverse complement.
TGAAAGGGCACTGTAGCGGTTCGGCTCTGCAACGCGGTTCTGCTCTGCTATGTCAAATCACGATGAGGGAAAACAGAGTGGTTTTGGAATTATTATTGCCAAAACCAGGGGGCATGTGTTATCGCCAGATTTTAGCCAAATTGGGAGATGGGCCGTGATTGAGATGGGCTTAGAGGATATGCATATAAAGTGTTTCTGAATCGGCCTTGTGCGAGAGTTTGGGCCAGATTGCCCGCATATCTGTACATTATGGTAGATCACGTTTCAGTTTAGAATTAAGAGATAGAGTTTAGTTCGTACACAATTAGGTTTATTCCAAAGATAGAAAGTCTACGGACTATAAATATGTACCTAGGGTTATTGAGAAAGGAGGACGATCACGTTCACAACAAACACAATCTAGGCGCATCGCCACCCCTTGTTTCGAGGATTTCTTCCGGGTAAGCGTCATGCTGCCTAGATCGCATCTTGCGATCTAGGCAGTATTAGTTTATTCGTTGTTTTTGTGTTGCTCGTGCTGAAGCCTTGTTGATGGCGAGTAATACTTTTATCATAGATGTGTTGGGGCTAACATCGATATGTTTCTGATATATTTGCTTAGTTGTGTTGCTCCTAAACATCTGGCTGCATTCACACCTATCTTAGGTGTAAGGGCAGCATCTTGCTTGGTCTTTATTTAGTAGATTTAATCTGTTATGGTTGCTCCTTGTTCTCTAAGGATTAGTTTGATATCCGCATGGTTAGGCCTTGCAAACGGGTTGAACGATCCAGTAGGGCATAAGGTATGGTTTGCCGATCCAAGAGGGGTTGTTCCGGGAATCGACTCTGTGTTGGTTTTTAGGCCCCTTCTAGGATTAGTTTTCCGTTATCTTTCGTGTCTACCAGGCTCAACTACGCGTAGGATGTTCCAATTATGCGGTGAAAGCCCTAGACTGTCGTAGATCGACTTGACTTGGTATTGATAAAGCAGGATTCCCGTGTTATCATAGGTCCAATACGAACCATGGGTCGATCGGCTCCCTAGGCCGATTCACAGGGTAACCTGGGAGCCGATCGAGGCTCGGATTTAATGTTTACGTGTCTGCCATGCAGGAAACTAATTGAAGCAATCCATCACCTTCCTGACCAGGTATAGGTCAGGTGGCACGCCCTTGCAATAGCCAGGACGTGTGCCGGAGTTTTGCGGGCCGTCGCCCGAGGGACCAGGGCCCACCAGCAGTTCTGGGAGCCTCCCGGCTCTTCGTGTTGCTCGTCGCTGCTTGCTGGTGGGTTTTGGCAGGCAACAAGTTCTCTCCATTCTAGGACCCAAAACTACGCCCTTCGGCCTGACTTGACACACACTTGGCATTGGATAGGACCATAGGTTCAATCCTTTATAAGGCCATTGAGTAATCATAGCCAGTATAAGGTGTGTCCACAAATCTTGGTCAGCATGAACTTGGTCGAAGCAATAAGGGTGGTCAAGGTAGTGGCCACAACAGAAGGTTGGAGCTTCAACCTTTATTCTAGGTGTATCTTTAGATAGTGCGAAGGGCCTCAATGGTGCTGCAGGAATTAGTTGCTTGTTGTCAACATCACAGTGCTCCAGAACCATTGGCCATGCAATCTCCCATAGGAATAGTCTGTAACCATGAAGACAATACGCTGAGTGAGTTGACCATGCAATTTCCCACTGAAAGTGCTCAGAGCCATACCGCTGTAAGATACTCTTTCCAGTGAGCAAATACTGAAACCAAATCACACGGAGTGGATGTACCCACGGAACCTTCCATTTCATATATCCAGGATCCAGTAGAATGCCATCACCAATGCCATCACCAGTGAGGTAGTAGCTAACTAAGGCTGAGGAAATAGCTTCAGCTAGTTGAATTCCACAAGCATCTTGTGTTGGTTTGAAAGCTCTACCGCAGAAGGAAAATGAGAATGAATAATTGGAAATCAAGTCCTTCCAACAAGAAAACAACCCTATCATCCTCGTGAGATTGTCACTTGCACCCAGATCTAAATGATCGTAAGGAGATACAACTAGAAACCATGCAATTTCCCATTTGAAAAAGTCAGGACCATAATGAAAGGCACTTTCTGACATTAGTATGATAAAACCAGAGTATTGCCCTTTTTGTCCTCTGAACTTGAATTCGAACATGTTTGTCGAGTGATCCAACCAAATGTAACTGCAGAAATAATCGATAATGTGATTGCTCCACTGTATCTTTATTCTTTTGTTAGCAGGAATGTTGTTGCTACAGTCAGGAGGTTTAGCAGGTGGAGGTTGATAGTACACTGTAACCAATACAGAATTTTCCCAGGAAGACCAAGGTTGCAACCCTACAACTTTCACCATCCATGTTTGAACTGTCTCAGCCTCAAAGCTACAGCTAAACAACACATTGATTGAGTATCCTTGCAAATAGACAACTCCAGTGGCAGTGGTCAAATCGGTATCCATTCCATAAAACGGTTGGTCTGGATCCCATGGAAGCAATTGAATCCTCTGACCTGTAGCAGTCTGAAGAAATGGCCAGAGCACTACTTCATTACACACGATCAGAAGGAGCAATAATCGTGATACCACTGCAGTCGTATTGTACATGTTCATGATCTTCTGCTGAGTAGCGCTTGAAACCAGAGAAATGCCAACACTGTCGAACAGGTACCGGAGCAATTGCATGCAGATGGCTAGAAAGAAACACTTGTCTATTGCATTCTTACTTGAACAAGACAATTGAACAAGCAACTGGAAATATCTCTGAGTATTTTCATAACCCAGCTGTTGATGGTGGTCGTTACTGTCTAAGAGATCTGCATTCAATTGCTTAACACATGCACTCCAAGCAATATATCTACTAAGGAATGAATCTCTTGATGCCCTTGTTTTATCTCCCGGGTCCCATGGCAAGAAGGAATTTTCTGTTGCACTACTAAGATTAGAGCACATACCACTATATTTTGCAAGAAGGTGATTCAGATATGTGTCCCAGGTGTTCCCGCTCTGGCCCCATCGCAAGGCTTCTTCTCCAGGAGGCATTGAGGAGCGAGTGGAAAGCGTCATGTACAGGTTTGAGCCGTCAACTGCTGCTACGGATAGTGGTGACGGTTTCCAGAATTTGCTTCTTGACTGGGCACCGGTTTGGGGAATGCAGGCAGGAAGATCTGGTCTTCTTCGTCGATTTGGTCGACCGGAGATTGCGGATTTGAGGCCCGAGGCGCACGGGGTTGAACCCCGGCCGATGCTCCACATCGATACGTGCTCTGCCGTTTGCGGCAGTGCTTTATTCGGCTCACAAAGCAGTGATGCGATGGTGCTCCGACGGCTATTCAGCGCGTGGTGTTTGTCTCCTTCGGCGACATTGTTGTTGGTGGATGGCAGCAAACAGAGATTTGGTTCTGTGCTATTTGTATATTTCTTTTATGTGGGGTGTTCTTTGCTTATGTGCCAGGACAGTTGTTGTATCTGGAGTTGTCTAGTGTGGACTACGTGTGTTGTAACTTCCAACAGTATATTATGAACATGTGGTTTCCTTCAAAAAAAAAAAGATATGTGTCCCAGGTAGCAGTGGACAGGGTGGACTGAGGCAACAGAGGTTTCACATACAGTTCCTAGCTCCCTCGCAATGGAACTTCCAGTAGCTTGAGCAATATCAGAACATTGTGCCTGTTGGCGATGCGGTCATCGCCGACGAAGCTGTGATCACCTGCCACATCCCTTGTAGCAATGAACTCGACTGTCCGTTCCACGCTCGAACAAGTAAGCTGCGCAGATATGACCATTGGGGGCACCATGATTAGGTCGGACTCGAGTGCCGTTGATGACGCCAGCTTGGTAGTTGCTGGACTCAACACTCCATAACCGAGCGCGACAACGTCGCTAGAAGCAGTCCTAGTCGGCGCACAGTCTGCAGCAGCAACATGGACAGTTGTTGGCATGGCCACCGTTTGTGCCACAGGGTCGACGCAGCTGCCACGTGTCGTACAAGCTGTGGTAACTGCTGCCTCACCAAGAAGCATGGATGTCGGGGGTGTTCCTCGATAATGTCCTCCGATTGGGACTTAGGGTTGATGGAATCCTGCAAGCTGATACGAGGCATCGGTACACAGACAAACGGGGGGAGCGATTTACCCAGGTTCGGGGCCCTCGATGAGGTAAAACCCTTACGTCCTGCTTGTCTGTTCTTGATTATGATGGAAACAGTGTTACAATGGGGTGCCGAATAGTTCGGCTGTGATCTCGTCGAGATAGCTAATCGCTAGGGTAACCTAGTTCTAAGCTTCTGTTGGCTAAGATCGCTAAGATTGATTGTGTTCTTCGATAGCCCCTCTCCTGGCCTTTATATAGGTGGCCAGGTCCCGAGAGGTCTAATCGAGTACGAGTAGGCTTACAGTAGATCTATCTCTAATCTTTCCTTGTTCGGCTTCTTCCGTGTCTTGTACTTCAAGTAATCTTCCGCCGCACTGTCCTAGTGGCCCACCTTCCCTTCGGGTACCTTCATGGGCCTCCATCTGGACCGTATAGGGTAGAGCAATATTGGTTAACCGAAGGGTAATGCCCATGTCAATGGACGTCATCATGGAAGCCACTGGAGCACTTGGGTCACCGCCTGGACATGAGGTCAAACATGTGGTGGGAGCCGTGATGTCGAGGCCACCACCGCACACCGCACACACAGTGAGGCTGGAGGCGGCCACGAGAGAAGTCAAGGTTGTCCTAGAGTCCGCGGCTGCTGGCTCGGGGTCGAAGTAGCTGTGCTCGGCGACGACGCGGATGGTGGCCTTGAACAAAGCAGATGTTGCAGCGGGGCCGAGGAACACCGGCACAGTGACGTCGCCGCCTGGGAATTGCGTTGAACAGGTGATGGGCGACATGAGGTCGAAGTCGCCATCACGCACCACACACGCAGAGAGGGCGGAGGCGTGCGAGCGAGACGATGAGATCGCGGTCACAGGCTCGGGGTCGAAGCAGTAGGGCTCAGGGACGATGGCGACGTTGGTCGTGGATGGAGTTGGTCCTGGTGTTGCGGTCGATGGCAGCGGAAAAGCAGCATGGCGCCTTGCCATCTTCTCCGCCCACACAGGGTCGCGCCTCACCCTGTCCTCCTCGCGGTCGATGCGACGCCTGCCTGCCTCGCCGAACCAGCTGGTGCGGCGCCTTGCCACCTCGTCCGCCGACTCCTCGACGGAGGCATACCCTGATCTCTGCAGGGCTGCCTCGAAGCCCGCCTGCACGGCCGCCTCGATTGAGAAGGCAAGCTGGGATTTCCAATCCATGGAACAGAGAGGAGATGGGACTTTGGTTGCCTTGATTTTGAATTTGTGGAGAAATTTTGGCTGGAATTTTGGGGATTTTCGTGGAGGAATCGATTGGCTCTGAATACCAAATGTTAACAGCACACTAGTGTAGAGATATATTTCTCATCAATTCGGATTACAGAGCATGGATTCAGAGATTTCTAGCCATCACAGGAATAAGAACATAGGAGAGAGGAGGAAGGAGACAGAAGCGAGGCCGAAGCCGTCCTAATCCCAGCCGCCTTGTTCGTAGTCCTTCTCTTCGTATATGTAGTTGTTGCAGCGCGTCGGTTCAGAGAAGCCCAAGCCCAGTAGGAGCAGCCCACGGTCCAGCCCATGGCGGTACTAGGAATGGTCGCTAACAATACAGCTTGGCTGCTTTCATTGCGATTAGAAAAGGGAAGAGTACAAGCGGGCAGGAGACCTACCCGAGGTACAAACGCCAACGAGGCCACCCGAAGAAAAGAGAAAAAGATGGGCGCATTTGGTTGCCTGGCCGAAATCCTGCATGTCTAACGCAGCGAGATGGACGCCCCTGCGTGTTGCGAACGGGCCGCGGGTCACTTTTGGCCCATCGTTTGTTAGCCTGTGTTGCACCGACCCGAATAGAATTGCACACATTGTTTGGATGCCTGGAGACAGCGTTCCACTCTGTTCAGCCAGATCACATGTGTTTGGTTGCCATTTTGGGCACCCTGACAACAGCTTGTCCTCACCACATTCAAATATGATGACCTTACCATCATATAACGGCACACAAACAACTCAAACACGATTATAACCACAACAAACACTTATAAACTACGAACAGAGTACTTCACAGTTCCTAATCTAGCGTTAGAGTGGTAAGACGCTTGCCTAAACCTGGGGACAGACTACCCAGATCCAAAAGCAGTGTTCAAAAGCCTCCTAGAGGCTAGCACAACAGTGAGATATGCACAAAAGAAGTGTTTATCAGCCTTCTAGAGGCAACACAACTAACAAGATAAGACATAAACAGAGGTAACGATGGGACAGCAACACCTTAATGGCGATGATCAACAAAAGGGCTCTCACGGTGCCTCTTGCAGCCGAAGACGCTGAAGCAGGACGTCTCCTTCCTGAAGAGGTCGACCATGAAGCCGTCGTCCTGAGGGGTGAAGACGAACGTGTCGTCGACGTGCAGCAAAATCCTGGCGGCGAACTCGCTCCAGGACTTGGTGAACCCAACGCGTTGCCCTGTCCACTGCAGCTGCACCTTCCACTCGCAACGCTCGGCAGACCTTCACCGGGGGGGCCATTGTTCTTGAGCTTGTACTTTCTAACCAGGGGCTGCTCCATGTACGGCAGGACGGCGAGGGCATGGAGGTCCTGGCTCTCCACCTGCACGAAGAACGTCAGCAGACACTGCCTTGCAGTGTGCACCGGGTCAGCAGGACGGCCGGCGTGAACCCTCGGCGCTGTGATCTGGTGGTGGGATTCCATGGACGCTACGTTGGGATCACGCAGCTGCACACAGACCGTATAGTCGATAACGTCCAGTATGGGCCCATCCGAGAAAAATTCCAGGAAGGGCCAGTTCTGCAGAAGCATAAGGAAGTAATGTCAAGCTGAAGCAAGCAATGATATGGACAATCACAAGCATGTAATTGCACAAGCAGAAGCAAGCAATGCCATGGCTGGAGCAAGCAATGGCATGGACAATCACAAGCATGGACTTGCACAAGAAGAAGCAAGAAATGCCATGGCTGAAGGAAGCAATGGCATGGACAATCACAAAGCATGGACTTGCACAAGCAGAAGCAAGCAATGCCATGGACAAGCAAGCAATGGCATGGACAATCACAAGCATGGACTTGCACAAGCAGAAGCAAGCAATGCCATGGACAAGCAGTGTCATGGACTTGACATTGTCAAGTCCATGATGGTGCTTGAGCTTGGCATGGCAAGCATAAGCACATGGCAATGAATCGTATCTACATTCACATCTAGAATGTCACATAAGCAGATTGAGTGAAGGTACTTACGATTGGTTGGAGCGACATTGGCCCACTCTGAGGAGGAAGAGGACCAAATCTGGGTGGTGGGGGAGGAGGCGGAGCCGGAGCGTAGGTCCTCAGTGACGGCGGCGGTGCAGCGGTCGGGAAGCGGGGCGCCGATCGAGCTATCGTCTGCCGCCGAGCACGAGGTCGGCTGAACCCCGACGGCGGCGCGACGGGAGGCGCGCCATAGGGGGCAAGCGAACACGGCATGCCCCATGGCATCTCCGCCTGCATCGGGGTCGACGCCAACCCCGGCGGGGGCTCCATCTCCCTGCTGGAGCCCAGTGCACCGGCCACCATTGCGGCCGCCCTCGCCGTCGGAAACCCTAGTAGGGACGGGGCAAAAACCCCCGTCCCCGATGGATCCGCCAGTCGAATCCCGACGGCTTGAAGAGCCAGGACGGCGGCGCTCCGGGGTGCGACGCCGGCGGGCCTCGTGCTCGCGAATGGCGATGGTCGATTCATCACCGGCACGCGGCCGGCATTGATCTGCATCGCTGAGTCGCAGCCTTCGGCCTCGTACTCGCGGACGAGGCGCATTAGCGCCTCATTGGACCTGGTGGCCGACGCTGGATCCATCGGTGCTGGAGAGAATGCGGAGGCGGAGGCGGAGGAGGCGAGGAGGCCATGGCGGCGGTTGATGGGACAGGGCGATGCTGTCTATGCCAGGAGTGAATGGGGAGAGAGAAGAACGAGGCGGTGAGGGGAAGTGGGAGCGAGGACCAAGACAACGCGCTGTCTCCCGCGCTTCTCCATGCGTGCAACCGTTGCACGTGGGCGTGCAAAATGGCACGATAACGGGCCTGGCCCCGGAGAAACTTCCGATTCGGGCGTTCCTCCAGGGCCTGTCCCAGGTGTGCTTTGAGAACCGGTTGGGCCACAACGCAGACCACTTACAGGTTTTGCTGGGCCGATGCGAGCCAAAGGGCTCACAGCCTACCAAACGCGCCCTAGAGCTTAGCTCCAATCGATTTTTTTTTGACAGAAACCATCTTCTAGTCAGGCTCTCTTGGTCTTTCTACCGACGCAAGCACCCTCCACCGTCCTGCATCAACCCAAGAAAGTGGAAGCGATGACATTAATGTTTAATGTGTTGCACCGCTCTTTGGTTTTTAACAGGCTTATGCAAGTCAAAGCTTCTCAGATGAGGTACAAGATCATGGCATCTATCCTGACTGGGCTACAATGGTGAACACAAAAAAAAACCGAAGAGTTTGCCACGATGCAAGAAGCTACCAGGAAAAGTGTGGAGCGGGGATTTGGTGAGCTCCAATCTCAGTGGACAATTATCCGTCACTCGGCAAGAACATGGCTGGTGAAGACTATGCATGAAGGTGATGACGTGTTGCATGATCATGCAACAACATAATCATTGACGATGAGTGTCCTGATAGCTGCAAAATGAGCACATGATTGGTGCAAAATGAGCACATATGGAATTTCCCTGGCAACAATATCTGCATATGAAGTTTGATGTCACTAACGACAATATGTCCAAATACATACAAACGGATTTGATTGAGCATCAGTGGGCATTGTCTTACGAACACATTGCGTAGTCGTCAATATCACCTCATTTTAATGCATACTTTCAAAGATTTGGATGTAATAACTGATTACTTTGAACCTAATTATTTTGCTGTTGGAAAATCTGAATTCGTGTCCATGGGCCAAATGCGTCAGCCCGCTGGGAGCACCCCCAGGCGCAAACTGATGCGCGGTCAAAAACGACCTTTTTCGTCTCTGCGGGCCGACGCAAACGGATGCACGCGATCACTTTGGGCGTCCGATTTGCGTCGCTTCATTGGAGATGCTCTAACGAGTTGCTGCAACCCCCGGCAAGCTGCAAAGGAGAGGCAGTGCTGCTACCGCCTATCGCCGGAGCTGCAAAGACGGGGTGGTGCTGCTACCGCCTACCGCCAAAGCTGCAAAGGCGGGGTGGTGCTGCTACCGCCGAAGCTCCAAAACAGCGCTGTCGGAGCTTCAAAGGCAGGGTGGTGCTACACTGCTGCTACCGCCTACCGTTGGATGCCTCTGTTGCGGCGACATGCCGCATTAGTGCTTGCCGATGCCCGCTGCTGCAAGGATACACGCCCTCGACGTCGGTGCTGTAGGCCACTGACGCCGGTGCTGCTACCGGTTACAGAGAGTGCTTCAGGCAGTGTCTAGCGGTTTTGCCATAGGAGGCCGCCGGTGCTGCGAGCCAACAACCGCAGTGCTGCCAACTGCATTGGGCGGTGCTTCCGGTGAAGTCAGTCGGAGCTGCCACCGGCGTTGGCCAAAGCTTCCAGCAGAGTCGGGCGGTGCAGCTAGCTGATGGCGATGGTGCTACCACCGACAATGGTGATGTTGCAAGCGGCATCGGGAGGAGCTTCCATTGTCTACCGTGGATGCTACCAGCCATGGGCGAAGCCCGTCGAACGGTGCCTCCAACGGCGTCGAGCGGTGCTACGAGCAATCGTTCACAGTGCTTCAAAGGACCTCCACATGAGCTTCAAAGGCACGGAGGCGGTGCGGGCGAGCGAACACTTCGGTGCTTCGAGCGGCGCCACAACGCAAGCGTCGATGGTTGCTGCTGCAAAGCCGGCCATGGGCTTGTTTCTGGCTCAAGTGCAGCAAGAAAATCAGGGGATTGTTTTGGGAAAGATGAAGCGGTAGAGACAGAAAGCGTTGGTATAATAAGAGGGTCCATACACATGGAAATGGAGGGAAGAAAGCGACCTGAGTTTTGGTTCGATCCAACGGGTTAATCAGACGGCTGTCGATCCGGAGGCTATGTTCGCTGATCCTCCGGAGGATCTTCAGCACGGTCCTGATCTTCAGCACGGTCCTGTTTCAAACTAGTGCATGCTTTTCTACGAAGGTGTTGTAGTGATTCTATGTGTATGCTGAAACTCTTATCTCATTGTTGCAAATATATTAGTGAATAGCTGAAAATGTTTCTCCCATGTTGATTATGTGTGTTGAGTTTTATCTTGGAGTTTTGCTATGGCGGATAGAGATTTGCTGCATACTACATTTTCTAATGCATAGGTGTTTTTGAAATATTGCTTGGTTTGTGTACAATTTTGATCCACCGTGGAATAAAATATAGCAACGATGCTATTATAATAGCACCTTTTAAGAATTTAATGAAATTTCACCGGCAGACTTTTTCCTCTAATCATGTGAGGCCGCTCAACACTCTCCATTGTTGACGGTTTTAGAGCATCTTCAGTCGCATCCACTAAACGACGTTCGTTAAAAGCATGAGATCTGTCGACTGTGGGCTACTACTGCTGGTGCCACGTTTGGGGCATATCCCTTTGTAGCCTCGTCCCCCAAACAATTTTTCAGTACAATAAGTTAAACTGATAATTTAAAATTTCATTCAAATTAGATGATATTTTACATAGTTTGAATGGAATTTAACTAAACTAAACTATTCTAGCGGTGGTTGTATTGGCCGTTGCTGTAGTAGCACTCGAAGTAGTGGTAGTCCGAGTTGTCGACCTTCCGGGCTCGTTGTTCGGCTCGTCCTTACGGCACCGCTGGGTCCAGCACTGCTGCTACAACTGGCGCTGTTGTTGCACGTGAGGTCGACGATTGGTGCGCCTATGTCACTGAACGACGCCATGATCGCGTCCTCAATCGGCCCCTCCCACGTAGTTGCCTGAGGAGTTCCACTTAGGGGACGGCCACTCCACCTCCGACAGCCTAGAGCAGTGGTCGTGGATCTCCTGTCACCACCTATTCTTCCCTTCATGGCACTAGCAAAATGTTGATGTCGTTCTCGGCCATCCTCCATCCGCCGCCACTTGGTAGGTGCATGTCTGGTGGGACTGGGTACCGTGCGTTGTGGAGAGCCCACGACCCAGAGACGATTAGGCTACGCAAGTCAAAGCCGTTTGCAGCGGCACCACTCGTGCGGTGGCTCGACATGGCAATGATGATTTTGTCTCTCGGTGCAGAGCGGCACCATGGTTTTCTGATGAGGCGAGCCGTGGAGTTGTGTGAGGAGGGGCGGCGCGCTAGAAGAATTTAACGATGGTGGCATGCCAGTGGATGTGGTGCGCATTAACACCGGCATTATCCTGCCACGCCACGCTAGCCTATGTGGCAGGACGCCTTGCTGCACCGCCTAGGGAACTGACGCATCCATTAATTGTCTTGACCAGATGTTGGCGATGACCTTAAATGATGACACACATCTGTCGTGTCTATGACATGGCTCGCCGGTCACCCGCCACATTGTCACTGCGTTGTGTTTGGCGCGCCCATCACTGACCTATGGGTCAGGGATGGTCTCAGAATGCCAGACAAGGTATTGGGCCGCACCATACTGAAAAGATCTTTGATGCATGCGGCTGGGCACGGTTTTCTGTCCACGCGCTCTAATGGACTTCAGAGGAGGCGAACAGAAGTGCTCTTAAAATCTGATCTTACTCTTTCTAGGTAGTAGATTGGTTTTCATCTAGCAAGAGTGTCCATGTGAGCCAACATCAAGCACTACTAGGATTAGTTGTCGTTGATTTTAATATAAAGTTATACCAAATCAGTGACAATTAACATAAAATAGAGGGAGTACAAAATTTAAGCAGAAAATAAGAGAGAATCAGGGTGTGTTTGGTAGGCCGGGGCAACTCAGAAATTCTCCTCCCAACCGAGATTTTGAGGAGATCCGGTGTTTGTTAGGCCGGCTCGTGCCATCTCCACACTGCTGAGGACATACCAAAAAGAGCCCAGAGCCGGGATGAGGAGCGAAGCCCAAATCAAGCTTCGCTGCTCATCCGGAATGAGCTAATCCCGCAATACACTGTACCAGTGGCCTGCACCACCCCCAGACCCCCACCCCGCACGAAATCTATCCTCATTTCCCCCATTTTCTTCTCTCCCATCGGGCTCTAGGCCGCCTCCCTCCCTCAGGCCAGCGCCCTTCCGCGCAAAGGCCGGCCTCCCGCCGGCGTCGTCCTGCCCCGCCGCGTCCCTCCCTCCCGCCGACGCCGGCCAGCCCCGCCGGCCGCCGCGTCCCTCCCTCCCGTCGGCGCCGGCCCGCGGCCTCCATCCCTGCAGAGGCATCATCTCGCACCTCCATCCCTGCAGAGGCAGCAGCTCGCACCTCCACGCCCACCACGCGACGCCGCCTCCTTCCGCCACACCAGCAGCAAGCTCCGCCGCGTTTCCTTGTACCAGCGGTGGGCATGACCTCGTGGAGGAGCAGCAGCGGGCAGAAATTCCACACGCCGGCGCCGTCCCGCGCTATGGAGACGAATCTTCTCCACGAGGTCGACCAGGCACGGGGTCCTCCGCCTCAAGGTCGGCGCCGGAGCTCCCTCACCGGAGCTGCCAGGGACGCGTCTCCACCTCTCCCTTGACGCTCCAGGAAGAAGAGTAGCTGGGCTAGGACCCGATTGCTTTTTCTCTTTTTTGTTAAGGTCCTTTTTGTAAAAAAGTTGGAGGTAGGCAGTGCCCCGGTGAGAAGTGATGCCAAACACACTCTCTATTCAGCATGTTTCAATGCCTACGAGCTAACAAACAAACACCAAAATCTCATCTCAGCTAGTCTCAGGTGAGCAATGCTCAGATGAGAAAGTGATTCCCAGGTGAACCGGGCTACCAAACACACCCTCAATCTCAAGCAGCAGAAGTTTCATGCAAACAAATCTGAAATCTTTCAAGGCCCTGGGCACAAAGTCTATTTGCAACTGCAAAAGGCATCTAATTAAGAAACTATCGGAGAATTCCAGTTGATCTATATATGTAGCCAATTTTCATACTTACTCTCTTTTCTCAACGGGCAACTCATCTTCTCCCAGAGATAATTGACATGGCCACATGGGCAGAAAAAACTTCATGCTGATAAATCTCAAATCATGCGAGTCCCGCTTCATCTGGACTGGTCGGTGCACAAGATGTGCACATTATTCATAAGATAACTCTCCTTTGAGATTACTTTAGTACTGCACGCATGCAACTGCCAAAGACATCTAATTAAGAAACTATTGGAGAATTCATCCTAGCATACAATCCGGTGTGATTCATATATGGGCCATTTTTAAGAATATTCAGTCTCTTTTGTCTATGGGCAACTCATCTTCTCCCGTCGGCCGATATGGGCCGGCCCCGTCGGGGAGTTTTGTGTACGCCGGTGGTATTCGACGATATGCCACTGGACTTAGGGCATCTCCAACCGCGCGACCTAAACGGACGGCTCAGCGCGTTCGTTTTGGGCCGTTTGCGTGGCCGAGCGGACGCGCGGACAGCGCCCCGCGTCCGCGTGTCCGTTTGGGTCGCGCGCTGCGCCCAACGCGCGGACGCACCGCATTATCGGACAAATACGAAAACAAACGAAACATGGAAATTTTGAACGAAATTTCATAAACATATGCCCTATTTTGGGCAAAATTTGTACATAGCCCTATTTTGGGCAAATAACTGACAAAAGAAGCTCCTATATGGGCTTTTAAATTTAAACTAAAAACCCTCTATTAGGGTTTGGTCGGCGGCGCGGTGGCCGCCGGTGCGCCGCCTAGCCCCTGTGGGCAAAGTCGGCGTCGGCGTCGTCGTCGACGACGTCCCCGGGCGGCGAGGCACTGTTGTGGCTCGACCGCGCCGGGGACTCCGGCCACGGAGACCACAGGGCCTCCTCCCGAGGCCGAGTGGGGGTCCGGAGCGACCCGAGCATGCAGCGGCGCAAGGAGCAGCGCCTCTCCCCGAGGCGCGCTGCGCCTCTCTGCCAGCGCGGCGCCTGGCCTCCCGGCGGCGCCGCTCCTCCGCGCGACGCCTGGCCTCCTGCCGCCGCTGCTCCTCGCGGCGCTCCTCGTCGGCGCGGCGCTTGGCCTCCTCCCGCCGCGCCGCTTCGTCCTCGTCCCGTCGCGCCTGGCGGGCCTGGGCGTAGAGCTCCCAGAGCTCCGCTTCCTCCTCCGCCAGCCGCGCCGCTTCCTCCATCTCGGAGGTACGGATGGCATCTCGGAGGTGCGGCCAGTTGGCCTCCTCCTCCGCCGCCGAGATGAGCTTGGCGGCGCGGATGTCCGGGTCCTCCTCCGAGGACTCGGGCTTCGGCTCGAGCAGCAGCGGCGGCGGTTGCGGCAATACCGCGCCGCCGCGGGCGGCCTCTCCGATGTGGAGGCCGCCTCGGTTTCCTGCCGATGGCCGCAGCGCCGGCGGAGGACGGTGGCTGCTGATCGCCTCGTCGTCGTGGGCTCCGGGAGCGAAACCGCGCTTCGGGGCCATGGCGGCGGTTTCGCTGCGGGAGTGGAGTGGGGACTGGAGCGGAGTTCCAGATCCCCTCCAGTCCCCATTTAATACCCTCCCGGTCACCGCCAGGTGGGCCCAAAGGAGACGAGGCGACGGACGCCCAGACGCGAGCGGACGCTGCGTGCCATCCGCGGCCCCGCAAACCTAGCCAAGATTTGGGCCGGGTTTGCGTCGTTCCGGACGCCGCGGCCGTCCGCTTTTGCGGTGCGTCCCCGCGTTGGGCCGGGATTTTGTCCGGATCGACCCATCCGAACGTGCGGGCGCGGGATGGGTAGCCCGGTTGGAGATGCCCTTACCCTGTCCGACTCAAACGGAACAGTCGGCCTGTATACCGGCGATATTGGACTGTAACTAGGGGGTGATGGTTTATATATCGACGATACTGGACGAGCAGGGAGTGATGGATCATATACCGGCGATGCCGGACTGTTGTATGCAGGTGATACCGGATTGTATGCAGGGAAAGATGAACCATATACATCAGTGGCCTCGTCACAATTTCTTTTTGTTGTGGTGTACTCCTGAAACGGGGCAGGGAACGGGATCGCCACCCCGGCTCCATTGCTAGGGTCGACAACATGTCCCGCAAAGATGACTGTGTGCGACTCCTCTTCCACGATGAAGTAGGCAAACTGGTGGTCGGCGACGAAATCCACTCTCCGCGACGGATCTGGACTGTAGGTCGGGCAAGTAGGTGAATATGTGACAACGGCAGCTATGGTTCCTTCCTCGCTGACCTCGATGACAGCCTTTTGGAAGACGTCATGCACGAGGAGCGGCAAGTCGGAGCCGCCTTCCTCAAGCTTGTCAGAGAGGTCGGCCTCTGGAGAGAAAGGTAGCCGGAGACCCCAAATCGTGCATGACGTGATCTTGTCCAGCAGGCTCCCTAGGCCGTCGAGCGAGTCCGGGAGGAAGATGCACATGCAGTGGTGTAATCGGGTACAGGGTGAGCTCTTGTAGCGTAGCTTGAGCACCATGAATCCGTCGTGCTCCGCGATGTAGTGCCTAGAGTAGTTGGTCATGAACGGGACGTTGACGGCAGTGCCATCGAGCCGGTAGAATGGCTTGTTCGTGGTCTGTCTCTCGTCAAACGCCAGGTTCCACTTGCCTTTGAAGTAGACAGCATTGGCTAGCACGAGCCTGGTGTTCGGGTCCAGAGATCTCGGAGGTACGACGGACGTGATGAGGTTCATCGTGGCCTCCGCGACCCAGGTGTTGATCTGCCGCGTTGCCTGCTCTGGATCGTTGAGGAAGTCCACGACGCTGGCCTCAGCCTTGTAGGTGCCGACGACGGCGTCGCGGTAGGCCGGCTTTATCGGCCGCGTCAGGTCGCTCCACGCGCCGTACGCGAACGCCACGCTCGGCCCGCCGGACTCAGACATGTCTCTGAGGGGCCCCTCCCGGAGAAGCGCCACCGAGTCCTCTAGCTCGCGGCGCGACCGCGCGCCTAAGACGCGGAGGACCTCCTCCAGGGTTGCCCCGCCAGCGCCGGCGGCCAGGAGCGCGAGGACAGCGTAGATGGAGAGCGGCGAGAATACCAGGTTGCTGGTGCAGTTTTTGTCCGCGAGTCGCTTGGTGAGGCGGGCGGCGAGATCGGCCATGCCGGACTGCTGCCCCTCCATGTACAAGCAACCGGTGGGTACAGAAGAAATCTGAGATCAATGGAGAGTTCGAGATAAAGCTCCGTCTCTGGCCTGATATATATGAAGGACAGGGGAATAGTCGGTACTCGGTATGATTAAGGAGTCCCGTTTTGGATCATATATTCATATTTGACAGGAAACAGTATCAAAGTTGATACCATATTTCTCGATCGTGCACTTTAGCATCGCCAAACAAGCGATTTTTTAAAAAAAAATCAAATACCACATATATTTATAGTAACAAATAGTACATAGTAGAATAATCTACACGGCCACCACACGAGTAGCGATTAAATGGGAGATTAATCGGGAATAATCCTCCTTGTAGAAAGAACGCTTCACGTCTCAGCCGCCTCCATTGATTGGTTCCCCCTCCTCCGGCCGGCTTTGCCGGCGTCAGGAGAAGTGGGGAACCCGATCTATGTGTGCAGTTTTCAATAAAAGTAGTCTTTTCAGTAGTCTATGTTAGGGTTTTGGTCGCTGTTTTCTTGGTTTCCCCGCAATGGAGATGGCATCGTCTGCAATAAGTGATCTTCGGCCTTTCGTTCGACGACGAGATCTCCTTCCCGACGTCAATGGTGGTGTTGAAAGATTACAATTATCTAGGTATTGGTGTTCAGATCTTGCTTCGCCAGATCGATATTGGATCTTTTCTCATGGTTGCCGCGAGGAGGATTATCCTCGTAGCTTTTGTCCCGGTTGCTACATCCTCGACAATGGTGATTCGTACTTTCGGCTCTCCATCAATGTCGACAAGGAAGATCGGTTTTTATTCCCTGACTACTTTAATGGTTGCGCGCGTGCACGCAGCCTTGGCATTGCGGCTTAAATTAAAATTATGGGAGAACCTTCGTTGGTATTTACAGGTCTACGGTTTGTTATCTATCTTTGACTGCCTTCGGGAAAGTACAACATTATGTCTTGGAAGAAGAAAGAGTTTGAAGACCTCGAAGATTTGCTAGTATCTTTTAAACTTTATTTTATAATCGCTGGAGACAGCTCGTGTATCTCTATCATGTACTATTTATTATTATGAAAAAATAGTACATGATAGAGATAAATGAACCGACATCAACGATTACAAAATAAAGTCTAAAAGATAGTAACAAATCTTCAAGGTCTTAAAATTCTTTCTTCTTCGAGAACACAATCTTGTACTCTTCTGAAGGCAGCAAAAGATAGATAACGAACCATAGACCTGTAAATACCGACGAAAGTTCTCCCATAATTTTTTGAGCCGCAATGCCAAGGTTGCGTGCACGCACGCAACCATTAAAGCAGTCATTTAACATCGGCGAGAGTACCACCAACACCAGTATGTCAGGGAATAACAACCGACTAGCTTTATCGTCGTTCATGGAGAGCCGAGAGTACGAATCATCATTGTCGAGGACGTAGCAGCTGGAATAAAAATTGCGAGGATAATCCTCCTCGTGGCAACAACGACAAAAGATCCAAAATCGATCTGGCGAAGCAAGATCTGAAAGCCCATACCTAGAAAATTGTAATAGTTCAACACCACCACTGACGCCGGGAAGAAAATCTCATCACCGAACGAAAGCCCGAAGATCACTTATTGCAGACGATGCCATCTCCATTAAGGGGAAACCAACAAGAAGGCGGCTATCAAAATCCTAACATAATCTAATGAAAATAATACTTTTATTGGAAACTCCATGCATAGATCGGGTTCCCTACTCCTCCCGACGCCGGCGAAGCCGACCGAAGGAGGGGAACCGATCTATGGAGGAAGATGAACTGGAGACGGCTAGGGTTGAGGCGGCGGCTGCGTGTGCGTCAGACCAAGAACATATACTACACTTGATTTTAGCCAAAAGGCCGAGGCAAGCAAGAGATCTTGGAGAGATGAACAAAGAGAAGAGCAAGAAACATCATAGGAACACAGAACACTTGCCATTGCTGGTTACAAAATATCGAATCAACATTACCATGAAAAACAAGGAGACATCGAATCAACTAAAAAAACATGTACCGGCCATAATATAGGAAAGAAACACCTAAAACAGAATTTCAGATGGTCTGGAGTCACCGTACATACCGGGTATCGATCTCCAATTACAACATGTTTAATTTGACAGAGGAATTGTAGATAATGGTAATGCTACAACATATGGACGTCGCACATGC
Source organism: Lolium perenne (assembly GCF_019359855.2). NCBI lineage: Eukaryota > Viridiplantae > Streptophyta > Magnoliopsida > Poales > Poaceae > Lolium > Lolium perenne. The sequence continues at coordinate 51,701,496 of NC_067248.2, read as the reverse complement.
ATTAATCTTGTCCCGAGACATCAAACAAATGTCTAGTGTGAGGACATGTCTATGTTACTATAGAGGTTGGATGTAATTTTTTTTTGAGAATGCGTCGGATGTAATTGATATCTACTTAATATTGACATATTTTCTTTACCGAAAAAAATCTATGCACATCGATGTTCTCTGTCCAGTTCATCTTTAGTTAAGCGTGCAAGCTACAACAATCGTCGATCTTCCATCTAATAGCCTATATGTTAAGTTAGCGCTTCGCGCCTTTGTCGACTCACGGGCAACATCAATATGAAGATCAATGGCTCAGATGATCCTAGAAGCCGTTGAAATCCGAGAGAGATGCTTTACAAGCTGGCACTTTTTTTTTAAGATATGGGAGCATCGCCCCAGCCTCTGCATCAATAGATGCACATGGCTAATTTTATTAAACTAAAAGTACGGGAGAAAGTACACAAGGTTCAGTATTACACTCATGGAAAAGCTAAGGTCGATACATGAATCAACCACAGAAAAATACAACACAAAGACAGTCTATCCATTGGCTAATCTATTAATGTGTCGCCATCCAGTTGCCCGGAAAAAGAAGCCCTGAGCAACCACCAGCATCCGGTTGCATCCAGTAACCATATCCTCCCGTTGTTCCATAGGGAGAAGTAAAACCCATTGGTGAATCCAATGAGCAGCGCGTCGGATAACCTGCAAAAAATTAGTTCCATTTTGTTTGTCAAAAATGATATCATTCCTCGTCCTCCATACAGACCAACATAGAGCAAATATTCCCACACGAATTTTGTGTTTATCCTCCTTACATACCCCATTAAGCCATTTACCAAACATATTAGTAACATTAGCTGGTGGAGGAATATTGTAGGTAAAGTAAACCATACGCCAAATAATTTTTGCAAACGGGCAAGTAATAAACAAATGGTTAACAGTTTCAGTGAAATCACAAAAACAACATTTTTAACACCCATTCCACTTTCTTTTAGCTAGATTATCCTTCGTAAGGAGAACTTTGTTACTAAGGAACCACATAAAAAATTTAATTTTCAGGGGAATCTTTAATTTCCACAAATATTTCCGAAGATAAATAGCATGTCCGTTCATCATATCAAGATACATAGACTTAACTGAAAACAGCCCGGAATCTGTAAGTTTCCAACAAAACACATCAGGTTCACTCTGTAAAGAAATTGTCATTAGCTGTTGGCATAGATTCAGCCATTGTAACCAGTTGTTATTACTTAAACCTCTCCTAAAGGTGATATTCAGAGGTGTATGCGCCATAACCGTTGAAACAAGGACATTTTTATGTTGAAAAATATTGTATAAAGCTGGGTACTGTTGACACAGTGGGGCATCCCCTAGCCAAACATCCTCCCAGAACCTAACGGTCATACCATTACCCACCTTAAAGAAACCCCGATTAAAAAAATCCTCCTTTACCCGCTGAAAGAACATTTCCCGCCCTTTTGGGTTTTGTGTGTTTGATGTCAACACTAGGTATTCATTTATGTGTGTTGATGTAGACAGGTACAAGTTTTCGAAAAACCCTGTCGATCGGTAAAGTGGAGTGGTTATTCTGAAGCCATGAAGGTTTTCCTGTTCTGGCGGAAGTTCCGGTGCCAGCAGCCGGAAGTTCCGCCCTGTTGCTTCCCGCAGAAGGCCTTCAGCTTCACTCTGTGTTCAGTTTTCCTTCTCCGGCCGGAAGTTCCGGAGAAGATGGCCGGAAGTTCCGGTCAAGCGGAACTTCCGCCCAACTTCCGGACAAGTTCCGAAAGTCGGCATTTGTGGCTCAGTATGTTCCCGTAAGGTTTTTGCCCTATTTCGGAACTTGGCCGGAACTTGGCCGGAACTTCCGGTCACCGGAAGTTCCGCCCTAGTTCCGCCCTAGTTCCGCCCTCACCGTTTTCTGACAGGTTGACTGACGAAGACTGCACCAGGCGGAAGTTCCGGCTCTCTTAGCCGGTACTTCCGGTGCCGGCCGGAACTTCCGGCCCTCCAGGCCGGAACTTCCGGTGTTACGAGAAATGGTCCAAACGGTCAGATCTGAGAGCTCCAATCATATAAATAGCTCTCTTCTCCAACGGGACAAGCTGCTCAATTATTGCACAAGAAATCTGCCAAGCTTCACCACCATTAGAGCCACCTCAAGAAACACAAGATTTGCAAGATCTCCTTCCTTCCCCAACCAAAGTTCTTGATCTTTGGGGATTCGAAGGAGAAGCCACCGATCTACATCCTCACCGAAGCGTTCTTCATTTCCCCCTCACTTGTTTGAGGGATCTCATGCTAGTGTTCCTATTTGGTTCCCTAGTTGATTTGTCGTTGATGTATTGTTGTTGATTGTTGTATTGTTACAGATTTGGGAGCCTCCAATTCAGTTGTGGATGTGTGCCCCAAGAACCTTGTAAAGGCCCGGTTTCCGCCTCGAGGAAATCCCTTAGTGGAAGTGGGCTAGGCCTTCGTGGCGTTGCTCACAGGAGATCTGAGTGAAGCCTTCGTGGCTGTTGGTTTGGCTTGCGTAGCAACCACACTCCTCCAAACGTAGAGTACCTTCTTGCAAAGGAAGGGAACTACGGGAATCATCTCCGTGTCAACGCGTGCTACACTCTCGGTTACCTCTATCCCACTCTATCTCCTATATATTGCGTAGCTATATCTTGCTTAGTTGATAACCTTGTCATATAGGTGAATTCACTTAGTTGCATATCTAGAGAATTTACCTTTGTGTCAAACCTAAATTGAAAAAGAACTAAAAATTGGTTAGCACCTATTCACCCCCCCCCCCCCTCTAGGTGCGGCATACGATCCTTTCAATTGGTATCAGAGCCTCGGCTCTTATTTCGGGCTTAACCGCCTAAGAGTATACCAAACGAGGAGCCCTCGGATGGGGCCGCCAATATGGTCTCCATGGAAGAATTCAATTCGTTGAAGTCCTTCATGGAAACCAAAATGGAAGCTCAAATGGAAAGCATGAAAAAGATGATTGCCGAGCTTCTGGCTCCGGCCCGTCCCATGGCTCCTAGTATAGAGGTAAAGGACGCGGGTGTGTCAGTAGAGGGAGGTGCTTCGGCACCACCCTCCTCTACCAAACCCGTGGAAGGTGATAACTTAAACACTAACAAATCTCCCATTGCATCTCCTAGGGATACTAGTGGAGGTGAGAGCTACAATCGAGTAGCTCCACCTTTTCAATCTCCCGATATACCGGTTCCCCATCCTCATTTGAACATTCGGGGCGACCCACCTAAGTTTTCCATTGAAAATTACAATACTTGGCGATTTGAGTTTCGCTCTCATGTTTGCAGTGCCTCCAATGAACTTTGGAGAATCATCCAAGAAGGCTTCAAACCTTACAACCCCGACAAGTTGACTAGAAGAGAAGCGGTTGATAGTCAACTCAACAACACCGCCTTGCACATGATTCAAACTAGTGTGGGGACAAAGGATTTGCCTCGTGTTCGGAACTACACCACCGCCAAGGAAGCTTGGGATGGGTTGGCCGCTAGTTGCATTGGAAGTGAGAGCACGAGAAGGAACAAGTATAATGCTCTTAAGAATAAAGCCGAAGGATTCATGAGGCTACCGGATGAAGATCATCAAGACATGTATTCAAGACTCCTCATTGTTGCCGATGACTTCCGTCTTATTGGTGCCACCCACATCAATGACTCTTGGATCAAGGAGAAGTACATTGAATGCATGATGCCATATGTACCCATTGATGTCAAGACCCTTGTTGGGAGAGAATGCTACTCCTCTCTCTCTTCTCAAGATGCCGTGCACGAGATGCAAGCCCTCAAGGTGCTCGAGCAAAACTCTCATGACTCTCTCAATCGTGCCATTGGTATGTCAAAAGGGAACAATCTTGCCTTGGTGGTCAACCCCTTAGATGAAGTGCACCCTCAAGAGCAATATAGGGCATCTTGGAGTATGTCCTATCCGGAAGATTTGGAATGCCACTATCATGATCACATGGCCTTCCATGCAAAGTCCTTTTGGGTTGATCCCTCCAAGGCCAAGGAAGACAACATCAAGAGAAACCACAAGAGTGGGTTCACTAGCTTTGGTCCAAAGACAAGATCATGCTACAATTGTGATGACAAGCGCCACTTCATTGCCGAATGCCCCTATGAAAATAGAGAGCTTCATAATGGAAGGCTCATTCCCAAGGACAAGAGCAAAGAATCAAAGGGCAAATACTCAAAAGCCCCCAACAAGAAGTTCTACAACAACAAGACGAAGAAGGGCAAGAGGCACCCAAAAGTCATGCTAGTGACTAGGGAAGAATATTCTTCCGATGAAGTTGCGAGCTCTAGTGATGATGAAGAAGGAAGCTCAAAAGAAATGGCCGCCATTGTCACTACCAACATTCCCTCTTCATCTCTCTTTGAATCCCCCAATGAGAATCCTCATATCAAGAATGCACATTGCTTCATGGCAACATCTTCCTTGGACACATCTATTGTGCTATCAACTCAAGAAGAATATTCCTCCGGGGATGATGAAGGTGATGATGAAGAAGATGCAACCTCTAATGGATTGGTCGCTCTTGCCTCCCTCTCCACTAACTCTTCATCACCAAGTGAATCCCCCAATGAGATCATTCATGTGGAGGAAGAAAGTTGCCTCATGGCCAAATCCTCCGAGGTATCATCTCCTAGCCCCTCTATGCCTAACATATCAAGTGATCTAGGGGTTGATGATGCTAGTCTAAAAGTAAAACAAGAAATGTTAGAATTTGATGAATTCTTGCTTAACCTACAAGGTATCAACAAAAAGCATGTTTCAAATCTCATGGCTCGTTTAGCTCAACAAAATGATATGCTTGAGAAAAAGGGTCAAATAGAGAGAGAAGACTCTCTTGAAATCCATGCTCTTAAAAATGCCCTTGAGGAAAGTCAAGAAACTATAGCCTCTCTTGAGGAGAGGCTAGAAAGTCTTGAAGAGCCTCAAGATGAAATTAACAAGCTCACTAAAGCTAGAGATCATGCTAGGGCTAAGACTAAATTGCTTAAAAAGGAAAAGGCCCAATTTGGTGTTGATCATGAGAAACTTGTGAAGGATCTAGATGAACTAGACAAAGCTCACAAAGCTTTGAAGAGTGAATACTCTCTCCTATCCAAGTCAAATGAGCAACTTCAAATTAGGCTTGCTTCATATGATGTACCTAGTTCCTCTACCCCTTCTTGTGATCATGCAAATATTATTGAGGAAAATGCTAGGTTGAAGGATGAACTTGCTAAGGCCTCCTCTCCCCAAAGTAAACTTTCTTTGGATGATCTTTTGAGTAAGCAAAGATCAAACAATGGGAAGGAGGGCCTAGGTTACAACGCCAAGGCAAAGAAGGCAAACAAGCAAAAGGCCAAGCCCGCACAAGAGAAGAAGAAAGATATCACCAATGGTGAAGCCCCTAAGGGCAACACCACTAATGATGATAATGCGGGAAATGCTAACCCTCACTATGTGTTATTTAAAGATTATTATGGTGATGTTTATGCTAAATATGTAGGCCCATATGATGGTTATGTTGCTTGGTCTATTTGGGTCCCAAAGACCCTTGTTGCTAACAAAAGAGGACCCATTGTGAAATGGGTACCTAAATCCAAGAATTGATCTCATGTAGGACTATGCCGCCGGAGGTTCAAAATGGGTACTTGATAGTGGATGTACAAGTCATATGACCGGCGGCAAGAACCTCGTCAAGGAGTTGAGGCCCAACATAAACAATATCACCGTCTCCTTTGGCGATAATTCTACATCCGAGGTAATGGGTTTTGGCAAGGTTGTGGTTGCACACAACATAACACTTGTGGATGTCATGCTTGTCAAAACCCTTGGTTACAATTTACTTTCCGTTTCCGCCCTTGGCAAGATGGGTTTCGCCGTCTTTATTGATAATGATATTGTGGTCCTCTTGTGGAGCAAGACTCTAAAAGTCGCTTTCGTTGGGTATCGCGAACATAACTTGTATGTGGTGGACTTTTCGGGGACCACCACTTCAAGTGCGATGTGCCTATTCGGAAAGGCGGATGTGGGTTGGTTGTGGCATCGCCGCCTAGCCCATGTCAACATGAGAACTTTGCAAAGTCTTCACAAGGGGAACCATATTGTGGGACTAATGGAAAGTGTTTCTTTTGCCAAAGATCGTGTTTGTAGGGCTTGTGTTGAAGGCAAAATGCATGACTCTCCGCATCCAAGCAAGACTATCATCTCTTCCAAGAGGATCTTGGAGCTCCTTCATGTGGATCTCTTTGGTCCCGTTACTCATGCAAGTCTTGGTGCGAAGAAACATTGCTTGGTGATTGTTGATGATTACTCAAGATACACTTGGGTCTACTTTCTCAAGACGAAAGATGAGACTCAACAAATATTCATTGACTTTGCCACCGAGGTGCAACGCCAACACAACCTCCTCATTAAGGCAATAAGAAGTGACAACGGCTCCGAGTTCAAGAACTACACACTCAATGATTTTCTTAGTGATGAGGGGATTCGTCATCAATATTCCGCTGCTTACACCCCTCAACAAAATGGTGTTGCGGAGAGGAAGAACCGGACTCTTATGGATATGGCAAGGTCTATGATGGCGGAGTATAAATCCCGCTATAACTTTTGGGCCGAAGCCATCTCCACCGCTTGCCATTCTTCTAACCGGCTCTATCTCCGCAAGGGATTGAACAAGACTCCATATGAAATACTCACCGGCAACAAGCCTAATATCTCATACTTCAAGGTGTTCGGTTGTAAGTGTTTCTACCAAATCAAAGGAGTTCGTTTGTCTAAATTTGCTCCTAAAGCTTTGGAGGGTATATTTGTTGGTTACGGTGCCGAATCTCACACTTATAGAGTCTTTGATGTATCCTCCGGGATTATCATTGAATCTTGTAGTGTGAAGTTCGAAGAAAATGATGGCTCCCAAGTGGGGCAAGTTGATGTATGTGCAGGTGATGAAATACCTCAAGATGCCATAGTAAGAATGGGTGTCGGATTTTTCCGCCCCATTGAGGGACACGGTGTGGCGTCTCGGGAAGGACTATGCTCTACCACGGTGGAGCCCTCATCCTCTCAACATCAACAAACCCCATCAAGTGAAGCTAATGATGCACCAACCCAAGAACAAGAAGAAAACCCTCCCTCTCATGTACAAGATCAAGGACAAGATCAACCAAGCATTCAAGATCAACCATTTGATATTTGCACCTCACCAAACATTGTCCAAGATCAAGCACATGAGGTTGAGCATTCTCAAGAAATTGAGGAAGCTCAAATTGAAGGTCAAGACGGGGACCCAAATGATCAAGTTGATCAAGTGACACCTCCAAGGCCTAGAAAGACCAAGGAGGAGATCGAGGCCCGTCGTCTAGCAAGAAGAGATAGGATCCTTGAAATTCGTGGACACACTCATGACAAGGTCCTTGGTGATGTTCGAGCAAAGGTCTCCACAAGAAGGCAATTGGCTAACTTTAGCAATCATCATGCTTATATCTCCGTTGTGGAACCCAAGAAAGTATTTGAAGCCCTTGAAGATTCAGATTGGGTGGATGCCATGCATGAGGAACTCAACAACTTCAAGCGCAACAAAGTGTGGACCTTAGTAGAGAAGCCAAAGGAGTGCCGCAATGTTATAGGCACTAAGTGGATATTCAAGAACAAGCAAGATGAGTTTGGGAATATTGTGAGGAACAAGGCAAGATTGGTGGCTCAAGGTTTCTCTCAAGTTGAAGGGATTGACTTTGGAGAGACCTATGCTCCCGTGGCTCGTCTTGAGTCCATCCGTATCCTTCTTGCTTATGCATCGCATCATAACTTTAAGTTACAACAAATGGATGTTAAGAGTGCATTTCTTAATGGTCCTTTGCATGAAGAGGTTTATGTTAAGCAACCCCCGGGGTTTGAGGATCCCAACTTTCCTAACCATGTCTACAAGCTTGATAAAGCACTTTATGGTCTCAAACAAGCTCCTAGAGCTTGGTACGAGCACCTTAAAGAATTGTTGGTAGACCGTGGGTTTGATGTTGGGCTAATCGACCCCACTCTTTTTACTAAGAGGGTTAATGGGGAGCTTTTCGTTTGCCAATTATATGTTGATGATATTATCTTTGGCTCCACTAACAAAGCTTTCAATGATGAATTTTCAAAGCTTATGACCGATAGGTTTGAGATGTCTATGATGGGAGAGATGAAGTTCTTTCTTGGTTTTGAGATCAAGCAATTGAGAGAGGGAACCTTCATCAATCAAGCAAAATATCTCCAAGACATGCTCAAGAGGTTCAAGATGACCGAGTTGAAGGGTGTGGCCACTCCTATGGTCACCAAATGTCATCTTGCACTTGATCCCAATGGTAAAGAGGTGGATCAAAAGGTATATCGCTCCATGATTGGATCCTTGCTTTACCTTTGTGCATCTAGACCGGACATAGTGTTGAGTGTTGGTGTGTGTGCAAGGTATCAAGCTTCTCCTAAGGAGAGCCACATGATAGCTCTCAAAAGAATCTTTCGATATTTGGTTGATACCCCAAGATATGGTATTTGGTACCCCAAAGGCTCAAGTTTTATTCTCAATGGATATACCGATGCGGATTGGGCGGGTGACAAGGATGATAGGAAATCAACTTCCGGGGCTTGCCAATTCCTTGGTAGGTCCTTGGTGTGTTGGTCTTCTAAGAAGCAAAATTGCATATCTCTCTCCACCGCCGAAGCCGAATATGTTGCCGCCGCAAGTGGATGCACTCAATTGTTATGGATGAGGCAAACTTTAAAGGAATACGGTGTCATTTGTGACAAAGTGCCTCTATTATGTGACAATGAAAGTGCCATCAAGATTGCCTATAATCCGGTGCAACATTCAAGAACGAAGCATATTGAGATCCGGAATCATTTCATTAGAGATCATGTTGCCCGTGGTGACATTGAGCTCATCTATGTTCCAACCAAAGATCAACTTGCCGATATATTCACGAAGCCTCTTGATGAAGCAAGATTCTCTTATTTGAGGAATGAGCTAAATATCATTGATTCAAGGAGTATAGCTTGACCATCTTGCAAACACACCTTTGTCTCAAAACTTTATTTGGTTTAGATGTGGGCATGGAAATAGGGGGAGTGCGGTTTAAACTATTGAGCTATCCCTCCCCCCATAATGCCAACATTAAATAAAATCATTCTCTTTATATCATATAATGATATGTGAGCTTCAATGATGAGTAGTGGTTTTGGGCCCAAGATATATCTTCGCGGTGCCATGCCATAACACTCATATATGGTGGCCTAGGCTGATGTCTACGGGTGCTTCTATTCTTGTAGACAGTGTTGGGCCCCCAAGAGGAGAGGTTTGTAGAACAGCAGCAAGTTTCCCTTAAGTGGATCACCCAAGGTTTATCGAACTCAGGGAGGAAGAGGTCAAAGATATCCCTCTCAAGCAACCCTGCAATCACAAAGCAAGAAGTCTCTTGTGTCCCCAACACACCAAATACACTTGTCAGGTGTATAGGTGCACTAGTTCGGCGAAGAGATAGTGAAATACAAGTAATATGGATGTATATGAGTGGTAATAGCAATCTGAATAAAATATGGCAGCGAGTAAACATGCAACAAAACAGTAAGTAAACGGTGTTTTCAGTATTGGAAACAAGGCCTAGGGATCATACTTTCACTAGTGGACACTCTCAACATTGATCGCATAATAAATACTTCTTCTCATATGTGCTACATACACTCTTGTTTGATAATGAACATCATTCGTTGCGTAGGATTACACGAACCCTCAATGCCGGAGTTAACAAGCTCCGCAACATTCGATATTCATGTTTAAGTAACCTTAGAGCATAATAGATCATTGCAAAATAAACCAAGAACTAACATAGCGCACGCACTGTCCACATTACACTATGAAGGAGGAATAGATCACATCAATACTATCATAATGACAATTAACTCCACGATCTACAAGAGATCATGATCATAGCCTACGACAAGAACCACACGGTGCACGCACTGATCACCTTTACACACATGCAGGAGGAATAGACTACTTTAATAACATCACATGAGTAGCACACAACTAGCAGCGATACAAAGCTCATCATATGGATCTCAATCATGTAAGGCAGCTCATGAGATCATTGTATTGGAGTACAGAGAGAGAGATTAACCACATAGCTACGGTAGAGCCCTCAGCCCCAGGGGAGAACTACTCCCTCCTCATCATGGGAACAGCGATGGCGGTGAAGATGGCGGTGGAGACGGCTTCCGGGGGCAATTCCCCGCTCCGGCAGGGTGCCGGAACAGAGACTTCTGTCCCCCGAATCTTGATTTCGCGATGGCGGCGGCTCTGGAAGGTTTTTCTCCGTATCGTGGTCTCTGGCGGTGTTTTTAGGTCAGGGAGGCTTAAATAGGCGCCGAGAGGGAGTCGGAGGGGCCACGGGGTGCCCACACCCTAGGGGGGCGCGCCCCCCCTGGCCCGCGCCGGGGTGTGGTGTGGGGCCCCCCTGGCTCCCCTCTCATCCCCCTCCGGTGCTCTGGAAGCTTCCGGGAAAAATAGGAACTTTGGCGGTGATTTCGTCCGATTCCGAGAATATTTCGTTACTAGGATTTCTGAAACCAAAAACAGCAGAAAACAAAGAATCGGCCTTTCGGCATCTCGTCAATAGGTTAGTTCCGGAAAACGCATAATAATGACATATAATGTGTATAAAACATGTAGATATCATCAATAAAGTGGCATGGAACATAAGAAATTATCGATACGTTGGAGACGTATCAGCATCCCCAAGCTTAGTTCTGCTCGTCCCGAGCAGGTAAAACGATAACAAAGATAATTTCTGAAGTGACATGCCATCATAATCTTGATCATACTATTTGTAAACATATGTAATGAATGCAGCGATCAAAGCAAAGGTAATGACATGAGAAAACAACTGAATCATAAAGCAAAGACTTTTCATGAATAGTACTTCAAGACAAGCATCAATAAGTCTTGCATAAGAGTTAACTCATAAAGCAATAAATCAAAGTAAAGGTGTTGAAGCAACACATAAGAAGATTAAGTTTCAGCGGTTGCTTTCAACTTGTAACATGTATATCTCATGGATATTGTCAACATAAAGTAATATAACAAGTGCAATAGGTAAACATGTAAGAATCAATGCACACAATTTACACAAGTGTTTGCTTCTAAGATAGAAAGAATAGGTAAACTGACTCAACAATAAGGTAAAAGAATGGTCCTTCAAAGAGGAAAGCATCGATTGCTATATTTGTGCTAGAGCTTTGATTTTGAAAACATATAGAGAGCATAAAAGTAAAGTTTTGAGAGGTGTTTGTTGTTGTCAACGAATGGTAGCGGGTACTCTAACCCCCTTGCCAAACAAACCTTCAAAGAGCGGCTCCCATTTTATTTTGTTTTTGGGTGGCACTCCTTCCAACCTTTCTTTCACAAACCATGGCTAACCGAATCCTCGGGTGCCTGCCAACAATCTCATACCATGAAGGAGTGCCTTTTTATTTTAGTTTTATTATGATGACACTCCTCCCCACCTTTGCTTTCTCAAGCCATGGCTAACCGAATCCTTCGGGTGCCGTCCAACAATCACATACCATGGAGGAGTGTCTATTTTTGTTAATTAATTTGGGACTGGGAATCCCATTGCCAGCTCTTTTTGCAAAATTATTGGATAAGCGGATGAAGCCACTAGTCCATTGGTGAAAGTTGCCCAACAAGATTGAAAAATAAACACCACATACTTCCTCATGAGCTATAAAACATTGACACAAATAAGAGGTAATAACTTTTGAATTGTTTAAAGGTAGCACTCAAGCAATTTACTTTGGAATGGCGGAGAAATACCATGTAGTAGGTAGGTATGGTGGACACAAATGGCATGAATATTGGCTCAAGTATTTGGATGCATGAGAAGTATTCCCTCTCGATACAAGGTTTAGGCTAGCAAGGTTATTTGAAGCAAACTCAAGTATGAAATGGTGCAGCAAGACTCACATATAAACATATTGTAAGTATTATAAGACTTTACATCGTCTCCTTGTTGTTCAAACACCTCAACCAGAAAATATCTAGACTTAGAGATACCAATCATGCAAACCAAATTTTAACAAGCTCTATGTAATTATTCATTAATGGGTACAAGGTACATGATGCAAGAGCTTAAACAAGATCTATATGAGCACAACAATTGCCAAGTTTCACATTATTCAAGACATTATACCAATTACTACATGTAGCATTTCCCGTTTCCAACCATATAACAATTAACGAAGCAGTTTCAATCTTCGCCATGAAAATTAAAAGCTAAGAACACATGTGTTCATACGAACCAGCGGAGCGTGTCTCTCTCCCAAACAATCATTTATTCAAACAAAAACAAAAACAAAAGCATACAGACGCTCCAAGTAAAGAACACAAGATGTGACTGAATAAAAATATAGTTTCAAGAGAAGGAACCTGATACTTTGTCGATGAAGAAGGGGATGCCTTGGGCATCCCCAAGCTTAGATGCTTGAGTCTTCTTGAAATATGCAGGGATGAACCACCGGGGCATCCCCAAGCTTAGACTTTTCATTCTTCTTGATCGTAGTATATCATCCTCCTCTCTTGACCCTTGAAAACTTCCTTCACACCAAACTTCAAGCAAACTCATTAGAGGGTTAGTGCATAATCAAAAATTCACATGTTCAGAGGTGACACAAACATTCTTTTCACTTCTGGACATTGCACATAACTTCTGAAAGTTAATGGAACAAAGAAACTCATTCAACTTAACAAAAGCGGCAATGCGAAATAAAAGGCAGAATCTGTCAAAAACAGAACAGTCCGTAAAGACGAATTTTAAGATGGCACCAGACTTGCTCAAATGGAAAAACTCAAAACTAATGAAAGTTGCGTACATATCTGAGGATCACGCTCGTAAATTGGCAGATTTTTTCGAATTTTCTACAGAGAACTGAGCCCAGATTCGTGACAGACAGCAATGCTGTTTCTGCGCAGCGATCCCAAATATAACATCAACTTTGACATAGAAACTTTACTTGGCACAAAAAACATGATAAGGAGAGGTTGCTACAGTAGTAAACAACTTCCAAGACACAAATATAAAACAAAGTACTGTAGCAAAATAACACATGGGTTATCTCCCAAGAAGTTCTTTCTTTATAGCCATTAAGATGGGCTCAGCAATTTTGGTGATGCACCCGCAAGAAATAGTATTTGAAGCAAAAGAGAGCTTCAAGAGGCAATCCAAAACACATTTGAGCCTAACATGCTTCCTATGCAAAAGAATATTATACACAAATGAATTCATGAAGAGCAAAGTGACAAGCATAAGAGGATAAAACACGAGTAACTTAAAGATTCTCAACATAAAGAGGGGAAACTTAATATTATTAAGATGCATATAAACATATTTCCCTCTCTCATAATAACTTTCAGTAGCATCATTGATGAAATCCACAATATACCCGTCACTTAAAACATTCTTATCATGGTTCATATGCATAGAAGTATCATTAATTTTGGCATAAGAAGAGTTATTCTCATTAATAGTAATTGGAGCAAGATTATTATCAAGAATTTGAACATGGTAAACAAGTTGCATATTAAAAGAATTGTTTTTGGCAAGCCCATCATAACTATGACAAGTTTCATAAGGATAATTGTAACATGTGTCATATACATCTCTATAGCAATTATCTAAACCTGAATATGTAATATCATCATTTTCACTAAAAGTAGATGTCTCAAATACAGGATCTTCAAGCACAACATCCCCAAGCTTAGAGCTTTCAATATCATCGTTTAAGGGGACATGAATAATGCTATCATCATTAATTTCATAATCAGTACCAAAGAGATTTCCAATATCAAAGCTAGTGTGCTCATTCAAATCATGATCGCTAATGTATGTAAAGGGCATAGGAAGATCATCGTATTCAGATTCATTATCACAATAATCATTAGGAGCAACATACTTACGGTTACCTAGAGTTATCTCGTTCACGCGGGGATACACCGTTACCTCTTTCTTTTTATTCTCCTTCTTCTTCTTCTTCTTCTTCTTCTTCGTTCCCTTCTTCTTCTTCTTCTTCTCCTTCTCCTCGTTCCCTTCTTTAGGAGGAAGAGGCTTGAAGGGTGGCTTGTCCGCATAACCTGATTTGCTTTTAGAAACAATAGAAGAAACTTGGGAGGATCCCTCCTTTTCATTAATTAGTTGAAAACACACAGCGGTCCTATCATATTTTGGCAAGGTGTCATCTTCTAAAATATTTTGTATGTAAGTATTTGTATGGCTATTATTAATGCAATAAGAAAGACAACCATGCAGGACATCATCAATATCAAGATCGTTAATATTTAACAAAGAAATTTTTCTTGATAACTCTTCACACTTCAAAAATAAGGTAAGTTCATCATGCTGATTAGGAGTAATTTCATCATCACAATACAAATTTGCAGCACTTATGGGGTTCGAATTATCATTGGAGGAACATTGAAAATTAAAATGACCAACTCTATGGCAAAGTTCACAAATAAAAGGATAGAGGGCACACACTTTTTCTCCAAGATCATCTAGAGCTCTAGACCACTTTCTAGTTTTTTCATTTCTGTGATGGATACAATATTCATCTTCTATTTGATTAATTCCACAAGGTCTATGTATTCCACAAAAATTAACATGCTTATAGGAAATAGCATTCTTAGGAGTTTGAGCATGCTTATTGCAATCATCAACAACAATGTCATTCTTCATGCAAGCCTCTTTAAAAGGTTCATGATACTTATCAAAATTCTTTTTAGGCAATTCTAAATGAGAAGCAAAGGCTTTATAAAGATTTGCAGCAACTTGAGAGTCAAGACCATAAGTAGCACTCATATTTCGAAATTTATCATTATTCATAAAAGTTTCAATGCATTCATAATCATAGTTTATACCTGACTCTTTACCTTTGTCGTTCTCCCAATCTTCAGCGTTCTCCTTAATCCGATCAAGAAGGTCCCTTTTAAACTCTTCTTTATTGCTCGTGAATGATCCAGAACAAGTAGTATCCAGCAAGGTCTTATCTTGAAAAGAAAGTCTTGCATAGAAATTATCAATGATGATATTACCTGGAAGCTCATGATTGGGGCATTTGAGCATTAAAGTCTTCAATCTCTCCCATGCTTGGGCAATACTCTCTCCATCATGAGGCCAAAAATTATATATATGGTTTCGATCTTTGTGAATTTCACTTGGAGGATAGAACTTGGAATAAAATAGAGGCACAATATCCTTCCAATCAAGAGAGCGCCCGTCCTTCAATAGTTTATACCAATGCGCCGCTTCACCAGATAGCGACATAACAAATAATTTCTTTCTAACTTCATCCATTGAAATACCTGCACACTTGAATAACCCGCATAATTCATGCAAAAACAGTAAATGATTCCTAGGATGGACAGTTCCATCCCCTTCATAGCGGTTATCCATAACACGTTCAATAATTTCCATAGGTATTTTATACGGAATACTTTCAGCAGGTGGATTTAAAGTATCAGAAGCATCATTAGAGTTATCGCATATGGGAGATAAAGCATTATCGGAGCAAAATATTTCTTCCAAAGCGGAGGAGCTAAAAAGATTATTTTTATGTAAACTAGCTTCCCCAAGCTTAGACTTCTTCATAGCATTAGCAGTAATTGCATTCATACTAATAACATTGCTACTATCATGTAAATAAGGTTCCATAGGTTTTTTAATTTTTGTATCAAACAATTCTAAATCAGGAAAAAGATTAAAAAGGTCACTAATTTTTTTGTTGTTTTCCATTATGCCTAACTAGTGAAAATAAAAACAAGAAACAAAAAGATGCAATTGCAGAGTCTAAAGGAAATAGCTTCGAGCACACACACAATGGCGCCAGAAAAGTACTGTTACTTGGAACCGGAGTGTGAGTACCTTTTACCTTTCCTCCCCGGCAACGGCGCCAGAAAAGTGCTTGATGTCTACGGGTGCTTCTATTCTTGTAGACAGTGTTGGGCCCCCAAGAGGAGAGGTTTGTAGAACAGCAGCAAGTTTCCCTTAAGTGGATCACCCAAGGTTTATCGAACTCAGGGAGGAAGAGGTCAAAGATATCCCTCTCAAGCAACCCTGCAATCACAAAGCAAGAAGTCTCTTGTGTCCCCAACACACCAAATACACTTGTCAGGTGTATAGGTGCACTAGTTCGGCGAAGAGATAGTGAAATACAAGTAATATGGATGTATATGAGTGGTAATAGCAATCTGAATAAAATATGGCAGCGAGTAAACATGCAACAAAACAGTAAGTAAACGGTGTTTTCAGTATTGGAAACAAGGCCTAGGGATCATACTTTCACTAGTGGACACTCTCAACATTGATCGCATAATAAATACTTCTTCTCATATGTGCTACATACACTCTTGTTTGATAATGAACATCATTCGTTGCGTAGGATTACACGAACCCTCAATGCCGGAGTTAACAAGCTCCGCAACATTCGATATTCATGTTTAAGTAACCTTAGAGCATAATAGATCATTGCAAAATAAACCAAGAACTAACATAGCGCACGCACTGTCCACATTACACTATGAAGGAGGAATAGATCACATCAATACTATCATAATGACAATTAACTCCACGATCTACAAGAGATCATGATCATAGCCTACGACAAGAACCACACGGTGCACGCACTGATCACCTTTACACACATGCAGGAGGAATAGACTACTTTAATAACATCACATGAGTAGCACACAACTAGCAGCGATACAAAGCTCATCATATGGATCTCAATCATGTAAGGCAGCTCATGAGATCATTGTATTGGAGTACAGAGAGAGAGATTAACCACATAGCTACGGTAGAGCCCTCAGCCCCAGGGGAGAACTACTCCCTCCTCATCATGGGAACAGCGATGGCGGTGAAGATGGCGGTGGAGACGGCTTCCGGGGGCAATTCCCCGCTCCGGCAGGGTGCCGGAACAGAGACTTCTGTCCCCCGAATCTTGATTTCGCGATGGCGGCGGCTCTGGAAGGTTTTTCTCCGTATCGTGGTCTCTGGCGGTGTTTTTAGGTCAGGGAGGCTTAAATAGGCGCCGAGAGGGAGTCGGAGGGGCCACGGGGTGCCCACACCCTAGGGGGGCGCGCCCCCCCTGGCCCGCGCCGGGGTGTGGTGTGGGGCCCCCCTGGCTCCCCTCTCATCCCCCTCCGGTGCTCTGGAAGCTTCCGGGAAAAATAGGAACTTTGGCGGTGATTTCGTCCGATTCCGAGAATATTTCGTTACTAGGATTTCTGAAACCAAAAACAGCAGAACAAAGAATCGGCCTTTCGGCATCTCGTCAATAGGTTAGTTCCGGAAAACGCATAATAATGACATATAATGTGTATAAAACATGTAGATATCATCAATAAAGTGGCATGGAACATAAGAAATTATCGATACGTTGGAGACGTATCATAGGCCACCACACTCTTCTTCGTGAAGAGTTGGAGTTGTTTGGTTTTCTCATTGGATCTTTTTGACATCTCCTTGTTTATGGGAAATCACTCATTTTTGGCCTTTATTTGCATTATTTGCAAAAATGAGTGATCATGTACCATCTCACAGTTTGGCGTATCTATCCTAAGCCTATCTCATCTAAGACATTTCCCTCACCTCTCAAGTGCATCATGTTCGTGGCAAAATCCTGCTTCTAGGCTCTGTTTTCTTCCCCACCGGAAGTTCCGGTCGTTTGGACCGGAAGTTCCGGCTGGTATCCTTTCACCTGGTTCACCCGGCTCGTTTCCTAACTGGCTGGTTCCTGCGAGACCGGAAGTTCCGGCTCCAGCGAGCGGAACTTCCGGCCTTAAGTGACCACTATATAAAAGGGCCGAACGGGTGAGCAGTTCCATCTTCATCTATTCCCCACTTTCCAAGATCTATTCTGTGGTGCTCCTCCCCTGTGACGGCTGCTGCTCCTCCGGCCAGATCTCTCTCCTCCGGCGACCTCCGCCGGATCGGCTCCGTGGATCGGCATCCACTCCCTCTCCTCTCCCATGGCCCCTCCCGGTTTGTGCCCTCTCCCTCTCTATGTGTGGGTAGACCTCACTAGATGAAATATAGGGCATACTCTAGGCAATGCTATGGTAGAACATCTTTAGATGCCCTCCCCTGACTAGAACATGCTTAGGATGTTGGTGTAATGTAGATTATCAAGTCATGGCCTCAGATCTGGTGAGAAATTGTGCTGTTTTTCGAACAGCCGGATGTTCCGGCTCCATGGGCCGGAACTTCCGCCGCGGGGCGGAACTTCCGCCGGTTCTCACCGGAACTTCCGGCCTGGCGAGTTTTTCTGCAATTGCTCAATATCCTGTGCAGGCTCTAGTTCCTTGTTTTCCTTGTCCTTGTGCACTTTTGTTTCATACCTATCATGCTGTCTCCACCCAGGTTCTTCCAAGAAGAGGAACAAAGGTCACGTGGACGAGATTGAGGAAGAACTTGAGCAAACACGGCCTTCAAAGCTCACCTCTCGTCAGCAAGCATCTCAAAGGTCAAAGACACCCGCTGCTCGGGGCAAGAACATCCATGTATCCGTGAAGAACATGCAATATCCTGAGTACAAGGAGATCCGTGACATGAACCCGTACCTCACTCCTCGGAGCAACCGGGTTTCGGATAAGCGCTTCCACAACAAGACTCAAGAGGAGATCTTCTATGAGGTGTATGTGCCATTCAAGAAGGGGGTAACCCCTCAACATGCTATTGACACCGGCAAGATGGCCGCTTCGAAGTACTTTGAGGAAGCTTATGCCATGTGTGGAGAGTTTGGGCTCTATCCCATAATGGAGCTCACCAAGGAGTATGATGTGGAGATGATTCATCAATTCTATGCCACCGTTCATTTTGACACGGATGAAGCCAAAACCTTCCGGTGGATGTCTCATGAGAAGCTTCTTGAGTCCAACTTGGCGAAGTTCGGGGATGCCCTTGGATACCCGCGCCTCCCGGGCGTTGATGCAAATGGATGGAGGTGCCACGACAGTTCTTTCTCTCAACCAAGGGAAGTGTTGGAGCCCCTCTATATCAAAGGTTGGGGCATCCCGGGCAAGAGTGCGGATCTTCTCCCTACTTGGGACATCATGCTTAGGGTCTACCGGGAAACCATTGGACCAAAAGGTGGCAACCTTGATGAGCTGCACTTGTATGAAGTCGACCTTATGGCAAACTCGTTTGCAAAGAGGGGCACCGGTGAGAAGATTGATGTGATGGACTACATCTACAATGAGATGTGGTCATGTGTTATGGAGAAGAAGCTTCCCGCCTATGCTCCGTACATTATGAAGCTCATTGAGGACACTTGGGTGGCTACTTGTCAGACTTCCCTCATCCACTCCATTCCTCTCAACGTCACCATGCATGATGTGAAGGTTCTGAGGACCAAGCGCCACAACACTCCTATTGAAGATGTGCCTCCCAAGGATGAGAAGCCACCTAGCTGGGCTTCTAAGCTTGCTCGCCGCATGAGACAGATCTTTTGCCTCACCGCTGCAGTCAACCACCGCCAGTATCAGCAGCACGCAGAAGCCAAGAAGTCTCGAGTTCGTCAGAAGAGCATCATGAGGGCTCTTGCAGTGGACGTGTCTCCTCCCGGATCCGAGGAGAATATCACTCCGGAGGCCGAGTGGATCTCTCAGCATGGTCTTCCTCTTCCTCCCGATGGGCTTGAGATCGAGTCTCCTCCACACACTCCACCCTACCCCGGCGCCCCATCGGATCTTCCTCCCGGCTGGGCTAACGCCGACCCTTGGGACGTGTAGTTGCTCCTTTCCCTTTTTGGTGCCTTGATGCCAAAGGGGGAGAGTGAGACCTTATAGGTTGCTCTCCGGTGGGTATTTGCATGGGGGGAGTCACAAGCTCGTATTTGGCTTTGATTTTTATCGCTTGTGATTCTATTTGTCTTTGTGGTTGAACTATGTCGTCTATCTATGTGGTTGAACTATGTCCTTAGTTAATTTGGCTTGTAAAACTTTATCTATGTGGATGGTTATCTCCGTTTATGTGTCTTCCATGGGTATCTATATGTGCTTGATTCTATTATCAATATGCTTATCACTATATTGTATTGCTAACCCTTGGAAGACGGATGCTAGATATAGGGGGAGCTTCCTATACCCCTATGCTCATATCTAGGGGGAGCTCCTCTATATTCATTCCTTGCAAATACGTGTGTTGTCATCAAACACCAAAAAGGGGGAGATTGAAAGAACATTTCCCGCCCTTTTGGGTTTTGTGTGTTTGATGTCAACACTAGGTATTCATTTATGTGTGTTGATGTAGACAGGTACAAGTTTTCGAAAAACCCTGTCGATCGGTAAAGTGGAGTGGTTATTCTGAAGCCATGAAGGTTTTCCTGTTCTGGCGGAAGTTCCGGTGCCAGCAGCCGGAAGTTCCGCCCTGTTGCTTCCCGCAGAAGGCCTTCAGCTTCACTCTGTGTTCAGTTTTCCTTCTCCGGCCGGAAGTTCCGGAGAAGATGGCCGGAAGTTCCGGTCAAGCGGAACTTCCGCCCAACTTCCGGACAAGTTCCGAAAGTCGGCATTTGTGGCTCAGTATGTTCCCGTAAGGTTTTTGCCCTATTTCGGAACTTGGCCGGAACTTGGCCGGAACTTCCGGTCACCGGAAGTTCCGCCCTAGTTCCGCCCTAGTTCCGCCCTCACCGTTTTCTGACAGGTTGACTGACGAAGACTGCACCAGGCGGAAGTTCCGGCTCTCTTAGCCGGTACTTCCGGTGCCGGCCGGAACTTCCGGCCCTCCAGGCCGGAACTTCCGGTGTTACGAGAAATGGTCCAAACGGTCAGATCTGAGAGCTCCAATCATATAAATAGCTCTCTTCTCCAACGGGACAAGCTGCTCAATTATTGCACAAGAAATCTGCCAAGCTTCACCACCATTAGAGCCACCTCAAGAAACACAAGATTTGCAAGATCTCCTTCCTTCCCCAACCAAAGTTCTTGATCTTTGGGGATTCGAAGGAGAAGCCACCGATCTACATCCTCACCGAAGCGTTCTTCATTTCCCCCTCACTTGTTTGAGGGATCTCATGCTAGTGTTCCTATTTGGTTCCCTAGTTGATTTGTCGTTGATGTATTGTTGTTGATTGTTGTATTGTTACAGATTTGGGAGCCTCCAATTCAGTTGTGGATGTGTGCCCCAAGAACCTTGTAAAGGCCCGGTTTCCGCCTCGAGGAAATCCCTTAGTGGAAGTGGGCTAGGCCTTCGTGGCGTTGCTCACAGGAGATCTGAGTGAAGCCTTCGTGGCTGTTGGTTTGGCTTGCGTAGCAACCACACTCCTCCAAACGTAGAGTACCTTCTTGCAAAGGAAGGGAACTACGGGAATCATCTCCGTGTCAACGCGTGCTACACTCTCGGTTACCTCTATCCCACTCTATCTCCTATATATTGCGTAGCTATATCTTGCTTAGTTGATAACCTTGTCATATAGGTGAATTCACTTAGTTGCATATCTAGAGAATTTACCTTTGTGTCAAACCTAAATTGAAAAAGAACTAAAAATTGGTTAGCACCTATTCACCCCCCCCCCTCTAGGTGCGGCATACGATCCTTTCACCCGCATAAGTCCTTTCCAAAATTGTGAATCAGTAGGTTTTGCTTCAGCTTGTGAAAGAGTTTTATTCTTGAGATATTTATTATACAACAGTTGCTGCCACATACCCTCTTCCGAAAGCAATTTAAACAGCCATTTACTGAGTAAGCATTTGTTTTTTAACTCAAGTACTTCGATCCCTGATCCCCCCTGATCTTTAGGTCTACACAAAATATTCCATCTAGAAAGTCGATATTTCTTTTTAGTCTCATCTGATTGCCAAAAAAAATTTGATCTATAGAAATCTAACCTTTTCCTCACCCCAACTGGGATTTCAAGGAAGGATAACATGAACATTGGGAGACTTGTTAGAACCGAATTGATTAGAACTAGTCTATCACCGTATGAAAGCATTTTCCCACGCCAACAACTTAGCTTAGATGCAAAACGATTCTCAACAGGGTTCCACTCAGCATTTCGGAGTGCCCTATAGTGTATAGGAATACCCAAATATCTGAAAGGTAAGGATCCAGTTTCGCACCCAAAAATATTTTTATATTGATGCTCCCTATCCTGAGCCTTACCGAAGAAAAAAAATTTACTTTTATGAAAATTTATTTTAAGGCCTGATAGTTGCTCAAAGATAGACAAATAAGCTTCATATGAATCGCTTTAGCTAAATCATGTTCCATAAATAATATCGTATCATCCGCATATTGCAATATAGAAATCCCCCCATGAATCAGATGTGGTAACAAGCTTCCAACTTTCCCTTCTTCCTTAGCCCGAGAAATAAGGATAGCCAACATATCGGCAATAATATTAAATAGTATCGGGGACAACGGATCACCTTGGCGCAAACCTTTCCTAGTTTGAAAAAAATGTCCAATATCATCATTAACTCGAATACCTACACTCCCCCCTTGCACATATTGTCTAATCCTCTCACACCAAATAGGATCAAAGCCTTTCATACGAAGGACTTGTTGCAAAAAAGGCCATTTTACCTTATCATAAGCCTTCTCGAAATCAATTTTGAAAAGAACCCCATCAAGCTTTTTCCTATGTAATTCATGTATCGTCTCGTGTAAGACCACCACTCCTTCTAAGATATGTCTTCCTGGTATAAACGCAGTCTGTGTCGGTTTGATAACTTTCTGAGCTACTTCTGAAATTCGATTCGTCGCAACTTTAGTAAAAAATTTGAAACCAACATTCAGTAGGCAGATGGGTCTATATTGTTGAATTTGGGTGGCGTTTTCTTTTTTTGGGAGCAAAGTGATAACTCCAAAGTTGAGTTTATACAAATCCAAATCTCCTTTTTGAAAGCACTCAAAAAGTGCCATCAAGTCTATTTTAATGACTTCCCAAAAGTGCTGATAAAATTCAGCCGGAAATCCATCGGGTCCAGGCGATTTATTATGCTCCATCTGAAAGATAGCTTTATGAATTTCCTCCATTGAGTAATTCATAATTAATAAATTATTTTCATTTGCCGACAGTTGTGGAATATCATCAGTTCTGCTTTCATCCAAAGTGACAGAACTTGGATCTGGATTGCCAAACAATTTTTTGTAGTATTCAGTTATGTAAATCTTTAGATTATCATTACCAACAATAGTACCCTCGTCTTGTTCTAGCTGAAATTTTTTCTTTTTCCGATGTTTCCCATTTGCTATTAGATGAAAATACTTAGTATTATCTCCTCCTTCTTGGATATATTTCACCTTAGCCCTTTGTGCCCATTTAATTTCTTCATCGCGCCTAAGCTTGTTTAATTTTTCGTTGGCTGTTTTCAGATCACTCCTCTCATTTGGAGATAGAGGAGCGGATTCTGCTTTAATATCCAAAGCGTCAATAATAGCTAACAGACATTCCTTTTCTCTTTTGTATTTTCCACTTAAATTTTTTGCCCAACCCCGTAAAAAACGACGTAAGTGTCTTATTTTATTTTGCCAGGTTTGTATAGGAGTCTTCCCAATAAGTCCAGCAGCCAGCTGCAATAATCTCGTGGAAACCCTCCGGTTCTAACCATGATAGCTCGAAAGTAAAACGAACCTTGTTTCCTACATGAGCTTGACGACCAGCGTCAATGAGCAAAGGGGTATGATCCGAACCTGCCCTAGTCAAAGCCCGGACAGATACCATTGGAAATTTTTGTTCCCATTCAACACTAGTTAGGACTCTATCCAATTTTTCATACGTTGGATTGTCTCTTCTACTTGCCCAAGTAAATTGTCTTCCTGGCAGCGCAATTTCTCTTAGATTCAGATTTTCAATTATAGCGTTAAAAACAAAAGGCCACCTAGGATTGAAGTTATCATTATTTTTATCCTCTGGTCTCCTTAAAATATTAAAATCCCCTGCTAGCAACATTGGGATAGTCTCAGAATCACACATCCTTACTAACTCCGCAAGAAAATCATGCTTGAACTTGTCCTGTGCCGCCCCATACACCGGCACAAATAACCATTCAAAACCATCTATCTTTGATTTAACAGCCAACTTAACACAAAAATCTCCACTATCAACTCTATTCACTTTCAACGTACCAGTATTTATTCCTACCAAAATACCCCCCGATCGTCCCCGCGGAGGTAAGCAAAACCAAGAGAACTCCTTTCCCGCCGACAAATCTCTAAGAAAAGGTATTGAAAAATGCGACCGGCCTGTCTCTAATAGAGCAAAAAAATCCAGGGCATACTCCCTAATAGCTTCTTTAACAAAAAGATGTTTTCCGGGGTCCTTAAAACCTTCACTGTTCCAGGTAACTCCTTTTAAATTATGCATTAAGATTTTGTAGTTTTAACACGAATACGTTACTCCTTCTAACATTTTTCTTATCATGAGATTTTTTCCGTCTTTTCTTATCTTTAGTAATGATAGGAGTAAACTTATTTAACTCATCCCCAACAAAATCCTCTTCATTTTCCAAATCTTCACACAAATTAGATGCACGGGAAACTATCAAACAAGCTGAATCAAAAGCAGTGTTGCTAGTTTTTTTATCATTTTTTCCAACACGGTAAGCATTCGGCCCATTTCAATTTGTTTCATTAAATTCACCGAAGCAATATTCTCCGAATGTGAATTACCCAACGATACCCCCAAAGAATTAGCATGCTGAATAATCTCATCCTCGGAGAAAGAAATTAAAGAGTTGGGTTAAACCCTAGCAGCTTATATAGTGCTGGCGAAACAATCATGTGTAGTCGACTACATTATCCATCATAGATCTCTAAACTCGTAGTTATGTCATGTGTGTTTGATGAATTTCTGCTTAAATAGCTAATTCGCTAGGCTTGATCCTATCAATTGGTATGAGAGCGTGAAATTGAACAAGAACGTGAAAAAAAGGGAATTCAAAGTCGGTGACATGGCGTATCAGAAGCTACATCCATATAGACACACATCTCTGAGTTTGTATAGATGCCCTAAACTGCACTCAAAATTACACCAAGGTCCATTTAGGGTTCGGGCAAAAATTGGTAATGTCCGTTGGAAATTACTCTTACCTGATGGCTCCCTATTGCATCAAACTTTCCATGTCGACCCAACTACAGTCCCAAATCCTTAGCTGCCAATACTAAATAGAGATTACACAATTCTAATTGCACATGAAGTAATGCTTGAATGAAAATAATTCCCATAGTTTAAGATTCTTGTGGTCCAATGACTAATTAAGTGGGTGAACTTTTCTGTCAATGAAGCTAATGAAGCTACCTGGGAGGACTTGCTTCACGCCTACATCGACTCATGGGCAACACCGATCTGAAGATCAACGGCCAAGATGGTCCCGGATGCCACAGTTTGAAATATGACAGTGAAGATTTACAAGCTGGCACTTCAGCTCAACCTCTCCATTGTTTGTCTTCTTCTTCAACCCATATTTAGCCTTGCATCTTCTAGGTTTGGGGCATCATTGTTGTATTTCTGTTAAACTATAGCCACTTCTGTAGAGTGTTGGCGAAACATTCCTCTTTAATCGGTTATATCGTCTCTGTACTAGCTCTCTGAACCCGTAGCTATGTCATGTGTGTTTACTCAATTTCTGCTTAAGTAGCTTGTTCGTCAGGCTTTCTGTCAGCTAGCTGGATAGTGACCCATTTTCTCGTACCAACATTTTTTTGAGATAGTATACACTTGAGTATATTAATAAACTGGTATATATTGAAGCAATAAGAGTGTCAGACCCGTGGTGCATTGTTCATTTTGTTCCACATTCATTCAGCACTTTCTGTCCTCATATTTATTATTACAAAATTTAAGCACAAAAGAGATAATAGATCTCGGGTAGAGAAAGTTTCATGCAGACAAATTGTTCGAGCCTGGTCAGTGCACAAAGTCTCATTTGAGATTACACAAGTACTGCAAGCATATGCAACTGGAAAAGTCATCGTGCTTCGTACATGTAACCAATTTTCATAGTACTTACTAGTTACTACTAGCCCTTGCTCTCTTCTTTGTATGGGCAACTCGATGCCGCTTGTGGAGTTGCCTTGGGCAGGCTGCTGCTGCTCATTTTCTCCATCTCCTGCAGCCGATATGGACCGGCCCCGTCGCCCGTCAGGGTATTTCATCGCTTGTGTTGGACTTAACCCTGTCCGGCGATACTGGAGTGTACGGAGGGGATGTCGGCCTGTATACCGGCGAGACTGGCCGGCTGTATGGATGGGATGTTGGCCTGTATACTGGCGAGACTGGCCGCCTGTATGCTGGAGATGTTGGCCTGTATACCGGTGATCTTGGACTGGATGAAGGGAGTGATGGATTATATGCCGGCGATGCTAGACGAGCAGGGAGTGATGGATGATATTGATACATCGGCGGTACATGTTTGGATCCGCTGTTCACGTCCTGAAACGGGGCAGCGGACGGGATCACCACCCCGGCACCATTGCTAGGGTCGACAACATGTCCGGCAAAGATGACTGCATCTGAACCCTCTTTAATGAGGAAGTAGGCAAACGGGTGGTCGGCGACGAAATCCACTCTCCGACGCAGATCTGGACTGTATGTAGGAGCACTAGGTGAAAATGCCATGGTGACAACGGCAGCTTCTCACTACCTCACGTGCACGGGTTACCGGCACTTTCTTGACGGCAGTTTAGAAAGATGCCTCCAATGCTAGTGATTAGCGGCACTTTCTGGGCGAGTGCCTTAAATTATGGCCTAATTAGCGGCATTTTTACAAGGAGCCGTTCATGTTTGATTATTACTGGCATTTTATTGAGTGCCTGCATTGTTTTCTGAAAATTGAAGGGCTTAAATGCAAAAAAACGAGCTGACCTCTCGACCCGACCCGACCCGACCCAGTCCTCTGGCTCCTCTCCTCCACTTACCCCTCTCTCGCGAATTGATTCCAGGATGCGCCGCCGCCGTGCGTCCGCCGCCGGCCGCCTCCGCCAGCTGCCTTCGCCGCCTCTAGCCACTCAGCGAACTGCGCCTTGCGCCCCTCCACTGGATCCCTACCCGCGTCCCACCGTTCCGCTCCTGAGAGCGAGGCAGCGGCTAACCCTAGCAGTGGGGTTTGGCATGGTCGCCGCCGCGGTTCCCGCGCCGCCACGCCTCGTGCTTCTCCCCTACGCCATCTGCGGCATGCTTCTCACCCCGGCCACGAGCTCCTGCTCCTCCGTCTTGTTGCCGTGCGGCTTGGCGCCGACCGCGTCGAGCCCTCACACGACGCCGTCCACCCCATCCCGTGCGGGGGGCCTGTGCTACACCCCG
This sequence comes from Lolium perenne, assembly GCF_019359855.2. Classification (NCBI taxonomy): domain Eukaryota; kingdom Viridiplantae; phylum Streptophyta; class Magnoliopsida; order Poales; family Poaceae; genus Lolium; species Lolium perenne. The sequence continues at coordinate 51,674,172 of NC_067248.2, read as the reverse complement.
CCATGGCCGCCTCGAGGACCGCAACATCGCCATGGACCACGACATTCAGGGCCTCCTCGTCGACAACCAGCGGTTCGCATCGAGCATCGCCGACCAGACCACGCGCATCGAGGCCGAGGCGCACACCGTCGCCGGCGAGGGTGGAGGTCCAGCAGCTCCTCGCAGACGTGCGGGTGATGGCTGCGCGTCCTCAGCGAGCAGCTAGGGCGTACCCAATCCGAGTCGGCCAAGGCTGGCAACATCGGTATCCAGGGAGATCGAGAAGGGAAGGTAAGCTGTCTGTTTAATTCCTTAGAATCAAAGGGCAGGCTCCTCTGACTACCCTTGTTCAAATTGAGACCAAAACCCTACTACGAGTTCATGTCATGACTCAGTTTTAGCACTCCACTAATTTGATTGATAGCACCAAAATCAAATGGACATTGTCCAGTATACATGATTGTTGATGGACACGAAGAGGATCTACTGCACATAGAAGGATTGATAGCTCTATGCGCAGAATGGACATTGTTCAGTATACATAACTGTGCCAATTGTTGCTTATTTTCTTGTCTTCTGTTATGATTATTGCTTGTTTACACAACACTAAAAAATCTTATTAGCTCAATGATTTGTCTAAATATCACTTTTATGTAGGTATGAGGATTGATGGGATGATGGAGTATTGATAAAGAAGCCCCAAAATATGTGGAGTGTCTGCTGGACTGGATTGAAGGCCAGCTTGACAATGAATCCTTATTCCTTAGAAGCTCGGTCCGTTGCTCGCATCATGGACCATTCTGAGTTTCTCAAACATGCTCATTATTATTGAGGCAGTCAAGTTTATATGATCTAAGGGTTAATTTTCTTTATCCAGGCACACCATTTCCACCTCGACTGCAGTGACGAGAGTCGACGGCGCTTTCCTCATGGCCCTGGTGGGCAATAACCACGGGATGATCCCTGCCTCCGTCTACTCATCCGGGGCTGGTGAGTGGACCGACACCATCTCCATTGGGCAGTAAATTGGCGTTGAGATCGACAATTTTGGGCACAACGCTGTTGTTGGAAATAAGGTATATCTCCCCTGTGGAGACTGGAGAGACAGACCTGGTAGTGGAGTACGACATGGGTGCACAAGAAATAAGGTATAGACTAGCATCGTTACTGCTTCTCAAACATGCACATGGCGTTCTCACCATATACACCATTGAAAAATATCTCAGTCATTTTACGTATAGCCGTGAGCCCACATATATCATTCACATTTTCAGAAGATTCTCAATGCAAGCTTGCCATTTACAGTGATCATCCTGTTGTTCATTGCATTTATTCCGCAGATCCATTGAGTACTGTGTTTATTGCATCGCCATATCTGCTTCATATATAAGTGTTATTCCATGATGATACAATACTACAATTGTGAATAACTTAAATTTCTTCTTGAGGATATAAATTCTAGGGATGATGCCCAGACAAGCCTAGATGAGATGAAGTGTTTGCTGCCCAGAACCCAGACTACCAGCTATGAAAAATTGAATAGCCAAAATGTAGAGTTTAAATTGTTCTTTCTGAATCTAGGATGGTGTGATTTAATCCTAAGATCTATTGATATTGAAATAGAATGTTATGGTCCTTGATACTGAAAATAAGCTTAACAATTGGGAACATCCCTCCGTTTCTCTCGTATGCGTGTGTGGCCTGTATCTGCAGTTTGCACACCCAAAATATAGTCTGCTGCATCTGTACTTATTAGTTTTGGTCACAACCAAAGAAATAGGGTGGTCTCCTTTAGGAGTTCGTTCAAATTTTAGATCCTTGTTTGAGTGGAATGTAAAATTGTAATTAAATTACAAGAAGTCTGGAATGTAAAATTTTGTATTATGCTTGACACTTGATTGACTCAACACACGCATGGTCGTTAGGATCCCTCGTGGAAGGGAAACCTTAGTTCTAGTTAGTAGATATGAGCAGTGTATGTTTTCCACCTATTTAATTTGTTGGCAGTAGCCAATCATCTGATTTGAACATGTTACTGTTGCTCTCTCTGCAGTGACCCCTTCCTGCCGGGTAAGGTTATTGACTTGATTGATGAAGCAGGTTCCCGTGTTAGGCTCATGCATGCACATGTACTAACTCTAAATTATTCTGATCGCGGAGAGCCACTTCACGGCATTGTTTCTGTCTAACCATTGATCCCTTTACGTTATAGCTCTCTGATGAAGCCAAGGAGCTGGACAAAAACTTTGCTGGATAACAAAAGACAAGAATGAGGCTGCACAAATAAGAATGGATAACAAAATACAAGAATGAGGCTGCACAAACAAGCTTACTTGGAAGCCCAAGTAAGAATGGATGACAGGTGCTTTCTAGCATTCAGTCTTCTCAGTTTGACTATACTTATATGCAGAAATACAATTCTAAGTGGTCTAGTAGGTCAAAAACATTAGTGAATCACATGCTGCCTTTCATATTGAAGAATGGACTATACTTATATGCAGAAATACAATTCTCGCCGCGGCCAATGAAGAAGCGCTCCCGCCGGATCCTCTTTAGTGAATCACATGCTGCCTTTCATATTGCAGATATAAGGATGACCGTAAATGCACCCATCTAATTGTTGAAGCTTTAGATCCCAGTGGAAAGATATCTTTGGCTCAAATTTCTCGAAAGCTTACACAGCTAGGCCTCAGGAATTCCAAGAAGAGGACAAAAGTTCCAGAGGCACCTCTCTCAGCTGAAAACCTAGCTACACAACCACAAAACCACGCGCTAGATGATCCTAAGCCAGAGAGTACCCGGTGAGTATTATAAACGACCTCAGTGGCCAGGCCACTGGTCCTGAACCTCTGTTACATGCTCAACAGTGAGTTATGAACAATTATTATCAAGATGAAATGCATTACTTTAGCATGCCAAAGATGTCTAAACAAGTGCGTTGTACACCCATTGCCGTACCCACATGTGTGAACCGAATTAAATACAATAATTTGTAGTGTCTTTTTATCAAGTCTAGCATGCATTTTCAGGCGCTGAAGGAAAAGGTTACATGGGTTAAGCAGTAATCATGACAACAGCTCTAGTCATCCAATATCATCTGATGAAGAAACACTGCAAGCACTTAAGAGCAGGCAAATTCCCGCTTTAAATTGCTTTCATGAGTTAATTTATTAGCTTGATACAGTTAGCGAAAGGATATCTTTGCAAGAAAATAACCAGGGAAAGAATATGGGAGTAGTGTATGTTTGAAACCTGAATTGACAGTACAGTAATTTTATCTTAGATATTGGTGGGTTCAATTTAATTGAGGCAATGTAGTTTTATCTTAGACTTGGCAGCTCCTTTTCCCCGAAAAAGGTGTAAGGCTAAGTGGCTAACAATAACCAGGGAAAGCATATGGGTTTCTAATTTTGATGACAATACAGTGGTTCGGGCTATTGTGTTTTCCCCTGTTTTTGTTTGTCTATCCTTGCAGCAGTGAGCGAGCGAGACCGTGTTATTGGTGTAGTTGCAGAAAACCTACTCCCGATTGTTAGCTAGATTGTTAACTTGTCCTACTTGATCCCATATTTCATGTATCGTAGCTTCCTGCAATATTTTTCGAACAGAAAATAGGCATTTTATTTGAATATTTTACTGACGTCCAAAGGCTGTTCCGGTCTATAGCAGTTCACAATTCGTAACTATAGTTTACTGTTTTAGAAATAAGTATAATGGGTTTTCATTTTGCTTGCAGATTCTACCAGAAGCTTCACTTCCGCTGGCCTGCTGCCGATGTTCCCAGTCGGCCACACCCCCAAACAGCAGCAGCACAAGTACAGCTGATGGATTTTACTATGCATCGGCTAGCACAGATATGTCTATTCTAACCTATGAAGACTTCAGGTGGTTCAGTAATGCTGAAAAAGGATGGTATGTCGCTTCTTTATGTTTTTAGCTGTTTGGAATAATACATCTATAACATATTTGCGAACCGGGGATTTAAAAGATATAGAGTTGTACCATGTTATTTTGCACAATGAATATTAATTGATTGTTCTCGTTCTTCCCACCTATGCATGAATGCTTGGTTTTTTCACATGTGTTATGTCGAAATTGCATTGTCATTGACAAGATTCGAGGCAAGGTATAAATGATTCTTCGTTGCTTAAAGTCTACTACTATTTACTTTTTCCTATAGACCCCAGTTTTCTGTAATGCACAACCTACTTTTTAGCCACTTTAAGCATGGTTAATGTCTTCAATTTATACCACCCCATTGGTGAGAACCAACATAGCATGGTTAGGCAAACCTCCCTAATTCTTATTCATCTGCTCAGTTATGTTATAATACATTGAAAGGATAAAGGAGCCTTAACTGTCTAATAACACATCTCTCTTGAGGTTTCGCTCTCTATGTATATTTCGATACAAGGTATTGTTCGAGGAAAAAAATAATTCTTTAAGCCATTATGTTCAGTTTTGGACTATTACCTGTGTAGAACCAACTGATATTTAGTTGCTGCAAATGATTTTTTTGTGTACTGTAATATCTTTCCTGTAATGAAATGCTTATGCCTCAAAATCACTTGATGTTTGTTGAGTTGGTGCTTCCGGAGGACTGGAAGCACACAAGCTAAAACATGAGGCCCAATAAACAAGTCATCGAGTACCAACCAATGCCTGAGCTCACTGGTTTTTACTATAAATGTGTATACTTCCTATTCTGTATACAAGATACCTATGTACTTGATAAATTTAATGTGTTACTACTTACTAGTTGCTGCAATTTGATTTTATTTTTGCAATGGGTAATATGTCTACTTCCCTGGTATAAGAAACATTGCTACTTTTGTCATGTTTGGTCTGTTTATTCTAGATATGATGGTACTGTGCTGACATTGGAGGAACAAGCAGCGAATCGGGAACAAATGAGGAAAATTGAGAACCTTTGGTCAGAGAAGTAAGATGGAAGCCAGTTAGATGAACCCTGTAGATGAACCTTGTTGTGTATTTTATCTAATGGTTTCAAACCATATTGTTCATGATGTGGAGATGAATCCTATTGGTCATGTAAGTTAGATGTCCTGATTGTGAACCCTTGAATGTTTCAGAATGTTGGTTTGAGACCTAGACTGCTTGGAAATATTGGTTTTAAACATTGTTTGACTTCTTGAGTTTGATGTATGCTTGACTACTAGATTGCTAGAATGTTTGCAGGCAGTATAACAACTTCAAAAAATGCCTAAGAAAATATTCAGCGGCACCAAAATTAAAAGCCTGAAAAAGTGATTGGAGGCATCCTCTAAAAGCGCCGACAAAAAATTTAGATGGCATTTTCGGAAAAGTGCCAGCAAAGAGATTTTGTGGCATTTTTAGAAAAGTGCCGGCAAAAAGATTCTGCGGCATCTTTAAAAAGTGCCGGTAAAAAGATTCCGCGGCATCTTCAAAAGTGCCTAAAATAGTAAATAACGGCATTTCTAGAAGTGCCTGGAAATACAACTGATGGCATTTTTCTGAAAAGTGCCGGCAAAAAGATTCTATGGCATTTTCGGAAAGTGCCAGCAAAAAGATTCCGTGGCATCTTTCAAAAGTGCCGGCAATACTAACTAGCGGCATTTTTGGAAGTGCCTTAAAATACAATTAACGGCACTTTTCTAAAAATGCCGGCAAAGACCTACCTCGACTAGAATAAACGCAGCACTTTTTTTTGTGTGCCTTGAAAAATCTTTGCCGGCACTTTTGGTGCCTTTGCCGGCACTTTTTTGTGCCGGCAATCTGGGTATGTGACGCAGTGTCTGTTCCTTCCTCGTTGACCTCGACGACAGCATTCTGGAAGACGTCCTGCACGTGGAGCGGCAAACTGGTGCTATCGTCCTCAAGCATCTCAGAGAGGTCAGCCTCTGGAGTGAAAGGTAGACGCAGCCCCAGATCTTTGAGGACATCGGTGACGCTGCTCTGGAAGGAGAGCTCGAACTTGGGCACCCTCAAGTTGCCGACCTTGACCCTGCTCTCTGGCAGATGCTCGCGTAGGAAACCTGGGGACGAGGTTACCTTGTCCAGTAGGCTCCCCAGGCCATCCCGAGCGTCCGGGAGGAAGATGCACATGCAGTGGTGGTACACGGTGTTGGTGTAGGGCGAGTTCTTGTAGCATAGTTTGAGCACCTTGAATCCTTCATGCTCCGCGATGTAGTGGCTGTCGGAGTAGCTGGTCATGAACGGGACGTCGATGGCAGTACCGTCGAGCCGGTGGAAGGGCCTGTTCTCGGTGTGGCTCTCGTAGAACGGTACTTTCCAGTTTCCCTTGAAGTAGATGGCGTTGGCGAGCACGAGCTTGGTGTCCGGGTGCAGAGATCCTGGAAAAACGGCGGACATGATGAGATTCCTCGTGGCCTCCGCAGCCCACGCGTTGATCTGCCCCGCTGCTTGCTCTGGGTTGTTCAGGAAGTCCACGACGCTGGCCTCGGCTTTGTACGTGCCGATGACGGCGTCGCGGTAGGCCGGCTTCATCGGCCGCGTCAGGTCGCTCCACGCGCCGTACGCAAACGCCACTCTTGGCCCGTCGAACGCCGATGTGTCCCTGAGCGGGCCGTCCCGGAGACGTGCCACGGAATCCTCTAGCTCGCGGCGCGACCGCGCGCCTAAGACGCGGAGGACCTCCTCCAGGGTGGTCCCGCCGGCGCCGGCCGCAAGGAGCGCAAGGACAGCATAGATGGAGAGCGGCGAGAAGACAAGATTGCTTTTGCTGTTTTTGTCCGCTAGTAGCTTGGTGAGGCGGGCGGCGAGATCCGCCATGCCGGACTGTTGCGCCTCCATGTCAAGCTATCGGTGGGTACAGCAGAAATTTTCTGAGATCAATCGTGACAAGCTCCGTCTCCGGCCTGATGTATATATGAAGGGTGGGGTTAAGTCGGTTGTGCTCCTTTTTTTTTTATGGAATTGTCGGTACTCGGTATGGTTTACCAGTTCCGATTGGAATTTGACAAGAAACAGTATCAACGTTTCTCATATTTCTCGTGCACTTTAGAGCATGTCCGGCGCGTCCCCAAAACATCTCCAAAACGGCGTTGGATCGAAAGTTTGGGGGACGTGTTTTTTTTGGGCCGTGCTTGGGAGACGTCGTTCTCCAGCCGCATCCCCCAAACGCCATCTTCAAACTTTTAAATAGTTTGCATTCAAAAGAGATCGTTCCCGCCGAAGTCGCCGCGATCAGAGTAGCGGCGATCAAAGTACTGGACGCACGATCATATTACATGCCGACATAAAAATTAGAAGAAGGGGAAGGGGTTGGGTGACGGCGACGCATCCTGAGTCGACGCAGGCCCGTCGATCACGATGACCTCGTCGTGATCTGTCCGGTGTGCATGCTCGGTCGCCGACGCAGAGGCTGACGCAGGTGTACTAGCAGATGTTGTCGCAGACGCATCTACTGGCTCTTGCTCCGGGGTTGTGGTTGCTGCCGCTGCCGCTGCCTCGGCCGCCGCCATTTTGTCTTCAATGTCGTCGAGGATCTGTCCTTTGAAGAAGTTGTGCGTCGCCCGCATCCGGGGAGACATTCCTTCTGTTGACGCTGTCAGCAGGGACATGTCGTCCCTGCGTTTCCTGAGCTCCATCTTCTCCTCTTGCCTCATGAGCTGCCCGCCCATCTTTCGTCGGTCTTTTTGTCGCGGAAGAGCAAGGTCGAGGAGACCTGGGCGAGGCACTACGTGAGACGCATGCGTCTTCTCGGTCGACGCAGCGTCGGCCAAGGCGGCTTTGGCAGCCTTGTTGCCGATAGGACGCCCTGCCGATTTTGCTAGCGGCGCATCCAGATCAATGGCGTCTTTCCCCTTTGACGTGGGCATTACCCTTCGGGTAACCGATATTGCCCTATCCTGTGCAGCCCAACTGGAGGCCCATGAAGATACCCGACGGCAAGGTGGGCCACTAGGACGGTGCTGAAGGAGATTCCTTGGAGTACAAGACAAAGAGTCGAACAAGGAAAGTTTAGTACTAGATCTTTTGTAAACCTAGTCGTACCCGGACAGATCTCTTGAGACCTGGCCTCCTATATAAATGCCAGGAGAGAGGCTGCCGAGGGACACAATCAATCTTAGCAACTTTAGCCACCAGAAGTCTAGAGCTAGGTCGCCGTAGCACTTAGCCTCTCGACGAGATCATAGCCGAAACCTTCGGCACCCCATTGTAACCCAATATTTTCATAATCAAGATCAGACAAGCAGGACGTAGGGGTGTTACCTCATCGAGGGCCCTGAACCTGGGTAAATCGCTTTCCCCGCTTGTCTGTTAACCGATGTCTCGTGTCAGCCTACATGATTCCATCTACCCTAAGCCCAAACAGAGGGCATTGTCGAGGAGCACCCTCGTCAATTGGCGGCGTCTGTGGGAAACCTGTTGGCGCAAGATCCGTCATCGGCAGATCCAACCATGTCGTCGACAGCTTCATCGACGCCATCATCATCATCACCGATCTTGGGGAGCCCGATTTGATTCGGCTCCTACGAGTTCACCCCGCACAGCGACTCTTCTCGCTCGACTTTTTCGAGTCTGCAAGGAAACATGGAGATGGCGTTCGGAAGCGTTCTCTACAACGTCAATACAGAAGGAATCCTTCGACTGCTCGAGCCATGCGCTCCCAAGTCGACTAGGAAGCCTCTTTTATCGGCCACAGGGCCGATCGTGTCATCATCAATCGACCTCTCAGCTGGGTTGACAGATTCGACTGATCCATCCGCACCATCGACCCCGCGATCGACGTCTTCAATGTCGGTTGGATCCGACAATCCCGTGCCATCGGAGATGACCTCGTACTACTGCTTGAACTGCGAAACGAGGCACGGGTTGGGATCAAGTGACACACCCTTCATCTGTAGCGCCCAGTATTCGTCGGGAGAAGACAACATCGGCAGCACCGTCAGAGAAGGCACCTGGAAAACAGCGCGCCACCAAGTTTGCGCTGCCAACAACACAGGAAACGCGAGGAACGGGGGAGAAGGAGAGCACACCCCACGCTCCAGCAGGCGACGAAGCTTTGGAAACAGCGCTAGTAACCATGGCAGTGATTACACCATCGCGGAGGAAGAGTGGGCAGCCGCCCGGGCAGCCGTACTCAACAATACACGGCTCACTGTAGGAGCTTCGGTTGGAACCCTCAACTCCTTTCGTGAAATATTGGATAAAAATCGGGAGTGGCTCTCACTCGAACAAAACACCCTTGAGAAGCGCCTGCGTGCAGCAGAACGATCTAGCGAACAACGGAGGGGTTCACGGGGAAGCGCCTCCCGAAGCAGTCAAGGCGCAGGGAAGCACCGGTCGAGGTTATCCAGACTTTCGGAAGACGACGCCAGAGAAATAACGTCAAACTTGTCCAGGTCATTCATGACCACGGACACCGCAGGAATGCTGAGGCCAAAAACTGTCGAGGCAGCAACTGCCAACCTCGCGGCGTATCTCGTAAACCAACAGCCTGCAGGTTCCATGGTTCAAGCTCATCGGGGCGCTCTAGAAAGCCTCGCAATCCTGGGAGACAAGTTGGTTCCGCGAAAAGAAAAAGCTTCACCACAAGCCGGAGGTTCAAAACACCGTTCACGGGATGCACGAGACGAGATTACCCAGAGCAGAATCGATAAAGCTAGACGATGGCGAGCGGCAAGGGGGGATTACGACAGTGACTCCTCAGAAGAAAGCGAGGAGTATGATGGCGAGCTGAGGGGAGCTGATTGCTTGAGCTACAAAATTCGAGAGACAATGCCACCCAAAAAGTTCAAACCTACCCCTACGGACGCTGCCAAGTATGATGGGCAGCAGGAGCCAAGATCATGGATAGATGACTACTTGCAAACGGTGATCTTACACAAAGGGAACCAGATTGCAGCGATGCAGTGTTTGCAGCTTTATCTAAAAGATTCGGCACGAGCCTGGTTGAGGGGCCTGCCGAAGGGATCTATCAAGTCATGGGATGACCTGGTGGATGCTTTCGTCGCCAACTTCCAAGCAACATACAAGAGGCCTGTTGGGATTGAAGAATTGCGGCATTGCCAGCAAAAGCCCAAAGAATCAATGAGAGCATTCATCGGGAGATTCACAAAACTCCTGAACGCTGCCGAGGATGTTTCCGTCGAAAGAGCAATCGACGCTTTCAGCGACGGCATCTGATGTGAATCTTACATAGAAGAACTTGGACGCAAGAAGCCAAAGACTATTACCAAGCTAATGGAGATCGCCAACAGCTGGGCTGATGGTGAGGACAACGTAAGAAGACCGCGACAGCGCAGTGATGATGAAGATGATGACCAGCCAAAAAATGATTCGGGTGGTCGCAGAGATCGTCGCAAGAAGAGGAAAGACCGCAGCTACGATGACAGCAACTTAGTAGCTGCCGGATATTCTGATCGACAGGATGACCAGTATGATGATAGGCGAGATGATCGGCAGGATGGCAACAGGAGCAACTCTGGAAACCGTAGCAATTACAAGCCACGACCCCAGAGGACACCCGAATTGCCCTTTGCCGAACAGATAAATGCACCCTGCTACCTGCACACGCTTACATCGACTCCAAAGACAATAAGAAGAAGTCAAGCCATCTGCTCAGAGATTGTCGACAGTTCATTGAGATGCAGAAGCTCATTCAGCAGCAGCAGCAGCAACCGCCACCACCACCACCCCCGCCTCAGCACCAGGTTCAGCAAGCCCAGCCTCACAATCCTAACGAGTCCTTTCCACCACCTCGTGGGCAGATGAGCATGATCCATAGAACTGGTGTTTCGAGAAGGGAGATGAAGAAGCTCACCCAAGAAATCAACCTGGCAGAAAGTATCATGGCCAACATACCCGAGTACATCGACTGGTCCTCTCAGAGCATCACGTTCAGCAGGGCGGATCATCCGATGACAATACAAAAACCAGGACATGCTGCGCTAGTGGTTGAAGCACAGATTGGAGGATTTAAGATGAGTAAAGTTTTTATGGATGGTGGAAGTGGGCTAAACCTGATATTCCTCGACACGATCAAAACCATGGGAATCACGATGAGGATGCTCGACGAGACAGATACATGTTTCCATGGGATCCTCCCCACGTCGCCAGGGTATTCCCAAAGTTTTCCTGAATGTTGTCTTTGGTAAACCCGATAACTTCAGGAAGGAAAAGATCGAGTTCGAAGTAGTGAATTGGGAATCACAGTACCACGCTATACTTGGAAGATCAGCTTATGCCAAGTTCATGGCTGTGCCACATTATGCATACCTCAAGCTGAAAATGCCTGAGAATAATGGGACAAATATCACAGTCTACGGAAGTTTTTCACGCTCAGACAATTGTGATCGCGAGTTTCAGAAGATTGCTGCAAAGTTCGGGTTAAGGCAGGAAGCTGTCGATCTCCCTTCAAAATCGTCGACACGCGATGATAGGGTGGATGAACGCGTCAGGAGGATAAAGAAGAAGCCAGCTGATCTGGTCACAGAGGTCACTGCCGCGAAAACGTCGGCAGTCGATGGTACCGCAGTCACCGAAGGAAACAAATCCCTGACACTCACTGTTCAGAATCCTAGTGAAATCGGTGAGGCTTCCAAAACTGCGGGCGCAGTGGACAAGCTTGAAGACAAGGAGAATCCTCCTCTCGACGGATAGTATTTCGTTTTTTCTGTTTTTTAGGAAGGGTGTTCTCTCACCCCTTAGTTATTCGTTTACGTTATTAATAAAAACTTAAGTTTTGTTTCTTTGAAGCATTGCAGTAACTCGGGTCACCCGAATCACATCATCCGAACTCTGTTTTGCATATTGCGGCAAACAAAGGAGCGTTGGAGAAACACGTCTAGTGACTGTGCTCTAAAGCCTCTGAAATTACGAGTGCTGTGAGGCAAAATTGACGAGATTCGTACCCTTTCGCTATAGATGCCTCAACGAGCGCCGTACATAGCAAGGAATACGGAGCAAATAAATTAAAACGGCTCACGCTTGGCACTTTACTTATGGAAGTGCCAAACAGCGACGGGGTCATCGGCAGAGCTGGTGCTCCCGGCAGATTCGGGAGCTGCTGTCAAGACATACATCGGTTGAAAGCAAAGTTGCACACACAACGGGTTTAGCAATACCCGCAACACGAGCTGATCACTCAAACAATTTGCTAACCAACCAATATACATACATTGTTACGAGTGATTGAAATTCGCTCCTTCAAAATTCGTCAAAGGCAATAACATGGCAACTATGTATTTGCTTACAATTTAACCAATAACAACATTGACTATTCAAACTTAAAAAAAACCTCATTTACAATGGCACACTGAATTACTCTTGCGGAGTTTCTTTTTCTTCAGGTGTCTTCGAGTCTTGTTCAAGCCTGTCGACAATCATATTGGCAGGCAGCATTACCTTCGGATACAGAAGTTCTAACTCACCAGTCGCTTTGGCGATTGAAAGAAGATTTGCTGAAGGATAACGCGCCAGAACATGGGAAAGTGTAAATTCGGCTCCTGCAAAAATTGAGCACGAACCAAGTCTCGAATCTTCTTGGCATTGCTAAATTCTGACATCAAAGTAAGCAGCGTGGGAGGAACTGCATTTAAGGGAAACATTGTCTTCCAGATCACTCTGAGTGCCTTATACACCTTGTCAAAAAAGCGATGTACTTGCTGGACCCGGTCCTGGAATCTGGCGACAGTGGAAGCTTTTCCTTGTTCTCTCCAGAACACTTCATCGGCTGATGAGAGTTGGGTTAGTGCATGTACACATTCTTGCATACGCTTGTTCTCTTCAGTCTTGTTCAGAGCTATGACTAGCGAAAGAACCAGCAGACAATAAGATAGGGCATTTCAAGAACAACAAAGAGCAAAAGGGTCAAGGCACTTACAGTTTAAACTCTCAGCGGCTTTGTGCAATTCAGTCAGCGCATAGCGCTCAGTATCAGCTGCAAGCTCGTTTTTCTTATTAACAATGGCAGCCAGAGCATAAGTGTTATGCATGTCGTTTTCCATCTGAGCGACCCGATTCCTCATGTGCTGGAGCCGATCACTTTCGGGAAGGGCACTCGAAGGATCATCAATAAAGGAAGGCACGGGATAAACCTGCAAAATTTGACCAAAGGCGCGATGGATTATATAGAGCCAGTGATACGTCGCAAACGTCTCTATAATTTCTTATGTTCCATGCTACTTTTATTACAATACTTGAATGTTTTATACATACTTTACAACATTATTTTACATTTTCCGGCACTAACCTATTAACAAGATGCCGAAGTGCCAGTTGCTGTTTTTCTGCTGTTTTTGGTTTCAGAAATCCTAGTAAGGAAATATTCTCGGAATTGGACGAAATCAACGCCCAGGGGCCTATTTTTACACGAAGCTTCCAGAAGACCGAGGGAGGTACGAAGTGGGGCCACGAGGCGCCGACACAACAGGGCAGCGCGGCCTGGGCCCTGGCCGCGCGGCCCTGGTGTGTGGGGCCCTCGTGCCGCCACTTGACCAACCCTTCCGCCTACAAATAGCCTTCGTCGCGAAACCCCCTGTACCGAGAGCCACGATACGGAAAACATTACTGAGAGGCCGCCGCCGCCAATCCCATCTCAGGGGATTCAGGAGATCGCCTCCGGCACCCTGCCGGAGAGGGGAATCATCACCGGAGGGGCTCTACATCATCATGCCCGCCTCCGGATTGATGCGTGAGTAGTTCATCCTTGGACTATGGGTCCATAGCAGTAGCTAGATGGTTGTCTTCTCCGCTTGTGCTTTCATTGAATTAGATCTTGTGAGCTGCCTAACATGATCAAGATCATCTATTTGTAATGCTACATGTTGTGTTTGGCGAGATCCGATGAATAGAGAATACTATGTTAAGTTGATTATCAATCTATCAAATATGTGTTGTTTATGTTCTTGCATGCTCTCCGTTGCTAGTAGAGGCTCTGGCCAAGTTGATACTTGTAACTCCAAGAGGGGGTAATTATGCTCGATAGTGGGTTCATGCCTCCATTTAATCTGGGACAGTGACAGAAATTTCTAAGGTTGTGGATGTGCTGTTGCTACTAGGGATAAAACATTGATGCTTTGTCTAAGGATATTTGTGTTGATTACATTATGCACCATACTTAATGCAATTATCGGTTGTTTACAACTTAATACCGGAAGGGGTTCGGATGATAACCTGAAGGTGGATTATTTAGGCATAGATGCATGCTGGATAGCGGTCTATGTACTTTGTCGTAATGCCCTGATTAAATCACATAGTAATCATCGTTGATATGTATTGAATCTTTATTTGTCAATTGCTACTTTGTAATTTGTTCACCCAGCATGTTAGTTATCTTATTGGAGAGACACCACTAGTGAACTGTGGACCCCGGTCCATTCTTTTACATCTGAATACATTCTACTGCTTTTACTGTTCTTTGCAAACAAACACCATCTTCCACTCGATACGCTTAATCCTTTGTTTTCAACAAGCCGGTGAGATTGACAACCTCACTGTTATGTTGGGGCAAAGTACTTTGATTGTGTTGTGCAGGTTCCACGTTGGCGCCGGTTTCACTGGTGTTGCACCGCACTACATTCCTCCACCAACAACCTTCACGTGCTTCTTGGCTCCTACTGGTTCGATAACCTTGGTTTCTTTCTGAGGGAAAACTTGCTGCTGTGCGCATCATACCTTCCTCTTGGGGTTCCCAACGGACGTGTACATCTACGCGCATCAAGCCTCTTTTTCTGGCGCCGTTGCTGGGGAGATCAAGACACGCTGCAAGGGGAGTCTCCACTTCCAATCTCTTTACTTTGTTTTTGTCTTGCTTTATTTTATTTACTACTTTGTTTGCTGCACTTAAACAAAACACAAAAAAATTAGTTGCTAGCTTTACTTTATTTACTGTCTTGTTCTCTATATCAAAAACACAAAAAAATTAGTTACTTGTCTTTACTTTATTTGCTTAGTTACTTTTACTACTGTTATAATGGGTACTCCTGAAAATACTAAGTTGTGTGACTTCACTAGCACAAATAATAATGATTTTATATGTACTCCTATTGCTCCACCTGCTACTGCAGCAGAATTCTATGAAATTAAACCTGCTTTACTAAATCTTGTTATGAGAGAGCAATTTTCTGGTGTTATTACTGATGATGTTGCTGCCCATCTTAATAATTTTGTTGAACTTTGTGAAATGCAAAAGTATAAGGATATACATGGTGATATTATAAAACTGAAATTGTTTCCTTTCTCATTAAGAGGAAGAGCTAAAGATTGGTTGCTTTCTTTGCCTAAGAATAGTATTGATTCATGGACTAAATGCAAAGATGCTTTTATTAGTAAATATTATCCTCCTGCTAAGATTATATCTTTGAGAAGTAGCATAATGAATTTTAAACAATTTGATAATGAACATGTTGCTCAAGCATGGGAGAGAATGAAATCTTTGGTAAAGAATTGCCCAACCCATGGACTGACTACTTGGATGATCATCCAAACCTTTTATGCAGGATTGAATTTTTCCTCGAGGAACCTATTGGATTCAGCTGCTGGAAGTACTTTTATGTCCATCACCCTGGGCGCCGCAACCAAATTACTTGATGATATGATGATCAATTACTCTGAATGGCACACTGAAAGAACTCCTCAAGGTAAGAAGGTAAATTCTGTTGAAGAAACCTCTTCTTTGGGTGATAATATTGATGCTATTATTTCTATGCTTGCAAATGGTAGATCTCATATTGATCCTAATAATGTTCCTTTAGCTTCATTGGTTGCTCAAGAAGAAAATGTTGATGTGAATTTCATTAAGAGCAATAATTTCAACAACAATGCTTATAGGAATAATTATGGTAACAACAAATTTAGGCCATATCCTTCTAATAATGGTAATGATTATGGTAATTCTTATGGTAATTCTTACAACAATAATAAGAGTGTACCCTCTGGTCTTGAAGTGATGCTTAAAGAATTTATTAGTACACAAACTGCTTTCAATAAAACTGTTGAAGAAAAGCTTGGTAAAATTGATATTTTTGCTTCTAAGGTTGATAGTATTGCTCTTGATGTTGATCTTTTAAAATTGAAAGTTATGCCTGAGGAAGTTCAAGATGCTAGGTTTGCTAAATCAAATGCCATCCAAGTTCGAATTAATGATAATATTAGATTGTTGGCTGAATTGCATGCTAGGTGGGATAGAGAAGAAAAAGAAAAACTTGCTAAAGAAAATAATGTAGCTAAAGTGTGGACTATTACCACCACTAGTAATGTTGATTCTTCACATGTTGCTGCACCTCCTACTATCAATGGTAAAATAATTGGTGTTGGCAATGTTTCTACTCCTAGTGCAAGGCGCACAAAATTGCCTGAAACTGCTGAAACTGCTGTTTGTGATAAAACTGCTGAAATTTTTCAAAATATTGGTGACAATGATTCTATTGCTGTAGAACATAATGGTTTAGACTTTGATGATTGTCATATTACTGAAGTTATAAAGTTCTTACAAAAACTTGCTAGAAGTCCCAATGCTAGTGCTATAAATTTAGCCTTTACAAAACACATTACAAATGCTCTCATTAAAACTAGGGAAGAGAAATTAAAACTTGAAGCTTCTATTCCTAGGAAGTTAGAAGATGGTTGGGAGCCCATCATTAAAATGAAATTCAATGACTTTGAATGTAATGCTTTATGTGATCTTGGTGCAAGTATTTCTGTTATGCCTAAAAAGATTTATGATATGCTTGACTTGCCACCATTGAAGAATTGTTATTTGGATGTTAATCTTGCCGATAATGTTAAAAAGAAACCTTTGGGGAGGATTGATAATGTGCGCATTACGGTTAACAATAACCTTATCCCCGTTGATTTTGTTGTCTTGGATATCGAATGCAATGCATCTTGTCCTATTGTGTTGGGAAGACCTTTTCTTTGAACCGTTGGTGCTGTTATTGATATGAGGGAAGGTAATATTAAATATCAATTTCCTCTCAAGAAAGGTATGGAACACTTCCCTAGAAAGAGAATGAAGTTGCCTTTTGATTCTATTATTAGAACAAGCTATGATGTTGATGCTTCTACTCTTGATGTTACTTGATTTGCACTTTGTGCGCCTAGCTGAAAGGCGTTAAAGAAAAGCACTTATTGGGAGATAACCCATGTGTTTATTTTACTACAGCAATTTTTGTTTTGTTGAGTATTGGAAGTTGTTTACTACTGTAGCAACCTCTCCTTATCATGTTTTTGTGCCAAGTAAAGTTTCTATGTTAAAGTTGATGTTATATTTGGGATCGCTGCGCAGAAACAGCATTGCTGTCTGTCACGAATTCTGGCACAAGTCTCTGTAAAAAAATCGAAAAAATCTGCAAATTTACGAGCGTGATCCTCAGATATGTACGCAACTTTCATTAGTTTTGAGTTTTTCCATTTGAGCAACTTAAGTGCCCCTTTCAGATGCATCTTTACGGACTGTTCTGTTTTTGACAGATTCTGTCTTTTATTTCGCATTGCCGATTTTGCTATGTTGAATGAGTTTCTTTGTTCCATTAACTTTCAGAAGCTTTGTGCAATGTCCAGAAGTGTTAAGAATGATTGTGTCACCTCTGAATATGTGAAATTTTGGTTATGCACTAACCCTCTAATGAGTTTGCTTGAATTTTGTGTGAAGGAAGTTTTCAAGGGTCAAGAGAAGAGGATGATATACTATGATCAAGAAGAGTGAAAGGTCTAAGCTTGGGGATGCCCTGGTGGTTCATCCCTGCATATTTTAAGAAGACTCAAGCATCTAAGCTTGGGGATGCCCAAGGCATCCCCTTCTTCATCGACAACATTATCAGGTCACTTCTAGTGAAACTATATTTTTATTCCATCACATTCTTATGTTCTTTACTTGGAGCGTCGGTTTGTTTTTACTTTTATTTTGTTTTGAATAAAGTTGGATCCCGCCATTCTTATATTGGAGATATTACGCTCCGCTTTTTCATATGGAACACTTGTGTTCTTAATTGTGCTTTAATGTTCATGACGAAAGCTTATTGCTTCCTTAAATTGCTATTTGGTTGGAATTGGAAAAATGCTGCATATGGTTTGGCAATTTGGCAATTGTTTGAACTCTCTTAGATCATGTTTAAGCTCTTGCATCATGTAGTTTAATCTATTAATGAAGAACTACAATAGAGCTTGTTTAATTTGGTTTGCATGATTGATCTCTCTAAGTCTAGATATTTTCGGGTAAAGTGTTTGAACAACAAGGAAGACAGTGTAGAGCCTTATAATGCTTGCAATATGTTCTTGTGTGAGTTTTGTTGTACCTGTTCATACTTGTGTTTGCTTCAAACAACCTTGCTAGCCCAAACCTTGTACTGAGAGGAAATGCTTCTCGTGCATCCAAACACCTTGAGCCAAACTCCATGCCATTTGTGTCCACCATATCTACCTATTATGTGGTATTTTTCTGCCATTCCAAAGTAAATTACTTGAGTGCTACCTTTAAAATTTCATTCCTCTACCTCTACAATATATAGCTCATGGGACAAATAGCTTAAAAACTATTGTGGTGATGAATATGTAGTTATGTGTCTTAATTCTTATAAGTTGCTTGTTGAGTGGTAACCATGTTTTCTGGGGACGCCATCAACTTTATCTTTGTTGGATATCATGTGAGATGCTATGCATGTTCGTCTTGTCTGAAGTAGTGGACTTCATGATCAAATGGTTTGAGTATGCATATGTTAGAGAAGAACATTGGGCCGCTAACTAAAGCCATGTATCATGGTGGAAGTTTCAGTTTGGACATACAACCTCAATCTCTTATGAGAATATTAACTGTTGTTGAATGCTTAAGCATTAAAAAGAGGAGTCCATTATCTGTTGTCTATGTTGTCCCGGTATGGATGTCTAAGTTGAGAATAATCAAAAGCGAGAAATCCAATGCGTGCTTTCTCCTTAGACACTTGTACAGGCGGCATAGAGGTACCCCTTTGTGACACTTGGTTGAAGCATATGTTATGCGATGAGAATCCGTGTTTCCGAGATAGTAGGACAAGGTGCGAGCACTATTAGTACTCTATGCATGAGACATGCAACTTGTAGGAAGTATTATGCATAGCACATATGAATTATTACTACCGTTGACAAAATTGTTTCTATGTTTTCAAAACAAAAGCTCTAGCACAAAAATAGTAATCCATGCTTCCCTCTGCGAAGGGCCAATCTTTTACTTTATGTTGAGTCAGTTTACCCACTTCTTTCTATCTTAGAAGCAAACACTTGTGTTAACTGTGTGCATTGATTCTTACATGTTTACTTATTGCACCTGTTATATTACTCTATGTTGACAAATATCCATGAGATATATACATGTTACAAGTTGAAAGCAATTGCTGAAACTTAATCATCCTTTGTGTTGCTTCAATGCATTCTACTTTGAATTTATTGCTTATGAGTTAGCTCTTATGCAAGTCTTATTGATACTTGTTTGAAAGTATTATTCATGAAAAGTTTTGCTATATGATTCATTTGCTTAGTCATTATCTTTGTTAGCAATCTTTTGTTCAGATCACTCCATTCATCTCATAGGCTTTACAATAATGTTGATCAAGATTATGTTGGTAGCATGTCACTTCAGAAATTATTTGTGTTATCGTTTACCTACTTGAGGACGAGTAGGAACTAAGCTTGGGGATGCTTGATACGTCGCAAACGTATCTATAATTTCTTATGTTCCATGCTACTTTTATTACAATACTTGAATGTTTTATACATACTTTACAACATTATTTTACATTTTCCGGCACTAACCTATTAACAAGATGCCGAAGTGCCAGTTGCTGTTTTTCTGCTGTTTTTGGTTTCAGAAATCCTAGTAAGGAAATATTCTCGGAATTGGACGAAATCAACGCCCAGGGGCCTATTTTTACACGAAGCTTCCAGAAGACCGAGGGAGGTACGAAGTGGGGCCACGAGGCGCCGACACAACAGGGCAGCGCGGCCTGGGCCCTGGCCGCGCGGCCCTGGTGTGTGGGGCCCTCGTGCCGCCACTTGACCAACCCTTCCGCCTACAAATAGCCTTCGTCGCGAAACCCCATGTACCGAGAGCCACGATACGGAAAACATTACTGAGAGGCCGCCGCCGCCAATCCCATCTCGGGGGATTCAGGAGATCGCCTCCGGCACCCTGCCGGAGAGGGGAATCATCACCGGAGGGGCTCTACATCATCATGCCCGCCTCCGGATTGATGCGTGAGTAGTTCATCCTTGGACTATGGGTCCATAGCAGTAGCTAGATGGTTGTCTTCTCCGCTTGTGCTTTCATTGAATTAGATCTTGTGAGCTGCCTAACATGATCAAGATCATCTATTTGTAATGCTACATGTTGTGTTTGGCGAGATCCGATGAATAGAGAATACTATGTTAAGTTGATTATCAATCTATCAAATATGTGTTGTTTATGTTCTTGCATGCTCTCCGTTGCTAGTAGAGGCTCTGGCCAAGTTGATACTTGTAACTCCAAGAGGGGGTAATTATGCTCGATAGTGGGTTCATGCCTCCATTTAATCTGGGACAGTGACAGAAAGTTCTAAGGTTGTGGATGTGCTGTTGCTACTAGGGATAAAACATTGATGCTTTGTCTAAGGATATTTGTGTTGATTACATTACGCACCATACTTAATGCAATTATCTGTTGTTTACAACTTAATACCGGAAGGGGTTCGGATGATAACCTGAAGGTGGATTATTTAGGCATAGATGCATGCTGGATAGCGGTCTATGTACTTTGTCGTAATGCCCTGATTAAGTCACATATTAATCATCGTTGATATGTATTGAATCTTTATTTGTCAATTGCTCTCCTGTAATTTGTTCACCCAGCATGTTAGTTATCTTATTGGAGAGACACCACTAGTGAACTGTGGACCCCGGTCCATTCTTTTACATCTGAATACATTCTACTGCTTTTACTGTTCTTTGCAAACAAACACCATCTTCCACTCGATACGCTTAATCCTTTGTTTTCAGCAAGCCGGTGAGATTGACAACCTCACTGTTACGTTGGGGCAAAGTACTTTGATTGTGTTGTGCAGGTTCCACGTTGGCGCCGGTTTCACTGGTGTTGCGCCGCACTACATTCCTCCACCAACAACCTTCACGTGCTTCTTGGCTCCTACTGGTTCGATAACCTTGGTTTCTTTCTGAGGGAAAACTTGCTGCTGTGCGCATCATACCTTCCTCTTGGGGTTCCCAACGGACGTGTACATCTACGCGCATCAGCCAGCATGGGTAAATTACTCCCATCGGGAGCGTGCAACTTCAATTATTGTAGCAAAAATATAAGTAGCGACATTGCCGACAGAAAATTTATTACAACTGCAATAGTTTTATGACTCGACATTGTTTGGACAAATAAAAGTTACAAGGTTCAGAGGGCTTGGGTCTGGTTCGACAGACTAGGACCAGTCGATGACTTTTTAGTCTCAACCAACTCAAGGAGCTGGCGAGCGCATGTAAGGGCTGAGATTTTGAAAGCACCCAGATCAACGGCTTTCCCATCAGGTCCCTTTGGTAGCTCTTTAGATATTTCTTCAATATTTTCCTTGAAGCCATGACCCATCATAAGTTGGAAGGCTAGGAGGGCGCCGTAGGTACGCGAAGTACATTTGAATACCTCGATAACCTCCCTGGTGTTGACGGCAAAGGCGTCGATCAGTTGGCCCAGAGTCTTGTCTTGGCTGATCTTGGGAAATATCATCAAGTGAATCCGCGCCATGGCTCCCTTGCCCTTCTGAAGAAGATCTTGTACAAGCTGATGGGACGCGAGCGTCATCGACAGAGCATTCGAAGGAGAATTGCTCGGGACTTTGTCCAGAGCCTCGATAGGAATGTCGGCAGCCCCTGAGAAGAATAGAAGAATGAAGGGAACATTAATACAAGAACAAATGTTTACAAAAGCAATAATCAACAAGGGTGCAAGAAGGACATTACTGAGCAAAGCCAGGGAGGACTAGCGAAGAAGTTCATCCTTCTCCAACGCCCGGGCCTCGACAGTAAGCTTGGCTGCCTCTTCATCCTTTAGCTTCTGCTTCAGATCCTTAAGCTCCTCCTTCAAAGTGTCGATTTCAGTGCGAGCCTCGGCAGCAATTTTAATTGCGCCTTCTAACTTTGAGGAGGAGGACTCGACCTCCTTCTGCAGCTGCGCCTTGTCAACCTCCAAGGAGGCGTAGAGGGAGGCGAAAGATTCCAAAGAAGATATAACAGCTCGCAGGTCCTTAAAGATAAAAGGAAGAGCTTATCGGATGACATACGTAAAGCCTAGTCGAAAGTTGCTAAGCTTGAACGGAGAGAAAACTTACAGGATTTCCAGAAGGAGGAGCTGCTGCAGCAGCAGTCGAAGGAATATTCTTCCCTTTGGAAAGGGAAGAAGCAGTCGACATTTGAGCCGCAGGGATTGTATCAGGGGCCGAAGCCTCAGAAGCTGCGAGGTCCGGTGGGGCAGCTCCAGTTCTAGGCCAAACAATCTTGGAAAAATACCCTTGATCCGAAGGAATCTGGCAAATAATCTATCGACTACCGGTTTTTCTTCGGGTGAAAAGCGAGGAAGCTGGAGTTCAGCAGTCGAAGAGTCTCTAATGTGGAACCACTTCAACCTCCACCCTTGAACAGACTCCCTCATCGGGAAGTTGAAGTACTTCACTTCCTTACGGGCAACGAAACCAACTCCACCAATGACGAAGGATCCGCCACTACAGTTGTACCTTTTCACAAAGAAAATTTTCTTCCATAGGCCGAAGTGCGGTTCGATGCCCAAGAATGATTCGCAGAGAGTTATAAAGACGGCAAGATGGAGAATAGAGTTGGGAGTTAATTGCCATAATTGGATCTCATAAACTTGGAGGAGATGACGAATGAATTTGTGGGCAGGAAGCGAAAGACCTCGATGCAAAAATGATAAGAACATCACGGTAAAACCAGCAGGAGGATTAGGCCGTGAGATCGCACCTGGAAGGATAACATTCCCTTCCTCGGAAGGGATGTAACCGAGGCTTTTAGCCTTCTTCTCGTCCCGCTTCGTAGTAGTGGAAGCAGGCCAATCGCCGGGGGCGGACCCGGCGGCGGAACTCGATGGCGCCGGCGGCGCCGGAGCTAGGGGAGGAGCATTGTAAGGTGCTCCTTTTCGGAGGATTCGCGCTGGATTTGGCGGTGGCGCCGCTGCTCGTAGCATCTGTAGCTGTGGTGGAGATCTTCTTCTTCCCCATCTCCGATTCTCACGAGATCTAGTTTCGACGGCGGCGCGGTAGGTTTGAGTGTGGAAGAAGAATGAGGAAGGCAAGAATGCAATGACAAGGCGTAAAGAGGGAAAGATTTTGTCGCAAGGGATTATAAGGTGCGGAGTCAAGGATTGAATGGGCACGTGTCCTCAATTTACTAAAAGAGTCTCTTTTTCATCAACAAGTCGCGGAAATCGAGGAGACGTTTCGGTAACCGCTCGCAGGAAGCAGTCTTTTCTCGAAAAACAGGACCACACAGGAGTAGGATGAGCCTGTCAGGACGTGTCTGTTACCACCCGATTCTGGCCAAATCAGGAGGCGGGCCGTAAGTGAAGATGGGCTTTGAAGATTACACGTGGAGCATCTTTGAAGCGGCCTTGCGCTAAGAGTTTGGGCTAAGTTGCCCATGTATCTGTAATATAGTAGATTGTATCGTGATTAGATTAAAAGATAGAGTCTGGCCCGTGCACGGTTAGGTGCACGCCTCAATTAGAAAGTCCCTTGGACTATAAATATGTGTCTAGGGTTATCGAGAAAGGAGGACAATCATCGTTCAAACAAACACAAAATACGGCGCATCGCCACCCCTTCCTACGAGGGTTTCTCCCGGGTAAGCACCATGCTGCCTAGATCGCATCTAGCGATCTAGGCAGCGTACGTTTATTCGTCTACCTTGTACTGCTCGTGCTGAAGCCTTGTTGATGGCGAGCAGTACTACTTATCATTAGGTGTTTAGGGGCTTGCATTGATGCTTTCTCGTGCATATCTGCGTGGCAATGCCGTCCCTCGACACCTAGCTGCCCTTACACCTTTACGGGTGTAAGGGCAGCATCTTGCTTGTTCGTTACTTAGTAGATCCGATCCGTTATAGTTGCTCCTTGCTCCGCAGGGATTAGTTTAATATCTGCATAGTTAGGCCTTATGCTGGGGTCGGACGATCCGGTAGTGCGTTAGGCGTTGCTTACCGTCCCTGCGAGGGATGTTCCGGGAATCAACGTTATGTTGGTTTTTAGGCCTCTCGTAGGGGTAGTTTGCATCATCTCTCGTAGCTGCTAGGCCCGATCACACGTAGGACGTTCCGATTATGCGGTGAAAACCCTAAACTGTCGTGGATCGTTTTAGCTTTGTTCTGATCAAGCAGGATCCCCATGCCATTGCAAATCCATCAAGGACCATGGGGCGATCGGCTCTTTGAGCCGATCCACAGGGAAACCTGAGAGCCGATAGGGCTCGTATTTAATGTTTACGTGTCTACCATGCAGGAACAATCGAAGCACTAACACATTCCTGATCGGGTCTAGGTCAGGTGGCACGCCCTAGCAACCGCCAGGACGTGGCCGGAAGATTTGCGGGACGACGCGAGGTGCCAGGGATCCACTAAGCGGCCCTGGGAGCTTCCCGGCTCTTCGTGTTGCTTAACCAACGCCCGTCGGGGGGTTTTGGAGGGTAACACATTCTGGCACGCCCGGTGGGACCATCTTCTGCAACATCCACGTCAACAACAACATCCGAGATGTCAGAGGAGTAGATCACGTACGAGGAACTCCCTCCGGACCACAAGAAAAAGTACGATGAGCTGAAGGCCATCTGTGAAGCCGAGCTCATCGGCTCCTTTGAGAAGACCCGTTCACACGACATCAGATTCAAAGGATTCACGCCACAAGGCGTCCTTGAAGGGGTGGATCTGTCTCTCCCTTCACAGGAACGTACCAGAGCCCTGCGACAGGAGATCAACTACGTGGTGGCTCATTCACTGCATCGGCACTCTGAGAGCCTGGTGAATACTTTGGAGCGCGTTGCGCTCCGTGTGGTGCAAGAGATCATGGAGCGTCGATACTCCCCTTCAGGACCTGTTCTAGGGACTCACCAGGGAGAGATGCAACTCCACACCAGGCCACCATTGCCGTACGCGATGGCAGCTCCACAGCAACAAGGTTCACCGGCATACGTTGTCTACAAAGTTGGGGGTGATCCAGGCGACTATCAGTTCTTACATGACCCGCCCAAGGAAATCCCACACGGATACGTGTGCACGTTTGTGCCGGACTGCAACAACTGGACGCAGGCGATCCAGGCTCCACCAGGAGGGATTGCCGGAGCAGGAGCAATTGTTCCGGCAGGAAGAACAACTGCAGCAGCGGGGAGTTTAGGAGCAGAAGCTGAGAAACAGGCGTGGCTAGCCAAGTATGCCACTGCACCAGTCCATGAAAGCTCAGCTGCTACTACCTCCACCGTGGATCAGATCAGTGCAGTCTTGAGAGACCAGTTCGGCATCCTGCCGAAGAAGAAGATAATCGGCTATTCCAAGCCGTACCCCAATGAGTTTGACCTGATCCCGCTACCACCTAAGTACCGGCTTCCGGACTTCAACAAATTTAGTGGGTCAGAAGGATCTAGCTCCATCGAGCACGTGAGCCGATACTTGGCCCAGTTGGGCATGGTTTCGGCATCGGATCAGCTACGGGTGAGGTTCTTCTCGCAATCCCTCACCGGTCCAGCGTTTGGATGGTACACCTCGTTGCAGCCAAATTCAGTGCAATCATGGAAGCATCTGGAGGAACTGTTCCACACCCAATACCATTCAGAAGCTACTGAAGCTGGTATTGCCGAACTAGCACAGGTTCGGCAAAAGCGAGGAGAGACAGTGTCTGAGTACATCCAACGTTTCAGAACTGTCAAGAACCGATGCTATTCGGTTCACTTAACTGAGAAAGAGGCAGTCGAGCTGGCCGTGGCAGGCCTTGCAGCGTCGTTCAAGGATCTGACGTTCCAAGTTGAGTACAACTCGCTGACGCACCTGGTCAATAGACTGACCTTATATGAGCAGCGCCATCCAGAACTGTACCAGGACAAGTTCAAGCGCGCGATCAGCCTGGTCAATACTGATGAAGATGAAGATTCCGCGGAAGATCAGGAAGTAGCGGTAGCCGAATGGACTCGGACGCCAGTACCTGTGTCCTGCAAATGGGTGAATCCACCAGGGCCTCCAAGAGGGTTGGACTTTGACGTGACCAAAACTGAACAGATCTTCGATCTGCTACTGAAAGAGAAACAGTTGAAGCTACCCGAAGGCCACAAGATCCCTACGGCACAAGAGGTGAACAAGAGGCCATACTGCAAATGGCATCATACGTTCACGCACACCACCAACGATTGCAAAGTATTGCGCGCACAAATTCAGATGGCGATAGAATCAGGCCGATTAACTTTCGGACAGTTTGCCATGAAGGTAGACATGCGTCCGTTTCCGGACGTCAACATGGTGGACCTAAGCCACTCCATAAGAGAGCCAGGGTTCTCTTTCGATGTCAATATGGCAGGGTTTGTGATCCGCCATGGCAAGGATAAAGCAGAGAGCAGCCACTCTCGTGGCAAAGATAAAGAGGAGGCCGTTCCATGCGACCGGCCCCAAGACAACGATAGACGGTACCTAACCGAGGAGGAGGTGAGAAGCGTGCGGTATCAACGCCCATTATCCGTGCATCTCCTCAACAAATATGAGCAGCAGTGCGACCGACGTCGCCGCTACGACGACGACGATGAAAGATATCGTCGGTCTGATGCAAACGGGAGGTATCGTCAGAACGACAGGAACAACGACGGGTACGAACGTCGCGCCAGAGGGAGGTCAAGGGAACAAGACAACGTGGATAAGCACTGGGACTGTCCTTTCTTCAAACATTGCTGGGACTCAGGAATGAGCCGATTGCCAACAATCGAGAACTGCCCAGAATGCAGACAGCACAGAAGGAGGGCAAATGAAGTTTCAGTGTTCGAACATCTAGGGCCTCTCCCAACTCATAACAAACGGGCTGAGTCCTCTCAAGAAGAAGACTTTGAGGAGTCAGATGGAGAAGAAGATAGGTATCACCGACCAAGGTGGTGCCCTGATGGACTCAGCCATTCTCAGAAGCGTAGGGTGCAACGGCTGCGAAACCTGGAAGAAGCCGAGGCACAGTACCTGTACACGTTGAGAAGAGCACGGCCCGATCTGGCCGTGAAAATTCAGCAAACATTGGAGACGAAGGCGCGCCCGCCAAAGAAAATATGGCGCCCCAAACAGGCGAAAGCCGATGCACAGGCATCGGCTGATGCCGATGCAGAGGCATCGGCTGACACAAACATGGTGTTTATACTCCCGTCGGAGTTTCGCGCTCCAAGCGACGAGGAAGTGTCAGTGGCTCAATTCGATTGCGGTCCACGACCAGTTATCTTTGAGAAGCCACGGGATAGAAGCTACAGGCATTTGAAAGCCCTATACTTGAGGGGTTACATCAATGGGCAGCCTGTCAGCAAGATGTTGGTCGACACCGGAGCGGCGGTCAACATAATGCCATATTCCATGCTACGACGTTTGGGGCACTCCAGTGATGATCTGATCAAGACCAACGTCACATTGAGCGATTTCAACGGCCAGGCATCAGAAGCGAAGGGTGTTATGAATGTAGAACTTACTGTAGGCCGGAAAACCATACCTACCGCATTCTTCATCGTCGACAGCAAAAGCAATTACGCCGTCCTACTAGGAAGGGATTGGATTCATGCTAACTGTTGCATTCCGTCTACAATGCACCAATGCATCATACAATGGGATGGAGATGAAGTGGAAGTCGTTCAGGCAGATGACTCAATCGAGATATCACTGGCTGCCATGAGCGTGTGGGAAGCAGATAACCAAGAGCCGCTCTCGAGAATCAGTTTAGAAGGCTGTGAGCGCATCGAAGCTTCGAAGAATGGTGTAAGGCTGGTTTTATCCACCGGCCTGACAGAGTAGCACGTCCAAGACATTGGACATACGTGGCAAGGCCGATCCCTGCGATCGGCCCTCAAAAAAAAAAGCGAAGGATCTTATCTCCAACACGTCACGTAGCTACAGTGTAAATCCAAGAAGTTGCAAACCATCGTCAAGCATTGCAACGAAAAAGGAGGCCGGTTCTGGCAATCGGCCAAGTTATCCTCATCATACCTTTGTCTGTGTTCAGCATTGATCCAACAGATGCCTGAAGAGCCGATACCATCAAGTACTTGACAGAATCGGCTCGGGGGGCACATAGATGGATGAGACAGGAGGATACGAAGCTGAGGATGCATGCCAAATGCCCAGCAGCTCAAGTATGGGGGCCGATACGTAAACAAATCGGCCGTAAAAAATGGAAAATCCAAAAGTTTTGAGCACAGCCGATGCGTAGACATCGACTTAAGAATTAAAAGCCGATGCACGGCCATCGACTCAAGGGGTACAAACTGTTACATGGCGAGGCCCTACTGTCGTTGCCTAATCAACAATACCTCGGAGGAGGGATCCTCACGAGGGGGAGAAGAAGTAGGGGCCATAGGGCGGAGTGCACACGGGACGATGGTACGCGAGTTACCCAGCTTCGGAACACCTGCACGATGACAGGGCCTACTTCTGCTTGTCTGGAATTATCTGGGCGCTTGCGCGTTGTTACAATGGTTGTGGTTGTGCCTCTAGGGCTCCCAGGATCCGGCTTATAAAGGCGCACGGATCTAGGGTTTACATGGAGAGTCCTAGCCGGAATACAAGTTGCCTAACTACGGTACAATATCTTGCCGTGTACGTCAAGGATCCGCCTTCCTTATGGCCGTACTGGATCCGGATACTTTATGGGCTTCCACGGATCCGGCCTCCTTCGTAGGTCGGTTAGGATCTGGCTCCAGGTTCCTGGGCTGGACTTCATCCTTCTTGATCAACAGCAACTGGGCCGCCCGATGGGCCCCATGCCACCATCACCGTCTGTGGGCCACCCGGGCTTGCCGGATCTAGGCCATGTCGTTGATATACCCATAAAGTATACCCACAATAGTAGCCCCCGAAGTTCTCCGAGATTCATCATTCTTCCGTCTTCAAATAACTCGGAACCAAAGAGAATCTTGAAGAGCTTCCAAACTTTCTTGTTTCCGATATCATTTAACCGGAAACCCACATGTCCTTCAGTAATGATAATGTAACGGAGTTTGCACTTTTCCCGCGCACAACTTCCTATCTTCCCGCGCTAAATTTTCGGAGATACGAATCTTTAGCCGGAAATTTCGGGAGCGCATGGTTAAGTTACCTCCACGTCATTTTACCGCTTTTAACCTAAGACACGTGTCATGCATCCAACGGTGAGTCTGTTCAGTTTCCGCCGTAGGATCCGAAATGCGAATCTCCGCGCGAGGGCTATAAATACCCCCACGCGCGGTAACTCCTCATTCGTTTCACCCCTGCATCACTTCATCTTCCTCCTCGCGCCGCGCCGCCCGCCAGATCTCGACTCCGGCGAACCTCACCGCAGAGAACTTCGCGCCCAGTCACCTCGAGCTTCCCCTAGCGCCAAGATTGTTCCGGTTGATCGGGAAATCTCTCCCGCCGCCGATTCGTGGTCGCGCGGGTCGCTTCGTTGCAAGTTCGGCGTCTTTCATCCTCACCGGAGCATCGCCGGTCCGCCGCGCCATTGACGGTACGTGCACCGGACTTGTAGAAGAAGAAGTATAGTAGATTCCGGTAACTCAAACACTTTGCATGGGTGCAGCCGGAAGTATGCCGATCGACTCACACTGTACTGGTAGTTCTCCGAATAGCCCGGAACCCAGTTCATTAGAGCCAATCTGCCCGGATCCCATTGCATATCTACCACCATATGTTTCCGACATCCGGCTGGCTCAACCTTTTTCCGCATCTTCCAGCACCAAGTTAGGCCGGATCCCAACCGCTCAAGAACTCGGAGAAGAACTTCAAGGGCAGGCTAGAATGGCAGCCAAGGTCCAAGAGACGGAAAACAAGAAAGCTTCCAAGGCTCGGAACCGCGAAGGTGAGCGGGGTCAGTGGTGGCCCTGCGAAACCACTGATACGGAGCTCAGAGAGCTTCAGAACGAGGGTATGATCTCCGCTCACTGGAGTTTCATACGCGACACCGTCGTCCCCAAGCCAGGAGCCGGAGAAGTGGTCATGACCAAGGCTTGGGTGGAACGCGGATTATCGCTCCCCTGCTCGGAATTTTTCCTCTCCATCCTCAACACGTACGGGCTTCAGCCCCACAACATCTGCCCCAACTCCTACCTTCTGCTCTCCAACTTCGCGACACTTTGCGAAGGGCATCTTGGGATCCGACCAGATGTCAAGCTATGGCAATTTTTCTTCCGAGTGAAGAAGGAGACGAAGGACAAAGCTATGCTGAACTGCGGGAGCATGACATTCATGCTCCGACCTGGCCGCATGTACCCTCCTCATGACTCGCACGAATCCGTCCGGTACTGGAACGCCGGATGGTTTTACGAGAAGAATGTGTCAGTTCCGGAGATCCACGACGGTCTCCCCAAATTCAACAACGAGCCTCCGGAAGAGCTCGCAAGCTGGAGCTTCATCCCAACGCTTTCCCTAACTCCCATCCTGGAGAAGGCAGCGCGGAGAATCTCCTGGTTAGTCCACGATGGGCTAACCGGAACCCAGCTTACACTGAGCTGGTTCACTCGGCGGATCCAGCCACTGCGATATAACGCGCGGTTAATCTGCGCATACACCGGGGCGGACGACCAGCTCCGAGCTACCCGCCACGATCTTCCGGCTGATTCTCTCAAAAGGAGATTCAAGACGCTGGTGAAGGTGGGCCGGGGTCAACCGATCCCGGAATTGATCAAGGATATTTACACGAACAACCAGTGTCCTCCGGTAAGCTTTGATTCCTTCGTTACTTCAAACTTCACAAGTTTTTGGATATTGACTAACATATGATATCTTTCCCTCCAGCTCGCTACATTGGCGGAGGAAAACTTGCGCACCATACTTCGCGTCCCCGTCAGCGGCGACACGGCGGAGGAGGTTCCGGAGGACGAAGAGGAGGAAGAGGAGCAAGCACCCCGCAAGGCAGCTCCTCGACCTACGAAGCGTCCCCGCGCCAAAGCTTCCGGCTCTGAAGCCGGAGCCAGCGGCGAGGCCTCCGCCAAGAAGCCCAAGATCGTCAAGCCCCCTCCGCTAGACTCAAGGAAAGCGGAGCGGGAACGTTTGAAAATGCTTTCCACAGCAGGCAAACGCTCACGCCCCATCATCCCCGGCGCCCTGTAAGTTTCCGTGTATGGTACATATTTACTTTGATGCATTTGTTACTTATGCGATCTTCTTTTATTTGTTCGCAGGACTCCGACTACCGCTGCCACCCGGACCACCAGCCAAGAACCCATCACAAAGTATATGAAGAAATCTCCGGCTGTTGGTCCTACAACTCCAGCTCCGCCAAGCGCTTCCCACACTGCTCCACCGCCATCTCCTCCTCAGGCGGAACGATCTCCCCCTCCTGCCGCAAACACTCCACCGGAAATAATTCCGGTCAGCAGCGAGAAGGTGGGCGGAGAGGATCCTAAGGCCAAAGGCCCTGCCCAAGAAGAAATAGAAATTGGCCAAGGAGAGGCTGAAGTTACTTCCTCCGAGAGGGTCGGAGCCGGTGCTGGCGATGTCGTTGTGTTTCCGAAAAACTTCGGAGATCCGTCTGACCTCACTTCCACCCCCAAGGCATATGCTACAAAGTTCTTCAACAAGCTGACTGAGACGGAGAAGTGGGAACTTGAACAAGACCTGCTCAACGCCATGCTGAACAATGCCTGGGGGAAACCGGATGCCGCTACGTCGGAAATCCAGGAGTTTAAGAAGGGTGTCGGCGAATTCTTCGACAAGCTTGTCTGCAAACAAAAGGTACTCCCCAGTAGCCCCCAAGCATGTAGGCGGAAACTAGGTACTAGTTAGCGCTTAGATGCTTTTAGAGTACAGCCACTTTTGGAAAGATTTTTAAAATGTCGCAGTAGCCCCCAAGCATGATGTCGGAAAGATTCCGGCAATAATGCTTCAAAGGACCCCACTTTTTGTAGGCGGAATTTTTACTCCTGCTCTGATTGTTTTTTACAGGAACAGCAGGCACTGCATTATGAGCTACACAAGAATATTGCCCTGCAGCGCCGCGTTACCTTGGGCCAAGCGGAAAATATCCGGGCCCTCAAGGATAAAAATGCAGAATTGAACAAACAACTAGCGGACGCCCAAGGTTGGTTTCCGCCCTTCTTTGTTATCAATTCACATTCCGACTTTGAACTGTATTTAACTTGAATCCTTATAGGCGCATCTTCCTCCCTGGCTACGACCTCCTCCGAACTGGAAAACCTGCGCTCCTCATACCAAGAGTTGGAGATAAAGCTGAAGGAGGCGGAGCAGCAGAAGGAGCATGCCGAGAAGCAACTGGCGGAGAAAAATTCCGAGCTCATCAGGGAGAAGGGCGAGTTCTTGTTAAAGCGCAATGCTGATAGCGAGACCATCAAGAGGCAGCAAAAAGAGCTCAATGGACTCCGGAAGTATATGGAGACCGCGGAGCACCATTGGGACCTGCTAGCCGAGAATATCCTGGGTACTTATACTCGGAATTCCTTATCTTGATGTATAGTTTCTTGTGCTCAACTTGAATGTTTATTCTTGTATTTTTGTGCAGAGCCACTTGGATACTCTGAAAGGCGCCGGAATAAATTTCCCCGGGACGATGTTCTTTCTCTTGCTGGTGATGATTGCAAGGATCTTATTTCCGCCTCACGGAAGATATGCCACAACTTGTCACTGAAGAAGAGCCGCACCTGCGGTCTGCGCAAACTGGTCAAGCGGATGGACATTCTTCCGGAGCTGGTAACAGATCTACAAGCTTCATCAGCCCGAGGCGCAGCTGCCATGACTTTAACTATGTGCTTAGCACATAACCCGGAGATGGATCTGGACCGGGTAACTTCTGGTGTTCCTCCGACAGCAGATGTCGGAGCGCTGCTTGATGCAGTGAGTGGCTATGACACCCGCATCGCGCGGAGGATCCGTCACGACGAATTCTACGACAAGGCGGTTCTCCCTGCGGACGAGCCCCTTGAAGACGAACTTCAAAAGGAGCGTGACGCGGAAGCCCGGCCTGCGGAATCCGGAACCCAGTTTACCTGGACCAGCTCCAAGGATGCTCCCCAAGAGGAACCCAAGTCCAGCGCTGCAACCTCCGAAGAGGATGAAGAGAGTGATGAAGATGTATCGTCTCCGGCTGAGGGCGCCAAAGGAAAAGATCCAGAGGGCAATGCTTCTCCGTCCAAGGCGGAGTGAAAACTTTTATGTCCTGCGGGATAAAACAATGCATCATTTTGGCCCCAGCGAGGGTTTGTAATATAACTTAAATTCTTAAGTAGTTAGGGACGAAACAAGCATGCATGCGTGGGCGGAAAATACTTATCCTGCTATCCGTTTTTATGTTATTTGCATGTGTTGTTTCTTGAAAGCAAGTGCTGGTTTGATAATTTCCGGCTTGCCCACTTGACCTTCCACGAGCCGGAAAACCCGCGCCGGAAACGCTCGCCAGCGGCGACGAAGCCCAATGGCAATCCATCAATAACCGCGGAAACAAGCCCCCAGCGCAAGTGCCGGAAGTCGCTACCAGGAATCCATGGGTTTGCAACAGAAAAAATTTCCGCCAGAAAACTTAAGCTTACGTCCTAAAGGACGATTTTGAAAATCACAACTTTCATACACGCCTAGGCGGAAAGATCCAGCTCTGCGGTTTTAGTCGGAAAAGACATACACGATCCAGAAATGAAAAATTAAAGGAGGTAAATGACTCTAAGAGTGAACCAAAAGCTTTATTTTATTGATCATGTATCATAGATATTACAAGGTATGTAATGCGTAAAGCGCTAAGTGTGGAAGGGACGTAGCTGTGCTATGTTCCAGGGACGATCTGTTTCATCATATATGTCACCCGGATCTTCTCGTTTTCGTTTCCGATGCCAATTGGCAGGTCTATCCTTTAGTTCCCGGAAATCAACGAGATAGTAGGATCCGTTGTGTAGTACTTTGCTGATGACAAAAGGTCCTTCCCATGGAGATTGCAACTTGTGATCTTTCACCTGGCGAAGGCGGAGGACTAAGTCTCCGACCATGAACGAGCGGTTCCGAACTCGACGGCTATGATAGCGTCGGAGCTTCTGCTGGTAGATGGTGGAGCGCTGGTCAGCTAAATTCTGAGCTTCTTCGATCAGGTCCACAGATAGCTGTCGAGCCTCTTCAGCAGTTTCTTCATTGTCGGCGGAAACTCGCGGTGAATCATGGATGATGTCAGTGGGGAGCACAGCTTCGGATCCATATACCAGGAAGAAAGGAGTAAATCCTGTTGACCTGTTAGGGGTAGTTCGTAAACTCCACAAAACAGAGTCCAGCTCATCAGCCCAAGCTCCGGCTGCGCGGCGCAGCGGTTCTTCAAGGCGAGGTTTGATTCCGGCTAGTATAAGGCCATTGGCTCGTTCGACCTGACCATTAGATTGTGGATGGGCCACAGATGCAAGGTCAAGCCGGATCCCAACTTCATCGCAGTAATCCTTGAGTTCTCCCTGCGCAAAGTTTGTGCCATTGTCTGTGATTATGCTGTGTGGGATGCTGAATCTCGTCACGAGGCTGCAAACAAATTTTAGTGCCGTGGCACCGTCGGCTTTTCTCACTGGCTTTGCCTCGATCCACTTACTGAACTTCTCAATAGCGACCAGGAGGTATTCATGACCACCAGGAGATGATTTCTTTAACTTACCAACCATATCGAGCCCCCAGACCGCGAACGGCCAGGTGATAGGGATGGTCCTCAGCTCTTGGGCTGGAGCGTTTGGTTGAGTAGCGTAGTACTGACAACCTCGGCAAGTTTTCACCAGCTTGTCAGCGTCTTCTTTAGCTGTTAGCCAGTAAAATCCTAACCGAAAAGCTTTTGCAACGAGGGACCTGGGGGCGGCATGATGCCCGCAATCCCCAGCGTGGATCTCTCGGAGGATTTCAATGCCATCTTGACTAGAGACGCATTTGAGAAATACCCCGTTTGCACTTCGTTTGTAGAGCTGTCCATCAACAATTGTGTAGGATCTTGCTCGTCTCATGATCTGTCGTGCGTGGACCTCGTCCTCTGGCAACTTTTGATCAATGAGGTAATCCAAGAACTGCTGAGTCCAGGCCGGAATGACTGCCATCACTTCCTTAGCCGGAGAAACTGCCAGATCAGGATTTTCCGGGTTTGCACCCTTTACTGAGGGTACTCGCAGATGCTCAAGGAAAATTCCAGGCGGAATTGGTTTCCTGCCGGATCCGAGCTTGGACAACATGTCTGCTGCTGTGTTATCGTCTCTCCTGACGTACTTGACTTCGTATCCGAGGAAGCACTTGGCGATCTCGTCCACTTCGTCTCTGTAAGCCGCCATGACGGAGTTTCTGGCGTTCCAGGTTCGGGCTGCTTGTTGTGCCACCAGGTCGGAATCTCCGCAGCATATGATGTGCTTGATCCCAATTTCCTTAGCGATGCGCAGACCGTGTAGTACAGCCTCGTATTCCGCCATATTATTGGTTGCTTCGAAGTGAATCTGCAGAACGTACTGCAGTTCTTCTCCGGTAGGTGACTTCAGGGTAACTCCAGCCCCCGAGCCTTGATGTTGCTTGGATCCGTCAAAGTGCATGACCCAAGCTTCAGGTTCCGGCACAGGTGTGCCCTCCGGTGCTTCAGTCCAATCCGCGATGAAATCCGCTAGAACTTGAGACTTGATTGCAGTTCGGGCTTCGTAGTTGATGTCAAAGGCAGATAATTCGATGCCCCATTTTGCTACGCGTCCTGTTGCGTCGGAGTTGATGATTGTTGCCAGGGGAGTCTTGCTCACCACTGTCATTGGGTGCTCCTGGAAGTAGTGTCTCAGCTTCCGGCTGCCTAGGTAGACGCCGTATGCTAGCTTCTGAAAGTGAGGGTATCTCTGCTTGGATTCCGTCAGGACTTCGCTAATGTAATAGACAGGCCTTTGGACTCCGTGCTCAAATCCTTCTTCCTTTCGCACCACCACGATCACGAGGCTGATAACTTTGTTGGTAGCCGCGATGTAGAGGAGCATAGGCTCTGACTCAGTTGGAGCTGCCAATATAGGTGGGGAGGAGAGTATGTTCTTTAACTCCTGAAGTGCTTTATCTGCTGCCTCATCCCAGACAAATTTGTCTGTTTTCTTCAGCAACTTGTATAGAGGTAGGGCTTTCTCGCCAAGACGGCTAAAAAATCTACTGATTGCTGCAACGCAACCGGTTAACCGTTGCACATCTTTGAGACAAGTTGGCCTTTTGATGTTCAGGATAGCCTTGATTTTTTCCGGGTTAACTTCGATTCCCCTGTGAGAAACAATGAAGCCAAGGAGTTTTCCAGCTGGTACGCCAAAGACGCACTTTAGCGGATTTAACATCATCTTGTACCGTCGGAGATTATCAAAGGTTTCCTTGAGGTCGCTCAGCAGGTCGGATCCCTTCCGGGTCATGACCGCGATGTCGTCGACGTAGGCGTGCACGTTCCGGCCGATTTGGTCCTTCAGGCACCGCTGCATCGTACGTTGGTATGTGGCACCTGCGTTTTTCAAGCCAAAAGGCATGGTAACATAGCAGTATGTGCCAAAGGGTGTGATGAAAGAGGTCGCCTTTTGGTCAGACTCCTTCATCAAAATCTGATGATACCCGGAATATGCGTCAAGAAAACACAGAAGCTCCGCCCCTGCCGTCGAATCAATGACTTGGTCAATGCGCGGCAAAGGGAACGGATCTTTCGGACAATGCTTATTCACGCCGGAGTAATCGATGCACATTCTTAGTATTTCAGAATTCTTTTTGGGTACAAGGACGGGGTTTGCGACCCAATCAGTATGGATAACTTCTACTTACAAAACCTGCCTCTAGTAACTTTGCTAATTCCATTCCTATGGCGCGGCGCTTCTTGTCTCCAAAGCGTCGCATAGCTTGCTTCACCGGTTTCGCACCCGGATTTATGTTGAGGTAGTGCTCGGCGAGTTCCCTTGGTACTCCGGACATGTCAGAAGGTTGCCATGCGAAGATATCCATGTTAGCTCTGAGGAACTCGACGAGCGCGCTTTCCTATTTGGGGTCCATGTTGGCTCCGACTGAAACCTGCTTGGAGTTGTCACCTTCAATGAGGTCATGCTTCTTGGTTTCTATCGCGGCCTTGAACGAGGTCTTCTGTTCGGAGATCTGCTTCTTGGTGGTCTGCATCTCAGTCGGATCCACCGCGGCTGTGTAGCCTTGCAGCTCCTCTCCAGATATGACGGATTCTGCGAAGGCGGCCTCGCCTTCCTCGCAGTCCCTAGCTTTGTTGTAGTCTCCGAACACGGTGATCCAACCGTTGGGACCCGGAATCTTGAGCTTGTTGTAGATGTAGCATGCTCTGGCGTGGAACTTGTGGTAGGTGGGCCTGCCGAAGATCACGTGGTAGGAGCTTTTGAAGGGCACCACTTCAAACGTGATCATCTCTTCGCGGTAGTTGTTCACATTGCCGAAGGCCACGGGAAGTTTGATGCTGCCCAGAGAGTTTGCCTTCTTACCCGGAACCACACCATGAAATTCAATGGTGCTGTGTTTGAGCTGTTCCTTGGTGAGGTTCATCTTCTCCAGGGTCTCCAGGTACATGATGTTCAGGCTAGCTCCTCCGTCCATAAGACACTTGGAGAAGTCATACCCGTCTATGCGGGGACTCACAACCAGAGCGTAGCACTCTTTGGGGATGACGGCCGGGTGATCCGACCTGTCAAAGGTACATGCTTTCTCCGACCACTTGACATACTGCGGCACAGCCAGAACTGTGGCGTTCAAGATCCGGAGCGCTGATTTTTTCGCGCGGACAGTTGGGGTTCCGAGGAAGGTGTGGTAAGTTCCGACACTCTTCTTACCAAAGGGGTTGGACTTGTTAGCTGCGGTACCCTCCTTGGGTTCCGGCGAAGCGTCATCCTCGTCCATGGCCTCGGACCTGTCCTCCTCTTTGTCCTTGTTCTTGCCCTTGCCTCCTTTGCCGCGCGGGCGGTGCTTCCGGGCTCGTTTGTATCCTGCCTCCGGGTCGTTCTTCAGATCGTTGACCCACTTGCAGTTGCGATTGGTATGGGTGGATTTGCCCGTAGCCGGATCCAGATGGGCCAGGCACGGCATATCCCTGTATTCCTCGTACGTTTGGGGAGCGCGGGATCCGGCTGCGGTGACCTCGTCAGCGCGCTGCTGGCCCCTGCCTGCTCCGCCTCCACGTCCGCGGCCTCTTCCGCCTCCTGGACCTCCGCGTTGGAACGTCATGGCTACCATGTCGGATCCTCCGCCCTTCTGGTCTTCAGGGGGGTTCTTCCGCTTGTTGCTGTTGCTGACGCCGTTATCACGGTTCTTCTTCTGTTGGTGCAGGGGTATGGCTGTAGCTGCAAGATCTCCGCCTGCGTCGTCATCGGCGGCAGTATGATCGCTGGCGATGTTTATCATCTCATCAAGAGTGAGCTTGTTTGCGTTCACCAGGCAGGTAAGCTTGTGGCGCAGCAGCCCCCCACGCTGCAAACCACCGATGAAGGCGTGCATTGCTGTGCGGTTATCTACGTTCTCGCACTCGTTTCTGGTTGCCAACCATCGGGTGAGGAAACTCCTAGATGTCTCTCCCTTCTTCTGGATGCAAGCTTGAAGATCGCTGGTGGTGGCTGGTCTCTTGTAGGTACCCCTGAAGTGGTTCTCGAAAGCCTTCTTCAGGTCCAACCAGCAAAAGATAGCGTTTTCCTCAAGGTCACTGAGCCAAACACGAGCTGGACCAATAAGGTACAACTGGAGCATGCGGCAGGCTATATTCGGGGTTCCTCCGGCGAAGGTTACTGCATTGTAGTAATCCTCAATCCAGGTATCCGGCCTCTCGCTGCCATCATAATGCTTCAGGTTTCCTGGTAGCTTAAGGTTCAAGCTTCTTGGCTTTGGTTCCTCTCGGATCATCTGGCCAAAGCACCTTGGACCGATGTAGTCGGATCTGTACTCGTTGAGGCGATCCCGGGCATCACGGGGGGCACCGCCGGGTGATTTTGAGCGGGAACGGGATCTCCGGCCTCTGCCTCCGCCTCCACCTCCGCCTCCACTGGGTGGTGGCGAGGGAGATCTGCGAGGGGGCCTGTAAGATGATCTTCCGCCTTCAGACTCGCGGCGTGGCTCTCTCGGCTGGCTCCGGCTTCGGTGGCTCCCTTCCTCTTGGTGGTGGTCGCCTCCGTCGTTCCGGCTCCTGCGTGGCTTAGGTGCGCGCTCTTCGTTCCGGCTTCTCCTTGGTTCCGGCTCGCGTCCTTGGCTTCTGTGAGTCTCAGGCTCGCGGTCTTGGTTCCGGCTTCTGCATGGTTCTGGCGTACGTTCCCTGCTCCTGTCTCTAGGAGGCGGCATGGTGTCGCGGATGTTGATTCCGCCTGGCCCATGGGGCCTGGGGTTTCCGGCAGGACTGCGACGTCGAGGGGGTAGCGGAGGACGCGAAGCTCGGGGTGGTGGTGATGGAACACGGTACTTATCTCTGCCAGTGTACATCGCATCCTTTCCCTTTGCCTGATTTTTCGGAGTTGAATCCGATGGTATTGGGATTGGATTTGGATGATCTCTGACTTTCCTCCTGTGCTCCGTAGATCCGGTGCGCGACTCGCCATCACGGTGTTGACTTGCTATGGCGTCCTTCTGCACGGTGGATATGCAATGTTCCGGATTGGATTCCAGCCTGCGCGAAGTATCTGCCTTGCTCTGTTGCTGCATCGCTGAAGCAACGAGCTTCCGGACGTAGTTGATGTCAATCTCCTCGTCCTTCTTTTTCAGGAGCTCCGCAGCCTTCTTCATGTTGTCCTTTGGAGTTGTGAGTGGCTGCTGCTCTGTGGGTGTTGCAAAGGTAATCCCGCGGGGAGGGATGGCTTCTCGAGCGATTCTATCAGCCTCCGCCTGCAGAGAGGCTAACCTTTTCTCCCACTCCTTTCGGAGTCCCTTGGCTGTTGCCATCATTTCATCGACTTCGCGATCCTTTTTTAGGGAGTAGTCCACAAAATTTGCAGCCAAGGTTCTTTCTTCCGCCATTGCGGCTGCAGTCCTGGCGAACTTCTGAGCTGTTGCCAGCATCTCCTGCCGTTTGGCTTCTAAGGCCTCCGGGTCTGCAGCCTCCTCTGGAGTTATTGGTTTGTTGAGAATATCAGATTGCGCGACTAGATCCATGCGCGCTTGCTCGACTATCTCTTCTGGTGACAGGACATCCTTGCGCGGTCGTGGTCCTAAGGGAGGCCTCACGTTGGATGGTCCTGGGCTGGAGTTGGAGGCTTCGTCTTCCGTTTCCGGCTGATCCAGCGGTGCTACGGTTGCTAGAACCTGCATCGGCTGGGCGGATTCTACTTCAGCTTGCTCACCGCCTCCGAGTTCCTCGAGCTTGCGGTTGAATTCCTCGGTATTCATGGATGAAGCGGCGTCATCTTCTTCCCCGATCGCGAGCTCCTTCGTCAAGCGATTGTATTCTTCTGTGCCTATTGAGGAGGCATCATCGGAATTTGGGCTCAAGTTACCGAGGATTGATTCCTCAGGGTTTCCGGCTTCCTCTTGCCCCGGAGCGTCGCTGTCTCCGACTGCTTCTGACAGATCCGGAGCGACGTTGTTTCCGGGTCCCTCAACCTGCAAAGGATCGGCCTCGTCTTGGTGGAGGGCGTCTCCTGCGGTATGGGCCAAGAAGTGCACGAAGTGACACCTTTGCTTCTCTAACACCTGGGAGACCCAGGCGGATCTGCATTGGTCTTCCACCGTTTTCTCCTGCTTAGGGGCGGATTGGGTGGGTTTCGATTTTTCCTGATCTAAGGCGGAATCTTCCTTAGGAAGCTCCTGCGACTCAGATCGGATCTTCGCGACGGCGTCCAGCTCAGCGGCGGACGCGTCAGCGTTACTTACCAGTGCGTTTCCGTCGGAATCGACGATCTCGCCGATGAAGATGTGGATGCCGCCGATTGGGACGATGGAGAGCTTGACGGGGTTTGACCTTGCCGGAATCCAGAATTCGTCCGGAGGGACGATCGGAAAATTCCCGGCGTAAAGTACGCGCCCCACAGCGATCGAGTCGTCGTAGCTTCCCATGGCGGAGCCCTCCCGGTTCCGGCCTCCAGACGCCTCAGGCCCCACGGTGGGCGCCAACTGTCGTTGCCTAATCGACAATACCTCGGAGGAGGGATCCTCACGAGGGGGAGAAGAAGTAGGGGCCATAGGGCGGAGTGCACACGGGACGGTGGTACGCGAGTTACCCAGCTTCGGAACACCTGCACGATGACAGGGCCTACTGCTGCTTGTCTGGAATTATCTGGGCGCTTGCGCGTTGTTACAATGGTTGTGGTTGTGCCTCTAGGGCTCCCAGGATCCGGCTTATAAAGGCGCACGGATCTAGGGTTTACATGGAGAGTCCTAGCCGGAATACAAGTTGCCTAACTACGGTACAATATCTTGCCGTGTACGTCAAGGATCCGCCTTCCTTATGGCCGTACTGGATTCGGATACTTTATGGGCTTCCACGGATCCGGCCTCCTTCGTAGGTCGGTTAGGATCCGGCTCCAGGTTCCTGGGCTGGACTTCATCCTTCTTGATCAACAGCAACTGGGCCGCCCGATGGGCCCCATGCCACCATCACCGTCTGTGGGCCACCCGGGCTTGCCGGATCTAGGCCATGTCGTTGATATACCCATAAAGTATACCCACAACACCTACTCTGCGAGGACCTCCAACTGTTTGGTGACTCAGGTCTTCTCTGCAAGGACCTCCAGCTTCGTTTGCAGACCTTCAAGTGTAACGGTGCTAGCAGGAGCGTCAATTTGGGCGCCCGAAGCTGCCCTTTCCTCGTGGAAGCTACTGATATCTATCTATCGGCTGGGGCAAGCTTAAAGGATCGCGGCCTTGACCAGAGGGTTTGACCAAGGTGACGATCTCAATATTCTCACCAGAAGCTGCATCGTTGAACTGAAGGGGCTCGGGGGGCACATACGGAGGAGGTACAAGGTGTACAGACCGCGAAAATGTACCCAGGCGAGCCGATTCAGAGATTAATCGGCTGGTAAAATACGAAAAATTTCAGCATAGCCGATGCCTGGACATCGACTCTAGTACAAGTACACAAGATTTACCGGCTGCATGTTCAAGATGCGAATTCGACAGTACTGTCAGAAGCATCAGTTAAGCGGTTGGTGGTTCGTCTACAACATTGGCTTTCAGTGGAAGGAAGGTAATTAATTGGGGCAAGTTTGGCTGGTTCCGCATAGTGACTGCCTCAAATTACCTGCACAGCCCTTTGTTTGATCTGCGCATCCTCACCGATAGTCTCGCCTTGACTAAGGCTCGGGGGGCAGCTAGTCTGGTGGATGTTCTGTTTAAGAGCCGATTGGGAGATCATCGGCTGATCCTTTGCCGCAACTTTCTTCAACAGATGATGAATTCTTGAAAATTAATAGGTCTCAAAGTCGTCAGTTGAGGAGTGGAAGGATGGATTACGTGGAACCGATGCGTTAAACATCGGCTTATTAAGCATTGGTTAAGAAGAATCGGCAAAATCAATTTGAGGAAAATCGACAGAATCAAATTGGAGGAAATTCTCTATTAATAAATCGGATTTCTTACAAGGAAGAGCTGATTACTCGAACAAAAGGGGAACAGATTGCTACTGCTAGTCTTATGCTAGTGAATCCCTATTCTAAGGACTGTTGCCGCCTTCGTCCTCGCTGGGGTAATTGCCCTCATCGCTGCTGTTGACGAATTCCTCGTCGCTGCTACTGTGACCTTCAGCGGAGGCCTCTTCCTCGTCATCATCATCATCCTCCTCATCGGACCAGGCCCAACCACGGATGCGCTTTGGCGGCGGTTCCTCGGAGGAGGTGTCATCCTCTGGTCCCTTCTTCGTGTCGGAGGAGACGTCTTCGTCTTCATCGTCCTCTTCTTCTTCTTCTTCCTCTTTGGTGGAGGAAGTGAATTTACCCCGGAAGAGAGGGTCGTTGCTGTCGCTCTCCGCCTCTAGTTCTCCGTCGATCAAGAACCGAAGGTCATCTTCCCCGTCAGTCAGGGGCATGTCACCATCCGACCAGACAAGGTCTTCGGGTCGGCCTTCGGGCACGAAGTCAAAGTCGAATTCTTGCTCATCCCAATGTTTGGGAGCATGCCGGTTGTATGCTTCCGTCTGATTGACCTCCGGCTCTCCCTCGCTTGCGGAAGAGGATTGGGAAGAGGAAGACATGGCTATGAAGGAGGAGGGTTTTTTTGGCTGACGGCTGGTTCGGAGCAAGGGGATGAGGAAGAGAACTGTTCGATGCGGTTAAATAAAAGGGGATATATTGGAGATCAATGCTCGAACAGTTTCCAAGGATACAGGGCCAAAACTGTCAAATCATGCAGAGAAGATGAGAAGGCAAGACGTCATCATGAAGAATACTGCGACGGTTCTACTCTGCCACGACATGACCCCTCGAAGGAAAAACAGATGGTTTTGATATTATCATTACCAAAACCAGGGGGGCATGTGTTACCACCCGATTCTGGCCAAATCAGGAGGCGGGCCGTAAGTGAAGATGGGCTTTGAAGATTACACGTGGAGCATCTTTGAAGCGGCCTTGCGCTAAGAGTTTGGGCTAAGTTGCCCATGTATCTGTAATATAGTAGATTGTATCGTGATTAGATTAAAAGATAGAGTCTGGCCCGTGCACGGTTAGGTGCACGCCTCAATTAGAAAGTCCCTTGGACTATAAATATGTATCTAGGGTTATCGAGAAAGGAGGACAATCATCGTTCAAACAAACACAAAATACGGCGCATCGCCACCCCTTCCTACGAGGGTTTCTCCCGGGTAAGCACCATGCTGCCTAGATCGCATCTAGCGATCTAGGCAGCGTACGTTTATTCGTCT
The DNA here is from genome assembly GCF_019359855.2 of Lolium perenne. Taxonomy (NCBI): domain Eukaryota; kingdom Viridiplantae; phylum Streptophyta; class Magnoliopsida; order Poales; family Poaceae; genus Lolium; species Lolium perenne. Next base: position 51,630,260 of record NC_067248.2, on the reverse strand, counting down.
ACCTTGTACTGCTCGTGCTGAAGCCTTGTTGATGGCGAGCAGTACTACTTATCATTAGGTGTTTAGGGGCTTGCATTGATGCTTTCTCGTGCATATCTGCGTGGCAATGCCGTCCCTCGACACCTAGCTGCCCTTACACCTTTACGGGTGTAAGGGCAGCATCTTGCTTGTTCGTTACTTAGTAGATCCGATTCGTTATAGTTGCTCCTTGCTCCGCAGGGATTAGTTTAATATCTGCATAGTTAGGCCTTATGCTGGGGTCGGACGATCCGGTAGTGCGTTAGGCGTTGCTTACCGTCCCTGCGAGGGATGTTCCGGGAATCAACGTTATGTTGGTTTTTAGGCCTCTCGTAGGGGTAGTTTGCATCATCTCTCGTAGCTGCTAGGCCCGATCACACGTAGGACGTTCCGATTATGCGGTGAAAACCCTAAACTGTCGTGGATCGTTTTAGCTTTGTTCTGATCAAGCAGGATCCCCATGCCATTGCAAATCCATCAAGGACCATGGGGCGATCGGCTCTTTGAGCCGATCCACAGGGAAACCTGAGAGCCGATAGGGCTCGTATTTAATGTTTACGTGTCTACCATGCAGGAACAATCGAAGCACTAACACCTTCCTGATCGAGTCTAGGTCAGGTGGCACACCCTAGCAACCGCCAGGACGTGGCCGGAAGATTTGCGGGACGACGCGAGGTGCCAGGGATCCACTAAGCGGCACTGGGAGCTTCCTGGCTCTTCGTGTTGCTTAACCAACGCCCGTCGGGGGGTTTTGGAGGGTAACAGTGTCTTGTCAATCAAACCGTAGCAGTGGCTACGTCATCACTGACGTTATAGATATCAGTTGGAGAATCGAAGGAACAAAATATTCGAGTGGTCGACTTGAGTCTACGCGCGGATCGTGAACATCTGCACCTAGACTCGGGGGCTACTCCCATCGGGTGCGCAAAGGTTTTTTCCAAAGATGAACAAAGAAGAAGGTCATGAAGAAGCGTTGAAGGAAAGTACAAATATTCGGCTCGAGTCTGCACCCGGACACAAGCGCCCGTGCCCAGACTCGGGGGCTACTCCCATCGGGAGCGCAGGACGCGCACCCGATAAAAGTTTTTTGCACTCCAGGATCATGCCCGGGGACTTGATTCTGTGTAGGGTAACGTTGTTTTGTCAAGCGGCAGTTAACCAGCAAGAAGCTGGGCACGTTACTCATTATCCTTTACGCATTTGGGAGAACACAAGCCTCGATATAAATTTATCGGATGGTTTATGAGGACCCGCAAGAAACTTCGGCAGAGGAAAACATTCGAGTAGTACAACTTGAGTCTACACACGGATTACAAGCATCCGTATATAGACTCGGGGGCTACTCCCATCGGGAGCGCAGGACGCGCACCCGATAAAAGAAGATGAAGCTGTTGCAAGATGGACAAGAACAAATAAAGGAGAAGAATATTCAGTGGAGGCATGCTTTAGTCTCTACCTGAAAAATCTTCGGCTAGACACTCGGGGACTACTGACGTGGGCATTACCCTTCAGGTAACTGATACGCGTGAAGCACACGTCCGTTGGGAACCCCAAGAGGAAGGTGTGATGCGTACAGCAGCAAGTTTTCCCTCAGTAAGAAACCAAGGTTATCAAACCAGTAGGAGTCAAGGAACACGTGAAGGTTGTTGGTGGAGGAGTGTAGTGCGGCGCAACACCAGTGAAACCGGCGCCAACGTGAAACCTGCACAACACAATCAAGATACTTTGCCCCAATGTAACAGCGAGGTTGTCAATCTCACCGGCTTGCTGAAAACAAAGGATTAAACGTATTGTGTGGAAGATGATGTTTGTTTGCAAAGAACAGTAGAGAACAATGATTGCAGTAGATTGTATTCATATGTAAAAGAATGGACCGGGGTCCACAGTTCACTAGTGGTGTCTCTCCAATAAGATAAATAACATGCTGGGTGAACAAATTACAGGTGGGCAATTGACAAATAAAGATTCAATACATATCATGATGATTACTATGAGATTTAATCAGGGCATTACGACAAAGTACATAGACCGCTATCCAGCATGCATCTATGCCTAAATAATCCACCTTCAGGTTAGCATCCGCACCCCTTCCAGTATTAAGTTGCAAACAACAGACAATTGCATTAAGTATGGTGCGTAATGTAATCAACACAAATATCCTTAGACAAAGCATCGATGTTTTATCCCTAGTAGCAACATCACATCCACAACCTTAGAACTTTCTATCACTGTCCCAGATTCAATGGAGGCATGAACCCACTATCGAGCATAAATAAACCCCTCTTGGAGTTACAAGTATCAACTTGGCCAGAGCCTCTACTAGCAACGGAGAGCATGCAAGAACATAAACAACACATATATGATAGATTGATAATCAACTTGACATAATATTCTATATTCATCGGATCCCACCAAACACAACATGTAGCATTACAAATAGATGATCTTGATCATGTTAGGCAGCTCACAAGATCTAAACATGATAGCACAAGAGGAGAAGACAACCAACTAGCTACTGCTATGGACCCATAGTCCAAGGATGAACTACTCACGCATCAATCCGGAGGCGGGCATGATGATGTAGAGCCCTCCGGTGATGATTCCCCTCTCCGGCAGGGTGCCGGAGGCGATCTCCTGAATCCCCCGAGATGGGATTGGCGGCGGCGTCTCTGTAAGGTTTTCCGTATCGTGCCTCTCGGTACAGGGTATTCGCGACGAAGGCTTTAAGTAGGCGGAAGGGTAGGTCATGAGGCGGCACGAGGGGCCCACACCATAGGGCGGCGCGGGCCCCTCCCTGGCCGCGCCGGCCTATGGTGCCGGGCCCTCGTGGCCCCTCTTCGTATCCCCTTCGGTCTTCTGGAAGCTCCGCGGAAAAATAAGACCCTGGGCATTGATTTCGTCCAATTCCGAGGATATTTTCTTTGTAGGATTTCTGAAACCAAAAACAGCAGAAAACAGCAACTGGCACTTCGGCATCTTGTTAATAGGTTAGTGCCGGAAAATGCATAATAATGATGTAAAGTATGTATAAAACATGTGAGTATTGTCATAAAAGTAGCATGGAACATAAGAAATTATAGATACGTTTGAGACGTATCAAGCATCCCCAAGCTTAGTTCCTACTCGCCCTCGAGTAGGTAAACGATAACAACAAATAATTTCTGAAGTGACATGCTACCAACATAACCTTGATCAACATTATTGTAAAGCATATGAGATGGATGGAGTGATTCGAAGAAAAAGATTGCTAACAAAAGATAATGACTAAACAATTGAATCATATAGCAAAACTTTTCATGAATAGTACTTTCAAGACAAGTATCAACAAGACTTGCATAAGAGCTAACTCATAAAGCAATAGATTCAAAGTAGAATGCATTGAAGCAACACAAAGGATGATTAAGTTTCAGCAGTTGCTTTCAACTTGTAACATGTATATCTCATGGATATTTGTCAACATAGAGTAATATAACAAGTGCAATAGGTAAACATGTAAGAATCAATGCACACAGTTAACACAAGTGTTTGCTTCTAATATAGAAAGAAGTAGGTAAACTGACTCAACATAAAGTAAAAGAATGGCCCTTCGCAGAGGGAAGCATGGATTACTGTTTTTGTGCTAGAGCTTTTATTTTGAAAACATAGAAACAATTTTGTCAACGGTAGTAATAATTCATATGTGCTATGCATAATACTTCCTACAAGTTGCAAGCCTCATGCATATAATACCAATAGTGCCCGCACCTTGTCCTAATTACCTTGGATTACATGGATTATCATTGCATAACATATGTTTCAACCAAGTGTCACAAAGGGGTACCTCTATGCCGCCTGTACAAAGGTCCAAGGAGATCAATTGCATTTGATTTTTCGTTTTTAATAGATCTCAACTTAAGACATCCATACCGGGACAACATAGACAACAGATAATGGACTCCTCTTTAATGCTTAAGCATTCAACAACAGATAATATTCTCATAAGAGATTGAGGATGTATGTCCAAACTGAAAACTTCCACCATGATACATGGCTTTGGTTAGCGGCCCAATGTTCTTCTCTAACATATGCATACTCAAACCATTTGATCATGAAATCACCCTTACTTCAGACAAGACGAACATGCATAGCATCTCACATGATATCCAACAAAGGTAAAAAGTTGATGGCGTCCCCAGAAACATGGTTACCGCTCAACAAGCAACTTATAAGAAATAAGACACATAACTACATATTCATCACCACAATAGTTTTTAAGCTATTTTCCCATGAGCTATATATTGCAAAGACAAAGGAATGAAATTTTAAAGGTAGCACTCAAGTAATTTACTTTGGAATGGCAGAAAAATACCACATAGTAGGTAGATATGGTGGACACAAATGGCATGGGTTTTGGCTCAAGGTGTTTGGATGCACGAGAAGCATTTCCTCTCAGTACAAGGCTTTGGCTAGCAAGGTTGTTTGAAGCAAACAAAAGTATGAACAGGTACAACAAAACTTACACAAGAACATATTGCAAGCATTATAACACTCTACACTGTCTTCCTTGTTGTTCAAACACTTTACCAGAAAATATCTAGACTTAGAGAGACCAATCATGCAAACCAAATTTTAACAAGCTCTACGTTAGTTCTCCACTAATAGATTAAACTACATGATGCAAGAGCTTAAACATGATCTAATGAGAGCTCAAAACAATTGCCAAGTTTCAAGTTATTCCAAACCATATGAAGCATTTTCTGATTCCAACCAAATAGCAATCAACGAAGCAATTTTCAGCCTTCGCCATGAACATTAAAGCATAACTAAGAACACAAGTGTTCCATATGAAAAAGCGGAGCGTAATATCTCCAATACAAGAATGGCGGGATCCAACTTTATTCAAACCAAAAAAAAAGCAAACAGACGCTCCAAGTAAAGAACATAAGATGTGATGGAATAAAAATATAGTTTCACTAGAAGTGACCTGATAAGTTGTCGATGAAGAAGGGGATGCCTTGGGCATCCCCAAGCTTAGATGCTTGAGTCTTCTTAAAATATGCAGGGATGAACCACGGGGGCATCCCCAAGCTTAGACTTTACACTCTTCTTGATCATATTGTATCATCCTCTTCTCTTGACCCTTGAAAACTTCCTCCACACCAAACTTAAAGCAAACTCATTAGAGGGTTAGTGCATAATCAAAAATTCACATATTCACAGGTGAAATAATCATTCTTAACACTTCTGGACATTGCACAAAGCT